>NC_064846.1:148534918-149784918 GCF_024166365.1 Elephas maximus indicus | reverse complement strand
ACTAAATTTTCTCCTTCATTATCAGGGTTAAGTAGATTCTCTTTAAAGAATAGAAAATACCTTTATGTGTAAGTTATTTTTATAGATGCCCACAGCTTTACTCTATTAATAATTAAAATACTATAAATATGTAGTGATTCACAGCTTGCAAAGGTTTTTTTTTCCCCACACACACATAACTTTATGAGGTAGACAAGGACGGTAGCGTTGCTCATAAAAGGTTATGATACTGAGAGCCTAAGACATTCAGAAACTTGCCCAAGTGTCTAAAATCAAAAACCCTTCTTGTATTCAGCTTTTTCCGCTGTAACATAGAGTGCTGCAGAGCTCACTCTAGGGAATAAAAATAAGCTCGACAGGATTTCAAAAGTTTAGAAACTTTCATCCTTCAGGTCCATGCTGAAATCAGAACTCAGAAGAGAAAATGTCAAAGACTGAGCCCTGGGAAGAGCAGAAGACAAAAAGTCTAATTATTTTCTCTTATTTGCACAAACACAATTTGATTTCAGTTATTCATGGAAATATCTTCTGAGTTTCACTCATAATAAGCTTTCCCCTTAGAAAAGGACATGATATTGTATAAATGAGAAGCTTCAATCTTTATTCTCCAAAGCAAGGAATTAATACAAGACAGAAATTGAGTAAAAACAAAAAATGAAGCAAAGAGTTATTGTTCTTGCAATGATAGTAATCAGAATGTTATTGAAGAATTGAAAGAAAAAATAAAGAGAACACGGTACTTTTTATGATGAAGAAAAAGTATCTTGGGAAGAAAATATTTTGTAAAATGGTTCCATTATGAAGTTATACTTTCCAAAGATTATAGGAGTCCAACTGTTTTCTTCTAAAAAAAAAATGCTCATAAAGTAAGTAAATCAAGTAGGTATTCAAGAAAGTAGTTTCTATATGTCTTTTATGGTCTAAAGAGATTCAAGCCAATAAATCACATATTTGCAACTGATTAACACAATCTCAAAGTGCATACAAAGTAGTGTTCATCAAGAGGAGCTGATCTGTATTAAATTATTTTCCACTCAAAGAACTGAATTAAAATTTTACGTAAAAGGTTATCTTTCATTATCCAGAAAAAGGTAGCACTATAGAGAATCTCATTTACTAATCATATCAACTATTCTTTAGCCAACTGTTTAACTAGTCCATTATTTATATCAATCAAAGATTAGAAATGGTTGACTAGGGAATATTTTGACAATTAGAGTATGCATTCATTCTCTCAATAAATCAGACGATCCCTCTTATCTTTTGTTCAGCTCTTTATACATCAAAACCAAGGGTAGTAAAAAGGTTCATTCTTATAGGCTGACTCTTATTGAATCATAACGGCTCTGGCCCATAGGCTGGTCACCTGGTTTTTCAAATGTTTTATTGGAATACAACCATGCCTATTCACTTGTATTTTCTCTGTGGCTACTTTTGCACTACAAACTGTACTGCAACCACGGGGCTGAGTAGTTGCAATAGAGACTGTGTGCTGTCCACAAGCATAAAATACGAGCTATCTGACTGTTTAAGAAAAAGTTTGCTGACTCTTGCTCTAGATCGCTATGTTAAGGTGAATAAATGAAGTCTCATTTAGTCTTCATAATTGATTACCATTGTTTTCTATGGACAAGGGAAGAAGGAAATTGTCTGTTACCTTTACACTGTCAGGAGGAAAAATGTCACCTTGATTAGGCTGGCTCATTTGCTGGATATTCTCTGATCCAGCATTAGGTCTTCAGGTTTGCATTCTCAGAAACTCAGTTCATTAGTTTCACTCAGCAATGATAAAGCCTAGTGATTTGATTCATACTAACTCACCAAGACCACATTTTATGATGGGTTAATTCTGGTAAGATTTCATGCAGTCAGCTTTATCCCATGCACTGTAGTTTTACGCAAATAACATGTGCCTTTTGCATTTGTTTGCCAGCCATGCCCTCCCCCCACGAGGCACCCTTACAAGTGCCACCATGCCAATTCTCTTCCACATGCTGCTGTAAAAAATTAGCATAGTGGACTTACGAAAATACCTCATGGGGAGAGGGCACTGTCAGCAAACATAGAAGATATGCATTATTTGTGTAAAATATGGCATATGATTCTCATGCATCAATATCTAAAATATGGTTGATGATCACAGTTTTTATTTGTTATTATACACTTCCTTTTTTTCTGATTTTGGGGGTGAAGGGAATCTTCCCATAAGTCCGTAAGCTCACCATGATTAAGAACACTTTATCATAGGTGTTTTACTATTGAAACATGGGAGTAGGCACAGTATTTTCCTAGACATTTAATAGAAATGCATTGGTACCTGTACACCAATGTTCACTGCAGTGTTTTTCACAATAGCCAAAAGATGGAAATAACCGAAATATCCATCAAGAGATGAATGACTAAATAAAATGTAGTATATCCATACAATGGAATATTATGCAGCCATAAAGAGAAATGAAGTTCTGATGCATGTCACAAGATGGGCGAACCTTGAAAACATTATGCTGAGTGAAATGAGTCAAAAGGACAATTACTGTAATGATCTCACTTGCATATAATAAGTAAATATATAGAAACCAAATGGTTACTAGGGAAAGGGGGAGTTTTTGTTTGGGGGATATTGAGTTTATGTTAATATTGGTGGAGTATTTTGGGAAAGGATAGCAATAATGGTGGCACAACTTGAAAAATGTAATCAACGTCATTGAATTGTAAAAGTGGAAATTGTGCTGGAGAATGCTTTGGTGTGTATATTTCCACCAAAATTAAAAAAATAGTAATTATAATAAAGATTTTTATTGCACTTTTACTGGGAAAAATACATTAGTATCAATGTTCATAGATGTTGCTAGGTTCCATGGGGATAGTTCCAACTCATAGTCACCCTATGCAGAACAGAACAAAACACTGCACGGTCATGCGCCATCCTCACAATTGTTATGCTTGAGCCCGTTGTTGCAGCCACTGTGTCAATCCATCTCATTGAGAGTCTTTCTCTTTTTTGATGACCATCTACTTTACCAAGGATGATGTACTGGTCCCACCTGAGAGCATGTCCAAAGTATGTGAGATGAAGTCTTGCCCTCTTTGCTTCTAAGGAGCATTCTGGCTGGAGTTCTTCCAAGACAGATTTGTTCATTCTTCCTGCAGTCCATGATGTATTCAATATTCTTCACCAACACCATAATTCAAAAGTGTCAGTTCTTCGATCTTCCTTATTCATTTTCCAGGTTTCACATACATATGAGGCGATTGAAAATATCATGGCTTGAGTACGGCTCATATTAGTCCTCAAAGTGACATCTTTGTTTTCAACACTTTCAAGAGGTCTTTTGCAGCAGATTTGCCCAATGCAATGCATCATTTGATTTCTTGACTGCTGCTTCCATGAGTGTTGATTGTGGATCCAAGAAAAATGAAATCCTTAACAACTTCAATCTTTTCTCCATTTATCATGACGTTGATTATTAGTCCAGTTGTGAATGTTTTTGTTTTCTTTATGTTGAGATGTCATCCATACTGAAGGTTGTAGTCTTTGATGTTCATCAGTAGGTGGCTTCAAGTTCTCTTCACCTTCAGCAAGCAAGGTTGTGTCATCTGCATATCGCAGATTGTTTGAGTCTTCCATCAATCCTGATGCTGCATCCTTCTTCATATAGTCCAGATTCTTGGTTTATTTGCTCAGCATACAGATTGAATAAGTATGGTGTAAGGATACAACCCTGACACACGCCTTTCCTGATTTTAAACCATGCAGTATCCCCTTGTTACATTTGAACTACTGCCTCTTGATCTATGTACAGGTTCCTCACAATTAAGTGTTTTGGAATTTCCAGTCTTCACAATGTTATCCATAATTTCTTGTGATTCACACAATCGAATGCCTTTGCATAGTCAATAAAACACAGGTAAACATCTTTCTGGTATCCTCTGCTTTCAGCCAAGATTTGTCTGATATCAGCCATGATATCCCTTGTTTCAGGTTTTCTTCTGAATCTGGCTTGAATTTCTGGCAGTTCCCTGTCAATGTACTGCTGCAACTGCTTTTGAATGGTCTTCAACAAAATTTTACTTACGTGTGATATTAATAATATTGTTTGATAATTTCCACATTCTGTTAGATCACTTTCTTTGGAATGGGCACATATATGGATCTCTTCAAGTCCAGTGAGCACTTCCAGTGTTGCATCTGTTTGTTGAAATATCTCAATTGGTATCTCATCAATTCCTGGAGCCTTGTTTTTCATCATCCCTTTCAGTGCAGTTTGGATTTCTTCCTTCAGTACCATCGGTTCTTGATCATATGCTAGCAACCTCCTGAAATGATTGAACATCAACCAATTCTTTTTGGTACAGTGACTCTGTGTAATCCTTCCAACTTCCTTTGATGTTTTGTGTGTTGTTCAATATTTTTCCTGTAGAATTCTTCAGTATTGCAACTTCAAGACTTGAATTTTTTCTTCAATTCTTTCAGCTTGAGAAATGCCAAGCATGTTCTTCACTTTTGGTTTTCCAACTCCAGGTGTTTGCACATTTCATCATAATACTTTACTTTGTCTTCTCGAGCTGCCTTTTGAAATCTTCTGTCCAACTCTCTTACTTCATCATTTCTTCCTTTTACTTTTGCTATTCTGTGTTCACCAGTAAGCTTCAGAGTCTCTTCTGACATTCATTTTAGTCTTTTCTACCCTTTCCTGTCTTTTCAATGACCTCTTGCTTTCTTCATGTATGATGTCCTTGATGTCATTCCACAACTCGTCTGGTCCTCGGTCATTAGTGTTCAATGTGTCAAATCTATTCTTAAGATGGTCTCTAAATTCAGGTGGGAGATACTCAAGGCCACATTTTGGTTCTCATAGACTTGTTCTAATTTTCTTTAGCTTCAACTTGAACTTGCATATGAGCAATTGATGGTCATGTATAGGAAGACAGTATTACTAAGATGATAATTCTTTACAATTTTATCTCTAGATTCAATGTAATCCCAATCAAAATCCAAGCAAGTTTCTTTTTTATGGATATTGACAAACTAATCCTAAAGTTTATATGGAAAGGCAAAAGACCCAGAACATCCAATACAATGCTGAAGAAGAACAAAGTCAAAGGACCGACACTACCAGACTTAATATAGAGCTACAGTGATCAAGACAGTGTGGTATTGGTGAAAAGAATAGACAAAGCAATCAGTGGAATAGAATAGGGAGCCTAGAAATAGATCTACACAAATATATTCAACTATCTTTGACAAAGAGGGAAAGATAATCCAATACAGAAATGGTAGTTTTTTTCAACAAATGATGCTGGAACAAGTGGACAACCACAGGAAAAATAATACTACTACTAATAATAAATAAATCTAGACAAAGTCCTTACAGTTTTCACAAAAAATAACTTAAAATGGATCATAGAACTAAATGTAAAACACAAAACAGTACAATTTCTAGAAGATAACATAGAAGAAAATCTAAGTGACTTTAGGTTTGGCAATGAGTTTTTAGATACAACAATAGCATGACCCATGAAAGCAAAAATTGGTAAGTTGGAATTCATTAAAATTAAAAACTTCTGCTCTGAGAAATACACTGTGAAAACTGGGAAACAGTTTGCAAAAACACATATTTGGTGAAGGACTTGTATCTGAAATGTACAAAAACGGTCTTAAAGCTCAACCATAAGAAAACAACCTAATTACAAAATGGGCAAAAGGTCTGAACAGACACCGCACAACAGAAGATATATAAATGGAAGATACACATATGAAAAGATGCTCAATATCATATATCATTAAGAAATTGTAAATTAAAATAACAGTGGGAAACACCACTACACACTTATTGTTAGTTGTCATCTAGTTGTCTCCAGTTCATTGTGGCCTTATGTATACTAGAACAAAACATTGCCTGGGCCATCCTCACAATCATTGGTATGTTTGGCCATTGTTGCAGCTGCCGTGTTGCTCCATCTCATGGACAGCTCCTTTCATTTTCGCTGACCCTCCACTTTACCGAATATAATGTCCTTTCCTAGTAGTTGGCCTTTCCTGACGATATGCCCAAAGTAAGCAAGATGAAGTCTCATTATCCTCGCTTCTTCTAAGGAGCATTCTGGCTGTTCTTCCTTCAAGACGAATTTGTTCGTTCTTCTGGCAGTTCAAGGTATATTCAATATTATTCTCCAACACCACAATAATGGGTCGATTCTACTTTGATCTACACACCTATTAAAACCCAGTGCTGTCAAGTCGATTCCGACTCATAGTGACCCTATAGGACAGGGTAGAACTGCCCCATAGAGTTTCCAAGGAGCGCCTGGCAGATTCGAACTACCAACCTTTTGGTTAGCAGCCGTAGCACTTAACCACTACGCCACCAGGGTTTCCGCACACCTATTAAAAAAAAATTTTTTTTTTAACACCTATTAGGATGGCTAAAATCCAAAACAATGACAACACCAAATGCTGACAAGGATGTGGAGCAACAGGAATTCTCATTCTTTGCTGGTGAGAATGCAAAGAATGCACTTTGGAAGACAGTCTAGTTGTTTCTTAGAAAGTTAAACAGGCTTACCTTAAGATCCAGCAGTCAAACTCTTGGTATTTACCTAAATGAGTTGAAAACTTGTGTCTGTACAAAAAACTTGCATGTGAATGTTTATAGCAACTTTATTCATAATTGTCAAAAATTGGAAGCAGTAAAGATGTCCTTCAAAAGGTGAATGAATAAACAAACTGTGGTACATTCATATCGTGGAATACTATTCAGTAATTAAAAAAAAAAGCTATGAAGACATGAAAGGATGTTGAGGAACTTTAAATGTGTATTGCTAAGTGAAAGAAGCCAGTTTGAAAAAGCTACGTAGTGTGTGATTCCAGTTAGAAGAAATTCTGGTAAAGGCTAAACTATAGAGACAGTAGAAAGATCAGTGATTGCCAGGGATTCAGGAGGAGGGATGAATAGGTGGGGCACAGGGCATTTTAGGGGCAGTGAAACTATTCTGCATGATACTGCAATGGTGGACACATGACATTATGCATTGTCAAAACTCACAGAACTATAAAACACAAAGAGTAAACCTTTATATAAACTATGCACTTTAGTCAATAATAATGTATTGATAGATCTATTGTAACAAATGTACCATACTAATGCAAGATGTTGATAATAGGAGAAACTGTGTGCAGAGCGTAGACAGAGTGTATGAGAATGCTCTGTACTTTCTTTACAATTGTTCTGTAAACTTAGAACTGCTTTAAAAAATAAAGTCCACTTAAAAACGCATTGATATAAGCATAGTTTCTTAGACTAAATGGAAAGACATGGCTGAATGAAAGAGATCAGGACCCACCTTAGCAATAGCCTTTCAATTAAGCAACCAGAAGCAAAGTGTTCCTGAGAGGCAGTTTTAAGGAGCTATTTTTGAGAATCAAGGTTTTTCTTGTACTTCTATTAAAAAAGAAAAAACTACAGACTTTTTTTGTGTGTCAAATCTACAGTAGGTGGTAGGAAGTGACCAATTTTTTTCCATGATCTAACAGCATAATAACAGTACATTAAACGTTAATAGCATCCTCTATTGATGTGCTCAAAGCCTTTTCAGAGATAATTATCTATTCTATCAGTAAAACACCTCTCTGAGAGAAGAAGGAGTAGGAAAATGTATGGCTATTCTATTGTTACAGATTGAGAAACTGAGGCATGCAATTATTTCATAGCTTATTTTTATCAAAGATTTTCATTCAAGTAAACCAAGTAACTTTGACCTAATATAAATTTCATGGTATCTGTGATCTGGGAATAACCCACATATACTCTCCCCAGTCTCTTGGACTGAACTGTACTCATAGCGTATTTTGTGAATACAAATGCTAAAATAGGAATTATATGAGTATGTTGTTGTGTGCTGTCGAGTTGATTCCAACTCATAGCGACCCTACAGGACAGAGTAGAACTGCTCCATATGGTTTCCAAGGAGCGGCTGGTGGATTCGAACTGCTGGCCTTTTGGTTAGCAGCTGAGCTTTTAACCACTATGCCACCAGGGCTCCGATGGAGCTACTTAAGAGCTGAGAAATAACCAGATTCCCTCTTCTTAAAAATAAGTAGCCTGAGGCCCAAAGAAGTGAAGCGATCAATGTATGAATGAAATAGCTTGGGTCAAGGAATCATGCCATAGGAAAAAAAGGTTTTCCTGGCCCAGCTTGGGCACTGAGGGAAGGAAACTCTGAATGCAAGCAACACCTGTGAAGAAGTAGACTCTCGGGAAAAGAATCTAAGAGACAAGATAATGGAATCTAGTCCCAATTTGTTAATAAGTAGCTGTTAATCTCCGTATCTGTCATATAATTTTGCCTGTAAAATGGGAATTATTCTACTAACATATTCAAAGTCATGGGGGGTACAGATGTCAGTATGGTGCAATAGAATGTGTATGTGTAAGAATTGGGGACCAACACCCTTTACCTCATTCATCAATCACCTGTGTAATTAAGTCCCTGTACAAAATCTCCTCTGTTTAAGATACCTAGGAAGATTTCATGGTGCTCTGGTGGTGCAATGGTTAAGCACTCAGCTTAACCAAAACGTTGGCAGTTGGAACCTACCCAGTGGCTCCATGGGAGAAAGATCTGGCGATCTGCTCCTGTAAAGATTACAGCCAAGAAAACCCTATGGGGCAGTTCTACTCTGTGGCATGGGGTTGCTATGAGTCGAATTCAACTCCATGGCACCCAACAACAACAACAGAATGTTTCCTCTTTCCTGATTGGAACCTAACCTACGCAAGTAATTAACTGGGAGGGAAGGAGGGGAAACATTTTCAGTGTTGTTTGTTTGACAAAAAAAAAAATTATTCCAGGGGAAAAAAAGTAATTTTTTTAACCAAAAAAAGAAGAAATCTGAGGAAACTCCACATTTTCACAATGATCACAAAGTAATAAAAGGAATTTTATTTCCACCAGGAACATTATGCAACAAATGACTGTAGTCCACGTGTATCGCCCTGAGTTGGAATTGACCCATGGCAACCTGTTTGGTTTTTTGGTTAACCTGTCCTTAGTTGGTTAATCTGTCCTTAGTTGGTTAAGTTTTCAAATATCTTGATAATGCTTGGAAAATAATCATAACCACAAATCGAGGTGGCAAAACTTGAACTGCACAAAACAGGGGAAATCCAGCTTGATATTTGGGACACGGAGTTGACATTACTTCAACTTCAATGTAAGGCAGTGTGGAAAGGGACTCAGGCAGAACTGTATCCAAGCAGTCATTTTTCCCCACAACACTACTTTTGTGAACTTGAACAAGTTCTGAACTCCCTAAAAATTGTCTGTACAGTGGAAAGCCACTTTCAGCTTTGTGCTATTGAATTGCACACTTCCAAATAGTTAACTTTATGTTATGTGAATCTCACCTTGAGAAAAAAAAAAAGATATTGCATTAATGTTCCCTGGATTTCTCTAAGATACCATTTCTACCTGACCTAGAAAGACATCACATTTCCTCTCTGATACCTTTCAGCCTTAAATAAGCACAGTCAAAATTAAAATGGATTGGAATGGGGATACTCTGTTATCAGCCTTGGACTCCATCCCTCACATCTTGAAATATTGAAATATCACTAGACTTCCAGGCCCAGTTTATATCCTACCTGTTCTATGAAATATTGCTGATTATCTTGGCCAAAGCGGATCTTTCTCTCTTCTGTCTGATTTATTCTTATGACATTTTATCATAATTTACTTTAAATAATTTATACACATTTTTACTCTCTACTGAATTGTAGGGTATTCTTGCCATTCAACAGAGAAGGGGATCAGGTCTAACATATTATTAGATTTCCCAAGTGCAAGCACACAATTTTGCAAATATTATTTATTTGCTGGATGAATGAATGAATGACCAAGAGAAGCATAGATTAGTCCATGCAAAATGAGTCCAAATCCTGAAAGGTAAAATTTCTGAATTTTAACCTTTGCAACCTTTTTTAATCAGTAAAATATTTGATCTTTTTGGTAGCATGTTTTTTCATAATTGCATGCATTTTCACATCTTTATAATGCTGTTAACTTTTTGAAAATATTTTTAGTATCATTATGAAAATGTCAAAAAGTGAAAATTGTTATTGCCTCCCACACCTATAATTTCTAAACATGGTTCAAGTTATAATAACAGAATTTTCACTGAATTTGGATTATAGTCTATAACAATTAAAACATCATTTTAACCATAAAATGCATTTCATATCTAGAGTTGAGTATTTTATAAGCATTCTTCTAAGATATAACAGCAGTGATAATTTTAATACATTATTTGCCCTTTTAAAACCCTTTGTCTGACTGACCATAAATCAGCATGGGTCATTAGCCTGGAAATAAGGGTACATCATAACTTGCCTAATTCTAGTCCAGTATTTCACAAGATTTCTCATGCTATTGTTATGGGCAAGATGAAGAAAATATAAACTGGATGAAAATACAGCAAAATTGCATTTATAGTGGTCAAAACAACCAGATCCATATTCTTGACTTGTTCACTGTGGAGAGGGATCTCTGGTGGTCTGTCAAGTCAACTCTGTTTGACAATATCTGACAATGGGCTTGATGAATACATTAATGGAATGCATATCAGTTTGCAGATTATATAAAGTCCAATATTTTTAAAGGCAGAAATAAGTTTTCAAATATCTTGATAATACTTGGAAAATAATCATAACCACAAATCAAGATGGCAAAACTTGAACTGCACAAAACGGGAAATCCAGCTTGATATTTGGGACAGGGAGTTGACATTACTTCAACTTCAGTGTAAGGCAGTGTGGAAAGGGACTCAGGCAGAACTGTATCCAAGCAGTCATTTTTCCCCACACCACTACTTTTGTGAACTTGGACAAGTTCTGAACTCCCTAAAAATTGTCTGTACAATGGAAAGCCACTTCCAGCTTCAGAGGGTTTTTAAAAGAACAGAATTAGTAGTGTGCATGGCACGTAGTAAGCATTCATTGATGGTGCTATGATTATTGCTTTACTGTAAAGAAAAGAAACCTAAGCACAACCAGAAAGTATTTAGAGTTCAGTTCCAGGGAGGTGATATATGCTGGCCTGGAGATGTCTGGAGAATTGTGTCCCATTTTAGTTACCATACTTCAGAAGGAATCCTGGAGAACATCCAGAGAAAATCTAGAGAAACCATTTACATAAAGAATTTTTGAGGGAACTGGATATTTTTATCTTGAGAGGAAAGCCTAAAGAGGCATGATAGCTGTCTCCAAATATTTTGAAGTACTCTTTGTGGAGGAAGTAATATTTTTAGCAGTGTTACTCCAGGAGGCAGAAGAAAGACCAATACTTGGAAATTTGGGGAAAGTAAAATTTGTTATGATATGAGGACCTTCTCAACAATGACAGTAGCAGGCTGCTTCAACAGGCACTGAAATTTCCATCTCTGAAACATCAAGGACATTTTAAGTAAAATTCACTGTATAGCTGAGAAGTAATTTTTACTGTATTATATGACTTAAAACCTCTCATTAACCCTGTAAGCCACATATTATCATTCTTAATCCCAATTTCTCAGGTGACAGATTATATTTGACTTGCCCCAAATCAAACTGATAATAAGTCCGTATTCTCAGAGCTGAAAATCTATGTTTATTTCAGTATATAAATTTGACTTAGGGATTCATAAACTGGGAGTGAGTTTGTACTGGAAGACATCTACAGTGTCTTAAGAATCATGCACTAGTAATATATTTAAGTTTTCAGCCCACATCCAGTTTGATTCAGTTCTAGCCCAAAAGCAGTCCTCCCTATATGTATATTGTGTGTCAGGCATGGAGCATTCATTATTTCCTTTGATTTCTACAGCAACCCTGTGAGGTAAGAGGGGAGGAATTGTTAGTGTTTTATATATAACCAAAACCAAAACAAACCCATTGCTGTTGGTCAATTGCCACTCAGCGACCCTACAGGACAGAGTAGAGCTGCCCCATACGGTTTCCAAGAACCACCTGGTGGATTCAAACTGTTGACTTTCTGGTAGCAGGGTCTTATACGTAGGGAAACCAAAATTATGAGAAGCTAAATGATTTTTTCCAAAGTCACAGAGCTAGATAATGACAAAGACAGAATCAGAAAGCAGAATTTCTGACTCGACTTATTGTGCTTTCCACTACACCAGGGATTGCTAAATTAAAGATTTCCATATTGGACTAGGATGTGTGAGTACATCAATTGCTGCAAAAAAAAAAAATCTATGGAGCAACTAATGCCCTCACTTAAAATTATTTTTGTCAATAAAATTCTTTGTATGTAATATACTTGACAAAATTCCAAACTTATAGAATGGTGAGGTAATTTTGAGTTTAACAGAAAGCTATATAAATATTTCTTTAAATTTTATTAGATGACACAGCTTATCTTAATAACATATTCAGTATTTCACATCTCTCACGGTCGGGGAATTCTTCCTAATTTATGACCCAAATTCCTCCTGTTCTAGTTTCCATCATATTCCCTCATGTCCTACCCTCTGTGGAAACAGAAACAAACAAAAAACTTCTTGTACAGTTCCTTTCATCTATATAATCATCACTAAATTATTGAAAGAAGGCTTCACTATGCTAAATCTTGTTTTTGTACTCTGACATTGTCACCTGTTCTACTTAAATCTTTCTTTACAAAAAGAATAGTTTTATTTACTCCATTTTCACATTACCTTGAAGACAAGGTCATTTGAACCAAATTTTTAATTACTTATGTACCTTCTTTTTTCAGGAATATTACAAACCAGTAATCATTTTGAAATATCCTCAGCTTCTCTGTATGATTGCAAATATTTGAGTAATGAGTAGAGAATTTTAGGGTTTATGTTCTTAGTAAGAATCTTTATTATAATTAAGAACTACAAAGAGTCAACTTTCACTTCTTTTATTCTCAACTCTAGGCACCCAAAAGAAACAAAATGTTAAGAGCTATATTTCACTACGGTTGTTTAATAAATCACCCTGAAATATGGTGGGTAAAGCAATCATATTATAGTCAAGGAAACTGTGGGTCAGGAATTTCCACAGGACACAAAAGGGAGAGCTTGTCCCTACTTACAATGAGAGCTGAAAGATACAAAGATTGGAGGCTGGTCTTATCTGAAGGCTCACTCACTCAAAAATATGGTGGTTGATGCTATTGGCTGGGACCCTCAGTTCTTCTCCATAAGGAGTCTTCAAGTGGCCTCTCCAAACAAGCTAGTTTGGGCTTTCTCACAGCATAGAGGCTGAGATCCAAGGATAAATATCAAAAGAGTGGGAGACAGCCAGGTTAAGCTGTAATATTTTCTGATCCGGGCTTGGAATTCACGCAGCATTACTTTTACCATACTCTATTGGTTGAAGCAAGGAGCCCTGGTGACACAGTGGTTGAGAGTTCAGCTGCTAATAAAAAGGTCAGAGGTTTGAACCCACTAGCTACTCTGCAGGAAAAAAGACCTGGCGATCTACTTCCTTAAAGATCACAGTCTAGGAAACCCTATGGGGCAGTTATACTCTGTCCTGTAGGGTCGCTATGAGTCAGGATCAGCTAGACTGCACCTAACAACCTCAACAATTGGTTGGAGCAGTCACAAACCCCTGCCCAGACTCAAGGAGATAGAATGTGTACTTTTTTACCTCTTCTTGGGAAGAATGTCAGTCACATTGCAGCCATATTTGGAAAATTTCATCTGCCACAGTGAACTGTCTGACCATAACATCTCACATCCTTGCTACATGCAATAGAATTTCACATTTTGCCAAAAGACATTCCATTACAGCATCAGGTTCAGATTCAAAGTTCAGAATTTCATCATCCAGATCAAGTCCACATTCGGATGACACTCTTCAGGTGAGTTTCTTGCATACAGATCCCTCTAGTACAGCTTCTCTCAATTTAAGGACCTGTAAACTAAAAACACAAGTTACCTGCCCTCTACACACCCAGTACAGAATGGATGTACAGACACAGGATAGCCACAATAGACTTTTCAGCTCAAAAATGAGGGAAACTGGAAGCACACCGTTGTCACTGGTCCATAGCAATTCTAAAATCCAGCCAGGCATATGTCATTAGTTCCTTGATTATGGCTCAGTCCTACTGTGTGGAAATGATTCTTGGCTCTGCCTCCTGGGTTCTTGGTTCCACCCTCTGAGCCATCCTTCCTTTTCTATAAAAAATTATTTGATGTCTGTAGCTGAGTAGTTTTCCTAGCCTCTGTTTAACTATAGGTATTTGGGGGTCAAACAGTTTCTTTTCATTTTCTTTATCCCCTTCAGTACCAAAAAAAAAAAAAAAAAAACCAAACCCAGTGCCATCGAATCGATTTCAACTCATAGTGACCCTATAGGACAAAGTAGAACTGCCCCCATAGAGTTGCCAAGGAGCATCTGGCAGATTTGAACTGCTGACCCTTTGATTAGCAGCCATAGCACTTAACCACTACACCACCAGGGTTTCCCACTTCAGTACAAGGTGATATAATTCTTTTAAAACACTACGGGTTTCTTGGGAATCAATTTATGATTTACTCCAACAAAAGTGACACCCATAAGTATATAGAAGATAAGCCCTTTTCTATCTTGGACAGGAATAATGCCCTAAAAACTTTTAGATTCTTCGTCCTATTGTTTGACAAAGAGACTGAATGGTTCAGTCTCTTAGATCTTAGATCTTCTGAGGTCTTAACAATATACCTTAAAGTCCCACCCTGAATTTATTCTTTGCTCTGAAAGCTTTTCTTAATTTAAGAATGTTGGGGAAGCTGGGAATGAGAATTTTTTTTTCAAATCCAACAATTCCTGGCTTTTTTAAGTTTAATAGCAAGTTCTTTAGTTTATCTCTTTCCTCTTACATTTTACTATGAGCAGAAAAAGAAGCCAAGTGGCACCTTCAACATTCTTCCTAGAAATCTCTTTAGTTAGATAATCCAGTTCATTAGGTGCCTTTTCTATTTTCCACGTTATTGGAGGTGACAGTGTTGCTAAGTTTTTTACTACTACATAACAATGATCCTCTTTCTTCTAGTTTCTAATAATATTTTCCTCAGTCTCCTTTAAGGTTTCATTGGCAGCCTCTTTCAGAACCATCATGTTTCTGTTAACAATCTGTTCAAGACTCTCAGCTTCTGCCTGCCTTCTTGTCCAAAATCCACCGTCACATTTTAAGATTTTGTTACGGCAGAAGTGACTTCCAGGTGCAAAACCCTATTGCAGCTATCTAATGTTACAAAAAAGGTTACTCCAAAACTTGTTGTTGTGTTATTGAGTCAATTTTGACTCAAAGCGACACTATAGGACAGAGTAGAACTGCCCCATAGAGTTCCCAAGGCTATAATTTTTACAGAAGCAGACTGCCACATCTTTCTCCCGCAGAGCAGTTGGGGGATTCAAACACCAACTTTTGGTCAGCAGCCAGGTGCTTAATCACTGCTTCACCAGGGCTCTTTCTTCAAAATTTAATAGCGTGAAATAACCATTTATTGTGCTCATATTTTTTTGCAGGTCATAAATTTGGTTAAGGCTGTAATTGGCATTTCTTTCTTGGGGTCTCTCATGTGGTTGCAGTCATATATTGGCTGCGGCTGCAGTCACCTGAAGGTTCAACTGAAGCTGGAAGGGTCCACTTATATGATGGCTTACTCACATGGCTGGCTTTCCCCAGAGCAAGCAATCCAAGAAGCCAAATGAAAAGCTGCAATGGCTTTCATTAATTAGCTTTGAAACCAGCATCATCACTTCCAACACATACTATTGGCCATATTTAACCTGACCTGATTCATTGTGGGAGGGAGCTGCACCAGGACCTAAATGCCACAAGATGTGGATTATTGGGGGTTCTCTTGGAGGTTGGCTATCACAAACTAAAAGTGACAAGTAATTATTAAATACGGCACTTCAGATCTTCTAACATACTCATGCATATCTTCAGATTATTAGTGTCACCCAATACATTTTTATCCCTCTACTCCCCATTCCACTCCCACTGAGCCCTCTTTACAAACTCATAAGCCTACCCTATTTCCTTGTCTTCTCAAATCTACTGAAACATTTGATAACAGCTAATATTAATGTGCAGCCAGAATTGAGAATCATTGCTGTAAACCAGTGCTTCTCAAATACAAATCACTTGAGTATCTTGTTAAAATGTAGATTCAGATTCAGTAGGTGTGGGACTGGGCTGTGATTCTACTTTGCTAAAAGCTTCCAGTTGATGCTGATGTTACACTGCCAGGGTCTCATTTGGTGGGGTTTCTACCCTTTCTGAATACTGGAATCACCAGGGGGATTTGAAAAATACTAATGTCAGGAGTCCCACTTTCAGAAATTATGGTTTAATTGTTCTGGAGTAAAGCCAGGCATTAGGATTTCTAAAGTCTCCCCAGGTGATCATGGTGTGAAAGCAAGGTTGAGAATCACTAAAAAATATAAATATATATATAGTTGTCAAATCGATTCCGACTCATAGCGACCCTACAGGGCAGAGTAGAACTGCTCCCATAGGGTTTCCAAGACTGTAAATCTTTACAGAAGCGGATTGCAACATCTTTCGACCCTGGAGCGACTGGTGGATTCAAACTGCTGACTTTTCCATTAGCAGTTGAGCACTTAAACATTGTGCCACCAGGACTCTTTTGACAATCACTGCTCTAGTCTAAATTAGATCAGAAATATGAGGAGATGAAGAACAATGCTAGTTAATAAGAGTTCCCAGAACCCAGGAGCTGGTTGTGGTGACATACCCTAAAAAGATGAATACCTCTGGCCAGAAGACTTAGGTTCCCTGAGATGGGCTCTGCTTATGTTCCCAGGAAAACAGTGAAGCTGAGTCATTGGCATACACTAGCTGGTCCTCTACTCACCATCCACTGGTCAATACCCTGCCCCTTGCCAGAGAGTCTCATGACTGCTTGTATTCTAAGGCTTTGCCTGGTCCCTCTCTTATCACCCTTGATGAAAACACCTTCTCCACACCCCTATAAGGTCTCAGAACACCTAAGACCAAGGGAAGAAGATAAGACTTAGAACTTCTTCTGCGATGGAAATGTTCAAAGTTAACCGGCACAATATTCCCTCAACTGGTTACTTATCACGCACCTGTGCTGTGCTATGCTAATCATTTTATATACATTATCTATTTTTCTGATGAGTTAATTAAAATTCAGATAAGTTTACTAACGTGACCAAATTACCTGGCTAAAAAGTGATAAAATCTGTATTTTTATTTGATTTCAGAAGCAGCCCTGGTAACAGTGGTTAAGAGTTCGGCTGCTAACCAAAAGGTTGGCGGTTCAAATCCACCAGTCAGTCGCTTTGCAAGAGAAAGATGTAGCAATCTGTTTTCATAAAGATCACAGCCTTGAAAACCCTATGGGGCAGGTCTACTCTGTCCTGTAGGGTCACTATGAGTTGGAATCAATTCAATGGCTACAGGTATTTGATTGCAAGAGTCTGTTTTTTTTTTAAACCTTTATGTTATAATGTGTCTTTGTAATATTTAATATTTGGTGGCTGGAAGAAGAGATAGACATATTTTATATCCTCCACGAAAACTATGTAAACTTGATTTGTAGGTTGTAATGTTGATTCATAGGAAAGTATCTAAGATAATTTTCTAATTTCTATCTTGGCAATTACGTAGATATTAGTTTGTTTTTAATGAGGTACAGGCATTGGGGAAAAGGATCAAGTAGGGGAGAGAAGGAGAAGAGAATGAGTTTTATATGTTATACCTTGAGCTTGAAGTTCTGGTCCGTCATATGCAGTCGAAGATGTCTCTCAGGCAATAACACACTTGACTCAAATCTCACAAGTAAATTTGATGGGAGTTATTGGCTTATATATCATGGTTGAAAGCAAGATATGAATGAATATCCTGGGAGAAACTACTAACTCAAATAAGAAGTGGTAAGGTAAGATACCTTCCAAGATGGCAGAGTAAAAAGCTCCATTCTCCCATGCTAACAGAAACAAAAAAAAAACAAAACAGAAAAGGACAGTATTACCCTTGTTGGAACTCTGGTAAAAAGAATAAAGAGCATAGCAGCTAAGAAAAGGCTTCCATACAGTAGGAAGACTCTGAGACTTTTTTTGATACTGGCTTGAGCACCATCCCCATCTCCACTCACCAGCTGGCTAGAAGTAGCCATGTTTCCAGTTGGGATCTTGGTCCCTTGTTCTGGAGTATGCACAGCACACTTTAGTAACAAAGCATGATGTTTGCCTGTTTGAGTCAGTTGAGTGACTACCCAAAAACTAATGCAAAGCACTTGCTTCCTTGTCACCCGTCCTGGAAGGCACTCATGTTGTTGGAGCAACAAGCACAGCCTAAGGCACTATAAGCTTAACTGAGGAGTATGTAGCCAACCTGGGACAAAGGAGGGCAAATGAGAGGCCAAGGTCAAAACTCTAGGGGTATTTTAAGCCACCAGTCCTGCACTGGGCCACCACTTGCTTCACTGCCTTGACATCCAGAATAGACTGTCTGCTTCAGTTTCACACTGCTATTTCTACCCTGGTCTCAACAAAGAACAATGTAGTGATGGTCATACTTCCTTTAATGCCCCCTCTCTTATTCAAGGTTTAGAGGGTAATGACAGGTGAAAACTTCTCTTGAAATATGACATGTCCACAGTTAAGAGAAAAGTACAAGAAAAACAAAGAGTAACCTTTCACAAGAAGGCCCAATTAGGGTAGACCCTATTTCCTCAACTAGCCGCCTATGTCCAAGGTGAACTCTTCTTTCTCCACTCCAAGAAAACCTCAACCATGCTGATCCTCATCCCTTTAAGAAAATGAACAGGGGCTGATTTTCCCCAAGGTGGTGGCTTTGGCAATTAAAGATAAGTTCTGCTCCAAGTTCTCCTGTTGTTGTTGTTAGTTGCCGTCGAATCAGTTCCAACTCATAGCGATTCCATGCGTTCAGCGTAGAACTGATCCATAGGGTTTTCAAGGCTGTGACCTTTTGGAAACAGATTGCCAGGCCTTTCTTCTAAGGTGTCCTTGGGTGGGTTCAAACTAGCAACCTTTCAGCAAGTAGTCAAGTGCTTAAGGATTTGTGCCACACAGGGACTCCCAAGCTTACTCATTATTCCTGGTTATCCAGTCCAGTCAGTAACCACTGTATCTCTCTCTCACACACACACACACTCCTCCAAAGGACAATTTGCAGAAGCAGTGCATTCCAAAACATATTAAGGAAGAGAAATATTTCTCTAAATGTAACGATATCAGAAAAGGTTTCGCATTCATTTTTGGGAGTCAAGTCAGCTCCCCTCTTTCCCCTGCCCCACTATGTTCATTCTCTTGCCTTTGGCCTACCCAAATCCAATAAAAACCTAGCCATGCACCTTTGATCACTACCTTCTGGATACACAGAGGCATGGCCAAAGTTTATAAGTGACTATTTTCTTTTACGTTGGTCAGATGAAAGTCTTAGGACAAATATCACCAATGCTAATCTCTGTAAGCAAAATGGAGACAGGATGAAGCTTCAGTATCCCTCATTGCAGGGCTAGGTTGTTGGGAGTTTTTCTCTCAGCCACATGCGTAAATGACAATAGACAGACAAGCCAATAAAAAAAATACCATTGTAAAATTCAGGAATATTGAATATAAATTGAAAAAAACAAATTCTCACACTCAGAACAGTTCTTATTAGCAAGAAACACATGCAACACTCTCTGATTCAAGTGGAAATAGATGCCATAAAACAGCAACAAATTAGGTGGATAAGCAATTTTTATGTTAATAACAGCATGACTTAAAAAGAGTGCTCTCTGGATGCAAATAATTATTTTTAAATAATGAACCCATGATAACATTCTGCATTAGGAACCTATATTTTAGCTACAGAATTTTTTTTTGCTCTGACAAATTTTCCTGTTTTAATGAATTTACTCTGATTTCTGACCTATCTTTTACTTTATGGAATTGAAAGCTGCTTTTTTTTTTTTTTTATTGAGAACATAATTGCAAATTGCTTTATATGTCTCCATTTCATTCTAGAAAGTTTATCTATGTATAGCACTTGAATAGAATAAGAAACCTGCCAAAGAACCTCAAAACCAAAGGAGATTTTCAATATCTACAAAATTAAATGCTGACATTTGATGTCAATTTTAATTTTATAAATAATTCCCGAGATACTAAATTTTCTTTTATAGGCAAATGCCTCACTAAAAAATAAACAAAAATGATAATATTGAGAAAAATATATTCATATAGGTATATGGAGCCCCGGTGGCACAGTGAGTGATGCAGCATATCAAAGATGGCTATAAATTCTTTGATCTTCTCCCCTTGAGAGGTGGAGTCTCTGTTTCCTTCCTTTGAATCTGGGTGAGCTCTTGGCCACTTGGAACAAAAGAATATTGCAGAAGTGACACTGTGCCACAGCCTGGGTCCAGGCCTTAAAAGGTTGGTAATGTCCACTTCCTGCCTCTCGAAACTTCACCCTGGGGGAAGATAACTGCCATGTAAGAAGCCTACCTACCCTGAGACTGCCATGTTGTCAAAAAGCCCAAACCACATGGAGAAGTCCTGAATAGGATTCACGTGGAGAGAGTGAGAGGTCAAGGGACCCCAAGGCTCAAAGTAGCCGAAAGACAAACCCATGCAGGGACAACTCTGCCCCCCAGCTGAAACCATGTGGATCAGAGAAAATCAACCAGTCAATTCTTTCCTGAATTTCTGACCTACAAAATTGTAAGCAAATAAAATAGTTGTTTTAAGTCACTAAATTTGGGGTTAGTTTGTTAAATAAAAATAAATGAAACAAGCTCAGCTACTTTCTGATTGCTTAGCTGAGATGTAATGAAGAACACAGGTAATTTGGGCTTAACAAGGGAATGTGAGCACTTTCTGTTGGTATCTGTAGGAGTCCCTGAGTGGTGTGAACAGTTAACGCGCTTGGCTGCTAACTGAAAGGTTGGCAGTTTGAGTCCATCCAGAGGCACCTCAGAAGAAAGGCCTCATGATCTACTTCCGAAATATCGGCCATGAAAATCTTATGGAGCATAGTTCTACTCTGACACACATGGGGTCTCCATGAGTCAGAATCGACTTGATGGCAACTGGGTTTTGTTAGATATCTGTAAGACAAATATAATTATATATTTGTAAGACAGACCTCAGAAAATAGTATTGTTAGTCGGAACTCTGCGGGTGTCCTGCTCTGTTTACCCTGATCTCATATCCCTTTAGAAACCCAGTTTCCAACATTGTGTCAGTGGTCAACACTCATCCTTACAGTCGTGGTACATCCCAACTATTTGTCCAAATTTCTATGAGGGAAACCAAACCAAAACCAAACTCAGCGCCATCGAGTCGATTCCGACTCATAGCGACCCTACAGGACAGAGTAGACCTGCCCCATAGAGTTTCCAAGGAGCACCTGGCGGATTCGAACTCCCGACCCTTTGGTTAGCAACCGTAGCACTTAACCACTATGCTACCGGAGTTTCCAAGTAATGGTTAATACAATGAATAATGAACATTTATAGAGTGCTTCTATGTGCCAGACAGTATGCTAAGCACTTTATATGTATTATCTCATTTAAGACTTTCAAATATCCCATATGATAAGCTCTACTTTTATTCTCATTAAGTATATGAAGAAACTAAAGCTAAGAGAGGAATAGAAACTTGTCCAAAACCAATGAGCTATTAAGTTGGTGGAACTGGGATTTGAAACCACGCAGGCTGGCTCTAGAGCAGACTCTACACTGTGTCGGATAGCTACTATCCATTTATTAGGTGGTTGTGTCACTTCCCAGAAATAGACTTCATTAGCACACCCCCCCAATGTTGAGTGGAGAGGAGTGAGAGTGAAATGTTTGTATGAATGCACTGTGCCTAAGAGATGACAATTTTCTGAGTGTATTTCATTTTCTTCCATCTCAGATTACATAAAGATTAGTCCCAACTTTGTGATTTATCAAGAGATTATTAACTGCATTTGATTGCACAAATACCTTCCTCTCAACATGGACATTAGTAGTTTGCTCTGTGATTGTTAATTTCAATCAGTTTACATTAGGTCAAACTGCCAAGTTCACCAGTAAAGGGTAATGTATCTCCAAAATAAATGCTGCTTTAGGGAAGCTTTTCTGTCAATCATTACATTCCTTACAGAATCTTAAATGAGCCAACACACCTCGCGGAAAATTGCCCAGTCAAATACATCAAGCATATCCTTCCACATTTGCAAGCTAGTTAATTAATTTGAAACATTATTAGCCTAGTCAAGAATTACAGCTAGGAACAGTGATCATTCTAACTTAATATTGGAGAGACAAGTAGGTTGCTTTCACAAACAACTGCCCAAAGAAAGGTTCTTTAAAGTATTAGTAGTAAGGATCTGAATGGAACAAGAAGAATGATAGTTGACTTGAACCAAGATCTATTAAAAAAAAAAAAAAAAAAAAGCCAGGCTTCGGTTTTGCTATTTCTTGTAATTGCTATGGGTTGGGGTGGGAGGGTTCCACATTAAAAAAATTGTGGTTACTTGTGTAAGGTTCCTAATGACAAAATTAACTGATGTATTTTTATGTGTTGGTGCTGTATCTGTGTAAATAAAGACAATTATGTGAAAATGACCATCTTAAAGATTAAAAAAAGATTACACTTGTTTATATATGTCTCTTACTTCACTGTGTGTGTGAGGTCTTTGAATTTTAAGACCTGTTTCTTACTCATTTCTGTATCCCCCAGAACCCACCCAACAGTATGCCTGGCCCAAAAGATATGGCACAAGCAAAATTGATTTTGAATGTCCCTTTCTGTGCGGTGTAGTGGTTAAGAGTTGGACTGCTAACCAAAAGGTTGGCAGTCCGAATCCACCCGGTGCTTCTTGGAAACCCTATGGGGCAGTTCTGCTGTGTCCTATAGGGTTGCTATGAGTAGGAATCGACTTGACAGCAATGGGTTTGATTTGTTTGTTTTGTTTTAAGTAACCATTTTTACATATGTACAAAAAGCATACAGGTATTCAAAATTACTAGTAGACTAGTAATCTAGTCTACTACATTACACTTACATTTACTTTAAAAAAAATCTTTATTGAGATATAATTTATATACCATGAAGTTCACCCACTTACAGTGTCTAATTCAGTGGTTTTTACTATACTTAGGGAGTTGTGCAACTATAACCATAATGTAATTTTAGAACATTTTCATCATGCCAAAAAGAAATCTTGTACCCACTAGCACACACCCCCTGTCATCCGCCCCACCCAATACCCCTCACTTCCTCTCCCCCTAGCCCTAGGCAACTACTTACATTTACTTTTTTTTCAGTTTTTCTTTAACTTTTCATTTGAGGCAATTGTAGATTTACATTCAAGTGTAAGAAATAATAAGATGATCTAATGTATTTTTCACCCAGTTGCACTCAGTGGTAACATCTTGCAAAACTATATTACAGTATTATGACCAGGATATTGACATCAATACAGTCAAGATATAGAGTAGTTCCACTACCATAAGCATCCCTCCTGTTCTCATTTTATAGCCAAAACTATCCTCCCTCTATCCCACCCCCATACCCATTCCTGACCCCTGGAAACCACTAATCTTCATTTCTAAAACTTGGCATTCCAAGAATGTTATATAAAGGGAATTATACAGTGTTTTACCTTTTGAGATTGGCTGTTTTCACTAAGGATAATTCTCTGGAGATGCATCCAAATTGTTCCATATATTGATACTTTATTTCTTTTTATTGCTGAGTAGTATTCCATGATAAGGATATACCAAAATTTGTCTAACTCTTCACTCACTGAAGAACATATGAGCTGCTTCCAGTTTTCGACTATTTTAAATAAAGCTGTTGTGAATAATTGTGCTCAGGTTTTTGTGTGAACATAAGTCTGCATTTCTTTGGGATAAATACCCAAGAGCACAAATGATGGGACATACAGTAATTTCATATTTAGTTTTTTAAGAAACTGTCCAAGTGTTTTCTAGAGTGGCTTCACCATTTTACATTCCCACCAGTAATATGTGAATGATCAAGTTTCTGCATATATGTGTCAGCATATGGAATTATTATGACTTTTGTTTTATTTTATTTTATTGTGGCATATATAAGAAAATGCTTGCCATGTTAACCATTTTTAAGTGTACAATTCAGTGACATTAATTATATTCACCATGTTGTGCTACCATCGCCATTATTTATTTTCAAAAGTTTGCATCACCCCAAATAGAAACTCAGTACCCCATAAGCAATAACTCCCATTCTCTCCTCCCTGCAACCCCTGGAAACCACTAACAAAATTTTGTCTCTATGCATTTGTCTAATCTAGATATTTCATATAAAATAAGTAGGGTTATACAATATTTGTCTTTTTTATATCTAATTTCTCTCATTCAGTATAATATTTTCAAGGTTTATCTTTGATGTAACATGTACCAGAATTTCATTTCTTCTTATGGATGAATAATATTCCATTGTATGTACATATCACATTTTACTTATCCATTTCTCTATTGGTGGGCACTTGGGTTGTTTCTACCTTTTGGCTATTGTGAATAATACTGCAATGAATATTGGTGTACATATATCTGAGACTTTGCTTTCAATTCTTTTGGGTATATACCTAGAAGTGGAATTGTTGGATCATGTGGGAATTCTATGTTTAACTTTTTGAGGAACTGTCAAACTGTGGTTAAGTGCTACAGCACCTAACCAAGAGGTCGGCAGTTCAAATCCACTAAGGTGCTCCTTGGAAACTCTATGGGGCAGTTCTGCTCTGCCCTATAGAGTCGCTATGAGTCGGAATTGACTCTATGGCAGTGGGTTTGGTTTTTAGTGTGGTTTGTCAAACTGTTTGCTACAGAATCTGCACCATTTTACATTCTACTATTAAGCCCAGCCATGAGTTTTTTTTTTTTTAATTGGTTATTGTATTTTTTAGTTCTATGATTTCCACTTGGATCTTTTTTTATAGCTTCTATTTCTTTGCTGAGATATTCTACTTTTTCCTTTGTTTGAAGAAAATTTGTAATTGCACATTGACACATTTTTATGATAGCTGCTTCAGAATTCTTATCGAATAATAACAACTGATTCATCTTGGTGTTGGTGTCTGTTTATTGCATGCGTGTGTGTGTTTCAATCATGCCGTGATTTTCCTGGTTCTTGGTTGACAAGTAATTTTCTGTTGCCTCCTGGACGTTTTGGATATTATGAGACTCTAGATCCTTTTTTAGCAGGCAGTCTTCCTGCTCATGTGTAGCATAAGGACGGCTTTTCTGTGTATGTTCCATTTCCAAATGGGTCCCTCATTGGGGATGACTGGGGTGGAAGCTCAGCTTCCCCTGGGCCCTGCTGACTCCAGCAAGGGGGGAAGAGGAGGTCTTACTCACGTCATTCTGTTCCCACAGGTGGAGGTGCACAATCACTCTCCGCTGAACCCTACTGACACCAGGGGAGTGGAGAAGGAGAATTCAGCCTCATTAATGCCAGGTGGTTCTCCACTGGGCCTGGCTTCCTCAAAGGCTGGGGATAACACATAGTGCTTACTAGCCCTGACTTGCACTGCTTTGTTCAGTCTCACTGATGCCAGTGTGATGGAGGCTCAGCTCACTCAGCTCACTGCTAGAGCCTACTGACATTATCCCAGCAGGGGAATCGGAGCACCTCCAGGCTTTCTGCTGGGTAGGGAAATAGACCAGCAGTCCAATCTGCTTGCTGACATCAACCAGCAGAGGAATCAGAGTCTGTCTGTTTTTACCAGGCAGGAGATGGAAGATTAACTCCCCACTCGGAAGATTAGATCCCTGCTCAACCCCACAAATACTACCAGGGAGTGGGGGATTAGAGTGCCATTGCCTGCTTCTGTGGAACAGAGTAGTGACCTGGAAAAGCAACTCCTCACTCAGCCACACTGAAATCATGGGGGTAGGGGAACAGCTTTTCCATTGGTGTTTGGCTGGAGTAGGGAAGTGTTATGGATTGAATTGTGTCTCCCCCAAATATGTCCTAACCCTTGTACCTGAAAATATGACCCCGTTTGGAAATAGTTATTGCTATGTTAATGAGACCATACCAGAATAGGGTGGATCCTAAACCTAATCACTTCTAAATGGTATCTTATAAAAAAAGCAGAATAGACACAGAGAAACAAACACAGAGGGAAGAGAGATGCCACATTAAGATTGTCTACAGCAAAGGAACACCAAAGATTGCTGGCAGCTACCAGAAACTAGGAGGAAGGCCCACAGAAAGAATTGGCATGGTAGACACCCTGAGTTGGACTTTCAGCCTCCAGAATCAGAAAATAAATTTCTGTTCTTTAAAGCCATCTA
Organism: Elephas maximus indicus; assembly: GCF_024166365.1. Classification (NCBI taxonomy): domain Eukaryota; kingdom Metazoa; phylum Chordata; class Mammalia; order Proboscidea; family Elephantidae; genus Elephas; species Elephas maximus. The sequence continues at coordinate 149,758,586 of NC_064846.1, read as the reverse complement.
CTTGTAATATCTTTTTTATTGCAGCAGCAATAGATTACTAAAACAGGAGGGTATTGCCAAAAAGATTTTTTTGTTGTTAGACCACCCTTTTCCAGGTCTTTTGGTTAGCTTTTCTTGGAGCTTTTTTTTTTTTTGGTCTATGCCTTTTGGTGGTTTTGTGTTGGAGGCTTCTTGAAAGCACTATCCAGGATATATAAGAGGTAATAATGAAACCCAGGGGACTCATAACTGTGTCGTTCCTCAAGTCCCAAGGTCCCTAGGCTGTCTGCCTTCTTCTTTCCACCTTTCAGAGTCTTGCTATGCTTGTTTGTTGTGTTATATCCAGGGGTTTGGGAAAATATGTGCCATCTGAAATCCAAGTGATATGTCAACTTATGTCATTTGAATTAATTTTTATTTTAGATAGCACTTTTAGTTCCTCTTAAAAATCACATTTGACAGTTAAGTGCTCATTTGTGTGGGTAAAACTTGATACAAAAGGTCAGTATTGCTAACATTTTTCCTAGAAAATCCCTTAAGATTATCAAAATATTTCTCTTTTTGCCCATATCATCCAAACATTTTAATGCTTATAAGAGATATAGTAGAATCTTTTTTTTTTAGAAAGTGCATCATCTTTAAAAATAGCTCTGATTCCATGAAGTAGCAAAGAGAAAATAAAGAGAACCACATACAGACCAATCAGGCAGTTAAATGCATAAATTATTGCTAGAAAGAAAAGTGAAAGGGGCATTACACAGCCAGCTTCAAGTATCATCAAAGTAACATGATAGTTAAAATCTGTATTGCAAAAATTATGACGGTTTGCAAATTAGAATGATGCAAAAACATCAGTTAAAAAAAAAAAGAAAGAAAATCCGTACATAGTCCAGTTGGAAGTTCAAAATCATACAGATAAATGGAATTATCTTGTAAATTCACAGAAATATTAGAGTGGAACCAATCATTGGACTGTTTACCATAAAACAAAACAAAATAAAAACAAACCGGTTGCTGTCCAGTGGATTCCAACTCATGGTGACCCTGTGTGTACAGAGTAGAACTGTGCTTCACAGGGTTTTCAATGGCTATGACCTTTTAGAAGATCACCAGACCTTTCTTCCGAGGTGCCTCAGGGGTTGAACTGTCAACTTTTATGTTAGTAGTAAAGAACTGAACTCATCATGGTATCCAGGAACTCTCTGCCTGCCTTAATTTCCCTTTATTGGCTTTAGGTCCAAGAGCAACAGTAGACATATTGGTCCTGATGCAATTCTTAAACGGTACAGCCCATCTGATGTTTCTTGCTGCAGAGTAGGTACACTAAATGTCTGGATTGAAAGCTGCAAGTTGTCTCTTCTTTCTCTTTGGTGATTATCACTGAGCAAGTGTACCGAGAAACACAATGAATCCAAAATTGACACAAGGATTGGTTTGGTTTCCTTACTTCTTCTGTATTACTTTTCAGCCCAAATTAGATCCAGAGGAAGTAGTTTCTCACATAAATATGTGTGCCTCTCCGGAGGATTTCCTACTTTTCAATTAATTCAATTTAGTCTTTATAAAAGAGACGGTTCTTAAGAATAATATTAATTAGTTTCAGCATATATATATATTTATGTAATCTTTTTCATGCCTAAAATGCATATGCGTTTCTACAAGGATTCTGCAATGTTTTTGTTAGACCTAATTCTAAACTTTTAATAAACCTAGTAATATTAGAAGAGGAGAAATAAAAGCTATGGGGCTGAATCAGCACTTTTAATCCTGTCGGAGAACAACCTCTAAGCTTTAATTATATCCTTCCTCTCCATCTAAGACCCAAACAACACTTCCATTTAGGTCTAGGGCAAATGTGTCCTTTCCCAAAATCTACAGCTGTGCACATGACCCAGGTTAGAAAAAAGGAAGCCAGGGCCAGAGACCGCAAGATGTAATTGCTCTCAAGAAACAGTGCACCTCTTGCTGAGTGAAATCTTACCAATGCAGTTTATTAGCAAGTTTGATAAATTTCAAGGAACAATGAGGCAAAACTTTTGCAAGGAAAGTAAGGAAAGTTTCTGCTCACTTTAATAATTACCAAAGTAAGAAGGGTAAGTGAAAGAAGATGGTTACAGGAAGGCTTTATGGAAACTGTGATTCTAAAAGGATACCTCTGACTCATTAGAAATCATTCCAGGCAGATAGAGCTAGAAGAGGAGAGAAGAAAAAAAAAATCTCCTCAGGAAAGAGATTAAGAAAAGAATATGTTTAGTCATAGGGAAAGGAGGGAGGGAAGTAGCAGAGGCTCGGAGGAAGCAAAGAAAGCAATATAAATGGGACGAAGGGATAAAAGGGCTGGAAGTTGAGGGCAGGTCTGTATTTGTTTGAAAGGCAATGAGATGAGGTTAAGTGATTTACTAAAGATCCCCTACTGAGTCACTAGCAGCGCTGCTTCCATCCCTCCTATTTTGGGTTTCCTCTTTAGTTCCTTGTCTCTACACAGAAATAGACATTCTATGTGATTTTCTCTCATTGCAAATCTTTTATACTTTAACTCAGAAAGCCATGTTTAGAGGGCTGTGTAGGTGGTTGTTTTTAATGTTGAATTTTTTTCCCCTTCTTTGGGAAAACTGCTGGTATAGAAAGCTTCCTTGACTCAGTATTGAGACAAATAAAAGACAAATGTGTTATTCTACTGAGGCTGTTGAAATGAAAGTTTGCTTTGAAGTAGGGTACTAGAATACATATAAGAGAATGCTGTTCTTGTCATAAAAACTGGCAGCTGAGCTTTCTTTGCCCTGTCAGAGAGAATGACAATGTAACAGGGCCAAAGTCAGACTGGGAGAATAGATTTTTCCCTCTTTAATTACTAACTCTTTTTTTTTTTTTTTTTTTTTAACCTATGACCGGAAAAGGACGAATGTTAGAGATACGGAGTAAACTCAAAGAATGGAGAATACTGACAATAATCACAAAACTTATATAAATAGATCTCAAGAATTTAAATTGGCCCTGGTGGCGCAGTGGTTAAGAGCTCAGCTGCTAACCAAAAGGTCGGCCGTTCAAATCCACCAGCCCCTCCTTGGAAACCCTATGGGACAGTTCTACTCTGTCCTATAGGGTCGCTATGAGTGGGAATCGACTCAGTGACAACGGCTTTGGTTTTTTGTTTTGGTTTTTGGTTTTATTGAAAGGAACATTAAAAATATTAATAACTATTCATAAGTACTTTGGAACAAGTCATTTAATTCTGTAATTTTGACATAAGACAATTTGATTTAACGGAAATCTCCCTATTTTAGAATGCTACAGCTTAAATCCATCCATCTGGAGTCTGATGTTTGAAACAGTTATTTCTAGAAGTCTCTGCTGAAACAGATCAAAACAATACAATGCACAACCTTAAAAAGTGACAACAAAAACATTCTTGGATTTTTCCTTCTAGAATTAATTTTGCCTTTAACTTCATATCTTACTGACTTGGATTTTTAATACCTGATCTATTTTTTTAAGATGTGAGTAGGCCCAATGTACAATATTTAGAGAGAAATGTTAAATTTAAAATGAAAAAAAAAAAAAACACGAACAAAAATCCTCTTAGTCAGTAAACTTTCCCATAGTTGTATTTCTCTTAGTTATTGAAAAATAAATTTATTTCAAGTAAAAGTTGGTTCTTATTGATAGGTTATTATACAAAAGCTCATTGACAGAATATTCAGTGTCTAAACACTATGGGAAGAAGTATTCAGGTCACTGGTTGCCAAGCCAACTCAAATACTTGTCCTTCATGTCAGAGATGCTAGGGAACAGAAAATGATAGAACCCCTGCTTCTAGTGGTCCCATCCCCACAAACATGTAGAGTCAAAGGATGTGTTAAAAGGTAGATTTTTCTGGAAATCACTATTTCAGCCCATGAAATGGGAAATGTTATTGTTGTTGATAGTTACTGTCGAGTCGATTCCAAATTGCCAGATGTTGACACCTAGAAGCACCCGTCATTCTCATAGACCTGACCTATATTAGACATGAATTCTCAGTGTCTCATCTAGACCCTTCGTGAGGACTTTTGGCCCCTCCAGAGGTTATGGTTGCACCAGAGAGCTTCCTCCAGTCCGTGTAGGTTGTGGTCTCCACTCATTCCCTGCTCTCTGAATGTATTTTGGGTGGGACCGTACTTCTTATGAGAGGAAAAAATTCAGGGCAAGCATCCTGTGTTATCGCTGTTAGTCAGTTGTGCTCTACAATCCTTACCATCCAGACACTTCAGGGATTAATGAGCCTGAAGCTGGGAGTCAGAAAATCTTGGTTCTAATCCTGACTCCAGCATTAATCTATTCCCTATTTTAGGCACATCAGCTACATTCTTACTATTTCATTATCTACATCCAAGCATGTCCATATCTCCTTAGTGAATGAGAAAATGTGGTGGAGAGGGGAAAGATACGATATCTTGAATATTTTGAATGTCTCAGTGGAAAAGTGATAGATATGACAATGGCTCTTACTATTTTCATTAACAATACATATAGATCTCCTTTAGAGATTGGTAAGACATTGAGATGCTCTGAAGGCAGAACTAGATGCATAATTTGTAGATCCCAGTTGAAAATGAAGATGTTAGACTTAAAAAAAAAATTATGAAGAATTTCAAAAGGGTGAGAACAAAGCATTCAGCAAGTATGAGGTCCTCCTAAGCATGAAGCCCTATGTGACTATACAGGTTGCATGTCCATGAAGCTCATCCTGTCTGTAACATTGCTCTTGGAAGGAAAAAATAGAAATAAAATTCTAAAAGCCTGTGATCTTGGGTGGGGCCCTTATTTTGTACCTCCGGTCAGCTGCAAAGGTAAATCTCTAAAAACAAACAAAGAAAAGAAAAAATACCTCCCTCCCCTCTTTATGCCCTCTCTTATGTGTTTAGTAGGATGAGCCTTCCTGCCCTCATTATCAGTTCAATTACAGGCCAAATAAACATAGAAACCCATTGTAAAGAACAGTAAAGAAGTACAAATATAGTCTGTAGATTAAAATGATCAACATTTATTGAGCATTTAGTTTGCTGTGAACATACATGAAGTATAAAAGAAGGCAACATCCTAAAAAACATTGTGCTGATTAATTTTTTTTATCTGCTCCCTTCTCAGCCCAGACTCCTTTTCCACCCTTGTCTTTCTTGTTCGCTGCCCAGGCAGGCTGACTTCCATGAACTACACCATTGAGACCCTTTATTGGCTAGCTTCCCATTGGAAGGAGATTGAAGTTTGGGAGGAGATAATGTTCTAGACATTTCTTGCCCACTCCATCTAGCTTGGGGCTGATTTTCTGGCTGCATCAGCAGCCATTCCATCAGGCAGTTTTCAATGCCCTTTCCTCTTAACCCTTTGGGGGCCTAAGAATGGTAAGTACTTCCTGTTGCTGCTACTCTTTGAATACCTCAACATCTCCTTTTAGTTTTGGTTCACCCAAACCTGCCTATCCTTCAGCAAATTGTCCCTTTATTAAAATATGTCTATTTAAATCTTTGGAGTAAAACCTGTTCCTAGTGGGGACTCTGACTGATACATATGATTAAATTAAGTTTTCTACTTAATTCAACTTAAACAGATGCTACCCTTCTGGAAGAACTACCCAAATACCAACTTGTCCTTTTAAGCCACCCTGAATACTCTGGCCCATATTGTCCTCAATCTTTTCTAGGAAAAGTGTTTGTACTTATCATCACAGAGAAATCTGTGACCCAAAAAGGGGCTAAAATCACTGCTGCCTTAGTACTTTCTTTATGGGAGCAGATGGCCAGGTCTTTTCTCTTGTGGAGCCACTGGTGGATTCAAACCTCTGACCTTTCAGTTAGCACAGAAGTGTTTAACAGTTGCACCACCAGGGCTCCTATTTTGATCTTAGAATGAAAGATTTAAAATGGATTCATGAATCCAAACTTTTCAAAGAAATTCACGATTAATTAGAAATCCTTCCTGAAGTGAGGTTGGATTTGACAGAGAGTAAGCCTACTTATTACCTTAGTTATACAACCAGTTCTATCAAACAATGCAGGCAGCCCAGGCAGAGATAATCCCCATGGATAGATTATATAGCAAGCCTCCTTATGGATCAGAGAATATTTAACACACATGGGATGTAGGGCATAAATATATTGGTCAAACATTTCAAGACAGAAACTGAAAATAGTAGAAATAAACTTTAAAAAGTGGAAAAAATCTAGATAAAATCAGATTTAAACTTTAAAACTTTATAGTATAAAATACAAATAAATTAAAATACATAAAATGCTTTTAAATTACAAAATTCTATATTGTAATTTTTTTAATACAATATCAGTTCTTCTTATATTAATTCATAAATGCAAGGTGGCCCTAATTAAAGTTACAAAAGGGCCTGTGGGGGTACTTTACATAACTCATTTATCTAGTCAACAAATACATACTGAATATTGACTTTATGGCAGGCACTGTGCTCCTCTCTAGAAAAGCCCATGGAATTTGAAGTTTGATAAGGTAGCAATTCAATTTGTACAGAAAGGACTGATTTTTCAACAAATTGCATTGGAACAACTAACTAAATGTTCAGAAAAAAATTGATGTGTTCCTCATGCAGCTCTTCAAAATAAATTTTAGATACCTCAAAATATAAAATGTAAAATCAGTAAAAAAATAAAAATGCTTGAAAAGCACAAGTACCTTTTACATTTCTATTATACATGTACATGTGTAAATAATTATAAAACCTTGGTATGGGGAAAGTTTTTATAATTAAGGCAAAAACCCTGGAAGCCATAAGGAAAATAAGTAGTAATTTACTAAATACATATTTGACTTATCTCCATGGCATAGAGCAGCATCAAATACAAAGCAAAAGAGACACAATCCAAAAAATGTAAAAAATTTTAAAACATTTTTATAAAATATGACAAAAATATATAACAAGTAGTGTTAATTCATTAATACAATGTAAAGCAATTAGAAAAGAAAAAGAGTTGTATAGAAAAATGAACAAAGGTTATTGTCTGGCAATTCACTGGAAAATAAATATAAATTGCCTACCAAAAAGTGAAGAGAGCTCAACCTTTCTCAGTTTTAGAAACGCAAACCATTAACAACAAGCATCATTTAAAAATAATCAGATGACAAAACTTTAAGATTTTGATAATAACCAGATTGATGAAGATATAGGGTGATCACACATTTGGTAGAATCATATCTTTATGCAGACTTTTTGTAGAAATTTTTATGGCATGACTCAAAATGAGAATAGCTGCAAACATCCATTAAAAATCAGAATGTGGAATACATGAAGTAGGAATCTAGGAAAATCAGAAGTCATCGAAAGTGAATGGAATGCATAAAGATTTATATGCTAGACATTAGTGAACTGAAATGGACTGGTATTGGCCATTTTGAATCAGATATGACAAATTGCTTGGAATGACAAATTTAAGAGGAATAGCGTCACATTCATCATCAAAAAGAACATTTCAAGATCTATCTGAAGCACAACACTGCCAGTAATAGGATAATATCCATGTGCCTAAAAGGAAGACCAGTTACTACGACTATTATTCAAATTTACCCCCCAACCACTAAGGTCAAAGGTGAAGAAATTGAAGATTTTTGCCAATTTCCAAAGGTCTGAAATTGATCAAACATGCAATCAAGATGCATTGATAATTACTGGTTATTAGAATGCAAAAGTTGGAAACAAAGAAGAAGAATTGGTGGTTGGAAAATATGGCCTTAGTGCTAGAAGTGACTCCGGAGATTGCATGATAAAATTTTGCAAGACCAACGACTTCTTCATTGCAAATAACTTTTTTTCAACAACAAAAATGGCGACTATACATGTGGATCTCACTGGATGGAATACACAGGAAATGAACTGACTACATTTGTGGAAAGAGATGACAGAGAAGCTGAATATCATCAGTCAGAACAAGGCTGGGGGGCAACTGTGGAACAGACCATCAATTGCTCATATGCAAGTTCAAGTTGAAACTGAAGAAAATTAGAACAAGTTGATGAGAGCCAAAGTACGACCTTGAGTATTTCCCAACTGAATCTAGAGACCATCTCAAGAATAGATTTGACACATTGAATACTAATGACTGAAGACCAGACAAGTTGTGGAATGACATCAAGGACATCATACTTGAAGAAAGCAAGAGGTAATTAAAAAGACAGGAAAGAAAGAAAAGACCAAAATGGATGTCAGAAGAAACTCTGAAACTTGCTCTTGAATGTACAGTAGCTAAAGCGAATGGAAGAAATGATGAAGTAAAAGAGCTGAACAGGAGATTTCAAAGGGTGGTTTAAGAAGACACAGTATTATAATGAAATGTGCAAAGACCTGGAGTTAGAAAACTAAAAGGAAAGAATATTCTTTGCATTACTCAAGCTGAAAGAACTGAAGAAAAAAATCAAGCCTCAAGTTGCAATATTGAAGGATTCTATGGGGAAAATATTAAATAACACAGAAAGCATCAACAGAAGATGGAAGGAATACACAGAGTCACTGTACAAAAAAGAATTGGTTGACATTCAACCATTTCAGGAGGTAGCATATGATTAAGAACCAATGGTACTGAAGGAAGAAGTCCAAGCTGCAATGGAGGCACTGGTGAAAAACAAAGCTCCAAGAATTGATGGAATACCAACTGAGGTGTTTCAACAAACAGATGCAATGCAGGAAGCACTCACTCGTCTGTGGGAAGAAATTTGGAAGACAACTACTTTGCTAACCAACTGAAAGAGATCCATGTTTGTGCCCATTCCAAAGAAAGGTGATCCAACAGAATTCAAAATTACCGAATAATATCACATGCAAGTAAAATTTTGCTGAAGATAATTTCGAAGTTGTTGCAGGAGTACATCAACAGGGAACTGCCAGAAATTCAGGCCAGATTCAGAAGAGAATGTGGAACAAAGCATATCATTGTTGATGTCAGATGAATCTTCGCGAAAGCAGAGAATACCGTTAAAATGTTTACCTGTGTCTTATTGACTATGCAGAGTCAATGTGGGTCATAAGAAATTCTGGATAACATTGCAAAGAATGGGAATTCCAGAACATTTAATTGTGCTGGTGTGAAACCTGTACATAGACCAAAAGGCACTCGTTTGGACAGAGAAAGGGGGTAACACATGGTTTAAAATCAAGAAAGGTGTGCATCAGAGTTGTATTCTTTCACCATACTTATTCAATCTGAATGCTGAGCAAATAATCTGAGAAGGTGGACTACATGAAGAAGAATGGGGCATCAAGATTGAAGGAAGATTCATTAAGAGCCTTTGATATGCGGATGACACAACCTTGCTTGCTGGAAGTGAAGAGAACTTGAAGCACTTACTGATGAAGATCAAAGACCAGAAGCTTCAGTATGGATTACACCTCAACATAAAGAAAACAAAAATCCTCACAACTGGACCAATAAGCAATATCATGATAAACAGAGAAAAGATTGAAGTTGTCAAGGATTTCATTTTACTTGAATCCACAATAGACAACCACGGAAGCAACAGTCAAGAAATCAAACAACGTATTGCATTAGGCAAATCTGCCGGAAAAGATCTGTTTAAAGTGTTAAAAAGCAAAGATGTCGCTCTGAGGGCTAGGGTGCACCTGATTCAAGTCATGGTGTTTTCAATCACCTCATATGCATGCAAAAACTGGACAATGAGTAAGGAAAACTGAAGAAGAATTGATGACTTTCAGTTACAGCACTGGTGAAGAATATTGACTATACCATGCACTGCCAGAAGAATAAAACAAATCAGTCTTGGAAGAAGTGCAACCAGAATGCTCCCTAGAAGTGAGGATGTTGAGACTTCATCTCAGGTACTTTGGACATGTTATCAGGTTCATTAGTCCTTTGGACTAATCTTTCCCTTGTGTCTTTAGTTTTCTTCATCCTCCCTTGCAAAGGAGGGATCATTACCTGAGAAGAACATCATGCTTGGTAAAGTAGAGGGTGAGTGAAAAAGAGGAAGACCCTCAATGAGATGGATTGACACAGTGGCTGCAACAATGGGCTCAAACATAGCAACAATTATGAGGACAGGGCAGTGATTTGTTCTGTTGCACATAGGGTCGCTATGAGTCAGAACCAACTCAATGACGCCTAACAATATCACAAATTTAAATGCACATACCTTGTCACCAAAAAATGCCCAGCTAGAGAGCTATGGGCACCATGGTCATGGGGAATATCTAGCTCAATTGGCACAACATGGTTTATAAAGATAATGTTCTACATTTTACTTCGGTGAGGAGCGTCTGGGGTCTTAAAGCCTGTGAGTGGCCATCTAAGATACTCCACTGGTCTCACCCCTTCAGGAGCAAGGGAGAATGAAGAAAGCTAAAGACACAAGGGAGAGATTAGTTCAAAGGACTAATGGACCACAACTACCATGGCCTGTACTAGACTGAGTCCAGTCCAACTAGATGGTGCCTGGGTACCACCACTGACTGCTCTGACAGGGATCACAACAGACAGTCCCGCACAGATCTGAGAAAAAATGTAGAACAAAATTCTAACTCCCAAAAAAAGACCAGACTTACTGGCCTGACAGACTGGAGAAACCCCAAGAGTATGGCCCCTGGACACCCTTTTAGCTCAGTAAAGATGTCACTTCTGAGGCTCCCCCCTTCAACCAAAGGTTAAACCAAACCAAAACCAAACCCAGTGCCGTCGAGTCAATTCTGACTCATAGCGACCCTACAGGACAGAGTAGAACTGCCCCATAGAGTTTCCAAGGAGCACCTGGCGGATTCGAACTCCTGATCCTTTGGTTAGCAGCCGTAGCACTTAACCACTATGTCACCAGGGTTTGCAGCCAAAGATTAGACAGGTCAAAAACAAAACGAGACTAAAGGGGCATGCCAGCCCAGGGGCAAGAACTAGAAGGTGGCGGGGGGTGGGGGGTGGAGAGGAAAGCTAGTAATAGGAAACCCAAGGTCGAGAAGGGAGAGTGTTGACACGTCATGGGGTTGTTAGCCAATGTCATAAAACAATATGTGTACTAACTGTTTAGTGAGAAGCTAGTTTGTTCTGTAAACCTTCATCAAAAGTACAACAACAACAACAAAAAGATGCTAAGCTAGAAATTTTGCTCTCGTCTCTTTATATGTGCAAGTTACATGTATCAGGATTCATATTGGATGCTTATAACAAAAAACAATGTAAATCAAAAAACGGTGGCCTAAATAAGGCGGACGTTTATTTCTCATGTAAAAGAAGTTTCAAGGTAGGCAGCCTAGCTATGTTATGGTGGTTCCATCATCCTCTGGGACCCAGGCTCTTTATGTCTTTCTACTTGATCACAAATAGCACATGGTTTCCATTTTCAAAGTCACTTTGTGGACCAAAATGTCTCCTGTGATCCAGCCATAACAACTGCTTTTAGTTACAGGAGCAAGAGTGAAGAAAAGAACAAAAGAAGCGGTTCATCCAACTGAGGCAGTACCCTTAAAAAGCCTTCTTGGAAGTCCCATGCAACACTTCCACTTAAATACAGTAGGGCATAACTTAGTCGCATTCCCAAACCTAATGCAAAGGAGCCTGGGAAATGTTACCCTTTAGCTGGGTACATGGAAATTGGCATTCTGTTACTAAAGAAGAGAGGGGAAATGTATGTCTAGTAGACAACTGTAATGGTTAATGTTATGTGTCAGTGTGGCTAGGCCATGATTCGCAGTGGCTTGGCCGACATTATGTAATCATCCTCCATTTTGTAATCTGATGTGAGCAGCCAATCAGTTGAAAGGGGAGTTTCCTTGGGGGCATGGTCTGCATCCAATATAGATGGATGTTCTGGCAAATGTCCTGCATTCGTCTCATCATCCTCTGACCTCTGGTTCATGGGACATGAGAAGCCTTTATTCTGCGACCTGACCTGCATATTTTAGATTCACCAGCTCCTACCCCATGAGCCAGCAGCCTGCCACCTAACCTGCAGATTTTGGGTTTGTCAGACCCTGAAACCATGTGGATCAGGAGAAGCCTCCTGCCTGCTGCCTGATGCACAGATTTGGGACTTGCCTGCCTCCACAATTGTGTGAGTCATTTCCTTGAAATAAATCTCTCTCTATATATTTATATGGAAACCCTGGTGGCATAGTGGCTAAGTGTTACAGCTGCTAACAAAAAGGTCGGCAGTTTGAATCCACCAGGTGCTTCTTGGAAACTTTATGGGGCAGTTCTACTCTGCCCTATAGGGTCACTATAAGTTGGAATCGACTCAACGGCAGTGGGTTTTTGGTTTTTCATACATTTATATATACACTTCACAAGTTTTGCTCCTCTAGAGAACCCAGCCTAAGACTGCAACGAAGAGTCTATGGCACTGTACACAGAGTTATAAACATTGTATATTTTAACAACAAAGCATTGTCTATATTAACAACAAAAAACTTGAAATAACCTAAATATACATTAAGAGGATACTGATTAAGTTAATTAGTTTGGCTGCCAACCAAAAGGTCAGCAGTTAGTATCCACCAGCCACTCCCTGGAAACGCTATGGGGCAGTTTTACTCTGCTCCACAGTGGAATATTTTACAGACATTTAAAGAATGAACTAAATCTTTATGCTCTAAAGTGAAATATGTTTTAGAAATGTTAAGCAAAATTTATTTTAAGCAAAAAAAAAGCAACTTTTAGAATAGCATGTATAATATCATATCATTTGTCTAAAAATATTTCAGGAAGGATGCATAAAATCTTGTTAAGGGTGGTTACTCTTAGAAGCAGGTGGTCTAGTAGTGATCGGGGAACATTTTCTTTTGACTTTACAGTTTTCTGTATTGCTTAAGTTTTCACCATGAATGTGAATAAGTTTATTTGAAAAGGAAAAATAAAATCCAAGAAAAGAAGATAGAGAAAAAATATATAGTCAAGGTGAAGATGAAAAAACACAAAGCTATGGAGGAAGTAATACTATTTAACCAGCATGTTCCAAACACTGTGCTAGGTGTTAAGAATTACATGGCAAGTAGGGCTCTGCCTCTGCCCTCAAGGACTTAAACCTGGCAGGAGGAAGACAAATAAAAAAACCAACAGTTACAAGGCAGAGTAATAAGGAAATTGGTAGAGGATTGGGGTAGTGAGACATACCCCGTTGTCGTGGAGTTGATTCCAACTCATAGTGACCCTATAGGACAGAGTAGAACTGCCCCGTAGGGCTTCTGAGGAGTGACTGGTGGATTCCAACTGCCAACATTTTGGTTAGCAGCTGAACTCTTAACCACCATACCACCAGGGCTTCAGTGAGACAAGTTGTTGTTGTTAGGTGCCATCGAGTCAGTTCTGACTCATACTGACCCTATAGGACAGAGTAGAACTGCCCCATATGGTTTCCAAGGAGCAGCTGGTGGATTTGAACTGGCGACTTTTGGTTAGCAGCCGAGCTCTTAACCACTGCACCACCAGGCAGACCTGGATTGACCTCTCTCTGCCTCCTCTTCCTAGATACTTGAAACTAGGATAGGATTCTTATCTCTAGCATCAGTTTCAGTATATTGAAAATGGTGAAAATAATACATAATGTCCAAGATTGTTGTTTGGATTTGATGAGTTAACAAATAGAAAGAAAATAGTCAAGTCCCTGATAAAAATAGGTATTCAGTACATACTGGCTGTTATTATTAAGCAAACATGCCATGGAAATACAAATTAAACCCACTGCCATCATGTTGATTCCGACTTATAGCAACCCTATAGGACAGAGTAGAACTGCCCCATAGAGTTTCCAAGGAGCGCCTGGCAGATTTGAACTGCTGACCTTTAGGTTAGCAGCCATAGCACTTAACCACTACACCACCAGGGTTTTCAAATACAAAAAATTAAAATCCAGTAAAAAAAATACAAATTAAATTAAAAAAAATTAAATTAGGGATATCTAAATCAAAATGGTGGATTATGGAAGAGGGGTCAAGACTAAAGTCAGGGAATCTAGAAGGAGAGGGTATTGGGTAATCTAGAAGGAGAAAAAAGGGAGGGAGATAATGGTCTGGATTAAGGTGGAGAAGAAAAAGTGGATGTGGGGAAAAAATAAAACATATCTAGGAATTGTCTGGTTAAATATGAGTGGCCGTGCGAGCGAGGAGGAGGCATGTAGCTAGTCTGGACTGGGTTCTGGAATGGGGTGTCAGGAATTTAAAAGGAGAATCAAGTGCCCAAATAGAAGATTTCAAAGACTCCATGAGAAATATGAATGGAAAACCTTGGGATGGTGGAATTCCCAAAACCAGAATGAAGAATCGAGTGTAAAAGAATGAAGTGGAAGTGAAGATTGGCATGTGCTTGAGAGGAGAGTTAATTTTAGCAGAAGTCTGATGGTGAAGGAACGGAGAAAGATAGAACTGTAGCTAGAGAGAAATATGAAGTCAAAGATATAATCGAGTTTGCATTTACACGTTAATATGGTAGAGACTCAATTTATGCTTTTAACCAAAATCTGGATGCTTCCTGCTCCACTTAATATAATATTAGATCAAAAATTGCTGAGACAATAAAGTTTGTTTTTCTTACATAGGAAGAAGACCAGGAAGAGTTGAACCCAGAGTTTGTTCAGTAGCTCAATGATGTCATCAAGCCTCGTTCTGTCTTTCTGGGTACCATTCCTTAATGTGCCCTCCATGTCTTTCCATCATGGTTGCAGCTTCGAGTGCTCGGTCTTCAGAAGTCAGCATTCAAAGTGGGGAGAAATGGAAGGAAGGAGGTTGTCCCTCAAATGCCTCTCTTTTATCAGTGAGGACTGTATTTTACAGAAGACTTCCTTTACAGGCTTTCCCTCTACTGCATGAGAGGCTGGGAAATAGAGAATCTGGGCATTCTGCTCCTTTACCATAGAGGAATGGCAATAATAGCCAAAAAGAAAGAGGGAAGTGAAGGCCATTGGAGAGGCAGGCAATAGTGTCTCTCACATATGCTGAGAGAGGAAAGAGATAATAGAAAGATTGAATATGTAGTAGAGAAAAGGTGATTGTAGATCAATATCACCAAGGACAGGGGCTGGAATTCTATCTGGATTCTAAAGTACTGGTGAAGGAACAGCTCATCTTTTGAGAGGAGATGGAAAGAAAAGAGAATGAATAAAATGTGTGACTTAGTAGGGCTTGGAGTAGGAAGCTGAAGGTATTTTCACTTGAGATGTCCAAGTAAAAAAACAGATAAAACCTGAAACCCATAGCTTCAGGTCAATTCAGACTCATGACAATTCCACATGTTACGGAGTAGAATTGCTCCATAGGATTTTCTTGGCTGTAATCTTTGCAGAAGCAGATCGCCAGGCCTATCTTCTGTGGTGCCGCTGGGTGGGTTCAAATCGTCAACCTTTTAGTTTTGTAGTCAAATGCAAACCATTTGCACCACCTAGGGACCTTAGGAAAAGAGATAGGGAAATTAATTCTCTTTTGTGAAAGTTCTGTGCAGTAACTTTAAGCTTATCACCCTGAATGCAGCCAAAAACAAGTTCTATGCGTTTACAGACTTATCTTTACAATGCAGTTCCGCTGAGCAAGTCTCCCTCCACCTTAAGGACAACTGCCAGGAATCCTTCCTTGTTCCACCTCCAAACAGGGCACTATTGTAGGACATAGTTTCTTAATAACTGAATCACAGTGTTGGACACTCCTTTGGCCCAAGAATAAACCTAGAGAAGAGCACAAATACATTGCCATTCATTTCAGAAAAGCCACTTTTCATGGCTATTTTTAAATGAGAGAGGAAATAACTCATAGTTTTGCATTTGTAAAATAAACTGTATATGGTAAAAAAAATATTTGAGGGAGTACAAATAATTAACTCAGCTAAAATTCTCTGAATTTTCCATTGCAAAATCCTGTATTAGTTTTTTTTCTGCATCCAGAAAATTTCTGGTATACCTATCTTTTTCTTTTGTTAGTTGGGATCAGTTAATATTTGGAAAAGTTAATATTAGTTTATGTATATCACTATTATGATACACAACTGCAAAAATTAGAAAACCTACTATGGGTCATTATAGAGTAAACCAGTCCGATATCTTTAATATTTGTGAAGAATTACATGTCTAATATTACCGTCGTCTTCTAGAAATAGAATTTATCAATAGGGAAATATTTTTATCTGTATAGGGGAAGGCTGAATTATAAAGTTTTTTTGTTGTTACAAAAAATACCTTAAAATCATTGCCTGGTGTTTCAACATTTTTCCATAGCTATATCATAATCACAGGCTAATATATTTATTACCTATAATATGCTTTCAGCATGGGAGTTTACTTTTCATTCAAATTATGGTTTTCTTCTTAAGACAGAAACGATGCAGCTTGAGGCCAAGTGAATTAGCTGAGTTTATCGCTTAAATTGTAGAAGCCCATGGGAGGAAAAACAGTCCAAGGGCCCATTTATTCTAGGGTTCAGGAAGATGTGTCTTTTACTCTTTTAGAGCTGATTTTGGGAACTAAATGCAGTAATGTAGGAAGGAGTAAAGCTTCTTAGTTAATTTTGAGCCTAACTGTTTATGGCATTACGAATTAAATACTTCGGTGAATAAGAATACAGCCAAATGCTTGTCAGAAACTACTTGCTGACAGCACTCAAACCATTTATTGTAGAAGATCCTTGTGAACTAGCAAACAGGATATGATTTTTGACATTAATCAATTTGAAGATGGTCAATGCAAATTTACCACATCAATTATTAGTGGTAGTGGAAGCCTTATTTCTCTTGAAAAATTTCCAAAGATATCAATGGCTTTATAAGTAGGATTCGATAGGATATTTAATATTTACAACTATAACCAAGACAGAAAAACCTGTTACTGTTGAGCTGATTCCGACTCATAGCAACCCTATAAAACAGAGTAGAACTTCCTCATAGGGTTTTCAAGGAGTGGCTGGTGGATTCGAACTGCCAACCTTTTGTTTTATCAGCTGCTCTCTTAACCACTGCGACACCAGGGCTCCTTATGACTATATAAAAATGTAGTGAGGATAATATCCACCCTGCTTTAAATAATTTAATTTGCATCCATTAATAGGTAAGGGAAATAAACGACTCTATTATGCCTGTTTCATAGATAGAGAAATTAGAATACAAGGACATAGTGTTTTTTTTTTTTTTTCAGAATAACTAGAGCACAGAATTTCCTGATTTTCAAATTCAGTGTCATCTCATCACCTCAAAAGCTTATTCTCAAGTGGTTAAGGCTTTATTAAGAATTGTTATCTTCATGATTATATGAAGATAAGAGTAATACACTAGTAAGAAAACCAACTAAAGAGTCATATATTTGAGGTTTTATTTATATTTTTTCTTTTTCCAATAGTGGCAATATATTTCCATGGAGCCATTCTTAGAACATTGACTTATTCCAATTAAAATGCCATTTGTGGGGTTAGTGATACAATCAGTTGGTACAAAACAGAATTTTTCTCTATATGAAGATAACTAAAGGCTTTGAGGTTGACTGTTAGGTTAGTTGGACTTTTTCTGGTTGTTGCCAGAATGGAGGTATGCTCATGGATCTCTGAGAATGTACCAGGAAGACAGGAAAAACAGACACCATCTCTGAGCCAGTCTTGAAGGGTACTGAACCCTGAAATCAAGGCAAAGCCAGAGCCTGAGACACCTTGTGGCCACTCTGCAGCAGGTTTGCAATGTTTCTTACTCTAGTGATCCACTACTGGTCACGCTGCTCTTTCTGCCCTCTCCTCTTCCAACAACCCCCCTCTGCTCTTCTTTTATGTCATGGTATCTTCTGTCTCAAGAATTCTTACATTTTGTCCCTATTGCGAACTCCTGTGTTGCTCTTTATGTCACACAATCAAACCCTAAGCATGATGATCTGATAGTTAACAGTCACGCTCTTGTATAAAAGATTCAATTGGACAGAGTATACATTTTCTTTCTTGGTCCCAACTTCCATTCAATAAACTATAGAATAGATAGCTGATCAGCTTTTCCAAAGACGATCTGGTTAGCATCAATGCCCCTGGTTGATGGAGTCCTGTCCAAATAATATACTTTGGTAAATCACATTGAGTCTGGTTTTATACAATAACTGAGTTATACTTCCAGGCTCAATAACATGATATAATTTCAAAACAAAGTAATTTCCTACCATATCCTGTATCTATGGGAGATGCACTCTTGTTTGAACTTTCATTCTTCATTAATACCTAGGTATTCCAGTAGCATCCTCTGTCTAAAGTTTCAAATTTCTGTTGAAGCATTTCTGCTTCTCTTCAGGTATACCCAAATTAGACCCGTGAAACATTAAAAATATTTAAAATCAATGAAAACATCCATAAGTATCTCATCGTCTCCTAGACAAAGACAATAATCAGTCCTTCAATGCATACAAATGCTTTCATTCCACCTTAGAAAGTTTTCTTTGTAAGACCACTTGGTGCTTCAGCGGATAGGCAGATTAAGGGTGAAAAAGAAGAATCTCAAACTACAAATAACCATGTCAGCTGACTCCAGCACTGTTTAATCTAAAGCTATTTCTTGTTTTGTGTTCACTTTTTGATCTGCTTTTGAGGGAGTAGAAGTTAAAAATTATTTTACTGTAGTTTGTGAATGGGTAATACATGTCTATTACGTAATATTGAAAAGGTACAAAAGGCTAGACATTACAAGTAAATATATCACTGTATTAATCAGCTATTGCTGCAATAATGCCATATAACAACTCACCGCCGACCTTAGGGCCTTACATCAGCACACATTTATTTCTCTCACTCACAGGTTGACAAATTGATTTCTATCTCAGGCTACTGGCTGTGCAGGTTTGGCTCTAGGCTTTGGGTCAAGTTCTGGAACAATCTACAGGTGTCACTCTGAGGTCCAGGCTGAAGGGGCAGTGGCTACTTGGGACATGCTATTCTCTGGCAATCACAGGAGCATATGGCCAAGCCAGAACTGTCTAAGCACATTTAAAACCTCTGCTTGTGTTGTTTTCGCTACATTCTATTGCCAGAGCAAGTAACGCAGCCAAGACTTAGTTCCTAGGGCAGGGGGATGAATATTTACTCAACAATACTCTAATTTGAAGGGGAGCGGGCAGGGAAGTGAATAAAACAAAAACCAAACCCAGTACCGTCGAGTCGATTCCAACTCATAGCGACCTATGAGTTGGGAAGTGAATACAGCTGAAAAATATCTAACTCACCTTGCTCTCCAGTCATTCACACAGTTCCCCTTCTGGATGAAAGAATTGTTACTCATTTTTCATGTATCGATCCAGAGATATTCTATACAAATATAAGTATACTCAAAAATATTTTTAATATCAATGATGTCATAATAAACACACTGTTCTATACCTTGTCCTCCCCCTCCCACTTAAAGATATATTTTGGGTAGTATTTCATATTAACATATATAGAGTTGCCTGATTTCATTTTACACAGCTGCATACTATTACATTAAACGGATGCATAATAATCTATTTAACAAGTGTTCTTTTGACAGACATTTAGTTTGTTTCTGATCTTTTTACCATTTGAACCAATACTGCAATTAACTAACAATGTATATATTTGTGTGAATATTGGTAGACTGTACTCCTGTACTCCTAGAAAAGATATTGCTGGTTCTAAGAGTTCTTGCATTTTTAATTTTGATAAATATATCAAGAATGTTTTTTGGATAAAAATCACTGTATCATACTGTTGTCGTTGTTGGGTGCCATCAAGTCGGTTCTGACTGATAGTGACCCTACGTACAACAGAACTAAACACTGCCGGGTCCTGCGCCATCCTCACAATCATTGCTATGTTTAAGCCCATTGTTGCAGCCACTGTGTCAATCCATCTCATTGAGGGTCTTCCTCTTTTTCACCGACCTTCTACTTTACCAAGCATGATGTCCTTTTCCAGGGACTGGTCCCTCCCGATAACATGTCCAAAGTATGTGAGATGCAATCTCGGCATCCTTGCTTCTAAGAAGCATTCTGGTTGTACTTCTTTCAAGATAGTTTTGTTTGTTCTTTTGGCAGTCCATGGTATATTCAATATTCTTCGCCAACACCACCATTCAAAGCCGTCAATTCTTCTTTGGTCTTCCTTAATTATCATCCAGCTTTCGCATGCATGTGAGGCGATTGAAAACACCATGGCTTGGGTCAGGCGCACCTTAGTCTTCAAGGTGACATCTTTGCTGTTCAACACTTTAAAGAGGTCTTTTGCAGCAGATTTGCGCAATGCGTCTTTTTATTTCTTGACTGCTGCTTCCATGGGTATTGATTGTGGATCCAAGTAAAATGAAATCCTTGACAACTTCAGTATTTTCATGATGTTGTTTATTGGTCCAGTTGTGAGGAATTTTGTTTTCCTTATGTTGAGGTGTAATCCATACTGAAGGCTGTGGTCTTTGATCTTCATCAGTAGGTGCTTCAAGTCTTCTTCGCTTTCAGCAAGGAAGTTGTGTCATTTCCATAACACACTATGTGAGTCATCTAGTGCTGCTATAACAGAAATACCACAAGCGGATGGCTTTAACAAACAGATGTTTGTTCTCTGACAGTCCAGTAGGCTAGAAGTCCAAATTCAAGGTGCCAGCTCCAGGGGAAGGCTTCATCTCTCTGTGGACTCTGGAGGAAGGTCCTTGTCATCAGTTTTCCCGTGGTCTAGGAGCTTCTCCGCGCAGGAATCTTGGGTCCAAAGGACGTGCTCAGCTCCCAGTGCTGCTTTCTTGGTGGGTATGAGGTCCCCCGCTCTCTGATCACTTCCCTTTCCATTTACCTCTTGTAAGATAAAAGGTGGTACAGACCACACCCCAGGGAAACTCCCTTTACATTGGATAAGGGATGTGACCTGGGTAAGGATGTTGCACCCCATCCTAATCTTCAAAATAATCCAATCTTGCCTCTTCAACCACAGGCAAAGATTAGGATTTACAACATATAGGAAAATTATATCAGCCACAAATGGAAGACAACCATGCAATACTGGGAATCATGGCCTAACCAAGTTGACATATTTTTGGGGGACACAATTCAGTCCATGACACGCAGGTTGTTAATGAGTCTTTCTCCAATCCTGATGCCCCATTCTTCTTCATGTAGTCCAGCTGGACTATATCATACTAGTTGCTATCAAGTTGATTCTGACTCATGGTGACCCCATGCGTGTCAGATTAGAACTTTGTTCCATAGGGTTTTCAATGGCTGATTTTTCTGAAATAGATCGCCAGGCCTTCCTTCTGAGGCACCTTGGGGTAGACTCAAACTGCCAACCTTTCCTTTAGCACCAAATGCATTAACTGTGCCACCCAGGGATTTCAATTTGAACTATCACCAGATGTAAAGGGGTGCCTGATTACATACAACCTTCACAACACAAATTAAGTTGTTTTATCTTTGCCAAGATAAGTTAGAAAAGGTCTCTTGTAATTTGAATTTGCATTTTGCTTCTTATGGGTGAAGTTAATATGTTTTTGTATGTTAAAGAGTCATGTCCACTTATTTGGCAGACCTCCTCTGGTCCCTAGGGTCCTTTTCAAGAACCTCCTCTACCCCATTCCACAGACCCTGCTGAACAGTTGGTGTTAGATAACTATATTTGTATTGTGTTACATCAGCCCTGGTGGCTCAGTAGTTAAGAGCTCGGCTCTTAACCAAAAGGTTGGCAGTTCAAATCCACCAGCCACTTCTTGGAAACTCTATGGGGGCAGTTCTACTCTGTCCTATAGTGTTGCTATGAGTCGAAATTGACTTGATGGGTTTGAGTTTGAGTTTGGTTTGGTTTTATATCATCCCCCAGGGTGAACTCCAGACTCAAACTAACCCAAAACCCAATGCCGTCGAGTAGATTCCGACTCATAGCGACCCTATATGCCAGAGTAGAACTGCCCCATAGAGTTTCCAAGGAGCGGCTGGCAGATTTGAATTCAAACTAGGTAAGTCTAATTTCTCCCTCTGGTTAGATGTAGGGATCTGAGATAAAAAAAAAAAATTATGATGGTCTATAAGTAAGAATAAGCCTCTGGTCTACATTTTATGCCTCTAAATTAAATCGTGAGACAATCAAGAACAGACATTTTATAAGTCTTTGACAGCTATTTAATGTGCTCAGTACAGTGTTCTACAGAGCTAAAAAAAGAATAACTCTTGCCTCTCTGAAGCAGCACTAGCTACCTCAGCTGATGAGGACAACAATGAAGCAACTCCTTTTGACCAAAAGTCCAGAGCAGCCTACAAATGCCAGCAACAACAAATGAGAAAGCCCAGTAATCAATCCTATCCGCGGGGTTCACACGGTCAGAACCATAACACCAAGGACAATGAGAGAAGCACAGCAGGATTCAGCTTCCAGAAAGCTTTGCATTCCTGAGAGAAAGATTTTTCATAAATAAAGGTACTAAAATTAACTATGTACTAACAAGGCATATTTAGTTAATTGCCCTGTGACCCTCCCAGGTAATATTTTTTCTTCAAGAAAATTTTATAGACACATTAACATTTCTATTCATAACAACTCGAAATTACTCACTGAAACACTAAATAAGAACGGAGATCATGATCTTGAAAGACTCTGTTATAGCTAAAATTATGGCAGAAACTACTGTAGTGGATAAGAAAGTTAGACTATAACCAATTATGTTTAACCTTTAATGCAACAACTGTAAAACTTACTATGACTCACTAGTGGCTGATTAAGAAGTTTGGTTGTCAGTGTCAGATAAGAAGTGTATAATTTCTCCCAGTATTAGAACTACAGTATTCTAACCACTTTACAAATAGCTTCTGCAGTTCACTGGCCACTCGTTATTGAACTTGCTAAAATCTTGCTAGAATGTTCTCTTTAGAGGTAGTGACATGCCCCCTTTACAGAGGAACAGTCTTTAAATGGGGGGATCTTTGGTGACTGTGGCAATTCTACCAAACTGACATGGATAGGAACCAAGAAAAACCTGTTATTCTCTCATAAATAATAAAAAAATAATAGTACTACATAATTTCAATGTGTTCAGGGTGTTCCAGGTAAGGTTTGATATTATTAAAATATGCAAATCTTTAGCAGACCTCCCTCATAGACTTGGGGCCCTGTATCTGAAATTCAAGGGTCACAGGGAGAACTATCACTTCTTTCCTCAGATAGTAGACTCAGAAGACCCAACAGAACCTTCACAGCCTTTTTTTTTTCTTTTTTCTGAACAATTAGAACTTAATTGAAATCTCAGTACCCATGTCATGAATATTTTTGACGGATATACCAATCGAATGAAAATTTAGAGAATATGAAACACTAGAAAATACTGAAGTATCTTTGATTGTGCCACCTTTATGGTAAATTGCTACCTGTTTTATTTTAGAATTAGACCAATCTCCTTATGTCTATGGTTTGTTAAAGACTATTCTCATTCCAACCATCATTATCACCTGCTGGCCCAGCTGCTTGAGGAGAAAGTCTCAGAGTATGGACCAAGTAAGGTGTCAACTGCCCAATTAAATTAGCAACTATTCTTAGACTCTCTCTCCTGAGACAGTTCATATTCAAGATTTTGTACAAAACCGCATCCAGAGGAAAATGAACTAAACTCTAAGGCAAGGAAATGTATTTACTCCAAGCTTCCTCTCTCACCGTAATTCCAATTTCTATGACAAGTCGGTTCAATCAAAAGAGTAAGGAGACAAGAATGTAATATTCCACTTGATATCCCGCACCTATCCATATGGTAAATGAAGTTCCTAGAGTTATTCATCTCTGTGGTCTGCTGCTGCAAGCATCCCTTTCCAAAATATAAACTGGATAATTTAATCGATAGCTGGGACCTCTTGACTTCTGTTGAAACTATCAGAGATATTTAGCTCCTCTTTTCCCCAACTGGCTTTCCATTTGAGAAACTGGCCTTTTCAACCCAGTTCTTTTAAACATCATCACCCTTTTATTCACTCTAACTAACATAGTAAACATAGTCTGAAAAATGTAGGTCCTAGTTTTCTTCTCACACTAATGAGTTTGCTCATTACTGCCACATTTTATACAACAACTGATATTAATTTTGTGATCCTGTTTCACAAATTCATTATAAAAGGTAAATAAGATGCTGGGAGGAAATCAATAGTTCTTATTCTGTGATGTTCACATATTTATAAATTTGGAGACTTTTTGATGAACTTGCTTAGGGCTATCAATTCACAGATATAAACTAATTCAGACACCAATCATAGTGCTGAGTATTCTGGCACAGCCATTGTGGAAAACTATAAATAATAAATACACTAAACCCAAAAATACAATAGTAACTATAAATGTAATTATTATAATACAATAATAACTATAGTAACTATAAATAAAGTAATCTTGACTCCTTCAATTCTAAAGATAATACAAAGGTACTAGTATACCTATGCAATTTATGGGGAATGTGGATTAAGTAACCCCTGGTGGCACAGTGGTTGAGAGATCAGCTGCTAACTGAAAGGTCAACAGTTCAAATCTACCAGCTTCTCCTTGGAAACCTTGTGGGGCAGTTCTACTCTGTCCTCTAGGGTCACTATGGTTTGGAATTGACTCAGTGGAAACTGGTTTGGTTTTCTGGTTTTACAAAAGAAAAACATGTTTCTTTCTTATAGGGTATAAGCTTAACTACATGTTAAGAATTTAAAATAAAATGCATTAATCTTTACAAAGGGGTCCTGATGGCTCAGTGGTCAAAGTGCTAGACTGCTAATTGAAAGGTCAGTGGTTCGAATCCTCCAGCTTCTCTGTGTGAGAAAGATATGGCAGTCTGCTTCCATAAAGACTTATAGCCTTGGCATTCGACAAAGTCAAATAAGGTCGCTATGAGTCAGAATCAACTCAATAGCAATGGGTTAATGGGTTTAACACACATTCATGGTAAAAACTCTCAGCAAAACAGGAATAGAGGGGAAATTCCTCAACACAATAAAGGGCATTTATACAAAGGCAACAGCCAACATCATCCTAAATGGAGAGAGTCTGAAAGCATTTCCCTTGAGAACAGGAACCAGACAAGGATGTCCTTTATCACCACTCTTATTCAACATTGTGCTGGAGGTCCTATCCAGAGCAATTAGGCTAGATAAAGAAATAAAGGGCATCCAGATTGGCAAGGAAGAAGTAGAAGTATCCCTATTTGCAGATGATATGATCTTATACACAGAAAATCTCAAATAATCCACAAGAAAACTACTGGAACTGATAAAAGATTTCAGCAAAGTATCAGGATACAAGATAAACATACAAAATCAGTTGGATTCCTCTACACCAACAAAGAGAACATCGAAAAGGAAACCACCAAATCAATACCATTTACAATAGCTCCTACGAAGATAAAATACCTTAGGAATAAATCTAACCAGAGACGTAAAAGACCTATACAAAGAAAACTGCAAGACACTACTGAAAGAGAACAAAAGAGACCTACATAAATGGAAAAACATCCCTTGTTCATGGATAGGAAGAATCAACATTGTGAAAATGTCTATTCTATCCAAAGTGATCTACAAACACAATGCAATCCTGATCCAAATTCTAATGACATTTTTCAATGAGATGGAGAAACAAATCGCCAACTTCATATGGAAAGGGAAGAGACCCCAGATAAGGAAAGCATTACTGAAGAAGAACAAAGCGGGAGGCTTCACACTACATGATTTTAGAACCTATTATACCGCCACAGTAGTCAAAACTGCCTGGTGGTACTGGTACAACAGATACATAGACCAATGGGACAGAATTGAGAATCCGGATGTAAATTCATCCACCTATGAGCAGCTAATATTTGACAAAGGCCCGAAGTCCGTTAAATGGGGAAAAGACAGTCTCTTTAACAAATGGTGCTGGCATAACTGGATGTTGCTGTTGTTGTTGTTGTTAGGTGCCATTGAGTTGTTTCCAACTCATAGCAACCCTATGTACCATGGAACGAAACACTGCCTGATCCAGTGCCATGCTCACAATCGTTCTTATGCTTGAGCCCACTGTTGCAGCCACTGTGTCAATCCATCACGTTGAGGGTCTCCCTCTTTTCTGCTGACCCTGTACTCTGCCAAGCATGATGTCCTTCTCCAGGGACTGATTCCTCCTGACAACATGTCCAAAGTATGTAAGACACAGTCTCGCCATTGTTGCTTCTACAGAGCATTCTGGTTTTACTTCTTCCAGGACAGATTTGTTCATCCTTTTGGCAGTCCATGGTATACTCAATACTCTTCACCAATGCTACAATTCAAAGATGTCAATTCTTTGGACTTCCTTATTCATCATTCAGCTTTTGCATGCATATGATGTGATTGAAAATACCATGGCTTAACTGGATATCCATCTGCAAAAAAATGAAACAAGACCCATACCTCACACAATGCACAAAAACTGACTCAAAATGCATCAAAAACCTAAATATAAAATCTAAAGTGAAAAAAATCGTGGAAGAAAAAATAAGGGCAATGCTAAAAGCCCTAATACATGACATAAACAGAATACAGAACATTACTAACAATGCACAAACACCAGAAGAGAAATTAGATAGCTGGGAGCTCCTAAAAATCAAACTTATGCTCATCAAAAGACTTCACCAATAGAGTAAAAGGACAACCTACAGACTGGGAAAAAATTTTTGGCTATGACATATCTGTTCAGGGTCTAATCTCTAAAATCTACAAGATACTGCAAAACCTCAACAACAAAAAGATAAATGACCCAATTAAAAAATGGGCAAAGGATATGAACAGGTACTTCACCAAAGAAGACATTCAGGCAGCTAACAGATACTTGAGGAAATGTTCACAATCATTAATTAGCCATTAAAAGCCAAAACCAAACCCAGTGCCGTTGAGTTGATCCCGACTCATAGCGGCCCTATAGGAGAGAGTAGAACTGCCCCATAGAGTTTCCAAGGAGTGCCTGGTGGATTCAAACTGCCGACCCTTTGGTTAGCAGCCGTAGCACTTAACCACTACGCCACCAGGGTTTCCATAACGTACTGCCATTGAGTCGATTCTGACTCATAGCGACCCTATAGGACAGAGGAGAACTGCCCCATAGAGTTTCCAAGGAGCACCTGGTGGATTTGAACTACCAACCTCTTGGTTAGTAGCCGTAGCACTTAAGCACTACAGCACCAGGGTTTCCCAATTAGCCGTTAAAAAGAAATGCAAATCAAAACTACAATGAGATACCTTCTCACTCCAACGAGGCTAGCATTAACCCCCAAAATACAAAATAATAAATGTTGAAGAGCTTGTTGAGAGACTGGAATACTTATACACTGCTGGTGGGAATGTAAAATGGTACAACCACTTTGGAAATCGATTTGGCGCTTCCTTAAAAAGCTAGAAATAGAACTACCATATGATCCAGCAATCCCACTCCTTGTAATATATCCCAGAAAAATAAGAGCCCTCACACAAATAGATATATGCACACCCATGTTCATTGCAGCACTATTCACAATAGCAAAAAGATGGAAGCAACCAAGGTGCCCATCAATGGACGAATCGATGAACAAATTATGGCATATTCACAAAATGGAATACTAGGCAATGATAAAGAACAATGATAAATCCCTGAAACATCTTATCACATGGATGAATCTAGAAGCCATTATACTGAGTGAAATTAGTCAGTAGTAAAAGGACAAATGTTGTATGAGACCATTATTATAAGAACTCAACAAAAGGTTTAAACACAGAAGAAAATGTTCTTTGATGGTTACGAGGGTGGGGAGGGAGGGAGAGGGAATTCACAAACTAGATAGTAGACAAGAATTATCTTAGGTGAAGGGAAAGACAGCACACAACACAGGCGAAGTCAGCACAACTGGACTAAACCAAAAGCTGTTTCCTGAGTACAACCACTTTGAGGGACGGAGTGGTAGGGGTGGGGATCTGGGGACTATGGTTTCAGAGGACATCTAGGTCAAATGGCATAACAAAGTATATTAATAAAACGTTCTGCATCCCACATTGGTGAGTGGCATCTGTGGTCTTAAAAGCTAGCAAGTGGCCATCTAAGATGCATCAATTGTTCTCAACCCACCTGGAGCAAAGGAGAATGAAGAACACCAAAGACACAAGGAAAATATGAGCCCAAGAGACAGAAAGGGCCACATAAACCAGAGACTCCATCAGCCTGAGACCAGAAGAACTAGATGGTGCCTCGATGCCACAAATGACTGCTCTCAGAGGGAACACAACAGAGTCCCTGATGGAGCAGGAGAAAAGTGGGGCACAGAACTCAAATTCTAGTAAAAAGACCAGACTTAATGGTCTGACTGAGACCAGAGGAACCCCAGAAGACATGGCCCTTGGACTCTCTCTTAACCCAGAACTAAAACCATTCCCAAAGCCAACTCTTCAGACAAAGACTAGGCTGGACTATAAGACATAAAATGATACTGGTGAGGAGTGTGCTTCTTGGCTCGAGTAGATACATGAGACTAAATGGGCAGCTCCTGTCTGGAGGTGAGATGAGAAGGCAGAAAGGGACAGGAGCTGGTTGAATGGACAAGAGAAATCCAGGGTGGAAAGGAGGAATGTGCTGTCATATTATAGAGCGAGCAGTTAGGGTCCCATAACAATGTATGTATAAATTTTTGTATGAGAAACTAACTTGAGCTGTAAACTTTCACTTAAAGAACAATAAATAATAATAATAAAAAGATTTATAGCCTTGGGAAAATTATGGGGCAATTCTACCCTGCCCTATATGGTTGCTATGACTCAACAGCAATGGGTTTGGCTTTTTGGGTAATCTTTACAAGAATCCTATGACTGGTATCAGTATTTGATAGAGAAAAGGAAGCTCAGTGAGGTAAGTGACTTGCCCGATGTCACATAACCAGTAAGTGCATTTCCTTACTGGTTGGGCCCCCAAAGAAGCACATTTCCTTATATCAGAGATATCTAGTTTATTTTTTCTTTTGTTGCTCATGCTTTTGGTGTCATATCCAAAAAACCATTGCATAATCCAAGGCTGGAAACTCTGGGGGCATAGTGGTTAAGAGCTATGGCTGCTAGCCAAAAGGTTGGCAGTTTGAATCCACCAGGCACTCCTTGGAAACTGTATGGGGCAGTTGTACTCTGTCCTATAGGGTCGCTATGAGTCAGAATTGACTTGATGGCAATGGATTTGATTTTTTGTTTTTTGGAATCCAAGGTCACCATTTACATCTTATGCTTCCTTCTAAGAGTTGTATAGTTTTAGTTTTTATATTTAGGTCTTTGATTCATTTCTAGTTAATTTGTATATATGGCATGAGGTGGTGTTGTTTTGCGCCTTCCAGTTGACTCCGATTCATAGCAACCCTATAGGACAGAGTAGAACTGCCCCACACGGTTTCCAAGGCTGAAATCTTTACAGGAGCAAATAGTGAGTTCTTTTCTCCTGCAGAGTGGCTGGTGGGTTCGAACCGTAGACCTTTCGGTTAGGAGTACTTAACCATTGTACCACTAGGGCTCCTGATGGTATAAGGTAGGGGTCCAAATTCATTCTTTTGCATGTGGATATCCTGTATCACTTAGCTTCTGCTGCCTAACAACCCACCCCAAAGCTGAGTGGCTTAAGACTCAACATTTTTTGTTTCTCACCATTCTGCGGCTGGCTAAGCAGGCGTGGTCTGGGCTGAGTCACCTGGTCTCTGCAGTCAGCTGGAGGTGCTGCTGATACTGGATGGTCTAGGATGGCCTCACTCACCTGCTGGCGGTTGTCAGGCTGGTTCATCTAGTGGGCCTCAGCTAGGATGGCTTATCTCTCCAATAAGCTTCTCCACATCGTGTCGCATCCCCCAAGAGGCTCACTCAGGCTTCTTCACGTGGTAGACTCAGGGTTTCAAAGAGAAGCAAGAGAGTAAAAAAAGCCTCAGTGCCAAGCAGTTTTCAAGCCTCTGCTTGTGTCCTGTTTGTTAGTGTCCTGTTGGACACAGCAAGTCATACGGCCAAGTCCAAAGTCAGTGTGGATAAGCACACTTCTGCTGCAAGTCAGGTTCTCAATCCTAGGTACCACACATTCAGACATTGTTATTCTTTAGCATCAGATGCAAAATAAATATATTGGAGTGCAACTTCCCATGTCAATACCACCAGTGAGTGTCTGCCTACCTTATTCTCAACTATAGCTCTAGCACCTAGACTAGTACTAATACTGTGTAGGCACTAAATGAGTATCTATTTCGTGAATCAAATGACAGGAAAATTGAGGGGGCAAAACTGTGGTCTAGTTTCCATATACAGTGAAACCTGTGACATCTGGAGCTCTATGGGATTGCCTTGTTTTTCCGGGTCTCGCAAGCTTTCCACGTTTGATGGAGCGCAGTGTTACCACTTTTCTACTGCTCTGTTTAGTGGAAAATATTTGCATTTTCCTTCTCTAACAGGTTTCCGCCTTACACAGGTTCTGGCTTTTGCAGGTTTTACTGTATTAAAGACTGACATAATCTAAGGTGATGGCACATACTTGTACCAAATGTACATTATGCCTCTTTACTTCATGAGTTAAAGATGAAAAAAAAAAGATGCTGGGAAATCCAGTTTACCCCACATATTTTTGTGGCCTTCGCTTTTGCCTTGGCAGCATTTTCTTGTAATTATCTTTAGTGATAACATTTTAATCATTTACATTTTGGCTGCATTCTACCATACAATAGAATCTGATTTAGGAAACAATTTCCTCTAACCAGTGAGGTTTCTTTTCTTTGTTACAGTTCTTTCAAAGGCTCATCTAGTACTCTGATGGCATTAAGCATCAATGTAAGGAGGGAAAATGTTAAATCCCCATATTTTAAATTTTTAAAAAATGAGCATCCTGGCTAGTAAACTTAGAGCATTATAAAATTTGAAAGTGCTTCAAGACATTTGGTCTACATGTCTGATTTTACCTCATACTCTGTCCTACCCAAACCAAAGGGTGATGAGTCCAGGGAAAAAGTATGGGTCATGATCCCAGATAGAAAATGGCCTCCTTATCCCTGTTACTCTGAGATTTGCATGCAATGGATATTCAGACACACTGTAAGAAGTCTACTGAGAATACTCAGTACAATGCAATGGCCTATCCCTATATAAATAAAAGTAATTTTGGAGGGGCAAATTTCCCAGAATGCCATAGCTATCAATGAAAGGATGGCTCAACTAGACATTAACATTATAAAGGCAAGTAGGCTCAAATCTTAGGTGAAGTCTTCAACTGTGATCATTCATAATTATAGCCATCCCCAATTTTTTCGCAACACTATATAGTGTTCAAAGCATTTTCACATTCATCATCTCAAACTCAGTTTATAATAGTCATCTAAAATAGAATTGCTTTCAGTAAACTTCCTTTTCATATGCTACGACCTTTCTTCTTGAGGTGCTTCACAGACAGTTCAGTCCTTGTCACCCAACAGATAGCTGGGTATCAAGGATTCGCAACAATATTTGGCATAATGCTTTCAAAATCTTTTGAAAGTAAATGCCTCAGGCTATTCATCATTTCACAGGTATGTTAGATCCATCCTGACACATAACTTAGAAAGACATGCTGTTATATTTCTCAAAATTTATTGTCATTTAATATCTTACTTGCTTCAGCACCACCGGTGCCTTGACCCACAGCAATAGCCCCCACAAATCAAAAATTCTAATGTTAAGGCAATTTCTGCCAACGTTCTGTTCTACACATTCAAATACCAAAGTTTCTTATATTTGTATGATACTTTACAGCTGAACAGTGGCCTCACATATACTACCTCACTGGGCACATGTACTCTGAGAGACATAACATTGTAAATAGATTGTGAATCACATCGCCCTCTGAGCCCTGTCAGTGTCTCCAGCATAGGCCTGAGCTCCCTAAAATTGTTGATGATCTCATTTGTATTATTTAAGTTACGTGAGTTATGTCATGTTGTTAATAAGATAATTTGATTTAAAAAAATGCTTATGACTATTCTTTTGTAAAATGTGACATTCCCAATAGCTACTTGCCATGTACTAGTAGTTTTTAAAGCATGGACCCTGGAACAGCTGTATCAGAATCCCATGAGTAACTTTTTAAAACATTAATGGGTAAACTTTTTTTTTTTGAATTTTATTTATTTTAAATTTAATGGCCAAAATTATTAATACCTAGGTCAATGGTTGCAAATGTAGGTTCCTGGGTCTATCCCAAAATCTACTGAATCTGAATCTCTGCAAGTAGGGTCTGGAAATCCGAACTTTTAATTAATCACTTGAGGGGTTGTTATACACCTCCAAGGGGTGAGAACTAATGTCATACAGTGAACTTGATATTCCTAGGGTTCCCAGCACAACTTAGAGGGAAGTTCTATACCTTTAGAAACTGCAAGAACTCTTTAAAAGAATTAGCACACCATTTAGGGAGTAATTCAAATTTAAGAAAAAAGAACAATAGGATTTAAATTATCATCAAAACATACTTCTGTGCAGTTCCTTGTACTTGGTGCTCCAAAAACTGTAGAAATTGATACAATTTCATAATAAATATTCTATCTGTAATGACGAGCTCTGTCAATCTTAGAAAAGATAAATGTAGAGCTTAATTAGAAAATAGATGTCTCTCTGAATGTGAGGTGAAAGCTGGAGAAAATGCATTTCTGTCTGCTTCATAAGGTACTATTCATGATATGTCATTGTTATAATTTGAAAAGTATTCAAAAAGAAGACGGATTTCAGTTCAGCAGCTTTGACTGTAAGAATACCAAGAAATAAAAGCAGAATGAAAGAAAGTGAAGTCACAAATGACTGAACTTAAAGATTATCACATATCTTTAAAGTTAGCTAAAGGATTATTGCCAAATTCTAATTTGCCTCTTGACAAATAATAGGCTAGGGAATCTTTACAATACGGGACATTTCATTTGATATAAACTTAAATAAGGAAGTTTCCTATTCCATGGTCCTAGGCTTACATCGCTTCTCCATGAATTATGCTCTGATGTTTTCAGATTACTCAACATGCCAAAATAATATTGAGTTAGATGCATTGACTTCATGTCTTTCATGACTTTAAAGCATCCCCATTATCTAGGATAACAATGAGCTGACATCTATCTGGCTCTGAAAAGAAAGAATTTGGTCCCGGGGGTAACAGGAAGAGCATTGTAAATATTACCTGTAAGTCTAGTTTGCAAGGTTGGGTCAGACTCTGTTTGTTGGGAGCATTAAGAAGCAGTCATTTGGACCAAGTCTGGGGAAGGCTGGGCCAGATAAGAGTACAAGTTTATATTCCTTTAGTTCAGTGTATGTAACAGCTAACTCTTGCCACAACAACACTTCGTAACAAACAAACACCACAAAATCATGGTGGTCTACATCAATAAGTGTTCTCTGCATGTCTCTCATTATCCAGAAGGTTAATGCAGGCATATTTTATGGCAATGGCTAGGGGCTGCTGGGTGGCACAAACAGTTAAGCACTTGATTATTGGCTGAAAAGTCTGTGGTTCAAACCCACTCAGAGGTGGCTTGGAAGACAGGCCTGGTGATCTGCTTCCAAGAGGTCACAGTCTTGAAAATCCTATGAGGCAGTTCTACTCTGCACACACGGGGTTGCCATGAGTCAGAATTGACTCAATGGCAACTAACAAGAATAATAAAAGTATAAAACAGAGCAGACAGAAATAGGCAAGAGCTCTTGAGACCTAAGCTCAGGACTGGTACATGATCACTTTCACCATATATTACAGGCCAAAGTAAGTTATAAGACCAGTACAGATTCAAGGGGTAGGAAAATAGGCTATGCCTCTTTAGTAAAAAGAACTGCAAAGTCTCATAGTAAAGGACATGAATATAGGGAGGAATTAATAATTGAAGCTATTGAAGCAGGCTGTTCAGCCATAACTTGAACAGTATTTGTACCATTTTTTCCCTTCCCTAGTTTAAAAAAATTTTTTTTTTAGTTTGTCTCTGTCTCCAAATATGATTTTGCTGTTAGCTCCTCTAAAAGTTAAAAGTTATCCAATGTTTCCCCTAGGACCATAGAAAAACAAGTGATATCCATCTAAGCCTGTCAAACAGGAAGATGCTCACCAGGATGGCTGCAGTCACCCCTGGGCTCATGGGACAATGGGTCAACATGTTTGAGACGTGAACGCTGAAACCACACAAAAAGAGAATGGACATTCCACGAGTTCCTAAAACCCATGTCCCCTTTTCCCTATAAAACCTCAGCTGGCCTCCAGTTTCTGAGATAGTCAGGTTTAAGAGAAGATTATTCCCTGCTGTCTCCTATGTATTGATATGTAATAAAACTCCTGCTACCCACCTCACCCCTGTCTCAAGAATTGGCTATTTGTGGCAGGTGGCTCTAACTCGCGAAACTGCGGTAACACTATCATGGCAATTTACTGTTGTCTGCAATATTGAGTCCCTATTCTCTATAAATGCCATGCTATACAATGTGGATAATGAGGAGTGTTAAGGCCTGACAGGGGTTCTCAAATTTGAAGGGGTTATTAAAGCACAAATTGCCAGACCCCCATCACCAGAGTTTCTGGCCCAGGAAGAATGTGACAGAACCCTAGAATTTGCATTTCTAGTGAGTTCTCAGATGATGGTGATGCTCCTGGTCCAGGAATAACACTTTTAGAGCCACTGTTCTATGGGTTTGGAGTTCGCAGAAACTTAAGATGGGATACTAAGACACCTGAAGGATATTCCTATTTATGGGAAAGGTAATTTGAAGTGAAGTGGGAGAATTTGAGTGAGATAATTTCCCAGGTATCCAAACAGCTAATTCAGAATAAGCAGGTTAGTCAGGGGCCCTTGCTGCTCTCTTAACATCACCTGATTTAACTGCCCCAGATAGCCTAGCAAACAACTTGTTGTTGTTAATTGCTGCTGAGTCGATTCCAACTCATGGTGAGTTTGTGTTTGCAGAATAGAACTTCTCCATGGGATTTTCAAGGCTGTGACTTTTCAGAAGCAGATAGCCAGCCCTGTCTTCTGAGGTGCCTATTGGTAGGTTCAAATCGCCAATCTATTGGCTAGTAGTCCAGCACTTAACTATTTACGCCACCCAGCAAACAACTTGGATTTGGGAATGAATGATCCATCTATTGTCTATTGAAAGTCACACACAAAACTGTACGTTGAAAAACAAGTTTTGATAGCATCATTTTATTGGAAAACAATAAACTAAATAAGGGTTTGAGATACCCATCACACTTTAAGCAAGTCACTAAAAGGACCCAACTCCTTCTAACATCAAATCCACTGTAGGTCGGGAGACAGAGACAAGCATCCAGATCTGAGATTCTGTGTGAGCTTTCCATATTTAAGCCCTGATTTCTACTGGGACATGATAATAATAAGCTGAAGGGTTATTTCAGAGGGAGGAGAAACCACAATGAAGCAAAGAGTAAATGAGACCTTCCTTTGGGGGAGAGCAGAAAATACCGTTAAACTATTTCCTGGGAATCCGTGAACTGCAAGCAGTAAAGACAATGTGATAAAATGTGGAATATTGAATATTGAGACCTGTGTGAGGTTTAGCTTAGCCTGACACCAGAGTTAAGTGCTGAGCAGAAACAGAGCTCATAAGCTATTATTAGACAAGTGAAAAGCAGATTACATTTTATGAAAAAAAGATGCTACTCTAAAAGTGTGCAGGCAAGTGTTGAAAATGAATCGGTGCTTCCAGACCCTTAACTTTGGAGGCATCTCTAACCTAGTACAACGAAAACTGAGAATGTATGAAGCACATAGGAACTCATTCAATATCAACTCTATAAGTATCTCTAAATGTCCATTTCTGAATTGGAATTAATATAACAGAGAAGGAATAAAAAGAAAAGAAGTTATGTTTTCAAGGTTTTAACCCTTTTCTTTATTGTTCCCTACTCCTGAGATTGAATCTTAAATGGAAAAAAAAAAGTTTCTATACCCTAATCTAGAATAAATACAAATCTGCTGTGCTAATACAGATCTGAAGGAGACATGTTACAAATTTATTTAATAAGGTACATTACGTGAGCATGAGTTTAATAATATAATGATTATTAAGTGGTATTTATCCAGTCGTAATTATCCATATGCACACTCTAAGATCAAACATGAACTAAAATTCTAAAAGACATTAATTTTGCTCTCAATGGGGTTGGTACAATGATGTCTTTTTCTTTATCGCCATTAATTCCCTAGACCACACAGACACATTAAGAATTTGAATTCCAATTTGACTGAAATGATAAGAAGGATATTGTAATTTCACACTGAGGTTATTTTTTATCTTTTTACCTATTTGAGTGTTTTCTGTATGAAGTTCCCCACCCCCACTGCCACTTACCCCCACATACGGTGAAAACGTCTGTTCCCTAAAACCCAGGAGAATTAAACAGATTATTCTCTTAATAGTGGTTATCACACAATCATAGTTCCTCATTTGTTTTTTTCTTGAGAACCACAAAGAAAAGCTGCGTGATAGCATCTCTAAAGATAGCAAGTGGCTTTTTAGTTATCTGTGAAACCATGCTTTAAATATAAGTGGGGGGAAATCATTGGAAGTTAAGGAAAGAAAATTTGTAGAGAAAAAGAGCTATCAATTGAGAAATGTATGTATATAATAACCTCATATATCAGAATAGGAAGATGAATTTAACTGGAGCTGGGAAGGGGGGTTGGAGACAGAAATGCAAATAAAGGAAAGCAAACAAAAAACCAGTTGCCATTGAATGGATTCCAACTCATAGCACCCTATAGGACAGAGCAGAGCTGCACCATAGGGTTTCTGAGGAATGCCTGGTAGATTTGAACATCTGATTTTTTGGTTAGCAAATGAACTTTTAACCACTGTGCCACCAGGCCTCCAAGTAAAGGAAACAAAATTAAATTTAGGCAAGTTTCTTAAATATCTCTTCCCAGTGATTTGGCAATATGGGTCTTCAGATAAACACAGAATCTTACTTAAAGGATAAAGATAATGTTGGTTTTTTATTAGACTTTTCATGAGAGATACTTTTCTTTCCAAGTTCTTATGACCTCAGCAACAAGAAATTCAGAAAGAGGTGAGATTAAGCTTTAGAGTTAAGCTGCCAACGTCTGGACAATTTAGAGCTGAATTCAAATATAAGTCAGAGCCCTTGGATAGTAAAAAAAAAAAAATAGCAAACTGGTCTCATTAAAAAAAAAAAGGCTATCAGAATCATATAACCAAGTGCACTTTTGTTTCAAAAGAAGATAAACTACCTATTTGTAGTGTATGAATTCCAGAGTTTTAATGTCTCCAGCACACCAGTCAGCCAAAATTCACCAAACTCCAATGGAAATCTAAGCTCAACGAGAAAAACAATGTTTCTCCTGAGTATTTGTTCCAGAACCCATTTAAATCTAGCCTAAAATGTTCCACCGTTCCCTAGGTGGATTGAATAGATTCTGTTGAAA
Source organism: Elephas maximus indicus (assembly GCF_024166365.1). Lineage (NCBI taxonomy): Eukaryota > Metazoa > Chordata > Mammalia > Proboscidea > Elephantidae > Elephas > Elephas maximus. Next base: position 149,721,279 of record NC_064846.1, on the reverse strand, counting down.
ACAAACTGACCCCAGGCTCTCCCCTAGATATTTGACCATACTGCAGAGTGGCACCATCATTTACAGCATCCGAGGCCCTAGTCCCAGGTTCTTGACAGTGGTAGGCCACAATCCTCAGCATTGTAAAAACCCTCCTGTGGCCACTTAGACAAGATTAGACCTTCTTGAGCCCACAGTAGATTCAACTATGTTCTTTGAGATGTCCCAGGCTGAATTGAGTTTTAAACCTTTTTCAAGTGTCAGAGGCCAGTTGAGCCTGGGACCACTCGAAGAACACATTTTCATCTGAGATGACTTCCAGGTTCAACTTCCATTTCCCACTCCTTTTATTTAGTAGAAAAGCAGAATAGTGCAATTTTGCAAGGAATGGCGTGAAGCTCATAAGCAGGGCAGATCGATAAAATCCCCAAATGAACATTATTAGGAGTGACTGAGAAGAGCCTTGTCCCGATAATAGTAATGGCCATGGTTTATTGCACCCTTCCTATGCTCCAGGCACTGTGGTAAATGCTTTCCTTGCATAGTTCATTCAATCTTCACAATAATCCCATGACATAGGTGATTTTCCTATCTCCAGTTGACAGAGGAGGTTTCTGACAGTCAGAGAAATTAACTGAATTTCCTAGGGTTATTCCTAGTAAGCAGTTCACCTAAAAAAACGAGGGTGATTTTATTCTCTTCCAAAAATGTCTGTCCTGTTTTCCTTAAAAGCTGGCAATGAAAGAGATAAGGAGAAAGCCAATAAAGGAAGGAGAGGGAAGAAGGGAGGGATTAAAAGAAAGAGAGAGAAAAAGAAAATGAATTTGCCCTCTTCCCTTCTCCCAGACAATATTGAAGGAGAATCCTTATGCCAAAGAGTGAAAGCAAAAAGATTTTGAGAGCAAGCATTTTTTCTTGCTTACAACAATTCTCTGACAAAGCTAAGCTTATCCGGTCACCAGGTTACTGTAATGAAAAAAGTGATGAAAAGTATTTAAATACTCTAGAGACCCTCTTCTTTAACGCTCTATTGTACTTGAGAAGAAAATAGGTAAAATTGGTGGGCCAAATGTATTCCAAGGATGTTATATTTATCAAATATTGAGATACTCTTCTCTATACACAACATGTGTAGTAGTAGTTGTTGTGTGCCGTGGAGATGATTCTGACTCATAATAACCCTATATAATAGTGTAGAACTGCCCCATAGGGTTTCCCAGGCTATTATCTTTACAGGAGCAGATGGCCAGGCCTTTCCTCCCATATAGCCGCTGGGTGGATTCGAACCACCAACCTTTGGGTTAGAAGCCAAGTGCTTAACCATTGCGCCACCAGGGTTCCTGTGTATTAGGTAAGGGACCCTTATTCAGCTTCATGAAGGTGGGTTATAAAGTTGTCAATAAATGAAATTACTTTCCTATATTGGTATAAATTACACTACCAAAGGATTTTATTATAACTAAACTGGAAATAGTTACGCATGTAATATTTTTATCTGCATTAAGCTTCAGATGAGAAGTGATGGATTTATTTGCACATGACATGAATGATGGGAATGAATTTGACCAAATTAACCTTCTCCAACAGCACTCTTTGGTAGGGGAAAGATGTTATGTTTTTCAATGTATAAAATATTCATCTTTTTTCTTGCATCTTCATGGTCAGCTTAATGCTTTTCATCAGAAACACCTGACTTTCTAATGCCTCGGGGAACTTCAAAACACCGGAGCATCCTACAAACTACTCATATAGTATATGTAATTGGATTGGCTGTCAGAAAATACTTTGCCTTTCTTTTCAAAGAGAATGGAGACAAACAGGCCCCTGGTAATCTTTTCTTGAATAAGCACTCTTACAAATAAAATCTACATGTTCCAGCTTTGAACATAGGTAGCATTCCACTGTTCTCCGGAACTTGTCAAGTTGAGCAATTTTCTCTATTTTATTAAAATAAAGCCTAGGAAATAATGTACTCTTATGGCAATTTTTTCTTATTCTGAACTTTACCAAGATATACAGATATGGGTTTTTCTCTTTTAATATGTGTGGACTCACAGGTCTCACCTTTGGGTTTCATGGCAAGTATTTTGAAAACCGTAAGACGAGATGGTTTATACTGTAATCTATAATAAGAAAAAAAAAAAAAAACCTACCTCCCTAAGTACTAACCTAGAATTCTATTGTTCTCACTTTTAGTGCTAACTCTACCTTCTCATCCTTCTTCAGTTTGGTTTTGGTTTACTTTCTACTTTTTTGCTCAAAAATCACTTGTCTTCCTCTCTTTTGGTCATCAGAACAAATAGCCACAGGTCTCTATGATCATTTAGGTCTTCTCAAAAGTCATGTGCTATCAATATTTGCTTGTACTATGCCCATTCAAAGGAGTCTTGGTGGTGCAAACAGTTAAGCGCTCAGCTGTTAACCAAAAGGTTGGCGGTTCAACCCACCCAGTGGCTTTGAGGGAGAATGACCTGGCAATCTACTTCATAAAGATTACAGCCAAGAAAATCCTATGGGGCGGTTGTAGTCTTTCACATGCGGTAGCTTTGAGGTGGAATTCACTCCATGGTCCCCAACAACAACACTCGTTCTCCACCCCACACCCAGAATTGATTTGATTGGACATTAGAGAGTTATGAGTTCATTATATGGTTAAGGAAAAACCAAAAGAGTTCAACTGAACCTAGAATTGTGCTTATGGCACAATGTAATACTCGTGTCAGTTATTTTTTTAACAGCGCTCCCTGGTGATTATTAAGAATGCACTCTAACATTAAAATGTCCTTATATTACTATATGGATCAGTAGTGTGTTTTACTTAAGTTTTTTTTTTTTTTTAACATTTTCTTTTTTTACATTAAACCTCCAGTGTGTTTGAAGCTGAAGAAAGACCTTACAGATTAAGTTGTGCACGAATTAACAGCCTGTTTCAATGAGTACTGGGTGAAACAGCCCATGAGAAATGTGAGGTGTGGAATGTTTTATGCTCTATTAATAGAATTCACAGAAAAAAAGAAGGAAACCCCCAAAACTCTGGCCCCCAGACACTCTGCTAACTCAGAACTGAAGCCACTCCTGAAGTCCACCTTTCAGCCAAAGATTAAACAGGCCTATAAAACAAACAATAACACACGTGAGGCACATGCTTCTTAGTCCAATCAAACTTACAAGACCAAATGGGCAACACCTGCCCAAGAGCAAGACAAGAAGGCAGGAAGGGAAACGAAAACTGGATGCATGGATATGGAGAAGCAGGGCTGTAAAGGGAAAGGGGGAGAATGCTGTCACATTGGGGGATTACAACCAATGTCACAAAATGATATGTGTATACATTTTTGAATGAGAAACTAACTTGAGCTGTAAACTTCCACCTAAAGCACAATAAAATTTTTTAAAAATGACATTTTTTGTTGTTACCAACTCTCCCAAATATGAAAACTTAATATATTTTTAACTGAATACACTACTATGCCTTCTATAACTCTATGAAAACATTCATATTATGCAAGTTTTATCAAGGTTTCTGCTTTCATAAATTGGACCATCCCGTATAAATTCCTGAAAGCAAAACCATTTACTAAGAAAATATATGAGGCATTTGGGGATTGTGTTTCCCGGCAAAGACTTTATACAAAACCCATCAGTGCTCAATTTTGTGACACAAACAGTTAAAAAATAGCTAAGTGTCACAGAATGCACAAGTTCTGAGATGTGTTTGTTTTTCAAAGTCAGTGAGTTACAAACAAGCAGCAAAGAAGAGTTGGTCAGTTAAAACTGGCTTGCTTGTGAAATCCTTTCCTGGTACCTGGACCCATTCTAGGCACTCAACATCTGTTATTTAAAATAACACCAAATATTGGCAGGAAGCACATTTATATACATTATTTCTTATACATTATATTTGAGGAAACCCAGTGTCTGGAGGCTTAAGGGTCATATGGGGTGGTTCTGGTTATCACAGAGGTGTTTGCAACATCTCAAAGCTTATTTAATACAAAAGGAGCCTGGGTGGTGCAAGTGGTTTGTGATTGGCTGTTAACCTAAAGGTTGGTGGTTTGAACCTACCCAGCGGCTCCACAGAAGAAAGGCCTAGTAAACTGCTTCCATACAGTGTACAGCCAAGAAAACCTTATGGAGTAGTTCTCTATCAAACGACCTGAGGGCAACAGGTTGTCACATACAGCTCCATTCTTCTACTTATTTGTTATTGAATTTCGCCCCTCTCCTGGTCAGCTCAGGATAGCACAGTCCTGTTTCCCTCAGTGCCTCCTGGTGGCAGATGGGCTCCTCTGGGGGTTCTTGGATGTTCTAAAATGTTCTTGGGCCATTAAAAGGGAGCATGCCCTCCCAGAGTTGACCAAAGGCTTGACTAGCGGATGTATGTGTGTGATCATGAGAAAGGGAACCAGTGGGCTACCAACTGGGAAAACAGAGATTAGAAAACCTCAATGGAGATGTTCCTTGAATGGGGACAGCCTCTTGCCCTCCTGGAAGAGAGCATCCTCCCTCAGGGGGATGATGCCAGTTCTCTCCCCAGCTACAGGATCCCTAGGTGAAGGGGCCACTTGTGTGAGGACCCACTAATATTCCTCTCAAGACATTATTTATTCTCTCACCCTAACCTTCCTCCCACTGGATCCCAGCCTTCTTTCTGAGGATGAAGTAACCTAGCTTTTCATCTTTACTTTTATCCATGATATTGGAGTTAATTTAATTCCTTGTTTATTTAGGTCCTTGGTTTTTGTGATCTGATGCCAAGCTTCTGGAGCTAAAACAAAATATAACAATGCCAACGACAACAAACCTCTCTTTTTCTCTCTCAAAATACTCAGGTCTTGGAAATCAGTTTGTGCCTTCAAAACCCCACATCTATTAAAGAGATTTAAAAATCTGTTTAGAAACTCAATTGATTCTTTTGTTGATTCTGAAATATTTCGTGTCCTACTTTCTCTGGGGTAAATAATTAAATGCCCCACTAATCCCATGAAGGTCTTCGAGTCAGTGGGAGTGCAAGAATTGGATGAAAGAAGGGAAATAATATTGGTTAGTGACTCCAAATATCACCACACATAAGTATTCAAATAGCCCCCTAGGCTGACCTGAGCTGACTGAACTAGTGATAAATATCTGACTCAGCAATTGTTGTTAGTTGTTATCAAGTCGATTCTGATTCTGACTCATGGCAACCCCATGTGTTACAGAGTACTACTGCTTCATCAGGTTTTCTTGGCTGTAATCTTTATGGAAGCAGATTGCCAGGCCTTTCTTCTGCAGTACTATTGGGTGGGTTCAAACAGCCAACTTTTAGGTTAGCAGTTGAGCACCAACTGTGTGCCACGTAATGATCTTGATTCTGAAATAAACCTCAAAAACATGTTGCCATTGGGTCGATTCTGACTCATTGTGACCCTATAAGACAAAGTAGAACTGCTCCATAGGGTTTCCAATGAGCAGTTTGTGGATTCAAATTGCTGACCTTTAGATTAGCAGCCAAGCTCTTAACTCCTGTGCCACCAGCCCAGATTCTGAAATAAACCAAAAACCAAGTCTGTTGCCAATGAGTCCATTCCAACCCATAGTGACCCTATAGGACAGAGTACAACTGCCCCACAGGGTTTCCAAGGAGCACCTAGTGGATTCCAACTGCTGACCTTTTGGTTAGCAGCCAAGCTCTTAACCACTGCACCACCAGGGTTCCATGGTTCTAAAATAGTCACCTATAAATTTGCCAATAGCCAAGGGGCAATATGGCACAAAGGTTCCACCCAATATTTGCCCCCACTCTGCCTGGCAAATGGTGGGGCTTATTAAAGATGTCATTCTAAACTACAACCTGTGATGATAGTAAAAAGGAAAAAATAGCTGAATCATAATAGCAGTAAAGAACTAGAGAAGAGACTATAACATAATCCAATCACTAGTGATTTTTTTTTATTCAGAATTGTCTGCAATTATTTACCAGAGCTACTAAACAGATACTGCAACTGCTTCCTCCTTTCTTCCCAATACAATTTTATAATAAAATTCCATTAACAAGGGTTACCTGAGTAAGCCTCTGCATCTTGTACCATGAAAAAGCTTAAATAATTCCAGCTGCCTCCAAATCTCTTATTCTAATAAAAAAAAGCCCATTGCTGTCAAGTTGATTCTGACTCATAGTGATCCTATAGAACAGAGTAGAACTGCCCCATAGGGTTTCCAAGGCTGTAAATCTTTACGGAAGCAGACTGCCACATCTTTCTCCCGAGGAGCAGCTGGTGGGTTCCAACCGCCGACCTTTAGGTTAGCAGGCAAGCGCTTAACCACCGCGCCACCAGGGCTCATGCATATCTAAATAGAATATCTAACAAAGTATATAAACTAAATATTGTACAGCTGAAAAAAGAGAATATTAGTTCTTTTCAAATGCCTGTGGGATATTCTTCAAAATTATCAATATGATAGTTACAAAGAAAGCCTTAGCAAACTGCACAAAGTAGAAATAATACAAATAATATAGCATCCTCTGATGAGAATAAACCTAGCAATTAATAACATAATCAAGAAATGAAAAGCCCTTACCTGCTAAAGTTCTCATTTTCATACTAGTTGAGTCAAAGAGGAATATCTAGAAAACAATGATAAAAATTATGTATCAAGACTTATGAGGTATAACTGAAAAAAAATATAACTAAATAATCTAAGTATTTGACTTATTTTACTTAACACATGGGAAGAGAATAAGAAAAAAGAAGGAATTAATAAGGATGGGAAGAAAATAATAAGGATAGAGCAGATATTGAGAATTAGCAATAACAATTTAAAACTGTATCTTAATTACTAATAATCAAATAGATAACTTTGAGTGAACCAAATCAGAAAAAGAGAGAAAGCACATGAGCAAAATTATAAATAAGAAAGGAAATTAAAAAGAATCATAGGAGGCTATTTTGCCAAGCTATACATAAAGGCACATTTTTGGATGATATAGACAATTTTCCAGGAAAATATAATTTACCAAACTATTCTATAAGAGAAAATGTAAACTGTTGGATTTCCATAGAAGAATTAGGAAAAAGTGTACCCAATAGTTATTTCTTCCTGAAGCACTATTGAAGATGTTTCCAGAAGGGTCCTCTAAAAAGCAGATGTCAAGACAGGATTAAAAGTGCATAAGAGGCGGAGGCAAGAGGGCGGAATAGACAGACACTTCTGGTGAGCCTTCCTTACAACAAAGACCCAAAAGAACAAGTGAAACGAGTCTATTTGTGACAAGCTGGGAGGCCTGAGCTTCAAAGGCAAGCTAGAAAATGAACTGAGGGGCAGGGGGAAGAAGAGACTGTTCAGAAGTAGAGAGGAGTTACTGGACCTGAATCGTGGGGAGCCCTCAGGCACCATTCCCAGAGCGGCGGTGGCGGACTGGTACTAGTGCTCAGCTTCAGTTTTCTCAGGGAGAAGCAGCCAGTGACACAGCCTACTCACACCTCTGGAACCTGAGAAGAATGGCGCTCTTGGCAAAAACTAAGTACTTGCGTATATTTTAACACCCAAGCTGGCTTCAGCAGCTGAATTCCCTGGGCCTGAGATAGCCCTGTTGAGCACCTAGAGCCATCCTCCCGGCCTTGGGGAAGGAAAAAACTTGCAACTGGGGAAAAAGGTAATATGCTAGCTCCACTAACTGGGGGAGCTCAGGACAGAAGTGGTTCCTGTCCAGACATAAATGGGCTGTGGACTTTGAGCACCTTTCCCTTCTGCATGGACCTGTGTGGGCCTCTCTTGGGAGAATAGGCCCTTTTTGGCAGACTCCAACCGTTTCAGCTGTGCGGTGGAGAGGATGGTGTTTGATGTTTGACATTGCTTTGCCTACTAAACAAGGTCCTCACCTACCCACATCAAGGACCTAAGGACTGGTAGCTCCACTCAGGTCACCCAGCCACCCGTGACAGGGGTCCAAAGATAACTGGTACCTCCCAGTCCTTACAAACAAAAACTTTGGGTGCCCAAGGTCCCTCTGCAGAACCCACTGACCTACATGCTCTAGGGAACAGGGACGGGTTTTCCTCAGAGACACTCAGGAGTCGGTTCTCAGCCCCCTACCTTGTTCAGAGCATGACCTCCTGCTACAATCAGATACCTGTATATATGCCAATCACCCCTGCCCCTCTAAGACTGTAGGACAGAGCCTGTACCACACACTTGATGATCAGCTACCTGGAAACCTGAGCTGAATTCATACAAGAAAACTGAATGGACTCCTAGACTGATATATCTGATAACAGCTCTAGCCAGCTGGGGGCAGGACGTAAGAGCTCCAAAGGCGAAAATAATCAAGCTAGCTTAGCTCACTCAAGGAATGCATAGAGGTATACCAAAACAAAACAAAGCAAGAAGCTACGACACGGTAAGCAAGCATAAACTAATACGATAACTTGTAGATGGCTCGGAGACAACAGTCAGTAACGAGTCACATAAAGGATCAGGCCACAATCACCTCAAAGGGCTCTCAAAACAAAGAATCCAAGGATCTTCTAGATGAAAGTGCATTCCTGGAATTACCAGAGCCAGAATACAAAAGTTTAATATACAGAACCCTTCAAGACAACAGGAAGGAAATGAGGCAATATGCGGAACAAGCCAAGGAACACACAGATAAGGCAATTGAAGAAATTAGAAAGATTATTCAGGAACATAATGAAAAGTTTAATAAGCTGGAAAAATCCATAGACAGACAACAATCAGAAATTCAGAAGATTAACAATAAAATTACAGAAGTAGACAACTCAATAGAAAGTCAGAGGAGCAGAATTGAGCAAGTAGAAGCTAGAATTTCTGAACTCGAAGATAAATCACTTGGGCCTAATATATTTGAAGAAAAATAAGATGAAAGAATTAAAAAAAATGAAGAAACCTTAAGAATCATGTGGGACTCTATCAAGAGAAATAACCTACGAGTGATTGGAGTACCAGAACAGAGAGGGATAACAGTAAATACAGAGAGAATTGTTGAAGATTTGTTGGCAGAAAACTTCCCTGATATTGTGAAAGATGAGAAGATACCTATCCAAGATGTTCATCGAACTCAACATAAGGTAGATTTAAAAGAAAGTCATCAAGACACATTATAATCAAACTTGCCAAAATCAAAGATAAAGAGAGAATTATAAGAGCAGTGAGGGATAAATGAAAAGTCACCTACAAAGGAGAGCCAATAAGAATAAGCTTGGACTACTCTGCAGAAACCATGCAGGCAAGAATGCAATGGGATGACATATTTAAAGAACTGAAGGAAAAAAACTGCCTGCCAAGAATCATATATCCAGCAAAACTGTCTCTTAAATATGAAGGTGAAATTAAGACACTTCCAGATAAACACAAGTTTAGGGAATTTATAAAAACAAAACCAAAATTACAAGAAATACTAAAGGGAGTTCTTTGGTTAGAAAATCAATAATATCAGGTATCAACCCAAGACCAGAACACTGGGCAGAGCAAACAGAAGTCAACACAGACAGGGAAATCCAAAAAAACAAAGCAAGATTATGAAAAAAAAAAAAGGCTCAAAACAGGGTAACAGTGATGTTATTATATAAAAGAAGACAACATTAAAATAATAAAGAGGGACTAAGAAATGTAATCATACACCTTCCATATGGAGAGGAAGATATGGTGATACAAAGAAATAAAAGCTAGGTTTAAACTTAGAAAAATAGGGGTAAATAATAAGGTAATCACAAAGGAGGCAAACTATCCTACTCATCAAAATAAAATACAAGAACAAAACAGACACTCAGCAGGAACAAAAACAATAATAAATCTGAGGAAAGGAAAACATAAAAAGATAACCGACTCAGCACATAAAATTCTGTGGGAAAAAGAAACTGTCAATAACACACAAAAAAAGACATCAAAATGATAGCACTAAATTCATACCTATCCATAATTACCCTGAATGTAAATGGGCTAAATGCACCAATAAAGAGACAGAGAGTGGCAGAATGGAGTAAAAAACATGATCTGTCTATATGCTGCCTACAAGAGACACACCTTAGACTTAGAGACACAAACAAACTAAAACTCAAAGGATGGAAAAAAATATATCAAGCAAACAACAATCAAAAAAGAGCAGGAGTAGCAATATTAATTTCTGACAAAACAGACTTTAAACTTAAATCCACAACAAAGGCCACTACATAATTAAAGGGACAATATACCAAGAAGATATAACCATATTAAATATTTATGCACCCAATGACAGGGCTGCAAGATACATAAAACAAACTCTATCAGCATTGAAAAGTGAGATAGAGAGCTCAACAATAATAGTAGGAGACTTCAACACACAACATTTGGTGAAGGACAGGACATCCAGAAAGAAGCTCAATAAAGACATGGAAGATCTAAATGCCACAGTCAACCAACTTGACCTCATAGACATATACAGAACACTCCACCCAACAGCGACCAAGTATACTTTCTTTTCTAGTGCACATGGAACACTCTCTAGAATAGACCACATATTAGGTCGTAAAGCAAGCCGTAGCAGAATCCAAAACACTGAAATATTACAAAGCATCTTCCCTGACCATAAGGCCATAAAAGTAGAAATCACCACAGAAAAAAGCATGGAAAAGAAATTAAACACTTGGAAACTGAACAATGCCCTGCCCAGAAAAGACTCAGAAAAGACTGGATTATAGAAGACATTAAGGATGGAATAAAGAAATTCATAGAATCCAATGAGAATGAAAACACATCCTATCAGAACCTTTGGGACACAGCAAAAGCGGTGCTAGGAGGCCAATTTATGTCAATAAATGCACACATACAAAAAGAAGAAAGGGCCAAAATCAAAGAATTATCCCTACAACTTGAACAAATAGAAAGAGAGCAACCAAAGAAACCCACAGGCACCAGAAGAAAACAAATCATAAAAATTGGAGCTGAACGAAATGAAATAGAAAACAGAAAAACAATTGAAAGAATTAACAAGACCAGAAGCTGGTTGTTTGAAAAAAATCAACAAAATTGATAAACCACTGGCCAAACTGACAAAAGAAAAACAAGAGAGGAAGCAAATAACCCAAATAAGAAATGAGATGGGTGATATTACAACAGACCCAACTGAAATTAAAAGAATCATATCAGATTACTATGAAAAATTGTACTCAAACAAATTTGAAAACCTAGAAGAAACGAATGAATTCCTAAGAACACACTACCTACCTAAACTAACACAAATAGAGGTAGAACAACTAAATAGACCCATAACAAAAGAAGAAATTGTAAAGGTAATCGAAAAACTGCCAACAAAAAAAAAAGCCCTGGTCCGGACGGCTTCACTGCAGAGTTCTACCAAACTTTCAGAGAAGAGTTAACACCACTACTACTAAAGGTATTTCAGAGCATAGAAAAGGTCGGAATACTACCAAACTCATTCTATGAAGCCCTGATACCAAAACCAGGTAAAGACACCACAAGAAAAGAAAATTATAGACCTATATCCCTCATAAATGTAGATGCAAAAATCCTCAACAAAATTCTAGCTAATAGAATTCAACAACATATCAAAAACAATTTACCGTGACCAAGTGGGATTCATACCAGGTATGCAGGGATGGCTCAACATTAGAAAAACAATTAATGTAATCCATCACATAAATAAAACAAAAGACAAAAATTACATGATTTTATCAATTGATGCAGAAAAAGGCATTTGACAAAGTTCAACTCTCATTCATGATAAAAACTCTCAGCAAAATAGGAATAGAAGGAAAATTCCTCAACATAATAAAGGGCATTTATACAAAGCCAACAGTCAGCATCACCCTAAATGGAGAGAGCCTGAAAACATTCCCCCTGAGTTTGGGAACCAGACAAGGATGCCCTTTATCACCACTCTTATTCAACATTGTGTTGGAGGTCCTAGCCGGAGCATTTAGGCCAGATAAAGAAGTAAAGGGCATCCAGATTGGCAAGGAAGAAGTAAAAGTATCTCTATTTGCAGATGACATGATCTTATACACAGAAAACCCTAAGGAATCCTCCAGAAAACTAATAGAAGAGTTCAGCAGAGTATCGGGATATAAGAAAAACATACAAAAATCAGCTGGATTCCTCTACACCAACAAAAAGAACATCGAAGAGGAAATCACCGAAGCAATGCCATTTACAGTAGCCCCCAAGAAGATAAAATACTTAGGAATAAATCTTACCAGAGATGTAAAAGACTTATACAAAGAAAACTACAGTACACTTCTGCAAGAAACCAAAAGAGACTTACAGAAGTGGAAGAACATACCTTGGTCATGGATAGGAAGACTTAACATTATAAAAATGTCTATTCTACCAAAAGCGATCTATACATTTAATGCAATTCTGACCCAAATTCCAAAGACATTCTTTAGTGGGATGGAGAAACAAATCACCAACTTCATATGAAAGGGAAACAGGCCCCGAATAAGTAAGGCATTACTGAAAAAGAAGAACAAGGGGGGAGGCCTTACTTTACCTAATTTTAGAACCTATTATATCGCCACAGTAGTCAAAACAGCCTGGTACTGGTACAACAACAGACACATAGACCAATGGAACAGAATTGAGAATCCAGGCATAATTCCATCCACATATGAGCAGTTGATAATTGAGAAAGGCCCCAAAAGAATGGGGAAAAGACAGTCTTTTCAACAAATGGTGCTGGCATAACTGGATATCCACCTGCAAAAAATGAAACAAGACTCCTACCTCACTCCATGCACAAAAAGGAGCTCAAAATGGATCAAAGACCTAAATATAAAATCTGAAACTAATAAGATCATGGAAGAAAAAATAGGGACAACCTTAGGAGCCCTAATACATGGCATAAACAGTATACAAAACACTATTAAGAATGCAGAAGAAAAACTGGATAACTGGGAGCTCCTAAAAATCAAACACCTATGCTCATCCAAAGACTTCACCAAAAGAGTAAAAAGACTACCTACAGACTGGGAAAAAGTTTTTAGCTATGACATTTCCGATCAGCGCCTAATCTCTAAAATCTACATGATACTGCAAAAACTCAACTACAAAAAGACAAATAACGCAACTAAAAAATGGGCAAAAGATATGAACAGACACTTCACTAAGGAAGATATTCAGGTAGCTAACAGATACATGAGGAATTTCTCACGATCATTAGCCATTAGAGAAATGCAGATCAAAACTACAATGAGATTTCATCTCACTCCAATAAGGCTGGCATTAATCCAAAAAACACAAAATAATAAATGTTGGAGAGGCTGTGGAGAGATTAGAACACTTATACACTGCTGGTGGGAATGTCAAATGGTACAACCAGTTTGGAAATTGATTTGGAGCTTCCTTAAAAAGCTAGAAATATAACTACCATATGATCCAGCAATCCCACTCCTCGGAATATACCCTAAAGAAATAAGAGCCTTTACATGGACAGACATATGCACACCCATGTTTATTGCAGCACTGTTCACAACAGCAAAAAGATGGAAGCAACCAAAGTGCCCATCAACGGATGAATGGATAAATAAATTAGGGTATATTCACACAATGGAATACTATGCATTGATAAGGAACAGTGAGGAATCCGTGAAACATTTCATAACATGGAGGAATCTGGAAGGCATTAAAAAAAAATTGCTGAGTGAAATTAGTCAGTTGCAAAAGGACAAATATTGTATAAGACCATTATTATAAGAACTTGAGAAATAGTTTAAACTGAGAAGAAAACATTCTTTTGTGGTTACAAGAGTGGGAAGGGAGGGAGGGTGGGAGAGGGGGATTTACTAATTAGATAGTGGATAAGAACTACTTTAGGTGAAGGGAAAGACAATGCACAATACAGGGCAGGTTAGCACAGCTGGACTGGACCAAAAGCAGTTTCCTGAATAAACTGAATGCTTTGAAGGCCAGCATAGCAGGGGCAGGGGTGTGGGGACTATGGTTTCAGGGGACATCTAAGTCAATTGGCATCATAAAATCTATTAAGGAAACCTTCTGCATCCCACTTTGAAGAGTGGCGTCTGGAGCCTTAAACACTAGCAAGCAGCCATCCAAGATGCATCAATTGGTCTCAACCCACCTGGATCAAGGGAGAATGAAGAATACCAAGGACACAAGGTAATTATGAGCCCAAGAGACAGAAAGGGCCACATAAACCAGATACTACATCATCCTGAGACCAGAAGAACTAGATGGTGCCCGGCTACAACCAGTGACTGCCCTGACAGGGAACATAACAGAGAACCCCTGAAATAGCAGGAGAGCAGTGGGATGCAGACCCCAAATTCTCATAAAAAGACCAGACTTAATGGTCTGACTGAGACTAGAAGGACCCCGGTTGTCATGGCCTCCAGACCTTCTGTTGGCCCAGGACAGGAACCATTCCTGAAGCCAACTCTCCAGACATGGATTGGACTGGACAATGGGTTGGAGAGGGATGTTGGTGAGGAGTGAGCTTCTTGGATCAGGTGGACACTTGAGACTATGTTGGCATCTCCTGCCTGGAGGGGAGATGAGAGGGTAGAGGGGGTTAGAAGCTGGCAAAATGGACACGAAAAGAGAGAGTAGAGGGAGAGAGGGGACTGCCTCATTAGGGGAGAGTAATTGGGAATATGCAGCAAGGTGTATATAAGTTTTTGTGTGAGAGACTGACTTCATTTGTAAACTTTCACTTAAAGCACAATAAAAATTATTTTAAAAATATGCAGTAAATGAATATAAAGAATTTTGCATTCTTTGGTTTTACCAGCATTTTTCTATTAGGTGAATAAGATCAACATTTTCTTATTTTGAAGTCCATCTTGAGGAGCAAGTATAGAAAAATGAATGTCCCATTTGTAACATTTTTATGTTTGAATTTTACAGATTAAATTTTGGAAATGGTAAAAAAAAAAAAAAAAAGTGCATAAGATTTATTGGGGGAACTGCCCATGAAGGATGAAGTGGAATGGAACAAGAGAAGGCAGGAAAAGTCTTCAGACCTCAATGCAGGTCTGGTAACTGGGAGCGTGGAAAGGGGCTAGGGAATAAGAATTGAGTGGGAAGAGCCTCCGACTGTAATGCAATTATGAGAGTGTCTTGGCCAGGTCCATGGGAATCCCCAAACAGAGGTTGCCTGTTAGGGGAAACCCACATTGGTCAGAAATGGCCAGGTTCTAGCATAGCTCTCTCCTACTCAAAAACATTTTTCCAGAAATTACCTTCAATCTAGCCTACATCATCAATATCTGCAGAAAATGATCTTTACTGGATCATTCTGCTATGCCCTTCATCTTAGAAAAATGGTTCCCCGACACCCCCTCCCAGAGTAGCTGTTACCCCATTTCTGTGCTAACAACAAAATTTCTCCAGAAAAGTTGCCTTTACTCAGTTAAATCTAATTCATTTGATTTCATACCTCCACTGCTGTACCAAAAACACATTTGTCAACTTTAGTGACCCCCATGTCTCTAAAACCAATGGTTAATTTTCAGTACTCATCTCATCTGACCTATTTGCAGAGGGTTTTTTTTTCCTTTTTCTGTTTCTTTACCAATTTTCATAATAATTAGTTGGTACCTAATTAACCTACAGAGAGGACCTATACATTTTTTCTAAGTATCATTATTAACTTCTGAATTTTAACATATTTTGATGTGTTTTAACACATTTTAGGCTTTATTCTTTTTGATACTTAAATGATTCCTTCTTTATCAATATGAGGCCCTTCAAGTCAGCTCCTGTGTCATTTTAATGTCTCTCTCCCTTCCTCTTAGGCACAAGACATTCTTCACAATTATCAATGTGATAGTCACAAAGAAAGCCTTAGCAAAGTGCACAAAGTAGAAATAATACAAATAATATAGCGTCCTCTGATGAGAATAAACCCAGCAATTAATAACATAACCAACAAATGTTTATCTTGCAAATTTTCTTTCCCAGATATGGAATTGACCGTTTTTCTAAGAAGCCTTGATTCTTTTTAATGGAAAAAGGTATTCAGAGAATACAATTTGGATGCTAGGGATCCTAGGTGCTACGGGGTTATCATCTATTCTACTTTTCTTAAAATTGGGCAGAACTAGAAAAATATAGGGTTTCAGAAAGAGAAAAATGTATGTTGATTTCATTCTGAAGTTTCCATTCAAACTAATTTGTGTAATATTTCTTTTAAGCTGAAATCTTGATTCTTCACATTATCCTACTTACTTATTTTCTTTACCCTACTGTATATATTGGAAAACCTGGTGGCATAGGGTTTGAGAGCTACAGCTGCTAACCAAAAGGTCAGCAGTTCGAATCCACCATGTGCTCCTTAGAAACTCTATGGGGCAGTTCTACTCTGTCCTATAGGGTTACTACAAGTCAAAATCGACTCAAAGGCAACAGGTTTTACTATATACATTAAGTTGAGCCGTCTTAAATTAACATTTTTGTAAGTCAATAATTACAGAATGGTAGTAATTTCATACGCTTCTACCGTAAGTCTACTGAATGAAGTTTAAGATGACTTAAACATTCTTTTTGTCTTTGGGATATAGTCCACTAGAGATGGAATATTCACATGAAAATACTGTGTTTCAAAGTTAATTGAAATAATTCCTCTCTCTGTGGTTATGCCACCAAATTGATGTACAAATCAATTGTTTCAATATCTCTTTTATTTTAATAAAGTTATTTTATTACTTTTTGATTCAATTTTTTGTTTTTAAATTTACATGGTTCCTAAGTCAAAATTATAAACCGTTATACATTCAGAGATGCCTAGTGTCCATTCCTGTTTCTTTATTCAGTTAATTTATCTGCCTTTTATAAACACATTCTAATTATTGATTAAATAAGTTTATTTTTAAATATAAACTTTTTTTAAGTCAAAATTATAAACCGTTATACATTCAGAGAGGCCTAGTGTCCATTCCTGTTTCTTTATTCAGTTAATTTATCTGCCTTTTATAAACACATTCTAATTATTGATTAAATAAGTTTATTTTTAAATATAAGAAAATATGTAAATATTTATATTTCACTCAATATCTTATAAAATATTTGTACAATGAACATTCTCTTCTGACTTCCTTCCTCCCTCCCTCCCTCCTTCCTTTCCTTTCTTCCTTCCTATTCTTCTTTTGCATATTGAAAAATCCTGGAAATCACTCCATAGAAGCATATAACGATCCAACTTATTCCTTTCTCTTCCCTGTCACAGAGTGCTCCATTGTATAGAGGTACCATATTTCTTCAAATAGTGCACTTTGGGTGGACTTCTGAGTGGCCTCGGTCTTTTGCTTTTACAAAGAGTGCTACAATAAACATCCTTGTGCTAAGTTGACCAACCCTCCTGATATGCCTAGGACTGATGGGTTTCTGGAAATACAAGACTTTCAGTACTAACACCAGCAAACTGAGACAAATTGGTCACCCCACCATGTGCCCTCATCTTTTCAAAGAGGATTGATATTATATGTGGTTGTGATTTTCTAAGTATATGATTGGCCTTTCTCTCTGTATATTCTTTTTCTGTCCCGCAAGTGTGCTTTAAGGTTTTTTTTTTTCCATATTGGTCTTGAATATTTTTCTTAGGTTTATTAGCAGATCATTTTTCTTTTTCGATGTTACTTTAAGTGAAATCTTTCCTATCATTACATTTTTAATTGATTGTTGTTTTCACACAATCTATAAAAGTCACTGATTTCTGTATATTTAATTTCACTTTCGACCTCCAAGTGCTGGCCAAGCATTCAGGAACCTTCCTTTTGTTAGATGGCTTTCCCTTTGGAATCCCTTACTGGAGCCCCTTTATCTGGCCTTCCACAGAGCAAAGAGAAAGAGGAGGGGGGTAGGTCCTCACCTCTTCATTGCTACAGTTTAGAAGTGACACCACTTCTGCTCACATTCCATTGGCTGCAATTCAGCTTGTGCCCCTGTCTAACAGTTAGGATACTGGGATATACAGTCTTTCTTTGTGCCTAGGGAAGAAATACACAAAAGTAAGAGTCTCCACCTCAACACTCCACTGGAATATAAGTGCCACAGTTCAGGGATTTTCATAGTTTGGGACCTTTGAAGAATCTCAAACACCTTGAAAAACACCGAATACACAGTACTATTTATTGAAGAAGTAATGAATACATCCTTAACACGATAACCTTTATCTATCTTCGCCCATCATACTTAACGAGGAGACACTAAGGGCATTCACACTAAATTCCAGGTCAAAGTAGAGATGTGCATGCTCATCTTTTTTGTTTACCACTGTATGGAAGATAATCCACTAACACAACTACTCAGGAGAAAGAAAGGCTTAGATAAAATCATCACTGTTTGTACACACACACACACCCAGTGCCCTCGAGTAGGTGATAAAATGTTATATTTGGAAAGTCTAATGGAAAACATTCAAAAACTAGTGCAAATAATGAAAGAACTCAGTAGAATTATTTTTGGGGGTGGGGAACAAGACCAGCTTTATACAATACAAATAAAAAGAATATCTAGAAAAACTCTGAAGAAAGGAAAAAGCAATGCAGGGAAACTAGCCCCACCAGATAGGTACCAAAGAGACTAAGTAAAACTATGTAGTATTGCTATAGGAATAGAAAGGCTGAATAGAACATTTAGAAGTAGACACACAGAATTTTTAGTATACAAAAAACATGGCATCATAAACCAAAGGTGAGAAAAATAAAATATTCAAAGAATGGTGCTGGGAAAACTAGATAATCTGGGGGAAAAAGAAAGCTGATGTAAGATGCAAATATTTAAAAGTTTATACCTGATATGAGGTATAAACTGTACCAAAGTCAATGATTACTTTCCAATTCATCCTTGGTTTTGGTACAGTTTATACAGCATATCAGGGTTAAATGTAAACAAATCAAAATTTTAATGTGTAAAATATGTGAGCATAAAAGCACTGGAAGAAAACATGGGATAATCCCTCACTTAACCACTATACATGGAAAGATTTTCTAACAAAAGACAATATGGAGAAAAGAGGGATACATTTCACTGCATAAAAGTCAAAACTCTGCCTCACAAAAACAAAACTAATGATGAATTAGAAATGGGGGGGGTATTTTCATCTTATATCACAAAGAAAGCACTAATCACCCCAATATATAAAGAAGCCTCCTAGGAGTTCTTAGAGCATTCCTCCATCCCTCCCCCTTATATTGTCTGTGGCAAGTATGACCAAACCACGACTGTCAGGCCAAATCCACCTGGGACTCGGGTTTATAAACAAAGTTTTATTGGAACACAGCCAAACCCATTTATTTATGTATTGTCTAGAGTGGAGTAGTAGCCCACGTGATGAAGTGGTTAAGCGTTTGGCTGCTAACTAAAAGGTTGGCAGTTCAAATCCACCAGCCGTTCCTTGAAAACCTTACAGGGCAGTTCTGCTCTGTCCCATAGGGTCTCTATGAGTCGGAATTGACTTGATGGCAACAGGTTTGGTTTTGGTCTTGCCCTTTACAGAAGAAGTTTGTCGACCTGTGGTCTAGGGTACAGTCAAACTGAGGGTTAGGGAATGTGTAGCCAATAGGGGGATAAAAACTGGAAGATCAATTGAGTTACATTACAGTTGGGTGATTCTACATACAAGCTTGCCTGTACAGTACCAACTTGCACTTATTATTCCAGCATACTTATTAACAGCATACCCTTTCACTCTTGAAATTGCCCTGGTTTGAAAATTAAATAATATGATCACCCTAATTAATGAGAACCTTGAATCTGAGGAAAAGAAGAAGTAAGCATTCAGGGATCATTATCAATTCGAAGATTCTGGATTAAAATGTGGAAAAGTGAGAGGTTAGGGTGCCAGTTAAGAGACTATAAAAATAGGAGACAGCAGAATTAATTACAGCCTTGTTGCAAAGTGACTCAAGCCAATTTAGTGTTTTTTTTTTAATCATTTGGAACTTTGCCAGAGATGGGCAGCCTCCATATACCTCAGATTTTTAAAAATAAACGATTTCATGCTATTCGCTAGTAAATTATTATTATGTCTTGTCTGTGTGAATGAAGTTTCCATCGACCTGTGGATGAGAGGTGAAATCCAAAGTCTGTCAAAAATGGAAAGGTGGTCGATACCAATCCTTCCTCCTCTGCATCCTCACTTCTGGGTGGTCTGTTACAATTAGAGCAAAGTCTCAGGCCAAATTCTGCCAAACATGAAACGATTTAGTAGCAAAGAGACATGGCTTGTTCTTGTAAATCCATGAAGCTTCAGCTGTCTGCCTTTTTAGTTGCTTTGACAAGATGCCTGCATGAAACTTTCACTCTGAGATACATAAGCTACATTCTAGTGGCTGGGTTCAG
Source organism: Elephas maximus indicus (assembly GCF_024166365.1). Classification (NCBI taxonomy): domain Eukaryota; kingdom Metazoa; phylum Chordata; class Mammalia; order Proboscidea; family Elephantidae; genus Elephas; species Elephas maximus. The sequence goes on along the minus strand of NC_064846.1, from coordinate 149,701,005 downwards.
CTAAACTTGGGAGTCTGACCATAGAATCTTTGTTAAAGGCAGCACACATGGCCAAATTGAGCCCTAGGGGAAGCTGGCCACTCACAAGGTTTGACCTGCTCATGCAGGGGTAGAGGTATGTACCTGTTTGTCATTTCTAGCTGGTGTATATATATTGAACACCATTCCTTTCACCAACGAAAAATAATTTCCAGTATCTTATGTGTAAATTAGCAAATCTTGTGTTGCTCTGATATGAGACAACTGAAGACAAAACAGGAAAGCATACTCTAATTAGACCGTTCAAATGCTAACCAACCACACCTGAAGTGTGAATTTCTAATTAGGGCATTTTGAAGTTAACCAATAGTGTATGATTAAATATCAGTCTCTATGCCAGTGTATTCTAGAGACAATATAGCAGGTCTGAACTACAGGTGTAAAAGGGTTTCTTTTACTAGCTGACCCAAAGTGCCCTGAAAACAGATCAGAGGAAGGGGCTTAAATTGAGATTTCATTGACTTAGGTAGGTAACGAGGAGCCCTGGTGGCACAATGATTAAGCACTCAGCTGCTAACTGAAAGGTTGGCGGTTCGAACCCACCCAGCAGCTCTGCGGGAGAAAGGCCTCTGTGGGAGAAGGCCTGTAAAGATTACGGTAAGAAAACCCTACGGGGCAGTCCTACTGTATCACATGGCACTGCTATGAGTCAGAATCGACTGGAGGGCACCCAATCATAACAATAACAGGTAGGTAACAGGAACCCTGATGGCTCAACGATTAAGCGCTCAGCTGCCAACCGAAAGGCTGGCAATTGGAAGCCACCCAGCAGTTCCGCATGAGAAAGATCTGGCTGCCTGCTTCCATAAAGATTACACCCTAGGAAACCCTATGAGGCAGTTCTACCCTGTCATATAGGGTAACTGTGAGTTGAAAATTGGCTCAACAGTATCTAACAACAAAAATAGGTAGGTAACCAGCTGTCTGAGTGCGTCTATGAAATCCTGCCTTAAAGCAGAGACTCAGTGTCCTCGTGAGCATCCTCCCAATTTCAATAGTAGCAGTAATCATTTTTGGATATTTTAAAATATTGTTGCTGCTTTTTGTCTTGACTAGGTATATTCAGTCTTCTTTGATTGCTACTGAGGCTAGATATATTTGTTTGTGTTGATAATCTTTGTGATCCTACCTTTCTAAATAACGATTCGAACTTTCTCCTGTCTTCTACTGCTGAAAATAGGAATCTTTGAAAAATAAAACGTTCTATTTCGTACAGACATAACTTGAGATGTGATCATTTTATTAATTTAGCTCCCCTCGTACAGCCTGCTGTGAAATTTTCACACTCCATTTAACTTCCATAGGCATCTGTTCGCATGTAAATAACTCCCAGGATACCTAACTTTCTTTGATGATTTACCCCAATTTAAAACTAATTATTACACATTCTTAATTGTGAAACTTAGTTACAAGAAAAGATGGTTTGCCAGATATTAATTCAGAATTTGTATCACCTGTAATTTAACAGAGAGTGGTGTCCTACATCGCTATTGACAGAACAGAGTGATTATTAATGGCTGTCAGCTTGGTAGTGGGTTGAGCAATGGCTATCTAGACTGATCTTGAGATACAGCTTTAAATTTTGTGGGTTCGATCCTGATCTGGGGATTTTAGGTGGGGCCAAGTTAGAGCAGCAAGTCTTATGGGAATGATTCTAAGCTGCATTTCTAGGAGAGTTACATTTCTAGGAGAGAGGAAATTATACTTTCAGCATGATGGCTTCAGGGGAAATGGCAAAGATGTTGAAGAGGCAATGGAATGTAATGGAAAAAAAAAAACCTCAGAATTTAGAGTGAGAATTACAAGACCATTGCTGCTGCTTATGAACTGTTTAACCTTGGTCAATTCACTTAACTTCTTTGAGACTTGGCTTCCTTTTATTTAAGGGTGGAGTAGTTATACCTTACCAAGCTCACAGGATTGTTGCGAGGTCCTGTGAGATAGTATGTGTGGCATTAGTTCTATTCCTTTCTTTTCCATTTCCTCCATATTTTGAGCTCAACCCTCTACTCTTATATTGATTACTTTGTTATTCTCTCTTCTTGACTTGCAGGAAAGAGACAATTAATTCGAATACACACACACACACACACACACACACACACATACACACACCCAGGCAGGAGAAAAAGAAAGTGACTGATGATAGATTAATGAACATTTCCCTTATCAAGCGCATTGGCCTTTTAAAACATTTTGCCCAAATTGAGCAAGCCTGTAGTGGTGGTGGTGGTGGTTAAGCGCAATGGAGTCAATTCCAACTCATAGTGACCCTGTATGACAGAGTAGAACTGCCCCGTCAGGTTTCCCAGGCTGTAATCTTAACAGGAGCGGATTGCCAGATCTGTCTCCTGGCATAGCAGCTTGTGGGTTCAATTACTTAAATTCTACCAGAAAAGGGGACGTTTTGGGGATACAAATGTGTGCCTCAAATTACAGCACAAAAGCATCATGAACTCAAAGGTATTGCCTTGGCTTCTAGCATAATAGAAGCCAATCTTTTACATTTTTATTTATTTATTTATGAATTGACTCTGACTTATGATGACCCCATATGTGTTGGCATAGAACTTTGATCCAGGGTTTTCAATGGGTGATTTTTAGAAAGTAGATTGCCAGGCCTTTCTTCTAAGGCACCTCTGGGTGGACTCGAGCTTTCCACTTTATGGTTAACAGCCAAGTCCATTAGCTATTTGCACCACCCACAGACTCCAAAGGGCCATATAGTAAATACTTTAGGTTTGTGGACTATACGGTCTCTGTCACAACTGCTCAACTAAAACCGCTGTAGCTCCAAGGTAGCCACAGATAATATGTAAAAGGATGGGCATGGCTATGTTTTGTTAGAACTTTATTTATAAAAACAGGCTGCTAGGTGGATTTTAGAGCCCTGGTGGTGCAGTGGTTAAGTGTTCAGCTGCTAACCAAAAGGTGGGCTGTTCAAATCTACCAGACATCCTTGGAAACCCTATGGGGCAGTTCTACTCTGTCCTATAGAGTCACTATGAGTCAGAATCCACTCGACTGCAATTAGTTTTTGTGTTTTATCTCGATTTGGCCTGTAGCCTTGGTTTTCTAACCCTTACAGTATTCCATGCACTTCCATGTCTTTCTCTCTTTTCCCAATCACACAAAAGTAGAAAGATTCACGGGAGAAGATATTAAACCTCATAACTTTACCTTTAGTTCTCACTTGTATTTTGCATTTGGCCCCAAATAATGGGCAGGATTTTCTTGGCCTTCTCTTCCCCGTGCTCAGCCCCTAAGGCAAGCACGATGCCTGTGAGCTGTTCTACAACCAGCTAAAATAATGATCAAGCCCCAATGCGAACAAATCCTCTCTTCTAACTTTATTTAGTGAAAGCTCCGGATCTTAGGTGCAAGGGTAGGGAGCACTTGTATACCCTGCTTGAAGATTTGGTAGCTCCGTTCTTTCTCTGGCTAAAATGAAGGTATCTATAAATGTGTGCCTTCTGTGCGTTTGAAACCTTAGAGTTTAGTTTCTGTACCAGCACTTACTGAGAACCAACTGTCTGCAGAACTGTATGGGAATGCAAAATAAAAGACACATCCCCTCAAGGATCCAACAGCCTAGTTGGGGAAGCGGAACACATGCACCTAAGAAAAATACTAAACAACACTTATAAAGGAAAATGTCAGAGAAGTACATCTTTATGAAGTAAAAGCTGACAGTGTCAGTGCTCAGAAGAGACTCTATAGAGGAATGATCCCAGTTAGGTAAGAGATCCTAGAGGAAGCAAGGCAGGATGACATTTTCCCCTCCTCTAATTCCTCTCAATAAGCACTCGACTACTGACTGAAAGGTTGGTGTTTCGAATCCATCTAGAGGCACCTCGAAAGAAAGGCCTGGCAACCTGCTTCTGAAAGGTCACAGCCTTGAAAATCCTATAGAGCACAGTTCTACTCTGAATCACATGAGGTCACCATGAATCAGAATCAATTCAGCAGCAACAGGTTTCGGTTTTAGTTTGCTTGTTTATTTGTTTGATGTCTCCCAAAACAGGAAAAAAAGAAAAATCCTTCAGAAGAGAATGCCTACTTCCTTGGCTAACAATACTTCCCTTAAGTCCAAGGGTGGTATGAACCCTGAACTGCTGAAAAAGAAGGTGAAATAGTAATGTCTTAGTTACAAACAGGTTTATCTCAAATGTCATCTATAATTCAGTTGGATCAAAAAGTTGATTGGCTGGTCAACACACAAACATATTTAACCCCCAAATCCCACACATGTTATTTGTTTACACATACTGTGCATTTCAACACCTACATGTGATTGTGAAATTCTATAAATTGTATTTGGAATATCACTTGAAACTTTTCCTTCACTTTTTTTTTAATGTTATATTGAGTTTGATGGGTGCGAATAAAACAATTTCATATATAAAAATTGGACAGAAAATGCATTGAGAGATACGTATAATCTATGAAGTTTGGATATTAAAGCTTTATATTCAACTAGCTAGCCTTTTATAATAAAGAATGGTCCATTTTTTAAAACTCTTCCCAGCTGCCTAAGTTGACTATGGCATTTGATGTTTTGCCAGAATCCTGACTGACACAGAAATTTTCAGAATATGTGGATTGGTTCAGCTATTTTAGAGGCACTCCCTACCATTGCATGAATGAGATGGAAAAATCAAGCGAGCTCTTCTCCTATCGTTTTTTGGGATGTTCCCAAGGCTTGATTCTGAAATTGTCCCATGTCCTGTCAGTAATTTATAGGATTTTCTATAGGGGGGTGCTGACCATAAATTTATTGGAATCCTACATGTAGATTGTTGTGACTTCCTCCTGTGAAGCTTTCATGTAAGCTGTGGTAGGAACCCCCAGAAGGACTGAGATCTGGGACTTTATTGAATTTAGAGAACAGGTCATCTGAATGGTTTTTGTGTCTCCCGGCTAATAAATACTTACTTACAAGTGTTTGATGTCTGTTGAATTCATCCTCAAACTTGCTTTTATAGTAAATTTCCTGATAGTGAGATTGTGAGGGGAAAGCCTATTGCCTTTACCCGCCCCCTTTAACTTGAAGTTGAGTATGATCAAACTGACTTTGATCGGGTCATAATACTCAGTGTTTTTTATCTGTAAAATGGCGATAATTATAGTAATTACAGTACCTGCCTCATAGGTTGTTAGGAGGATTAAATGAGTTAATTCAGGTAAAGTGCTGAAAAATGCGTCAGTCACCGTGTAAGCATCAAACTGTTACTAGTATCATTATGTTCCATCTTTTAAGGACATATTATCTTGCTGCCACTGTAATTGTACTTCACCACCCCCATTTAACAATCTACCTAGGTGTGCCCTAAACTCAAACACGTTTATCTTTCCAAGTCACCCACCTGCTCAATCAAAATACTTTTCCTATATGACTGATCTTTTCAAGATAAGGAGGGGTGAGACTATATTGGCCAATATAACAATGATACATCAGTTATTGACCGTCACTGTAAAACATCCTTGCGGTTCATACCTTCTTGATATCTCACACTCGTGAACATCTAGAAAAATGTTACAACTCCAAAAGTTACTATAGCGTTTCCCTTAACCATACTGCCAATAATGACAATTCAGCTTATAATTCTCTACTCCCCCTGAAGTAAGAGAGAAGTTAAAGACAGCTATAGAATTTCTAGTGATCAGGGAAATCAAAAACTTCTAAAGGAGGGCACAATAGAAATGTAACTGAAGATTGCATTTTAGAATGCAATTTAACATTTAATAACATTTCTCAAATAATAGAGGCATAAAATACAAAGTTAACATGATTATATTTTTTACAAAAGATAAGCTGTTTGGGCTTAATAGTCAACATAAAAATCATAACTGTGATATACCAATGTTGTTCTACTTAAAAAGTAGCTGTGATTTGCTTTAAGAAAAACTAATATCCATAAGCAAAAAAAAAAAAAAACCAGAAGAGAAAAAATTCCTCATAATTCAAAAATAGAAGATTACTATTAAAAATTCCAGAAAATGATTTCACCAGTGGCATCCTTAAATATTATTCTGGCTTGGTGCATTTTAAAAAGATTTTGTTTTTATGAAAATCAGATTAATGTTTATTGCATCAAGTGAGATTCAGTTATCTATGTGTTTTCAAAGAGAATTTAAAGTTGGTTCAAGAAATCCTTTTTTACTAGAGAGTGCATGCTAAAGGACAATAGATAGGAAACTTGGCGAGCCTGGGTGTCTTTCAAGCATTTCAAATACTATTATCGGTCAGTATATTAACAATTCTGGGCTAGGTTCAGCGCTAGGTTCCTTCAAAGGGTTGGGGGCAGGGATGAAGGTGGCTAAAGTGGTAGTGTTTGGGGCTATGAATCAGAAGACCTCGGTCCCAAGCCTTACTAAGCCATTAATTAGCTGTTTTAACTTTCTGGGAGCTTGGTTTCCATAAAATGAATTATTTGGATGACCACTAATGACCCTCATTTTTTGAAAGAACCTACATGAAACAATCAAGTTGAGTACTGTGTAGTTAAGGCAATAAGCTAGCCACGTTATTGTTGTTGTTGGGTGCCGTCGAGTCCACTGCGACTCATAGTGATCCTACGTGACAGACTAGAACTGCTCCATAGGGTTTTCTAGACTGTAACCTTTACCGAGGAGCCCTGGTGGTGCAATGTTTCAGTGCTCGGCTGCTAACCGAAAGGGCCGCAGTTTGAACCCATCAGCTGCTTCACAGAAGAAAGATATAGCAGTCTGCTTCTGTAAAGCTTACAGCCTTGGAAACCCTATGGGGCAATTCTACTCTGTCCTGTAGGGTCATGGCAATGGGTTGGGCTTTTTTTTTGTTTGTTTGTTTAATCTTTACAGAAGCAGATAGCCAGGTCTTTCTCCTGCAGAGCCACAGATGGGTACAAACATTGGTCAAGTGCTTAACCATTGTGCAATCAGGGCTCCATAGTATAGTGTCTGAGATCTGTATATTTAGGACAGAAAGCCCTTCACTTTGTTCTGACCTTTAAAAAGCTGCAGATCAACAGCTCTCTGCAATTTGCCTGCTAAACTGGTGTTTAGCTGTGAGGTGCTATGATTACTATAAACACAAATATGTTTATTTCTATGTTGTTTCAGAAGAAAATTTAGATAGGTACGTGGAATCAAAAAAGTTTAGTGACCACAATTTTAGACATTTTAGGTGAGATCCACTGGATATATCGTAATGTACCTCCATACACTTGTGCCTTCATACACAGAATTTTTAATACTGTCTCAATAAAATATTCTTAAACAATATAAGGCAAGTCAGGAATTTCTCTCAAAATAACTGACGACTCATCTCATCAAGTTTTGCAAGGACATATTTCTACTTGGCACATGCTATAAATAACAGCTGATAATTTTGCCACAACCACTTTTCACTCATGACTACTTTTTCCCACATTTATTCTTCTTCCCATGTTCAATTTCATTTAAACTAAAGTACCATTTTAGAATTTGTACAGGTTGTGCCTATTGACTTGGTTTATGTTTTAAATCCTCTTTCTAACACATTATGGAAGAAGTTATATGTGGCTACTTACATAAAATTAATTTTTTATAAGAATATACAAAATCTTAGCCAAAAATAAGGAGTCCTGGTGGTGCAATGGTTAAGTGCTAGGTTGCTAACTGAAAGGTTCATGGTTCAAACCCACCAGTGGCTCCATGGAAGAAAAGACCTGGCCTAGAAAACCCTACCAGGCAGTTTTGCTCTGAGAGCTCAGGAAGGGACTCAACAGTACACAACAACAACAAGACAAAAATACAGATTGTTTACAGTAAACTGAAGGGATGCATTTAGAATCTGTAGACCCTAAGAAAAAGTAGAATTTCTAGTTTTAACAAAAGAAATTTTGAAGGAACTGTGGAGTCTATAGAGATGAACAAGAAGGATTCTCCATACTTTGGAAGGAGCCCTGATGGCACAGTGGTTAAGTGTTTGGCTGCTAACCAAAAGGTTGGCAGTTCAAATCCACCAGCCACTCCTTAGAAGCCCTGTGGGGCGGTTCTACTCCTATAGGGTCGCTATGAGTTGGGGTCAACTTGATGGCAAACAATATACTTTGGAAACTCTCATTGTTGTGACATGGACAGAAAAACGTAAAATAAATATGAGAGCTTGGAGTCTGGGACAGGTGCATCAAAGAGGTATGAGATAAACAGTAGAGGAACAAAGGAAAGGGTAATATTAATTCTGATAGAGAGGTTCTGGGAAATTCCATGTAGAAAGTGATATTTAAGCAGGATGTAAAGGCATCCCAGAGGACAGGAAAAGTTCAAGTTATGGAATAGTGGTGAGAAAGTTGTAGGAATGATACTCAAGCCAAGGCTTACTTATTTTGTTTCTCACCTTCTGCTCCCTCAGCCTCCTGCCCATTCCTAGCCAGGTAGCCTAGGACACTATAAACTGGCCACCAAAACCTACCAGGTCTCATGCTCCCTGAGCTTATGTTCTGGTTGAGTGAGACCAACTTTAAACACCACCACCACAAAATAAATAAGAAAATTCAGACATTGTGATAAATGGTCTGAAAAAAAAACCCGTTGCCATTGAGTCGATTCTGACTCATAGCGACCCTATATGACAGAGTAGAACTGCCCTATCAGGTTTCCAAGGAATGGCTGGTAGATTCGAACTGCTGACCTTTTGGTTAGCAGCCGTAGCACTTAAGTACTGAGCCACCAGGGCTCCAAATGGTCTGAAGGAGAGTAAAACAAGGTGATAGCATTGGGAGTGACTGCGAGTGATGCAGAACAATGGGCTTGACTCAAGGAATTATGATCTCCCCAATGTAACACTCCGATTCAATGTTGCACAAAGGAGGGAAGTGATCGAGTATGAATTTTGGAAAGATAACTAGTGGTAATTTGGAGGATTATTAGGCAACAGTATTGATTAGGAGCCACCATCTGTCAGTTTGTAATACTGTGGTGGCTTGAGTGTTGTCATTATGCTGGAAGCTATGCCACCCATGGTGCCACCCGTGGTGAACAGGTTTCGGCAGAGCTTTCAGACTAAGACAGACTAGGAAGAAAGACCTGGTGATCTACTTCCAAAAATTAGCCAATGAAAACCTTATGGATCACAACAGAATATTGTCCAATATAGTGCTGGAAGATGAGCCCCCTAGGTTGGAAGGCACTCAAAATACACAGTGACCATAACAATGGACTTGAACATACCAATGATCATGAGGATGGCACAGGACTGGGAAATACTTTGTTCTGTTACATACAGGGCTGTCATGAGTCAGAGTCGACTTGATGGCAACTAAAGACAACAACAACATTGACTAGGAGAGAAGAAATGATTATCCAAAAAGAGGCTTTGGAAGGTGAATGAAGAGAAGAAATAGCTGTAAGAGAAACCTCTGACATGTTCTATAAATTTTTTTTCAGTGATTATGAGGATGATGATGATATTAATGCTAATAACATGTCTGAAACAATTACTACAGTGCATGCCCAAGGTTACACATGGCTCTTTGATGGAAAGCTTATTTTTAATCACTACGAATATGCTTTGCAAAGTGTGGGACTCTCGCCGCAAGGTAGCCCAAATGATTTTAGGTGGTATGTAAGATAATTTTAAATTGCATTCGAAATGGCATTAAGGAATATAACTCGCACATAGAAAAAAATGTTATTTCCATTTTAATTCTCTTTCAGTCCCTCTAATTATGTCAAGAAGAAATTCTCAATTTGAGTTATTTGAGCTATTTTGACTTAACACCTCTCTAACATTTGCTAATCTCCTTTTTTAAACAAAGAGTGAGCAGGCCTTATGTTCAGAGCCTTCAGCAGCCAACAGTATCTAGCTGAAATTTAAAAGTTTATTTTCATTGTATTTATTTTTACAGTAACCCTCTATTTATGGTCAATGATACTTGTTGTTGTTAGGTGCCGTCGAGTTGGTTCTGACTCATAGCGACCCTATGTACATTGATGCAGCCACTGTGTCAATCCATCTAGTTGAGGGTCTTTCTCTTTTTCGCTGACCCTCTACTTTACCAAGCATGATGTCCTGCTCCAGGGCCTATTCCCTCCTGATAACTTGTCCAAAGTACATGAGATGAAGGCTCACCATCCTAGTTTCTAAGGAGCATTCAGGCTGTTCTTCCAACACACATCTGTTCATTCTGGCAGTCCATCGTATATTCAATATTCTTTGTCAACACCATAATTCAAAAACATCGATCAATGATTCTAATTTACTATTTATGGTAGTGATATATCCTTAGCTTTTTGTGATAAATTTATTTAAATAAAAGCTTAAAAGAGTGAGTAGATTTAAAGAAAATGACTAAGGAGCCCTGGTGGCGAAGTGGTTAAGAGCTCAGCTGCTAACCAAAAGGTCGTAGTTCAAATCCACCAGCTGTTCTTTGGAAACCCTATGTATGGGGCAGTTCTACTCTGTCCTATAGGGTGGCTATGAGTTGGAATCGACTCGATGGCAACAGGTTTGTTTTGATATCAAAGAAATAATACAGCAGATAACTTGGGTATGTAACAAAAATATTGAAGGCAACATATAAAAGACTGATATTTGAAAATACTACAGTAAGTTACAATGGTCTTCTGGAAACGAGTGAAAGCTCAGAGATTGGAGCCACATTTCCCCCCCACTTTTTTGAAAAGGCTGTGATGTCATTTAGGGAATCTCAGAAGACTGGATGAGATTCTGTTTTATGCATACTGAATTTTAGATGCCAGTAAAATATCCTAAATAAGGTCAGCACCCAATGGAACATTCAAGAGTAAAACTCAGAACCTAAACCTGAATTAGGGTTGTAGATTTGGATGTTGTATTAATTTTCTGTTGCTGAATAACAAATTACCACAAATTGAGCACCTTAAAACAACACAAATTTATTACCTCACAGTTCTGTAGGTCAGAATTCCAGGTGGGCTCTCGGGTTCTACTCTTGGGGTCACAGAAAGCTGAAATCAAGGCTGGGCTCTTTATCTGGTGGCTCTGGGGAAGAATCCACTTCCAACATCATTCATGTAGTTGTAGTCCCCATTTTCTTCCTGGCTTTTGGCCAGGGATTGCTCTCAGCAGCTAGAGGCCATTCTCTGGCCCTTGCCTTGTGCCCCCCTTCCATCTCAAAGCCAGCAATGGGGAACTTACAATCTCTCTCACATTTCAAATCTCTCTGACTTCTCTACTTCTACCAGCCAGAGAAAACTCTGCTTTTAAAGGGCTCATGTGATTAGGTTAAGTCCATCCAGACAATCTCCCTATCATTAATAATCTTAATTATATCTGGAAAACTCCTTTTGTTATGTAACCTAATATAATCACTGGACTAACATGAGGAGAGCGAGTGAAGATCAGGGGAGCCATCTTACTTGCCTATCACAAAAGTCACCTGTATAAAAATATAGTTGTATATGTGTTTATTCATTCAGCAAGCATTTACTGAGCATCTATTATGTTACCAAGCAGTTTGGCAGTCATTTGTGTATTTCACCATAAAATACTGTTTTTCATACCTTCAATGTAGAAAATAACATTTAAGCAGACATTCTTTGCTGAGGAGCTATGAATGGGGCACTGATAGTGCCTGTTCTAATCCACCCTTCGTACCACTCAGATCCACGTGTGGCCACATTAAGTTTAGGATAGCCTGGCAGTATTTCTTCAAGATGGTGGCATCATTGTTTCTTGAAATAAATAAATTTTTCAATAGGAGGGTTAGTGAGACAAACTACCATCACACTGCTATAGTTCATCTTGAAGCCATAATCCATATTTATCATTTTCCTTCTCTACCAACCATTCCTATCACCCTGGCCAACACTGCTGCTAGTCTATGTTTTTTTTTTTTTTTTTTTGCCCTGTGGAGTCTGGGGCTCCAGTTACATTGCTTTTTTCAGGCCATTGTTGATGCAATTGTGTGTTCGTGATTATCACCAGGCATAGAGTCACTAAGAGCCACCCTATGAATCTCCTGAGTTCCAAAAATACTCTTCTCTGCTTCCCTTGTGTAACAACAACCCTAATTCCTCATACTTATCAGGCCCAATTTCTCATGGCCATATAGTAAATCCTTTTTTTTTTTTTTTTTTTTGCTTGCTGGTCTACTGGCATAAGGAACTAAAAATGGCCAGCCAGTAGCCTTAGCTTTAGCTTTAATGGAACCGTATTGTGTCCCCTGGTAGATTTGACACCCACCCCCAGGAACTAGAATTTCTAGTTCAACTCAACCTAAATTTGCAAGTATGGGAAGCACAAGTGTGTCGCTGGGAGTGATAGTAAGAAACTCAGCTCCTGATTCAGATCTTTTGTTCCCCACACTGTATATTCTACCTATGGAGAACACAACACCATATAATGGCTATTGATTTACATTATATTTTGAATCTTGAACAGTGGCCCAAACCTATAGGGTAGCGTCTTTAAGCTCTCCTTTAGCCATTTCAACATTCAAATAGACAGGTAATATGGTATATGGTAGGACCAAGGGATCCAATGGACCCTTGAATGTAATTCCCACCCCTCTTTTACCAGAAGGTGGATCCCTGGGTCTAAGGCTGTATTATATGGCGTTCTATAATAGTAAATCAGACACTCTGTCAGCCTGCAGATATTGGCATTGACAATGACACTGCAGGCAGCAAACACATATCAACCCCAGCAAGAATAGATCTCTGCCCCCTCTTTTGTGAAAGGAGTTGCAATAAGCTGAATAATGGTCCCCAAAGGTATCAAGTTCTAATCTCTGTGACCTGTAAATATTACCTTATATTGAAAAAGGGTCTTTGCAGATGTGATTAAGGATTTTGAGATAAGGGGATTATTTTAGATTGTCAGGGTGGGACCTAAATGCAATCTCAACTATCCTTATAAGAGAGATTTGACACAGAAGACAGTGTAACCATGGAGGCAGAGATTGGAGTGATGCAGCCACAATCCAAGGAATGCTGACGACACCAGAACCTGAAAGAAGCAAGGGACACATTCTCCCCCAGAGCTTCTGGAGGAAGCACAACCCTGCCAACACTTTGATTTTGGCTCAGTGATATTTATTTTGGACTTCTGGACTCCAGAAATATAAGAGAATACATTTCTGTTGTTTTAAGCCATCAACTTTGTGGTAATTTGTTACAGCAACCATAGGAAACTAATACAAAGGTCCAATGTAACCTAATTGCAACCAAGTGACTGGTTGTTCTCCTCCAAGGATGGTACTACTCTGAGCGCTCATAATTATTCTCTGCTGCTGACAGATTATATATTCAAAAGCAGCAGCAGCTAGATCAGCTCAAATGAAAGAGACCTGTGCTGCTGTACCCATGTGTAGCCTTCATTCCTGCCACCATGGCTGCACTATTCATGGAGATATTGTTCCATGGCTAAAGTACCAGAACGCTGAGGATAGAGGCTGGCTGATGTCCACTGGACAGTCATCCTGGTCATCTGATAGTTCAGTGCTTTTCTACTGTGGTTGATATCCGATCATTGGCATGTAAGCCAAATATTTGCACACTTTATATATGCTCACTCCCATAGACATAGCCACGTGCCTTTTATCTGACCTCTTTGTCTCTATTCTTCCTATCTTGCTCTTTCTAGGCCCTTGGTCCACCAGCCAAGGCATTTACTGCCGCCAAGGGCTCCATAGCATCTTCACTGAGTTCTCATATCCCTTTACACAAGTTGATGAACATGTGTACTGCTCAAAGCTCTGCCCACTGGAATAATTTCCCCATCACCACTGTCATTTAAGGCCACCACTCTTTGGGGCTTTGATGTCGTAGAAGTCCATTTCAGCTTGCACTAACATATTGTGTTGTACATATACTAGAATTGAATTTTTCCTCCTCCATCAGGTAACCCCAAAGTCATTTGGAAATTCCCATAAGGTCATAGGTGAAAGCACAGGGAGAAGTGTCTGCACAGAAGTAGGTGACATGGGAGTCTGGACTACCTGTTTATGTAACTTATAGGTACCTCCTTGGGAAACATCATGAACTGAAGGATTCTCTGGCTTTACATAATGAATCCATTTAAAGATGAGCTTTCTCCTGACACCTTCTATATTCTACCAAGGTGTTTCCAGCAACCTCATCTCATTTTCTATAAACAATTGCTTCTAAGCTTCAAGGACCCATATCATCTGTGTTTTAAGACTGGCTCCAGTGTCCTTGCCAGGGTGTTAAATCTTGATTCAGAAGAGTGCCTCTTTATCAATACAATCTCCCTTATCCAGCCTTAAATTCAATGATTCTCACCCCAGTCCAGCTCCACAAGATCCTTTACCAGACATGTTCTCCCATTAACTGCTGATACATATTTTCCTGGTACTGCAGGAACAAAACTTCCCTGACTGGGCCATGCTGAGGTTTGACCCTAGCTAGTGGTTTTTTTTAGTGGTAGAAGCAATGAGGTGAGCCAGGGCAGATCTGTGACTTCAAGGTTTCTCATGTGTTTCCTCCAAATGTCCCATCCTACATCCTAGGGTCCCATCCTTTCCCTATCAGGGCTTACTTTTACCATAGATTTGCTACAGTTGTATTTCAGTCTTCTTTGTAACTCCCACTGTCTTAGTCATCTAGTACTGCTATAACAGAAACACCACAAGTAGATGGCTTTCACAAAGAGAAGTTTATTCTCTCACAGTCCAGTAGGCTAAAAGTTCAAATTCAGGGCACCTGCTCCAGGGGAAGGCTTTCTCTCCCTGTCAGCTCTGAAGAAAGGTCCTTGTGATGTATCAGTCATCCCTTGGTCTGGGAGTATCTTAGCGCAGGAACCTCAGGTCCAAAGGACACACTCTACTCCCAGCACTGCTTTCTTGGTGGTATGAGGTCCCATGTCTCTCTGCTCACTTCTCTCTTTTATATCTTAAAAGAGATTGGCTTAAAACACTACCTAATCTTGTAGATCCCATCAGTATAACTGCTGCTAATTCATTTTATTATATCATAGTGATAGGATTTACAACATATGGGAAAATCACATAAAGTGGTGAGCAATCACACAATACTGAGAACCGTGGCCCAGCTAAGTTGACAGGTATGTTTTAGGGACACAATTCAATCCATGACACCCACTTTTCTAACCGGCCCTGGTAATAATTCTCAGCATATTTTGCCCTCTGGCTCTAGGATATAAGACTCTCTTTTAAAGCTGCTGAGTAGCCTCCTGGCTTTCATACCATGCCTTGAGTTGATAGTTGGTTAACCTCAGCCTGAATTTTTTTTTCTTCAAGATTTCAATTGCAGTTAAGAATAGCTAGCCAAATCCAAACTCCATGTAATTGCCTTTGCCACCATATCTCTAGTGTGCTAGAGCTCTTGCTCCTATAACCTACCCTAGTTCAAGTCTTAGTAATTGAAATGCTACAACGTGCTAAAGTTTATTAACAATACCCTTCTCAACATCAATGAGACTTTTTTTTTTTTCCTTTTAGCTAGCAAGAGATCTAATTTCAGAATCCCATCCTGAGGTTCTGCTTCCTAGGGCCACTTCTGATACCAACTGTCTTAGATTAGGCTTTCCCAAAAACAGATTATGAGACAAATATTTGAGAAAAAGTCTTTTATTTGGGAAATGATTCTAGGAAGCACCAGTAGGAGAGTGGGAAAATGAGAGACAGAAGGCATAAAGCCAATAAAAGGTGTGTGAACAAGCAAGTAACCACTGTGGTAACTGTGGCTTATTCCCGTGAGGGATTTCCGGGAGAAAATATTAAACACACTTGATATTTAGCCCCCTTGAGAGCTGAAGAAGCTGAGGTATTTGCCTCCCAGCTCCCATTAATCATTAACTGAGGACTTCTAGAGACCCAGAACCTCCACCCAGCCCATTGCATGTAGGAGCTGAGAGTCGCAGGTGCCTTCGGTAGGGCTTTGTCAGAATGTACTGGAACTCTAATAGTGTATGACGGGTTCTAACTGGGATTTCAAAATGCTATCAGAAAATGGATTCAATCTGCTGGGGAGAATTTTAGCAAGTTTCCAGAGATGAGATAACATTCCCTGTGGTAGATGATCTTATAAAGTAGATGAAATTTCCAAATGGTGAGAAATGTAATGTGCAAAGAGGACTAAGACCAGTGCCAGAGAAATGCCTGTATTTGAAGAGTGGCTTGAGAAGGAGTAGACAAAAGTCTAATTCAATGTTAATAAAGCTCGGAGTTATAGATGACAGTCATTTTTCAGCCTTTCAATGTCTGAGCTCATAACTATTGGAAAATTTAAATTGGAGAGGAAAAATCATAAAATTCCCCCTATTGAATTTGTTCAATAGGTGACATTATAAAACAAAAGAGATAGCAAAAGGAAATACCAAATATTAATCTCTCTTATGCTATGCATAATTTCCTTCTTTTTATAAGGATTCGTACAACAGTAAGCTATTCAGAGATTTTAAACAGAAGCATGAATTTATTTTGTTCTGACTTTTGTAACGAAAATAACTAAATGATTTTCAATTCAGTAGTTATAAATCATTCTATAAAAACATGCACACAATTTTTATTTCCGTATTGCCATCCCCTTTGCCGCTTGCAGACTGAATTATTAGAACAAAGTTATATACCTCCTGATATTGGGTATCTGTAGTAGAAAATACTGACACAACCATAAAAAAAATGCTTTTATTTTTGTCTAGCTTTGTTCTCTTGTTCCATCTTTGTTCATCTCTGTTTCCCCTGGCCCTCAATACACAAGTCACTAGCATTTGTTTTGCTTTTGTATCTTTTTTACTCTTGCCTTACTGCCTTTTTAGAAGGAGATGGCTTGAATTAAAGATGTGTTTGAATGCTGTAAGGTTGTTGAAAACAAAATATTACTGTTTGCTGGAATTGACTTAATTTCTGCATGTTAATATTTTATTATTGTTTGTATGTTTGTTTTGAATAAGCATGGGAGTAAAGCCATGTTCTCCATTTTTTTTAATTCATAAAAAGATAGAGAAAGTTGATGGTTATAATAATCGTGATCAATTATTTTTAATATCCCAAAGAAATTGTTACTATTTTTTAAAAAACTTAATTGTTAAAAATGTGTTTACTGTTTACTCGGTTAATTTATGGATTCATCCATTCTAAGATATATATATATATATATTTACATGTCTTAATGACTCAGGACAGACCTGGCAATGTCAACAATACTTAATTTCAATACACATTAAATCTAAAAATGAAAAAAATTACTGTATTTTGTTGCTGTTATTCAAAATTGCCTTCTACTTAATATTAAGAGTTTAAAGTTATGTCAATATTTTTGTGAGTAAAAATGTTTTAAGGACTTTGGCTTGCCATGTGTGGCCTTTTGCATAAGAGGGGCTGATTCATATTTACATTATATAATTTCAAGGACATTATAGAGAACTCTAATGAATCATGGGGGAAGAAAATGACTCAAAAATATTTTGAGCACCTACTGGGTGTAGGATATTGTGTAATACTCAATCTGACCTGAATTCCAGAATTTCCTTTATGAAGAAATAGTGTTTTTATTCCATAATTATAACTGAGGTTAAAATGAAGATGCTAACTATAAGTAAACCCAACAAAACCCAGTGCCCTCAAGTTGATTCCAACTCATAGTGACTCCTATCTAAAATTTCTACACTCGTCTGTCAGTGTGTCATACTGTGGTGACTTGTCTGTTGCTGTGATGCTGGAAGCTATGCCACCAGTATTTCAAATACCAGCAGGGTCACCCACGGTGGACAGGTTTCAGCAGTGGTTCCAGAGTAAGGCAGACTAGGTAGGAGAACCTGGAGATCTACTTCTAAAAAAGAATTGGCCAGTGAAAACTTGGTGAATAGTAGTGGAACATTGTCTGATATAGTGCTGGAAGATGGGCCCCTCAAGTTGGAAGAAACTCAAGATATGACTGGGGAAGAGCTGCCTCCTCAAAGTAGAGTGGGCCTTAATGACATGGATGAAGTCAAGCTTTTGAGATCTTCATTTACTGGTGTGGCACAACCCAAAATGAGAAGAAACAGCTGCAAACATCCTTTAATAATGGAACATGGAATGTACAAAGTATTAATCCAGAAAAATTGGAAGTCATCAAAAATGAAATGGAACACATAAATATTGATAACCTAGGCATTAATGAGCTGAAATGGACTGGTATTGGCCATTTTGAATCAGACAATTATACAGGCTACTATGCCAGGAATGACAAATTGAAGAGGAATGGTGTTGTATTCGTTGTCAAAAATAACATTTCAAGATCTATCCTGAAGTACAATGCTGTCAGTAATAAGATAATACAAAAAGACCAGTTAATATGACTATTATTCAAATTTATGCACCAACGACTACTGTCAAAGAAGAAATTGAAGATTTTTACCAACTTCCGCAGTCTGAAATAGATCAAACATGCAGTCAAGATGCAATGATAATTACTGGTGATTGGAATGCAAAAGATGAAAACAAAGAAAGAATTGTAGTTTGAAAATATGGCCTGGGTGATAGAAACCACACTGGAGATCAAATGATGGAATTGTGCAAGACCAATGACTTATTTATTGCAAATACCTTTTCTCAACAACATAGACAGCAACTATACACATGGACCTCACCAGGTGGAATACACAGGAATTATCTGTGGAAAGAGATGATGGAGAAGCTCGATATCATCATCAGTCATATGTAAGTTCAAGTTGAAGTTGAAGAAAATTAAAACAATTCATGGGAGTCAAAGTATGACCTTGCATATATCCCACCTGAATTTAGAGACCACCTCAAGAATAGATTCTACACATCGAACACTAATGACCAAAGACTAGATGAGTTGTGGGATGATGTCAAGGACATCATACACGAAGAAAGAAAAAGCTCATTAAAAAGACAGGAAAGAAAGAAAAGACCAGAAGAGACTCTGAAACTTGCTCTTGAACGTAGAATAGCTAAAGTGAAAGGAAGAAATGATGAAGTAAAAGAGCTGAACAGAAGATTTCAAAGGGAGGCTTGAGAAAACAAGTAAAGTATTACAAAAAAATGTGCAAAGACCTGCAGTTAGAAAATCAAAAGGGAAGAACACACTCAGGATTTCTCAAGCTGAAAGAACTGAAGAAAAAATTCAAGCCTCGAGTTGCAATTTTGAAGGATTCTATGGGCAAAATTCAGAAACCCTGGTGGCGTAGTGATTAAGTACTATGGCTGCTAACCAAAAGGTTGGCAGTTCGAATCCACCAGGTGCTCCTTGGAAACTGTATGGGGGCAGTTCTGCTCTGTTCTATAGGGTCACTTTGAGACGGAATCAACTTGGTGGCAACGGGTTTGTTTTTTGTTTTGTTTTGTTCATGACAAAATGTTGAACGATGCAGGATGCATCAAAAGAAGATGGAAGGAATACAGAGAGTCACTATACCAAAACGACATTCAACCATTTCAGAGGTAGCATATGATAAAGAACCAATGGTACTGCCAGAAGAAGTTCAAGCTGTACTGAAGGCATTGGCAAAAAGCAAGTTTCCAGGGACTGACGGAATGCCAATGGATATGTTTCAACAAATGTATGTGATGCTGGAAGCACTCACTCCTCTATACCAAGAAATTTGGAAGACAGCTACATGGCCAACTGACTGGAAGTGATCCATATTTGTGTCCATTCCAAAGAAAGATGATCCAACAGAATGTGGAAATTATTGAACAGTATCATTAATATCACAAACAAGTAAAATTTTGCTGGAGATAATTCAAAAATGGTTGCAGAAGTACATCAACAGGGAACTACCAGAAATTGAAGCCAAATTCAGAAGAGGACATGGAACAAGGGATATCTTTGCTGATATCAGATGGATCTTGACTGAAAACAGAGAATATCAGGAAAATGTTTCCCTGTGGTTTATTGAGTATGCAAAGGCATTTGACTGTGTGAATCATAACAAATTATGGATAACATTGTGAAGAATGGGAATTCCAGAACACTTAAGTGTGCTCACGAGGAACCTGTACTTAGACCAAGAGGCAGTCGTTAGAACAGAACAAGGGGATACTGAGTGATTTAAAATCAGAAAAGGTGTGTGTCAGGGTTGTATACTTTCACCATACTTTTTCAATCTGCATGTTGAGTAAATAATCCGAGAAGTGGGACTATATGAAAAAGAACAGGACACCAGGATTGGAGGAAGACTCATTAACGACCTGTGATATACAGATGACACAGCCTTGCTTGCTGAAAGCCAAGATGACTTGAAGCACTTACTGATGAAGATCAAAGACTACAGCCTTAATTGTGTATTACACTTCAACTTAAAGAAAACAAAAATCCTCACGACTGGACTAGTAAGCAACATCATGATAAACAGAGAAAAGATTGAAGTAGTCAAGGATTTGATTTTATTTGGACCCACAATCAATGCCCATAGAAGCAGCAGTCAAGAAATCAAACGACCTATTTCGTTGGGCAAATCTGCCGCAAAAGACCTCTAAAAAGCAAAGATATCACTTTGAGACCTAAGGTATGCCTGACCGAAGCCATGGTATTATCAATTTGCCCATATGCATGTGAAAGCTGGACAATGAATAAGGAAGATCGAAGAAGAATTGATGTTTTGTAATTAAGGTGTTGGTGAAGAATATTGAATATACCGTAGACTGCCAGAAGAATGAACAAATCTGGTTGGAAGAAGTATATTCAGAATGTTCCTTAGAAGGACAGATGGTGAGACTTCATCTCACATACTTTGCACATGTTATCAGGAGGGACCAGTCCCTGGAGAAAGACATCATGCTTGGTAAAGTAGAGGGCCAGTGAGAAAGAAGAAGATCCTCAATGAGATGGGTTGACACAGTGGCTGCAACAATGGGCTCAAACATAGCAACGGCTATGAGGATGGCATAGGACCTGGCAGTGTTTCATCCTGTTGTGCATAGAGTCGCTATGAGTCTGAACCGACTCAACGGTACCTAATAATAACAACATCTAGAATTTATTGAATGCTGACTGTGTTGCTAGCAGTGTATAAGATCTTCAAGCAGCTATCTTATTTTATCTTCATAACAGTCCTGACTTGAAAGTGTTAGCATATTTCATTGATGAGAAAACAGAGCTCAGAACTGTAAGGTACTTCTTCAAGTCACAGAGCATGTAAGTGACAAACCTGATATTTGAACTAAGTCTGTAACTAAGGAACATTATCTCTCCAAGTATTCTCTGGGAGCCAAGAAATATTGACTTAATTTCAAAATGACATAAATGATTAAAATTAGATACATTTTTTGGAAACAGGTTATAAATGGGAGAAAGGAGCAGAAAAGCACTAGATACTTGAACACGGGGAGGAATTTGGGATATGCCAAAAATAAATGATCTGGAGAAAAGAAGGTTATACAAAGACAATCTGAAGTCACCCAATCCCATAATTTTGCTAAAGGCTAACCCTGGAACCAGAGACTATTAAAACTAAAAATATACATTGAGACTAAAAATAATCCTATTATTTGACAGAGTAATTCCAAATTGTGTACATGGTTCTTTATGTATAACTCAAAATTCCAACCCTTAAATAATTTTTTTAAAATTGCAACAAAGATGTTTATCATTCTTTTAATATTAAAAGTTAAAGCAAAAATACTTAAAATAATAAAATGGATCAAATATTGGGAAATTGTTAAGTAAATTATGGAAAAATATTATAATGGAGTATTCAGCAATTATTTTTAGAAGGCACACTCAATAAAATGGTAAATGTATTTGAGGTCATTTTAAAGAAAAAACCAAACCCATTGCTGTCAAGCTGATTCTGACTCATAGCGACCCTAGAGGACAGAGTAGAACAGCCCCATATGGTTTCCAAGGAGCAGTTGGTGGATTCAAACTGCCAACCTTTTGGTTAGCAGCCAAGCTCTTAACCACTGCGCCACCAGGGCTCCAAAGAAAAAAAAGTAGGACTCAAAATTTGACCCATAGTATGATCACAACTGTATACAACAAGTGACTCTATAATTAGAGGGGGGGAAGTATAGGAAATAGATTAAAATTATTGAATATGTTAAGTAGTATAACTATGTGTGTACTCTTATAAGGAAAATATAAACAAAAGTAGTATAAAGTAAAAACGAAAAGAAGGAATATTCTTAAAAAGGAATGCACAGGAGTCCCCTGTTACTACATTTTCGTCTCTGAAGACCAAAAGCTCAATCTCATTTCCCTGTGTGTTAAACCCATTTCCTTGTATTGACTCTATCAAACTGCTAACTACCTGCCCACTCTTCCCCTTTAACTTACTACAGTAATTCAATATGTTTAGCAGTGACAGTGGGCAATGTGTCCAAGACTCTCTTGCAGGTAGGAATGACCTGGCTATGAATAGACTTTGTATGGTATGTCAATAGTATTGTCATATTTTACAAGTAAAAATACAGTTCAGTATGAATTTCAGATAAATAATGAATACTTTTTTATTATAAGTATGTTTTAAATATTACATGAGACATACTTTTACGCTAACACAATTATCCATTGTTTATCTGAAATTCAAATTTAACTAGGTGTCCTATATTTTATCTGGCAACGCTACATGGAAAGAAGTTGGAAAACTAAAGTTTCCTGATGTGGAGTTTATTAACAGAAGTATAGCCACATTAGTTTGGATTGTGTTTGACTGCACATAACAGAAACCAGACTATAGCAGTCTAATGAAATAAGAGTTTGTTTTTCTCATATAACTAGATGTTGAAAAGTAAGTAATTCAGAGAGAGTGCTGTTGCTCAAGGAAATGGAGAAATAGGGCTCCTTTAAGCTTCCTGCTCCACCATCCATAGCTTGTAACTTTGGTCCTCAGAGTGGCAATATGGTGGCTTCACCTCTAGGCTTTGTGCCTGGATTATGGAACAAGAACAGTATAAAGGTGACAAGCAAAATGTGCCTGCCAATTTAGTCTGTGCTTTTTCTTTCTTTTGTTTTTGTTATTATTAATCAAGAAAACTAGTTTTAGGGAAAGCTCCACCTGGTTACTTGAGCTTATACTTTATTGGCCTTCCATCGATCACATTACTTCCTATTTCCCATTAGAAAACTCTCTTCTTCCAGCAACAATTAAGAACATCTACCCATTTTTCAAAACTCTGCTTAAGCTCCAGTTCCTCCTCCAAACATGCTCTGTGTCTGCTAGTCCTCTGTGATCCCTGAACATCAAAGCACATGAGTTTGTTCCTTACGGTTAAGTTCTAAGTTACATTCTTATTTGAATAGTTTGTATTGGTCCTTTTTATCTGTGCATTTGTATCTTTACAGTTGGACTGCATGGTCCTTGAGAGAGGAGACTAGGCCTTATTCACAATATGCCTGGAATATACTAGGATCTCAATAAGTGTTTGTTGATGGTTGTTATGGATTGAATTGTATCCTCTAAAAAGATGTGTTGATGTCCTAACCCCCAGTACCTGTGAAGATGACCTTGTTTGGAAATAGGGTCTTCGGGGATGTTATTTAAATTAACACGAATTCAGACATGAGGGTGGGTCTTAATCCAATCTGAGTGGTGTCCTCTTAGAAAGAGGAGTAGAAACACAGAGACAGAGAGACACAGGGAAGACAGCCATTTGAGGACAGAGGCAGAGACTGGAGTGATGCTGCCACAAGCCAAGGAACACAAGACAAGGAAGGACTCCTAGAGCCTTTGGAGAGAGCATGGCCCTACCAACATCCTGAATGTGGACATCTAGTTACGGCAGCCCTAGGAGACCAATACAATGGGGAGTCCTGGTGGCCCAGTGGTTAAGAGCTTGGCTGCTAACCAAAAAGTTGGCAGTTCGAATCCACCAGCCACTCCTTGGAAGCCCTATAGGGCAGTTCTATTCTGTCCCCTAGGGTCACTATAAGCGGAATCGACGTGACAGCAATGAGTTTGGTTTCAGTTTTACGTGTCACCAAATTTTAGTGAACTGACATAAGAAACCTCTAAGTATAAACTTTCTAAAGCTGTGCATAAAAAGGTTGAAATGAAGCAGAATGCTTTCTATTTTTTACTTTATGTACGTGTGTATTTACTTACTTAATGCTTCCTTGCATGTGCAGTACATTTGCATGGTTCAAAATTCCAAAGATCCGAAAGATTATACAGGGTGAACTATCTCTCTCCTGCATTCTTCCCCCAGCCACCTAGCTTCTCTCTCCCACATAACCAACTCTAGTGGTTTCTTGTATTTTCTAGAGAGAACTTTTGTATACACAAGCAAATATGCATATTTTAAAATTCATTTTGAATTTAAACATTCACTGTGCACTGAACTTCATGTCATGCACTGTGATGAACACTTTACATTTAACCCTCCCAGCAACTCAGTGAGGCAGGCTTTTCTATTATCCTCATTTTGCAGATGAGAAAACTGAGGCACAGAGTCACACAACTACACAGATCACAAATGATATTTGAATCTAGGGAGTCTAACTCCAGACCCTATTCTCTTAACCACAAAAATGTGTTTCCTTTCCATGCTGATTTTATTTTCATTAAACCTATACAAGGTAAACTGAGTCTCAAAAGATTTCATAGCCCACCTAGGAGAAAAATTATCTCCATATATCTAGAGAGGCTAAGATACGTACTTGTGTATTTCTTAATTAAAGGAGGGTAGTTGTGAAACTTGAAGATTTCAGTCTTGGATCCTTTATCTCAAGACAGAATTTGATCCTAAGGCCATTTTACTACAGATAAGCATAAATACTATTTGTCCCAGTATGGTGTTGTAAAAAGAGAACGAAAACCAAAAGACCAAACCCCTCGGTTTCGACTTGATTCTGACTCATAGCAACTCTATAGGAGAGAGTAGAACTGCTTCATAGAGTTCCCAAAGAGCAGCTTGTGGATTTGAACTGCCCACCTTTTGGTTAGCAGCCGAGCTCTTAACCACTGCACCTCCTGGGCTCCAAAAAGAAAACAACTGGGAAGATTTCTCCCAGTGAAAGTAAAAGGGGCATTTGCAAGGAAGATCATTCATCTTGTCAAAATTCTTGTCCCATTGCCTTTATTTCAGACTCCTTCCTTTTCCCCCGATCTTAGTCCTGTTTCCCTTCTTCCCTCTGTCCCAACTCATCTGTCTCCACTGCTCCTCTTTACTTTCTCCTTTCCATGTGCCAATCAGCCCTATGACTTCAGCACTGCTCTGTGGTCACTCTTCCTTTTCTAGAAAACTACTGGCTGCCTCCATGTAATAGGGAAAAAGGCTGACATTTGGAACAAAATCATTTTATACATAAGACCAAAAATGACCAATTTGACTTAGAGTTAATTCAATGCTAAAAGCGTACAACCAGGTTACAGAAAATTTTAGTAAACTCTAAATATTTGAAAAATATAATTTTTTTTGTATTACAGAATCTATCAAGTTTACCCCAAAGTTGGAAAAAAAATGGTAGAACAAACTCCAATGAACTCAATTAAACAACTGTCTTTTCTTGAAGTTATGTTAAAATGGGAAGAGCTGTTGTTAATATTTCCGTACTAATTTAAATAATTAAGTTTCAGACAATGTTCGGCTGCTGTTCATAAAGTTTTCACTGGCTAATGCTCTTCAGAAGTAGACTGCTGGGTCCTTCTTCCTAGTCTGTCTTAGTCTGGAAGCCTAGCTGAAACCTGTCCTCCATGGATGACCTTGCTGGTATCTGAATACCGGTGACATAGCTTCCAGCATCACAGCAACACGCAAGCCACCACAGTATGACAAACATTTCCAGATCTATCCTGAAGTACAACGCTGTCAGTGATAGGATAATGTCCATACGCCTACAAGGAAGACCAATTAATACGACTATTATTCAAATTTATGCATCAACCACTAGGGCCAAAGATGAAGAAATAGAAGATTTTTATCAGCTGCTACAGTCTGAAATTGATCGAACATGCAAACAATATGCATTGATAATTACTGGTGATTGGAATGTGAAAGTTGGAAACAAGGAAGAAGGATCAGTAGTTGGAAAATATGGCCTTGGTGATAGAAACAATGCTGGAGATCCAATGATAGAATTTTACAAGACCAACGACTTCTTCATTGCAAATACCTTCTTTCACCCACAGAAACGGCGACAATACACATGGACCTCGCCAGATGGAACACATAGAAATCAAATTGACTACATCTGTGGAAATAGACAATGGAGAAGCTCAACATCATCAGTCAGAACAAGACCAGGGGCCGACTGTGGAACAGACCATGAATTGCTCATATGCAAGTTCAAGCTGAAACTGAAGAAAAACAGAACAAGTCCATGAGAGCCAAAATACGACATTCAGTATATCCCACCTGAATTTAGAGACCATCTCAAGAATAGATTTGACACACTTAACACTAGTGACCAAAGACCAGACGAGTTGTGGAATGACATCAAGGACGTCATACATGAAGAAAGCAAGAGGTCATTGAAAAGACAGAAAAGACCAAGATGGATGTCAGAGGAGACTAGGAAACGTGCTCACGAACGTCGAGCAGCTAAAGCAAAAGGAAGAAATGATGAAGTAAAAGAACTGAACAGAACATTTCAAAGGGCGGCTCGAGAAGACAAAGTAAAGTATTATAATGACATGTGCAAAGAGCTGGAGATAGAAAACCAAAAGGGAAGAACACGCTGGGCGTTTCTCAAGCTGAAAGAACAGAAGAAAAAAATTCAAGCCTTGAGTTACAATAGCGAAGGATTCTACAGTGAAGGATTCTATGGATATTAAACGACACAGGAAGCATCAAAAGAAGATAGAAGGAATACGCAGAGTCATTATACCAAAAAGAATTAGTCGATGTTCAACCATTTCAAGAGGTAGCATATTATCAGGAACTGATGGTACTGAAGGAAGAAGTCCAAGCTGCTCTGAAGGCATTGGAGAAAAACAAGGCTCCAGGAATTGATGAAATATCAATTGAGATGTTTCAACAAACGGATGCAGTGCTGGAGGTGCCCACTTGTCTATGCCAAGAAATATGGAAGACAGCTTCCTGGCCAACTGGCTGGAAGAGATCCATATTTATGCCTATTCCCAAGAAAGGCTATTCAACCGAATGTGGAAATTATAGAACAATATCATTAATATCACATGCAAGCAAAATGTTGCTGAAGATAATTGAAAAATGGCTGCAGCAGTATATCGACAGGGAACTGCCAGAAATTCAGGCCAGTGTCAGAAGAGGATGTAGAACCAGGGATATCATTACTGATGTCAGATGGATCCTGGCTGAAAGCAGAGAATACCAGAAGGATGTTTACCTGTGTTTTATTGACTATGCAAAGGCCTTCGACTGTGTGGATCATAACAAATTATGGATAACATTGCGAAGAATGGGAATTCCAGAACACTTAATTGTGCTTATGAGGAACCTTTACATAGATCAAGAGGCAGTTGTTCGGACAGAACAAGGGATACTGATTGGTTTAAAGTCAGGAAAGGTGTGCACCAGGGTTGTATCATTTCACCATACCTATTCAATCTGTATGCTGAGCAAATAATCCAAGAAGCTGGAGTGTATGAAGAAGAACAGGGCATCAGGATTGGAGGAAGACTCGTTAACAACCTGCCTTATGCAGATGACACAACCTTGCTTGCTGAAAGTGAAGAGGACTTGAAGCACTTACTGATGAAGATCAAAGACCACAGCCTTCAGTATGGATTCCACCTCAACATAAAGAAAACAAAAATCCTCACACCTGGACCAATGAGCAACATCATGATAAATGGAGAAAAGATTGAAGTTGTCAAGGATTTCATTTTACTTGGATCCACAGTCAACAGCCATGGAAGCAGCAGTCAAGAAATCAAACGACACATTGCATTGGGTAAATCTATTGCAAAGGACCTCTTTGAAGTGTTGAAAAGCAAAAATGTCACCTTGAAGACTAAGGTGTGCCTGACCCAAGCCATGGTATTTTCAATCACCTCATATGCATGTGAAAGCTGGACAGAGAATAAGAAAGACCGAAGAAGAATTGACCCCTTTGAATTGTGGTGTTGGCAAAGAATATTGATTATACCATGGACTGCCAAAAGAATGAACAAATCTGTCTTGGAAAAAGTACAACCAGAATGCTCCTTAGAAGCCAGGATGGTGAGACTGCATCCTACATACTTTGGACATGTTGTCAGGAGGGATGAGTCCCTGGAGAAGGACATCATGCTTGGCCAAGTACAGGGTCACTGGAAAAGAGGAAGACCCTCAGTGAGGTGGATTGATACAGTGGCTGCAACAATGAGCTCAAGCATAACAATGATTTTAAGGATGGCGCAGGACTGGGCAGTGTTTCCTTCTGTTGTCACTGTGAGTTGGAACCAACTCGATGGCACCTAACAACGGCAATTTAAATAGTTGGAATTTAATAAAGACAGTATTTACAAATAACGCATGATAATCAAACGCTACATAAAATGACTATGTTAAAAAAATAGATTCTGTTACTGGTAACAGATATGGGAAAATGTTTATTTAGTACTGAGCATATGTTATGAAGAGGTAGTTTAGTGTTTGTGTGTTTAATTGAGGCTGTGGTAAAACTGGTACTCTCATTCATTACTGGAGGCAGTTTAACTTGATTAAATGTTTTGAAAAGAGAAGTTGTAGACTACCAGGCTGTATTCCTTAAACCAGGGAGATATGCCCATTCCCTAGTTACAGAGGATTACGTATATAGTGCTTTTCAAACATGTAAATTTTGATGCAGTTGATCTGGGGCAGGGCCTGAGATTCTGCTTTTCTAACAAGCTGCCAAGTGCTGCCAATCCTGCTAGTCCCTGGATGAATAGTAGTAAAGTTTGAAATACTTTCTTTGGTGCAAAGACTTCTTTACCTGGAACAATTATCCAAGGCCTGGATGACAAATAGCAAGGATGAGAGAAACTGGTTAATATTCAAAAGTGAAGGGCCAGAAGTCTATGTTTCCTCTTACTTGACTGGGGTGAGGGTCAAACTGTCATTTACAGGGGCTGTAAATATTTTTCTAGGGGAAGAAGAAGTCTAGTTTTAAAAAGCAAGCTAAGGGATTACACTGGGAAGAGGGTTTGGGGGTGGGACTTGCTCTGGGATAGGAGAGAGAGTCCTCCCTACAAATTTGATCAGGTCATAAATTCACAGTTTCTTATAACAATTAATTTGTTGTCTCCTGAAAGTAAGAGATCTGGAGTAAATTGGCCTTTGTTTCACAGATCACTTTAAGGTGTTTTGGAAATACAAGCTATACGAATGTAAGTTATAATCATAGTTTAAGTTAGGAGTGGAATTCTGTGTGTTTCCAGATAAGAAGTTAAAAGAGAATTGGGGATTGGTGGTTTTTGGACAAAGAAGGGACAAAAATGTCCTAAAGGAAGAGATAATAGGCTGGGACCTGAGAGAGAAGAGGACCAGGTGAAAATTTTCCTTTCATCTGGTTTCTGTTTCTAGCAAGGTGCTGAAGGGGTACCCCTGCTGGCTCATGGAATTGCCCCTGGAAGGAACCCTAGAGGGAAATCAAAAGAAGAAGAAGGACTAGAGGAAAGGGAAGGAGGAGAAGGAGGAGAACAGTTTGAAAAACCCCTGCAGCAGTAAGCTTTTTTGATCTGGTTTAAGTATGTGTGGGACTTGGCTTTGGCCTGGGACGGAAAGCCATCAGGCTAAGCTATGGAGGAAAACATTGTTTGTGTATGGGGAGAAAAATGGGTTATAGAAGTGCTATTCTTGTTTCTTCTTTGCCCTTGCCTTGTGGCTTGTCCACACCTTTGACAATTCAGAGCTTGGGTTTAGATGTTCACAGGAGTGAAATAAATGTTGCTTAGAAGTCCTGTGCTCTTGGGGCACTGAGAAAATAAAAAGGGAGAACGAAATTTCTGGTAAAGTGTTGTATTCACCTATCCACACTTCTAAACACCCAACACTGGGAGCTTACAACCTGCGGAGTGTCTCCTCCTAATACCACTTATCCCTGAGAGGACAGAGGGCACGGAAACTGAAGCCATGAGCTAGAGAATGTTGAGTGACTGGCCCTGGCTGGATTTTGAGATCTCTGTTGTTATCTACCTTATGGTTTATCCACTCCTCCCCACTAAACTTATTGGGACTGAATGGGCTAGATGATGGCTTTCTACTAATATATTGTCTAACACTGTAGCCAGCAGCTTGGCAGGGGGCGGGGTGGCTCACAAGCCAAAATAAGAAGACATTCTTGGACCACAGCTGTTTCAAAAGGAAATTATGTATTGGATTACAGATTCCAGTAGAAGCAAAAATTTTTGGAACAAACAAAGCAAGAATTTAAAATTATTCTAAAAATATTGAGTATAAAAAAATGGTTAAAACAGAGAATGATGGGATAAAGAGCAGAATATAGAACTGAGGAATAAATTGATGAATCTGACTACTGGATTGATCAAATCTTTCAAAAGGTAGAAGGAAAGGAATAGATTCTATTAAAAAAAAAAGCCAAGGTAAATGGAAGATGGACACAAAAGTGCTAACACTCAGGATAACAGGATGACTCAACAGCAAGAGAGAGAAATAAAAATGGAGAAGAGAAAAATATTTGAAGACATAATGGAGAATTAATTTAAAAATGGAAAAACTTCAGATTAAAAGGGTCCAGAGAGTGTCAAAGACGAGAAAAAGAAAAATCCACACCTGGACCTATTACGGAAACCCTGGTGGTGTGGTGGTTCAGTGTTACGGCCGCTAATCAAAAGGTCAACAGTTCAAATCCACCAGCCTGCTCCTTGGAAACACTATGGGGCAGTTCTACTCTGTCCTGTAGGGTCACTATGAGTTGGAATTGACTCCACAGCAATGGGTTTGGTTTTAAGAGAAAGACAAAATTCTGACTACTTACAGAAAGCTATGCTGTAGTAACAAATGACCCCTGAAATCTCTGTGGCTTAGCACAATGAAGGGTTGTTTTGAACTCACACAAAGACCAAGGCTGAAATTCCTGGCTGTGCAGCTCTCCTCTCAGCAATGACTTAGGGACCTAGGATGCATCCAGCGCCTGGCTCCACCATCTTGAAGCCCTTTCCTTCACGCCACACAAGTGGAGAAAGCACTCATGGGGAAAAAGAGAGTGGGGAGAAGACCTCTATCAAAATGTTGGGGATTAGGTCTGAGAGATATGTGTAACACATTGTTTCCACAATCTATTTTGGCTGTACCTCGATGCAAAAGCCTGGGAAACATAGCCCTCTTGAGTGCTCCAAAAGGAAACATAAATGTTTGGCAAACACAGCATCGTCTCTGTCAAATGAGATTTTTATAGTAATGAGATTTAATTTTTAAGTTATTACTTATATTCTGCTATATTATAATCTCCCTCTAGTATCTCATACCTGCTCTACTATAATTCTGTTCTAGTATATTATAATCTCCCAATGTCTGCTAAACGCACACACACACACATGCTATACACTCACACAAATCGAGTACAGGTAGCTAGTTATTAAACATCATCCATAATATCTCTCTGCTCCTGTATGATTTCCTTAAAATTTGTTTTTCTCAGTATAAAAATCAGTTCAGAAGGCCATGCTAGTATTTACATAATGTTAACACACTCTTCATTTGTACTATTCTTAGGTGTTTAAAAAGTTAGAATATTAATATTTTTGCCCCGAAAGCTGTAATTTCATCATGTTTCTCTTCATTCAACAGAAACATGATTCACTGAGGTCTCTTATAGGAAAAAGATAAACATCGCAGAGAGATACACAGAAACAAGAGTAAAGGACAGCAGATGGGGAAGACAGTGCACTAGGAATTTTTGCTGAACTCTATTAACTCTTTAGGCTACAGCTTGATATGTATTAGGGATATCAAGACAATAAAAGCAACATACAAATCAAATAAAAAAGTGGTGACTTATGCTAAAGATAACATAAAGAAAACAATCCAATGTTTATGTGGCAGATAAAGGTAGTGACTAAACCAAACCCGTTACCATTCAGTCGATTCCGACCTATCGTGACCCTATAGGACAGAGTAGAACTGCTCTGTAGGGTTTCTTAGGCTGTAATCTTTGTGGAGGAGCCCCCTGGGGGCTCGATGGTTAAGAGCTTGGCTGCTAACTGAAAGGTCGGCAGTTGGAATCCACCACCCGCTCCTTGGAAACCCCATGGGGCAGTTCTACTCTATCCAATAGGATCGCTATGAGTAGGAACCCAACAACAACAACAACAATCTTTATGGAAGCAGATTGCCACATCTTTCTCATAGAGCAGCTGGTCGGTTCGAACTGCCAACCTTTTGGTTAGCACCCGACCGCTTTAACCACTGCACCACCAGGGGTCTGGGTAGCGATTAAGAGGGTACAATTTTCGACTTTGCCACTGTGAGACATTGAGCACCCTATTAAAAGTCTCTATGCCTTGGTTTCTTTATCTGTAAAATGGCCATAATGATAGTACCTACTTCTGAGGACAAAGTGAATTAGTGCATATAAGATGCCTCCAGTGTTGCCTCGCACTTAATAAGTACAGAATAAATGCTAGCTAAAAAAAAAAAAAAATTTGTTATCGTTTCACAAAGGAATTGAAGAAAGCTTTGATTGATACTAAAAAGTCAAAGACATGATTATCTTAATAATTTAATTCCTTTTCTATGTTAAATTATACTAAATTAATTATGTTTCAAAAAGACAACCACATTTATTTCCTGAAAACATCTTTTAAAATAAATAAACCCTGCCTTTTGTAACCATTTCATGGGAAAACCCCTATATTTTAATATGATAAGATATATTTGATTTACACAAATATCTGTCAACAGTTTATTTTTAATATTGTAGCATTGATGTGGGAATCAGACTTTTTTTTTTCTAGTGTTAAAACAAAGTTCTTTTTAAAAACTTATTATTGAGATAGAACATATACACAAAAGTGCATATATTATAAGCATACAAGTCAATGAATTTTCAAAGTATGAATATACTCAAGTAACTACCACCTGGGTCAAAAAACAGACCATTACCAGCACCCCCAAAGGTCCCCTTATGCTTCCTTTCAGTCACTATTCCTGTCAATGGTAACTACTACCCTGATGTCTCACAGTATTTATTAGTTTTGCGTTTTCTATAAATGTTCTCTTACCATATGTAGTCTTTTATACTCGGCTTCTTTTGTTCAACATTATGTTTGTGATATTAATATTGTTGTGTATGATTGTTGATTGCTGATTCTCATTCTTTTGTGGCAGCCCACAGTATGGTATGGATCTACCACAATTTATTTATTCATTCATTCATTTCCAGTTTGGGACTTTTTGGAATAAAGCTGCTGTGAATCTGCTAATACATGTTTTTGATGAACATATGTTGGGTACACATCTAGGAATGGAATTGCTGGAGTCATAGGTTATACATATGTTTAGATTTTTTTTTCATATGTTTAGATTTAATTGAAAAAAAAAACTCTTTGACATCAAGTTGATCCCGACTCAGCGACCCTGTAGGACAGAGTAGAACTGCCCCATGGGGTTTCCAAGGGGTGGCTGAGGGATTCGAACTGCTGACCTTTTGGTTAGCAACCGTAGCTCTTAACCACTCCACCACCAGGACCAAAGGGTTTTCCAAGATTGCTAAAGGAATATTTACTTCCACCATCAGCGTATTTGAATTCTAATTGCTTCAATTCTTTGCCCGTATTTTCTATTGTCTATTGTTTGATTTTTTAAACATTCTTGTGAGTGTGTCATAATATTGCATTGTGGTTTTAATTTATATCACCTTATGTCTAACGTAGGGGTCGCTATGAGTCGGAATCGACTCGATGGCACTGGGTTTGGTTTGCTTTTGGTTTTTATGTCTAATGAAGTGGCTTACTTTTGCACAAGTCGATTTGCCATTTAGATCTCCTCTTTGGTGAAGTGTTTAAAACAGACTTCTTCAATTGGCGATCTATGTTTCAGTACTATGTTCATTATTACTATTACTAGCTGGCCAGAGGCAGATGCACCCACTTGGCTTGCACAGAACAAAGTTAGATGGGTCCTTCTGAGATGATCCATCAATGATACCCATGAGCTTTCATCAGAGACAAGGTTAGTCCTGACCCAAAACAACACAACTTATTCTAAAAATCAATAAATAAAAACTATCTGACTTGCATGTTTGGTTCCCTTCAGCTCGGTAGCTAATATAACAAAAGCAAAAATAAAAAGAATCCTTGACTCCATATGTACACATTAAAGAAGCTAAAATAAAACAAAACATGCATCTCTCAACAGATACCATGTCCTAGGCACTCTGGTAGGTGCCCAAGCTACAACCTCCCTGGAAGGAGTTTGTCATATTAAGACCTTTTTTTTTTTTTTCTGGAGGACATTGAGACTCAGGGAAGGCAAGAAATTTTCTCAAGGCCTTATAGTGACAGGGCCTTTCAGAATTCAAAAGAGGTCTTATTATATCAGATATCTCTATTATGTCCTCAACTTATCTTTTTAAAGAAAAGGCTCACAGACAAGATGGCTGAGTCATGCCAGAAGAGAACTCCTACCACTTCCTAGCTGTGTGAGCTTAAATAACTATGTCATTCGGCCAAGTGAGACTTAATTTCTTCTGTCAAAAATAAAGAAATTATTCAAAGTTATCTCTAGAGCCCCCTTCTAAAACTGATTCTATGATTTTAAACACTTTTGAATGCTACTACCAGGACCAATGCTATTTCCTTCTAGGCACAAGGAAATTGGCCTACTTAGATGCTGCTTTTTATTCCTGGTCTTCACTCACTCTGTGATTTTTATTTTGCTCGTTCCTCAAGGTCACTGAAATAGCGTCTTCTCTGTTCAGTCTTCTCTGATGCTTTTAGGCTGAATTCAGATCTCTCCTACAGTACTCATCACAGTGTATATCACATGCATTATGTATGTGTCTCTCTGTACCCCTAGGATTGAGCTCCTTAAGGACAGAGACTATACCTTACTCACCTTTAGAACCCCAACATCCAGCACTACATTTGGCAAGTAGTATGTAACTGATGGAGTCCCTGGGTGGTGCTGTAAGGCTGTCAATTCAAATCCACCCAGAGATGCCTCAGAATTAAGACTTGACGATCTGCTTCTGAAAGATCACAGCTTTGAAAACCCTATGTAGCACAGCTCTACTCTGACACTTGATGTTGGCATGAGACGGAATTGACTCAACAGCAACTTTTTGATTGTTTATTTTTGGTAGCCGAAGTAAGAAAAGCAGGCCTAAGGAAGCAATATGAATATAAGAATAAATCAGTATTGAGGGATTCATTTCACCCTCTCTCCTCTGAGCTTAAGGAATCCCTAGGTGGTGCAAGTGACTACTAACTGAAAGGTTAATGGTTCAAACCCACTCAGAGGTGCCTCAGAAGACAGGCCTGGCATTTTGCTTCTGAAAGGTCACAGCCTTGAAAACCCTATGGAGCAGTACTACTCTGCCCACATGGGGTCAGGGTGAGTCAGAATCGACTCAAGGGCATCTAACAACAGCAACAACAACATGCAACTGATAAATGATAGATGGATAAATGAGTTCCACAGGTTGGATATTTGAAAACCAGGGTGTTTCCTGTTGCCCTCTGTCTTAGGTTCCCTGAAACCCTGCAAAGATATGATTACAGGGAAAGTCCCAGCCTCTGCTTGATCCGCAGGGGAGCTCTAGAGTGTAAATGAGACCTCAAAGTTTGTCTTAACTATAGTTAAAAGGGTCATGTTTCATATTCCTACATCAGTCAGTCATTGACGAAGGTGGAGGAGGATTGTAAACTACTGGCACTTCCTGTTCTCTTCACAGGCAAATCAGGCAGCACCAGGGGCCCATTGTTAAAGGGGGTCCAGGTGCCGGCCTTGAGAAGCAGAGCACAGAGAAGGGAGTGGTGTTGTGGGGCTGGGAACACAGAGGTAGAACCTGACAGGGTTTGGACTGAACTTCAACAGTGCCTTACTCTCGGAGCCCTGGTGGTGCAGTGGTTAAGAGCTGGGCTGCTAACCAAAAGGTCCGTAGTTTAAAACCACCAGCCACTCCTTGGAAACCCTATGGAGCAGTTGTACTCTGTCCTACAGGGTCCCAGTGAGCCGGAATTGACTGGATGGCAACGGGTTTGGGTGTTTTTTTTTTTTTTCTGGATCTTACTCTCTTTCCCTGTTCTATTTTCATTTGAAAAATAGTATAAACCTAGTTAATTTAGGAGACACTGAAATTTCACTCCCTATTTTATGCTCTGAAGCATTAGCTGACACTGCTCTCTTTCTTCACCAAACTATTTTATATGCCTTAATTTTAATTACCATGGGAAACCCTGGTGGCCTAGTGGTTAAGTGCCACGGCTGGTAACCAAGAGGTCGGCAGTTCAAATCTGCCAGGCGCTCCTTGGAAACTCTATCGGGCGGTTCTACTCTGTCCTACAGGGTCGCTATGAGTCGGAATCAACTTGACGGCAGTGGGTTAATTACCATGAGGAGACCTGGTGCCACAGTGGTTAAGAGATCGGCTTCTAACCAAAACGTTGGCAGTTCCAATGCACCAACCACTCCTTGGAAACCTATGGGGCAGTTCTACTCTGTCCTATGGGGTTGCTATGAGCTGGAATCCACTCGACTTGGAATCCACTTGACAGCAACAGGTTTTAATTACCATGAAGTGCCCTGAATAATTTCAGAGGAAGCTGTCTTCCATATATTTACAGTAACACTAGTTGATTTAATTTCCCTAAACCCAGAAAAAAAAAAAAAAACCCAGAAGAGCTTGAATTCTGTCCTACCTCCCCCAAATCACTCGATGCAGGAAACGTTACTGGCATTTTACTTGCCTCCACCATAATATCTGAAGCTACTTTTTTTGTCTGTTCAATTTGAAAAATGTTCCCGTCGAGTCAATTCTGACTCATAGTGACCCTATAGGACAGAATAGAACTACCCCATAGGGTTTCCAAGGAGCAGCTGGTGGATTCAAACTGCAGACCTTTTAGTTAGCAGCAGAGCTCTTAACCACGTGCCACCAGGGCTCCAGACCCATATCCAGAGATCCAATTTTTTCAGAAGTAGACTTCCAGTTCTTTCTTCCTAGTCTGTCTTAGTCTGGAAGCTCTGCTGAAACCGGTCCACCAAAGGCGATGCCGCTGGCATTTGACATACCTGTGGCA
This sequence comes from Elephas maximus indicus, assembly GCF_024166365.1. NCBI lineage: Eukaryota > Metazoa > Chordata > Mammalia > Proboscidea > Elephantidae > Elephas > Elephas maximus. The sequence goes on along the minus strand of NC_064846.1, from coordinate 149,663,939 downwards.
AAGCTTCTGGTATCACAGCAACATGCAAGCCCCCACAGTACAACAAACTGACAGGTGGATGGTGGATGGTGCAGGATTGGGCAGTTTTGTTCTGTTGTACCTAGGGTTGCTATGAGTCAGAACCAATTTGACGGTACAGTTAATAACAACATTATATGTAGACATCAAAAATTGACCAAGAAATAGGACTTTTAGCTTCTGAGTTCTGGTCAGATTTCAATAAAACATAATCTTTAGGAGAGCAGGGCAGTCATCTAGATATATCTACAATGATACCCTCAGCACCTTGAACTGGGCACATTTCCTGAATCAATTACAATGTTAATATTTCACCCACCTAAAATATTGTTAAAATATTGTTCTGTGGTTTTATTTAAACTAGTTGTTTGCACGGAATGACTTCTGCATTCTCTCCTGGAAGTGGGTGAATTTCCATGGTGAGCAATTCCTCTATATACAGTTTGCAAATCATGTTGGGAACCTTCCAAATGAAAGGCACTGTATAAATATACCCTCCCACCAGCAGCCAGCCGGCTTTCCACCGGGGGTGCATTTGCATCGCTTATGGACATAGTGTTTCATTTGGGGCATTGCTTTTATTTTTATGACCGTAAAAGACATATTCACAGTATGAACAATAATGTAAACTGTATTCAAGAAGATAGATATTTGTATTTTTTTTCTGATTCAAAACTTAGAAATCTGAAAGAAAAGCAGGCATGGTATTTTTCTTTTCTGTTGCTGTTTGCTTTTTCATAGCATTCTTTATTATTCCTGAACTTTATGGTGGAATTTTGCTGAAGTGCTCAAGTCTTTGTCTGTACCTCATTTGAGAATATGTGGTGGTGAGTTCCAATGAACGTTGCTGGCAAAAAGCCTGAAAATGACGGGTGCTTGATTTTGAATTTATTCGTGTCTGTAATAATAATAGTTTGCTTTAGCGCTGCCTTTTTTGTGGATGGAGGCTTCTTTCAAGAGAGAAAGAGAAAAGGAAGCAACCTCAGGTATAAATACCTTCTAAGTAACTTAGCATGATAATGGGGCCTCTCACAAATGCTAGAGATTTTGAAGAGACATATTTTAGCCTCTGTAACAAAAGGGGAGCTGATTTTAGAGTTACTGTTTTTTTATTTTGGGGAGCTAGACTTTGAATTTAGATCATACAGAAAAGTTTAATGAACTTTGAAATAAACTGCCAAGAAAGTTAAATCAAAGCTTTATGTATTATGTATTTACCTACATGGAGTCATCTGCAAAAAAAAAAAAAAAAAGAACTGAATTGTAACTCTTTAATTTATACATTTCCATAATTAATTAAGCTGAATGAAAACTCCACCCCAGGTACATTTTCCAGAGGAGCTACTCTGAATGCTCAGTGTTTTTGTATAATCCAAACCAAAACCAAACCCGTTGCTGTCGAGTCCATCTCAACTCATAGTGACCCTATAGGACAGAGTAGAACTGCCCCAGAGAGTTTTCAAGTAGCACTTGGTGGATTCGAACTGCCAACCTTTTGGTTAGCAGCCATAGCACTTACCCACTATGCCACCAGGGTTTCCTTTTAACATCTAAAAAGGTAAATTCAACACAATTCCTGGTCACTTCACTGAAGAATGATCCAGAATGTGGAATTAAATGTAGGCCACCAATAGCTATAGGAGGCAACAGTAGGAATTTGAGTTTCCTGTTACTCACAATTCTTTTTCAGAAATACCAAACTTGATATTTCCTCAGTTTTTCCCACTAAAACAATGAAAGTGGTTTTTAAAACCTTAGCTATAGGATAGAAATGATAGGAAATAGCTCTCTAGGTTATTTGTGGCTTATAAAGTAGAATGTTATTGTATTCTTCACCTTCTTAGAATATTATTGGAGCTAAACTCTAATTTCATACTGCTAGTAATACCAATTTTGTTTCATTATAATGAATTCCTGATGTAAAATATCTTGGCATTCTCCTTTTTTTATCACCAGAAAATAAAACAGCAGTTTCTTCAGTCAGAAGCATGGAATTGATCTGCAGCCAGTTTTTACTACAGACTCCAGAATGCTTTGCGTTAATAGCCTACAATCCCCATGCTGCAGCACCAAGCTTACTGTTAACCACTACATTACTGGAAAAAAAAAAAAAGAACATTTGAGAAGAACTATCTAACATGCAAGTATTCTACTTGAGTAGTAAATTATTATTTTTTGCAGTATTTTGAGAACTATTTTGCCCTTACCTTTAGTAAAAGAGCCATATCTATGGATACATACGCTATTTTGTCATTCTGGATATAATGCCACATATTCTCAGTGTGTTAAGGTTTACACTTCCCATGTCAAAACCTTTTCTTACACTCATCACTGAGTCGTGTAGTGTAGTTGTTTTTCACCCCCTTTGAAGGGAGGTCAGCTTTATTCAGGTTTTAAAATAAAATCACAATACGTTGTTTAACACTCTAAACATCTGCAATGGAGAATTCTGTGAAGTAATTAAAATTCTTAATTAGATGCACCTTGCAGCTGCTGTTAATCTTAATTGGCAATAATGCAGCTACATTTTGCTCTGACACATATCTTCAGAAGAGTTAGAGAACTGAAGGGAAGCAAGAGGAAAACGTTCCCACACAGTTCAAGACAGTTCGCACAAAGAGGATCCCATGGCAACAAACAGGCCCACAGTTGGCTCTATAAAATCCAGGAATAGACAATGCTTCACCTCCGATTCAAACAAACACTTCCCTTTCTGGATCTGAAGAGAAAGCTTTTTAAATCATCTCTTGGCAGTGGTCAAATGTTCACCTGTGTCTTTAAGACATTTCTCAAAGCTTCCGATGCTCTCTGCAGCCCGTGTCAAGGTAACAAGTATAACCCGTGCTCTGTGTGAAGTAGCAAACTCACTTGCAGAAGCACTGAAAATAGAGGACTTGATTTTTGGAAAAGGAGCTGGAATGGATCTTGGCAACCAGTTCATTTCAGCCTGTTATTTTACAGACAAGGAGAGTGAGGCCAAGAGAAACTGAAGGGATCCCCTTGGGTAATTATGGCTACTTAGGAGTTGACTTGACTGCAACTAACAGCTGGAGTAGAAATTAAACTAAAACCTAGGATTGAGGTATGGAATCGAGGATTTTTACTTCTAAACTTTGCTCAAAGCAATTAAACTTGTTAATTGTGCCCCTGCCAGACACCTTGAGGTCAATTTTTACGCCTACATGGGTCAGCGAAAGGACTGCGATGGAAGGTACAGAAAATGTGGATCACCCCCTTTATGAGGGGGTAGGATACATAGTTGCCTTTCACCTCTGGTCCTCAGTTTACCCTGCATTACGCATGGGGCGGGGGGCGGAGGGCGGGGGGAGGAACAGGTAGAAGAGAACCCCTTGCATATAGATTAATTTAGATAAATTACCTCTAGGGAAACGACCGAGTCGCTGGGTGGCGGAAACGGTTAAGCGCTTGACTGCTAGACTGAAAGGTCTGCGGTTTGTTTCAAACCCCCCATGAGGCGCCATGAGTCGGGAATCAACTCCACTGGCAATGTGGTTTGTTGTTTGTTTGTTTGTTTTAGGGAAACCACTGAAGACTTGCCTACCAACTTTTAACCAGATCTTCCCTCACCTCTGATTGGAAAGTCCAATTTACTGTTCCTTCATCAAAATGCAGATTTACCTCTCATTCTAGTCTCGCAGCCCTCATTCATTCTTACCTGTGCTCTTAGTTTAGTTTGCATTCGTTTAGCTCACATTTTACCTATTTTTTGCGAGTGTTCCTTTACTTTCAACGTGTGTTTTACTCCCCAAATTAGATGAAGAAGCAGTTCTCAAGGGCCCAGGCTGCTTTACCTGTTTATTGTTCTCTTTTTTATTTACTCCGTTAACACTTCCATTACAAAAGCTTGTGGAATACGTTGTAGAGTGGGTTAAGGTCTTCTGGAATGGGGGTTACAAGCGGTGTCTGGGAGAGGTGGAAGGGTGGGAAGAGGGAGGGGTGGTGTCTGGAAAAATGTTTCTCTGCCCTGCCCACCCCTTTGGCAGAACCTAACACTGTGGTTGCAGTGTAAATAGTAGCACTTTCCCCACTGGATCGGTATTATTGGCACTTCCTGGGAACTCACTGTAAACGCAGATTCTCAGGCCTCACTCCACCCGTACTAATTTAGCGTGTGCATTTTAACCCAATGCCCCGGGGATCACGCGCACATTAAAGTTTGAGAAGCACAGCCTCGCTTGTGAGTGTTATGCTATGCCAAGGTAATATTCAGATTTGTTTTACCAGGAAGGACTTTTTTCCCCCTTCTTTTCGCAGTTCCATCTCAGAAGCCCGCAGCGGACTATTACGTAGGGAACTCGCTCACACGTTGAATGACAGGAGGATCCTTTTCAAGCCCCTCATCTCTAGCCCTCCCCCACCCTCCACCCACCCCCCACCCACCCACGCACCCACCCACCCACGCACCCCCCCGCCCCGCACACAGAGCCTTCCAAAAAGCACCCCCTTCCCAAGCTCCGCTCCGGAAAGATGTAGCTCCTCTCTTATCGGACCCAGCTGATGCACTGAGGCTTACTTCCCTAAGGACACGTAGTTTACATACCAATACAGAAAGAAGTACTTTGCAAAAACCGTCCTTTAGAAACAAGTATCACCATGCCACCTGAGGTTTGGGGCAGTCACCGCACCACCATACCCCCTCTTTGAAATCCAGCTTAAAGTGGTGGTGAGAGTGACCGAGACCGTGTGCGCGCATGTGTGTGTAATATTGCGCGCAACAATAAATCTGCTCCAAAGAGAAGAGGCGAAAAGGAGCTTATTATGAGTGTGTCAGCCAGGACATCGCTCTCTGTACCTTCCTGCTGTTTAGAGAATTGGAACCCTGATTCTAAGGTGGCTGACGCAAGACTGGGTCATCATCCAAATTCGCGGGTCCACATTTGCCTAAGTACAGGTTCCCGTTATTCGAGGCTTCCCAGGATCCTTTCCAAAAGATTCCCCGGCTACCCTCCTTCCTGTTCGGGCTTCTAAAAACTAAAACTCGCAAAGCGGAGGCTGTCTGTGGATTGGCTAGTACTAAAATATCCATTGGGTGGCAGTAACACTATCCTCTTTATGACTTGCAGCAAACCAGAGAATGCATTCAATCAAATGAACCGATCTTGTAGAAACACTGGAATCATTTATGCATTGCAGTTTTTCTTTCTCGTTTTCGCTCCTTCTTCCCTGAGATATTTTGAGCGGATTGTGGCTATTAATCAAGATCTCGTGCTATTCGTGGGTGGTTTGTCGTTTTCGCTCAGCATTAGCATCATTCAAGGCAAACGCAGAGCTGCTTTTTTTCCCCACTCTTTTTTTTTTTTTAGAAAAATTCATTTTTGGGGTCTGCTGGTGAGAGCTAGGACCCAGGAGACACCCTTCCAAACAGCAGGGGTTGTGTGCTTTCACATAGCAGTACAGTACAAGGAAAACCCCGTCGGATCTGTTATTGCGGGATACTTGTGAAATATACATAGGATTCTTTCTTATGGCTGCATCCCGGGTCTGGAAATTTTACTTGGGGACCAGCATGATTTGAAAGGCTACATGTATTCAGAAGACTTGCAAGCAAGACTCCGGTTCTTATCATAGGGGCTTACTGACTTCCTCACTTCTCTGCCTTTTTCCTTCGTTTTTTTAAAATTAAAAATTTCCCTCTTTTTCTGCTCTCTTTCAGTCTCTCCTATCTGCCTCTTCTTTTGCTCCTCATCTTTTTTTTTTTTTTTCTTGCTCTGCACCTGGATTGTATCTTCACCAAACAATCGGGCACTTTGAGAACTAACTGGAGACAGTCTTGTAGGGAAGATCTATATGGAATTATCTGCTTTTATGGTGAACTTGGCATTTGTGAATGGGCATCTTGTTCACGATATTAATTGCTAGCAAACACAAGAAAAAGAACACAGGAGTAAAACGTGGATTTTTCTGAATACGCATTGTGATGACCAGCAATTACCTTACCGACTGATATCCAGAGGAGAAATAATTTGAAGACTGTTGTGGGTAAGGTCATTTTATATATACAAACCCATCAGTGGTGCGAGCAAACTTGGGCATTTGTAATGGAAATGGGTGACTTGGATGATTGCTGCATCGCATTGATGGCTGTGATGTGGCCGTTATTGGCACTGAATGGAATAACTGCAGTTGGGTGTGTTGGTGTGTATGCATGTGTGTTGTGTGTGTGTGTGTTGTGTGTGTGTGTCTGTGTTCTGAGTGTAAATGAAGATAAATCAAGGCATCCTCTCCCCCCAACCCCAATTATTTTGAAATGGAAGAGTGTCTTGAATTAATTCTGGGTAGACACTCTTTGTTTAGATTCAATATTTGTGGCTCCTGTGTTCTAGAAGGGATAGCAGCAGTGAAAGGAACACTTAGTGAGGAGCCCTATTTAAAATGAAGTGAGCTACTCTTTATTCATTAAAAGAAATGTGTTTTCAACTCAGTGCAGCATTCTGCTGCATTTCACAGCCGCAATGGGACCAGGGACATCGTACTTGTCAAGTTCTTAAACTTTAAGGTGATAATCATTGTTAATTGTTCTCCAGGTTGTGATTATTGAAGATTATTAAGAATGCTGGGCTACTTTTTTTATCCACCAGATTATCATTCCTAGTGGAAAAAAAAAAAAGAAAAGAGCTGAAAATGGTGATTAAAACAGAGAAGACCCATGCAACATTATCTTAAATATCACCATAGTGTTTTCTTTCTCAAGTTCAATTGCCCAGTAATGTAATTATTTACCCAATACCCTAAATAGCTGAAGCTGCGACCCACGTGCAGGGGAGTTGAAGGTCTGGAAGCTGAGACCATCCTTTTATTGCAATGCAGCCTGCTTGGGAAATGCAGGCAATTACACACTTGCCTTAACCTTAAGTTGAAGATGTGTCCTATCTGCTACATCTATTTTACCCTTTCAGTAAAAAGTTAGAGACTAGATCACGGAGGATTCTGAAGCATATTCTGCCTGGGAAATGGGGTAAAAAAAAATCAATGTTGATGACGTGGTTCAGTGCACTGTACTGCAATGCTAAAGTCCCATATTCAGTACCTATGATGAGAATGGAGTATTTGCATGTTTTATAAATCTCACCTGGTATACTGATCCCAAGTGGAGGGAAGAAGATACGTGGCTATGTAGGAAGATGGATGGAAGTCGTGCATAATCGGTGATTATGTAACTTCATTACATCAGCGAGCCTCAGTCAACGATAGTGAGAAGAAATGATTGTTTAGGGAGAGACTCCATCACCCTGTTAACTTTTGAAGCCTTGTAAAAGCTAACAGAGGAGGAGGGCAGAGATTAGCTCCAAGGGTCCTGTAAACCTTGATCTCTGTGGCGAATTTAGTGTGAGTTTTCTCATAGTGAGTTTCTGGGGGACAGCAGATCACGGAAGCTTTAGGGCTGGACAGGGACAATTTTAGCCACACCCGTGGAGAGTCAAAAGGAGTCTGCAATGTTTCACAAGTGCCCCATTGAGTAATTGAGGCTTATGATGATCGCAGCCAAGGTCATAATTCTATACCCTGTGACTGAAATCCGTGGCTCCAACTGAGTGCAAAGTTAAATCCATTAAAATGAAAACTGTGAACAGAAGGACTATTTAGGGTCCTTTCTCGCAGTTTTCCAGGTAGATCTTGATGCTGATTTCAGCCTGGTGGTTCCCTCATAAAAATGATGATTGCTTCCACAGTGTGTTAGAAATGAGTGTTTTGTACCTTTATCTTTGCCATGACAACCTCTTTCTGGGCCATTTTAACCCTCAGGGAAAAGAAAAGTAAAAACCTTCAAAGGTAATATCCTGTTAAATTAAAAAATAAATGGCAATGAATTCATTATTAATGGAAATCCCAGAATTAAAGAACAACCCATTTTCAAGTGTTACTTATTGAATGGCTTAAAAGACATGTTGCAGCCACCCGCGACTTTTGCCAGGAGACAAGATAGATGTACTGTGCTCTCTGTACAGAAGAGGGAACACTGCAGAATCAAATGCCATTTTCCCTGAGGTTTCATTTAGAGCTGTGAGTTTTAAAAAAGACACCCATCAGCTCCTTTTTGGCCTTCTCCTGTTTTAAGGATCTATTTATTTTTTCCTTAATAGATTACATATTCTCCAGAAATGAAACGCCACTGAAATCCTAACCCTGTTGAAGTGAATCATCTTATCATGGAGTTTTGCTGTTTCCGGTCTCTCTTTACATGTATTTTGCAAAGAAAGCTAAATGACTTTTGGATTAGGGAGATGAGATGATTCTTTTGGTTTCTCTTTCAGTTCTCATATTCCATTTCCTTACAGTCATATGGAGTCAGGAGCAAGATCTAGACACCTCCTAAGTTACTTTGAAAAGATATGCTTACCTCAAATCAGAATGATGGAATGGCGAAATGAAATTTTGAGCTCTGATATTTGAGGTGACTTTCTTATTTTTGCAGGACATGTCCAAACATTGATACATTGGGCCAGTGATTTCGGAGGTTTGGTGTTCATATTGTGTAGGAAATTGAATGTGAAGCTAACTCCTGATTCCTTCCTTCAGGGGTCAGGGTAGCACTACAGCTGATTCCAGGCTGTTAGCCTCCAACTATGTGCAGAAATATAGCCTGCCATGATCTTTCCCGTACCCCTTATTTTAATGTTTCATAAAAGGCTTCTTCAGTTTTTCTCTGACTGATGCCACACATATATGTTAACCAAACAGGACATATTCTAGAGGTTCTATAAGCTCAGAAGGCGATGGAAATAATACTAGAAAGGAAAAGAAGTAGTCTATGAAAAAAGACACTGACCATAAAATATACATACACATCTGATTGCCATCCTTTACTTGGATTCTGCATATATTCACATTAGAAAAGATAGATTCAATCATTTTCATGGCACTTTATAACCTGTTACTTTCTTTAGGAAGTGGATTATGTAACCGTGGCAGGTTATGGCATTTTTCTTAAGTCTCCTACAAATCAGTAATAAAAGCTTTGCTTAACAGAAAAGCATTTTAAACATGAAGGCAGTGAATAATTTAAAATATAATATCTATTCCTCTATTTTATTGCCATTTTGACGGCCCAAGCTATGTAGTTAGAGTGGAAGATATTTGAGGAAAAGGAACACACACACACACACACACACACTTAAAAATACAGAAGTTACTAATTTTATTTCCTGACCAGTTGCTTCAGCAAAGTCAGGAGATTTAGGTGGTAAGTAATCACAGTATTTCTAAAAGTAGAGAAAAATTTAAATGGAATTTTTATGATGTTTGCGATGTACATGAACAAGTCAGTGTAAAATGACTAATAGATAAAACATTTTTACGAACAACTGAATTGGACAATTAACGTAAGATTTATATTTCAGAATCTTTTGGTGCGTTAGACACTGAAGTGGCTGAGGTATACTTTGTCTTAAAGCAGATTAGATCTTTGGTGTATGGCGAATCTCCTGTTTTTATAAAGCAGACTAATTTGTGGCAATCAAGTCCTCCAAGTGTTGGATTAATAAGATTTAAAAGTAGCAAGTTTTCTGGTGATGCTCAAGTTATAAAGCACATTTATAATGGCACCATTTGGGCAGCTATAGATAAGGTTGTGTCAGCATTTTTATTATTAAATTCCAGTCCTATGTCCATTGGTTGTATCAGGAATCTCAAAAAGGAAGGAGTTCAGCTTTCTGAGACATCAAGGTATTGTAGCGTGCTGGGCTGAATCAGAGGGCTTTTACTTCAGGCAGTCAGCTACCTGTGACCTCTGACACCTTAGTTAACCTCTTCATGTTCCAGGGAATTATTTAAAAAAGAGAATAGCTCTACGGTTGTTTTAAAGAAACAAGGTGATGCATGTCTAAGTGATTACCACCAAGCTATGCCTTAGAAATATATGGAATTATTATTATTAAGGGGTCCCCTAAGTCATGAATTTAACAGTGCATTTTTTTTTCCTCACGACCTAATCGTAAATCTTTATAGGCACTTTCTATTATCAATTACAGGTAAAAAAAAAAAAAAAAACAGGTAGCTGGTAGGTAATATCATTCAGTGATTAAGCAACACAAACAAATGAAAAGGTTTGGTTGATAACCGTCACTCTCTTCAGTTTCTTCAGTGGTGCTAATATGGGGATATAGTTGTCTTAAGCAATTAAAAAGAAATAGCTGCTTTAGAATAACATTCAAATTGGTAACTAAGGATTTTGTTTGTGTGCTCTGTGTGTGTGTGTGTGTGTGTGAGGGTGCGTGTTTATTTTAAGCTGATTGCTTTTTTTAAATGCTTCTGAGTACTTAGGAGTTTCTTTTTCTCCTACCAAGAATACACAAACAAACGTACACAAACAAACTTGAGGCTACCACTTGAATTGGATCAGTTGACCAAAAAGCTACCTTACCTGTCATTTTATGAAATAAAGCTTAATAGGTTTGGATATCAAGCATAATAGAAGAAATAAGAATATAAATATACCAGTTCTGTTGTGGATTTTGCCACTTGCAATAATTACTAATGTTCTTTAGGGGGAGGCAGTCCCCTATGTGTCACTATTAACACTGCATTTCTTTAATGTTCTTGTATCACAATATATATTCACATATGAAAAGGGGATGGTTGGTGTTATGATTTTTCATACCTGTTTTTTAGTGACTAGTTGGATTTTTTTGGTTGGATAAGCATATTGAAAAGAAAGATTTTATATTTTCGTTATGGTAGAATTGGAAAGTGGAAAATTAACCCTGTAAAAAAGAAATACACATGGACTTCAAATAAAGAACTTTCATACCAACCAACCTCCTCTTCCTCCCTGCCTGTGTCTTGCTTTTTACTCTAAGGGTTCCCAGTATTTCTTCGTTTGGGATGAATTTGATCATGCATATTTACCCAACTTCACTGATGCCCATAAATTGCAAGCATTTTCTTGGCTTCCATGTTCAAAACGAATGTATATTTCTTGTCTTATGGAAATGGTTTAGATTTGCCCTAGCAGATTTACAAAGCAATACTGGAGGAATGTAGACAGGCTTGTTTATTTGACAAATTCTGGTAATCACCTTACAAATATTCTTTTAATTTTCACCCAGAGAATGCCACCCTGGACTATCTTACACTGCATATAACATTCGATTTCAGGCCAGCCACATGGCTCAGTGAACATACCCTTGTTGCTTACCCTGATCGTTGACTTACAATGAAAGATTCTTACTTGGCATGTTTGCTCAGTTCTTCTAAGTAGAAAGAATATTCAGGTGCCAAAGACTCTTAAGGTTTTCAGCTGCAGACAAGGCATGACTGGCCTGGTGGTGTTTTCATGTCATGCAATTTGAAATTTCCAACCATTGAACTGTGGATAAAGCAAAGAAACATAGCAAAGCACTTCAGTGTTTTACTTCTAACAATATGGCTTTTTCCCATTTTCGTATTACAACGTTAATCTTTTTTATGACAAGCTTTTAAAAATGTGTTGTGCTTACAATGGTCATATACATAAAATATACAATAAATGGCACTAAACAAGCTATTTTGTTCGTACAAGAGTTACATATCTAAGAATATAAATTTAAGAGTAAAATTAGATTGTACTTTATAATCATTCCTAAGTCAGGAAATTGCGTGAGGAGTTTGGAATCATTGAAAAGTAAAATGGACTATGAATTGTGATCATGTAATTATACACTTTCAATCTTTGAACATGTTTATTAATCATGTCTCATACTTTCTGTGAATTATAATTATAATAAGGCACTATATGAATAATCATAAGATTATTCATAATGGCTTATCTTCTCATGGCCTGATCATAGTGAGTTAATTGGGAGGTTTTTACTCCATCAACATACCATGTAACGCAACTATGACTTAGTATAGTGATCTTCATCATTTTCTGGTATAAAGTTTCCCTTTTTAATAAAAAAAAAAATGAAAGGCCACTACATCAGAGTTGTGCTTTCAGTATTTCTTGATTGAGAAAATGCATAATAAAAAAACAAAAATTATGAATATGATCATTCTTTAGAAAATGAAGATGGATGTGTACAGTCAAAACAGGGTCTACTTTTATCTTGGAAATACATTGTTTATTCTATCTACATAGAAAATTTGATGTATATATGGATTCTAGACCTCCTGGAGTAACTCTTTTGGTCCTTGTAAATTAAAGGCTCATGTTATCTAGAGCCAAAGAGTCAAAACACTTGCACTGCATATGCGCATGAATCATGTTTCTCTTACTTACAAAATCAAAGGCAACTGTCTATGTATTTGGATGAAAGGAGTTAGATTTTTGGATGAATGGACTTGGAGTATACAATTTTCTAAGAGCATACATTTAAAGGTGAAATATAGGTAAATTCCTTTTCAAATTTTAAGGTTCAACTGTTATAACTTAAAATCATTTGATATTATAAAATAATTGCTTTTTAAAAATAATATGAACATTATTCTCATTAGAGTAAAAATGAAATGAATTATAAATATGTCTGAAATGATTGCGGTGGCCTTTTATAAAAATCTAATAAAATTATATACAGTGTAGAAATAAAGGATGCCCAATGATGTCATTTTAGCCAACAGGAAATTGTGAATCAGAGAAATGATTTTACATTTCCAAGGTCTCACAACTCATTGGCTCTGCCATGATGCATGATTCTTGTTTCTTTAAATGATACATGCCCTCAGTTGGCTAGTTTAGTTACACAGCAATAAATCTTGGCATATGGTATTTTTTTTAAGTAGTGCAGCATGAGGGAGATAATTCAAAAATGGTTACAGCAGTATATTGACAGGGAACTGTCAGAAATTCAAGTCAGATTCAGAGGAGGGATATCATTGCTGATGTCAGATGGATCTTGGCTGAAAGCAGAGGATACCAGAAAGATGTTTACCTGTGTTTTATTGACTATGCAAAGGCATTCAACTCTGTGGATCATAACAAATTATGGATAACATTGCAAAGAATGGGAATTCCAGAACAATTAATTGTGCTCGTGAGGAACCTATACATAGACAAAGAGGCAGTCATTTAAACAGAACAAAGGCATACTGTTTGGTTTGAAATCAGGAAAGGTGTACGTCATGGTTGTTGTATCCTTTCACCATACCTCTTCAGTCTGTGGAGCCCCGGTGGTGCAGTGGTTAAGATCTTGTTGTTGTTGTTGTTGTTAGGTGACGTCAAGTCGGTTCCGACTCATAGCAAACCTATGCATAACAGAACGAAACACTGCCTGGTCCTGTACCATCCTTATAATTGTTGCTATGCTTGAGCTCATTGTTGCAGCTACTGTGTCAATCCATGTCATTGAGGGTCCCCCTCTTTTCCGCTGACCCTGTACTTTGCCAAGCATGATGTCCTCCTCCGGGGACTGATCCCTCCTGACGACATGTCCAAAGTATGTAAGACACAGTCTCACCATCCTTGCTTCTAAGGAGCGTTCTTGTTGTACTTCTTCCAAGACAGATTTGTTCGTTCTTTTGGCTACTACCAAAAGGTTGGCAGTTAGAATCCACCAGCTACCCCTTGAAAACCCTATAGGGCAGTTCCAGTCTGTCCTATAGAATCTCTATGAGTAGGAATTGACTTGACAGCAACAGGTTTGGTTTTTTTGTTTTGTTTTTAACTCAATCTGTATGCTGAGCAAATAATCCAAGAAGCTGCACTATATGAAGAAGAACTTGGCATCATGATTGGAGGAAGAGTCATTAACAACCTGCGTTGTGCAGATGACACAACATTGCTTGCTGAAAGCAAAGAGGACTTGAAGTTCTTACTGATGAAGATCAAAGACTACAGCCTTCAGTATGGATTACACCTCAACATAAAGAAGACAAAAATCTTTGCAACTGGACCACTAAGCAACATAAAGGGAAAAATGTTGAAGTTGTCAAGGATTTCATGTTACTTGGATCCACAATCAACACCCATGGAAGCAGCAGTCAAGAAATCAAACAACATATTGCATTGGGCAAATCTGCTGTAAAAGACCTCTTTAAAGTGTTAAAAAGCAAAGATTTCATTTTGAGGGCTAATGTACACCTGATCCAAGCCATGGTATTTTCAGTCACCTCATATGCTGCAAAAGCTGGACAATGAATAAGGAAGACCAAAGAAGAATTGTTGCATTTGAATTATGGTGTTGGCAAAGAATATTGAATATACCATGGATTGCCAGAAGAATGAACAAATCTGTCATGGAAGAAGTACAGCCAGAATTCTCCTTAGAAGTGAGAACAGTGAGACTTAGTCTCATGAAATTTGGACATGTTATCAGGAGGGACCAGTCCCTGGAGAAGGACATCATGCTTGGTAAAGTAGAGGGTTATCAAAAAGATGAAGACCCTCAACAAGATGGATTGACACAGTGGGTGCAACAATGGGCTCAAACATAGCAATGATTGTGAGGATGACACTGGACTGGACAGTGTTTCCTTCTGTTGTACACAGGATTGCTATGAGTTGGAAGTGACTCAAAGGCACCTAACAACAAAAACAGCACGAGGAAAACAATTGCTGTTGTTGAGGGAGACGTTAGTGCATCTAACTCTTTGGTTTCTAACTCACTTTGTTGACTTGTTATCACTCGTGTGATCCCCCTCCCTGTATTTGAATCTGTGAACTTTCTTTTTTCCTTTTCACACACTGTGCCATTCCTGACCTCATTTGATCTCAGAAGACACTTAAATACAGAGAGAGTTGGGAAAATAGGTCACCTGTGGGGCCTCCTTGCCTTTTCTGTAGTGTCCTTTTTCCTGTTAGCTTTGTGTCTCCCCACCTGCAGGGAACTGCTCTTCTTTGAAGCCCCTCCTTTGCTGACTTTCCTGAACATTCCTGCTGGATGTCCCTGGTGCCTGGCTTTAGGACTGCCATCACTGTCTCAGTGTTGCCATGCTGCCTTCTTTGCTTCCAAGGGAATCCTTCATTCCTGCCACCTCCATACAGTGCCTCCTGTGTGCAGGGCACTGTAAGAGGGACTGCAAGGGATACAGAGATGAGTGATTTCATATGTATGGGCCCAAAGATGGTTGCTGTGAGTCATGGGGTCGTCATGAGTTGGAATCAACTGGACAGCAACTAACAATAACAGGGTAATAAATCAAAATCACATATAACTGTAAATCAAGATAACCTACCATTTGTTCTTCTAAAAGAGGTGCGAAATATGGTACAGGTTCAGAAAAATGGTCAGAACACATGCACTTGCAGGGATTCCAGGAGGCTTTTCAAAGGAGGCAACATTTAAGTTGAACTTTAAAGGAATTGGAGTCCTGGCGAGGTAGTGGTTAAGAGCTCAGCTGCTAACCAAAAGGTCAGTAGTTCAAATCCACCAACCGCTGTTTGAAAACCCTATTGGGCAATTCTACTCTGTCCTATAAGGTCGCTGTAAGTCGGAATTGGCTCAATGGCAAACGGTCTTTTTTTTTTTTTTTCGGTTTAAGGGAATTAACATTTCTGTGAAGAAGACATCATATTCCAGGTAGATGGGAGATCAAGAACAGGGCTATTGTTAAGCAGGAGACAATGGAACATGGTTAGGGAAGAGCCAGTGTTCTAGTTTTCCCCCAGATTGGGTTATGTATGCAGAATGTAGGAAGATAAGCTGGAGCCCCAAGTCAGAGCATAGCAGGCTGCAAGTGGATGGAATAGGGTTTCAGTGAGCATAAGGAAAAACAGAACATGTTATGACTACTCAGATTTATGCTTTAGGAAGACTGGGAACAAATTGAGAGTCTGTGTTTCCAGGGTACTTTTCATTCCCAGTTTTGTCAATTTTCGGAGTTCTTGACTTCTGTCCTTATTCCAATTTTGTTCATGTTGAACCCCTGTCGTGAAACAGACATCACTGGCTCTCTTCATTTCGTTTTTTATTCATTCCTCACTAAGACTAAACCACTGTTACCAGTGCTAGATCAATACAGAGGCCCAAGTTAAAATTTAGTTTAAAAAGAAACAATCCAAAAAACCCAGAATGTGGCATTCTGTAATGGGACAGATCCATTCAAACTATTTTTGTTTAATAGCAGTAGAAAGTTACCACTCAGAAAAAAACAAAAAACCAGACTTCCTGGTCTGACAGAGACTGGAGAAGCCCGCAAGAGTATGGCACCCAGAAACCCTTTATCTCAGTACTGAAATCACTCCTGAGGTTCACCCTTCATCCAAAGATTAGACAGGCCCATAAAGCAAAACGAGACTGAATGGGCACACCAGCCCAGGGGCAAGGACGAGAAGACAGGAGGGGACAGGAGGGATTGTAATGGGGAACCCAAGGCCGAGAAAGGGAGAATGTTGACATGTCGTGGGGTTGGCAACCAATGTCACGAAACAATATGTGTATCACTTGTTTAATGAGAAACTGATTTGCCCTGTAAACCTTCATCGAAAGTACAGTTTTATGTACATATATATATTTTTTATATATATGTAACCAAAAAAAATGGTGTGGTTTAAGTGTAGCTCCTCAATGAATACAGTTGAGATTGTTTAAGAGTTTATTTCTTTACGATGACAGAAATGGCAAAGTGACCCTAAAGTGACAATTCATTTGGGAGGAAGGGGAAGCTGGAGAAGGCAACTGCAGAGAAAAAGATACAGGAAAGTGTTTTATATAACATAATGGCAAGGTGAAAATGTAAATTCCAAAAATATATTATGATCATATGTGGGAAGAATATTGCTTTAGAGTAGAATATACATTCAATAAGGAGATGACAAGATTTATTCCTTGCAAATGTGAACTCTTTTGTTGAAATGTTAACTCCCAATAATTAGAACAATTTTGAATTGAAGGTGGAAATCAAAGAGTCCCCTAGTAATGCAAAACCCTCATTTTAGCTTAGTTTAAATTCTTTCCTTTATCAAATATTTTGTCTATACTTTCAAAAAGTAGAAGAAAAGAAACCAACAGGTGTTATTTTTTTCCATACTTCTCCTGATCCCTCCATATTGGATGTTCTAATAAATTGGGAAATGGGCAAACGTCAAAGAAAGATAACAAGAAAAGCAGCACAGTTTTCTTAGGCACAAACTAAATGTTATGTCTGTGATCATTAGGAATCAGCCAAAAGAACAAGTCACACAGTCCAGTGGTTGTCAAGATTTACTCCCTTGGCCCTGCGGATTCTGATTCAGTAGTGGTTTTGTACTGTTAAAGAATTTTGAGGTCAGTGGGAGCACCAAGGTGTGGCTTGGGAGGCTTTTAACAGAACCATCTCCATCTCTGTCAGTATTCCCCTCCCCACTCCACCATACTTTATTATGGACATCCTATGTTCTCTCAATATTCTCCAGAGTGCCCTGCCAACTCATCTTCAGGTTTCAAGTTTGAAGTCCTTTTGAAACACAATGGCACAGGCTAAGCCCCATCAGTGCTGAACTTCTGGTGCTGCCACAGTCTCAGATGATTATTGTATGACTCCTGCTGGTAACCACTGTCCTTCAATCCTATTAAATTAGCAGAGTTGCTCCTTCCAATATGCATTTTAATTGATTAATTCCTTCATATGAATGACTGAGAAATACTATTCAAGGGCCCTTTCTATTGTAAAGATTGAGTTTAACATGGGCTGAAGATTATAAGGCAGTTAATACTATTGAAAGCTTGAGGAAGAAAGATGTATTAGATCAGGTTTCCTGGAGACAGACTCTGAGATGGAGAATTACATACAGGTTTATTTGTTTCTAAGGCAGAGGGAGAAGCTGAACTGCATTGTGATTGCAACTGTGGCCTCAGCAGATCCTTTGGGAAGTTCTGGAATTTTGATGGTTCTTCAGAGGTGTTCCAAATTCAGTCAAGGGGCTAGAGCTTTGTATTTCCACATCAGACAGTCACTGGCTGTGAGCTGCCCCATGGGAGGGGGCATAACCTTGGACAAGGCAGTTCCTTGCAGCTGAGGGTAATTCCCAGTGAGGGCTCTACTGTAAGCTGTCAGCTGCAGGTATGTAGGCCATAAAGAGGGGACTGGAAGGTATTTGGAAGCTTTAAAAAAGGTCATATTAGTACCCTGCCCCTTGAGGCATGCTGAAATAGTACCACAGGAAATTACTTTGAAAATGCTGTGAAATCTTGAACTATTGTTAAAAGAGGTAAAGATAAACTATTATTGACTATAAGCCCTTGCTCTATGCAACTCCGTTTCAGAGAATGTGGTTTTTTGAGCAGTGTAGCTGAATCCATATTATAATCACTCCTGTTATAGGTTAGCAGGCCACTGATAGCCACTGAGCATCTCTTTGTGTCCTGGGCTTCCATAGGGTTAAGGAAGGAGTTGAAAATTCAGGCCTGCAGAGTTTACATAGGCCTGAGTCTTCTTTGGTGATTTATGTGTTTGATTTCAAGGTTAAGGGGAGGAGTTGTCGGGAGGTCAGGGAAGGGGAAAGGAAATGGAGTGGAGTAGAATGGGGCCAAGGTCTGTGAACCTCAGGGTTAAATTCCAAGGATAATAAGACAATTGTTTGGGTTGTATGGGACCAGGCTATAGAGCGATAGTGAAAATTGGCAGAAGACTGAGCTCTGATGAATTAAATGGTAGTGGAATGAATTGAACACGGATTTACTGGTGCAGAACAGACAGTAAAAGCAGTGTTTCATTAACATTAATCAACCTGTGATTTGGAATAGAGGGTGAGGGGGGCTAGTTTTGATTATGTCTTTGAAATTATAGAAATAATATATCCTGAGTTCGATTTCATTGGAAGGAAGCTTCATGTAACACTTTGATTTTATATTATGTGGAAATACAAATTTCTTCCCTTAATGTGAGGGAAGCACCATGTAAAAACAGTGTGGGGCAGTGTTTGACCTCCTCTAACTTCACAAAGGGAAAGGAGAATCAAGATCAACAGCCCAAGACTGATTCCTGTGAGACATGCCCCCTCTCTCCTCCACCTTTACCAATTCTGACACCAGTCATCTCTCTTACAGCACTCTCTACTTCTCTGCTGGGTTTGATAATTCATTGCAATGGCCACACAGAACTCGCAGACCGTACTCATGATTATAGGGTTTTTAGGGAAGTAACAGGTTACAATTCAGGCTCAGCAACACTCAAGGATACAGTTCTTCCATTAGGACAATCTCTTCCCAGCCGTATTTACAGGCATGCTTCTCCCTGGCCCTCAGTCTCTACCCAAAGGCGCTCAGCTTTCTTGCTCCTTGGGCCAAACCCACCACACTGTCTCCTGCTACCAGAGTCTCTGCAGCTGGGTCTCTCCTGCCGGTCTGTGTTACAGCTTCATCTCTCTGTCTCCTGTTTCCAGGAGCTTTTCAGCTCAGGGACCCCGGCTCCAAAGGACATGCTGGCTTCTGGCTGTTCTTCCTTGGTGGTGGTGGGATCATCTTCTTTACTGCCTCAGATGGTTCATTCCAAGCCCAGTGGGATGGCAAAACTGACCAATCCCTTAGGTGGGCCACAATTACCCTATTACGGAGTCCAGCCCAATCACTGGAGTAGGAGTTACAAGACCATGGCTAGAAAGGCCACACAAAAGTGATTCATCTTACTGCACGCCATTACTTCAGATTTTAAAATGCTTTCTTCAGCCCTAGTGAAGTGGTAGGAGCACCTTCTATTTATTTTCCTGTAAAGATATTCAAACAAGTTGAATACATTCAGGCCTAATTTTGCCAGTAATTTTTAAAAGTAGTGGCTGTGTCTCAGTGGGCAACTATTCATTAAATCATAGAAAATTTGAATAGGAATGAATTTAGTCATGCCCTTGCAGATATATAAAATCTCTCTACTAATTATTCATTAACTGATGTTCATTTACTAAACAACCACTTTGACTATTTTTTCTCCCTCACTTGACCTGACATTTGACTAGATGGTCAACTCAATTCAGTTCAACAAATACTCCCAGATTATCTACCTGCTCCATGCTTAATGCAAGCACTAAGCTAGAATGAGCAATTCACTCATTGCCAGAGGAAGTAAGGGTGTACATTGCCTAAGTATTTAAATAGGCTTGTCTTAAAAAAATAGTCCCCACCACCCCCACCAGGCCTGCTCTAAAGCATTTAATCCATTCCTTCTCTGGCCCTGGCTTGTCTTTTTGAATTATTTAAAAAAGTAATAAATTATGGTGCTTTTTATTGTAAATATATATATAATACAACATTTGCCAAGTCAACATTTTTCAGGTGTACAATTTAGTGTTACCAATTACATTGATTATGTCGCGCAACCACCACCCATAATCATTGTCAAATTTCCCATCACCATAAGCAAAGACTCACTGCTTCCTAAACAATGACTCCCCTTTTCCCTCTCCCTCTCACCCCTGGTAGCCACTAATAAACTTTGGTCTCTATATATTTACCTATTCTTAATATTTCATATAAGTGAGATCATACAAGATTTGTCCTTTTGTGACTTATTTCACTGAGCATAGGTTTTTCCAGTTTCACCCGTGTCGTAGCATGGCTTAGCACTTCGTTTGTCTTTATGGCTAAGTAGTATTCCATTGTATGTATGTACCATAAGAATTTAAGGAAGAAGGTATTCTTTCTCCATTACAATACCCCATGTGTGTTTATGGATGTATATTTTCTATTTTTTCAAATACAAGTAAAGTCTATTAAGGAAATTTCAACATCTTTATATATTTGGTCCAGCCCCCCCCCCCATTAAATATAACTTCAAGGCTCCAGGCTCATAAGTTTTTCTATTTTCGCTGATTTAAACAAACAAATAAACAAACCTGTTTCCGCCAAGTCTATTCTGAATGATAGTGACCCTGTAGGGCAGAGTAGAACTTCCCCATAGGGTTTCCAAGGGGTGGCTGGTGAATTTGAACTGCCGACCTTTTGGTTAGCAGCCATAGATCTTAACCACTGTGCCACGAGGGCTCCACCCTTTCTCTGATTACATCGTGCTATTTTTGCACAGCTTGCTTTTCTTTTTATCCTCATAGACTTGAGACAATTGAATTTATCTCCTCCACACAGTGTCACATCCCTTACAATTGGTAAGTTGTGTTATTTTAAATTTCCTACTCAGGAGCTATGTAGGAGGTATGGAAGATGAGTGACGGTTATTGGAACAGACTGTGCATCGGAAGCTATTTAAACCTCACCTCTATTAGCAAGTTAAAATAAAAGAATTACTATTTCCTGTTTTCAGGGTTAAAATTAGCTTTAATTTCTTAAGATCGAAATCAGAGAAGGTGTGGGTTATAGTTCTAAGCCTCTTCCTTGGACTCTCCCAATTTCCTGGAATCAAAGATTCAAATCCTGGTAGATCTAAACTCATCTTTTATTAGTTTTGGAACTTCTGCTAGCCCAATCTTGTTAGTTTTAATGTCAGTTTTCATGTTACTGTGACTACGAATACAAAAGTATAAGAAGAATATATATGTTAAAATCTCATCTTTTGGCTTCAGTCCAATTTTTGGAACTAGAAGGATATTGGCAAAATTGAGAGTTCAGTTTCACTTCAGTGGAATCATTGTTTAAGTCAGAGATGTTAAATAGACCTAGATATTTATAAGTAAATCCTTACCACTCCAGGAAAGAATTAAAGCACCCAAAGTGTATATTTATATTACACAAATTTACTTTTGGAAATTCTCAATAGGTAACTGGAAATTATTTAATACCCAAAGATAGGCTTGTGGAAAAAAAAAAAAAAAACAACTTGTTTGTGTGAGATGTGTCCTAGTTTTATCGTGGAAATATTAAAGTGTGGGGCAATACACAAAATATGTTGAGTTCTAAACTTAACATTGTTATTACTACTGTCATCACCATTGTCGTCATCGCCGTCATCATCATCAAAAAGCTGATGTTGATTAGGAAACTGCTTATCACCCAGTCAAAAAATAGCTAAATAGACTAGGGAACTGATGACTTGATATAATAAACTTAAATCAAGGACTGTGAGGCTCCAGGCGATAGCGAGGTATATGGATTTTGCCTGTGAAGTATTTCTGCCTTCAGTTCCTCCACTTCTCTTGACCTCAAAGAGCTAACTGAAGTCACTGATTTAAGTTCCCCATACAGAGAACACTGTTTTTCTAAGAACACTATGTGCTTGTAAGCCACCACATGTTCTTGTCTTTTTCTCATCAAAGTCACCATTTGTTTTATTTACTTCTGTGACTCTCCCCAACTTGAATGTAAGCCTGAAATGGCGGAAACTCATCTGCCTGATTTGACACGTATCTTTGTTGCCTACGAGAGTGCCTGGCCCATTGTACCACTAACTAATTATTATACAAAATGAACAAACCCGTTGCCTTCAATTGACTCCAACTCATAGCAACCCTATAGAACAGAGTAGAACTGTCCCATAGGGTTTCCAAGGAATTGCTGACCTTTTGGTTAGCAGCCGAGCTCGAAACCACTGCACTACCAGGGCTCTAATTATTGTAGAAAGAATAAACCAATGAATGTCTTAATTCCTCCCAAGGTGTCCAGTTCTCGCCAAGATAGCAGGAGAAAGGGGAGTTTGATTAAACAACACACTAAGCCAAGCTTGATACCCAAAACCCACCAAGCTTGATAGATATATGTTATTTGCACTGTAAGGGTATTGCCCATGATGCAATTTTATTTGTTTATTCCATCCCTCAGGTCAGAGCATAAGCCCATTAACCCATGAACCGTCAGGTCAGTTGATAAAAAGCCTGGGATGCCAAACTGAGAGCTTAGAACCTGATAGCTGAAGGTTTTGGTTACATCAATAATACAGAAAACAATGTTTTAGAATCATTAATCTGACATTAATGGTTAAGGTGAGCGAAGCCAAAATTGACCAGAGCCTACAGTTAGGTGGCTGCCGTATTTTAATAAATTACAAGGTAATAAAATCCCTCATATGTTTTAGCTGCTTAATTTTCCCCCCTACGTATGCGTCTATTAAAATGAAGCTTTTAAAAAACCACCGACTTTTCACATTTAATCTCCTTCCTAGTATTAATATATCCTCTTCTAATTGCAGAAGGCCTCCTGGTATACTAGAATTGACATTTGGATCAAGGCAAGCACAAGTTCCAATGTTGGCTTTAACATTTCCTAGCTAACATTTCCTTGGACAAATTACTTAGTGTTTCAGAGTTTCAGTTTCCAGACCTCTAAAGAGAAAAGAATGCCTACTTATAGGATTATTGGGAAGACTAAAAATAATATTTTTAAAGCATATGGGGCAATGCCTGAAAAAATAGTATCTGCATAATAAACGGTTATCTCTATTTTTTAAAATATTTTAACATGTTATATTGTTAAAATGTAGCAATTAAAAACATTCCTTAGTTTTCTCACTAAACTCAATGGGTACTTTTCAGTCCTCATCTTACCTGACCTGTGACAAGCAATGGCTCATTCTTTCTCCTTGGTACAGTTTTGTTATGTGGATTTCAAGATACCACATTCTCTTGGTTTAACTTCTAGTTCATTGCTCCTTTCCAGCCGTCTTTGCTGGTCTCTACTTTGTCTCTTCTTTATGTTGTAATGCCATAGGACTCAACTCTTGGTCATCTTCTTAGTCTATACTCATCCGTTAGTGATTTCATCCAGTTGCATGACAATAAATATTATTTCTATGTGACCACCTCTTAATTTTATATCTCTACCTGGGTCTGTCTCCTAAATTCTAGACATAGGCATTCGGTTGCTTATTTGACATCACCATCTACTTGACATTCGTCACTTACTTTGTCCAAAACCGAACTTCTGTTTTCCCTCTCAAGTCTACTCTACTCACAGGTTTCCCCATCTCAGTTGATGTCAATTTTATCTTTCCAGTTGTTCAGGCCAAAAACCTTGGAATCATCCATCAACCCCTTCTTCTCTCACACACCGTATCTAATCTGTCATCAAGCCCTGTTGGTACTGTCTTCACACATATCCATAATCCATCTACTTCTCACCACTTCTACTGGTATAATCATTGTTGGAGCCTCCATCAACCCTTTCCTAAATTGCTGCAGAAACCTCCAAACTGACCCTGTGTCTCTGCCATTGCCCTTAACAATCTGTTCTTAATACGGCAGCTAGAGTTGTCCCTTGAAAAGGGAAGTCAGATCATGTTGCTCTCCTGCGCAAAACCCTGCAAAGGTTGCTAATTTTAGTTAGAGTAAAAGCCAAATACTTTTGATGGCCTAGAGATATTGGCCTACATTATTTCTTTGACTTCATTTCTCCCACTCATCTGACTTTTACTTACTTTCTCATTTCTCTGCAGCCTAAACCTACTATTCTTTGAACGTGACCAGTAAGTTCCTGCCTTAGGAACTTTGCACTGGCTGTTTTCTTTACCTGGAACACTATTTCCCTAGAAGTCTCATGGCTAACTTCCTCATGTCCATCATTTTTGGCTTACATGCCATCTTCTCCATGAAACCTACCCTGACTACCTTCTTTAAAACAGCAACACAACCACCCCTGTACCCCTGATCTCCTTTCCTGGTTTTACTTTTTACTTCTTTTAGGTACTTTCTACCTCCTAACAGTTTTCATAAATTATTTATATATTATATTCATTGGTTATTGCTAGAGTTTTAGATCCACAAGAGCAGAAATCTTTGTCCACTGAGATATCCTAAGTACAAAGAAAGGACAGTGTAAACTTGGTAAAAAATTGTTGAATGAATAAATATTATTATAAAATAGAGAGAATAATTGCTCATACCTTATGATAATTTTGTGAAAATTTAAATAAGATAATGCAGTTAAAGTATTATCCCAGGGCCTGCATGTGTTAAAAAAAAAAAAAATGTGTTAAGGGCTAAGTAAATGGTGGTTATTACAAAGTGTCCCATGGCAGTTAACTCACATGATGTGCACAAAAAATATAAAGTATTACAACATGAACACTTTCTTCCAACTTAAAGGTTCACATAATTAATATCGTGGTAAGGGAATATCTGCTCTAGATATAAACAAACATATCCTATTTTGTTAGGTTCATCTAATAAATGGCAAAGACAAATAGTCAACAGTAGTTGATGGCACACATATGTCATGGAAGTAAATTGACACAGTTCTTTTTAGTCTATGCCAATTAAGCTTTATATAATAAAAAAAAGGTTGCCATTGAATCAACTCTGACTAATGGAAACCTCACGTGTGTTAGAACTTTGCTCCAGAGGGTTTTCAATGACTGAATTTTCTGAAGCACGTCACCGGGCCTTTCTTCTGAGGCACCTCTGGGAAGAGTTAAACTTCTAACCTTTCCGTTAGCAGCCGAGTGTGTGAACCATTTACACCACCCGTAATTTAAAAAGTTAGTTGCTCTGTCCAAACAACTGCCTCTTGATCTATGTAAAGGTTCCTCATGAGCACAGTTAAGTGTTCTGGAATTCCCATTCCTCACAATGTTATCCATAGTTTGTTATGATCCACATAGTCGAATGCCTTTGCGTAGTCAATAAAACACAGTAAACATCCTTCTGGTATTCTCTGCTTTCAGCCAGGATCCATCTGACATCACCAGTGATATCCCTGGTTCCACGTCCTCTTCTGAAACCAGCCTGAATTTCTGGCAGTTCCCTGTTGATATACTCCTGCAGCCATTTTTGACTCATCTTCAGCAAAATTTTGCTTGCGTGTGATATTAATAATATTGTTCTATAATTTCCACGTTCGGTTGGATCACCTTTCTTGGGAATAGGCATAAACACGGATCTCTTCCAGTCAGTTGGCCAGGAAGCTGTCTTCCATATTTCTTGGCATAGACGAGTGAGCACCTCCAGCACTGCATCTGTTTGTTGAAACATCTCAATTGATATTCCATCAATTCCTGGAGCCTAGTTTTTCGCCAATGCCTTAAGTCCAAGCTGCTTTTCCATATAAATAGAAAAAATTAAAACAATAACTGTAGTGACTCTTATGTGCACCACAAAGATAGGGATTCAACAGAAAATAAATTATTTTTTCATCTTCATTTGTGAAAACACTGAAAAAATAGTTATAACCGGAAGTCTTGTTAATCAAAACAAAAAGTATTATTTCTGAATATTGGAGGGATGCTCTCATTTTGTCTTTTGCACAATTACCAATTGCCCATTTTAAGAAAATGCATTCATTCTTCTATATTCCATTCATACAGCTTAGTCTTTTCCAGAGTGTTTGCAAATGTTTTTTGGCATGCCAAGCTTTGTGTAATTAGATGGCAGAACATGCCCGTAGTTTGTTCTGTGGATCCCTGACTACAGAGGCAGAGATTTACATTAAGTCTGCGGTGAATGATATGCTTCTATATATTTTTTCTCCTTTTACCAAAAATACTTTAAAGATGTTGACTCTGGAATTCACTAAACAGTTAATTTGTGAATAAATCTATTGCCATTTTTTCTTGCTCTTTCATCCTCTTTGGTGTTCATCATACAACTCTTATTTCCTTTTTCCAAGCTTGAAATGTTCAGATATTCACCTCTTTCCACTAAAGTTTATTCATTTTTCTACCACCAGAGAAAGGGTGAGACATGGAAAAGTAGGGGAAAAAAGAAGAATGGCAAACTTCACATTACTGCCTGGATGCTACCTTAGATCTAAACATTTTAAGTTTTCTTCTAACTCTTTTAGAAGGAACCATTTTTTCTCCCTAGCATTGTTATTGCCACTTGTGCCTACTTCACTTTGTTACTCCTCTGCTGGTTGTGGGTGGATGGAGTTTGACTATTTCAGAATAGTTACTAGTGGGTGGGTTCAAGAAACTCTAGTGGGTTGAGAAAAAAGCCATGTTTATATAGAAAGTGATCCTTCTATTAAAATCCTGAGAGTGAGTAATATTTAATAGCTGTGTTCACCACGCACATAGCAGAGTCCATCTGTACAGAAATCGACAGTATTCAAAGAGGGTTCCACAGGGGCTTTGGATTTCTACATAGGGTTCGTGAGCCACGGGTTCTATTCTCTGACATTTGATTCTGTTACCTGGCAGACAAAGTTTCTCTCATGAGAGCAGAACATGGCCTGTATGCCTATGGGTCTTTAGAAGTACAGAACGCTATGAATCTGTCAAAACTTAGCATTCCTACTGCAGCAGATGATAGCACAGAGCTTTAAGACCTTGTCTACATTGCCTTGACTATAAATGTAATATGTTTATGTTGATTAGCTTTTAAATTGTGGATAGCCGTAGTAAGGGCTGATCTACTGAGATGATCTATTGAGATGTCAATTGAATACATTCTCTTCTTTGATTTGAAGTCCAGTTCGTTAATATTTTGAAATACAAAGCTGGTAAGGGTACAGTGAGGCCATGTGTACATTGAAAACACCATTACTTTATTTTATTGAGTTTTTGGTGAAAGTTTACACAGCAAGTTAGGTTCCCATTTGACAGTTTCACACCAATTTTTCAGTGATGTTACATTTACTACAATGTGCCAACATTCTCTTTAATTGTGCTCTCTTGGCTTTGTTTCTAGTACCTTAGTTTCCCTGTCCCCTTATCTTCTCAACTTTGATTCTGAGTAATTGTTGACTTTTTGGTCTCATACTGATGGTTTTTAAGTAGAGCACTGGTTTTATGGGTAATATCCTTTATTTTGTGTGCCACTCTGCTATTTTGCTAAAGGGTGATCTCAGGGGATAGGCTCAGTTCTAGGTTTAAAGAGTTTCTCAGGGTGACAGTCTCAGGGAGTCAGGGAGCCCTCAGTTCTCTACTGTTCCAGTTTGTCTGACTTATATATATTAAAAAAAAAAAACCATTGCTCTCAAGTTGATTCCAACTTATAGTGACCCTATAGGACAGAGTAAAACGCCCCATGAGGTTTCCAAGGAGCGGCTGGTGGCTTCAGACAGTTGACCTTTTGGTCAGTAGCCAAACTCTTCACCACTAAGCCACCAGGGTGTATATATATATATATGAATTTGAGTTCTGCTCCACAGTTTTATCCCATTCTATCTGGGACTATCTATTGTGACTCTGGTCAAAGCTGTCAGTGGTGGTAGCTGGGCACCATCTAGTTCTTCTGGTCTCAGGGTAGATGAGGTTGTAGTTCATGTAGACTTGTTTCTTCTCTGAGTTTTTGGTCACCTTTTTACTCTTTTGCTCCTGGCAAGTAGAGACCTATAGTTGTCTTAGACGGTTGCTTGCAAGCTTTTAAGACCCCAGACGCTACTCACTTCACTAGGATGCAGATCATGGTTTTTATGAACTATGTTACGCCAATTGACTGAGTTGTCCCATGAGACTATGCCCGTTGCCGTCGAGTCGATGCCGACATAGCACCATTAAATTTAGAGAACACTTTCTGTACAGCCAGGCTACTGGAAATTAAAGGCCTTTCAAATTATGAAAACTTTGAGTTTGTTTTTCTTGAAAGACCATTTCACTTAACGTGATATTTGATTTTAATAAATTCTAAATAGACATAATTATACTCTCATTTTCTGTATCCAGAAAAATGCTTTACCTTAATCTTTAATCTTTACCACTTACCTTAATCTTCAGATATTGAGTCATCATTGCTATTCATGACCCACTTTATTAAAACAATGCTACCATCAAGATGTGAGCTTTGGGTGACTACAAAAAGTGTACAGCTGA
Source organism: Elephas maximus indicus (assembly GCF_024166365.1). Lineage (NCBI taxonomy): Eukaryota > Metazoa > Chordata > Mammalia > Proboscidea > Elephantidae > Elephas > Elephas maximus. The sequence continues at coordinate 149,635,448 of NC_064846.1, read as the reverse complement.
ATCATTACTTTTGCATAAATAGTCCCGGTAGTCAAATTACATATATTGTTTTGTAGTTATCATTCAAAAACTCATCATACTAGGGAAATTAAAGGTCTAAATGATTCGAGATAGAAAACCTATATTAAAAGAATGTTTTACTTTCATTTTATTGCAAGTTTTAGGACCAAAATTTAAAAGGCCCTGAATGGACATAATTTAGATGTGCATTTTAATGAAGAAAGTAGAGAAAATGCTAAATGATTTGGAAAAAAGGAAATTTAGCACAATACAACTTCTACAAATGACGATTTTTACTGTTCTTAGAAGAATGAAATAAAGTTACATGCACTGGACAGTACTAAATTCAGCCTGACGTTAAGATGTGAGTAGTTTTAAATAAGTGGCATATTTTAATTTGAAATTTTGAGTCTAATATAAAATGTAAATTGCAATAGTCCTTAATGTAGAAAAGGGGAAAAATGTAGTGATTGAGTTTGGGGAAATTGTAACTTGGGCAGATCTAGCCAGCTGCAATGATGAACAAGGCTTCCTTTATTATTGCTTTAAGAAAAGCTATTGAGTGACTAGGACAAAGTAGCTGCTTGAATACGGGAATATCCAATATCCCTTTGAGAGGCGTATTTGATTATACATTTTCCCTTTACCCTCTTGTAACTCTCCAAGTTCCACAAAACGTCCCCAAGGTCACTGTTGTTGTTATCGTTGGTAGTGTTTTTTGACCCAGAGGTGATACTACAGACAACTACTGTTATATATGTAAAATAATCTTTCTCAATCTGATCCTGTTGTTCTTTTGCCTGAAATCCTCCTGTAAATCCTTGGTGCTTACAGGATTAACTGTAAAAGGGTTTGCATTACAGGCTGGCTTTTTTTTTTTTTTCAGTCTGTACCCAGGTTTCTGTTTCAGCTTCATTTCTCTCACCAAAACAACTTCTAAGCGTGTGTATTCTTTCACAGTGCTGAACACACACACACACACACACACTCACACACACACACCCCTCCAGTGTTTGCTTCCCACTAATTTCTGTCCAGAAAACTCTTACTCATCCTTCAATACCCACCTCAGATGTCACTTCCTCTGGTAAGCCTTTTCCAATTTCTCTGATAGAGTGTGTTAACACATACTTCAGCTACCGCATCCCCCGTGATCAGAGTACATATTCCTTCTAAAGCACTTGTTTTACTGTCACCAGTTAGTTTCTCTGTCTCTCTCCCCTGTTAGAATGAAAGGTTCATAAGCTCCGACATGCTATATTATTCTTCTCTGAAAAAACTTGCCCAGAGGACAGGGCCTGACATAACAGATCCCACCGAATAGTTCATGATCGATTGACTGGATGAATGGATCTTCACTTGTGGATTTTGTATAGTTATGGGTGCCAACTCAGTGTGCAGAGTTGGAAGCTGTTTGCAGCTCTGCCAGTCAGTTTTATGGTCTGCCAGCACATTCTTGGTTGTTGTGCATTCCCCACTGATAGGATTTTTCCCAACAGTACTTGGCTTGATTACAGTGTTCAAAATTGTTTTTCACCGCGTCTGTTTCTTTCTTTTTTTGCCTACTCAACTTCGTTCTCTGAGTTTTTGTACTTCAGTCTGCTGGGACATCCTGTTGTTTCCCATTTCCCTCCTGCACTTCACCCATCCAAGTTACTTTCTGATGAGAAAGGCTGGGAGACTGGCCAGTTTCCAGCATCTTGTTGCTGGTGATCCTGCATTACTGTAGGCATTTGAGTGCCGAACCTGGGCACTCTGCCACAGCCAGCAGTGAAGGTGAATGCATCCCTCTGCCAATAGAGACTAAAGCATGGAAGTAAATCCACGCAGAATTGACTTTGTCAGTGCTTTCTAGTAAGGGAGGAGATTGCTGTTGTTGTTGTTAGGTGCCGTCAAGTCAGTTTTGACTCATAGCGACCCTGTGTACAACAGAAGGAAACACTGCCTGATCCTGCACCATCCTCAAAATTATTGCTGTGTCTGAGCCCATTGTTGCAGCCCCTGTGTCAATCCATCTCATTGAGGGTCTTCCTCTTTTTTGCTGACCCTCTATTTTACCAAGCATAATGTCCTTCTCCAGGGACTGGTCCCTTCTGATAATATGTCCAAAGTACGTGAGACGAAGTCTTGCCATTCTTGCTTCTAAGGAGCAGTCTGGTTTAGAAAGAGATTATACATGCAAAGGTCATTGATAGCAGTGAGTATTATTCTGTTAGTTGTAGTTCGAAAGAATACCAATATTCTTCTCTGTAATTGCTGTTTTAGCAAGAAGCTAATGTTAATGGAAAGTACTATACTGTTATCACATTGTTGCCTAGGTTGGCTAAGGATAGAGAGTTGAATGGTATACAGGTCTACAGATTAGTCTTTCTCAGACTTGAATTGCATATGGATCATCAGGGGGTTTTGATTCAATAGGACTGGGTGGAGACAGATTCTGCCTTTCTAACAATCTTCCAGGTGATACCATGATGCTGATATTGGTGGTCTAAAGACTTCACATTGAGTAACAAGGATATAGAGGGAGGAGTGACCTCTTCAAAACACAGAGCTAGCTAATGGGCATGCCCTGTATATCTTGGGTGCCTCAACATTTCCACAGGATGACAGTATGCCCAAACACAAAACAGTCCTCCCCTCACCACTTCATGTTAATGCAGATTGTTACTGATTGGGGAAGTATAGCTGAGTTAGTGTTCTCTCTCATTGTTATGGGTTGAATTGTGTCCCCCGCAAATGTGTGTCAGCTTGGCTAGGCCATGACTCCCAGTATTGTGTGATTGTCCACCATTTTTTCATCAGCTGTGATTTTCCTAAATGTTGCAAATCCTACCTCTACAATGTCAATGAAGCAGGATTAGATGCAGTTATGTTAATGAGGCAGGACTCAATCTACAAGGTTAGGTTGTGGTTTAAGCCAATCTCTTTTGAGATATAAAAGAGAGAAGTGAGCAGGGGGAAGGGGACCCCATACCGCCAAGAAAGCAGTGCTGGGAGCAAAGCGTGTCATTTGGACCTGGGGTTCCTGGGCGAAGAAGCTCCTAGACAAGGGGCAGGTTGATGACAAGGACCTTCCCCCAGAACTGACATAGAGAGAAAGCCTTCCCCTGGAGCTGGCACCATGAATTTGGACCTTTAGCCGCCTACGCTGTGAGACAATACATTTCTCTTTTTTAAAGCCATCCACTTGTGGTACTTCTGTTATAGCAGCACTAGATAACCAAGACACACATTAGAACAACAAACAAACTAAACCAATTGCCATTGAGTCTATGGGGGCAGTTATACACTGTCCTGTAGGGTCCCTATGAGTTGGAATTGACTCGAGGGCAACAGTTCTGATTTTTTTTTTTTATGTGATGATTGCAAGCATTTTGTTGTGCACGAATGGTGAAGAGAGGTATTCTACACAGATAAGACTTTATGAACAAAGTCAGAGATGAAAAATCTTCAAGCTTTAATAGGGAATGGCTGGAGAAGATGTATACTTTTTACCTTTGCAAATACTATCTCATTTTATCTTTGCAGCAATCCCTTGTGGTCAGTATGGAAAATCTTCTCTTCAATGGGGGAAAATTGAACCATGTATTAGTTAAATCAGAACCTAGAAACCTGAATGTTTGTGTCAATGCCAATGCTATCATCTACACCTTGGGCAAATCACTTAACATTTCTCCCTGTGAATTTGAAAGATCAGGGGTTGTTCTAGTTTAGATTTGTGATTCTTAACTACATGTTGGGTATCTCTGTTAGTAATAAGAATTTGTTGTATGCTTTGGATGTGTTGGAGTGGGAAAGAAGAACCGGCTGCAAACTGCGAACAAATGCTCAATCTAGATAATGGCTCAGGTTGCTTTTATTTTAAAATTGTTGTTATTGTTCTTAGGTGCCACTGGGTGAGTTTTGACTCATAGTGACCCTATGTACAACAGAACGAGACACTGCCTGGTCCTGTGCCATCCTCATAATTGTTGCTATGCTTGTGCCCATTGTTGCAGCCACTGTGTCAGTCCATCTCATTGAGGGTCTTCCTCTTTTTTGTTGACCCTCTACCAAGCATGATGTCATTCTCCAGGGACTCATCCCTCCTGACAACATGTCCAAAGTATGTAAGACATAGTCTCGCCATCCTTGCTTCTAAGGGCCATTCTGGTTGTACTTCTTCCCAGACAGATTTGTTTGTTCCTTTGGTTGTCCACAGTATGTTCAATATTCTGTGCCAACAACCACAATTCAAAGGTGTCAATTCTTCTTCAGTTTCCTTATTCATTGTCCAGCTTTCACATGCATATGATGCAATTGAAAATACCATGGCTTGGGTCAGGCGCACCTTAGTCTTCAAGGTGACATCTTTGCTTTTTAACACTTTGAAGCAGTCCTTTGCAGCAGATTTGCCCAATGCAATGCATCTTTTGATTTCTTGACTGCTGCTTCCATGGGTGTTGATTGTGGGTCCAAGTAAAATGAAATCCTTGACAATCTCAATCTTTTCTCCATTTATCATTATGTTGCTTATTGGTCCAGTTGTGAGGATTTCTGTTTTCTTTCTGTTGAGGTGTAATTCATACCGAAGGCTGTGGTCTTTGATCTTCCTTCATCAGTAAGTGCTTCAAGTCCTCTTCACTTTCAGCAAGCAAGGTTGTGTCATCTGCACAATGCAGATTGTTAATGAATCTTCCTCTAATCCTGATGCCACATTCTTCTTCATATAGTCCAGCTTCTCAGATTATTTGCTCAGCTGGAATAACTCATAACTCTGGGCCCTGTGTTGCATCCTTTACATCAGATTTAATAATTGTCACCACGACACCAGATATGTTCTGAAAATCTATTTTACCAGTGGAAAATATGGTACTTTTTAATCCTGTGGTTTTCAAATCTTTGTAAAAATAATAATCCCCTGGTGATATTTCTACAATGCAGATCTCTTGGCCAAATGCCAGGGATTCTGATTCAGAAGGTTTGCGTGGGGCCTGGGATTTTGAATTTAAAAAGCAACAGTGGAAATTTGGGTATAGGTGACTCTTGGGACTACCTTTGAAAAGCAGTAGATTAGAATGTTCTTCCTTTCCTTTGGAATTATAGCTCTACTGAAGTGCCTCTAACATGTGAAAGCCCTGAGTTATTTTTCTGGGGAAAGTGGCTGTTTTGTGCTTACCCATCCATGTTCTTTTGCCCAGTTCCACCAAGGTCTATGGAGTGCCTATATGTGACACTGGAGTTGGAAAGTCACCTCTTGCCAAGGGACCAAAGGCAGTGTTCTGACCTTCCCTGATTTTATCATTGCCATACTCTTAACTCTCTGAGCTAACCAGTCATAGTTCTGCTGGAACTCACCATGGAGACAGATTAATTTTAACTCTGAGAGAACATGGGCTTTTCAACACAAGTTAAATATAGGCTGGCACAGAACATTACAGAAGCATTAGGTCCTCAGAAATTTTCTTTAGCTCCCAAACTTTGAGCTGGTGCTAATGGATGCTCCACATACTTTATCCTGGTCATTCTTAAATTTTCCTTTTCCTCTGATCACTGGAATAGAAGAAGCAGGACTTCACCGGCAGGAAATGCAAAGGTCATCTATGAGCAAGTTTCTCCTAAAAGATTACATTGAAAGATAATAGAAAGAATAGGCCATATGTCTTAGTTTCTTGTATAGACCCTAAGCCTTTGTGCCTTTTTTCTTTTGTTTTAAATACTTAGCATAACAAAATATCAGATACATTTTGAAATAAATTTTCACAAAACAAAGCTCGAGATTTGACCAAATGGAAAATTTTGGAGGTAAAAATACTGCACAGTTCCATCTGTAATAGTTTTTATTTTTCTTGGAACTAAAGAGAGTACACACACATACACACAACTCCCACTTTTAGCAAATATATCATCAAATCATCACACAATTTAAATGTTGAGACCTTTTCAAATAGAGAAATTAAAATGATACTTTATTTTCGTTCATTATAAGGTGACTAGTTGGCATTAATAATTTTTTGCACTTCTGATTAGAATATAGATTTTCAAAAAAAAGTACGATTTTCAATGATATAATCATGTGCGGTATAAATGGACTCTCCAAAAATATCGAGAAATAGGAGCTGGAATGTAGAACGCTGGTGATAATGGGCCACATATGACCCGTACCGTATGGTGATATATGTTAGTATTTCAAAATTACTAATCAATTAATTAGTGATAAATTACTGCTAACAATAAATTTAAGATAAGATAGAAATTTTTAGTGTTTGGAATATTGGCCTCCTTAGGCTACATCTTAATACTGTTGTATTCCAACTCAGTGACCCCATGTGGTAAAGTAGAACTGCCCCATAGGGTTTCCTAGGCTGTAATCTTTATGAGAGCAAACTAGTTAATGGTGAGGGCCCTGGAGGCTATTACTGGAGTTCACATTTCAGCTCTGTGACCTTGGGCAACTGACATAAACTCTGTTGTCTCTTTTCTCACCTAAAAACTGAATGAAACCTGTCATAGGGTTATACCCAGATAGGAGGATTCAAAGAGGTTATGTATGTATAAGACTCAGTACAGCTTAGTATACAGTGAGTAGTTAATCAATATTAGGTATTAGCAATAGCTAAATGTAGTTCCATAATTTTCTTTCTGAAAACTAGTTGTTAAAGGGTGTATTCCTTTAAATGAAATACCATATCCCCATTGTGCATATAAAATTATGGATGAATTTGTTAAAGTCAATTAATAAAAAATAAGTATAACCACATTTTTGAAACATAGTCCTATAAATAATAAACATGTTTCCAAGTTCTCAACAGAATGATAAAAGCCATCAACAGGCCCTTGCCCCGCTGAGTTTCCCTGTGAAGCCAACAGCTCAGCCAGCTTCTCAAAGGCCACGGAAGCTTGAAGGTCAAAGACACTGTATGTGTATACAGGGGTCATCACCAGATTTAACTCTTAAATGCTTACCACTTAGATCTGTGGCTGTGTCCATTTCTGTGAGATATGAAACACCTTCTAAGTTTGAAACATGGACAGTATGATAAAGATAGTAACCACACTCAGTAATCATACCCAGATCTGGTAAATTAAAGGCAGAAAGGAGCATTGCACAAACATCAACTCTTGATGGTAGAAATATGACTGGGAGGTCTTAGCCAGGTCCTTCTTTCCACCAGCCTTCAAGCCGGACTACACTTAAAACACCTCAAAGGCTTATCATTAATAATTCTGTTCAAGGTCATCTTTATTTATTAGTGGTCCTTTATTGACTTAAATCTTTATAGAAAGGGAATTCTTGGAGGCATTTCTTCCCCCATTCCCTTGTTTTTACTATTTGAGAAAGGAGTACCCCCAGGGTATTTGACAGATTCACATACAGAGTATGAAATGGTTGATCGCCATATCAGAGGCACCATGAACTCTCAGACAGATTACATTCATGGTTTTACCAATGCCTATTAAGCCTATCATTTTGTCATCAAATGAAATTAAAAGTGTCTGATAAAATGCATTTCTCACAAGCACTATTGGTTACCACCTGGATTTTCTTGTAGGTGTTCACAAGTTTATGATTTGTACTCAGATCTTTGTATGGCTCAAAGCAACCTGCCTGAGTTATTTCCTAGAACTTCCATTAAAAATCCTCATGGCTTTCTATTTGTAGTAAAGGCACTTTTCTACTTGTAGTTGAGCATTTTTCATAGCCCCTCAATCATTCATCACTTTAAAACAATATCTAACTTTACCTGGAATGAATTTCAATGTAAATTCATTTAAACAATTGCAATATAAAAAAGAGATTTGTAACTAAATCAACAATGGAAGACAATTGATGAGAATGCTGAGAGAATCAAATGATATATAAACACATTGGTCATAGGGAAATATTCATAAATTGTGAAGGTTTATGATTTTCTTTCTTTTATTGGCTTAAAATTTGAATTGTTTTCCTCCCAGAGGATTTCAAGAGCCACTTCAGAGAGCTTTAAAGCTTTCAGTAAGTTTTCTTAATACTGGGAATTAAAACAGAGACAAAAACCAAGAGTAATAATGTTGGAGGAGAAGGCAGTGTAAAGGAACGAAGAAAATAGCAAAAGGAAAAGCAGGTGACTGGAAAAAAAGGTAACATCCGCAGGTGCTATGGTGGCCAATTCATCCCTGGGCTGCTTTTATAAAATCTTATGTGTGTTTGGCAGCAACCCCATCCTCACCCTCATCCCACCCCTCAACCTAGTTCATAAAAGCCCTTTTTTTTAAAAAAAAAATAAAAGCCTTGTCCCAAAGGGGCAAGGGGCTGTCATTAACCAGTTCCTACTATTCACCACACTGTTGTTATCTAGGAAACCCTGGTGGCATAGTGGTTAAGTGCTATGGCTGCTAACCAAAAGGTCAGCAGTTCAAATCTGCCGGGCGCTCTTGGAAACTCTAGGGGGCAGTTCTACTCTGTCCTATAGGGTTGCTATGAGTTGGAATCCACTCGACCGCAGTGGGCTTTTGGTTGTTATCTATAAAAACCTTCTAAATTCTGTTAAATAAAAGGCTATCTGATGATTCTCTTAATATATTTATTCTTGAAATCATTCAGCTGTGCCATATATTATGAATACGTCCTTATCTTTAAAACGAGGCTAATGATATATTACTGACATCAAAGGCTTGCTTTGAGAATTAAACAAATTAACCCAAGTAAAGGGCCAAGAGCAGAGGCTAGCACATAAAAAGTGCTCAATAAATTACAGTCGTTGTTGATACAGCTCATTTAATGGCATCACTGATTTTTAATCTGTAGTTTAACTAAATATGTGCTCTATCAAATTGAGCCTAGCAAATGTAAGGAATGGTAGGCAGGGACTTTACTTTGTTTAGAATAGTTAAAGAAATGAACTAATATTTTGAGAATTCATATGTTAATAGATTCAAGTAATTTGCATGGGGAGGAGGTAGGGGAGAATTATATTTCTGTTCCACTCTTGAAATTTTGCAAAGCACTTTAACCGCATTATCAAAACAGGAAGGTGGGTTCGGCTCATGTTTTTCAGTTCTCTATACACATCCCTGTATTGCTAGCATTCTTTATCCCATTCAACCATCCAGTCCACTTGGGAGGCTAGTTAAAAGATGTTGGATTTAAAAGTGGTTTATGCCACCCTCCCATGTCTTTGACATCTGCATTTTTTTGGAACCTACAGGGATAGGTGAGCACTCCATGCCAATACTCCAGGAATAGATATCTTTTTTTTTTTTCCATACCTGTCTCTTCTAGTCTATGATTCTACTTATCTCTTTGAGACATTTCAGTGGTATAGTTTCTGCAAACTTGATTTTACCAGGACTTTATGCTTTAGACTTAAAAGTGATTTTCTTTGGGAATAGTTACACCTTACTTATTCAAGGTGTGAAAAGTACAACTGTATCTGGTTTTTCCATGCTGTAGCGATACACAATGATTCTGAACTGAAGTGATACAGTACTGTTGCCGCTAACCTTTATCCTGAATAGCAGAAGGATGAGAATTGAATATTTGGGTTAGGTTAATATACAAGACACATGGATTACTAAAGTCAATAGATTTGCAATGTATTATAGTGAAATAATATATATTTTAACAATAAAAGCTTTTAGGAGACTCACAGTGTACAGACATTATCTTTACAAGACTGACCATTATGGAGTACTCCAATGTGAATTTTCTGATAATTTGAATACCAAGAGTTATTCTAATTTTGCTGGATCAAATGAATATTTGATGAAGTGCAAATTTCATTTTCGGTTTTACAAAATTATCAGGGAAAATTAATTGCAAAAATATTTTTATAAACTTTTTATTTCATATTCTGAGACTATACAGTTGATTTTTCAATTTCTTATTAGCAGAGTATTTGGAAGACAGATTCCACATGAAGCCACTAAAAGGCTCTGTGAGCAGACTATAACTGGGGGTGTGTCTCCCATGTTCCTGAAGATAGTTGAGATGATATCGTGAGTGGTGAAGGGAAGGGTACTTACAGTGTGTGGAATCATAGACACTGCTGGTTACACCTTCATTTCCCAACAGGGAATCACAGCAAAGCAAGAAAGAGTGAAGTGGCTGAGAAGGGCCAGTACCAGTGGTACGTGACTCCAGGATCTACCCAAAAGAAGTTTGTAGGTCCATTTGTAGACCTTGATCTACCCATCAGAGACTCAATAGTTAAATTTACTCACCAAGACAAAGGTTTTATTTATCTGAGTTTAACAGGTGCAATAAAAGTTGTTTAAATTAATCTCTACCATATGTCTCTCTTATCCTTTATGTTATTTGATACATTTTCCAATTTATAAAAATGATGGGGATAAATAGAGAACCTGGTGTAAAATGCCAACTCTCATCCCTTTTGAAGAGGTTAGAGTAGAAGATGGTTGATTCATCCATCTATAAAATTGTTTGAGTTGTAACACATAAATACGAATAGCTGAGTTTGTCATGTAATATTTGTGGAGTAATTCTGATTGTATAAACTTGTTTCTCTTCATAAAAAAAAAAAACACATGCATAATTTGCAATAAGGACTGCTATGCTGAGCTAAATAGGTTTTAACATTTTTAAAGTGTTCTTATGCAGTGGCTACCTGAGTCTCCAGGTTAATTTATACTTTGTTTATTAACTGTCTGCATTGCCTAAGTTTCTTTTTCACATTTTAGTAGATAACATAATCTATTCCTGCATCTATATACCAATGCATGTTACTTGGAAGATTAGTTCTATGACATGTTTTGGGTGGGGGAGGAATGAAAAAGGTTCTTTGGTCAAATAACTTTGGAAAATGCTACATTCTATGTCCACATAGAATTCTAAGCTACATTGTGAATATCTCTGGATATTCACGATGGACATGAACATAATTAAAGGCTCTGAGAAGTCCTGCAGTTTTTTTTTTTTAAACACTAAAGAGTTTTTAACCTACTGTTTCCTGGACGTATTTGACCATGGGGCACTCTTTTTTCCATAATGCCTCATTACATCTCACTGAACTTTGGGAAATGCCAATTTAGACTTCTACAATGATTGTATTTTTATTTTTACTGAATTGAATCTAAGTACATAAACTAAGGTATGCAAGAAATATATTTCTCTGTTTTCTTAAGTAGACTTCATTTCTTATTCCATCCCACCATTTCACTTGGGAATACCTCTCATCTCTAATTAGAGTCACCAGACAGCCTTCCTCTCTGGAATACTGGCTTCTTTCCAAGGAACAGGCCCATATCTTCACTTTTCCAGGTTTTGTACCTCACTTCAAGTGCCTCATTTCAAGGTCAATGTCTTTCTCCTCTGGAGGCATGGTGAGGAAGAATTGGGACATAATGAGCTCTGTGGGTCTCAAACTCATTGGAATTCTTGCTACTCTGCCTCTTCCTTCAAACCCTCCTGCTATTTATTTCACGATAGACTTTAATGGCTCATCCAATCCAGAGTTTGTATTCTTCTTTTCCTTTTTCCTTGTGTTGATGCCCCAATATTGCAAGTAATTGAGAAGATATAGTTCTATGCTATCTTTCCAGTCTAGAGAGAGAAAAAGAAAAGTTAAATATTCATATTTTTAATATTTAATCTTAAAAATGCTATTTTTTAAGTCTGAAAATATTTAGACCATTATATACTTGAAAGGACATTGCCTTCATTTATATTTTATTTTTTCATGACTTCATCCTGGACCCTGCCTATCTCTCTCATGTTATCTTTTATCACTGTCTCTAACTACCAGACTAAAGTATGTGCCCAATCCCTCACTATAACATCACCCTATTTCAATTTTCTGCAAGTGGCTACTGTTATTTGATATTTTATTGATTGTTTATTTATCTGCTTGTCACTTCCCAACAAAAATGCAAGTTCCATGAGAGCTGGGACTTCATCTAATTTGCTCTCCATTGCGTCTCTAGTACCTAACACAGTGCCAGGAAAAGGGTACGGGTATTTCTATTTCTATTGCTCTACTTATATATTTCTAATATCTGATTTCTCCTGTCTACTGTTTTCTTGGTTATTTCTTCATCTTTTTCACTAGAAAATCTAACCAACCTTAACTTGCCTTTCCCTGCATTGTTTTGACATCCTCCCTCCATTCTGGCCACTCTTATGCCACTCTGGATAATGTCATACCTTCTTCATATTGGCTTACCCTCCTCTTTCTAATCTCTAATTCTGTGGTGCCTTTAAGTCTCTCTGTTAATCTTTCATGTCCCTTTATGTTACACTATCTTGGCTACTACATTGTTTCCCAGACTTAAAAGTACTACTTCCATGGCAAAAAAAAAAAAAAAAAAACTTTCTATAAAGCCCTCTTTGACACCTATAGCTTTATCTTATCACTTGCTTTTCTACTTTGCTTGGGTTTACAAAAACTGCCAGCTAAATATTGAAATATTTTCTTGTTGTTCAACATGTTATTATCATGTATTTAAGCAGACGACGAGGAGCATTTTTAGCCCAGGAGCTATGCCATATCCTTCTTTTACGTAATTTTTTTGATGGCACCAAGCTCATTTCTTCAAATTGCTATATTTCAAATGTTCATTGAATACATTATGTCCAAAGATTGACATTGTATACTGAAAAACACAGCAACAGTATTAATGAACGAGCCACTTAGATTATTTACTCATATTATTAGAATTAGGAGGGAAGATGAAGGAGGCAGATGCCCATATGTTACCCCTGTTTTGCTTTAATGTGCTTTCTTTTGACAGAATTGCTTCCTATTATGGTTTTTCCCCAATTAATACACACACACATATATATATATACCAAAAAAAAAAAAAAAACCATTGCCGTTGAGTCAATTCCGACTCATAGTGACCCTATAGGACAGAGTAGAACTGCCCCATAGAGTTTCCAAGGAGCGCCTGGTGGATTTGAACTGCCAATCTTTTGGTTAGCAGTTGTAGCTCTTAACCACTATACCACTGGGGTTTCCTATATATACCCCAAAAATACATATACATATCTTTAAATTATCGAAGTACTATAAGAATACTAAACCAAGTTGAGAAAATAAAGAGATAAACCAAAAAATATAATTCATGAGCAAACCGTCTTCTTTAATATTTTTCTGCTTTAATGTTCTGAAATTAGGATGTATCACTGTGGTAAGGTAGGGGAAAAAACATTATCTTTCTAACATATTTTGCATATGTTATTCTCTTCTGGTCTTTTTCAGAGACTAAATCATTGAAAATTATTATTACCTAAGAAATTCATGTTTGTGGTAAAAAATTCAAACCATACCAAATTGTACTTTACAAAAAAAAAAAAAAGATCTTTCCTGGTTATATTAAATGTGTAAAGCATATGGTCCTATAATCTACAAGTTTTATTAGTGAATTGTTAAAAAAAAAGGAGACAAATGGAATTTAACAACAGCAATATATATTTCCCATTAAAAGTTTATCTGTGTAATCATAAAATTCATTTATGCCTTTTATTAATCAGTCAGGAAAGTAATTCCATCAGTAAAAGTTGGTTATAGTTCTATCGCAAAGTTTATAAAAGGAGTCAGGTTGCTGGTATTGTTAGGTGCTGTCGAGTCAGTTCCGACTCATAGCGACCCTATATACCACAGAAAGAAAACTGCCCAGTCTTGCGCCATACTTTCAATTGTTGTTATGTTTGAGCCCATTCAGCCACTGTGTCAATCCATCATGTTGAGAGTCTTCCTCTTTTTTGCTGAAACTCTACTTTACCAAGCATGATGTTTTTCTCCAGGGACTGGTTCCTCTGATAACATGTCCAAAGTGTGTGAAATGAAGTCTTACCATCCTTACTTCTAAGGAGCATTCTGGCCATACTTCCTCCAAGACAGACTTGTTTGTTCTTCTGGCAGTCCATGGTATATTCAACATTCTTTGCCAACACTATAATTCAAAGGCATCAATTCTTCTTTGGTCTTCCTTATTATATATTTGCCCAGCTTTTCCATGCATCTGAGATGATTGAAAACACCATGGCTTGGGTCAGGAACACCTTAGTCCTCAAAGTGATATCTTTGCTTTTCAATACTTTATTAAAGAGGTCCTTTGCAGCAGATTTGCCCAATGCAATACGTCTTTTTATGTCTTCACTGCTGCTTCCATGGGCATTGATTGTGGATCCAAGTAAAATGAAATCCTTGACAACTTCAGTATTATCTCAGTTTATCATGGTGTTGCTTATTGGTCCCATTGTGAGAATTTTTGTTTTCTTTATGTTGAGGTGTAATCCATACATTTTTTTCCCTTTAATCTTTATCACTAAGTCCTTCAAGTCTTTTTTTGCTTTCAGCAAACAAGGCTGTGTCATCTGCATGTTGCAAGTTGTTAATGAGCCTTCTTCCAATCCTGATGCCACGTTCTTCTTCATATAGTGCAGCTTTACAGATTATTCGCTCAGCATACAAATTGAATTAGTACTGTGAAACGATACAACCCTGATGCACACTTTTCCTGACTTTAAACTACATAGTATCCCCTTGTTCTCTTTGAACGACTGCCTCTTGGTCTATGTACAGGTTCCACGTGAACAGAATTAAGTGTTCTAGAATTCCCATTCTTCACAATGTTATCCATAATTTGCTATGATCCACACAGTCAAATGCCTTTGCATAGTCAATAAAATGCAGCTAAACATCTTTCTGGTATTCTCTGCTTTCAGCCAAGATCCATCTGACATCAACAATGATATCTTTCATTCCAGGGAGCCGCAGAACCTATGAAATCTTTTGTGTGCCTTCAATGAACACTCCTTTGGGGAGGGGTGGATAAATGCTATGGTCTTGCCAAGTGAATTGATTCTAATTACAGTTGTTTTCTCTGAATTAAATCACCAACAGAGCTCAATCACTGCCCAAAGATTTTTAAATGATAAAATCGCACATGTGGCTGAAGATCAAATTTAAGAACAGTACTGGAAAGTAATTTATTTTTTCACATTTAACTTTCAACTCTGACTCACAGCTTCTTAAATCCTCAGTAATTAAGTTGTATTTTGAAAAGTCTATCACATTAATGTACGAAGATATTATATCTCCCCAAAGCTAGTATCTGGTCTGGAGTGGCCTCCTGCCTTAGTATTAAGAGTTAACTACTTACGTGTAGGAAAAAAATGGGACACAAAATGACTTAATTTTTCACTGCATGAAAAACGGTGGAAAAACAAGTTAAATGCAACCACTTTCATTCCTTCTCCTATTCCAGAGACAAATACGCTCCTAACTTCAAGTGAAATTATTAGTCACTTTACTTATATCTCTTTATCTCTATCTATACAGAAACACCTTTGCTTTTCGGGTTGTGGGCCTTATGCTAAATTTATCTCCTGGGTTTCCTTATACATGTCACAGCATAAAAATATCCTTTTCAGGCCTAGTCAGGTCAGAGTCTCTGAGAGAGCCATTATACTGTCTTTGGATCCTTTGTCCTCGGAAAATTATGATCTTTCATTTATTCCCCTTGTGCAGATCAAGGAGAGAATTGTAATGTATGGGTAAAATTATGGATTGTGTTGTACCAGCTACCAATCTCAGGGAATTTATTGCAAGGGTATTCTGCAATGGCCTGGCACTCTTTCAAAAGCCATTTTCAGTAACTCAATTTATGTTACGCAGTGTGTCTCTTGCAGTAGGACAGACCACATTAGGCTGGAGGCTTTGAGAAGGCTAAAACCTTCTCAAACAGGAGTAATGTTTAACATGTGGCTTAATCGCCTGCATACATCCCACTATGTTGGTAGAAATGAGAGTGGGAGAAAAAGGGAAGGTTGAATTATTGGTTAAGGAATGGATTTTTACTCTTTCCTTCATACTTTTTTATCTCAAAACCTGAAAAGTCTGGCTTTGGGGGATAGTGCCCTTGTGTTTAAAGGACAGAAGAACGATTGCGAAGTCCTGTGTTCAAACGAGTCCTGAATATATATTTCGTTGTCATGGATCATTTACTAGTTGCTGGAATGATTTTATATATCCTTTAAGTACTAAAAGAACAAAGAAACAAACAAACGAAAAACATGTAAGGCGGCATTTTAGAAATTCCTCAGTGTCAACTAGTGCTGGGGACATTTAGTACTTCTTTCATGTCTTGTTGTGATGCTCTGTTACCTCAAAGTTACAGGCTTAAGCTGTTTCCCTTCAACTGTGAAGGGGGAAAAATCACTTGAATATCTCATATTCTCTAGGAAAAGTTTAGAGAATAGGGTCAAATAGTTAAAATTTTGTGCATCTTAACTTGTTCCTTGCTCTTGCTTTTTCTCTATCTTCAATTTTGTTCTACTTTAGTTTTTTTTTAGTTAATTGCGAATATTTAAGGTGGGATAGAATCAAAATGGTACTCTTACTTTCTCTGCCATTTCCATTTCTGAGACAAATGATAGAAAAAAACCACACTTTAAACCACCCATGATATGGCATGTTTTCTTCCCTCTTCAACCATCCATTCTATTTATCAAGAGGTGAAGGGTTCCAAAACTTAAAAGGAACTTACAATATCTCTTTATTTTGTACGGCATTGTCTTCATTTTCTTTGGGTATTTTTCAAAGCCAACTGCAATTTGGTCAACTCTTGGAAACCCTGGTGGCATAGTAGTTAAGAGCTGGGGCTGCTAAACAAAAGATCGGCAATTCAAATCCACCAGGTTCTCCTTGGAATCTCTATGGGGCAGTTCTATTCTGTCTTACAGGGTTGCTATGAGTTGGAATTGACTCAGTGGCAGTGGGTTTTTTTGTTTTGTTTTGTTTTCCTTAGACAAAAGGAGCCCTGGTGGCGCAGTGGTTAAGCACTTGGCTGCTAACCAAAAGGTCGGCAGTTTGAACCCATCAGCCTCTCCGTGTAAAGGTTATAGCCTAGGAAACTCTATGGGGCAGTTCTACTCTGTCTTATAGGGTTGCTGTGCATAGGAATCGACTCCATGGCAATGGGTTACATGTCCTTAGACAAACTCTAAGAGAGAAATCAATCCTACGGTGACATCAGTCCTCAGGCCACTCTCCTCACTACTCCTCCCCTACTCCACACACACACACACACACACTCACACACGAAGCTCCTTTCATCTTCTGTGCCCTCGGGTTCTGACCTTTTCTTCATACAGCCCATTTTATTCCCACCATTAGACCTATTCCTATTTTAACCCTTTTTCAATACTCACATCAGGTCTCAAATCCTATGTCGTCAACTCCATGAAGCTTCTATTTATTTGCCCCTCAGTAATCTCTCTCTTATTAGAACTCTTAGGTGGCGCAAATGGTTAAAGGCTTGAGTGCTATCTGAAAGGTTGGCAGCTCAAACCCACCCAGCGGTGCCTCGGAAGACAGGCCTGGTGATCTGCTTCTGAAAGGTCACAGCCTTGAAAACCCTATGGAGCACAGTTCTACTCTGCATACATAGAGTCGCCATGTGTCAGAACTGGCTCCACGGCAACTAACAACAACAACGTAGCACAGAGTATTTGTCTTTATTATTTGTTTAGCTATTGTGTAAATGTTGATTTCCCTTTTTAATTCCTATACTTCTTTTATAGGTGCCAATGAATTTAACCCAGCAGTTCTTACTGCATAGTATATAAACTTTCTCATCTTTCCTGAGAATAATTATGTCACGATGAATGAAGTAAGGTTCCTCATCTTGGCTGTGGAGTATTGTATTAGTTGGAACATAAATAAATGTCTCAAATTATGGAATGGGATCACTGGGAAGCCCCACTTGAAGGTGAGCAAGAAGCAGAGTCTCTGCCAGGTAACCTGTTACGTGGATATCTCTGAGGATATTAATGATGAATAAGAGTGGCCAGAGGAAAGTCTTTTCCCTTCTCAATTGCAGCGCTGTAATAACTAAGTGACTCCTGGTAGATCAAATGGACTATTTTGGGGATTCCTGCTCACCCATCTCCACTGTGTTTTCAGAGCTGCTGTAGAGCTGTTAGAACAGTGAACTGATGCTTTTTGACTTGCCAAACAGTGGGAGCTTTCTATTTAAATAGTTATCCCTTAGAAGAGCTATATTAGGGAGCTCAAAGGAGAGGATTTAAGGGCCCACACAGAGTAGAGAGGCGGCAGATCAGCCACCTACTGGGTCCCTGTTCCTTCAAATGCTTCAAGCTACATATTTGTAAGGCAGACGGCCTCCTGCTCCTTTTGTGTTTAGCAAACACATGGGAAGGGCAGCTCCTAACCGCTTTCTAACTTGTCTCTTCTTGTCCTGGGTAAGCAATACCACACAGCCTAAGAACACAAAGGAAGTAGTCCGGATGTCTGTCGCCAAGCATCTGTATAGGTGCTTTTTCATACTTTTATTATTAAAATGGTTCATTCAAATCTAGTTAGTCATACTACCTAGTTTATTGTTTGGACGGTAAGTAAATCAATTTATTTCATCAAGATTACAACTATATTGGGTAGAGAAATTAGGATTATTTCCCTAGCTTTTACGTACATAAGAACTTTATCACATCCACAGAGAATGATTTATGCTCTACCATTTTTTTCTTGTACCCACACCATGGGGGAAACAGATCTACCCCAAAGAAGATACAGAAAATATGGGTTAGAGTTAGGATACTCACTCTCCTACGAGATAAAGTTCTCTTTCTAAATTTCATTGAAACCTGCCTTTTAGATGTAGGCCAGAAAATCGGCCTTGCTATTTTGTTATCCACCCAGGTATCTCTTTTTGTATTATAGCTGAACATATCTTAACAGGCAGCTAGTTTTGTGGTGGGCCAACACAGACTGTCCCACTTCATTTTGTTTCTTTTTTATTGTATGTGCCCTATTATGAACTATTTTAAACATAGAGAAAAGATAGAAAAATATGATAAACTATCTCAACACCCAGATTTAACAGGTGTGTATGTGTCATCAAACCTTCTCCAACTTTCTCTCGCTTTTTTTTTTTAAGCAAATGAATGTTACAGATACTGCTAAAGTATCCCTTTTCACCCCCTCCCTCTGGAACTCTGTTTCGGACATAATGATTACATACAGGTTTAGAATCCTGTCAGGAGCTAATTCCTCCCTTAATTCCCAGGCCTTCTCTTGACTTTCTGAGATAGTCTACAAGGGAGCAACCAAGAAAAGTTCTACTGTAGTCAGTGTCAGCCTTCCCTCTTATCTGATGTCCCTGGTGTGCAAATACCTTCCACTTTAGGATATTTGGGATTGCTTATTCTAAAGGCCAGTAATTTCTAGAATAACCATTTCAAAGTGTGGACAAGGCCATTTATATGCTACCTGAAGCCATACGAAACTGTCATTCGGACTTTAGTCTTTTGTTCTCATCAGTGATGATTGTTCATTTGGCATTATACCTTTTTTTTTTTTTTCAGCACACTGTCCTGACTACCTTGATGGACTCTTCCCATTTCTTAGCTTGTGGATCTACAGATTATACAATGAAGTCAGTTAGATTAATAACAGGTTTAAGATCACACTTTTGGCTATCCCTATTTTGTAACAAAGGCTATACTCTCCCACTCCCGAGGATACATCGTGTTCTCTTAGCTTTGTGTCTTCCCAAATCAAAATATAGAACAAAGGTGAAGAAGTGAAAGTTGGCAGCTATGTGGTTTGGTATTGAATTGTTCTCACATCGAAAGATTTATGAACTGTGCATCTTAAATAGTTTTCAATCCATGACTCCCTTTAACTGAATTGAGAGAGCCGGTAGGGAAGGTGAGGCAGATGTTGAAGAAGAGGGCAATTGACTGTGTAATCTAGTGTTAAAGATAAAAATTCAGCTAAGGTAGGTTTAAGACTTATAATCTTAAGAGTTGGAAACACCAATTTTAAAGAACAAATTAGGTGGGTAGGGAGTGAATCCAAGATGGCAAGGTTACCTAGATCTAGATGTCCTCTCTTGCCGCTCCGCTAATGCAGCTCTTCTGAGTGAGAGCAATCTAAATAGAAAGCTCTCACTGCTTGGGAAGCAGAAACATTAAGCCATTGCTTTAACAGCTTTATAGAACCTGCCATTTTCATCCTAACTATAGTGTTAAGAAGTGAGCTGTAATCTCTGGTGTGAGAGCACAGCCCACAGTCAACACCTATGCTCCGTCTCTGCTTTTTACACTTTCAGTTTCCATTTTCCTTCATCAATATTTACCAGGTGGCAGTCACAGCCTCAGTGGTTTCTATTTCCTGCCACTTTGTCTGTTGCTGGTCCTTCAGGCTTTCAATCACTTCTCTGCCTCTACTAATTTCAGTGCCAACCCTCTTTTTCATGAGAGCCACATCAATTTTACTTAATTTCTAGCATCAATCTGCACATTGAAAATATTAGGATTTGTTACTGAATTTTGACATTTAAACAACCCCCCAGCACAGTTTTCCTTTACTGAATCGTATCACTTCTTTGTTGCTTATTTTAGGCAACACTCTTTCAGACCATTGTTTAATTTATAGGTTAGCTGCTGCTGCATAACAAACCATCACGAAGTATAGTGGATAAAACAATAAGCTCACCAGTCTGGGCAGTTCTGGGTTGGACTAAGATTAAACTGATTTTGGTGGGGTTTGATCATGTGTCTGTGGTCAGTTACAGGTTGGCTGTGGGCTAGTTGATCCAGAATGGTTTCACTCACATGTCTGGGAATTGGCTACCTGTCACCTGGGTCAGATGTCTCTCATCCAACAGACTAACCTGGGCTTATTTTCCAATGGTCACAAGGTTCTGAGAGAGAGAAAAAGTGAGCATGCAAGGTCTCTTGAGGCCTAGGCTCAGAACTAGTATGACGTGACTACTGCTGCAATCTATCAGCCAAAATAAATCACGGGGATGATCTAGATACAAGACATGGGTAAATAGACTCTGCCTCTTTAGTGAGAGGAGCTGCAAAATCACGTTGCAAAGTGTGTAGATGCAGGAAAAGGTGAAAAATTGCCATCTCTTTGCAATCTACCATATTAACTTAAGCTTCCCCCATGATATAGCTGTCTCAAGTAATTTTCTTTCTGGGGGTAGCTGTTTTGATACACAGGGAATATTGGCCTATCATACTTATGTAGAAAATTGCACCACAGAAAGGATTATTTAGGCATCATAGGTGTTCACGAGTATAAAAAATGTTGATGCCTTAAGAACCCTTTAAGTTCTAAAGTGAAGCATTTCTATACTTCCAAAAATCAACTATAGTATTGTTTTCATCAGAGTAAAGCAATCCCAAATCAAATGCATAAAATGACACTAAAAATTTGATGCATGTACTTATTCTTCATCACACGTGGACAAAATAGATAACAGATCACACATAACCCTCTGAATTCATAGCTATGCAAACAGGTCACTGTGGTTAACGAATTTTATTTTTCCCTAAACTTTAATTAAGTTGCCCTGTAGCCTTGTATTATCTGCTCTAAATGACTTTTATCTTTTCTTTTGAATTCATAGTCTCTAACTCATTAAAGATTTTTGGAGGTCTTTGCTAGCCATTTCTATTACTGGTGCCATTTTATCCTAGGAAGAAGACTGGCAAAATGGATGTGAGTATTAAATTATTCTTATTCTTATTTTGCCACATCAAAATTGTTTACATGAGATTACTGAATAGCAAGCACATTGTATTTGAGAAGATGATTTTCCCAGTGAGACCGAATTCTTACACAATACAAATTTAGTGAGTGTGTGTCACGAACACATGGCTTATTGTACACTGCACAGTACACTGAATAGGAGAATAGCAGATTTAATACTGCAAAGAGAATGTGCCCTTGTTCCTTGACTTTGCTTTTGTATTGAAATAGAAAGATTAATGGCTTGAAGGAACATTAGAGATGTCCTAGGCTAGTCCTATTTGAAACCTCCAATGATAGGAAACTCACTGTATCCAAAGAAACCAAACCTATTTCTAAGTGGCCTATAGAGTCAGTGTCACTGGAATGGGTCTGAGCAAAGCCTGATTGGCTAAGGAGACCTTCCTATGTGCCATCGTTCTTATCTTCATGAAAGTCATGGTCTATTAAAGAGGTGAACATGTAGATACAACAAAATATAATACATGCTAAAATAGAAGAACATATGTAAGCACACACATACCTTGGGGACACAGAGTAAAGTGAATTTATCATCTAGTTTAATGGACAGAACTTGGTGATTGTCCAGATAGGGGGAATGGTGGAGGGGGAGGAGCTAAAGATGGTAGATGCCCTCAAATGAAATTGGGAATGTCTAATAATCATCATTACTTGGCACAAATCAGAGCCCTCTGTGCACCCATAGTTTACAAGGGCCAAATCCACATCCATTATCTGAGATCAAATTCCATCCCTGGCCCATTACAGAAACCACCTGGACCGCAAATGAGTGACTGCCAAGAAGCCCTTTAGCAGTGGACATGAATGGCAAAGAGAGGCTTTAAATTGGCCAAAGTGCTGCTTTTGCAATCATCCTATCCAACTTGTGGCAGGTTTAAACAGCATGGCGAAGTATGATTTTAGCCTCACACGTAAACTGTATTGTCCTCAGTAAATTGCCTCCTAAATTTTTTTAGTTATCTGATTTGTTAAAAATTGACAAATCCAATTTTTTAATTCTAGGGAAATGACTGTCACCGCAGGGAGCCATACCAAGGAAGTTTTAAAAAATGATGACAATACTAGAAATGGTAGAAAAAAGTCATAAAAATATATTCCTAGACACACTTCTGCATCTTTTCACCATGATTTAAAGTCAGTGATAGATCTGCTTTTTTGTTTCATTCGTCCTCTTCCTCTCTCTAATCTTGGCTTTTATTTTTGTTTCAATTTACCCCAGATTTCTTCCCAGATAGGATCTATTTTCTTTCGCCAAACCCTAACTCACCACACTATCATCCTCTTGCTGGAGTAGTTTTCACAACAGTCCAATCAGGACACTTCTGATCAATTTCCTCCTAAGACTTACTTGATCATCTTCAACAAGAGGATAATTGTCAGTATCCTTAGAGCTGGGCTGAAAAAGGGCAAAGCAGGCTATGTGTGCAGGTTTTGCATGCCTCTTCTTTATCAGGGCCCCTTAGGTTCCCAGAGTCACCTGTGCCCACCCCCTCTGCCTTCAACCTCTACAGACCACCCGGGTACCTTTCTTCAGAGTGTCACTGCTACTGATTTATCCCTCTTTCCTCATTCTCCATCCTTTTGCAAATCAGGTTTCCCATTTCTCCACTGAACTGATCTCATCTAGGAATTCTAAGGGAAATAAAAAATAATTTAAGGGAGATTAAAATAATTTAATCAATTGAGATGATTCATACTAGACTGGGAGTGAATTATTTTACATCTATGGGGTGTGCTTTATAAACTGATTTAGTAATGTAAAATGATTCTTAATGGAGCTATACATGGAATATTATGTGGGGGTCATAAGCACATCTACGAATTAGTTAATTCACGAATGCTTATTAAATGCCCACTCTCTGCTAATAGCAAGGAAGTCAAATATATTTCTTGTTCTCATGGAGCTTACAGTCAAGTGGGCGAGATAGGAAATGTTTTAGCCTGAGTTCCCCGTAAACAGAGCTTAGGCAAGGATTTAGATGCAGGTTTATGTGGGGAACAGTGACAAAGGATCAGGAATAGGGGACATGTAAGAGTGTGAGAAACAAAAGGAAAAAAGGAAGCATCATTGAACTGGTCTCAGCTCTGCATCCAGGACTCATCCTGTAGGGAGACTCCCGAGAGCCATACAGAATGTACCTCACTCGGGCTTATCCACTCAGACATCTATTGGCTCCATCCTCCCATCAATCATGAGTCATGCTACATCTTGTTCACCTCCTCACCCCTCCACTTTTTGCAATGGGCCAGCTAGACCCTGAAATCATCCTACTAAGTGGTGACCCACCACTCATCTGTCAGTTTGTCGTAATGTGGTGGCTTGCATGTTGCTGTCATACTGGAAGCTATGTCATCAGTATTTCAAATGCCAGAAGGGTCACCCATGGAGGACAGATTTCAGCTGAGCTTCCAGACTAAGACAGACTAGGAAGAAGGACCTGGTGGTCTACTTCTGAAAAAATAGGCCAGTGAAAACATTATGAATAGAAGCAGAACATTGTTTGATATAGTGCCAGAAGATCAGTCCCTCAGATGGGAAGGCACTCAAAATACGACTGGGGAAAAGCTGCCTCTACAAAGTAGAGTTGACCTTAATGACATGGATGGAGTAAATCTTTCGGGACCTTCATTTACTGATGTGGCATGACTAAAAATGAGAAGAAATAGCTGCAAGCATCCATTAATAATCAGAACATGGAATGTAAGAAGTATGAATCTAGGAATATTGGAAGGAGTCAAATATGAAATGAAACATATAAAGACCTATATCCTCGGCATTAGTGAGCTAAAATGGACTGATATTGGCCATTTTGAATTGGACAATCATATGGTCTACTATACCAGGATTGACAAACTGAAGAGGAATGGAGTTGCTTTCATTGTCAAAAAGAACATTTCAAGATCTATCCTGAAGTACAACGCTGTCAGTAATAGGATAAAATCCATACGTCTACAAGGAAGATCAGTTAATGCAGCAATTATTCAAATTTACCCACCAACCACTAATGACAAAGATGAAGAAATGGAAGATTTTTATCAACTTCTGCAGTCTGAAATTGTTCAAACATGTAATCAAGATGCATTGATAATTACTGGGGATTGGAATGCAAAAGCTGGAAACAAAGAATTATCTGTAGTTGGAAAATATGGCCTTGGTGATAGAGAAGATGCTGGAGATCGCATGACAGAATTTTACAAGACCAACGACTTCTTCATTGCAAATACCTTTTTTCAACAACATAAACAGGGGCTATATACAAGGACCTCACCTGATGGAAAACATAGGAATCAATTGACTCCATCTGTGGAAAAAGACAAATAGAAAATCTCAGTATCATCAGTCAGAACAAGGCCAAATATTGACTTGCTCGTATGCAAGTTCGAGTTGAAGCTGAAGCTGAAGAAAATTGAAACAAGTCTACGAGAACCAAAACACCACCTTGAGTATATCCCACCTGAATTTGGAGACCACCTCAAGAACAGATTTGACAATGGATTGAACAGTAATGACTAAAGACCAGATGAGCTATGAGAAAACATCAAGGACATCATACATGAAGAAAGCAAGGGTCCATTAAAAAGATAGGAAAGAAAGAAAAGACCAAATTGGATGTCAGAAGAGACTCTGAAACTTGCTCTTGAATGCAGAGTGGGTAAAGCAAATGGAAGAAATGATGAGGTAAAAGAACTGAACAGAAGATCTCAAAGGGCGACTCAAGGAGACAACGTGAAGTACTGTAATGAAATGTGCAAAGACCTTGAGATAGAAAACCAAAAAGGAAGAACATGCTCAGCATTTCTCAAACTGAAGAAAAAATTCAAGCCTTGAGTTGCAATATTGAAGGATTCTCTGGGCAAAATATTAAAACACACAGGAAGCATCAAAAGAAGATGGAAGGAATACACAGAATCACTGCACCAAAAATAATTGGTTGATGTTCAACCATTTTAGGAGGTAGCATATGATCAGAAACCGATGGTACTGAAGGAAGAAGTCTAAGCTTCACTGAAAAAAAAAATTTTTTTTCATTGGTAAAAAACAACATTCCAAGAATTGACCGAATGCCAATTGAGGTGTTTCAACAAATGGAAGCTGCACTAGAGATGCTCACTCATCTATGCCAAGAAATCTGGATGACAGTTACGTACGTGGCCAACCTACTGGAAGAGATAAATATTTGTGCCCATTCTAAAGAAAGGTGGTCCAACAGAATGTGGAAAATATCAAACAATATCATTAATATCGCATGCAAGTAAAATTTTGCTGAAGATAATTCAAAACTGTTGCAACAGTACATGGATGGGGAATTGCCAAAAATTCAAGCCAGATTCTGAAAAGAATGTGGAATGAGGGATATCATTGCTGAATTCAGATGGATCTTGGCTGAAAGCAGAGAATACCAGAAAGATGTTTACCTGTGTTTTATTGACTCTGCAAAGGCATTTGACTGTGTGTATCATAACAAATTATGTATAACATTGCAAAGAATGGGAATTCCAGAACACTTAATTGTGCTTATGGGAAACTGGTACATAGACTAAGAAGCAGTCCTTCAAACAGAATAAGGGGATAATGCATGGTTTAAAATCAGGAAAATTGTGTGTCAGGGTTGTGTCCTTTCACCATACTTATTCAGTCTGTATGCTGAGCGAATAATTGGAGAAGCTGGACTATATGAAGAAGAATGTGGCATCAGGATTGGAAGAAGACTCATTAACAATCTTTGATATGCAGATGACACAACCTTGCTTGCTGAAAGCGAAGGACTTGAAGCACTTACTGATGAAGAAAAAAAAATGTATGGATTACACCTCAACATTAAGAAAACAAAAATCCTCACAGCTGGACCAACAAGCAACACCATGATAAACCAAAAAAATATTCAAGTTGTCGAAGATTTCATTTTACTTGGATTCACAATCAATGCCCATGTAAGCAGTAGTCAGGAAATCAAATGACACATTGAATTGGGCAAATCTGCTGCAAAAGACCTCTTTGAAGTGTTAAAAACCAAAGAAGTCACTGTAAGGTGTGCCTGACCCAAGCCACGGTATTTTCAATCACCTCATATGCATGTGAAAGTTGGACAGTAAATAAGGAAGACTAGAGAAGAATTGATACCTTCGAATTATGATGTTGGTGAAGGATGCTGAATATACCATGGACTGCCAGGAGAACAAACAAACGTATTTTGGAAGAAGTACAGCCAGAGTGCTTATTAGAAGTGAGAATGGTGAGACTTCATCTCATGTACTTTGGACATGTTATCAGGAGGGGCCATTCCCTGGAGAAGGACATCAGGCTTGGTAAAGTCGAGGGTCAGCAAAAGAGAGGAAGGCCCTCAACGACATGGACTGACACAGGGGCTGCAACAGTGACCTCAAGCATAACAATGATTGTGAGGATGGCGCAGGACTGGGCAGTATTTCTTCTGTTGTACATAGGGTTGCTATGAGTCAGAACCAACTTGACGGCACCTAACAACAAAAAATGGTGGCAGAAAAAGTAATAAATAGTTCATCTAAGGAAAGGTGCCTACAGGCTACACCTGAACTCACCTTTGTACACGTGGGAGAAGACAACAGTAGACAGTTCAGGGATGTAATGATTCCATCAGGGACTCAGGAACCATCTTTCTTTCTGTACTGTAAGGTGGATGATTCACCTCTGGGCATCATGGCCATATCCAAGGCGGGAAGAAGGGGAACGGGAGAGGGTAAAGGGGAATTGTCAAGGGTCAAAATAATTTCCACTTGAGCCTTATCAGTTTTAAAAAGCTTTCCCAAAAATGCTATATAACAATGTCTATCTCATTGATGAGAACTGGGTCAGTCATCATCCTTAGAGGTATGGAAGTCTGAGAAGGTCAGTACATTTAAGTATATAACACTCCAAACAAAATCAGAGTTTTGTTAACAAGAAGGGGACAGAGATATTGGCTTGAAACTCTCAGTGTTTCCTACATTGAGATGCTTTACAGTGGGCAAGGGGTACTTGAAGCCACAGGATAAATATAGAGCACCTTATGATTTACCAGAGATTTGAAGGAGTGAACTCTAAAACAGGCCACAGAAGGTGGTAACACTTTCCCTTTCTCTCCCTTTGCCATAGCCACACTACCCCCTTTGTTTCCCTGTTCTTACCATAGCCCTTTTCATTCTCTGATTCCTCTGCCAGGAATGCTTTTCCTCTAAATCTTAACATAAATGGGCCAAACTCAACTTTAACCTTTAAAAAGGCCCTCAGAGAGACCTTCGTTGTACATCCAGATATAAGAGAACGTCCTGGTCACTCTCTGTACCATTAACCTATAATACTACCTATTTATCATGCACACTCCACCCCACCCCCAAGAGAATGAAAGCAACTGAGGTTAGGTAGGTGCTGGTTGCTGCAGCAAGAGGTCAAGTAAAAAGTGGGCTGAGAGAATGTGAAGTAGTAGGGTACAAGAAATGTCCAACGTACCATGTTACATCTTCACTGAGAAAGTTATAGCATGCTCAAAGTATAGTATCTGTACTGTTTCTCGTCCTCTTTGAGAACATCAAGTCTAAGAATATCAAGTCAATAGGACATTGTATATATATATTTTACAAGTCACAAAATCTGTTCCGATTCAAATTCAATATAACATTTTTTTTAAAGAAACATGATATTTGCTTCCTATTTTGGCTATACAAATGTACTCGAGCTCTTTTCCAGAATGTCAGATGATAAATTGTATATAAACAATTAGGATCAAGTATGTTTAGTTTGTGAAAACATTCTGATCAATGATTAATTTTGTGAGACACAGTCTTTCGCCTCTGTCTTCTCACCACATCATTATTTTGTGATCATTACCAAAATCACACTTAAAAAATGTATACGTTAAGGCCATGGAAATTCCAGGAAACTAAGCTTACCTCAGGAATTAATAGACAATGTTTTTCTTGTCTATATCTTGGAATTTTTCCAGAACACAGCTGGAAGTTGCTCTATTTAAGCGGGGCATAAAATACCCTACTTCATGGGTGGAAGAAGTTTCCAGGTCAAGAATTTGATAATTCTTAAGCAGATAATCTTTCAAAACTCTTACAGGAAGAGTAGAAAGAATTTTCCACATCCCTATATCCTTCATGAAAGACTTTTTGATGTATATTGGGAAATTACACGCCTAGTGTAGAATTAGGGATCTGAAAGAGGCTAAAGAAGGAAATTCAGGTTAGTAGAGCTGGAATGAATCCTCATGAGTCAGGGAATGAAGCAGGGCAAGAGGAGTGGTCAAGTGCCTTGAAAAGAGTCCTCCATCAACATAATTCAAAGTTGCCTGCCTACCCAAGATAATTATCACGTTTCATTGCTCACATGAAATACCTACCCTGTCGTATCTCAATCTTCCCACATTACTTATTTCCTTGTTAGATTCCCCTGTAAGTCTACTCACTGAAAATTCACTGCTGAGGGAATACATCTACTAATGGACTTAATCCAAACAATTGGGCAATAAGACAAATACATGTGTAATGGTATGTTTGCTTTCTCACTCCATTTCAGACCTGTTAGATAATCAATACTGGATGGGAAAATGACATTCTCGTGAGAGCTGAAAACTTTAATATATTTATATTACCTGTTTAAGCACAGGAATATCTGTATATAGACATATCACACAGAATCCTAATATTTCATGGACCAATTCATCAGAGTAAATCCATATGGCCTCAAATGCACGGGCAAGACTTGGAAATATTGTTTAACTAATATGCACACTAAGTAAGAAGAGTCTTCCAGGAATCAAATTCACTCACAATTGTGGCTATTTTATACAAGTTGTTCAGCAACAATGTGATTCAGTCAATATTTTTCTTATGGACATCAGCTCAGTGCAGGTGGAAAAGCCTTGTTTTGGTGATCACACAGATACAGGATTGAATCTGATCTTTCATAATTGAATCTGTGACTGAGGACAAGTTACTTAAACACTGACCCTCTGACTCTTTGTAAAGTAGGGCTCCCTTCCTTAAGAGCATGAGTATGAGGATTGAAAGATACATAAATTGTCTGGCATGGAACAAGTGCTCATTATGGATTAATCCCCTTCCCATTCTCTCCCCCTGGGAACAATGAATGATTCAGTTTGTAATTCACTTAAGAAGAATTGTTGGAATTCTCTAAAATGAAGTATTGTTTAGACAGTCAATCCTTAGCCCCCTTATTATCATTGAATATGCTATTTGCATCATATAGTTTAGCCATGGTGTGTATAATTTCAATTTAACTAGAAACAATTTTCCTCTCACCAACATTGCTTCCAACTCAATTACCTGAGCTTCAGCTTAGTTGGAAGCAAGTGGCATTTCTAGTAATTTTGAACTTCCAAAAAAATGTAACCCCCTTATTCTATGTTAATTTCCAAACAATCAGATCAACAGTTGAATTGAGTCGTGACTGCTCAGTCACATATATTCCTAAAGATGGAAAATAAAAGTGTCTGTCAGAGAGTTAAAGTTCTCTTTGGTTGGATTGTGTCAGAAGCAGACCCTGAGCCAAGGATTCTAGTTCAAGTGATTTAGTAAGGAAGTGCTTCTAGGAAGTATTAGTGAGGGAGCTGGAGAAGCCAAACAGGAAAGGAGAAGAAGTCAAGCAAGAGTTCAATTTCAGGTGAAGCCCCAGACTCGGCTTGATACTCTGGTGAGCTCTGGAGCATAAATTGTACCTCTGAGTTTATCCTGTCTGGAAGCATAGGAACTGTCATTTTTTAACCCAGGAACAGGTAGTCATTTACTGATGTTGTATGCCATCTAGTCACTTCCGACTCATAATGAACCTATAGGACAGAGTAGAACTTCCCCATAGGGTTTCCTAGGCTATAATCTTTACGGGAGTATATACAGGAATGTATAGCCAGGTCATTTCTCCTGTGGAGCTGCTGATGGGCTAGAATCACCAGCCTTTGGGTTAGCAGCTCAGTGCTTAATCATTGTGCCACACGTGCTCCTTTCATTGACTGCTAGGCTGCTTCCAAGGGCATGAATTCTCAGGAACTTCTGGTAGTGTTAGGGTGAGACAACTCTAGTACCCAAGGTCAAGCTTCAAAAGACGGTTGCAGCTGTAAACCCTCATCAAAAAGCACAGACCAACTATGGGATGGCACACAGTACTGGTAAAGGAGATGAAGGGGATTGGGGCAGACCACTAATTGTGTCTACACTCTTCACAGCTCCTTGCACTTTCAGAATCAGGAGCATATGAGGACCATTAGAGCATTATTAGTCCCCAGTAAAGTGAGTTGCTTTAGTAAATGGGCAGTACCCAAATATTATAGGACTTATCTGAATTGAATATCACATAGCATGACATGGCTATTTCATTGTACCTTAAGGGCTTCTGATAACAGTGAAAATATAATAACTATTAGTATTCTTAGGTTGTTGTTGTGCTGTTGAGTCGCTTCTGACTCATTGTGACCCCACATACAACAAAACACTGCACAGTCTTGAGCCATTCAAAACCATCTTCACAGTTGTTGTTATGCTTGAGCCCATGTTACAGCCACTGTGGGAGACCCATCTCATTGAGGGTCTTCTTCCCTTTCGTAGACCTTCTATTTTACCAAGCAAGTATTATTATTAGTATCCAGGATTTCTTATACCTTAGATACTAAAAAAGTAAAAAATAAAAAAAATTTATTTTATTTTTTTAGTATCTTAGCAAAGCTCACAAGCCTCATTTTAGTTACGAGGAAACTGAGCCTTGGAAAACTTTTTTATGATCCTGTAGCTAGTAAGTGGCTAAATTAGAAGTGGAGTGCTGGTGTAAAACCAAAACCCTTTTGCCTTCAAATATGCTAAACTTTGCCCTTTAGCTGTAGTAATGGAATCTGTGAGACGGTAGGAAATCCCCCGTATTCATTATCCATTGCTGCATAACAAATTGTCTCAAAACTTAAAACAACAACAAACATTTATTGTCCTCACAGTTTCTGTGGGTCGGGGACTCGGGAGCAGCTGATCTGAGTAGTTGCTGGCTTGGTGTATCTCATGAGGTTGCCATTAAGATGTCCGCTAGGGCTGTAATCCTCTGCAGGTTTCACTGGAACTGGAAGATCTACTACCAACACGGCTCACTCACATTATTGGCAGAAGCCCTTAGTTTCTTGCCACATGGACCACCCAATAGGGCTGGTTGAATGTCCTCACAAAGTGGCAGTTTCCCTCAGAGCGAGTGGTCCAAAAGAGGCCAAGGCAGAAGCCACAGTGTCTTTATGGCCATAGACTTGCAATATCCTATAGGTTCCAAGATCAGCCCTATTAATTGTGTAAGGAGACTACTCAAGGGTATGAGTACCAGGAGGTGGGGATCTTTGGGGGCCATCTTGGAGTCTGGTTACCACAACACCACCCCTTTCTTCTTTAACCTAGATGTGGCACTCCCGCTGTTTCCCCGGAGGATTTGTTAACCACTTGGTTGCATCCACCCAAGAAAAAATTGTTTAAAACTAAAAATAAGTAAGCAAAAAAATCTTCAGTGCATTAGCAAGACATGTAGATGTTACTGAATATTAAAAAGGAGATCAAGAAGAGGATTTACATCACACACCACTAGATAGAAACAAAATTAGATTTTCCTTTACATCTGTCTGCTTTCCTTTTTCAAAGTCCCCCTCTTTGGCTGCCATCCATCTTATTTCTCTTTTATCTCTTTCCCACATAGCCTCTAAAATCTCCTCTGTCCTGCCAAAATATTCAGCCCTGGTTCTGAGCTTACAAACACACTTGGTAAAACAAAATCCTGACAGCCATTCTCACTTGTTCAGAATGCAGGAATCTCTGCCCTATCATAAAAAATGAGGGTCAAAGTAGGTTATTGCTATTTACTCAACAAAAAGGCCTATTTCCTGGGCTAGAGAGAGAGTGAGAGGCAAATATGTTCTCTTGTTTGGAAAATAAAACTATTCTCCGAATTGTTTTACATATAGTATACATTTATGGCTTTCAGGGAGCCCCGGTGGCATAATGGTTAAGAGCTAAGGCTGCTAACCAAAAGGTCGGCAGTTTGAACACGCCAGGCACTCCTTGGAAACCGTATGGGGCAATTCTACTCTGTCCTATAGGGTTACTATGAGTCAGAATCGACTCGATGGCAACAGGTTTTTATTTTTAATATGGCTTCCAGATCCAGGGTCCTTGAGTTTCATGCTGATTAGTTGCTATGCCTGTTGGAGGTTACAGATACGTTCTTGCCATTGAGTTTGTTGCCCCCTTTCTTACTTTTTTTTTTTTCTTACCACTGCATTCTTAATCACCTAGCCAACATGCTGTCTGCTTTAGAAATATTCTCATTCCTTCTGTTTTTCAGTTAACTTGATTCTGGATGGGAGATAAAATCCTTGCCCCTGAAGAACTCAAGCAGTTATGAATGACTGCAACTTAATAGCTGTAGCTTGGGTGTGCTTATTAATGCACACCCCACCCAGTGTCTGCATGCAGCAGAGCTGGTTCACCTGTTTGTTAATTGACTCTAATTGAGATTCCCCAGATGAGTGCAGCAATGAGAGCAGAGGCTTGTCAGCCTGCATTGTCCCTGATAATGGGCTCTACTTTAATACTCATCTCGATTACCTTAAATAGAAAAAAAAAAAATTCTGGACAATTCCAAAGGAGGCCATCATTGAAATCTTGCTAAATTCAAGGCATAAGATACATTTATGGACATTAAAAAAAAATGACAATGAGGTCTTTGCCCTATAGTCGTTCATGCTTTATTGGGAGGAGACGGTTGAGTTATGATTACAGAATGATGACACTGGTTTTGAGGGGATAGGTACACTTAAGCATATTTTATGCTTCTTTCATTTCTTATTCATCCATCAAATATGAGATATATTGGATATATAGTAATGAAAGGCTGAAAACAAGAATGGGCTACTATGGGCTAAAAAGAATGGGAAGGAATTTGTTTTTGAGAGTGGTGTAATTTCTTTGGGGGAAGTTATTGGAATTATGAGTAAAGGTGGGTGATAGAAATGGGAGAGTCTATTCAGAGGAGATTACAGAGATAAATCTAGATGTAACAGAGGGAGAAGTAGTGGAAGGGGAGGCTAGAAAAGAAGATTCCTCTGGATTGTATAAAATCTTGAATAGCAGGTCAAATTTTGGATTTGATGCTGTAGGCAGTGAGGAGCCACTGATGACCTTTGAACTAAGAGACATATAATGGAAATACTGCTCTTGAGAAGGTTAACCCTAGTCACCAGGTGTATGATATATTAATGCAAGGAGAAACTGGAAGCAGGAAGAGTAACTTAGACAAATCTCAGAAACTTGGAAAAGAGAGAGAAGAGTTGAGCTCATGAATATTCCTGTACAAATTAATGTTCTATTTTTTCTTTGCAGTTCTTAAATCTAGTCTTTATGAAATATGCTTTGGAAATATGACAATGATACGGATTTGTAGAATCACTGATTCCTCTTCTACCTCACTAGTGTTTGCAAGGAGCATTCTGATATTTCATTAACTATATGTCTTTGTAGAGGCTGTAAAACACTGAGGGTCTTAAAATGGCCTGAGAGAATGCATGTCATCCATCAGTGTCCTGCACTTGAAATTATTATTAAATTTTTTAATTCACTTAGAAACAGCTAATATATATGAAAATCCTAAGTGTATGTTATTTGTAGACATGTCAATGCAACTGTGTTTTATGACTAACACATTTTTATTGTGTTAATTTCAAACAATAGCACAAGATTTACCCTCACTAAAATAATTCCAGTTGTAGATTTGTTTGACACAATGTTGTATTATTATCATTATTTTGCTAACAACAGAGCAGTGTGGCAATTCTGAATACACATGTGTTTGCTGAAAGCGATAAATTGGTGATTTTCTCCTCTGTGGGACAGAACCCAGTAAGATAGATATAAAGCAAAAATCCTGCAAGTAATACTTTTAGAGCATTTCTTAGTAGCAATTTCAATTTGTCTCTAGCACTATATGTATCTCCAACTGTTACTCCTTTCATTCCATAATTTTTATTCTCAGATCTTTCCATTTCATATCCCAAAGATAACATTTGCTCAAACATAAAAATAACATTTCGCTGCCTTTGGGTGGCCCTTGTGAATTTATCTCTCAATTCTTGCTTCCCTTAGTTCCCCAGTAGCGTTGAAAAACACCCAAGTTAGCTGAATTCTAAACTGAATGACTGTGACATCCCCACAGTAGCATAATTCCAAATGCCTATTTGATAGCCCAATTGATGGCTAATAGGCCCTTCACTTTTAACACATCTAAAATGGAATTCTCATTTACCCTTCCACTCCCAGCCTTGATCCTCCCTAGATTCTCTACTGAGTACATAGTACTATCAGTACCTGGGAGCCTAGGTTAAAAATAACAATAAAAAAAAAATTAAAAAATAATAATAATAAATAAAAATTTAAATATCATTTGTAAATTCTTCTCATTGTCTAAATCTCTACATCCTATAAGTATACACATTTCTGGGAAGTTCTTATTGCAAAATACATTCCTGACCACTCCTCTCCTTTTTTGCTGCCCCCACCTTAGTTTACCCACTTCTCTCCTAACTGGTCTCTTTGTTCTCCATCTGGTCTGTTCTTTGGTCCATCGCTACATTTTATGCACAGTAGTGTCAACTGTCCACTACTCAAAAGAGCACCAGAAAAAAAGAAAACCCTATTGAGCACCCAAATGTACATTTTTTTTGGCCCTGCTGCAGTAAGGGAGAACATAACTCAACAGAGTCTTAGTAGGATCTCAAAATGGAGAAATTAGGATAGGGTACTTATTTTGTGGAAGCCCTGGTGGCATAGTGGTTAAGTGCTACAGCTGCTAACCAAAAGGTTGGCAGTTCAAATCCACCAGGTGCTCCTTGGAAACTCTATGGGGCAGTTCTACTCTGTCCTGTAGGGTCGCTATGGGTTGGAAATGACTCAACGGCAATAGGTTTATTTATTGTGTTTTATGAGGGCAGCGAAGGTTCAATGGTAGAATTATCTACTTCCATGCAGAAGACCTGGGTTTGATTCCTGGCCAACGAACCTCAAGCACAGCTACCATCTGTCTGTCAGTGTTGCTGTGATTATGAACAGACTTCAGCAGAGCTTCCAGACTAAGACAGACTAGACAGAAAGGCCTGGTAATCTACTTCCAAAAATCAGTCAATGAAAATCCTGTGGATCACAACAGTCCCACCCCATTGTGCATTGGGTTGCCATGAGTTGATGGTAGCTAACAACAACACTTTATTGTGTTTCAGGGCTTGGGATGGGCGATTTTAAGTTGGGTCTTGCTAGGCAGGGACTGGTTGAAATCAGACAGTGCAAATTACATCATCACTTTGGGTAGGTGGGTACAGTGAGATAAGGGTCTGAAGTGAGCCTTGATAATTACGTTGCTAAGTAAGTACCTCTTGGAGCAAGAATCCAGGTCATTTTCACTTGGAATAAGGGTTGTTTAACACAGGGACAGAAAAAGTATCCTTGGTTCCAGTGTTTTTTAAAAAGGAAGAGGAAAATTACGTTAGTTTTGTAAGTATTCAAAAACTTAACACAACTCCTTATATCCCTGCATAAAAGTCTCCTAAAGCTTCCTTTTGCAAACAGAGTAAAATTCAAACTCAGATTATAAGGTCCTATATAAGCTGTCCCCTGTGTCCTTGCTGACTTTAATTCATATCACTCTCCCCTTACTGTCTGTGTTCTAGCCACACTGGCCTTTCGTCTCCTTGAATAAACCAAGCTCATTCTTGAACTCACTGGTCGTCTCTGCCTAGAATGAGTCTTTCTTTCCTCTTTCTCATCATTCAAATCATCCTCAAATATCACCAACTCAGAGAAAACTTCCTAGACTATTCATTTAAGTCAGCTCATGACTCCCACATCACTTCATTTCACAGTTCATAGTACTCGTCCCTTTATAGCCAGGATAGCCTGTGTTCAAATCCTTCCTCTGCTACTTACTAGCTATAGGACATTATGAATGTTAATTTGACCTCCGGTGCCTCAGTTTCCCCATCTATTAAAAAGAGGACGATGATGATAGCTACCACATAAGTTGTTGCAAGTCATAAATGAGTTTGGCTTGGTTGAATGCTGACTCCTTAAATATCACCAACAAAACCTGTTGATAAGATAACTGTATTAAAGGAGAACACCATCTCCTCAACACATTGGTTGTGTTGCTGGGGGTGACGGGGAGACGAGGTTGGAATTTACTGAGAATTGGAAGTTTGGTTTCAGTTGGATCTTTCTAAGAATGAACTTTACTAGAATTGGATAAGAATCAGGACATAACAGTCCAGTGTTGGGAGGAATAGCATGGGGAGGATTTTGAGGGAGGATTTCACAGAATCTTAGGGTATAAACTGTTGGTTAATCCTTTCCACAGAAGAGTGGCTGGATCTTTTGGGAAATTCCTGTAATGAACAATAAACCATTTGCCTTGACAAGAGACTCCCAGAAAAATAAAATGATGCTAATGAAGATGGTGGAATGGCAAAATCATGTTATTGTGGGTATATGAGAGTAGGTCATTTTAATCCTCAGTGTGCAGACTGAATGTGGAGATAGCTGGTTTCAGTTCTCAGACGTAAACTATGTAGAACAGTGCCTGGTACACAAAAAGAGCTGAAGAAATATGAATTTTATCATCCATTTACCATCTTCGTGTAAGCTACATGGATAGGCATTTGTCTGAGTCCCCATGTCCTACAACAGTGCCTGGGAAAAAGTAACCCACTGCCATTAAGTAAATTTCAATTCATAGCGACCCTATGGGACAGTTCCAATCTGTCCCATAGGGTTTCCAAGGAGCGGCTGGTAGATTCGAACTGCTGACCTATGGTTAGCAGCTCAGCTCTTAACCACTGTGCCACCAGGGCTTGGGCACAAAGTAAATGCTTAATAAATCATTGCGGAATCGATGAATCTATTTATTTTCCTGTTTACAGTCTGTATCCCTGACTAGAATATAAACTCCACAAGGGTAGGAAACATGTCTGTCTGCTTCAGCACAGTATTCCACGGGCTTGGGAGAGTGCCTGGCACACAGTAGCACATACTGCATATTTGTTGAATAATTAATAAACACCTTTGAGTATCATAAAACAACGTTGAGTGTAAGACCAGCTTCCAGTTTTTTTCACCTCTGTTGAAAAGTATGGGTCCATAAAAAGAACACAAAATAAAGAACAAGGAACGCAAAGGAACAATAAAACCATTCTATTTTAAAATACATTTGGGAAACGTTGGTTAAATAAAGTTAAATAGGATTCTTTTCTTTCAGACTTCTCAGATCCGTTAATCGGCTAACGTGCTTGGTGAATTACTAATAGGGGAATAGAGTGCACACTTGTTTGATCAAGGAAACTTCCCCCCCCCTTTTTTTGGTCTAAAAACCAAAAACCCATTGCCTTCGAGTCAATTCTGACTCATAGCAACCCTACAGGACAGAGTAGAACTGCCCCATAGTGTTTCCAAGGAGTGGCTGGTGGATTCAAACTGCCGACCATTTGGTTAGCAGCTGTAGCTCTTAACCACTAGGCCACCAGGGCTCCCTTTTTGATCTAGGGACACTGATTTGCACCTCTGGCAACATGACACTAGTGTTCCTTGGGATGGGCTTTGGGAAATGTTTTTTTAAGCGGTTTTATCCTCACAGAGTCAGGGAGGCCATCAGAGGAAACAGAACAGGACTCTGGCAGTGATCTGGTACTGAGTGATGCAGGATAATTGGAGAGCACAAACAGAGGCAGTACCATCATGAGAGGCATGGGACTTCTCCAGAGTCTGCACATAAGCATCCTGTTCGCTACCAGAAAGCAGTCAGGCCTGAGGGAGAATCTGGTTTAATGGCTCCCTAGTGGTGAACTGGAAACCCTGGTGGTGTAGTAGTTAAGAGCTACAGCTGCTAACCAAAAGGTTGGCAGTTTGAATCCACAAGGTGTTCCTTGGAAACACTATGAGGCAGTTCTACTCTGTCCTATAGTGGTTGCTATGAGTCAGAATCGATGCAATGGGTTTGGTTTTTGGTGGTTTAATTGGTGAACTGTGGTTAAAGAGATAGGCTGCTAACCAAAAGATCAGCAGTTTGAATCCACCAGCCATTCCTTGGAAACCGTATGGGGCGGTTCTGCTCTGTCCTATAGGGTCTCTATGAGTCGGAACTGACTCAACAGCAACAGGTTTGGGTTTTTTTGTTGTTGTTGTCATTCAATTGGTAAACATCCTCCAAAATAGCCAAGTAGATGGCTGTGCTCTCAATCACAAGGTCTCTGTGTGTCTCATTCATATAGTACTGCAAGAGAAGAGTTTCCCAAAGTCACAAAATAGACATTAGATATCCAAGAATTTTGTTCTTCTGTTTGGCCATCATGCATTACTTCAACTTGGGTTTTGCCCCTAAACTGTTGTGCTGTGGTGTCCTTAGGAAATTAAAACCAAGACACAACAGGAGATCAGGTTCTGGTGCTTGTCCGTGTGGAATGACTTGCACGCCTTAGCTTTAGATCAGTTTTTCACCTTCCTGTGCCTCAGATTCTTCAGGAGGAAACTGAGTGGTTGGGGCAATAGTCATAGGTTCTGAATTACACTCTGAGGAACTTTATATATAGTCTTTCCTCTTGTGCTGGGCAGGGAGGTAGGCTGAGGTAGGCCTCTGGGAACAGTGAAGAGGCCTAGTCACTGCAATCCTGCTTTTATTTGCTCTATCTGTATAATTTCATTTGAAGAGAGGAATCTGTTACTAAAGAGGTAGTTTGAAAACCACTTTACTAGGTCAGTGGTCAGCGAACTATGGCTCATGGGTCAAATCTGGCCTGCCTCCTGTCTCTGCCTGCCTAGCAAGCTAAGAATGGTTTTTACATTTTTAATTTGTTTTGAAAAATCAAAAAAGGAGAAGGATATTTTGTGACACAAAAATTATGAAATTTAAATTTTAGTGTCCATAAGTAAAATATTATTGGAACATCCATTTGTTTATGTATTTTCTATGGTTGTTTTCTTGCTTCAGCTGCAGAGGTGAGTAGTTGCCATAGTAGCTGTAAGGTTTGCAAAGCCTACAGTATTTATTACCCTACCCTTTACAGTAAAAGTTTGCTGATCTCTGTACTTGGTGATCACGAAGCTCTCCTTCCATTACCAACATTTTATGATTTCTGTTCATCCTTGTGGAACCATATTGACCAGCTGTATAAGATCCCACTCAAAGTAAATTAAACCTAGCCAGGATCCTTCCACTGTGTGATAAAACTCATTTAGTTTTGGTTGCAAAAATCCTTCTCATTTGAGAACATATACTACCTAATTAGTCTGTGTCTTTTCATCTGCCCTCACTTTTATTCCAAATGGTATTTGTTATTGTATATTATGTTGAAGTTTTTTTTTTATTATACTTTAACTGAGTAACATAAAATGGCATGGCTTCCCTCCACTGTAGGTATTTTAGCATGGCAGAGTTATAGGGTTGTAAGGAAGCTTGAGAAGCCATCTAATCTCTCCTATACCTTGTGGACAGAATGACACTTAAAACACCCTGGAAAGGTTTTGGTTTACCGTACTCTTTAAAACAACAGAGTAAAGTATTCACAAACACTCATTTTGTAGTGCATCAGCTGTCAAATGATTTGGAGCTTGGGTGCCTATGTTTGATCAAAAGGCTATTTAGAGATATTCCATTTTCAGGCTTTAAAATAGTTCAGTAATGGGGCGGTGCTTCCAGCTATTTGGATGTTGATTTTTATTCTAGCCCAAGGCCTTACACCTGGGGAACCACAGCTTTTCAGACATGGTATCTTCTGAGGGCAGTGATTAAGGGGCAGGACCTGGGAGACCAATGTATTGTTGCATGTGAACTTCCCCCCCTCCACACTGTAAAATCCTTGTGAATAGGGGCAAGACTCCTTTTCTTCCTAACTCCCATAGTACACACAGAATATATTGAAGAATGTTCTGCCCACTCTCTTTGGAAGCATATTTCCAAAGATGAAGAGAGGGTATATCTAATCAAATACTTTCTATTGGAAAGCAACCAAGCCTCTCTGTGCACTCACTTCCCCATACAATCGATAGTAAACTAGCATTTTATTTATACTGTATAATGTAGTTCTTTGCAGAAGTCTGATCTGGAAGCCAACTGCTGTTTGTGTTCTCCAGAGTGGTTTTGGATGGAGTGCTAATTATGCTCCACGTCAAGTGCAATGCTGAGAGGGGATCACTATAGCCTTACAGCAGAAGGAAAGTCCAGCTAATGGGCCTCCAAAGATAACCTCATGCTATTTCCTGGGGGGCAAGTACATGTGAAAATACATTTTTGACCAAGGACGTTATACCATTTACATATCAGCTAAGAGGTTCTACCTTTGTGAAACAGCTGTCTAACTGTGTGGCATGAATTTCTTCCAGTAGAGAAAAACATAGCACACACATTAGTTTGAACTGGAAGAAAATATAAATAAACTCATAACACTGGCTGAATCTGGGGTTTAGTGGGTCGTAAACCAAAACCAAGCCCATTGCCATGGAGTCGATTCTGACTCATAGTGACCATTTTAAAGTAAAACTTGAATGGATCTTTGCTCCAGCTAG
This sequence comes from Elephas maximus indicus, assembly GCF_024166365.1. NCBI lineage: Eukaryota > Metazoa > Chordata > Mammalia > Proboscidea > Elephantidae > Elephas > Elephas maximus. The sequence continues at coordinate 149,594,343 of NC_064846.1, read as the reverse complement.
ACCAACTTGATAAATTAGACCTGAGTAGAGCAGTACCTTGTATTTACTAAAAGTGGACAATAAATAGAAGGTAGGAGTGAATAGTTCATATTCTGGGTATTTAAAACTGAAATTTCCTCCCTCTCTCCTGCACGCTTCGATCTCTGATTTTGTTCTTCAGACTCTAAATGGTTCTAGCAGTCTGTACTTTGGCATACTTCCTAAATATTCTTTACTTGTTATTGAGAACTTAATTTTGTGCCAATCTTTTCACTTGTGGAAGCCTAATTGTGACACATGAGTGTTTGCACTCTTATATGTTAGCTCAGCTCCAAGTAGCTTGATGCAGATACTTTTTTCAAGGTATAATAAAGATTGGGGTATACTTCAATTCCACATTCCTTTTTCTATTAGTTTCCTAGGGCTGCTGGAACAGGGTATCACAAACTGGGCGGCTGAGAATTACTGAAATGTCTTCTCTTACACTTCTGAAGGCTAGAAGTCCAAATCAAGGTGTTGGTTCTAGGGGAGACTCTGCCCTCTGCTTTTTCTCTTAACTTCAGGCATTGCTGGCAATTCTTGGTGAACCTTGGCTTGCAGATACCTCACTCTAGTTTGTGCCTCTGTCCTCACAGAGCATTCTCTCTGTATGTCCCTGACTGTGCCCCTCTTCTTATAAGAAAACCAGTCATATTGGATTAGGGCCCACCCAAATGGCCTCATCTTAACTAATTACATCTGTAAAGACCCTATTTCCAAAAGAGGTCACTTTCACAAGTACTGGGTGTTAGGATTTCAACATGTCTTTTTGATGGACACAATTCAACTCATTACACATTTTCTGAAGACTTATGTGGGTCAGGCTGCACTTAGGAAGCTTCCTGCAGCTCATATACCAGGATACACACACACACACACACACACACACAAAAAAAATTTTTTTTTTTTTTTACACACAAAGCCTGCGTGGAATTTGCTAGAGGAGCACTGAAATGCACAGAAATGGCTTTCTACATGACGTGGGCTTTAGGAAGTGTAAAAGTTAAGAAGAGTGATAGTAGCAATTCATCAATTATCTCACATCTTCCTTCTGAACACACTTCTCTGCCTGGTCCTGTGCTGGGCACTAAGGGAAGAACTACCTTTTAGTGTGATATAGCTTCTCAGGAATTGTATCTTGATAAGCAGATCATTAAATCTAAACTCCTTTGTCAGGCAGGTAAAATGTTAATCCACTGTAGAACCAATACTCTCACCAATACTCACAGGAAGCTGCATTTAGGTAGTATTTTATAAAGTACGGAAACACTGGTGGCCAAGTGGTTAAGAACTATGGCTGCTAACCAAAAGGCTGGCAGTTCGAATCCACCAGGCACTCCTTGGAAACTCTGGGGCAGTTCTACTCTGTCCTATAGGGTCAGTATGAGTTGGAATTGGCTCAACAGCAATGGGTTATAAGGTACAGATCATTTTCATATCTACCATCATATTAAAGGTTCATCGTGTCTGGCTTGAAGTATGTGCTCAGTAAATGTTTGTTGAATGCTGAAATGAATAATCCTAGTTGCTAAGTGAAAGAGTCATTTTTATCCCCACTGATAGATTAGGAAAGCGATGCTCACAGAGATTGACTTGTCCAGGTCACTCAGCTAGTAAGGGGCAAAGGCAGGAGTGAAGAGTTCTTGTGTGTCATGTATGCTCTGCGATCTGTTTATTTTTTCTTAATGGTTTTAGCAGTCTATACTTTGGCATACTTCCTAAATAAAATACACTCAAGGCCCTTTTAAACGTAATAATGAAACAAACAAACAAACAAACAAACCCGTTGCTGTCGAGTGGATTCTGACTCACAGCAACACTATAGAACAGGGTAGAACTGCCCCCATAGGGTTTCCAGCAAGTGGCTGGTGGATTCAAACTGGTGACCTTTTGGTTAGCAGCGGTAGCTCTTAACCACTGCACTGCCAGGGCTGAAAACATAATAATAGTTACCTGTTTGTTACTGAGGACTTAATTTTGTGCACAGCGCTGTACTAACTGCTTTACATTTATTAACCTGTTTACTTTGAATAATAAATCTACCAGGTAGGTGTTATTATCCCCATTTATAAAATATTTTAAGTAAAAATTTAAAACTCCTCCATTGATTTTTATTATAGTCATCTAAACCTTATAGTGCAGATTAGATGTTTAGTTTTAAATACATTTATAAATCACGTCAAAGATATATATATATGGAGAGAGAGAGAGATCGAGCCCTGGTGGTGCAGTGATTAAGCACTTGGTTGCTAATCAGAAAGTCAGCAGTTTGGGCCCACTAGCTGCTCTGCAGAAGAAAGATGTTGCAGTCTGCTTCCATAAAGATTACAGTGTTGGAAACCCTATGGGGCAGTTCTACTATGTCCTATAGAGTTGCTATGAGTCGGAACTGGCTCAATGGCACACAACAACAACAAAAAAAATATATTACATATATACTTAAAAATGGCTCATAGATAGCAATGCACTTGAGATATAAAAGCTATTCAGAGTATTTGGAGGTTGAGGACAATTCTGAATGCAACTTGATTTATTCTTGCCAAGATTATGCCATCAATCTATGATTTTAGGAATATATCTGGTCCATAGATGGAAAGGAAATGTCAAGAAGAGAGAGGGAAAGTGTTCAGTAACTTAATGCCAGACACATTTAGTACTCACAGCTACCCTGTGAAATAAGATTTATTTAAAAAGTTTTTAAATCTCCAATTAAAGATGAGGCAACTGAGGATTGTAGAAATTAAGAAATCGGTTCAAATACCTTAATTTGACGCAGGAGAAAATACAAGTAAACCCATAACAATGGCTGAATCTGGGGTTCAGGGGTTTACAGGGAGAATTTATTTTAGAGTAAAATTGATTTGGGTTGAACTTGAGTCCAGATAGAATAGGTCACTCTTTCTCCTGAGACCAGGGAAGGGGTGGGGTGAGGTGCAGGGAGTTGAGATGGAAAATCAGGTCTGCTTGGGACCAAATATAGTTCCCTCTGACAACACAGAGCTGCCTCCAAAGAAATTAAACTCATGACCTTGGTCTATATGAAATGAAGCCAGATAAATTAACCTGACATACACTCTTATATAAGAAATCCTTGAAAAGGAGGAACTGAGGAAACCAGGGAATCATATTTCCTGTAAGAAAAGTTCAGGTGGTAAAAATACTTACCAGCAAAGTAATTTGGTGGTGCACCATACTATAATATCAACATTACAAAGGAAAACACCAAAAGTGGTGAAAAAATGGACCCTAGAATAATGTCATCAACAAAGCATGTAAACATTTCTTGGTATTACATATACATCTGCTGTTTTAAACTCTGAAACTGTAAAGCATTTTGATACCCCTCCAGGAAAATGAACACCAAAAAAGAAAAGAAAAAATAAAAAGCTTCCTAATCAGTTGTGGTGTCATAGTGGTTAAGAGCTATGGCTGCTAACCAAAAGGCCGGCAGTTCAAATCCACCAGGCACTCCTTGGAAGCTCTATGGGGTGGTTCTACTCTGTCCTATAGGGTCACTATGAGTCGGAATCAACTCGACGGCAATGGGTTATGGAATCAGTTGTGGAAGTAGTAGCTTATTTAAAAAATACATTTTTAAAAAATTGCAGCATATATTATAATTGGAGGTTTGAAAAAAAAATTTTTTCTGATGGGAGTAGGCACTACTGACAAAGCAACCAATGTATTTGTAACAAGAGCTCAACTGTAACAACAGTTGGTTAAAGGACGTGAGTGCTCATTCAGCCCTTCTGGTGAAAAAGGTAACTAAAGAGGAGACCTTAAACATTGTCCCTTAACAGCAAAGTCACATGCATATCTAATATTTGAAATGAAAGATAAAAAGAAAAATTTTAAAATCCAGTGATTTCTTTGAAATTAATCCTTCCCGAAGCCCAGGGACTGCTGAAAATTTCTAGGGTAAAATAATAGATACAAAAACAAACAAACAAAAAAACAAATGGAAACAGAGCATTTGAAGATGAAGGCCAGACTTAAGTTTAGACTGCATTAATATGTATTAGATCACACACACAAAAAAAATTTTAAAGACATATGGCAGAGGAAAGGCCATGATGGGGAATTTGGGTTTAGTTTAAACTCTGCAGGAAAAAAAAAATATATATATATATATATACATATATATATATATATATATAATTAGAAAGTTAGAAAAGCAAACTGTAAGATAGAATATCCAGCCAGTTAGTGATTCAGTTGCTTCTGTTGCTAGGCATTTTTTGTCTTCTGGCTCAGACTCTCCTTGTTGCTTTTCCTTTCCTTCTTTGTCATTTCTATCCTTCAGCATCCCACTCAGATGTTGCCCTCCCAGGCCAGGCCTTCTCCTAACCAGTTCTTCTGAATACGCTGCCCAATTTCTGGCCTCTTTTTTTTTTTTTTTTAACCCTTTTTTAACCCTGCCCCAGACTTATTTGAATCTGACTTGCTTTTCATTTGTAGATTGTATTGCTTCTGAGTTCTGGAGAACAGGAACAGCCGCAGCCATTCACCATTTTCACTTTCGTATTCTTAATGCAATGCATACCACAATGGTTCAGCCTTTACCCAGCCTCAAGTGTCATCTTGCACCACTCCCCCCTCTCTGAATTTCTTCTCCAGCATTTTCTCAGTCCCCATCCTAGTCTCATTCAGCCCCACCACAACACCTTTGCCTTCTGCCTGGGATCTATTCTTACTGCTCTTTGCCTAATTAATTCCTACTTGTCCTTCACGTCCAATATCAGAGAGACCTTGGATGACCTCCCCAAACAAGTCGAGTCCCCTTATAGGCTTTCATAGTGTTGTGTACCTAGCATTTGGCACAATTGGAATTCCAAATTTGTTTACTGAGGTCTCCTGCCCCTATTAGAATATACATTCCATGAGGGCAGATACTATGTTCATATTTTGCTTATTATATCCCTAGTCCATTGCATAGGAGTTTGCATACAGTAGATGCTCAATAAATATTTGTTAAATAAATGGATACTACGGGCCTTGGAAACTCTATGAGGCAGTTCTACTCTATCCTATAGGATTGCTGTGAGTTGTAATTAACTCACAGCAATAGGAATATTTGTTCAGTGGGATACATATAACCACTAAAAACAAAACCGAAAAAACAGGTTGCAGTTGAGTCAATGCCTACTGATGGCAACCCACATGTGGGAGTTAATTATCAGTGGTCAAAAATTCAGGATGTTTGCTCTTAGTTTTCCTTCACTTGAACAAAGATAGATATTGAAAAAAAGAAAGTTTTTTTGCCATATCAGTTCCATTTAGTCTGGTACCTTCAGTGAAATTCTGATCTAGAGACCTTGGCCTATGTTAATTCTTCCCCAAATTACACTAGGAACATTTGTATGGGTAGGCTGAAAACAAGGGAGAGGATAAAGAAACTAAGGGGAAGAGAAAGACAATCCCAGTATAAAGGATTGAGGTTCTATGGGAGTTTGATTAAAGAAGTAGTAAATAGACATTTTTATATTTGTTATGAAAATTTCTGGGATGTTTTCAAAAAATATAGTAGTCAAGTGCTTGTAAATGTGGGCTGCCTAACCCTAATGGGGGCATATTTTCTCAAAGTGGGCTTACCTATCTTACATTATGGCTTTGTGGAGATATTTTAAGACATTAGCAAAGGATATAACCATTTAGTAACCAGGAAGGAAAACAATGTCCCAGAACAAACCTGGAGGGCTAGTCATTATACTGTACTTCAAGTCAGAATTGCCTGGGGTGCTTGGTTAAAAATGCAGATTCCTGGGTCCCATCCTGCATATAATGAAACAGACTTTTTTGGACAGTGCCCAGGAATCCCCCTAAAAAAAAATTTTTTTTTTGAGAACCAGTACTCTGGATGTTTAGATGATAGAGAGGTAATGAGGAAGAGAAATACCCCTACCTGCATTGTTTTTGTGTAGCTTTTTCATGTCTGAGTGAGTGAAAACCTCACCTGTGAAATATCTCTGGATTCCAAAGCAGAGTCAGGATTGTGTGTGTGTGTGTGTTGGTGGTCGTGGGGTTGTCACTGAGTTTAATTGACTCTAGTTGTTTCTATTTCCTCATGTCATTCCCAGGAGAAATAAGAAATCTCAGATACATTGAGATACTTTTGATTTCTCAAAAAAAAAAATCTATTAGTGTCATGGATTGAATTATGCCCCCCCCCAAAATGTGTGCATCAATTGGGCTGGGCCCTGATTCCCGGTATTGTGTGATTTTCCTATATGCTTTAGATCCTGTCTCTATGATGTTAATGAGGGAGGATGAGCGGCAGTTGTGTTAGTGAGGCAGGACTCAGCCTACAGGATTAGATTGTGTTTTGAGGAAATCTGTTGAGATATAAAAGATATAAGCAAGCAGAGAGACAGGGACACCTCATACCACCAAGAAAGCAGTGCCAGGAGCAGATCTTGTCCTTTGGACCGGGGGTTCCTACGCAAAGAAGCTCCTCGACCATGGAAATACTGAGGACAAGGATCTTTCTCCAGAGCTGACAGAGAGAGAAAGCCATCCCTTGGAGCTGACACCCTGAATTCGGACTTTTAGCCTACTTTATCGACTCGATGGCACTGAGTGTTTACTCTGAGGAAATAAATTTCTCTTGGTTAAAGCCATCCACCGTGGTATTTCTGTTAGAGCAGCACTAGATGACTAAGACAATAAGTGTTTTGGTTTTATGATGAATTTAAGGGCTGTTTGCTGTTTTCCTCTCTCTTTTATCCCCTACTCTTCTCAAAAAATTACTCATTAAATAATGGATATTTTAGATAAGAATTAAAAACATAGACCTTTATTCCTGAAGACCCTGAAATTTTTCCTTAAAATAAAGCCAAACTTTATTTTGAGCGAAAGAAATAGAGAGTGAATATGTAAAATATTAGATATGGAATGTTCAAGTTCAAATTAGTTTATTATAATTTTTTTATGTTTTAAATGACAGAGATAGGGAATTGAGAAACTAAAAAATGTACATTCAAGAACATAGTTAATCAAAAAAAGTAGGAAACTTCAGGAGAACTGTGTACTTTGAGACTGAAGAGATTAAGAAGGGATTACTTGATATCTGCACAGTTCTTAGGGAATAGATATGATGGTGATTCTTACTGTTTGAGCAATGTCAATTGTCAGCATGCGCCCCCAAGTTTATATCAAAGAAAAGTCACAAGAAAACATAAAGAGATTCATCACACTGAAAATGGATAACATGGAATAAGTCGGCAAGGCCAGCAAAAGAAGAAAGTATTACAAGTATAATTTAAGAATAGTTTTGGCAAGAAAAGGTTGGGGGAAAAGCAGAGTAGGCTATAATAATATTTATAACTCAAAGATGAGCCAGACCTAAATGTACACCTTGGCCTCTTTCCATCCTAAGATGTCCTATATAACCCAAAAAAGTGTTATGATTTATATTCAGCTCCAAGTCTAGACTGACTGGTTTAGGTATCCTGTGTTTAAGTCTGCTTTAGTCTTACAGGAAGACCAGTCATCTAGACCTCAAGTTAAATATGTAATTGATGTATAAAAATAAAATACAGTTGAGAAAGGCAAGTTTATCAAGCAAGTTTAGCACTTCTTTGATAAAGTCTAATTATATAGAGTCCTGTACGTAAATTGAAGATTAATATGCAATTGATGCATGAAAATAAAATTCAGCTGAGTGAACTACTGTGTCGTTAAAAAAGAAAATAGAGAACTGATGCTTCGGTAACAAAGTAGCTAATCATATAAAAGCTCCTACGCATGTGAGCTGGCAAGTATATGTTGATTGATTAATTAATTGAGGTCAGGTTCAATTCCAAATATTTCTGGGTAGTCGGAATTTGTTATAAGAGGTAATCTTCAAATTAAATGGATCACTGAAAAGGATTAGTAATAGATTTTATACAAAATTAATCACAGTGAAAAAAGTCTTGGAAATATGATTTTTATAATTATAATCTTCCGTCTTTAAAAATAAAAACAAGCTTTTTAAAACGTACTAATTCTCGGGGGGGATATATAATGATCAATTGTTTCTGTAATGAAACTATAATAATTTATCAGAATTTTTAATATGCAAAATATGTAATGAGTTGATAATAAGAAAGGAAAACCAATTCACACGTGATACCCACTGGATATATTAGAGTAAAACTTATTCTAATGATCAAAGAAAATTCTATATTTTATAGATAACCTGTGTCCTTCTGGAGCCCTGATGGCACAGTGGTGAAGAGCTTGGCTGCTCACCAAAAGGTCAGCAGTTCAAATCCACCAGCCACTCCTTGGAAACCCTTAGGGGGAGTTCTACTCTATCCTGTAGGGTTGTTATGTGTCTGAATCGTCTCATGTCTCACTGACAATGGGTTGTGCCCTTCTGACATTGCTGAATGACAAACCCGACCTTACCTTCAAAGCCCCATACGGTTTCCAAGGACTTCCTGTTGAATGGATGAAGATGAGTCTGGAAATGTAAGTCAAGGCTAGATAGTGAAGGAATTGTAAGCAGGAGAGATATTAAAAACATTTTCCAACCGTTATGTTCTGGGACACCAACCTCTCAGAATCTGTTGGTCCTTCTCTGCTCCTCCAGCATTAACTAGATGCTGGTTGATGGCAGAGCCCGGGAGGAGGGGGCTTAGGAGTGGCCTGCATTGTGTGAGTAGCAGGGGAAGGCTTTTATGGGTCTTGGGAAGCAGCTTTTTACCAACTAATTTGGAAAGAGTTTAACTATTTAAAACTATGCCAGTACAAACATTAGGCTTTTGAACTTTTTCCCATAGGTCACAGTAAGTGAGCCTCTGGGAAAGGCTGCAAGTGGGAGACTGACTTGCCAGTGTTTTTATTTTAGAAAAATCCTTCTGGTAGTAACATTGAAAATGACAGATTGCATAGGTTTGAGGAAAGATACAAGACTGGTTTGAAGACTTCAGAAAAGAACTGATGTGGTCCCAAATGAGACAGCCACTAGGGAGAAGTGACAAGATATTGAGGAGGAATAATTTTACAGAGTTCCTGACAACTGGAATTGGGGTGGGTGTGAGTTTGACTCGGTGGGCCCAGCATTCTGGCTTGGGCCACTGTGGAGAATAGTACCATGAGATGGGAGAGATAAAAAGATGTACCATTTTTTGCTGTTTGTTTGTTTATCTGGCTTGTTGGTTGACTGGTTGGCGTTATTTAATTAAATTTCTGAGAAGAGTCATGTTTATAAGCTGCGAGCATACCTGCTAATATATTAACTTACACGTATCACACTGCAGTTTTCTCTCTTAGACACCCAAAAGAAAAGGGCAAGGAAGAGGTTGAGGAGATGTGCAGCATTTGATGAGCACGTATTATGCCCTTTTATCTAATTTTAGAATCACATTTGTATGTAAGAATGATAATGTTGCCATTTTATAGATGAGAAATGCTGACTTGGCAATATTGAGTTACTGGCTTGCCTTCAATTCAAACCTGGCTCTATCTCCAGTGTTGTACGGTCTTTTAAGTGCTTGAGGAAAAAAAGAATGGAAGGAATGGAAAGAGGAACAATAACAACAAGTGAGAATATGGAGTTACTAAGGACGGAAGGAAACCCTGGTGGCCTAGTGGTTAAGTGCTACGGCTGCTAACCACGAGATCGGCGGTTGGAGTCCGCCAGGCGCTCCTTGGAAACTCTATCGGGCAGTTCTACTCTGTCCTATAGGGTCGCTATGAGTCGGAATTGACTCGACGGCAGTGGGTTTGGTTTGGTTTGACGGACGAAAGAAGCATCTCTTCTTATCCATAACCAGTTCTTACCCTTACCTAGACAGGTTCACAGTCCATGCTAAAGATGGCTAATGACGTGTTCCTAGCCTGCAAGCGACCCGAGCATAAGACCCATCTGTGAATCGGGTCAGTCAATGGCCAAACCCCTGTTTCCCAAACCATTTCTGGTCTGTGGGGGAATTGAGAGCAGGCAGTTAGAAACCTGTATAGAAATTTGACAAGTAATGTTATGTCTGTTGAATCCAATAATTAAAAAATGGGCTTGTATTTTCTATGTCTCTTTGTTTCATTTTCCTGGTAATGAGTATTGTATTTTACGACAGAATCTCTCTACGATGAATTGGGAACAAACGGACAAAAACTGGCCCTTCACCGCAGGTAATTTGAGAAGTAGTGCTTTAGAGCCTCAGAAGGTGAGAGCCTGCTAGGTGTTTCTGAGCTCTTGGTAACAGGGATTTTCTCTTAGGAACGTGACAGTTTGTTGAGCTGCCTTCAGCGAGTTGTCTATTGACCCCGTATACAAATTTAAGCCAAATAATTTGTTTCATTCGAAGCTACACAATAGATGAACCTGATTTTTGTAATTTAACAAAAAATCCAATTTATGTAACGTATTAAAAGAAGCATTATCAACTTGTTTTCTCCTCAAAAGACTGTAGCTATTAAACTCCTTAATTACTTCATTTTCACTCTCAGTGTAACATTAGCAGTTTAGCACTTCAAGTACAAAAATGATTAATGAGCCTGAGAATTCATTCGCATACGTATCACTTTGCAGTTTGACATAACCCTGGAGCCTCTTCTCTGTTCTAACCATAGCTACACTTCCCCAGCAAATATCTCATTGCATATTAAATGCCTAATCATTGCAAACGATGCATAATTATAGTCATCTTTCCTGTTCCTTCTATACAAAGAGAAAAGACAATAAATCAAATGCATTCAAATATATAACAAACTTTGGAAACAAAAGCATAAATCCAAGGGAACACCTTGATTTTTGCATGGCAGCTGTCCCCCAAAATTCAGTTGCACTTTGAGCTGAATTCTCATCCAGGTAAAAACTACCTAAAAAATATTTGAACATGAAAAGATTTTCAATTTCTAGATTTATACCTATGGGAGTACTGTGATTTGGGAAAATACGATGAGAATAAAGACTGCATTATGGATTCAGAGAATAAGATTTTCTTTGGAGTGATTGTCAAAAATATCTGCAGGGGGCTATTTCAGTCTAACCATCCTTGGCTTGCAATGGTGACATGTGGCTACATGTCTTTTTTCGCTCTACTGAATTTCCGTTTTGATCTCCCCCAAGGTGATCCCATATTGCTGACTTTGTACAATCATTCCTGAGGCTTAAACTTGTAAGTGTGATCAGTGGTACTGTTTGTCTTTGCCTTGCCTTTCTCTTTGTACCCTATTCTGTGGAGTTCATCCAGGACTGTGTGTGGTCCCTGCCTCATATCCCTCTTCTCCCTGCTGGCTCATCACCTGTAAACTGCACCCTGCCCCTACTCAGTACTGAGTCAACAAGATTAAAGGAGCTCATGTTCAGAACTCAGGGAACTGCGCTTGTTAGGCTTGTTGCCATGATACAGGGTTGTAGCTACTAGAAGGTGAACTAGGCAACTCCCAGGGGTCTTCTGCGTGCAAGGGAATTGCAGGACTGCAGGCTACTTCCTAAACTTGAAATCAGATCTCCAGATGGTTTCAGTCAGGTAGGTAAAACGCTATAGCCCAAATACATACCGCTTTCAATTTGCTTTTCAGAGGGCAATGTTCAGCATCGTGATAAAATATCTATTTCATCCACTGAACTAGACATGGCCAAATATTTATTGGAACAAATTTTTAAAAATCATGTACATACTCTGACAAGGCACACACATCACCTCATCGCACAAGTCTGTACTATAAATGAGGTCTTGTGGACTGGACATCTCTGACTAATAAGCAGACCACTGAGATTACAAGGCAGTGCAGACAACCAGCGCCCTGATGCACTGTTTCCAAGCATGATTCTTTGATTATGATAACTATCGCACTCTTTAACTTACTTGATAAGTAGGGCTGCACTCAACTACTAATGTAAAGGCTGGCGGTTCAACCCACCCAGTGGGGCTGCCAATAAAAAGGCATGGCGATCTGTTTCTGTAAAGATTATAGCCAAGAAAACCCTCTGGAGCAGTTCTACTCTGTAACACCTGGAGTCGCCATGAGTCTGAATCACCTCCACTGGCAATGGTTTGTTTTTTAATGTCCCAAGTATTGCATATGACGTGCTTATACTAAATATATATATAATTTTATTTTTATTTTGCTAAACCTGGCAACCCTATTTATAAGTGGCACTTTATCGGCAACAAATATAATTTGAAACAGTACATTTCCGAGGTGGGTGACTAATAAGATTATTCCCATACCCCCAAATGTCAAGGAAGTGGCGGGGGGAATGTGAAAAAACAGAATAAGAATCCACGGATAGGGACTGAGAGTGGGCCTTACCTGTGTTGTCCACATGCCACGCTGGTGCCATGCCCCACCTCTGGCCCTCGCCCCATATGACCTGCGTATGGCTCTGTTCTGTCACATGAGATGGGACAGGGCTTGAAGCAAAGTCCTGAGCCTGCTCCAGCAAGGCTCTGGCTTAGTTGGGCAGCGGCTTTGCACACTAAGAAATGCTGAATTTGTGGTATACCGGTACACCAGGACACCGAGGGAAAAGATCTGTAAGATTATAATTAACTGGCCCAAACCTGCTTGTGTAAGTTTTGAACATGCTAAAAGGAAGCAGTGAATCCCACCTGTTTGTGGGATGGGCTCATCAAATGAATTTAACGGGACAGGGTCCTATAAATAGAGCAGATATGGGGAGGCTGATGGGGAAAGATTTTCTGGAGGCTTCGTTTGTATAAGACTGTCAAAGAGGACCCCCCCCAAAAAAAGGTAGTCAAAAAGAGAGGTGAATTAGATTTCTAAGAAGGCTTTTAATCCAATACTTCCAAAGTACAAAGGTAAGTCTAACTGTTGGTGGGTGATTTTTAAATGAAATATGCTTCGTTGTTTACAAACTTGTTCTGTACCTAAGACTATATTAAGGTCAAAAAAGAACCAAAAAAGTTATTTCTTTCGATCCATTCTCCTTAAGTTTATGGTTTAAAAAGCTACCAAAAAAAAAAAAAAACCCATTGTCATCAAGTTGATTCTGACTCATGGCGACCCTACAGGACAGAGTAGAATTGCCCCATAGGGTTTCGAAGGAGTGGCTGGTGGATTCCAACTGCTGACCTTTTGGTTAGTAGCTAGAGCGCTTAATTACTGTGCCACCAGGATACCCAGTTGTTGAAAAATCAGCTCTTCTGAATGAAGACTATCAAACAAGTGACACTTTGATTTATTTTTGCTGACAGCTGGCATAACCCTAACAAATTGCTAATTGTTATTGGTAAATATATTTATAATTTTCTCCACTCAGTACACCTTTCCAAGAAAAAGTAGATTCATTCCACTATGTCTTGGGGGCTAAATTTTATCTGTACTAATTTATCCAGCAGTCATTTTCTAAGTGTGCTGTATACTTACAGTTTGCATCTTAAATTACTTTTATTGTATCATGGAGATATTTATTACTTCTAATGATATGTCGATGCCACTTAAATTCACTTAAATTAGTTTTATTGTATCACGGAGATATTTATCACTTCTAATGATATGTCGATGCCACTTTACTTTTAGGCATAATTATAAATTCACTTTAGAATGCCACTTCTCTTGAAGAGAACTGACCAAACCAAACCCAGTGCCGTCGAGTTGATTCCGACTCATAGTGACCCTACAGGACAGAATAGAACTGCCCATAGAGTTTCCAAGGAGAGCCTGGCGGATTCGAACTGCTGACCTCTTGGTTAGCAGCCGTAGTACTTAACCACTACGCCACCAGGGTTTCCTCTCTTGAAGAGATGTGTATGTATTTTCAAGATGGTCATGGTATTCTTAATTCCAAACAAGTGAATGGAATCATTCTTGGGTTATGACATCTACAGAATTACCTTTAAAAAATACATTTGGGAAATGTACAGGGCCTACTACCCAAGATAGTTACGGTGACTAATTAGCGTCTTACCTAGATTTATAGTACCATTACTCTGTAAAATAAGCTTTGTAAAATAGGTCACAAACTGGGTCTGTCTGAATCTTAAGTATGAATCTCATGTTTTATAGGTTTATACCGCAACTTTAAACTAAAACAAAATTTCTTGTCAAAGAAAAAAATACAGCAGTAGACAACTTTGGAGGGCTACACTGCCTCATGTATATCTTTTGCTTGGGTCCTCACCTACAGCTGCTTACGCCAGCCTGACTTGGATTTTGTGCTGTAATGCTAATAACTGGACTACCCCCTTGTTATTGAGAACTAATCTTTGTCTACTACCCCTATGCTAGTAACTTGATCCCTTTCTCATTCTCCCAGATGTCTGGTTCTGAACATCTTTCTGGTGGCTGCAGATCTGACCCCTTCTCTCCTGGTGATTGATGTTCTAACCCCAACTTTACAGTGGCAGCCTTAGATTTTCTGTGTAGGTAGGTGTGCTTCGGGAGCTGTTTGGATGTGGGGGGAAAGCGACTTGAAGTGATGTTTTCATTGCAATCACTGTTCTTACTTACCTTCTTTTTTAAATTTATTTGGGATGGCTTGAGGGCAGTTATAGAAATTATTAAAGGGGGTTCTTTCTAGCCACTCTTTGGCAGTGCCACTGGATTCAAGACTGGGACTCTATAAAAGAAATGTTTTCTTATTTGGTTTTGTGTCCTCAGCTTGTATATGAATTATATATAGCTGTAGTTGGAAACCCTGGTGGTGTAGTGGTTTAGTGCTACAGCTGCTAACCAAGAGGTCGGCACTTCAAATCCGCCAGGCGCTCCTTGGAAACTCTATGAGGCAGTTCGACTCGAGGGCAGTGAGTTTTGGTTTGGGTAGTCAATAAAAGTGCCTTGGATGATTAACCTAATGTCATAAATTCCTGGTCCTAGATTCCCGATAGCTGTATCCATCCAGCTCTTGAGATATCCTATTTCTCCTAGTCGAATGTCTTTTTTGGCAAATGCTTGCTTTGGTAACTACTTATTGCCTTTTATTGTATCCTCCAGTAACCAAGGTATTCAATATATTGAGGGCTACGGACAGTATGGTGTAATCATGAGATTTATCGTAAAACAGACCTAGAACTGAATTTCTTTGCGTAACACCAGTGATCTTGTTACTTAACGTCTCTGTAGCTGTTTTACTTTTTTTTTTTTTAATGAGGATAATTATAATACTCATTCTCTCTCACAATGGTTAAGTGGATTAAGTAAGGAAACTTAAGTGCTTGACATGTACTTGACAATCAGGAAACACTCATAAAAATTGCCCTCATCTGTTCTGTTGAACAAAGATGAACTTTATCTAACACCCTTTATCTATGTTATAGATAAATACCAACCAAAAAAAACCAAACCCACTGCCATCGAGTTGATTCCAACTCATAGCAACCCTATAGACCCTATAGATAAATACAGATAACTCAAAATGCTGAGTCATTCATTCGGGAAACTATCTCCTAAGTGCTACTTTATTCAGGCCCTCTGTTAAGGTGAGCTGGAGCAGACATTTACTAGAAACAATAATAGAGAAAATGACGTACTAGAGTTAAGGATGGCTGGAGGAGGAATAGGGATGGTTGTGGGTAGAGTAACATAATTAAAAATGTAGCCCAAAACGTTGACGAGAATGGAGAAATAATAAGAATTTGAGTTAATTACAGTGCAGAAAATGAAAAGGTGAGCTGGGACACATTGCTGAGGCTAGAAAGGATATGGTTTTAAGAGATTTGTACTGATGCAGCCCTGACAGATAAATGTAAAAGGCTTCCAGGTACATGGAGAGAATCTCTCCTTTGTTTCCCCTGTACTTTTAGTATGTCGCCCTTAAACACTTGTGGTGCTATTCTGATTGCGTATTTACATGCAAGACTCTAATCTAGACCAAGACTCCATCGCAATTGCCTGAGGCTGAGGGGCTTCCCTGGAAGCCGGGCTTTCAGTGCTAAATACCTGAGAATGTCCCAGGCAAACCTGGATGAGTTGGTTATCCTACTTTTAAAAGCAAGGACAAGATTGTGTCTTAGTCTTCACGCATCCCCAGAACTGTACACAGTTTCTGGTGAATTGAAGGGCCTCAATAAATACTTGTGACCTATCAATTTAGCCAGAGCCTTGAGATTTGGTCTCAAATAGAAGAGACCTTGGTTCCTTAAGGCTGAGAATTAGAGAAAACAGAGCGATTTGGCTGAGAGTAAAATTAAGAAGAAAAAAAAGCTAGCTTAATCTGTTTTATTAGGCACCCTGTTGGCACAGTGGTTAAGAGCTATGGCAGCTAACCAAAAGGCCAGCCGTTTGAATTCACCAGCCACTCCTTGGAAACCCTATGGGACAGTTCTACTCTTTTATAGGGTCGCTAAAAGTTGGAATCGGCTCGACAGCAACAGGTGTGGTTTGGTTTAATCTGTTTTATTGGAAAAAGCTGAGTTCTATCTCAAGCCTGCACCTGTAATTTTACACTCCAGGTTTATTGAGACCCTGAGAATTTTCACAATCCAGGAAAATTGTCCCTTGTATTCAATTAAGGAGAAGTATCACAGTGTAATGAAATCAGAACAGGAGTTGAAATCAGAAAAACCATGTCCCAACCACAGCTCTACCACCTGCTAATAAACTCTAAGCTTTATTCCTTTCAACCAAAAACATATACATAACAACAACTACCTTACAGGAAACAGCCCCATATGACTACTTTAAAAAAATATATTTTATTGTGTTTTCAGTGAAAGTTTGCACAGCAAATCAGGTTCCCATTCAGCAATTTCTATACAAATTGTTCGGTGACATTGGTTACATTTTCTACATTGTGTCAACATTCTCGTTTTTTCCATCCTGGATGTTCTGTTTCCAATACTCTAGCTTCCCTGCCTCCCTTTACCTTCTCATCTTTGCTTTTTGGTCCCATGTAGATGATTTTTTAATGGAGCATATTGTTTATTTTATAACCCAATCTGCTATTTAGCTGAAAGGTGATCTCGATAGTAGTTTCAGTTCAAAGTTTTTTGTTGTTGCTGTTTTTTATCTTGCTTTAGGTGAAGGTTTACAGAGCAAATTAGTTTCCCATTCAGTAGTTTATATACAAATTGTTCTGTGATATTGGTCGCAGTCCCCACAATGTATCAGCACTCTCTCCTTTACCACCCTGAGTTCCCCATTTCCATTCGTCCAGTTTTCCTGTCCCTTCCTGCCTTCTTACTTTGCTTTTGGGCAGATGTTGTCCTTTTGGTCTCATGCAGATGATTGTTCTAAGGAGCACTTTCCTCACATGTGTTGTTGTTTATTTATAGGCCTGTCTATTATTTGGCTGAAAGGGGATCTCCAGGAATGGTATCAGTTCCAAGTTAGAAGGATGTCTAAGGGCTATAGTCTCGGGGGTTCCTCCAGCTTCTCTCAGAACAGTAAATCTGGTCTTTTTTATGAATTTGAATTTTGTTCTACATTTTTTCCCCCACTCTAACTAGGAACTTATGATCCTGGTCAGAGTGGTCAGTAGTGGTAGCCAGGCACCATCTAGTTCTTCTGGTCTCGGGCTGGTGGAGGCTGTGGTTCCTGTGGCCCATTAGCCCTCTGGACTAATTGTTTCCTCGAGTCTTTTGTTTTTTCACTCTCCTTCGCTCTAGACAGAAAGAGACGAATAGTTGCATCTTAGATAGCCACTTACAAGCATTTAAGACCCCAGATGCTACTCACCAAAGTAGGATGTAGAACATTTTTTTATGAACTACTTTATGCCAGTTGAGCTAGATATCCCCTGCCCAGTAAATCATTCCCGCGAGGTATTTGGATGTGTCTAGGCTGTTTCTATGACTGTGCTCCCTGTGTGCTCTATTTTATATATGAGTATATAGGTAGCACATACAAATATGTATGTAGAAATATCCACAGCCAAACCTGAACCTGGATGTACTCCCACACGCCCTCCCACACCTATTCTGCATATGTATCTACCTATTATCCACTCATAAATTATTGTTTGTTATTACTGTTGTTGCAGGATTATGTATGTTGTTGTACTTGCCTTTGTTGCCTCTTGTTCTTACATACTGCTCAGTGTCTTCTCTTGCCTTTGTTTTGTTATGCTGACTTCCCTCATATTATATACTGCCTTTCCCTGCAGCAAAGTCAACACATGTTTACTTTCTAGTTAGTGACTTTCCCTCCCTCCCCCTCCCATCCTTGGTGAAAAACAAAAAATGTTTTTTTCTGTGTGTAAGCTTTTTCTTGACTATTTCTAATAGTGGGCTCATACGATATTTGTCTTTTTGTGATTGGCTTATTTCACTCAGCATAATGTCCTCCAAATTCATCCATATTGTGTTATGTTTCAAGGATTCATTATTATTCTTTATTGATGCAGAGTATTCCATTGTGTATAAGTACCACAGTATGTTTATCCATTCGTCTGTTAATGGGCACTTAGGTTGTTTCCATCTTTTTGCTATTGTGAGTAATGCTGCAGTGAACATGGGTGTGCATATGTCTATTCTTGTCATAGCTCTTACTTCTCTAGGATATATACCTAGGAGTGGGATTGCTGAATCATATGGTATTTCTATTTCTAGCTTTTTAAGGAAGTGCCATATCATTTTCCGTAGTGGTTGTACCATTTTACATTCCTACCAGCAGTTTATATACCAGCAGTTTATAAGAGTTTCAATCTCCCCACAGCCTTGCCAGCATTTGTTGTTTTTTGCTTTTTTTTTTTTTTATCAGTGCTGTTATTGCCAGGGTGAGATGATATCTCACTGTAGTTTTAATTTGCATCTCTCTAATGATTGATGATGGCGAGCATCTCTTCAGGTGTTTTTTAGCCACCTGAATGTCTTTTTGGTAAAATGTCTGTTCATGTCCTTTGCTCATTTTTTTAGTTGGGTTGTTTGTCTTTTTGTTGTTAAGTTGCAGTTTTCTATAAATTTTAGAGATTAGACCTTTGTCGGATATGTCATAGCTAAAAAATTTTTCTCCATCTCTAGATTCTCTTTTTATTCTTTTGGTGAAGTCTTTTGATGAGCATAAGTGTTTAATTTTTAGGAGATCCCAGTTATATCTTCTGCTGTTTCTGCATTGTTTAGTTATGTCTGGTATTCTATTTATGCCATAAATTAGGGACCCTAGTGTTGTTCCTATTTTTTCTTCCATGATCTTTATAGTTTTAGGTTTTACATTTAGGTCTTTGATCCATTTTGAGTTAGTTTTTGTATATGGTGTGAGGTATGGATCTTGTTTCATTTTTCTGAAAATAGATATCCAGTTTTGCCAGCACCATTTGTTAAAAAGACTATCTTTTCCCCATTTAATGAACTTCCATCCTTCGTCAAAGATCAGCTGTCCATAGATAAATGGATTTATTTCTTGGTTTTCAATTCTGTTCTATTGGTCTATATATCTGTCATTGTACCAATACTAGGCTGTTTTGACTACCATGGATGTATAGTAGGTTCTCAGATTGGGGAGTGTGAGGCCTCCTACTTTGTTCTTTTTCTTCAGTAATACTTTGCTTATCCAGAGCCTCTTTCCATATAAAGTTAGTGATTAGTTTTTCTATCTCGTTAAAGAATGATGTTGAAATTTGGATTGGGATTGCATTATATTTGTAGATCAGTTTGGGTAGTATTGACATTTTCACAGTGTTTAGTCTTTTTTTTTAAGTCTACCTATCCATGAGCATGGTATTTTTCCATTTATGTAGGTCTCCTTTGGTTTCTTGCAGTAGTGTTTTGTAGTTTTCTTTGTATAGGTCTTTTATGTCTCTGGCTAGATTTATTCTTAAGTATTTTGTCTTTTGGAGGAGTATTATAAATGGTATTGTTTTCTTGATTTCCTTTTTGGAGTTCTCTTTGTTGGTGTAGAGGAATCCAACCGATTTTTGTATGTCGATTTTGTACCCTGCCACTTTCCTGAATTCTTTTCCATATGATAACTTTTATAAAACAGGTTCACAAATGTAAAAAACAAAAACAAAAAAGCCATTGTCATTGAGTCAATTCTGACTCAGGGTGGAACTGCCCCATAGGGTTTCCAAGGAGCAGCTGGTACATTCGAACTGCTGACCTTTTGGTTATCAGCCGAGTTCTCAACCACTGCACCACCAGGGCTCCACAAATGTTAAAAGATAAGATAAATTCTAATTATTCTTTAAAAAATTGTAATTATTTTAATCACCAGTAATGCAATAATGATAATTATATACTCGTTGAAATGACTCAAATAACTTAGCACCAAGGTGTGATACTGAGAAGAACTAAAAACTACAAAAGTTGGATTTCCAAGTTCATTGTTAAGGAGGGTATCTATAAACATCTACAGCAAACCTCTGTGGTCAAAATTCCCAGTAAATAGCAATGATTAAGTAAAATTAAATTCTCACAAAGATTAACTCATTAGACTCCTAAAATGCCCCCACTGGCTCAAACGGCCACAAATGCTCATGAATTACAGTTAAGTTTGTTTCCCCCACGTACTTCAAAAGGCCCTTTTAAAAACTGGAATAAGCATTGGCAAATAAATGAAAAGGACAAAGGAACATGCTTATTTCAAGTTATGCTAGTTTTAGATGAAAATTTAATCTTAGGGACCGCACATATTTGCTAACTGCAGTTCGAATCTACCAGCCACTCCTTGGAAACCCTATGGGGCAGTTCTACTCTGTCTTATAGGGTTGCTAGGAGTCAGAATTGACCCAACAGCAACAGGTTTGGTTTTCCTTTTTTTTTGTTTAGAGTATCTTGGTTATACTTTTGTATCTAAACTGAATAAAAATTTTAAAATTCTCTTTAACACATTTGCCAGCCAAAAGGACCTAAGCAAATTTAATAGTAAAAACACTGCTAATGAACTGCATTCAGTAATAAATTTTATCCTTTGCAATCTTTCAGTTGTGAACGTAGCCTGAGTTGATAGTACAGTGTTCATGTTGGTTCTTAAAAGCTACGTTAGTATTATTAGAGTTTTCACCAATTGGCTGCCATGTCTACAAATGAACTATGAGGACAAAGAAGTCTGGATTTCTAGTGTAGCTGGGTAGCATGGTAACAAGAATCATTCAACCCACCATCTGGGCTAAATTTATTAACAAGAGGGAACTCTGCGTGAACTAACCATAGAAGCTTAACACATCTGGTCAGCAAAGAGATTTATTTTAGCTGGAAAAATTAAAAACCCCTTCTCCTGATAACTTATTCTGCTAGAGGTACTGGACCAGAATCTAAGGTCACCCTACAGATCCTTAGCATGTGAGCATTTTTCAATAGAAGGAGCACTGAAGTTGCTGAACTGTTTTCTCTGCCTAGCCAATTTAAAATGAAATATGATTGAAACCAGTAGGTCTACACTGGTATTTATTTATTTTCCAATGCTTTCATAAACGAGTTTTATAGTATTCAGAGCACAGTGTTAAATTGATTCACCTTTCTCAGGATGAGGATTGTAAGCAATTTGATTAGCTTTTCTCTATTTTCGTCTTCTGACATGTTCTGTTATTACTAAGAAAAATTATAGCTGTTTTTTCTTACTTAAAATAATTTATATTCAGTAGTGTTTTTGTGCCTGCATACAACATAATCTCTACAGGCTCAAATATCAACATTTGTAACTATATGGATATGATGATATTAAGAACACTTCTGAAGACAAATTACCCTTTTAAATGTTTATGATGCTGAGTTTATCCCTCAGCCCTTATAATTGAACTTTGTAAACCAGACACATTCCCCTGTGGTTTATCTAGTGAAGCAAGGAAAGAACGTTAAAAAAATAAAATTAAGATGGTTTTTATATGACTACTAAACATGATAAATGAAGGGAGTCTTGTTACCACGAGAGACATACTTTATTGATCAT
This sequence comes from Elephas maximus indicus, assembly GCF_024166365.1. NCBI lineage: Eukaryota > Metazoa > Chordata > Mammalia > Proboscidea > Elephantidae > Elephas > Elephas maximus. The sequence goes on along the minus strand of NC_064846.1, from coordinate 149,572,605 downwards.
TCACTTCAAAGCTACCAAATGAATGAATGAAAAGGTAAAAGCTGAAAGGGGGCTGATATCTTTCTTCCCGGGGAAAGGTTTTTTCTTTGACAATTTTTTTAACCACCTACTAGGCACAGCAATGTGATGGGAAACCTCTGCGCCTCTTTTTCTTCCTTCCAATGCTTTTCACAGCCAAGTCCACCACGCTGTTCACCTCTAGTTTCACTTGCCTTAGATTCTGTCCATTTTTCTTCCTAGAGCAGTGCCCTGAAACCCCATCTACCTTCTAGTAATTCCGTTTCCTGGTGCTCAGCCCTGCACCTCATTTCTACTCCCTACTTTCTAGTGGTTGTACAACAGCTACAGCTGCCTCGCCACCTCACCTGATAGGAATCCCTTAGGTCCAGTGTCCTGTTTGGCCCTCCTGATATCAGTCCTTTTAAAAATTATTCATTCCTATGGGATTTTGGGAAACCCTGGTGGCGTAGTTGTTAAGAGCTATAGCTGTTAATCAAATGGTCAGCAGTTTGAATCCACCAGGCACTCCTTGGAAACTCTATGGGGCAGTTCTACTCTGTCCTGTAGGGTAGCTATGAGTCAGAATCGACTTGAAGGCAATTTTTTTTTCTTTTGAGGGGGGTTTATGGACTTTTGAATTCCTCATGTCCAAGGTGCTCTCTTAAAAGGTCAATGCTCTTCATGTGGGTAGAGCATTCAATGGTGACAATCTTAGTGTGAAGGGCTCTTCCCTGATCACTGTCCTCTGGGGCTAGAGCAAGCTGAACAGCAGGTGAGCACTGGGCCACTGATAGGGGAAGAGGTAAGGTGGGATGTGCGATGCTGAGATTTTAAGGTCTCAGCTTGATTCATGACTGCCTTGTTGACCATTGTCTTCTGCGTGCCCAGAAGTACCCGTGATATTGTGGATATTCAGGGTTGCCTGGGTCTAAAATTGTCTGTAAAGAAGGATGTCATTTATTTCATTGGCCCACTAACTTCTGTTTTAAACTACTGTGAATGCCCTGGCTATAGTCATAATTTTTGAAATGTGTGGTGAATCTGTATTTTTAGCTGGCTCTGTACAATACATACAAGAATCTCCATGTTTTTTCTGAGACATTATTAATCTAAAGCACATGTTTTCTTTCAGTGTTTTGAAAATGCGTCATATTAGATTAACACTGAACCAAAATATCGTCCTTTGAAATTCATTTTGAAATCATACAATGTGGTCGTTTCGTTAGTTAAATAACGACTTTAAAAATTGTATTAACCCCTCAAACTAAATAGAAGCTAATTTAGTTTAACAGTAGACTAACACAGTATTTATTGTTTTTTTCAGTCACTTTTTTTTTTCTAATGACTTTATTTGTTTCATAATTTGGGGGCTCAGTAAGATAAAAAGAAAAACATTCAAATGCCTCCTGTTGGCCAAGGTACTTGTCTTGCATCATGAGAAAAAATCAGTCTCTCTGACCTTCTCTGTATCTGTCTCCATTTCTAATTCACACACACACACACACACACACACACACCCCTCCGTCTCCTGGATCTACCCCCAGCATTCACTCAATAAAATAATATAAATTAAATGTCTACTGTCTGTCAGGTATGACAATAGACAATAGACTTTCAGGGATATATAGTGAAGAAAACAACTCTCATGGTTCCTTTTTTCATTATTTGTGCCAACAAATATTTTGGGGCAGGAATATTTTATATCTAAATTGTTTTCATCATCTAAGTTAAAATAGGTGCAATGGCTAACTATCCTAGATTTGTTTCACCTGTCCTGATTTTCAAATAGTCTGTTAAATTATCTACCTACATTTCACAGTGTGTGTCCTGATTTTGGCTTTAGAAAATATGGTCCTCTTGGAGATATATTTATTTTGGAAAAAAAAATAACCAGCTCAGGTTGTTTAAGTTTTTACTTGGGTCAAAATAGATTTCTGTTTTAATGACTCAAAGAAAATAAAATTTCAAACCTTTAATCCTTTTTAAAGTTGGGAGTGTATGTACAGCATCCAAGATTTATTAAGAATTTGATTTTTAGACCCAAATTAATTTAAGGAAATTGAAAAATGTACAGCTCTGTTTTTATATCATGTTTGCAATGCATATACATTTTATACACCTAAATCTCTAGGTCAGAGTGTCTGGCAATGTGGATTTAAAACAAGTAAGAAATAAATTTTTTCTCATCCTTATTTTTATGCACAATACAACCATGAAGAAAAATAACCTGGTTGGCATGTATAGGGAAATGTATAAGTAATGATTCAAAACGATGAGAAGATGGACTTCTTTTGTGGTGGGGGGGAGTGGGTGTGCATGGGCTGTAGCTGAAATTACTAGGCAGCTAACAATAATATATACCACCATTCAGTCAAGATAATACTTGACCTCCAGTGGCATCAATGGACAGTTATTTTCTTGGTGTTTCTTCCTTTTAGGTTTATGGGCTTTAAATGCTTAAAATGGGCCATCCCATCTCTCCTTTTTGTAGCCTACACTGACTATTTCTTGCCGCTAGTCTTTCCTAGTTCATAACAATGTTCAAAGGTAGATTTCAGGGCATCCTCAAAGCATATTTTTGACCCTCCCTGCTTCTCTAACTTGTCATGTAATGGTTGCCTGAGCATGTCAGAAGCCTGTGTGTGTTTGCCAAGTCCCAGTGGGTTAGTGGAAATAAGGGTTTCCATTAGGCTGAGAGACTGCATTAAAATCTCCATTAAAAGACCTAGTTATTGCTTATATTGTTCCACTATTTTAACTGAAAACCGTACATATTTTGGGGTCCTGGTGGTCCAGTGGTTAAGCCTGCCCTAGTGCTAACGAAAAGGTCTGCAGTTCAAATGCACCAGCTGTTCTGCAGGAGAAAGATGTGGCAATCTGCTTCGGTAAAGCCTTGGAAACTCTATGGGACAGTTCTACTCTGTCCTATAGGGTCAGAATCGACTTGATGGGATTGTTTTTCTTTTTTTTTTTTGACCATGTGTCCAGCATTTTGCTGACCACTGTGGAGAATCTAGGGATGGGGTAGGAAAAGCAGCATCATATAGGAGGATAGTAAACAGAAATACGGATTTAAAACAAGTAAGAAATAAGTATTTCCTCATCCTTAATTTAACACACAATATAAACATTAAGAAAAAATAACCCGGTTGGCATATATAGGGGCCATATGTAAAGGGACCTGCCTTTAATAAACTTCTAGTCTTTTTGAGGACAATAGCCATGTACAGAAATAGACACCTCATAAGGACAAATATACAGATGGGGATTCTTAGATGGTGCTGATGAAATTCTTCATGGTGTAGAATGTGCATCTGGGCTGCTCCAGGTCCCAAAGCCTTGGAGAAATTTAATTGGTTGGGGTACATTGTGGTAACTACATGCCATTTATCAGTTGCATGTATGTAGCTGACTTCATGCAACTTCCTACTACCTTTTGAAATATTAGCCATCATTGTTAAAAACAGTGTTTAGTAGAAAGAATCAATGACAAGTTACCTCTGTATTGTTAACGGTAATTTTTGACTGCTGAAATACCTTAAGTGATAATGGCTCCTTTTGCACTTAATTCTAAATTTGTACCCATTTTCATTTCATTGTTGCATTCTCTAAATCTAGCTACTAAAATGTTTTGAAAGTAACCTTAAATACTTAAAAACCAAAACCAAAACCAAAAACACCCTAAGAAGCAGAGTTTGATATTAAGAAGGAATTACATCTCTATTTATGTCCATGTGCTTCCTTGGTTTTCTGGAGAATGCCAGCTTCATTACAGATTAAACGCTGAGGAAAGGAGAGAGCTTCAAAATTCACATGAATGTGGTAACTCTGCCGGGTCTTTTTATCTTCTGCGTGCATATCAAGAATACTTTTAGTATTTTGCCTTTTCTTGAGGGTTGGTATTGTTTTTAGGTGATTTACTACACTGAAAATTTTTTAGTCTAAAAATTTGTCTCCTGATCCTGACTGTTTTTCTCTTACACTTAGTGACAGGCTGATATTTCTGTACCAGTTATACAGCTCAGCTTTTCACCATTTGATTTTTCAGCAGTCACATAGCTGATAAATGATATATTTGTTTCTTACGAAGGAAAATTCTACTCTAAAAAGAGTAGTTCTATTATAGCATCTCATACCTCAGATGGAGAGGGGAGTAAAATTCTAAGTCAACTAATTTTATATTATATTTGATAATGAGAAAAGTATGTTATTAAACTTTATTACATCCTTCTTTTTTCAAAATAGATACCGGTTAACTGAGTTTCTTATTGTAAAAGTAGTAGCTATAATGCCAGCATTTAAAGATGTTTACATTGTATGTGTATGTTCTTATAGCCTTTTTCCCAGTGTGTTTGTATGTGATATAAAACAGATCATGCAATATATACAATCTTGTAACTGGCTTCTGGCATCTCCTTTCCAATATGGCACAGACATCTTTCAGTGTCATTAAAGACAAATCTATGTCATGATTGTGATGGCTGCATAGTAGCCTCTTGAATTGATGTGTCTTGATTTACTTAAGGAATCCCTTATTTATAGGCATTGGTTTTCATTTTCTCTCTAGTACCAACAACACTGAGATGTGTGTAATGTCTATGAGAGTGTGTATGCAATGCATACTTTCAAAGCCAACCATCTGATTACTTCCTTCGGATCAATTTCTAGCAGTTTCATAGTGATTTAATTTTTTTCTTGCTGCTTATTTACATTTATAAATTGGTATCATTAAGTTACAATCATCTAAGGAAAAAGAAGGGTACAGAAAAGGTATCCTAAACACAGTATTTCACTTACTCTTCACGTTAGCCCTTAACATTGGGTGGAGAATTTCGGTCACTTACCAAAGGCCACTTGATAAGTGGCAGGGTCAAAAGTAAATTCAGTTCTGTCTAACCATAGAACTTAAAAAAAATTGAAATGAAATTCATGTAATATACAATTAGCCATATGAAAGTGTACAATTCCATGGCATTTAGTATTCATGAAGTCGTGCAACCATTACCTCTATCTAGTTCCTCTATCTAATTTTCATTACCCCAAAAGGAAACCCCTGACCCATTATTTGGTCACTCCTCATTCTCCTCTCTCCCAGACCCTGGCAACCACTAGTCTGCTTTCTGTTCTTCTGTAGTCTGGATATTTCTTATCGATGGGGTCATATAACACATGGCTTGTTGTGTCTGGCTTCTTTCACTTAGCATGTTTTGAAGGTTCATCCAAGTTGTATACATCAATACTTCATTCTTTTTTTATGACTGAATGTTATTTCATTGTATGAAATGCCACAATTTGTTTATCCATTCATCAGTTGATGGACATTTGGGTGGTTTCTACCTTTTTGGCTATTGCAGATGGTGCTGCTATAAACATTTGTGTACTGGCATCTGTTTGAATACCTGTTTTTAATCCTTTCTGGAATCTACCTAGGAGTCGAATTGCTGGGTCATATTAACCATAGAACTTGTGTGACCTTCTTTCACAAGGGAGCTGATACTGGTATGGTAATATAATGTTTCATTATTATTTAAGAATAAAAAACTTCAAATTTATTATTTTTAATTATTTTAATAATCATCCATTTTATTTATGCTGTGAAGCTTGATGTTTAAAGCATTAAAATCTCAACACTCTGGTCATCTTATTTATGGCCTTTTTTTTGAAGTGTTTCAGCAGAAATTTATTATTTTTTATAAAAATATCCCTGCAGGGAACACAACAGAGAACCCCTGAGGGAGCAGGAGAGCAGTGGGATGCAGGCCCCAAATTCTCATAAAAAGACCAGACTTAATGGTCTGACTGATACTGGAAGGACCCTGGTGGTCATGGCCTCCAGACCTTCTGTTGGCCCAGGACAGGAACCATTCCCGAAGCCAACTCTTCAGACATAGATTGGACTGGACAATGGGTTGGAGAGGGATGCTGGTGAGGAGTGAGCTTCTTGGATCAGGTGGACACTTGAGACTATGTTGGCATCTCCTGCCTGGAGGGGAGATGAGAGAGTGGAGGGGCTTAGAAGCTGGTGAAAAGGACATGAAAAGAGAGAGTGGAGGGACAGAGCGGGCTGTCTCATTAGGGGGAGAGTAATTGGGAGTATGTAGCAAGGTGTATATAAGTTTTTATGTGAGAGACTGACTTGACTTGTAAACTTTCACTTAAAGCACAATAAAAATTATATTTAAAAAAATCCCTGCAATAAGTTACAACAAAAACTTTTTTCGTAAGCCCAACTTGGAAACCCTGGTGGCGTAGTGGCTAAGAGCTACGGCTGCTAACCAAAGGGTCAGCAGTTCGAATCTGCCAGGCACTCCTTGGGAACTCTATGGGGCAGTTCTACTCTCTCCTATAGGGTCCTTATGAGTCAGAATTGATTCGACGGCACTGGGCTTTTGGAAGCCCAACTTACATGTGTCAATCTACCTACAAGGCTAAAACTGTATGCTAATTTACTTAAAAGAATATTGTGTTTTAGGTGAAAGTTTACAGGACAAATTAGTTTCTCATTCAACAAATTGCACACAAAGTGTTCCATGACATGGGTTGCAGTCCCCACACTTCTATCAGCGCTCACCTGATTTCTACCCGGGGTTCCCTGTTTTCTTTCCTCTGTTTTTCCTACCCCTTCCTGCCTTCTCATCTTTATTTTTGGGCAAATGTTGCGTTTTGGTTTCATATAATTGTTTGTTCTATGGGGCATGTTCTTTTCGGGTGTTTATTTTATAGGTCTGTCTACTGCTTGGCTGGATGGTGGTTTCTGGGAATGGCTGCAGTTCCAAGTCAGAGGGGGTGTTTTAGGATCATAGTCTCGGGGGTTCCTCCAGTCCCTATCAGGCCAGTAAGTCTGTTGTTTTTTTTTTTCATGAATTCGATTTTTTGTTTTACATTTTTCTTCTGCTCTGTCCAGGACCCTCTATTGTGATTCCAGTCAGAGTGGTCGGTAGTGGTAGCCAGGTGCCATCTAGTTCTTCTGGTCTCAGGGTCGTTAGGCTGTGGTACATGCGGTCCATTACTCCTTTGGACTAATTGTTCCCCTGAGTCTTTGGTTTTCTTCACTTCCCTTTGCTCTGGACAGGAAGAGACCAATAAATGGGAAGATATCACTAGTTGTATCTTAGACTTATTCCGAAATTTGATATGCCTGTTAAAACTGTTGCAATTTAGGGTTGAAGAAAGTCCTAATATACTTTTTTAGCTGTTAAAGACCATTAAAAAATAGATTCACTGAACACTAATAACCGAAAACCAGAAGAGTTGTGGAATGACATCAAGGACATCATACATGAAGAAAGCAAGAGGTCTTTAAAAAGACAGAAAAGAAAGAAAAGACTAAAATGGATGTCAGAAGAGACTCTGAACCTTGCTTTTGAATGTGTAGTAGCTAAAGTGAAAGGAAGAAATGATGAAGTAAAAGAGTTGAACAGAAGGTTTCAAAGGATGGCTCAAGAAGACAAAGTAAAGTATTATAATGACATGTGCAAAGAGCTGGAGATGGAAAACCAAAAGGGAAGAACATGCTTGGTATTTCTCAAGCTGAAAAAACAAGAAAAAATTCAAGCATCAAGATGCGATACTGAAGGGTTCTATGGGGAAAATATTAAATGACGCAAGAAACATCAAAAGAAGATGAAAGGAATACACAGAGTCACTATACCAAAAAGAATTGGCTGACATTCAACCATTTCAGGAGGTAGCATATGATCAGGAACTGATGGTACTAAAAGAAGAAGTCCAAGCTGCACTGAAGGCATTGGCAAAAAACAAGGCTCCAGGAATCGATGGAATACCAAATGAGATGTTTAAATAAATGGATGCAGTGCTGGAAGTGCTCACTCGCCTATGCCAAGAAATTTGGAAGACAGCTACCTGGCCAAACAACTGGAAGAGACTCATATTTATGCTTATTACCAAGAAAGATGATCCAACTGAATGTGGAAATTATTGAACAATATCATTAATATCACATGCAAGTAAAATTTTCCTGAAGATCATTCAAAAACTGCTGTACCAGTATATCGACAGGGAACTGCCAGAAATTCAGGCTGGTTTCAGAGGTCAGATGGATCCTGGCTGAAAGCAGAGAATACCAGAAGGATGTTTACCTGTGTTTTATTGACTATGCAAAGGCATTTGACTTAACAAATTATGGATAACATTGTGAAGAATGGGAATTCCAGAACACTTAATTGTGCTCATGAGGAACCTTTACATAGATCAAGAGGCAGTCATTCAGACAGAACAAGGGTATATTGAGTGGTTTAAAGTCAGGAAAGGTGTTTGTCAGGGTTTGTATCCTTTCACCATACCTATTCAATCTGTGTGCTGAGTGAATAATCCGAGAAGCTGGATTATATGAAAAAGAACAGCGCATCAGGATTGGAGGAAGACTCATTAACAACCTGCGTTATGCAGGTGATACAAGCTTCCTTGCTGAAAGTGAAGAGGACTTGAAGCACTTATTGATGAAGATCAAAGACCACAGCCTTCAGTATGGATTGCACTTCAACATAAAGAAAACAAAAATCCTCACAACTGGACCCATGAGCAACATCATGATAAATGGAGAAAAGATTGAAGTTGTCAAGGATTTCATTTTACTTGGATCCACAATCAACAGCCATGGAAGCAGCAGTAAAGAAATCAAAAGACTCATTGCATTGGGCAAATCTGCTGCAAAGGACCTCTTCAAAGTTTTGAAGAGCAAAGATGTCACCCTGAAGACTAAGGTGCGCCTGACCCAAGCCATGGTATTTTCAATCACATCATATGCACGTGAAAGCTGGACAATGAATAAGGAAGACTGAAGAAGAGTTGATGCCTTTGAATTGTGGTGTTGGCGAAGAATATTGAATATACCATGGACTGCCAAAAGAACGAACAAATCTGTCTTGGAAGAAGTGCGGCCAGAATGCTCGTTAGAGGCAAGGATGGTGAGACTGCGTCTTACATACTTTGGACGTGTTGTCAGGAGGGATCAGTCCCTGGAGAAGGACATCGTGCTTGGTAAAGTACAGGTCAGCAGAAAAGAAGAAGACCCTCAATGAGATGGACTGACACTGTGGCTGTAACACTGGGCTCAAGTATAACAACGATTGTGAGCATAGTGCATTACCAGGGAGCGTTTCGTTCTGTGGTACATAGGGTCGCTATGGGTTGGAACCAACTCGATGGCACCTAACAACAACAATTTATGGATCTAGGCTGACTAAATAACTGAACACACTTACTTGTGAACTTCCACTGGGTCAACTTTTAGATGTTCTGGATGAGAAGAGAGAGTGAACAAACAAAAAACCCACCACTGTATTTCATTGATTCTATGCATACATTTAATATCACCGAAATTAGAATTTAATCTGACAACCTGTGGTGTGTCATACTTTAATTGGTAGTGTTTGTTTTCTCCATCTTATTGATACACAGAAGATGGTGCATTTTACATTAGTTGGCAACTTAGTTTTCATGAAATCTGGTTGTTTAGATGACTTTAGCAGGAGCATTTTATATTCAGATCTACATAAATATTTAGAAATGATTACAAGGACGATTTAGAACTTCTTCCTACTTAAGATTTTCTTCAGTGATGTAATTTTATTTCTGAAGTGTGACCGATTATTTAGAAATAAGACTATATGATGCAAATGAACCTATTTCTGTGACATATTCCGAAGAATGCATTTGAGGAAGTTGAATAGATTCAAAGGGCTGTTGACACTAACAGTAGTGGGAATTTCTCTCGTATATTTTGGATATTCCTTTGAGAATTTCAATTATCCTACACCAATTGATTATTTGGGCAGAACTGACCAAAGTAACTGATTCTACGTGAAAGTACCTGAGATTAGGGACTGTACATGTCTTCTTGCTCTTGTTTCTGTCTATATATCAATTCTTTCTGGATCATACATCCTCAATAAGTCTATAATGTATTGAGTTGAACTAAACACATCTTCATGAATGAAAGTGTTTATCCTATAAGAATATTGGAGACCTTTAAAACATTTTTAATTAAGGATCAATAATTAAGGAAAACTCTTAAAATTTGATTTTCACCCAATTTTCATAGTTTTCTTCTAGATCTTCTAAGAGGCAGCTCATCTCTCCTAACCATTTCCACATTTCTCTAGAGAGATTTTGAAGTAAGGCTGAGCTGAAAATATGGGTGATTGTCACACTAAAAGTAAAATGTGAACACTTGGAAAAGAAAATGTATCTGGATGTTTTGTAGCTGCAGTACCTTCCTGGTTGTCCCAGACAACACCCACATACTCTTTCACTTTCCAGACGGCAGCATCCAAATTAATGGTATTTACCAGAGTAGAAGACGGTCAGAATTGTTTTCAGCTTTTAATGAACGGTTCAGTCGCCATAGGGAAATGGGTACATTACTTCATTTGTCATTTTAAAAATATAATTGTATCACTTTCATTGTCTAATGAAAATGGTGTTATTCATTTTAAATATTTAGAAATGCTATTTACTCTGAAAAATTTCTCTGCTTGCTTACCCCCCCACCCTTTGCATTCTATAGCATCTGAATGGCCTTGCAAGGGAGAGTAAAAGAGATTGTGGACAAATTTGGATTAATTAGTGAATAATATACTGCTTATTTTATTTACATTTTGCTTTTATAGCTGAAGAATTTGGGGACGCCTGAAAAGCATAAAAAGCCATTCACAGGCTGGAATCCCACATTCTAAAATAATAACATCATTTTCTTTGAAAAGATTTTTAGCATTTATAAGCAAACTATTTTACCTGTGGGCTTTTTGGTGATTATTAATATTCCTTTTTACGTTTGATATTAGTGTGCTTCCAAACGACTTTATCTTGAGATGCTGGAGTGAAAATACCCTCCGATTAAATCAACTTCTTCTAGTACCTACAAATACCATACACGTTTTAATTTTTTTTCCAAATATCATTCTCCAAATCCTTCAAGATCATGCTTGCTCAATGTATATTTAGAGAAATGATAAAAATAACGGGATTAAAAATGTATCAGGTAAGAAAATCTACTACAAATTTAGGTCATGTCAAAAAGAAATTTAAACTCTCTGGATTATTCGTTCGAGTTCTTTTTGTTCATTTGAAAAGGTGAGAGTTATTGGACTTTTGCTTCATATTTTCTGGAACAATGTGAGCTTTAGCATGGTCTAAGTAGGTAATGATTTCTTTTGCTAGCAAACAACTACTTTAACAAAATACGGTAATAGCTATCTATTGCAGAGACAGCTCTTTATCTACACAATATTTATTATGTTAGAGAACATCACATATTTATCAAACTTGACATGATAGTTTACGAGGTGATTTTTCATTTATTCTTATCACAAGTCTGTAGATTAAGTATTATTATTCCTTTTTTTTAATGGGGAGATAGGGCTAGAGGGGCCCTGTGGCTTGACAAAAATAATTATATTTATACAATAGCAGTACTTCAACCCACATGTTCTGATTTTAAAACCACTGCCATTTCCCCCATATCAAGCTGCTTATTTGATTGGCGCTTGGAATTTTTGACCGTAAATTAAATATACCGGCTACAGCCATTGTGAGAGCACTTTAAAGTTTGGAATTTCAGAGGCAGCATAACTTCCTGATAACCCTGCACACGGTAAGAGAGAGAGCAATTGACAAAGCTAGGATGGGAACCATAGTCTAGGTCATTATATATATTAGTTGGGATGAGGATGTCATTATATATTAGTTGGGATGAGGATGAAAGCAGGAGCCTTTAATTACAATTATGTCCTAAATACAGATATGAGTCCAACTGCCTTACATTTAAGTTCATCCAGCAAACAGTAAATTTGAGAACAATGAATAACATGATAAGAATAGGTCCTAACAGAGACATGAAAAAGGATTTACCACTCTCATGAATTTATTATCTTACTGTGAAAATGATTTAGCCTTATTTTTATTCTTGTTATTTTACCCACTGTATGAAAATTCAAAGTGTCCTTTAAAATAAATGGGGAAAATATTTCCGAAAATGAGATTTTTCACTTACATAGGATTTTTTTTTTTTTTTTGGCCAGTGCTACACAGTCAAGCTCTACTTGTGACCTTAACAATAATCTTTATCAGATGCTAAAGGTACTTTCTACCTTTCAGCTCTAGGTAGAATACTCATTCTAAAACATGCTATGCTTTTCACAAAGCTGAATGAAACATTATGACTCTTCCCTTGACAATCTGATGAACCTATACCATCTAGGAGAAAGAATAGTTATGTGTTCGTAATGAAAAATATCCAAAAATTTTATGTGCAACACTTTGGTGACATAAAGAGCTTGGTTAGAGTCCTGGCTCAGTCACCTGCTACCTGTATGTACTTGGACAGGTACCAGCTAAGTCTCTGTTTCTGTATAAAACAGGAATTATATTTCTTTTTTTATCACTTAAGCTTATTGAAAGGATTTGAGCTAAAATAAATATTGTACCCAGCGCTGATTTGGCACACTCAAGGCATTTGATAAAAATAGTTATTATTGTTAATATTATTATTAAGTTCTAAGTATTTTTCACGCTACTTTTAAATACGAATGTATACATGCAGAGAGGAACACCAGGAACTAAAAGCTGTACATGTAATCTGAATCTTTCATTTGGATAGTGGCTTCTATTTTGTATGGCTAAAAAAAAAAAAAAAAAGAAAGGTCATTTGAATAAGAATTCATCTGAGATTGTAGGGATTAACACTTTCATCAGCAACGACAAGCTGCTAATTAGCTCAGTGGCACTTATCCTTTTTGACTGGAAGGCTGTCCCTAGAAAATAGTGAAAGGGTGTGTGATGGGTTACCCACTAGGCATTGCGTTGGGCACTGGGAAGAGAAAAGTGAAAAGGCTCAGACCTGCTTTTTTGAAGTAACACTTTTCTTTACAAGATGGGGCCAGCATAGTGTTTTCCAACAAGTGATATTAGTGGGTGAACTATGTGTTCAGTTGGGGAAACACATTTCTGCCTGATAGAACCACATTTTGTCTTGGTACAAGCATACTGAAGTCTAAATAATAATCCTGTAATATGCAAATGGCCGTTGCTGCTAAGTTTAGCTATAAACTTGCAGGAGCATATGTTTCTCTTTCTGAAAAAAAAAAAAATACAGAATAGAGATTTTAACCTTCCCCCTACTCCCCCGCCGTTGCCATTGAGTCGATTCTGACTCATAGTGACCCTGTAAGGACAGAGTAGAACAGGGTTTCCAAGAAGTGGCTGATGGATTCAAACTGCCAACTTTTTGGTTAGCAGCCTGAGCTCTTAACTACTTCGCCACAAGGGCTCCAGGGTTCCCTTAGAGAATCACAAATATAAAGTGCTTTAGATTTTACAATAAAAGTGGTTGTTATCCCACCTCAGCAACTAGAATTCCAAATGATTATACTTTATACCTTTGGGATGAGGTTTATGCCAGGCATGAGTCTGTAAAACTTAACTGTTTTCAAGATGCTTGCTTCTGGGCTATCTCTCATGCCACTCAATTTCTCTTCCATCCAGGCTTTCCAAAGGAGTTGTTTATATTCTCTCTCTTCATTTCCCCAAATTCCCACTCACTCTTCAACCCATACTATTCTTGGATTTTGTTTCCTTCATTTCATGAAAGACTTCTTGCTGAGATCATCATGGCCTCCTTGTTGTTAAATCCAGTGAAAATTTTCCATTCTCATCCACACTTGATCTCCTAGCAGCACTGGGCACTTGACCATTCTCTTCTTCTTGAAACACTCTGTTCAGATAACTTCTGTGACAGAATATTCTAAATTTTCTCTCTTTCTTTTTAATCTCTGCTTCTGTTTGGGCATATTCTTCTACACCACAATCAATTATCTATTAGGCAATATCATTTGCTTTAGATGTGTGGCTTTAATCAAACCCGTTGAGTCAATTCCATCTCATAACAACCTTGTATTCTGCCCCTTTGGGTTTCCAAGGAGTGGCTGGTGGATTTGAACTGCCAACGTTTTGGTTAGCAGCCATAGCTCTTAACCACTTACATTAGTCAAGATGGCCAGATCGTGCTGCAGTAACCAACAACCCCGAATCTCAGTGAATTAAAACAATAAAGTTTATTTCTTATTCATGCTACATGTTCACAGTGGGTAAACTGGGAGCTCTGCATTACATTCTATGAGACCGAGGCTACTGGATCAACTCGTATCTGAAATGTTTCTGGTCTCCTCAAAGGAAAGAAAGCTCTAGAGTTTTCACACAAAATATTCCATGATCCCACATAGAAGTAACACATGCCACTCCCACGTAGAACTCATTGCACAAAACTAATCATGATTCCACCAAAATACCATCCTATCATGGACCTGGGTTACAGAGACCTGAAAATACTTGGTGACCACCACAGTTTGCTTTTTTGATTTTCAAATATTTGGCTGGACAACAAAAATAAACTCACAACTTCCTAAGAGAGACAATTCATATGTCCCATCCAAAAATCCAAAATCTCTAGATAAAGTGTGGCCTACCTAACATCCATATATGGCTCCTCAGGATTGAGAGACAATGATACATATAATTAATCGAGAGAAAGAGAAGAATGAGATGAAAAAGCAAGGACATATGGCAAATATAAGAATTATGTCTAGAAAAGAGCTTTATACTTGTAAGGTATATTATCTGCCTTCCAGACTATTTCTGGCAACTGATTTACTTAATATTTCCCCACTGCATAATTTACATCATAATCATTCTAGCTTCTGATATCGGTTTTATCAGTGACCATTAACCAGCCCACTAAGGGGGCATAATCTCACTTAAAGTACTAATTTTTATATCTCTCAGGCTAGAGTAGGTTATGCCGCAAGTAGCAAACAATTCCCAAATCCCAAAATTTCAGTTGCTTATAACAACAAAAAAAAGGTTTATTTCTTACTCAGACTACGTGCTACACTTCCCTTGTGGGTCAACTGGGGGCTCTGTTCCATGTTGTCCTTACTCTGGGACCTTCATTAATGGAATACTCATTATCAAGAATATTTCTAGTCATCGTGGCAGAAGAAAGAGAGCATTAGAGGGTCTTCCATGTGTAATTAAATGGTCTGTCCAAAAGTGACATGTTGGTTCTTCTCACAACTCATTGACCAGAGCTAGTCAATGACAGCACTTTGCTAGTCATTTGCCCGTTTGCTCTGAGATCCCTTCTCCACCCTTCTCAGCCTCCAGTTGTGAGGATTTTTGTTTTCTTTATGTTGAGGTGTAATCCATACTGAAGGCTGTGGTCTTTGATCTTCATCAGTAAGTGCTTCAAGTCCTCACTTTCAGCAAGCAAGGTTATGTCATCTTCATTTCACAGCCTGTTAATAAGTCTTCCTCCAATCCTAATGCTGCGTTCTTCTTCACATAGTCCAGCTTCTCAGATTATTTGCTCAGCATGTGGATTGAATAAGTATGGTGAAAGGATACAACCCTGATGCACACCTTTCCTGACTTTTAAACCAATGACAGTTCGAATGACTTCCTCTTGGTCTATGTGCAGGCTCCTCATGAGCACAATTAAGCATTTTGGAATTCCCATTCTCCAAAATGTTATCCATAATTTGTATGATCCACACAGTCGAATGCCTTTGCATAGTCAATAAAATGCAGGTAAACATCTTTCTGGTATTCTCTGCTTTCAGGCATAATCCATCTGATATCAGCAGTGATATGCTTTGTTCCACATCCTCTTCTGAATCTGACGTGAATTTCTGGCAGTTCCCTCTTCATTTACTGATGCAACTGCTTTTGAATGATCTTTAGCAAAATTTGACATGCACATGATATTATTTGATAATTTCTGCATTCGGTTGGATCATCTTTCTTTGGAATGGGTACAAATATGGATCTCTTCCAGTCAAGTGGCCAGGTAGCTGTCTTCCAAATTTCTTGGCATAGACAATTGAGTGCTTCCAGCCCCGCATCCATTTGTTGAAACATCTCGATTGATATTCCATCAATTCCTGGAGCCTTGTTTTTCGCTGATGCCTTCAGTGCAGCTTGGACCTCTTCCTTTAGTACCATCATTTTTTGATCATGTGCTACCTACTAAAATGGTTGACCCCCACGTGTCTGTCAGTTTGTCATACTGTGGGGGCTTTTGTGTTGCTGTGATGCTGGAAGCCATGCCACCGGTATTCAGATACCAGCAGGGTCATCCATGGAGGACAGGTTTCAGCTGAGCTTCCAGACTAAGACAGACTAGGAAGAAGGACCTGGCAGTCTACTTCTGAAATGCACTAGCCAGTGAAAACCTTATGAATAGCAGCGGAACATTGTCTGATATAGTGCTGGAAGATGAGCCCCCCAGGTTGGAAGGCACTCAAAAGATGACTGGGGAAGAGCTGCCTCCTCAGAGTAGAGTCGACCTTAATGAGGTGGATGGAGTAAAGCTTTCGGGACCTTCGTTTGCTGATGTGGCATGACTCAAAATGAGAAGAAACAGCTGCAAACATCCATTAATAATTGGAACCTGGAATATATGAAGTATGAATCTAGGAAAATTGGAAATCGTCAAAAATGAAATGGAATGCATAAACATCAATATCCTAGGCATTAGTAAGCTGAAATGGACTGGTAGTGGCCATTTTGAATTGGACAATCATATAGTCTACTATGCTGGGAATGACAACTCGAAGAGGAACGGTGTTGCATTCATCGTCAAAAAGAAAGTTTCAAGATCGATCCTGAAGTACAACACTGTCAGTGATAGGATAATATCCATACCCCTACAAGGAAGACCAGTTAATATGACTTTTATTCAAATTTATGCACCAACCACTAGGGCCAAAGATGAAGAAATAGAAGATATTTTTCAGCTGCTACAGTCTGAAATTGATCGAACATGCAATCAAGATGCATTGATAATTTACTGGCAATTGGAATGTGAAAGTTGGAAACAAAGGAGGTTCAGTAGTTGGAAAATATGGCCTTGGTGATAGAAACAAAGCTGAAGATCCAATGATAGAATTTTGCAAGACCAACGACTTCTTCATTGCAAATACCTTCTTTCACCAACATAAACAGCGACTATACATATGGACCTTGCCAGATGGAACACACAGAAATCAAATTGACTACATCTGTGGGAAGAGATGATGGAAAAGCTCAATATCATCAGTGAGAACAAGGCCAGGGGCTGACTGTGGAACAGACCATCAATTGCTCATATGCAAGTTCAAGCTGAAACTGAAGAAAATCAGAGCAAGTCCACGAGAGCCAAAATATGACCTTGAGTATATCCCACCTGCATTCAGAGACCATCTCAAGAATAGATTTGACACATTGAACACTAGTGACTGAAGACCAGACGAGTTGTGGAATGACATCAAGGACGTCATCCATGAAGAAAGCAAGAGGTCATTGAAAAGACAGGAAAGAAAGAAAAGACCAAGATGGATGTCAGAGGAGACTCTGAAACTTGCTCTTGAGCATCGAGCAGCTAAAGCAAAAGGAAGAATTGATGAAGTAAAAGAACTGAACAGAAGATTTCAAAGGGCCTCTTGAGAAGACAAAGTAATTATTATAATGACATGTGCAAAGAGCTGGAGATGGAAAACCAAAAGGGAAGAACACGCTCGGCGTTTCTCAAGCTGAAAGAACTGAAGAAAAAATTCAAGCCTCAAGTTGCAATAGTGAAGGATTCCATGGGGAAAATATTAAATGACTCAGGAAGCATCAAAAGAAGATGGAAGGAATATACAGAGTCATCATACCAAAAAGAATTAGTCGATATTCAACCATTTCAAGAGGTGGCATATGATCAGGAACTGATGGTACTGAAGGAAGAAGTCCGAGCTGCTCTGAAGTCATTGGAGAAAAGCAAGGCCCCAGGAATTGATGGAATATCAATTGAGATGTTTCAACAAGCAGATGCAGTGCTTGATGCAGTGCTCACTCGTCTATGCCAAGAAATATGGAAGACAGTTTCCTGGCCAACTGACTGGAAGAGATCCATATTTATGCCTATTCCCAAGAAAGGGTATCCAACCAAATGTGGAAATTATAGAACAATATCATTAATATCACACACAAGCAAAATTTTGTTGAAGATCATTAAAAAATGGCTGCAGCAGTGTATCGACAAGGAACTGCCAGAAATTCAGGCTGGTTTCAGAAGAGGACGTGGGACCAGGGATATCATTGCTGAGGTCAGATGGATCCTGGATGAAAGCAGAGAATACCAGAAGGATGTTTACCTGTGTTTTATTGACTATGCAAGGGCATTCGACTATGTGGATCATAACAAATTATGGATAACACTGTGAAGAATGGGAATTCTAGAACACTTAATTGTGCTCATGAGGAACCTTTACATAGATCAAAAGGCAGTTGTTCGGACAGAACAAGGGGTTACTGATTGGTTTCAAGTCAGGAAAGGTGTTCGTCAGGGTTGTATTCTTTCACCATACCTATTTAATCTGTATGCTGCACAAAGAATCTGAGAAGCTGGACTATATGAAGAAGAATGGGGCATCAGGATTGGAGGAAGACTCATTTACAACCTGCCTTATGCAGATGACACAACCTTGCCTGCGGAAAGTGAAGAGGACTTGAAGCACTTAGTGATGAAGATCAAAGACCACAGTCTTCAGTATGGATTGCACCTCAAGATAAAGAAAACAAAAAGCCTCACAACTGGACCCTTGAGCAACATCATGATAAACGGAGAAAAGATTGAAGTTGTCAAGGATTTCATTTTACTTGGATCCACAATCAACACTCATGGAAGTAGCAGTCAAGAAATCAAATGACGTCTTGCTTTGGGCAAATCTGCTGCAAAGGACCTCTTCAAAGTGTTGAACAGCAAAGATATCACCCTGAAGACTAAGGTGTGCCTGACCAAAGCCATGGTATTTTTAATCACATCATATGCATGTGAATGCTGGACAATGAGTAAGGAAGACCGAAGAAGAGTTGACGCCTTCGAATTGTGGTGTTGGTGAAGAATATTGAATATACCATGGACTGCCAAAAGAAAGAACAAATCTGTCTTGGAAGAAGAGCGGCCAGAATGCTCCTTAGAGGCAAGGATGGCGAAACTATGTCTTACATACTTTGGACATGTTGTCAGGAGAGATCAGTCCTGGAGAAGGACATCATGCTTGGCAGAGTACAGGGTCAGCGCAAAAGAGGAAGACCCTCAACGAGGTGGATTGACACAGTGGCTGCAACAATGAGCTCAAGCATAACAAGGATTGTAAGGATGGTGCAGGACAGGCAGTGTTTTGCTCTGTTGTGCATAGGGTCGCTATGAGTCGGAACCGACTTGACGGCACCTAACAACAACAACAAAATGGTTGAATGTGTAGCAATCATTTTTGGTACATAACTGTGTATTTCTTCCATCTTCTTTTGATGCTTCCAGTATCTTTTAGTATTTTCCCTGTAGAATCCTTCAATATTGCAACTTGAGGCTTGAAGTTTTTCTTCAGTCCTTTCAGCTTGAGAAATGTTCTTCCCTTTTGGATTTCTATCTCCAGGTCTTTGCACATTTCATTTTAATACTTTCTCCTCTCAAGCTGTCCTTTGAAATCTTTTATTCAGTTCTTTTACTTCATCATTTCTTTCTTTTGCTTTAGATACTCTAAGCTCAAGAGCAAGTTTCAGAGTCTCTTCTGACATCCATTTTGGTCTTTTCTTTCTTTCTTTCCTGTCTTTTTAAGGACCTCTTACTTTCTTCATGTATGATGTCCTTGATTTCATTCCACAACTCATCTGGTCTTTGGTCATTAGCATTCAGTTTGTCATATGCATTCTTGAGATGGTCTCTAAATTCAGGTAGGATATACTCAAAGTCGTATTTTGGCTCTCGTGGACTTGTTCTAATTTTCTTCAGCTTCGACTTGAACTTGCATAGGACCAATTGATGGTCTGTTCGACAGTCAGCCCCTGGCCTTGTTCTGACTGATGATATTGAGCTTTTCCATTGTCTTTTTCCACAGATGTAGCTGATTTTATTCCTGTGTGTTCCATTTGGCGAGGTCAACGTGTATAGTTGCCATTTACTTTGTTGAAAAAAATATTTGCAACGAAGAACCTGTTGGTCTTGCAAAATTCTATAACGCAATCTCTGGCATCATTTCTATCACCAAGGACATATTTTCCAACTACCAATTCTTCTTTGTTTCCAACTTTTGAATTCCAATCTTCAGTAATTATGAATGCATCCTGATTTTATGTTCAATCAATTTCAGACTGCGAAAGTTGGTAAAAATCTTCAATTCCTTTATCTTTGGCCTTAGTGGTTGGTGTGTGAATTTGAATAATAGTCATATTAACTGATCTTTCTTGTAGGCATATGGATATTATCCTATCAATGACAGTGTTGTACTTGAAATGTTCTTTTTGAGGATGAACACAATGCCATTCCTCTTCAATTTGTCATTCTTGGCATAGTAGACCATATGATTGTCTGATTCAAAATGGCCAATGCCAGTTCATTTCAGCTCATTAATTCATTCCTTTTTTTTTTTCCTCATTAAACATTTTTTTAATGGGTCTCAAAATTCTGTGAAAGATTTTTGGTCAAGTTGTTACCATTTAAAAAGTACTGATTTTAAAGACTAATAACTTAAGACTGCCACACACAAAAAAGAAACAAATGGTCCACAAAACATTCCTTTCCTTCTGAAGGTTTTATGATTCCTCGTTATCGTTAACCAGTCTTTTACTATTAAATTGTCAATTGAGACAAACCGTTCTGAGACCTTTCTTCCACCTCTGATTAAGACTGGGGTGGCAGGTATTGTGGACAATACTAATTTTGCCTTCTGAGCTTTCTGAGCAGAGTTGGTGACCTTGCCAGCTCCAGTAGCCTTTTTGTCCACTGCCTTGATGACACCCACAGCAACTGTCTGTCTCATATCATGAACAGCAAAATGACCCAGGCGAGTATACTCAGAGAAGCTCTTAACACACATGGGCTTGCCAGGAACCATGTCAATGATGGCAGCATCACCAGACTGCAAGAATTTGGGACCATCTTCTAGTTTCTTACCAGAATGGTGATTGATCTTCTCTTTGAGCTCAGTAAACTTGCAAGCAACGTGAGCTGTGTGACAATCATAGCCAGAACTGATTTGGGCTGGGTGTTTCAGGATGATCATCTGAGCAGCAAAGCCAACTGCTTCCATGCGTGGGTCATTTTTGCTGTCACCAGCCACATTGCCACGACAAACATCTTTGACAGAGACGTTCTTGACCTTGAAGCCTACATTGTCCCCAGGCAGAGCTTTGCTCAAAGCTTCATGGTGCATTTCAACAGACGTTACTGCAGTGGTGGCATTGACTGGAGCAAAGGTGACTACCATGCCTGGCTTGAGAACACCAGTCTCCAATTTGCCCACAGGGACAGTGGCAATACCACCAATTTTGTAGACATCCTGGAGAGGCAGATGTAGGGGCTTGTCAGTTGGATGAGTTGGTGTATGGATGCAATCCAGAGCTTCAAGCAGTATGGTTCCACTGGCACTTCCATCCTTATGGGTGACTTCCCATCCCTTGAACTGAGGCATGTTAGCACTTGGCTCCAGTATGTTGTCACCATTCCAACCAGAAATTGGCACAAATGCTACTGTGTCAGGGTTGTAGCCAATTTTCTTAACATAGGTGCTGACTTCCTTAACAATTTCCTCATATCTCTTCTGGCTGTAGGGTGGCTCAGTGGAATCCATTTTGTTAACACCAACAATTAGTTGTTTCATACCCAGTGTGTAAGCCAGAAGGGCATGCTCACGGATCTGCCCATTCTTGGAAATACCAGCTTCAAATTCACCAGCACCAGCAGCAACAATCAGGACAGCACAGCCTGTAATGTTCTCGTAATCGTGTTTTTGATGAAGTCTCTGTGTCCTGGGGCATCAATGATGGTTACATAATACTTGCTGGTCCCAAATGTCCACAGGGAGATATCAATGGTGATGCCTGGCTCATGTTTGGTTTTCAGTTTATCCAAGATCCAGGCATTCTTGAAGGAGGCCTTTCCCATCTTAGCAGCTTCCTTCTCAAATTTTTCAATGGTTCTTTTGTCGATCCCACCACATTTGTAGATCAGGTGACCAGTAGTGGTGGACTTTCCCGAATCTACGTGTCCATGATGATGATGTTGACATGGGTCTTTTCCTTTCCCGCATTGGCTTAGACTTTGTGATAGTTTTACCAACACCTGTGTCCTGGCAGCAAACTTGTTGCGAGAAAGCTCCATTTCATTTTTGACGACTTCCAGTTTTCCTAGATTCATACTTTGTACATTCCACGTTCCGATTATTAATGGATGTTTGCAGCTGTTTCTTCTCATCTTGAGTATTGCCGTATCAGCAAATGAAGTTTTCCAAGAGCTTGACAACACCCATGTCACCAAGGTTGACTCTACCTTGAGGTGGCAACTCTTTCCCAGTCGTATTTTGAATGCCTTCCAACCTGAGGGGCTCATCTTCTGGCACTATATCAGACAATGTTCCACTGGTATTCATAAGGTGTTCACTGGACAGTTTTTTCAGAAGTAGACTGCCAGGCCCTTTTTCCTAGTCTGTCTTAGTCTGGAATCTCTGCTAAAACCTGTCCACCATGGATGACGCTGCTGGTATTTGAAATATTGGTGGCAAAGCTTCCAGTGTCACAGCAATATGTAAAACACCACAGTACAACAAACAGACACCTGGTGTAGTTCATTACTAGTCTATAATTATTAAATCTGTAGAAATATTTTTTGTTGGTGCTGGTATTATTCAGACAGGGTATTTATTGCAATGGGCAGCCTGCCATAGCAGAGAGAGTGTGGGTTTTGGAATCAGAAAGAAGAGGTTTTGAGTCTCAGCGTTGCCACTTGCTTGCTGTGTGACTGGAATACTCCACTTACCTCTATGAACTCACTTTCATCCTTGGTAAAGTAAGAAGATGATATTAACTAGGTATTACAATATAGTAATTATATATGTAATTAAAGAATCTGGTGTATAGAAGCTACTCAATAAATAGTAGTGATTTTGGCCTTTGTTCAAAAATCATTTATTAATTATAGATTTTATTAAGGACTATTAAGCAGCATAGAGGATAGGAAAACCTGTACTATGAGTCTACTGTTCATATATAACATTTAAATCAGATAGTTAAACAAAGAATGGATAATAAGTGCAATGTACAATTTCGGAGGTTTAAAATACAGTTCATTTAGTAAATACTTTGTGAAAACAATGAATATGTATATAAAACCACACATATACATATGTGTGTGACCATATGTATTTCTATTTATGTCTATATATTCTTAGGTAGACATTTTGTAATTGCACCCATTGCTGTCATTTTTTTTTTCATTAACTTTTGTAGTGTGTAAAAGCTTTGTGGTTCAATTTTCTTTAAGTGTTTTCTATTCTCTGGAAAGATAATTCCGATGTAACGCCTTGCTCTCTTACTCCATGGAGGAAAAGTAAAGAAAAAGCATGCGCCTCATTAATGGTGCCCCTAACAATGTGTGTCTTTGTGGGGGTGAGAATTGATGTCATTTTTGGCAGCTACACAGCTGACACTGTTCTGTGACATTGCAACGTATCCCAGTACACGCCTGATAGGAAACCCTTTTCCAAGTGGTAAACAACCCTTCACAAGGCCACAAAGCAAGTTTTGCCATCCAAAAGGAAATCAACAGGACAGTTCTTTTCTCTCTCCTTCAAAAAAAAAAAAGTGTATATACTTTTAATGATGTGTTATTCTTTACTCCACCTGCAAATGTGCTGTCCATCCAAATCACCCGGGTTAAATTGTTGATTTTTAGAAATTGCTGTGATTATCTCATTATGCTTTTGTCATAAAATGACTCTTTCATGTAGCAATTAACTCAAGGGAATGTCATCTCAAGGCCCACATTGAATCCAGCATTTTGACAAAGCCCTGCTTTAGAATGTTAATAAAACACATTTTGCCCATTTGCAGGTATTTCAAGTATCAAATTGGATGAATCTTTTTAATTTTCTTCCACCGAATTGAGTTCAAGTGAATTTGATAGGATTATTAGGGTGGCTAGTGTCTGGAATAACAACGATGACTTACAGAAGGAACCAGCACGGCCAGTGTTATTGACTAAGAGTTGCCTCAGACCCCTCATTTGTCAGTAGGAAACCCTGCTCTGTGACCCAACTATTGAATCCTTCCCTGAACGCAGCACCCGCCTATTTTACTTTGTTCAAAGGCACTAAATGCATCTTTTCGATCAATATTCAATTATGCAAGGTAAGGAATGCTGGTTAAGTAACTGTGTCTACCTGCCCAGTAAATGCATTTGCAAAAAGAATGCCTCAGGGCCCCTGGGTTAGTTCATCTTTCCCACCTCTGGCTGAATACCTGCCCAGTTACACCTTTTGAATGTGGGCTGTTACCTTCCTGCAGAGATTCTTGTGTAATGGCACATTTCTTGCTTTTCCTCTAGAAGCACCTTTCTCAGCTCCATTTCTTGTAGTCTTTGACCCCTGTTACCTGGGGAACTAGAGAACATTCTTCCTTGCTGTACTTTGTTTTCCTGCCTTCTCATGTAAAAAATAAGCCACCGCCAATAAGTGGCTTTGTCTCAATCCTGCAGTATATGGCTTACATCATTCTTACTCTGTCCTTCCTTACGCTTTAGACCAGGTGAGTTTTGATCACGTTCCTTTTTTAGATGAGGTTGGCTAGGTGTTTTAATTTCATAAATTAAGCATCACTCTTGTTTGACTTAACATACTGACTTAACATATTAGCATATTACTCACTCTGGTCTGATCTGCCAGGCAGGCATGAGGTTGTTGCTTCCTAAGCTACCTTCTAATATGAAGATTTCACAGGTCAACACATAGGCAGTGTGAACTGGGGAGCTTTTAGCATATTAATTGGGCTCTGAAGAATTCACTACAGTTGATGAAAATCCTGCTTGTTATCTAAGATAAATGGAGAGTGCAGCTGTGCCTTTCTTAGGACAGCTCAAAACAACAAAGTGAAATGTTAACATAAGTTAAGCAATGAATAAATGGGTGGTTACTCATATTATGAGAGTTTTTAATTCCATTCCATTTAAATCCATTCATACCTTTGAAATGAATTCAAGGATACCACATCCTAGTTTCATTGGCAGATTCAGATTGTCTTACTGGCTAGGACGAGAAAGATAAGGAACTTTCTGACTGATTCGAAATTTCCCTCAAGAGCAAGTTTCCTTAGTTGCTGAAGCTCACATCTACTCTCCTGATTTTCCTAGCCTACTCTTCTGAGTTCTCTGGCTGTCTTGCTTCCTGGATCCTATTTTTGAGCTTCCTAGTTTGGTTTTTTAGTTTAGTTTAGTTTTGTTAATAATATTCCATGGCGATGTGGCATAGTTTATTCTGTCTTTACCCTATTTGTGATGTTGTTGTTAGGTGCTGTCAAGTTGGTTCTGACTCATTGAGACCCTGTGTACAACAGAAAGAAACATTGCCTGGTTCTGCGTCATCCTCACAATTGTTATGCTTGAGCCCATTGTTGCAGCCACTGTGTCAGTCCATCTCGTTGAGGGTCTTCCTCTTTTTTGTTGACCCTCTATTTTGCCAAGCATGATATCCTTCTCCAGGGAGTGGTCCCTCCTGATAACATGCCCAAAGTATGGCATCTTTGCTTTTAAGGAGCATTCTGGCTGTACTTCTTCCAAGATGGATTTGTTTGTTCTTCTGGCAGTACATGGTACATTCAATATTCTTTGCTAACACCATAATTCAAAGGCATCAATTCTTCTTCGGTCTTCCTCATTCATTGTCCAGCTTTCACATGCATATTTGTGGTAGGCACATTGATTCCAAGCTTTGGCACTCCTAGTGTAATTTTGTGTCTGTGGAATAGATTCCAAACTATGAGAAAACTTGGCTAAAGGATATGACTCTTTAAAAATTTTTAAATGTATTGCTTTCCAAAAGAGAAAAAAAGTAAAGGTATATCGCTTTCTGTTTCTACCATTAATTAAGTGTGGAAATTTCTCCTTACATCACTAGGGAGAGGTGTGAGAGACTTGCATAAATTTGTGCTGTGAGATAGTGGTAGAGTGCTGGTCAGTGTTACTTTGAATTTACCTGATGACATGTGCTGTTGAACTTCTTTTTATCAGTTTGTTGATTTTTTAGATTTTCTTTTTTGTAAATTATCCAATAAATCCTTTACCTGTTTTTGTTCTGTTGGGTTGTTTATTCCCGTGTTAATTTGTAAGTGCTCTTTAAGTATTATAGATATTTAAGCTTACCTGTCTTCTGCACTTGAAATGATTTTTCAAATCTGTCATTTATTGCCTTGAATTTACTTTATCTTTTTCCATTAAATAACATTTTAATGTTTTTGTACAGTAAATGCGTGTCTCTGTTTTCTGGATCTACAGTCTTATTTAAGAAGGCCTTTCTTGTCCCTTAGATTTTCTCTGTTGTTTTCTAGATTTTTTTTTTATAAGATATGCAATCTTTTAATATTTTGTCAGTCTTTGATACATCAGAATTTTAAAAACATGATTTAAAATGGAGGTAACTTTCCTCCAGATAGACAGACAGGTTGTGACAGAACCATTTAAAACACAATTCATCTTTTTTTTCCACAGAATCAAACTAAGGATGTTTACTAAAAGTTAGCCTTCATTTATAGATACAAAACCTCTCCATATAAATATTTGGTCAAGTTATCATTCATAGATTCAAGAAATATTATGTACCATCTGTTTTCCTAGAGTTCTGGAAGGAGCTTGTGTGGGGGGGGGAGTGGGGGCTGGCATTGTGAGATAGCCACTGCTTTTTAGGGATGTAAATTTCAATAACAAGGACACCAGAAATCACAAAAGGCTGAAGTCTGCTGATGACTCTGTCACTAAGTGTAACAGAAGAGTTCTGACACTCAATAGTCCTGGGGTTCAGTTTCCTTTTATGTAAAATGAGGAGATTGAATCCAGTGATCTCCGAAGTCTTTTCTAATCCTCAGACATGACAACAGGCTCTCCTTTCTCTTGCAATGCCCATCTATTCGAAGTTATCTTCTGCCAAAATGAACAAAAGCCCATAGCTTATCAAGAGAGAGAATGAATGAATATGAATGTGAGTAACTGGGTAGATGGAATTCAGCCAATCTGGATTAAAGGTGAAAGAGAATTGGTGATCAACCTCTGCATAGTCATAATTTTCTCATCTCTCACTAATTCAAGGCTCTGTGCTGTGTTTTTCTTGCTGTGACTGTTATCCCCTACTCTGAGATTTCTTGCTGTGACTGTTATCCCCTACTCTGAGATTTCTTGCTGACATCTTTCTTCTTTGAATTATGGTGATGGGACAGGGGTTTGAAAACTCATTTTAATGGAAAAGATGAATCACTTCATTGCTGAAAACAAATATCAACTTACATAGAAAACTGGACACCGTGACATTTTGCAAGTAAACAATTAAACATTCATCTCCCCTGAGCTCTCACCTTGACAGCTACAAGAGGTGTTCAAGCTGTAGTCACAATATATACAATATGTGTAAGTTAAGTGTTATAATTGCCATTCTTGATTTAGCAATAATTTACTAGAGTATTTGGGGTCGAATCACTTAGCCTTAATAAAGTTAATCAGCATGATTAGAATGATTCATTTTACTCCTTTTTCTGGCATTATGCACAAAAGCTATACAAAATTTTCTGTAATTTATAAAACAATATAAAAGATAATCTGCCTCTTTTAATGTCATGAATAAATATACAATCTTTTGCAGTTATGTATTCTTCATAATTTATATCTAGCATAGACATATATTTGAAACAAAGCCTTTGAGATCCTGGAAGAACTTCTTTGTCAATCAAAGCCATTGAAACATCATACAGATATAAGTTCAAGCTGATATTAATTTCATTTGTGGGAATCTCATATATTTGAATCTGGAAATCAGAAACTGAAGTGACCAATTAGATAAAGGCAGGTCTTCCCTGTCATGCAAAGCCATATAACATCCTGCAGAGATAAGTTCAAGTACCTAAGTTAAAGTTCATGAGAATCTCAGGATACAAAATCTCTGCTTACGATCTCTTATATTCAGTGAGTTTATCAGTTTTAAAGCATTAAACAAATTCTCTCAGGCAATCCATTTCACTTGCATTCTTATTGTCTGATATATCTTTAGTACAAACCACTGAATCATTCTCCCATCTAATTCAGCCATTATTCATAAATCCATAGGCAGCAGATGGTCTATGTAAGATCATGTGATCCCTTGAGTCAGAGAATGAATTTCTATTTGGGTTCCATTAGAAATTACCTACCTCACAGCTATTGAAACCTAACGTGGTAGTATTTCCTGTATTCTACTTAATCTTTCAACAGAGAATGCTTTTTGTTTCCCTGGTTGTATAAATTAAACCTTCAGCACACTCAGCAGAGTGCTATATACAAAGTTTGTGTTCAGTAGATGTGTCTGCAGCCATTTTAAATTTGAGTATTAGGTTTTCTAAGTTTCACCAAAATAAGGGGTTGTTTCTAAGTTGTTACCACAGTAAGAGCATATCTACACAGTAGCAAAAACATTTTGAAACTGGATAAACTGATACATATGGATGTGGGTGATATTTCTTGAAAGCATAACTGGATTGGATCAGACAGACATTTCAGCCAAACATTTTCTTTGAACTGGATCCTCTCTACTGCAGCAAAGGAGGACTCCAGCCAACAAAGTTAATTACTGCCAGATTAAGATGGTCTCAGCAGGTGGTTGGTTCAGACTCTTCCCTCTGTTTGTCAAAAGCATCATGGTTGGAGAAGGGCTTGAGTAGTCTTGTCTTACTGACAGCTGTCAGCTGTTAATGGGCCATATGCAATGATGGGTAAAGTTGCCATCAAGTGTTGATGAACCATATGTAAATGGTGAACAGAGAGACAGACAGATGAATGCTTAGAAGCCAACAAAAGAACTTCAGTGCTGGACTGAGAGTCAGAACCTTAAAATAATTTTAAGACAAAGTAGTTAAAAACAGGTTGCTAAAACTATGTTGCAATTATCATAAAGTTTTATCCACTACCCTTTGTCACTCAGTCTAGTGTCTAAAACAGATATGACCAATGGAAACTGTTTTCTTAGATATTAAAACACCTGACATGGTAGACTATATACTCCAAGGAGCCTTGATTTTCCAATTTCATTAATAAAAGGATAATTAATAATATCAGATTAATTGCTAAGCCCGACTATTTTGAAAAATTAAGTGTTATTTAAGGGAAAGACAGGTTTCTGTATCTAGTTGCATAGGTGGAAGAAATTAGATATGAAATGAAGAGTTTGGAGAGACTTCTTTTTGTAAAGACTATTTGAATATGGAATGCCCGTTATTACCTGAAGAGACTATAGTGTTTTAT
This sequence comes from Elephas maximus indicus, assembly GCF_024166365.1. NCBI lineage: Eukaryota > Metazoa > Chordata > Mammalia > Proboscidea > Elephantidae > Elephas > Elephas maximus. The sequence goes on along the minus strand of NC_064846.1, from coordinate 149,543,261 downwards.
AAGCTGGAATAGGGAAGAAGTAGCTTCTTGAGAGGTGATTAAAGCTTATATCCAAAGTATATAGTTTTAAGTAATATTGTAATTATAATTATCAATGTAGCCAGGCAGTTTGCATATGTTACTCATTTCATCCTCACAATATTCTTATGAAGTAGGTATGATCACTATCCTTCTTTCATAGTTGAGGAAACTGAATCCCACAGCAATTAAGTAATTTGCCTAAGGTTACATGCACAGTTGAGATTTTAACTCAACAGTCTGGCTTTAAAACCTCTACTCCTAAGCTATACACCAAACCAGATACGGTTAATTTAAAAGTGAATCGATCATGACCAATTTAGGCCCAATTTCCAGTTGTTGATCCAGCTATCCAAGTGACATCCGTGGGACATGATAAATGTTTCAAAGTCTTTATTTAATATAAGAATGAATAAATGAATGTGTTAAATTTATGTAAAAGGGACATATTCTTTTTCTGCCATGATACTGATGAGAGATTACTTTTAATATCTTCAAAATGTGAGCCATTACAAGAATGCTGCAAGGCAGCTTTGGAAAATCCACAAAGCAAAAATGTTTAACACCTTGACCTCCTAAGAAACTTGCTCTATAAATGAATTTTATTGAGTCTGATTCCAGTTTTGGAAATAAAACATGTAGAAACCTAAAGAGAAAAGAACTTGGGTTTATACAGGAGTGACAAATTCTGATGCTTGGCCTGTGTCTTGCACACTCCCCCTGTGGGAAGAGATTCAGCACCCAACTGTTTCTTCCCTAAGCCATATCTGTATCTTTCAGGACTGGAACCACTTATCAAAGTCCAGTGATCTCACTGAGTTACTTTTCTATAGAAAAAATCTTACAGCAAAAATGTGGAGGAGAAGTTTACGTAAAAAGAGTTAGAAAGGGGAGATAATTAAAGGAAATAATGAAACGAAATGAAGATACAATTAATAGCATGTGTTAGACATCAAACACTTTTAGGTCAATAAAATAAAATAGGGCATATTTATCTTTAAACAACCACACCAGAATTTTTTTTGCCTGTAGAAAACAAAACAAAACAACCAAACAAAAAACCCAACCAAATCTGCTGCCGTCAAATTGATTCCGACTCATGGTGATCTCACATGTTACAGAGCAGAGCTGCTCTATAGGTTTTTCTTGACTATAATCTTTAGGGAAGCAGATTGCTAGACCTGGTGGGTCCAAACCTCCAACCTTTAGGTTAGTAGTCCAGCACAAACCATTTGCAGCACTTAGGGACCCATTCTGCCTGTATTAAGGGAGATCGATGGGCCCTGATATCTGATGTTGAAATGATGCTTATGAAAGAAAACCTTGGATTGAGAGTTTGGGGACTGTGATGCTGGCTTTGCTTTTACTGCAGTAAGTTGTTTTGTGGTACTTGACAAGTCATGTAAAAAATTGGCCTTTGGTCATTCCTTTATTGTAACAGTGGTTTGGATTCTTAAGATCACTGTTTTTTTTTGTTTAGTTGTTATTTATTTTTAATGTCCTAAAATCCTATGATTCAGGGCCAATGAGATCTTCTAATATTTAGTTATTAACTCATTTAAAAAATATTGTGGGAAGATACATATAGCAAGAATTTTGCCATTTTAACTATTTTTAAGTGTACAATTCAGAGATATTAATTCCATTCACCATACTGGGCTACCATCACCACTATCCATTTCCAAAAGTTTTACATTATCCCACACAGAAACTCAGTACCCCTTCAGCAATAACTGCCATTCCTTCCTCCCTCCAGGCCCTGGTCACCACTAATAAACTTCTGTCTCTATGCATTTGCCTAACCTAGACATTTTACTTATCTCATTTTACGCAAAGACTAACTTAATAAATTATACATAATAGAAAGTAAAATGCAATTTTTAAAAATTTGGGGCAATTGAAAAAAATTGTTAATGTTTATTATAAAGGTACTTCTCAAGGTTATTATGGCAGAATTGCACAGATGGAAGTGCTCTAATTAGTACTTTACACTTTAAGAACACTTACAACTGACAGGTTTTCAAAAGGAAGAAGCTCCAATACATCAAGAAACCAATGGCCTTTTCAAGTAATCATTTCCACGGTAGCGTTAACAAAAGAAATATATTTCAAATATGGTAATCTCATCACACAGTTTTTAGAGTTTTGTTGCCTCACTAAGTCACTGTTAGTGAAAAAATAAAGTCAGAGTTCTTTTAACTTGCTGCTGAAATGTGTTGGATTTTAGCAGGGTTTTTTTTTTTTTTTTTTTGCTAATTTTCCTGTTTTTATTATTAACAAAAATAAGGTCATTATAGGCATGCCATTCAACGATTTAATGGCATTCCACACAATTCCATTTTATGCTAAACTTCCATATTTATTCTACAGTTTTACTTCCCTATTGTGATTTTCTTTCCTGAAATGAAGACTGTACCCTTATACAACCAAAATGATGTAGACAATATTCTAGCTAATGATTGAGACTCAAAGCAACTATTTACTTGATCTGAATTATCTTGATAACCTTAGTTTTTATCATCATAATACTGCCCAAGATCATACTGCTAGTCAGCTGTAGAATTCAGCCTGGAGTTTCCTTCTTTTTGCCCAGTTCTCTTGCCCCTGTATCAGACAAGCTGAATTTGGAATACATGTACACAGTTTCGTTGGTTAACTTTTTAATGAAGCATGATGATGGAGCTCTTTTGAGAGCAAGCTAGGGAGTTACACTTTCTAGCTGTGTGCCATTGGGAAAGTTACCAGATTTAAGGCACAGTTCCCTCAGTAGGATTAATGATAGTGCCTGCCTCATAAAGTTGATGTGAATATTTCAGGAGGTAAACAATGTAAAAATGGTTAATTCACTGTCTGGCATGTAATAAATTTTTAATAAATGTTACTCATGATGTTGATGGTTATGTTGATGCTGCTGATGATGGATGTCTATATATGGATCTGGAGCCCTGGTGGCATAGTGGTTAAGAGCCTGGCTGCTAACCAAAAGGCTGGCAGTTCAATCCACCAGCCGCTCCTTGGAAACCCGATGGAGCAGTTCTAATGGAAATCAGTGTTGGTGATATTTAAGTGCTTAAACCTATTACCCAAATTTAACAACTGGTTATGTGTGCAACATTCATCTGAAAGTCATATATTTCAACTGGGCTTCATTATCACCTGGCCTAGAGTGAATTTTCAAATATGCTAATTAGGTCATGTCACTTTAAAGTTTCAAATACTATTCTGAAGGAACATGAAGAGATTTGGAAAACAAAGAGGAAAAAGAAAAAGGAACCGTGATTGCTAAAGTTTCTTTAATTGGGTGGGAAAAAAATAAATGGCAGAAAATAGAAGGGGGTATAATTAGATATGTAATCCTCTGAAGGAAAAGAAGTGTACGAGTAATATTACCTTCCATAGCTTAATAGTTTGGAGAAGGTTTGGAGCCATCTCAAGGTATAAGTAAGTGAGGGTTAAGTAATATGCAAGAATCTGTATACATGGGATATTTGACACCACAATAATTTTAACTTTGGTCTTGTCTATTGTTTCATGGAAGGAAACAGTTGTTTTTTGGATACCCAATTATAGACCTCATTTCCCCACTTCTACTCTCAGGCAAGGGTCACCACTAAGGGTCTCTGAAACGTGGGAACTTGTTGTTGTGTTGTTAGGTGCCATTGAGCCAGAGTGGGTGTAAAAAGATGTGATAGGAGGTTATTACAATTCTTTTTGAATTTGCCTAGAATTGTGACATGGTAATTAGAGGGAAATTGACAAATCCAGGATATATTTTAATGACAGAACCAATGGGACTAGCTGATGGATTTTTCTGTTTATAATGCAATAGAATTACCCTGATTATATTTGATAAATCGAACTACAATGCCAGTGACAAATTTGGATCAGTGATAGGGAAATTAAGTGTTGTTGAATGGGATTTTTCATCATACAAAAAATAACAAACAAAAAAGTGCAGTCAACCTTAAAAACACTGAAAATTGTTCATGAACCCCCTTCAAAATGTCTACAAGAGTTTCCATTAAACTTACAAGCATTCTTTAATTAAATAGGCTTTTCTTTGAAGACAAATTATTATATTTTGAAAAAAGAATTATTATTCAATTATATTTTCCCATTTTAAAAGACATTATTAGATAAAGAATGGGTGAAGAAAGCACTATAATAAAAAAAATAGATACGTGAAAAAGGCACTATAATAGATACTGATACAAATATGAACAATATACATTCCTTGTACTCAAGGATCTCATATTCCAGTGGGGTAGTCAACATATAAACAATACAAGTATTCCAAGGTATCTCAGAGGGCAGAGATAATTGCCCATGGGGTCCTGGTCAAGGACTCCTTTACAGAAATAGGAATTTTTATGAAAAAAGAGTCCCTTCTCTGGTCTTTTTTTTCCTCCGGTCTATTCCCTTAATGGAAAACTGTGTTTGTGATATTTAAGTGTTTAACTCTATTACCCATATTTAACAACCGGTTATGTGTGCAACATTTATCTGAAAGTCATACATTTCAACTGGGCTTCATTAACACCTGGCCTAGAGTGAATTTTCAAATATGCTAATTAAGTCACGTCACTTTAAATGTTCAAATACCTCAAAACTGTTTACAATGGCCTCTGTGCTTTTCAGGATTTGTCCGCCGCCTACACAGCAAGCCCTATCTCAACTTTTTCATCATTTCATTCATTTTTTCACCAAGACTCAACTAGCTGTAGCTCCTGGATCATTCTAATCTGCCCCATGCCTCAGTGCATTGGTCCACAGTGGGACTCTTTCATTACCTGATGTAGGTTAATTTTTTTTCAGAAGGGCTAAAGACTTTCCCTCTATATCATGCATCCTTTAAGTTCCTATGTATGTCAAGTTCTCTGTTATAAATTAAGTGGTTTTGAATCATGCACCATATTTACAAAAGTGGCACTAATTTTGGGGGCCATGTGTCTGAGACATGATTGATAAAGAGTCTCTTCATAAAATAATTTGGTCATCCAACAAATATTTATTTATTAAGTGTTATGTTTGTGCTAGGCACTGTGCTGGCCTCTAAGTACACAATGGTGAACAAAACAGATCCTGCAAAGTCCAATGGGGAAGATGAGCATTCATTAAATAATTCCGCAAATACATAGTGTAGAAGATGCTGTTAGTGTCTATCCACATGCCTTTGGCACTCTATGCAGCAAAGGCTATGAATCTCTGCCTTAGGGCTTTTGTTTCTAGCAATGACAGCATACTTGTCCCATTCACAAGGTGACCTGTATTTACCCCTGGGGTCAGCCCTCAAACAATGATGGATGTGGCATAGTGAATAAATACTTCAGCTTCCTTGTCCCTCATTTCGAATAGCACTGAGATGTATTTCATACTGTTTCCCAGAGTTCCCTGGAGGGATTAAACTCCAATTACCCATGGTGGTAATAGCACACCCTTGATTAATTTCCTTTCTTTCCCGGTCTGACTTCCAATCTCAAACTGTGTTTCCTGGGGTCTCCTCTCAAATTAACTACTTGTGCTTAGATCCTTGTCTCAGGGTGTGTTCTAGGGAAACCCAAATTAAGACACATGGTAACATATTTTGATAAGTTCTATGAAATGAAAGTAAAATTTGCTATAAAAATTTGTAACAGGAAGTCCAGTCGAGTTGAACGAAGTCTACTCTGAAAAAGAGTCTTTTGAAATTTGAGTTGGTGTTAGTTAGGGGACGACATCCCAGGCTGAAGGAAACAGCAATGCAAAGACCCTGCAGTAGGAGAGAACATGACAGTTTTCAAGAGACTTGCTGTACTACAGAGAGTAAAAAAAATTGGCAACAGTTGAGACTGGACAGGGTCCAGCTCATATATGGCCTTGTAGACCATATTGAAAACTTTGGTCTTTATTTCAAGAGAAACCGAAAGCCTCAAAATGCTTTTGAGCAAAGGAGACACGTGGTCAGGTTTACCTTTTTAAAACCACCCTGGAGAACAGATTGGAGTGGGACAAAAAAAGTTATACTCAAAGAGTCAATTGCAATGGTACGGATGAGAGATGATGGTAGCTTGACTAGGATTTCTTAACCTAGGCACTGACATTTTGGACCAGATAATTCTTTGTTGTGGGGCACTATCCTGTGCATTGTAGGATGTTTACCAGCATCCTTGGCCTCTACCCACAACATACCAGTAGCACCACCACCCTCAATTGTAACAACCCAAAATGTCTCCAGGCATTGCCAAATATCCCCTTGGGGGGCAAAATCACGCCCAGGTAAGAATCCCTCAACTAGGGTGATTCCAGTGAACATTTAAAGGATGTAAACTTATGAGGTTTCATCTTAAAGTCTCTGCAAGAAAGGCTTTGGTCAGTATCACAATTTATTCTTAATAGCAAATAGATTGAAAAATAGAACACTATGCAAATGAAGTTTATTTCTTTTTATGGTTTAGCATATATCACCCCAATTTTCTTCTGACCCTTCAAAGTTACCCCATCTTTCTGCTTCTTTATATGGGTTAACTGGGCTATCAATGTTTTAGTTACCCATTTTCAAAATCTTTCACTTTGTCTCCACATCCACTCAAAACTAAATGCCATTGATTCTTTCTTCTTTTACTATCTCTTTATATAGATCCACTGCTACCACCCTGAGTTTGGTGTTTCTTTTCTCATTTTCCCCCACAAATCCTCAAAGCCCGGTGAGATTACCATCTCCTTCATTTCTGATACTTTGCCCAATCAACTTAGGTCAAATGGACCTCTCCTTCATCTATATTCTCAGATCCCTTTTTTTTTTTTACTTCTTTGACAATTGATTAATTAAGAGAGTTTTCCCTAAGATTATCTTTTCTATCATGTGTGTCCTTTCTTCCCAATTAAAGTACAAGCTATAAAATCTCAAGGCCTCATGGGTATGATGTTTTTGTGTGTCTTGGATAGTTGTTGTGCAAATAGTACGTATTATATAGTTATTTAATAAGCTTGTATCTCCCCCACATAATTGCCATATAAGTTAATATTCCAGAAACATCTTTTTACCATTATAAAAGGAGCTTTTCAAACTCACATAGGGTTACCTAGAATACAAGGAACAGATCATACAACTGACTAATCTTTTTTCAACTGCTGTAATTTAAGAGGACAAATGACTAAAAATCTACGGCTGTGGCCATGCTGCCAAGGAGAAGCAGTGGTGACATTACCATGAATGAGCTTGACCCAAATGATGTTAACTACAGTATATTGCTTCATATTTAGTCCAAAGTCACTAAGGAAGCTTTTTATAAAACTACTAATCTGAGCTGATGACTAAAAGAAAAATATTTAAAGGCCTTTCCTCCTCTCCATTGACTCAATATAAATAGGAATGACATGCACATACTGAGGGGAAAATGTGATGCCATGAAGAGAGATTTTGTAGCACATTATTCATTGACTTTAATGAGATGCATGTGGCTAAAAGCATTAGTGCAGTTGGCAGAGAGTCTTTTTTTTCCAAAGTATCAAGGTTTAGCCTAAAGTTTCAGTGAATATTTGAAATGAAACTGGAAAAAAAAAGTAGTGCTTTTCAGAAAGCCAGTTGACCTAGGGGGCATGCAAGGTCCCCACCAATTTCTGTAGGTCAGTAGGAGTGGAATCATTTTGTCAATGATGAGGACCTAAGGCAGGTTGCCGTGGAGTTGGGGGCATTTAAAAATGACTGTATGGGTAATTACAGTGCAAGTGAATGGGAGAGTTTCCCCACCAATGAAGAATTTTCTATTGTGTTGCTTTTTGCTAAGTAAAACTTCAGAATTCCCAGATTTCCATATTTAGTTACACGACATGCCTTTCCATAGGATAAGGTCTTGCTGATTATTTAGAGACTTGATTGGGTATGAAAAGATGTCAATATTTCCCACCTAACAAAAGGTTGACCGTATGTCCTTTAGACAAGACTCAAAAATAAAGACAGTATAAGTCAGTCAACAGATATGCACTGACTCCCTTCTATGTATAATGAACAGTGTTAGGTGTAGTCAGAGATGTAATTATAACGTATAATCCTTATCCTTTAGGAGTTTACAATTATTTAAGAAGATAAAAAAAATGAAAATGAAGTTGAGATTGTCAAGTGCGTTGTAAAAAAAAGGAGTACATTTAGGACTCAGATAGATACTTGTACACCTATGTTCTTTGCAGCATTATTCACAATAGCTAAAAGGCAGAACCAACCCAGGTGTCCATCAACAAATGAAAGGACAAGCAAAATGTGGTATATACATAAAATGGAATATTATTCAGCCATAAAGAGAAATGAAATTCTGATATATTCTATGACATGAATGAACCTTGAAAACATTAAGCTGATTGAAGTAAGTCAGGCATAAAAGGACAAATATTGTATGACCCCACTTATATGAAATATCTAGAACAGACAAATGCATAGAGAGGAGAGTTTATTAGTGGTTACCAGGGGCTGAGAGGAGGAAGAAATGGGGAGTTATTGCTTAAGGAGTACTGAGTTTCCGTTTTCCACCAATTGCCGTTGAGTTGACTCCAACTCATGGAGACTCCACGTGTGTCAGAGTAGAACTGTGTTCCATAGAGTTTTCAATGACTGATATTTGTGGAGTAGATCACCAGTCCTTTCTTTCAAGGTACCTCTGGATGGACTTGAATCGCTAACCTTTTGGTTAGCAGCCAAGTGCTTTAACTGTTTGCACCATGCAGGGACTCTGAGTTTCTATTTATGGTGATGGAAAACATTTGGAAATGAATAGTGGTGATGGCTGCATAACATGGTGAATGTAATCAATGTCAATTGTATACTTAAAATGGCTAAAATGGCAGAATTTTTGTGATATGTGTTTTACCACAGTAAAATTTTTTAAATGGGTGCATTTAGGATAAACGTGTAGAAAATAGGCAAACCCAAATGCTTCACATGTGGTAATTCAATTAACCATCATTGAAAATTAAGTGTTGCTTATTATTTTTTTTTATTATTATTTTACCAATGAGGAAAATAGGGGCATAGAGAGGTTAAGTAACTTGCCCAAGGTCACTGAGTTTAACAGTGGATCAGGAATTTGAACCCAAGTAATCTGACTCCCCACCATCCATCTATCAGTTTGTTGTGCTATGGTGGTTTGCTATAGTGCTGGAAGCAGTGTCACCAGTTTTCAAATACCAGCAGGGCAACCCATGGGGGACAGGTTTCATCAGAGCTTCCAGAGTAAGGTGGACTAGAAAGAAAGGTATGGCAATGTACTTCCAAAAATTAGCCAATTAAAACGCCATGAATCACAGCAGAATATTGTGTGATACAGTGGTGGAAGATGAGCCCCCTATGCTGGAATACACAGTGGTCACAATAATGGACTCGAGCATACCAAAGATCATGAAGATGGTGCAAGACTGGGCAATGTTTCACTCTGTTGTACATGGGGTTGCCATGAGTCGAAGCTGACTTGACAGCAACTAATAGCAACAGTCTAACTTCAGAGTTTGTATTATTGAAACACTAGTCTGTATTGCAGAAGAAGAGAACTTCCAGTTTGTTTCAGAACAGGAAGGAATGTTCTTAATCTTAAATTAGGGGTGTGATGTAGATGAATGAAAAGAGAATGGGGTTGGGCCCTGGGGGTGTGTGGATCTGGAGGTGGGGCTATGGGGAGATGGAACAGAGTGATGATGATTCAAGCAGCAGCTTGGAGGTGGAAATTAAAATGGCACACTAGGCGTATATGTGGGAGGAAGGAAAAGTAGCAATTCAAACCTAGGCGATTTTGAGTAGGAGATTAGTTGATGGTAGGTGGGCATGTTGATTGGTACAGGCTTCTAGGCAAACAAATTTGCAGCACCTCAGAATTTAAAACATACGTGCCTTTCAACCCAGCCTTTCCACATCTAAGGATGTATTCCACAGAAGTACTTACACAGTTTTGTTTGTAAAGTGAAAAAAATGGCAATGACACAAATGACCTTCAATAGGTGAAATGTTAAATTGTATTATATCATACTATGGAGTTTATAAAAAAGATTGAGGTTCATCTCTTTTTATCAATACTGACAGATGGCTGTGATTTATTATGCAGTGAAAAAAGTGATTTGCTGAACAATATATATAATATGATTGTATTTTTAACAATTAGATGTAACCAAAGAAATACTTATGGAAACCTCTCTTTGGGCCAGTCACTATTACAAGGACGTGGGATATAAACTCATTGCCATTGAGCCAATTCTGACTCATAGTGACCCTGTAGGACACAGTGGAATTGCCCATAAAATTTTCAAGGAGTGCCTGGCAGATTCAAACTGCTGACCTTTTGACTAGCAGCCTGGCTCTTAACCACTATGCCAACAGAGTAGTGAACAAAACAAAGGTCCCTGCCCTTGCGATGCCTGCACTTTAGAGGGGGAGGCAGGCAATAAACAGAATAAACAAATTATATAATATGTTTGGAAATGATCAGTGGATGGATAAGAAGAGTAGGTGAATGGGATTGGTAGTGCTGATTGGGGTGAGGGGGTGAAGGAAGTATTAAATAGGGTAGTTATGCTACCACTGAGTAGGTGATATTTGAGCAAAGATCTGAAATGCTAAATACACCAAGAGGAAAGTGGGTTCTTGGTAGAGGGAACTGCAACAGGAAAACAAAGGCTTTAAGGTAGGAACATGCCTGGTGTTCAAAGAACATCAAGGAAGCTGGTATGGCCACTGTGTGGAAAGTGAGGGTATACTATTTCTTAGGACTGCTGTAACAAATTACTAAAACTGGGTGGCTTTAAACAAGAAAAATTTATCCTCTAACCAGTTCTTGAGCCTAGAAAATCAAAATCAAGTTGGCAGAAGGACCATGCTTTCTGAAGTCTCTAGAGAAGACTCCTTCCTTGCCTCTCTCCTAGCTTGTGGTGGTTGCCAGCAACCCTTGCCGTTCCTTGACTTGTAGCTGCATCACTACAGTCTCTGCCTCTGTGGTCACATGCATTCTTCCCTGTGTGTCTCTGTGTCCAAATTACACCCTCTTTTCTCTTGTAAAAACACCTGTCATTGGATTTAGAGCCCACCCTAATTCAGAATGACCTCATCTTAATGTGATTATATCTGCAAAGACTGTAGTTTCAAATATGGTCATATTCATAGGTACCAGCATTAGGACTTGGATATGTCTTTTGGGGGAGACATAATCCAACCCACTACAGAGGGGAAGAGCAAATGAGAGAAGGTTGGAAAGTTAACTTGGGATCTGGATTATATAGAGCAGGGCTGCCCAAAAGAAATTTAATGTGAACCACATATATAATTTTAAGTTTTCAGTAAAAAAAAAAAAAACCGTTGCTGTCGAGTCAATTTCAACTCACAGCGACCCTATAGAGCAGAGTAGAACTGCCCCGTAGAGGTTCCAAGGAGTGCCTGGTGGATTCAAACTGCCAATCTTTTGGTTAGCAGCCGTAGCTCTTAACCATTATGCCACCAGGGTTTCCAAATTTTCAGTAGCCACATTTAAAATATGGAAAAAGAAACAGGTGAAATTAATTTTAATAGTATTTTATATTTAATGCATAGATCTAAAATATCATTTCATCATGTGATATAAAATTATTAATCAGATATTTTACACTTTTATACTAAGTCTTTGAAATTTGCTGTCTATTTCACATCTCAATTTGGGCTGTCCACATTTCAGGTGCCCAATAGCCATGAGTGTCTTATGGCCACCATATTGGGCAGCCCAGAGGTAGGGTTTTGTAAGCCACTGTTAGAATTTGGCTTATTCTTGGAGTGAGATAGTCATTTTAGAAGTTTGAATGGAAGAGTGACTTGATCGAAATTATATTTTAAGTGTTTCACACTGGTTGATGTGTCCAGGAATGTCAGATTGAGGAGGGAGAGGGGAAGCATGGATAGAAGCAAAGAGATCTATTAGGAAGCTGAGAAGAGTTTTAGCCAATGGTATAGTTCGGTGGAACCATTCACACAAGACCACTCTCACATCTGAAACTAATTGCAAGTTTGGAGGGTTCCCAAAACCGTCCTCAGGCTTGATAATTTTCTAGAAGAGCTACAGAACTCACTTGAAAACTGTTATGGTTACAGTTTTATTACAGGGAAAGGAGACAGATTAAAATAAGCCAAAGGAAGAAGCACATAGGGCACAAAGAAAGAAGCATGCAGTTGGATCCATGAGTCTGAATTTGGGAGGCAAGTCTAGACTGATGATATAAATTTGGGAGTTGTCAGCATAAATAAAAATATTTAAAGCTATGGGACATCATCAAGGGTGTGAGGGTGGATATGGAAGAGAAGTCGGAGGACTGAGCCTTGGAATGTTCCAATAGTAAGAGGTTGAAAAGAAGAGGAAGAACCTGCCTGGATGAATATACGCTACACTGATAATCATGTTTACTATCAGGGAGGGTGAGTTCAAGGGCCTGGCAAAGAAGAGGGACTTTGGATATCTAACTATTGATTTTATAATAAATGTATAATATTTTTTTAAGATTAAAAAGCATGCTAGCAGTTCAGAAAGATTTTCTGGTTTCAGCTCAGACATGTAAAGAAGCTGGGGGAAGTCATCATTCCCACCCTTAACAACAAGAAAAAGCTGAAAAAACTGACAATCAGTGACTTTTCTGAGAGCCATCAAAGAACTGATGTAACAGGGCAAACCACTATTCCCAAATCTGGAGAGAGAGGTGCCTGCAGGGAGAGACAAGACCGAGGCATTTGCTTACCTGGGGAAGAAGGCTCCAGATGCCATATAAACCTGTAAGGAACACAAAACTAGAAATTCTGATGAATTGTTGGGGGTCAAGTGTTGGCTCCATGAGAGTGTGATGTTCCTGGGTGTTTCAGTCATAGGGAAGCCCTCACAATTTTACAAGCTGTTCCTCCTGGAACCCCATCAGGCTCACAGGGAAGATTGGAGAGAATCTGGAGAAAGCTTCCTTCATCCTCGTGCTATACCCATTCTCCCTGCTTCAGTTATTGTAGAAGTGTCTAAAAGATATTATCACTAGATATAGGATTTGGGGCTGGCAGTTTTGTCTTTCACACTCCACCCAAATCCCTGAGTGAATGCAAAGAGCAGAGCATCCTGACAACCTGTAATGGACATGTAGTGTGAGCAAGAAACAGACATTTATTTTGTTAAACACACACTTGTACATAAAAGGTAGTGGTTCAATTGTGGTGAATCTTGAAAGCCAGTATAAGGAGTTGTGATGTTTTCTGTTACATGGAGATTGGAGAACCACTAAATGTTTTTAAGAAGAGGAGAAATCTGTTTTTCCCAATGAAACCACGCCCTTTGAATATTAATCCAGTAGCAGTATGCAGCAAAGATACTCTACTGTCTGACCCAATTTTCACTCTTGGCTCCATTTTGTGTCTAAAACTTACTTAATAGAAACAATAATAAGAACCTAATCCAAATGATGTCGAATAGATCTTGGCTGAAAGCAGAGAATACCAGAAAGATGTTTACTCATGTTTTATTGATTATGCAAAGGCACTTGACTGTGTGGATCATAGCAAATTATGGATAACGTTGTAAAGAATGGGAATTCCAGAACATTTAATTGTGCTCCTGAGGAAACCACATTGACCAAGAGGCAGTCATTTGAACAGAACAAGGGAATAATACTTTGTGGTTTAAAATCAGGAAAGATGTGCATCAGGGTTGTATCTTTTCACCATATTTATTCAACCTGTATGCTGAGCATATAATCTAAGAAGTAGGACTATATGAAGAAGAACATGGCATCAGGATTGAAAGAAGACTCATTAACAACCTGCTACATGCAGACAGCACAACCTTGCTTGCTGAAATTGAGAGGACTTGAATCACTTACTGATGAAGATCAAAGACTGTAGCCTTCAGTATGCATTACACCTCAACATAAAGAAAACAAAAATCCTCACAACTGGACCAATAACCAACACCATGATAAGCAGAGAAAATATTGAAGTTGTCAAGGATTTCGTTTTTCTTGGATCTACAATCAATGCCTATTGAGACAGCAGTCAAGAAATCGAATGATGGATTGCATTGGACAGATCCGCTGTAAAACACCTCTTTAAAGTGCTGAAAAGTCAATATGCCACTTTGAGGACTAAGGTGCATCTGACCAAAGTCCTGGTATTTTGTATTGCCTCATATACATGTGAAAGCTGGACAATAAATAAGGAAGATCGAAGAAGAACAGATGCCTTTCAATTACGGTGTTGACGAAGAATATTGAATACACCGTGGAATGCCTGAAGAACTAACAAATCTGTCTTGGAAGAAGTACAGCCATGATGTTCCTTAGAAGCAAGGATGGCAAGACTTCATCTCACGTACTTTGGACATGTTGTCAGGAGGTACTAGTCCCTGGAGAAGGATGATGCTTGGTAAAGTAGAGGGTCAGCAAAAAAGAGGAAGACTCTCAACAAGAAGGATTGACATAGTGGCTGTGACAATGGGCTCAAACTTAGCAACAACTCCGAGAACGGTGCAGGACGGGGCAATATTTCCTTCTGTTGTACATAGGGTCACTATGAAGTGACTCGAAGGCACCTAATAACAGTAGCATGAAGAAAGTAATTACTCTTGTTGAGGCAGATGTTAGCGCATCTAATCCTTTGGTTTCTAGCTCACTTTATTGACTTGTTATCACTTCTATGACCACCCCCCGCCCCGAATCTGTGGACTTTCTTTTTTCCTTTCCACACACTGTGCCATTCCAGACGTCATTTGATCTCAGAAGACACTTAAATACGGGGAGAGTTGGGAAAATAGGTCACCTGTGGGGCTTCCTTGCCTTTTCTGTAGGGTCCTTTTTCCCATTAGCTTTATATCTCCCCACCTGCTCTTCTTTGAAGCCCCTCCTTTACTGACTTCCTGAACATTCCTGCTCCAAATGTCCCTGGTGCCTGGCCTTAGGGCTGCCATCACTGTCTCAGTGTTGCCATGCTGCCTTCTTTGCTTTCAGGGCATCTTCTAAAGGGTCTTGGTAAAATATCTTTTAGGCACATTTGATCCCACTTTGAAGAGACAGGATTTTAGATTTTATTTCTTCCTCATCAGCATCACTTTGCTTACATATACAACAGTGAACCAATTTGGGAATAATAGGGACAGAAATATTTTTTATCAGGTCTGACAAGTTCTGACAAGCTACCATCACACAGTTGCAATCTAAGTTTTCTGATACACACACACACATACACATAATTTTTGACAAGACATTTCATGTAGGAATCACCGATTTGATGGCACCTAATTTTTTTTTTAACAACAACAATGGTAATTACCAGAATTCTGTTCATAGTATTAGATAATACAATTATCTGTGGTATATTGTTTAAGCCTATTTTTTAAGAAGCATATTTATATGTTTTGAAATTTTAGTAGTGTTTTAATCCTTTATATAATTTCCAACAAAATAACATAAAAATATATTGAGTGATTCTGTTTTTATAATTAAATGCTTATCATTGAAAAGATTTGTCTAAGAGTGTAATTCTCTATTATTGGAAGAGTGTAATTCTCTATTATTGGCTGTTATCCAAAAAGATTGAGTCACTTGTTCTACAACACCTTTAAAAACAGTTGTCTATTGTATATATATGGAGCCCTGGTGGAGTAGTGTTTAAGAGCTTGGCTGCTAACCGAAAGGTCAGCGGTTCGAATCCACCAGCCGCTCCTTGGAAACCATATGGGGCAGTTCTACTCTGTCCTATAGAGTTGCTATGAGTCGGAATTGACTCAACGGCAATGGGTTTGGTTTTTTTGTTTATTGTATATCTACACTTTACTGGCTTTTTAATTAAATAAGTAGCTAGAGATTTTACCTTAAAAAAAGGAGTTTGGCTTCAGAAATAATTTTGATCCATTCTCCATATGTCTTTTAAAAGGCAATTTAATATTGCATCTAATATGATTTTCTGTTAGAGAGAAGCTGCAGGCCTGATATGTTATATATGTTCAGTTGTGAATCATGATAACCTAAAGCAAGAAAGATTATGTCTAGGATTTCCTTATTGTACCTCAGGTTTTTTATTTTCTGACAAATCCCCTCCTCCTTTTTTTTCTGTGAGGACAGTTACGAGTCAAAGGCATTCTGTTTCCAAATTAATACATAACATTTTGGGTAATAAACACATCAGGGCCCAGAGAACAATCCACATATAGAAAGAATGGCAAAAGAAGGCAGCCAATTGTGTCAGATAATAGACTACACATGACAAAAAAAAAGGGAAAGAAAAAAGTGTGATCTGCAAAAGTTTCAAGTTCTGGCCGTTCTCTAGAATTTTCTACTGATTTGAAGATGAACCTTGATTGAGATGTAAAGTTTCAACTTCCAAGAAACTGAACAACATACACAGCAGGAAATGCCAATATCATTTTAACAGACATATCTGGTAAAGGTGAATTTCAATGAGTTTTCACAGCTTTCTAAGGAGTATTATCACACATTTTAAGTAAGTAGGTTACAGTTATCATTTATACATAATTTTATTGCTTTAGTACTATATTTTTATGATTATCTTACTAATGCTCCAGTAAGAATATACTGAAGTCTCCTGATGATTTTATATCCTTTCTTATTCTTGTTTTGCTTGAGAAGTCTTAACTTTCTATCCCTACTTAACTACTTTAAAGTCTGTCTTGTTTTTTCAACTTACACCCTGCATCATTATCTCCATTCCGTAGAGCCCAGACATCTTGCTGGGACATTCTCTTCTTCCTAGCATTTTGGGTACTATGATCTAGCTTCCATATTTGATTATATAATTGTGAAACTCAAGAACAGAAACAGTCTCACATGTCTTTGTATCTCTAGCACATGCAGAGAGATGAGCAAAGTGTAGCCTAATGGAGGGAAGGAAAGAGATAATATCTCTAAAAAAATCTGGGTAAAACATCAATGCCTCATCTCTTATATATAATAATAACATATAATCATTTCCTTTTAAAAGTCATTAACTTCAGATACTCAGACCAAGGCACAAACCCATGCACATACTAAACTGAACAAATATACACAGAGAATCTTTGAGTGGGGGGTTTAGTGGGCTCAGCGAAATAGCCTTGTGTAAGGAAAGGCCCTCTCCACGTGAGTGGTCTTGAAGTAGAAAAATTATGATTAACATAATGACAGTTAAATATACTGAAAAGAAGCAGTACGTTTTGCATGCCAGTACAATAAACCATGAGCAATGCTAGTGGGATGGATGGCTGAAATGTTCAGGGAAGAAGAGACATTTTGCAAATATGCTTCATATATATTGTTCATAGTCTTGGCCATGGTTATCCCCATCTACCTGCCAGCTACGAACATTAGATCATACTCAAATCATTTATGGAGCTTAGGGTTGAGAATTGAGGAGGTGGGGCGGGGGATGGAGGACTTTTTCCAGAGTTGGTAAGGAAACACCTAAACCTTTGAAAAAAAGTACATATTTCCTTCCTTCTCTTCTCTGTTAGATATTCAGGGACTCACAGACCTTCAAAGTACTTTTTCTCACGAGTTATCATGTGTTCCATCACATATAGAGGCAAAATAATTTAATGCAGCATTTCCCAAAATGAGATCCCTGAAATGCTGGTGTTTTCTGAAAATGTTAATAGAATAAGGTGATAAGTCAAGGTTAATTACATTATATCTTTCAAAATATATTAAAAACTGTATGGAAATAAATAAATAAATTTCTATAGTCCTTACTTAAAAAAAAAAAAAAACCCATTGCCGCCAAGTCAATTTCGACTCATAGTGACCCTGTAGGACAGAGTAGAGCTGCCCCATAGAGTTTCCAAGGAGTGCCTGGTGGGTTCGAGCTGCCGATCCTCTGGTGAGCAGCCATAGCACTTACCCACTATGCCACCAGGGTTTCTTACTATCAGGCAATACTTTTTCTTTAGAAATAAAATGTGAAATAAAAAATGCCAAGAAGGGGAATGAATAATTATTCATTGCTTTAATTTTCTCATAAGTTTTTATTGAGCATCTACTATATTCCTGGTACTGTTGTAGGTGCTTAGGATACATCAGTGAAATATGTTAATGCATGACTCTAAATCTGCAGCATTTATAAATAACTCTATTTGATGGACACTTTTCTGTTATGTATTTTATAATCTCTTCATGTATTCATTCTTCATAAAAATGTATAAATGGATTAAATGTTGTTGTTGTTGTTAGGTGCCTTTGAGTTGGTTCTGACCCATAGCAACCCTAGGTACAATAGAATGAGACACTGCTGGGTCCTGGGCCATACTCACAGTAGTTGCTATGTTTGAGTTCATTGTTGCAGCCACGGTGCCAATCCATCTTGTTGGGGTCTTCCTCTTTTTCACTGATCCTCTGCTTTCTCAAGGGTGGTGTCCTTCTCCAGGGACTGGTCCCTCCTGATAACATGTTCAAAGTATGTGAGATGAAGTTTCACCATCCTTGCTTCCGAGGACGACTCTGGCTGTATTTCTTCTAAGACAGACTCGTTTGTTCTTCTGGTAGTCCATAGTATATTCAATATTCTTCACCAATACTATAATTTAAAGGCATCAATTCTTCAGTCTTCCATATTCATTGTCCAGCTTTTCCATGTAAATGAGGTGATTGAAAACACCATGGCTTGACTCAGGCACACCTTAGTCCTGACCCAAGCTGCTTCCATAGGCCTTAATTGTGGAGCCAAGTAAAGTGAAATCCTTGACAATTTCAATCCTTTCTCCACTTGTCATTATGTTGCTTATTGGTCCAGTTGTTAGGATTTTTGTTTTCTTTATGTCGAGTGTAATCCATACTGAAGGCTGTAGTCTTTGATCTTCATCAGTAAGTGCTTCAAGCCCTTTTTGCTTTCAGCAAGCAAAGTTGTGTTATCTGAGTATTGCAGGTTGTTAATGAGTCTTCCACCAATCCTGATGCTGTGTTCTTCTTCATATAGTCCAGGTTCTCGGATTATTTGCTCAGCATACAGATTGAATAAATATGGTGAAATGATACCACCCTGACACATACCTTTCCTAATTTTAAACCACTGAGTATTCCCTTGTTCTCTTTGAATGACTACAGTTTATTCCATGTACAGGTTCCACATGAGCACAATTATGATCCACACAGTCGAGTGCCTTCGCATAGTCAGTAAAACACTGATAAACATCTTTCTGGTATTCTCTGCTTTCAGCCAAGATCCATATGGAATCAGCAATTGATACCTCTCATTCCAAGCCCTCTTCTGAATATGGCTTGAATTTCTGGCAGTTCCCTGTTGTTGTACTGCTGCAACCACTTATGAATGTTCTTCAGCAAAATTTCACTTACGTGTGATATTAATGACATTGTTTGATAATTTCCACATTCTGCTGGATCATCTTTCTTTAGAATGGGCACAAATATGGAGCTCTTCCAGTTGGTTGGCCAGATAGCTGTCTCCCATATTTTTTGGCATAAACAAGTGGACATCTCCAGCGCTGCATCCATTTGTTGAAATATCTCAATTGGTATTCTGTCAATTCCTGGAGCCTTGTTTTTCACCAATGCCTTCAGTGCAGCTTGGACTTCTTCCTTTAGTACCATTGGTTCTTCTTCATATGCTTCCTCATGAAATGGTTGAATGTTGACCAATTCATTTTGGTGCAGTGACTCTGTGTATTCCTCGCATCTTCTTTTGATGCTTTTTGCATCATTCAATATTTTGCCCATAGAATCCTTCAAAATTGCAACTCAAGGTTAGATTTTTTTTTCAGTCCTTTCAGCTTAAGAAATGCAGATTGTGTTCTTCCTTTTTGCTTTTCTAACTCCAGGTCTTTGCACATTTCATTACAATACTTTGTCTTCTCGAGCCGCCTTTTGAAATCTTCTGTTCAGCTCTTTTACTTCATCATTTCTTCCATTCACTTTAGCTACTCTACATTCAAGAGCAAGTTTCAGAGTCTCTTCTGACATCCATTTTGGTCTTTTCTTTCCTTCCTGCCTTTTTAATGATCTTTTGCTTGTATGATGTCCTTGATGTCATCCATAACTTGTCTGGTCTTTGGTCATTAATGTTCAATATGTCAAATCTAGTCTTGAGATGGTCTCCAGATTCAGGTGGGATATACTCAAGGTTGTATTTTTGCTCTTGTGGACTTGTTTTTATTTTCTTCAGCTTCAACTTGAACTTGCATATAGCAGTTGCTAGTCTTTTCCAAAGTAGGCCACTGGTCTTCTTCTGATTGATGATATCTCTTTCCATAGAAGTAGTGTTTTCCATTGTGTGAAGTCCTCGTGTATAGTCACCATTTACTCAATTAAACAAATTAAATACATTAAAATAATTTTAATTTGTTTTATTTATGTATAACGTTAAAATAGATACTAACCATTTTGTGTATGATTTATTTCATTGCAATGTTTTTTTCTTTTCCTATTAAATACGAGTGGATTTTTGTGAATATTGGAGATTTAAAAAAAATTTGTTTTGCTATTGTTGAGACTATACACAGCAAAACATACACCAATTCAGCTCTTTTACATGTACAATTAAGTGACATGCATTACGTTCTTGAGTTGTGCAGCCATTCTCACCCTCTTTTTCTGAAATTTTCCTCCCTTATTAACATAAACTCACTGCCCCTAAGGTTCCTATCCAATCTTTCAAGTTGCCATTGTCACTTTGATCCCGTATAGATAGTTCTTAGCAGAGCATAATGCTCAAGGCAGACTTTTTTTTACTAGTTAAGCTAAACTCTTGTTTAGTTTTAAGAAGACTTCAGGGTATATTTTTGGTTTAAGTTTTAAAAACTATCTCAGGGCAATATTTACAGGAGTTCATCCAGCCCCCCATGCTCCAGAAAGTCTGGAGTCCACAAGAATTGTGAGTTCTGTTTTGCATTTTCCCTCTTTTGACCAGGATTCTTCTATAGAATCTTTGTTCAAAACATTCAGTAATAGTAGCTGGGCACCGTCCAGTTCTTCTGGTCTCATGGCAAAGGAGGCAGTTGTTCATGGAGACAATTAGCCACACATTCCATATCTTCCTCCTATTATTGACTCTCCTTTTTCCTCTGTTGCTCCAAACGAATAGAGACCAATTGTTGTGCCTTGGATGGCCACTTGCAAGGTTTTAAGACTCCAGGCAGTACGCAACAAACTAGGAGGTAGAACAGAAGCACTACCTCATTTTATGCAAATAATGCACGACTTCTACCTTTGCCAGCTGAGCCCTCCCCCAACAAGGTGTTTTCATAAGTGCCACTATGCCATATTTTTACATGTCGCTGTAAATGAAAACACCTCATGGGGTGGGGGGGAGGGCATGGTTGGCAAACAAATGTAGAAGGTGAGCATTATTTGCATAAAAATATGATAAATATGTTTTTAGGCCAATTAATTAGGATGTCCCATGAAACCATGACCCTAAATCTCAAAATCAAGGAACCAAATCCCATGAGGTTTTTCTTTGTACATAAGCAGACTAAACAGTCCCTCTCTTTTTTGTTATTGTCCTAAATGTATCTATCACGCTTTTGCCAGGTCAACTTTTTACAGGTTTACAATTTATTGAAAGCAATTACAATAATCACCTGTGCAACCCTACCCTTAGTCAATGTGATTATTCCTTCACTGATAGGCCCTCCTTCTTTCCCCCCACCGCCCCTAAACCCAAAAAACCAAACTGCTGCCTTCGAGTGGATTCGGACTCATGGTGACCCTGTAGGGCAGAGTAGAACTGCTCCACAGAGTTTCCAAGGAGCAGCTGGTGGATTTGAAATGACAACCTTTTAGTATAGTAGTAGGTAGCCTCAGCTCTCAACCGCTGTGCCACCAGGGCTCCTTCCGCCCCTGGTAACCACTAATAAATTTTGGTCTCTATACATTTCCCTTTTCTTGTCTTTTTATATAAGTGTAGTCATACAATATTTGCCATTTTGTGACTGATTTATTTCACTCACCATAATGTCTCCAAATTTTTCAACACATTTGAATCAAAAAAGTATCACAGAACAAAAAATGGCCTATTCACACATGAAATTTCATTGTAAGCAAAAGCTTTATAATATAGTTCTTTGGGAAAATTCTTTTCCATGGGAAAGATTGAGCAGATTCTGAAATTCAAGGGATAAAATTTTTGTACAATGTTGGCAACTACTGTATTTTTATGCAAATAACACTATTTTTTTTTAACCACAATATGTAAAAAAAAAAAAAAAAATTGGCATAGCAGTGCCTAAGAAAATACCTCTCTGAGGGAGGGAGGTTGGCAAACAAACTTAGAAAGTGCATGTTATTTGTGTAAAAATAAGGTATTATGTTGATGAATCTTATGATTTATCAGAATTTTACAAAAATTATGAATGTAACATCTCCCATTTTATCAGGCTAACAAGAGGCAGAATCTTACTCGGCTTGCTGGTTGTCTTGGACAAGTTTGTGGTTTATGTGAACTGCAAGTAGCTCTTTGTGAACAAAGAGAAAAAACATAGATAGATAAATAGATGATAGATATTAATCAATATGAACTTATTGGGCTCTTATTTGGTCCAGCTAATTGGGCTTTTAGAGCTATTTTTTTGGACTATGTTTCAGGAAATTTCTAGAACTTGTCTGCAAATAACCATATGCATCTCATAAGGATCACCCAAACATTTATTTGTTTTTTTGGATGGAGGTGGGAATATACATAATTTCAATTTTTTTTTTCTCAGAAAGGGATATATGCTCACAGAAATTCAGGAAATGTTGATAAAATGACTTTGAGCAGAGGCTTTAAATCAGATTGACCCAGTTTTAACAAAGATACTTCCACCTATTTTTGACCCTCACA
The DNA here is from genome assembly GCF_024166365.1 of Elephas maximus indicus. Classification (NCBI taxonomy): domain Eukaryota; kingdom Metazoa; phylum Chordata; class Mammalia; order Proboscidea; family Elephantidae; genus Elephas; species Elephas maximus. Next base: position 149,520,478 of record NC_064846.1, on the reverse strand, counting down.
TCCGATTATTCTCTTTGGTTCTGTTTTCTCATCTATCATGTCAGGATACAAATATTTAACACACAGGGTTTTAATAAATCTATAATATGATGAAAGTGAAAAGAGCTCAGCACTGGACCTGCCTCATGATAGGGATTCAATGAATAGTAATCATTTTATTTATTTTATTATTATTATTAAACATCTATGTGCTTGATGATAATACATGGAAATACTAGACTGGGCTCTAGTTTCAAGTATAGCATCTAGTTGGGGAACTAAGGCATATACACTTGAAGTGCTAACTAAAAACAGAAATACTACGGATGAGAGTGGACAAGTTTTTTTTTTCATGTAAGCCTTGGATTTCCTCTTACGTACCTATTATAAATAGTCCTGAAAACAACTAAATGTCTTTGTAAATATCCAACTCAGATGACCTTCAATAAAATTTGTATTGATAATTGGCTTTTTGAGGAAACAAACACACGAGGCAATTCAATTCTTGCCACATTATTTCTCTTTGAACAGAAAAAGGTGCTGTATCTTGTTGCTGCCAAGTGGAGCAGATTAAAGGTCAGGACAGCATGCAGGATTTGCTCCTCTAATAGAATGTTCCAGCACATGCAAGAGAGGGAGCGAGTAATTTTTAGTCTACTTTGCTTATGAAAATCAAATGAAAACATAACACTGGGAGTATTTTTTTCCCTCAATTTTATTCAGTGGCTTTGACCATAGTGGAGCCCTGGTGGTGCAGTGGTTAAGCATTCAGCTGCTAACCAAAAAGTCGCCAGCTTGAATCCACCAGCCACTCCTTAGAAAACCTATGGGACAATTCTATTCTGTCCTATAGGGTTGCTATGAGTCGGAATCGACTCCACGGCAGTGGGTTTGGTTTGGTTTTTGACCATAATGGTTTTTTTTTCCTATTGAGTGACCACATACTAGTTGAAAAACAGGATGAAAAAGAAACTGTTGAAGGAAAAGGCAATTAAGACCTCTGCATATCCCCAAGTTATTTGTGGTGTTTCTTGCACCCAAATTATTATAAATGTATTCATTTGTAATAAAAAATCCTTGTACCTGGAATCATTATCTTTTATTTTTCTTTCTGTCCTTTCTTTCCCCACCCTGCCGTGTAATATGCATATTTATGAAGAGCTTAGAGAGGCCAGATTTGAATTTTCTTGTCCAACCTTGCCAGCTGCTGATGGCTTTCTCCCAGATAACTTGCTCACATATGCTCCTGATGATTTCTATTATATAGTCGATAGGGAGTGTCAGTCTGTCAGCACTAAGTACCATTTGTGAAATTAATGACTCAGGGAACCAACGGTGCCGTGATAATTGCTGCAGGCATACAAACTTACTGATTTTGGAGAATGGGTGGCATTTAATAATATCTTTTCAGTCACATGATACTTTTCCCCATAGTCTCACTCTGGTTTATGGTATTTTAAACACACCAAATGACCTACGGTTTCTTAGTAAAAATGATACCATTTAATTTCTGATTTGAGATGTTACTCAACCCGCATAAAATATATAAAATAACTAATTGTCAGAAAATTTTCCATGCTTCCACAAAAAATTAAAAGACAACCTCATGAAAAGGTAAAATGATGAATATGATATACAATGACTTCCAACACATGTTTCCAATTTTTTTCTAAATGGAATATAATTTGGCATCTAGATTCAACTCTGTGTTTTTAAAAAAGAAAAATTTGCTTAGATGATCCAAAATGAGATTTACTCTTAATAACCAGTCAGATACATAAACATTTACAAAGAACCACCAGAGGAAGCCAAGAAGTCATTGGACTAACCAGAATCTTTAGAAGAATTGGAAGCTTCCATGCAAAGAGAGCATCACTCCTAATACCTTTCTTGTTGAGAATAATTTCCATACACACTTTAAAAGGTTAAAAAATCTTGCAAGCCCCAAAGTGTATTACCTTCTCACTCATAACCAATCTCAATCCCTTTGTGAGAATGTTAACATGATAATAATCAGCAAGATAGAGTAGTGGGTGGATTATTCTGATAATAAGTCACGAGCAAAAGAAAACGATGGCTGTGATGGCATTGTAAAACAGAGTCTGTATGGTGGCATAGATGTCTTGGGGGAATACTCTGGCAATCTCCTTTATGACAACTTTAAAAGCACATCTAAAAAAATTGAGACCACTTATGCACTTTTGTTTTATTCAAAAAAACATCCTATAGTTAAGTGGAAGAAAAAGAGTGAGCAATTCTACTAGTGTCGGATTATAATTTTTCTTAAAATTCATGCTTGTTTTTAAAAAGTTATTTATGTGAATGAAATGGTTGTTAATGCTTAATGGCTATTGCAACTCACTCATTGCTTTTTAAAAATAATTTGTAAAGAAAACATGTTTAATATTAGATTTCAGATAGATATTTTGATTTACTATTAGAAAGACTGGGAAGAAAAAGTTACGAAAATTTGTAAGTACATATGAATGAATTAAAAAAACAACAGATTCAGTGATAATTCTGCTGTGGATGGGATCGTGGTATGGGTGATTGTGAGTTTTAGTTTTTTCATGTGTAAAATGGAGTATCTTAGATGACTTCAATTTTCCAACATTATGCAATATTGATACTATGTTCACAAAATCAATAGTGACAAGGGAGAATCAAGGATAATAATTTGGTTGTATTTATAACACTCGTTACTTATTAATGTCAGTACACACAAGTGTTAATGCAGCTTATTTGCTTAGGATAGAAAGTGTGATGCTTAAAATTCAAACATACCTTTGTTTGGTGATGGGAATCATTCATGTAATGCTTACTAGGTGAGGATATTGTGATGGTTTGAACTTTAATTAAGACAAAGCTTATTTTACAGCTCCCTCACAATAAATAGAATCAAAAGTTAAAATTTAAACAGTATTCTGACAAACTTACTATTTAGCAGATAATAAATGATGTTTACTGAGTGCTATCATGCCCAGACTCTGTTCCATGCCATGTTCCATGTCATCCTCACAGTGTTCCTAAGAGGTAAATATTATTTCCTCCAGTTTACAGATGAGCAAACTGAGGTACAGAGAAGATAAGAAATTTGCCTAATTTCCTACAAATGGTCAATGACCATGTGATTTGAACCCAGTGCTCTAGTGCCCATATGCTTAAAGCCGGCACTGTACTGCTTCTCCACCTTAGATATATTGCAGAAACAATGCAATCTGATTGCAAATACTCTGGCTCAATTCCTTTGTGAAAATAGTAGCAATACAATCAGAATGCTTGCATTCTAAATGTTATTATTTTATAGATTATCTATATGACTAATAGTGAGTTTTCTTATTTCTCTCTATCTCTTAATAAAGAAAATGATCTTTGTTGTAGTGAATATGAGATTATGATAAATTTCCTATATCATAATTGCACTGTTATTGTCAATTGAGATATCACTATATAGGTCTTGTTGAATACTATTGTATGTGTATAGAAATGCCCACAAATCAAATTCTGTTTAACTCATTTGAAAGGGCTTTTCTTTCAAAGTAAGAAGAGATTATGTTTTGTACAGTTTATGAAACCATTCTGAGAACACAAAGGACATGAGATAGAATTAATATCTGAAACCCTGTACATTTGTTCTGGCAATACATTCATTCAGCAGGAGAAGGGGAGAAGAGTTTATTCTTTGTAGCTACCCACCACTCACCCACCCACAGTCAAACATGAAGCCCAGAAATGCAGGGTCCTCTTTTAGGGAGTTCAAACTGTGTACTTTATATAATGAAGGCATCTTTGAAAGGACTTGTTTCCTAGGAAAAAGAAGCATTCCACCTTTTAGGGAAGGGAAACTGCATGCTTTGGTTTATTCTAAAAAATTCAGAAAAAGCTGCAAGTCTCAAAGCACATGGGAGGGACTTAGCAAATGATATTCTGTAGTATTTGTAGAAAAATATAAATACTGTATCTCCACTGATATATATTTAAAATATATAGTAATAGCAGACATTTATTAAAATCTTTCTATGTTGCAATGCATTCTCATAACATTTTTTAATTCCCACAATGGATAAACCCATTTGGTAGATGAAGAAATGGAGATGCAAACCTAGGCAGTCTACCTCAAGAGCCACACCCCTCTGTACTACACTGTATTGATTTCCTTGTAGATATTATAGGTAGTATAAAAGTTGCATATTCGCTGTTCTCAAAATCTTTTTCCCTGAGTAGGCATTGAAGGAAGTTCTCATTTTTTTTTTAATGCTTTTGATTTTTTTTAAGGTTTACAGCCCACTGTAGCTTATTAGATACTATCATTTGCTAATCTCAAATGTTTTGTGTGTTACTACAATGAATATAATTATATGTCTTCTAAATTTTAATATTAATTTCTGCTAATGTAAAACAACTGCCTTTTATTTTGCTGGTAGCAAATAGGCTTTTAGACTGACCAAAATCCTTTTGGGGGAGCATTTATAAAATATATATATAGTATTTCCATTGGGAAAGGTTTTGTTCCAATATGATTATGTAATATCCAAGGGAGTGCCAGTTGAGTACAAATTTAATAGCTTTTCTAGGTAGGATTCCAGAATTAGTGCATGAAAGAACATAGGAGATCTGTTTGAAGAGTTCATTAAATTAGGTTATACACGTACTTATGAAATATAGAGGAGCATAAAAGCATCCAGAAAAAAGCATAAGAAACAACTCAGATTAGTTAGGAACCAAAGGGATTGATTTATGATGAATTATTAAAGATAAATGGATCTTCATAATAATAAATGCTCTATAAACAGGGACTATGTCTAATGCCAAGATACTAAGGAAATGGCTAAGTTCAAGGAAATTTTACCCAATGGTTAATAAAGATTGGAAATACTGTAACATTCTAGATACTTTTGTCCAATTAAAGATGTTATAGAAAGTTACCTGAAAATGGGAGGATAAGGTCATCTGAGATTTAGAAGATGACTTAGCTAAAAACTAAGATTCTATGGATGAAAAGAGTCACTAGAAGTGGATGTTACCCGTTGCCATTGAGTGGATTCAGACTCATAGCAACTCTATAGGACAGAGTAGAACTGCTCCATAGGGTTTCCAAGGCGCAGGTGGTGGATTTGAACTGCCAACCTTTTGGTTTGCAGCCATAGCTCTTAACCACTGCACCAATATTAGGTCTTTGAAATATTCATTCAAACTGAAATTTTCATGATGTTATATTGAGTATCATTAAAATAATATAATTAATATGATAGGTTTTGTGACTTGTTTTACTTTTATTAAACATGATATGACTTTTTTTCCCAGCTCACTGTAACATATAGCCAGGGGTGATATTCCACATATTTACTGGATTATTTCTGGACCTGACCAACCAAAATGGACACTGGCTGTTAACAACCATTATGGCATTCTAGATGAGCATAAGTTCTGTGCATAATGTAACCAGACAGACCACAGCAATGGTAGGTGGGGGGTGTCTTTCTGCCTGTATGTGAACATCTTGAACTCTGGAATCAGAAAAGTTGCACCAAGCTTAAGTGCGTGTATATAAAAATACTGAAAGCAGGGCTGATTTTCAACAAGTATGCACTGGAAGGGTCCTATTGCTGTTACTAATGGTGTCTTTTCTTATTGATTAGTGTTCACATAATAAAAAAAATATTTCACATAATAGCAGTTGGAAAAATTGGAAACGTTGCTCCTATCTGAAGGAAGATGCATTGCATTGGGCAAATCTTCTGCAAAGGACCTCTTTAAGGTGTTGAAAAGCAAAGATGCCACCTTGAAGACTAAGGTGTGCCTGACCCAAGCCATGGTATTTTCAATTGCATCATATGGATGGGAAAAACGGACAATGAATAAGGAAGACTGAAGAAGAATTGACGCCTTTGAATTGTGGTGTTGCCAAAGAATATTGAATATACCATGGACTGCCAAAAGAAGGAATGAATCTGTCTTGGAAGAAGTAAAACCTGAATGTTCTTTAGAAGCAAGGATAGCAAGGCTACATCTCACATACTTTGGACATGTTGTCAGGAGGAATCAGTCCCTGGAGAAGGACATCATGCCTGGTAAAGTACAGAGTCAGTGGAAAAGAGAAAGACCCTCAATGAGCTGGATTGACACAGTGGCTGCAACAACAGACTCAAGCATAACAACAATTGTGAGCCTGGCACAGGACCAGGCAGTGTTGCATTCTATAGTACACAGGGTTGCTATGAGTCGAAACCGACTCAATGGCACCTAACAACAACAGCAACTGTTTTCTTCCTTCTTTCCTTTACTCTTTCCCTTCTCCCCTCCCTTTCTTTTTTCTCTCTTTCCTTCTCTCCCTCTCCCTTCTACCCTTTCTTGACTTTATTTTTCTTTCTACAGACAGTGGAATCATTTCTTCAAAGAAATTCATTTTATTACTAGAATAAAATGAATTCATTACTAAATTCATTACTAGAATCCTAGTAAGTTGCACAAATAAAGAGGAAAGCTGGATGATGTAAGGTTTTGGAGCCTCTCTCCCATCTTTCCCTCCATCCCAAGAGGCGAATCTATAGTTCTGTAGGGCACAGCTTGCAAACTACTGAGACAAAATAGTCAAGTAATTGGAAAACAACACTTTCCAAATAAAGATGGCAACACTAGCAATGAACTTTTTGTGAATAAGTGGGGCTCTCAGGACACAGCTTGAAATATTTGCTCTTCAGCTGTTATATGAAAGTCTAAACTTGGCACGTGAATGGTCCTTTAGAGTTGTGATTATATAATGTGCAAGAAGGTGGATTGTTTGAAAACTGAACATGTGAAAGTCAAGTACTGACTGCAGTAGTAGCCAATCTTAGAAATTTGTATTTTCAATGATCACTCTGAGTAAATTTAGTCTAAAAAGTATATGGGATATAAAATTTTTCAAAAACCAGAGTTTAAAAAAAAAGGGAAAAAATTAGATTTACAGTAATGGACTGTATTCTTGTGAGAATAAATTCTTATTTCTTTTAGATTAGATTAATTTTTAAATATATACCATGCGGTGTGCTATTTTAATACATGTCAAATCCAGTTAAAACTTTTTTTTATTCTTGACCATCCTTCTATTCTATTTAATATTTCTATTTAAAAAAAAATCAGAGTCGTGATGTGAAATTGCTTTATGATAGTTTCCAATAGGTGATTTTCCTCATTTGTTTGATGTATGATAAGAAAAAAGTTTTGTTTGTTGTGGCATTTGGAAAGCTAGTAAAATAATGCTGTTGAGGAAAGTTCATCCATTTTCTGAAGCTTATTTTGCTATTCCTTTGAGAATTTTACGATTGCAGCATAACATTGACATTTTTAATGATATCAAAGCCTCTACTTCACTTAATCAGCACATATTGGCTTCAAAAATTTAAATGACCTGAAGTATCAGTCCTTGAATATATATACATTTACAGCATTATATACACTTAGTAAGGGCTTTGGAATTTTTTTTTGCAATTTTAAATTACGATTTCTCTTCCTTCTCATTACTGCATATGTTTCTGTTATATGTCCAGAGAACTATTTCGAACAACGGCTATTTAAATAGATTTTTGGCCATATTTTCTACAATATTATCTAACAGAATAAACAAAATTATTTGATAAGTACATCCTGTTGTCAAAGCTGCCTTACAAGTAAAATCATCCTAAAAAACCTAACTAATAATATCTTTTAATTTCTTGGATTATGAGTTAGATGCACGTTGAATGGTGATGCGTAATGCTTATGTTAAGCAAATAACTAGGTATGCCGTAACTTTTATTCTTTTATATCTGTGTATTAACTTGAGTAAGATACTAAGAAATATCTATGGGTGTCAATTCAGAAAGAGTTTTATTGCTGTGAAACCCTCGGCCTGATATTTTAACATATATAGGACTTTGAAACCATGTTTATTCAGTGCCTATGACCGATGACTTTAATGAATGCCTAACAACTTACTTAAACCAAAGAAATAATTAGTCTCAATTACAGAAGTGTTAATTTGACTCTAATTAATGAGTGTGCCAGCGTTTACATATTGGTTTGAGTGTAATTGATCTTAGGTCACTGAGATCAATTTAAGGGTTGGGGAAATGACAACAAGTAGGAAGTGACTCAGATATAAGAATGCTTGCCCCTAGGAAAATTAATTGGTTTATCAATGATAAACTAGTAGATGGCCGATATAATAATGATATCCCCCTATTAATAGGCCTCAAAATAGGATCACCAAGTTCAAAGCTTTTAATTGTATACAATTACTATGTCAAATATACTATTTTAAAGAATATTTTTCACATTGATTTGTCTTCTTTTTCAGTTTAGTTTTTTATTTTTCTCTTTTGTTGTTTAAAAAAAGAATCCAAATGGAAGCACAGAACAGTTTTACTTTTTATGCTTTGAAATATTCTTACTTAACTGTGTTAGTCAGCCTGAGTTGGGAAAATCAAGTTTTTTGTGTTAAAAAAACAATGATTGGTAGCTAGTACTTTTCCATTTACCCCAGCTGTCAGTGAAGTCTGCTTTTGTTTCTGTGTTAACTTCTCCCCACTTTGATGGTGAAATCCGGAGGAGGGGGGGGGAAGCAGAAAGGTGTTTCTATTATTGCATTTCATTTCTTCTCCTTTGAAAACCTCTTAACACTCTGAATGATGGGTTAAAAAGCTGGATGGTAAAATGAAGCTGAATGGTGGGAAAAAGTAAAATTGATGGCACATTCATTTCCAATCAGTGTATGAAGGGTGACTAGCTGAGGGAGGGATAGCCAAAGTCCTGGATCAAGAGACTTAGAGGTGGTTGCTAAGTGGGGAGTAGCTGAGATGAGAATACTACCGAGTCTTTGTCCTTTTCCCGAATATTCTCTGCCTATTCTCTTTTCTCCCTTCTTCCCCCCACCTCCTAACCCCAGACAACTCTCCTAATAAAAAGATTTTTTCAAGAAAGAAGCCAAAGAAAATAGAATTTTTCAAGAAAAATGTCAAAGGAAATTGTTGAATGAGGCAGAGGGGCAGCATGAGACCAGAGTGGAGGAAGGTGATAAAGACGCTATTTAGAAGTTAAGCCTGGAAAACTGGGGCAAGAATCAAAGCAATGCTACAGGCAGGGATGAGGTAAGCAGGACCCTGAAGATAATCATAAGGACCTGGAGTCTGAGGCAGGAAAAAAAGGCAAGGCCGGTTAAGAGGTTTAAGGCAGAGGATGACCTAGTTAGAAAAAGACCTTTTCAACAACGAGACTCTGGACTGGAGGGGAAATAGCTAAGGAGGCTCGACTAGGTTACATTTGGCTGAATGGAAGTTGCTCAGAATAAACAAGAAATTGTAATTATACAGAATTATGAAGGGATAAAGACTAAATTAAGAGGTCATGTGCAAGAAAATTTCCTCTTTAAATGATTTTTTAAAGTTTTATTTTAGTAGAGTTGTTCATCACATATCAAATTTTAATTTGCGTTATGTTGTACAAAAAAAAATTTTTTTTTTTTTTGTATACTACAGCCTCATTTAGACTACTTTGTTGGAAGAACATTCTAAAGCCATGAACATTCTGAAAGAGTCTGAATCGTACTTCTTGTAAATAGTTAAAGAAGCTCAGATTAACCTTTTATATATACTGTGTGAACTCCCTGTAGTACTTCCTAGAGGACTTTCTTTAATAGATAAAAATAGTTACATGAAAGGGGTTTTACAAACACTTGTTTATAAATTCAAGCAATTAGATTAGTTTGATATCCTGTCATTTAAATAGGCTTTCTGATACCTCATTAGTATTAATAATTTTTCATCTTACAGCAGGATGGCATAATCATTAAACACATAAATTCTGGAGCCAAATTAACTGAATTGAATCCTAGCTCTGCCATTTCCTACCTCTCTGTGTATCTCAATTCTTTCACCTGCAAAATGGGTTAATAGCAGTACCTATTTCATAGAGTTCTTGTAACAATTTATATTTTTTTTATATATAAGCCCTGGTGGCATAGTGGTTAAGAGCTATGGCTGCTAACCGAAAGGTTGGCAGTTCAAATCCACAAGGTGCTCCTTGGAAACTCTGTGGGACAGTTCTACTCTGCCCTATAGGGTCACTATGAGTCAGAATCGACTCGACAGCAATGGGTTTGGGTTTTTTTGATTTTATATATATATATATATATATATATATATATATATATATATATATATATATATATAATAAACTGTTGTTATAATATATATGGAGCCCTGGCGGCACAGTGGTTAAAAGCTCAGCTGCTAACCAAAAGGTCAGCAGTTCAAATCCACCAGCTGCTCCTTAGAAACCCTATGGAGGCAGTTCTACTCTGTCCTATAGAGTAGCTAAGAGTCACAATTGACTCTACGGTAATATGTATATATTGCTTAAGGCAATAACGGATAAATTGTTTATTAAATCTTTATTATTATTAGCAATCCTAACAGTAATGAAATATTTTTGTATACCATCTCCTGGCTCCTTCTACCATTTCTTTTCTCCCAATTGCAGTAAAGCTCTCAAGAGTTACCTGTACAGTACTTGAAAAAAAAATCTATTTTCTCTTAAATCTGATCCAATCTGGTTTGCCGAGCCATTACTCCAGCTAAGCTGTTCTTGCCAAGGACCTCAATGACCTGCACATTGTTAAATTCTATCCAGTTCACAGTCCTTGTCTTACTTTGACCTATCAGCAACAGTTGATCACCCACTTCTGTAATGTACTGTCTTCACTTGGTTTTCCCTCCAAACTCATTGACTGTTTTTTTTTTTTTTTATCAGCCTTGTTTGTTGATTTCTTCTCCTCTTATAAATCTCTTAATGAAAGAGGAACCCAGACTCATTCCTTGGTCCTCTTCTCCATTTATACTCACTTCTTTGGTAATTTCATACAGTGCTAGTTTTGAAAAATACCATATGATTGCTGATAATTGGCACTGTTCCCAACTCCTCTTCTAAATCCCAGATTTGTACATCTAACTCCTCGCTCAGTATTTCCACTTGGAGGACTAATGTTGTTGTTGTTGTTAGGTGCTGTGGAGTAGGTTCTGACTCAGAGCCACCCTATGTACAACAGAACAAAACACTGCCCAACCCTGCGCCATCCTCATGATTGTTGTTATGCTTGAACCCATTGGAGGACTAATAAACACCTTGTCTTAGTCATCTAGTGCTGCCATAACAGAAATACCACAAGTGGATGGCTTCAATAAAGAGAAATTTATTCTCTCACAGTCCAGTAGGCTACTAGACCAAATTCAGGGCATTGGCTCCAAGGCAAGGCTTTTTCTTCTTGGCTCTGGAGGAAGGTCCTTGCCATCAACCTTCCCCTGGACTAGGAGCTTCTTCTTGCAGGGACCCCAGGTCCAAAGGATGCACACTCTTGCTCTTCATTCTTGGCAGTATGAGGGTCCCCTGTCTCTCTACTCACTTCTCTCTCAAAAGAGATTGGCTTAAGAAATTATCTAATCTTATAGACCTCATCAATATAACTGCTACTAATCCATTTCATTACATCATACTGATAGGATTTACAACACATAGGGAAATCACATAAAATGGTGGACAACACAATACTGGGAATCATGGCCCAACTAAGTTGACAGATATTTTGGGGGGATACAGTGCAATCCATGACACACCTGAAATTTAACATGTCCAAAAGCTGTACTGCTAATATGCTCCTCAAAACTGGTTCCACCTGTAACTTTTCCCATATCAGTTAATACTACTCTACTCTTCCCCTTATTCAGGACAAAAACTTTAATCCTTCACTCCTCTCCTTCTGTCATTCTCCATATCAAACAGTCAGCACATTCTGCTGCCTTGACCTTCACAATCTGTCCAGATGATGACCACTTCTTACCACCTCCATTGCTACCATCCTGATCTAAACCACTATCATCTTTCTCCTGGATTACTGTAATGGCATCTGGTCTGCCTGCTTCTGCTCTTCCCCGTCTTATGGTCTATTTATTCTCAACACAGCAGCCAAATGTTAGTAAAATCATGTCAGTCCTCTTCTTGAAGTCCTACAATGGGTTCCCAACTCACTCAGTATAAAAACCAAAGTTCTTATAATGGCTTACACGGCCTTAAATGAACTGGCCGCCATTGTTTCTCTGATGTCATCGCCTACTACTGTCCCCATAACTCATACTACTCTAGCCACACTTGCCTCCTCACTCTTCCTAAAACATGCTAGGCATGCTCCCACCTTAAGATGTTGCACTTGCTATTACCTCCACCTAAGAGGATTTTCCTATAGATAATCCCATAGTTCCTTTACCTTTCTTAGGTCTCTGCCTAAATGTCATCTTTTTAATGTGGCTTACTCTCTACTTTTAAAACTATAGTCCTCCAGCTCCCCAGCCCCAACCCTGACACATCTCATGTCCCCTACCCTGCTCTATTTTTCTATAGAGCTTAGTATTTTACAACATCATACACCGATTATGTATTTATTTATTATGTCTATTATTTATGCCATGTCTTCCTCTGCTAGAAAGTAAGCTCCATGTAGGTCAGGAACATTTTTGTGTACTGATTAGATTAGTACCTGTCATGTAGTAGGCACTCAATAAATGCATGTTAAATGAATGAGTAAATGAATAAATATTCTGTTGGTTTGTCCTCTCCCCTTCAAATATTATGTTGAAGATCATTTTCCACCAATGCAGACGTTATCTAAAATACATAAATGTCATAGGCAGTGAACTCATCTATTACTTTCATTTGCTAAATTAATAGGTAGGCATGACTCAACATGAAAATTACCACAGCATCCAGTGTTGGTCTCCTAACCTGGAATGTCTCCCTTCTTCCCTTAGTCTCACTGAACATTGACTCTCCATCAAGCTATGCACCACTCATGAAGATTTCTTTCTCCCATCATTCTCGCCCATAGTCATTTCCATCCTCTGAAATGATATAGCAATTCACTACTATACAATTTAGTTATCGTTTTTTAAAAAATTTTTACTATAAGTTTCATTGTTTTATATGGATAAGTTTTGTCTCCTAAACTGACTTTCTATGTAGTGAAGGGCAGAAATCATATACTGTGCTTCCTAGCAAAGCAATGTACATGTTCATGTTCCAATTTAAGAGAGTATTTTTACATAGAAATGATACTTTCAGCATGATTTCTCTCAATCTTTGGAAGTAATTTTCTTTAAAAAACAAAGTCTAACAAACAAAAGATAGTATGTAATACGAAATTATCTCAAATAGAAATATTGTAAAATTAATTATTTAAAGACTTCTCTCTTTTATTTTATTTTTCCCATGCGTAAGGAATGCGGAATATCAAACCTTTTTTATTTTCTTGCATTTTATAGATATTAGCTATTGTGGGTTTTTTTGATCCATAGAATATTGTGCCCTTTTACGCTTTTTATTATTTACTAGGTATTATATGGGAAGAAAACATTTATTTATTTATTTTTATAATTTTTATTGTGCTTTAAGTAAAAGTTTACAAATCAAGTCAGTCTCTCACACAAAAACTTATATACATCTTGCTACATACTCCCAATTACTCTTCCCCTAATGAGACAGCCTGCTCCCTCCCTCCACTCTCTCTTTTCTTGCCCATTTCACCAGCTTCTAAGCCCCTCTACCCTCTCATCTCACCTCCAGGCAGGAGATGCCAACAGAGTCTCAAGTGTCCACCTGACCCAAGAAGCTCACTCCTCACCAGCATCCCTCTCCAGCCCATTGTCCAGTCCAATCCATGTGTGAAGAGTTGGCTTTAGGAATGGTTCCTGTCCTGGGGCAACAGAAGATCTGGGAGCCATGACCACCGGGGTCCTTCTAGGCTCAGTCAGACCATTAAGTCTGGTCTTTCTATGAGAATTTGGGGTCTGCATCCCACTGGTCTCCTGCTCCCTCAGGGGTTCTCTATTGTGTTCCCTGTCAGGACAGTCATCGGTTGTAACCACCTACCATCTAGTTCTTCTGGTCTCAGGATGATGTAGTCTCTGGTTCATGTGGCCCTTTCTGTCTCTTGGACTCGTAATTACCTTGTGTCCTTGGTGTTCTTCATTCTCCTTTGATCCAGGTGGGCTGAGACTCATTGATGCATCTTAGATGGCCAGTTGCTAGCGTTTAAGACCCCAGACACCACTCTTCAAAGTGGGATGCGGAATGTTTTCTTAATAGATTTTATTATGCCAATTAACGTAGAAGTCCCCTGAAACCATGGTCCCCAAACCACTGCCCCTGCTATGCTGGCCTTCGAAGCATTCAGTTTATTCAGGAAACTTCTTTGCTTTTGCTTTAGTCCACTTGTGCTGACCTCCCATGTATTGTGTGTTGTCTTTCCCTTCACCTAAAGTAGTTCTTATCTACTAATTAGTGAATACCCTGCTCCCACCCTCCCTCCCTCCACTGTCTCGTAACCACAAAAGAATGTATTCTGCTCAGTTTAAACTATTTCTCAAGTTCTTATAATAGTGGTCTTATACAATATTTGTCCTTTTGCAACTGACTAATTTCACGCAGCATAACGCCTTCCAGGTTCCTCCATGTGATGAAATGTTTCACAGGTTCATCACTGCTCTTTATCGATGCCTAGTATTCCATTGTCTGAATATTCCATAATTTATTTATCCATTTATCTGTTGATGGGCACCTTGGTTGCTTCCATCTTTTTGATATTGTAAACAGTGCTGCAGTAAACATGGGTGTGCATATATCAGTTCGTGTAAAGGCTCTTATTACTCTAGAATATATTCTAAGGAGTGGGACTGCTGGATCCTATGGTAGTTCTATTTCTAGCTTTTTAAGGAAGCGACAAATCGATTTCCAAAGTTGTTGTACCATTTTACATTCCCACCAGCAGAGTAGAAGTGTTCCAATCTCTCCACAGCCTCTCCAACATTCATTATTTTGTGTTTTTTGGATTAATGCCAGCCTTGTTGGAATGAGATGAAATCTCATTGTAGTTTTGATCTGCATTTCTCTAATGGCTAATGATCGTGACCATTTCCTCATATATCTGTTAGCTATCTGAATGTCTTCTTTAGTGAAGTGTCTATTTATATCTTTTGCCCATTTTTTAATTGGGTTATTTGTCTTTTTGCAGTGGAGCTTTTGCAGTATCATGTAGACTTTAGAGATCAAGTGCTGATCGGAAATGTCATAGCTAAAAACTTTTTCCCAGTCTGTAGGTAATCTTACTCTTTTGGTGAAGTCTTTGGATGAGCCTAGGTGTTTGATTTTTAGGAGCTCTCACTTATCTAGTTTTTCTTCTGTATTCTTAATAATGTTTTATATACTCTTTATGCCATGTATTAGAGCTCCTAACATTGTACCTATTTTTTCTTCCATGATCTTTATCATTTCAGATTTCATATTTAAGTCTTTGATCCATTTTGAGCTCGTTTTTGTGCATGGAGTGAGGTATGGGTCTTTTATATCTCTGGTAAGATTTATTCCTAAGTATTTTATGTTCTTGGGAGCTACTGTAAATGGTATTGATTTGGTGATTTCCTCTTCGATGTTCTTTTTGTTGGTGTAGAGGAATCCAACTGGTTTTTGTATGTTTATGTTTATCTTGTATCCCGATACTCTGCCGAACTCTTCTATTAGTTTCAGTAGTTTCCTTGAGGATTCCTTCGGGTTTTCTGTGTATAAGATCATGTCGTCTGCAAATAGAGATAATTTTACTTCTTCCTTGCCAATCTGGATGCCCTGTATTTCTTTGTCTAGCCTAATTGCTCTGGCTAGGACCTCCAGCACAATGTTGAATGATAGCGGTCATAAGGGGCATCTTTGTCTGGTTCCCGTTCTCAAGGGAAACGCTTTCAGGCTCTCTCCATTTAGGGTGATGTTGGCTGTTGGCTTTGTATAAATGCACTTTATTTTGTTGAGGAATTTTCCTTCCATTCTTATTTTGCTGAGAGTTTTTATCATGAATGGGTGTTGAACTTTGTCAAATGCCTTTTCTGCATCAATTGATACAATCATGTGATTCTTGTCTTTTGTGTTATTTATGTGATGGATTACATTAATTGTTTTTCTAATGTTGAACCATCCCTGCATACCTGGTATGAATCCCACTTGGTAATGGTGAATTACTTTTTGATATGTTGTTGAATGCTGTTGGCTAGAATTTTGTTGAGGGTTTTTGCATCTAAGTTCATGGGGGATATAGGTCTGCAATTTTCTTTTTTTGTGGTGTCTTTACCTGGTTTTGGTATCAGGGATATGTTGGCTTCATAGAATGAGTTTGGTAGTATTCCGTTCTTTTCTATGCTTTGGAATGCCTTTAGTAGTAGTGGTGTTAATTCTTCTCTGAAAGTTTGGTAGAACTCTGCCATGAAGCTGTCCGGGCCAGTGCTTTTTTTTTTGTTGGCAGTTTTTTGATTACCTTTTCAATCTCTTCCTTTGTTATGGGTCTATTTAGTTGTTCTACCTTTTTGTGTTAGTTTAGGTAGGTAGTGCATCTCTAGGAAGTCCTCCATTTCTTCTAAGTTTTCGAATTTGTTAGAGTACTATTTTTCATAGTAATCTGATATGATTCCTTTAATTTCTGTTGGGTCTGCTGTAATATCGCCCATCTCATTTCTTATTTGGTTTATTTGTTTCCTCTCCTGTTTTTCTTTTGTCAGTTTGGCCAATGGTTTATCAATTTTGTTGAGTTTTTCAAACAACCACCTTTTGGTCTTGTTAATTCTTTCAATTGTTTTTCTGTTTTCTATTTCATTTAGATCAGCTCTAGTTTTCATTATTTGCTTTCTTCTGGTGCCTGAGGGTTTCTTTTGTTGCTCTCTTTGTATTTGTTCAAGTTGTAGGGATAATTCTTTGATTTTGGCCCTTTCTTCTTTTGTATGTGTGCATTTATTGATATAAATTGACCTCTGAGCACTGCTTCTGCTGTGTCCCAAAGTTTTTGATAGGAAGCGTTTTCATTCTCATTGGATTCTCTGAATTTCTTTATTCCATCCTTAATGTCTTCTATAACCCAGTCTTTTTTTGAGCAGGGTATTGTTCAGTTTCCAAGTGTTTGATTTCTTTCCCCTGCTTTTTATGTTAGTGATTTCCACTTTTATTGCCTTATGGTCAGAGAAGATGCTTTGTAATATTTCAGTATATTGGATTCTGCTAAGGCTTGCTTTATGACCTAATATGTGGTGTATTCTAGAGAATGTTCCATGTGCACTAGAAAAGAAAGTATACTGGGTTGCTGTTGGGTGGAGTGTTCTGTATATGTCTATGAGGTCAAATTGGTTGATTGTGGCATTTAGATCTCCCGTGTTTTTATTGAGCTTCTTTCTGGATGTCCTGTCCTTCACCAAATGTGGTGTGCTGAAGTCTCCTACTATTATTGTGGAGCTCTCTATCTCACTTTTCAATGCTGATAGGGTTTGTTTTATGTATCTTGCAGCCCTGTCATTGGGTGCATAAATATTTAATATGGTTATAACTTCTTGGTATATTGTCCCTTTAATCATTATATAGTGTCCTTCTTTATCCTTTCTGATGGATTTAACTTTAAAGTCTATTTTGTCAGAAATTAATATTGCTACTCCTGCTCTTTTTTGATTGTTGTTTGCTTGATATATTTTTTCCATCCTTTGAGTTTTAGTTTGTTTGTGTCTGTAAGTCTAAGGTGTGTCTCTTGTAGGCAGCATATAGATGGATCTTGTTTCTTAATCCATTCTGCCACTCTATGTCTCTTTATTGGTGCATTAAGTCCATTTACATTCAGCATAATTATGGATAGGTATGAATTTAGTGCTATCATTTTGATGTCTTGTTTTGTGTGTTGTTTACAGTTTCTTTTTCCCACTTAATTTTATGTGCTGAGTAGATTATCTTTATATATTGTCCTTTCCTCATATTCGTTGTGGTTGATTTTGTTTCTGCTGAGTGTCTTTTTTTCTTGTATTTTATTTTGATGAGTAGGATAGTTTGTCTCCTTTGTGATTACCTTATTATTTACCCCTATTTTTCTAAATTTAAACCTAACTTTTATTTCTTTTTATCTTCCTCTCCATATGGAAGATCTCTGATTACATTTCTTAGTCCCTCTTTATTGTTTTAATATTGTCTTCTTTTATATAATAACATCGCTGTTACCCTGTTTTGAGCTTTTTTTATATATATAATCTTGCTTTTTTTTTTTTATTTCCCTGTCTCCTTTGACTTCTCATTGCTCTGTCCAGTGTTCTAGTCTTGGACTGATACCTGGTATTATTGATTTTCTAAGCAACGAAATCCCTTTAGTATTTCTTATAATTTTGGTTTGGTTTTTACGAATTCCCTAAACTTCTGTTTATCTGGAAATGTCCTAATTTCACCTTCGTATTTAAGAGACATTTTTCCTGGACATATGGTTCTTTGCTGGCAATTTTTTTCCTTCAGTTTTTTAAATATGTTATCCCTTTGCCTTCTTGCCTGCATGGTTTCTGCTGAGCAGTCCGAGCTTATTCTTATTGGCTCTCCTTTGTCGGTGACTTTTTGCTCATCCCTAGCTGCTGTTAAAATTCTCTCTTTATCTTTGGTTTTGGCAAGTTTGATTACAATATGTCTTGGTGACTTTCTTTTGGTTGTGGTGACTTTCTTTTAACATCTACCTTATGTGGAGTTTGATGAGCATCTTGGATAGATATCTTCTTATCTTTCACGGTATCAGAGAAGTTTTCTGCCAACAAATCGTCAACAATTCTCTCTGTATTTTCTGTTATCCCTCCCTGTTCTGGTACTCCAATCACTCGTAGGTTATTTCTCTTGATAGAGTCCCACATGATTCTTAAAGTTTCTTCTTTTTTTTTTTCAATTCTTTTATCTGATTTTTCTTCAGATATATTAGTGCCAAGTGATTTATCTTCGAGTTCAGAAATTCTGGCTTCTACTTGCTCAATTCTGCTCCTTTGACTTCCTATTGGGTTGTCTATTTCTATAAATTTATTGTTAAACTTCTGAATTCCTGATTGCTGTCTGTGTATGGATTTTTCCAGCTTATTAAATTTTTCTTTATGTTCTTGAATAATCTTTCTAATTTCTTCAGTTGCTTTATCTGTGTGTTCTTTGGCTTGTTCTGCTTAATGCTTCATTTCCCTCCTGATGTCTTGAAGGGTTCTGTATATTAACCTTTTGTATTCTGGCTCTGGTAATTCCAGGAATGCACTTTCATCTAGAAGATCCCTGGATTCTTTGTTTTGAGAACCTGTTGAGGTGATCATGGTCTGTTTCTTTATGTGACTTGATATTGACTGTTGTCTCCAAGCCATCTGTAAGTTATTGTATTAGTTTATGCTTGCTTACTGTGTCGTAGCTTCTTGCTGTGTTTTGTTTTGATGCACCCAAATTGGTTGCTTGAGTGAGCTAGCTTGATTATGTTCACCTTTGGAGCTCTGACATCCTGTCTCCAGATGGCTAGAGTTGTTATCAGGTATATGAGTCTAGGAGTCCATTCAATTTTCTTGTATGAATTCAGCTCAGGTGTCCAGGTAGCTGATCATCAAGTGTGTGGTACATGCGGTGTTCTACAGTCTTAGAGGGGCAGGGATGGTTGGTGTATGTACTGGTATCTGATTGCAGCAGTGGGTCACGCTCTGAACAAGGCAGGGGGCTGAGAACCGACCCCTAGGTGTCTCTGAGGAAAACGCATCTCTGTTCCCTAGAGCATGCAGGTGGGTGGGTTCTACAGATGGACCATGGGCACCCAAAGTTTTTGTTTGTAAGGACTGGGAGGTACCAGTTATCTTTTACCTCTGTCACGGGTGGCTGGGTGACCTGAGTGGAGCTACCAGTCCTTAGGTCCCTGATGTGGGTAGGTGAGGACCTTGTTTAATAGGTAAAGCAATGTCAAACATCAAACACCCACCTCTCTGCCACATAGCTGAAACGGTTGGAGTCTGCCAACAAGGGCCTATTCTCCTGAAATAGCCCCACACAGGTCCATGCAGAGGGGAAAGGTGCTCAAAGTCTATGGACCATTTATGCCTGTACAGAAGCAGCTTCTGTCCTGAGTTCCCCTGTTTAGTGGAGCTGGCAAATTATGTTTTCCCCCAACTGCAAATTTTCTCCTTCCCCAAGGCTGGGAGGATGGCTGTAGGTGTTCAACAGGGCCTATCTTAGGCCCAGGGAATTCAGCCACTGAAGCCAGCTTGGGGGTGGGGGGTGTGGTAAAATATGCGCAAGTACTTAGCTTTTGCCCAGGGCGCCGTTATTCTCAGGTTCCAGAGGTTTGAGTGGGCTGTGTGGCTGGCTGCTTCTTCCTGAGGAAACTGGGCAGAGCACTAGTATTAGCCTGCTAGTGGCTTCAGGATTGGTGCCTGAGGGCTCCCTGTGGTTTAGGTCCAGTAACTCCTCTCTGGTTCTGAACCGTCTCTTCTTCCCTCTGCCCCTCAGTTTCTTTTCTAAGCTTGCCTTTGAAGCTCAGGTCTCCCAGCTTGTCACAAATATACTTGTTTCACTTTTTTTTTTCGGGTCTTTGTCATAAAGAGGGCTCGCTAGAAGAGCCTGTCTATTCCGCCATCTTTGCTTCACCCCCAGGAAAACATTTACTTGCTGAATCTAATGATCAAAATAGAAACAAGCGATGGTCAATTAGAATGTATATAATCCTTGTTTGTTAAAATGGTGGAGCATACAAGATATTCATGAAAAGGTTCACTTGCCTTCCAATTCTTTTCTACTTATCTGTGAATTTACCCAGTCCATTTCCTACAGTTGCATAGAACATATGCACATTAACATTAAAATGGATTAGTTTATGTCCCAAACTTATGAAGCCAAATAAAGCCTATGCTAATGGAGGACCTTTAACTTTCCCCGTTGTGCTTAATGGCCATTGTTGTTAAGGCAGCCTGTATTCCAGGAGTGAAAACTTATCCCCTGGAGAAAAAAAAAATAGGCAAAATCAACTTGGCCTATTAGTACTAGAAGAGATCAAGTTATATTTTGTTTCATAGATTTGAGGGAAAATTTTTATCCTTTTTTTTTCTCCTTTAGGAATGAGTTTGACATGGATATTTGTGAGATATATACACCAGAAGTTTTTCTTAATTCTTCTTTTACAAAATGTCATGGATTCTTCCATCCCATTAACTTTTTTGCGTGTGGTGAAAAATGAGTGTTATGAAAAGCTTAACAAAAGAGACCTGGGAGTTCAGAGAAAGTGAGGAAATTTGGAGGGTTCAGAGAGTCCCAATACTGCTGACATCCTTTTTCATTTATTTAAGTATTATAAGGGAAAAAAGAAAAGAATAATCATCTGCAAACTCTAGTTCTTTACAGGAAGAGTTATACCCCAATATATATATTTTTTAATTAAAAATTTTGTTTTAGTGTAGAAATTCTTATATGAAATATACGTGATTTTCTCTTCACTTCTTCACTTTTTTTTTTTTTGGTTCTTAGTGGCACAAAAGTATGTAATTTTGAAACTTTGGATGTACAGTACTGCTTTGTTATAAAGCTATGCATTGATTAAACAAAAATGTATTGACTGTCTTCTGTGTGCCAGGCATTATGCTAGTCACTGGCAATACAAGGTGAATATGTTGGACCATACCCGGGACTTCCTATAGTTTAGACTCCAGTGGAAGCACAAGAAAAAAAATAAATAAAGTTGAAAAAGAAAAGAAAGAAGGAGAGAAGAAGGGAATGAGGAAAAGATAAAGGAAAGGAAAAAAATAAATAAAATAATTATCCATTCATATAATTGCTAAAACAGAAGTAAATAAGGTACTGTAAATAGCAATTTACACCCAGCAAATCATTTTTGCATATGTAATTCTGCTCTCTTTTATCTTAGAACATCATCAAAGACTAGTTTATGGCAACTAGAGTGTTTCACAAGACAGAAAAACTGGCCCCCCCCCAAAAAAAACTCAGTTTTGGAAATCTGGTTCAAGTTAAAATTATTTTATTTATTTAACACATGTTTACGAAGTATGTTTTATGTGCCAGACACTCTTTTGGGGATAAAAAAAAAAAAACCCATTGCCATCCAGTGAATTCTGACTCAGTGACCCTATAGGACAGAGAACTGCCCCATAGGGTTTGCAAGGAGCAGGTGGAGGATTCGAACTGCTGACCTTTTGTTTAGCAGCTGAGCTCTTAACCACTGCACCACCAGGACTCCATATAGATAGAACAAATTTCCTGCCCTCACGGAGTTTACTTAAACAAGAAGTGAAATATGTAGTAGACCAAACCAAAAGAACCAAACCCAGTGCCCTTGAGTCAATTCCAACTCATAGTGACCCTATAGGACAGAGTAGAACTGCCCCATAGAGTTTCCAAGGAGCGCCTGGTGGATTCGAACTGCCAACCCTTTGGTTAGCAGCCGTAGCACTTAACCACTACGCCACTAGGGTTTCCATGTAGTAGACCAGTGGGTGATAAATGCTGTTTGGGAAAAAAAAAAGTGAGGAGAGCGGTAAGGAGTGTCTGGATAGCAGGTGTTGCAGTTCTCGAGGGTTGCTAAAGAGTAACTTCCTGAGAAGGAATCATTTCAACTAAATCCTGAAAAAAAGTGAGGGAGTGAGCCATGTGTGCATTAGGTAAAGGGAAAAGCAGGTGCAAAGGCTATAAGACCATGGTGCAGATGTTAAGCGCCTAGCTGCTAACTGAAAGGTCAGTGGTTTGAACCCATCAGCTACTCCATGGGAAAAAGATGTGGCAGTCTGCTTCCGTAAAGATTTACAGGCTTGGATGCCCTGTAGGGCAGTTCTACTCTGTCCTATAGGGTCACTATGAGTCAGAATCAACTCCACAGCAACAGGTTTTTGGTTTTAAAGGAACGGCAAGGAGGTTTGTTCGCTTGAAGTAGAGTGAGAGAGAGGGAGGGTAGTACAAGATGAAGTTAGAAAGGTAATGGTATTGAGCGTACTTTATAAGAGCTTTGGGGCCAAGGATGGGAAAAAATTGCTTGATGGCAGGAGGCTGCAAAATGACACTTGTTTGTCACGGTCTTTCCCTGTTGGTTATATCATTCTTAGGCAATTGTTCTTATCTCTGACCAGAAGTATTACAGTATCATTCATCCTAATCAGCTTCTCCAACCCATCCTCCACTTGGCTTTCAAAATGACTTTTCTGTAATGCATGTCTGGTCTTGTAATTCCCAGCTGATCAGCCTATGGTGATACTCCACTGGTTTAGCATGAAGACAAACGGCATTCAAGGCCCTTCATAATTTGACCTCTCTAAGATAACCTAGATATCGCCCTTTCTCTGGGCCTTTACATTTGAAGTTCCCTCTACCTGGAATGCTCTTTTCCTATCTCCTCCTATGGTGGCTTCCTTCTCATGCTTTAAATTCTAGGGAGAATGACCTCTTCTCACAGAGACCTTCCTTCCCTGACCACCCTACCTAAAGTTAATTCTCCATCATTATGTGTACCAGACAAAGCAAACTATTTGCTATAGGTACCATAAACTTTCTATCAGCTGAGTCTTTCTGCAGTACTTCCTCTGTTACGAGTACTCATATTCTCCCATTTGCCTGGCTAGCTGCTATTTGTCTGTCTAATTTTCATCCACTGTTCACTTCCTTTCAAAGTTTTTTATGAGATGAGAAGGCAGGAAGGGACAGGAACTGGACGAATGCGGACAGGAACTGGACGAATGCACACAGGAAACTTGGAGTGGAAAGGGGGAGCATGCTATCATATTGTGGGGATTGCAAGTGGTGTCACAGAACAATATGTGTATACATTTTTGAATGAGATATTAACTTGAGTTGTAAACTTTCACCTAAAAAAAAATAAATAAAATTTAAAAAATTTAAAAAAAAAACAATTTTTATGACCTTTAGGACCTGCCCAGGCTAAATACTCATCTTTGCCTCTGCTCTCTGTGCCCATAAGATAATTTAGCAATTATTAGGATATATTTTAATTATTGCTTTTCTTATGTTCCCCAGACTCTGGACTCCCGACGGTAGGGCCGGTGCCTTGCTGGTTTTTTATATACTCAATGTTCAGTACAGTTTAGGGCATAGAGAAGTTGGTGCTCAGTAATATTTAATTAAAAGAATGTGTGACACAGAACATTTCATGTAGAGAATAGCATACTCATTAATAAGGTAGACATCTTACCTGATTAAAGAAATATTAATAAATCAGTCCAAGTAGAAATCACATATCCGAGAAACACAAGATGATCATTTGGAGGAAAGAGAGATAGTCACGATTTATGTTTAGAAATTGACAGATTTCTAAAAACTTTGTCTGCTGTCTCAAACATAAAGAACTTTGAGCTGCTTTAGACAAAGCAACTGGCTTAAAGTGAGAATGAGGAAGGAGGAAGAGGAGGAAAAGTTAGAATTAGGAGAAATATTGGGGTTAGGGTTTGACTTTCTTTATGTCCGAAGCTTTCAATAGTAAGTGAAATTTCCTAGCCATTTCTGTCTCCTACACTAGCCACATTTTGTGCCTTTCAGTAATTATCTAACCATGTTTTACAAACCTTGAAGTCTATGCAAATATTTTAGATGGGTAAACAGACTCTGTAGCAAAACAGTTTGCCAAGAGGTTCTCATTCTGTTGAATGTCAGGAAGCACAATGAAGAGGGTATGTAACCTGTGATATAAAATAGAACACAGTCAATCCAGTCTTACTTGAGATCTTCCCCTCAACTTAGCAAATAGGTTCTTAATTACTGCCTTGTGCTATATTTTGCACCTTTAGCCTTCTTAGCACAACAGAAGAAATTTTGCAAAACATTTCTTGAATTAAAAAAGGTATTTTGGTGCAAATGGCGGCTTCATAATTCTCTTTAGTTAACTCTGAGTCTGTTTTTCGTGGGAAGCTCATAGTTCCGAATTCCTATTTTCATTTCTTAAACTGGGGTTTTATGTTCATTGTTTCCAAAATGGGGTATTGTATACATTATCTGATCAGAATATTCACACAAATTAAATTGATGTACGTGAACACTTAGGTTGGATGGTAGCAATGGGAAATTTCAGTTCTCTACATGGCGATCGGCAGCAGACCATCTCATTGGAACACATAGGAAAGTAAGATTTTCAAAAATGGAGAATGGAGAGCTGTGTTTCTGAGAAGAAGGTAGCTTGCAACTAGCTGAAGAAGGTCAAACTAAGATTTACTGGAGGAAGCAAATTAAAATACCAATAAAGGGTACTTAAATCCATGATGTGACTTCTCAAAGCTAGTCCCAGACAAGATGGCAGTCAAAGACAAGACCAATAAGGGTGTTGTTTAGGGCAATCTCTGGGAAGAAAAGGGCACTCTAGATCCAGTTCAACAAATTCAATAGATTTTGAGTACCTGCATGTGCTAGACACTGTATTTGATACCAGCAATAGAAAGAGGAAAATATGTTTTTCTAATTTCATTTTCCATATTTATCATACATCTATTCAAAAGGCACTTAAGGAGATTGGGTGTGTCTAGATAAATAATTTCATCTCCATAAATAGAAGCCAAATAATTGGATTCTATAATAAAATGTAGGAATACAGTTTAGTGAAGCATAACATGGCTTGTTATGTGACAGAAAAAAATTGAGGAGTGGAAAGAGACTACACCAGTGTCATAAGATATGAATTCTAGTTTGTCCTTTGTCATCACTTTATCTTTAGGAAGTTCCATTTCATTTTCTATAAAATGGATACAGTAATCACTATAAGATTTTGCTAGGAATCAAATGTAAAAACATACATTAAAGAACATCGTAATTTGTAAAGTACTATCTCTAAAAGAATGTAATTATTAACGGAGAATCACAACTCTTTATATGATAATTTATGCATGGTATGATTTATGATATAACATAACATCCTTCACTGACCTTTCAAAATATTACTCAATTTCTCCTTCCCTTCTCAGCCCAACGAATCAAAAGGTGAATCTCAAAAGGCCTTAAAGTTCATTGTTTTTAGAATTAGAGCTCATAACTCTGTTTGCCTGGTTTAATTATCTTTCTACTATACCTTGGTGCCCATCGATATTACCCTAGTTTAAGTAATTATTACTTCAAATTTTTAAAACTAACAATGGAATCCTCATCACCTACATTTCTCTAGACCATCTCTTTTCAAATCATCTGGCACATAGCCTAAAATAGTTTTTTTTCATAACATCATTTCCAGAGTATTGTGGAATATATTTGCACTTAAGAGTTTTTTTTTTAAGAGTTATACAGACATCAGCTTAAAGCTAAGCCCTGATTTTTCCAAGTTGTTGCCTTAGAATAAATGATTTAACTGTTGAGCTTTAGTTTACTTATCTGTGAATAGTAGAATCTGTCTCCCAGAGTTGGGGTGATAGCAGCCCAGTATATACCTTGCACAGTGCCTGGCTGAGAGAAATGCTCATTACATATTAATTTCCTTCTAATTGTGCCTCCACCACCTACTGACAACTTTTAGTGGTTTATCATCATCCATGGGATAATATACAAATGCAAAATCCATTGCCTGTGATTCCAAGTCCTCCAAAGTTTTCTAGTATTCTCTATTACCAATTCTTTTCCTGCTCAAACCATTTATTTCATCCGAACTAGTTTACTTTCCTGAAATCCCCACACCTATTTACTTTTTTTTAATTTACTTGCTCTCATTCTCTTCTATAATATTTTGCTCTCTAATGATACGAATCATCAATTCTTCAAGTCTCAGTATTTTCTAACTTTTTAAAATAAACCTAATTTGACTACTGACAACTCTACTTTTTAGTATCATTCACTAGGCCCTTATCTTTTACCTTTCTTTCCTTTTATTTCCTTTCCCTTCTTTTACTCCCTCCCTCACTTTGTTCCTTCTTCCTGGTTCCCTTTTAAAGTGTTTATCTCCATATCTATATGTAGACAACCAAGAGGAGTGATTTTAAGGCTGAGCCCTTGGGCATTCCAACATTTCAAAGTAGAAAAAAAAAAAAAACACACCTAGTGCTGTCCAGTTGATTCTGACTCATAGTGACCCTATAGGACAGAGTAGAACTGCCCCACAGAGTTTCCAAGGAGCGCCTGACAGATTCGAACTGCCGACCCTTTGGTTAGCAGCTGCAGCACTTAACCACTATGCCACCAGAGTTTCCAAGCATTCTAATAATAGAAAACATACATAGAAAATCTTTGACATGAAGGTATGTTAGAAACAAACTGGAGAACATACTGTTTACAGAAAATCATTGCGTTTCTACATCCCTGTTAAAAGGAAAACCAGAGTTGGGAATGATCTAAATTATTAAGAGGACTGAGTGAGCATGTTGGGGGAGAAAACTTAGGACAAATTAAAAAAAAACTGTTAAAAAAAAGTGAGGCCTAAGAAAAGATATAATCAAAGCTTATAAAAAAAAAATGTATGAACAGGGTCAACATGTTCTTATTTACCAAAGTCAGAATACTAGAACTAAGAGGCACTCCTGAGGCTTGAAAGAATTACACTGAGGACAAAATGAAAGGAAGTTCTGTTTTAACCAGTGGGTAGTAAACTTATGAAACTCTTTACCACAAGTGATAGAATGGGTTGAAAATATAAATAGTTTAAAGGTAGAGTTCATAGACAATAGATATACAAGTTGTTTAAGGAAACTGGGGTGTTTTGATGAGTGGTACATTGCTAATCTTTTAATTTTGATATCCTATTTCCTAACCAGCTTTTCTAAAAAATCACTTCACATTTAGAATAAAAGAGATGTAGTCTGACATAATGTTAATTTTTACTGTCATGCAAAATTTTCCAAGTGAATTTTCTCATTATATTACAGTTTCCTTAAAATAGCTATCATACCTTATGAAGACCTACAATACCCACATGTGAAGAGCAATGTTTTTCATGTAAGACTTTAACCAGTGATTTAATGGATCGTATTTATTCTTTTTTTTATTTATTCACAATGAAGAATGATCTTAATATGGTGAGGCCAAAATAATTTCTAATATCATATCTCAGTGTTTTCTTACAAAGTTGTTATTACAGTTAAACTTTGTTTTTTTCTTTAGAGTTTACCTAATTACTGACCTAATTTTAATTCACTTTGCTGTTTATTTATAATGCCATTCTTTCCTACTTTTGTTTCTTCTGTATGAACAGTTCTTTTTTAATTCTCTTTTTGGTCTCTCTACTAGTTTGTTATGTATTCTATTTATATTTTAGAGGCCTTATTCTTAAATTTATACCATTCATAATTAATGAAGTCATTATTCTCCTCTAAACAGCACAAGGAATGTTTAAATTCTGATTCCCTCCTCCTATATTCTGTATAATTGTTACCTGATATTTTGATTCTACCACATTGCTACCTCTCCCATTAGTCATTATTACTATTTTTATTTTTTCATTTTTTTCTTATCGAGGATTCTAATCCTTCCTTCTGGACTCAATTTCCTTTTTCCCTAAGAACAAATATTAGTAATCGTTTTCAGCGACTATCTTGATTGGTAAACTTTCCCAGCCTTTGTATGTGTTTCACTCATATCCTTGAATAATGGTTTAGATAGGGATTGTATTCTGGGTATAGTATCCTTTGTATAATTATTCCTATTTTGAATGTAATCTATCTTTTCTTAAGATTTTCTCTTTGTCTTCACGTTCTGCACTTCCATTACTATGTATCTAAGTGTGGATCTTCTGAGTATTTATATACTAATACAGGGGACTCAAAGCTTTCTACAATTCTTGGACATTGTCTATCATTATCACTCCAAATATTCTTTCCCCAAATCTCTCTAGTCTCACCTTCTGTGACTCTGTTGTATCTATCTTGTATATTCTTCTTTTGCATTACATGTCTTTGAACTTCTTTTTATATGATCCATTTCTCTATTTTTCTTTGCAACATTCTGGCCAATTTCCTCATACCCATCTTCTAATTCACTAATTCTTTCTTCATCTATGACTAGTCTATGGTTCATCACACATCTTTTGAGACCTTTACTAAATTCTTTATCATCATCAGAGTTTCTATTTGGTTCTTTATAAGTCTGTATTTTTTTAATATTATCCTGTTATTGCTTTTTATTTTCTATTTTTCCATTCATTTGAACATTTTAATCATATAATATCGTGAATAATATAAAACATATTGTTATATTAGTTCTAGTTATACTTTGGTATTCATAAGGTTAAAATGTGATTAAAAGCCATATGGTAGTCAGTAAGATGTAAAAGAAAATATAAGGATGAATTAGACTATTTTAAAAAATTGAGTAAGTGGATGGATTTGAAGTAGCCATCTTGGTGTTTTTAAATCTAACGAAGCAAATTTTTCACAAAAGAATATTATACAAATATAAAATGATTGACCCATGAATTACCAAGAAAAAATGTAATTTACAAAGTAAACTTTCAAATGAAATTTTGTAAGTGATTTAATTCTTAAAATAGTTCTAATTCAAAATGACAAATACATTTAGTCATTTTAAAGAATATATTTTGAAGGTTTTTTTTTTACATGCAGTTAATTCTATTGATAAATTTTCTGCTAAAGTAATAGTAGATGAATTTCTATCAGAAAAATTTTAAAATCATCACCTGAGCAGATATTCAGTGTCAACAGATTTTAGTTGCATACATTCAGAATTTTTTTTTCTGGAAAAAAAGAGCAAATCAGATTATTTTGGAACAAAGAATGTTTATTTTTAAATTTAGCTATATCAGTAAGAGGTAATCCACCAAATAAAGGAAAGGTTTTAATGTGAAATTAATTTTAAAAATCACATTCAAACCATATGTAACAATACATTTTATATGATACATACGTATACACATAAATGTAAACATGTATGTATGTGTGTATATTTTAATTCTATTTCACCCTTCCAGAATTTAAATACCGTGTCAGAATAGCTGGAAACAGACGAAATAATCCAATTGACCTGAAGTTAAAGACTTCTTTTGGATGAGTAGATTCTGTTGACCTATGTAGGAAAAGCCCATGCAGCTTGATCACTGCATGTATGGTAAATAGAAGTTCATTTCACTGTGATTTATACATTGCAGTTGCTTAACACAAGTTTGAGCAAATGATTAAATTGTAATAAATGATTAATATCTGGAAACTAACCACTTCCTAAAATGTATCTTAATCATGGTAGTGGAGTTATTTATTTTTTTTTAATTTTAGGATTTTTTTAAAAGAGATTTTAGATATTATACAATGCTCTCATTTAGACCGAGGAGAAAATCGAGGTAGAGATTTTGTGACTTGCCCAAGGTCCCATTGTTTATAAATTGCAAAGCTAGTACTGAATCTAAAGTGCCCTAATTCTTCACTACCTGCTTTTTCCATTAATCTTTCTAAGTATGTATTGTTTTTCCATTTACAGTAGGGAATAACTAAGCCATGTGTATTAAATATGAGAAAGCTTTTATATATCTCTTTATACAGCATATTAATTTTAACAGATAAGGTTATGTCATCTTTGGAGTGTTAGCATTCATCATAGTCCTTTGTTCTGTTACTCATACTTTTCTTGATGCTGGACAATGGAACGAGTCATTTCTATGCATTTATTATTAATTTTTTAGTAGTTAACAATAATGACATGTTTTTTTAGAACCCCCACAATTGTTTCTGCACTTAGAAAAGTAAAGCTATGTAGTTTCTCTTTGGTTCAGATAACTAAAATGTAAAATTTAAGAGCAATTTTATATCTTGATATGTATATTTGCTTGGTAAGTACATTGACATAGGACACATCAGCTTAGAAGTAGTTATGAGTGTAGGAGAAAACTGAACATGGGGGAGAAAAAAGCTTGGTAGCAGTATTGGTTAAATTTTGGAATGATATTTTTTACTTTGCCAGTCTGTAAGTCATAGGATAGCTTCTTAACCCTCGGGATGATTTAGAGGTAAGTCTGCCTGTAGGTATACTAGTGGATTTCTTAACTCTGACCATAGACTTCAATTGAATTGTGATTCTGGGTTATATAGTAAGACATTATTTCCACAGACCTATCAATTTCTTGTAGCCCTGGGGGTGTAGTAGTTCAGAACTTGGTTGCTAACCAAAAGGTTGGCAGTTTGAATCCACCAGCTGCTCTTTGGAAATCCTGTGGGGCGGCTCTGCTCTGTCCTATAGGATCGCTATATGTCGGAATTGACTCGATGGTTATGGGTTTGATTTTGGTTTATCAATTCCTTATACAAATGACAACCTCAATTTTTCATTATTTTTCTTTTACCTCCCTTGCTTAATCTTTTCTGTAGTATGTTTTATTCTCCCAGAGGCTCTTCTTACCCTTATATATTTATAGACCTTTTATATTACCTCCGAACATCATTAGCAATAAGATACCTGCTACTTCTTGCTATTTTTCTTTTTAACTTTCTTTTAATAGGCTTCTGTGAATATTTTCTTTGGAAGTATGCTTACCTATTAATTAGCTTCTAGAGTCTCTTACTAAAACAGGTACTATCTCTCTTCTGCCTAAAACCTTAATAACAATTAAAACCAGCAGTGCGTAGTAGAAAGAATTTGTGTGTGTTAAGTAAGGGGCAACGCTCTCCTTCATTGCCAGTTGCCTGATAAGGATCAGCATGAATCCAGTTCTCAAAAGGTGGAAAGTGATCCAGTCCCCACCTTCCCATTTCTCCATCCTCATTGCCAGCCACCCACACAGCACTCTTTTTCTGACCCTAGCCAACTGGAGTTTGGTCAGAGTATACAAGTTAGAAGGACACCATCCTTCAGACCAGCTGCCCATGCAGCACTTCTCTGACCCTAGCCACCCTGAGCAGAAACAAAGCTAACAAGTTAAAAGGACACCTTCTTTCAGACTGTCAAATAGGCAGATGCCAGCCACAAGTTTGGGGAATCCACACAACACTCCAACCTTCTGCCCTGCTGGCCACAAATTTCGGGCTGTTTTCCCACTTCCCCTTCAGGCTAGGGAGTCCACGTGATACTTTTACTTTCTGGCCTGCTAGCTCCCCCTGCTTCTTTGGATTTGATAATTCACTGGAATGTCTCATAGAATCTCACAGGAAGTATAGCATAGTTTAAACCACAAATTTATTACAGCCAAAAAGGATAAAAATGAAGAGACGCATAGGGTGGGGTCTGGGAGGATTCCTAACGCAAAGCTTCCATGTCCCAAGGTACAGATTACCCTCCTGAGATCACACCTTCTAGCCAACCAGGAAACCCACTTTATTGGCCTCATCACATGGTTATGGTAGATTACATCATGCTGCTTGAGGCTAGGCAACATCGGGCCACCAGGTGGTCCTTCTTGGTTTGGCCAGCCCCCACTCATTAGCTTCAGGTGTGGTCTGGCTGTCAGAAACCAAGAACAAAGGTCAAATTGCTTTCTGCACCTCACAATTTGCATACCATAAATTTTCTGAGTATTTTTTCAAATACTGTGTTTCTTTTTACGTGTATATAAGTTTATGCTTTATAATTATGTTTCCTTTAAAGATTCTGTGTAAAATAATTTTTTGGTTTTCGCTTCCTCATAAATTAAATACACTTTTATTTCTTTGTGCATTTTGTTTTCCATTTCAGGGGTTACTCCATTACCATCAATATTGCTACAGCAGTAAAGTGTAAGCTCCATGAGGGCAGGGACCATGTTAGCCTTCCTTATCGATCATAAAATCAGTTTTCAGTAACTATATTTGATGAATCAATGAATGGAAGAATAGGTTCAATTTCAAAATGTATCTTCAATATTATGTCTACCTGAAAGCATTCTTGCTCTCTGCCTAACCCTGTTTGAGTTCAGCCACAAATGTGCAGGTGGCCTTTTTGAGATGGTACAGAAGAAAAGGTGCAAGCTTTGGAGCCAAGCAGTTCTTGTTTCATATCTTGGCCTTGCCATTTGATACTTGTGTGACCTTAGGCAAGTCCCTTAATTTCTCTTAGCCAATATCTCTTAATATATAGGAAGAGGATAATAATCTCTTCCATGCAGGCTGGTTTTAATAGTTGGGAAAATTACACTACCCACAAAAATGCTAAATATGTATTTTACACTGCAAAATAATAAGGGATCCTCATAAACTGGCATTATTGTTGTTAGGCACTGTCCAGTTGGTTCCAACTCATAGCGACCCCACATACAACAGAACGAAACACTGCCCAGTCCTGCACCGTCTTCAAAACCATTGGTATGCTTGATCTCGTTGTTGCAGTCACTGTGTCAATCCATCTTATTGAGGGTCTTCCTCTTTTTCCCTGACCTTCTACTTTACCAAGCATGATGTCCTTCTCCAGAGACTAGCCCCTCCTGATAACATTTCCAAAGAATACGAGATGAAGTCTTGCTATTCTTGCTCCTAAGGAGCATCCTGGCTGTACTTCTTCCAAGACAGATTTGTTCCTTCTTCTGGCAGTCCATGGTATATTCAATATTCTTCACCAACACCATAATTCAAAGGCGTCAACTCTTCTTCTGCCTTCCTTATTTATTGTCCAGCTTTTGCAAGCATATCAGATGATTGAAAATATCATGGCTTTGGTCAGGTGCACCTTAGATCCTCAAAACTGGCATATACATTTTAAAAATAACTATAAGAAAGGTGGCTTCAGAAATTACTTATTCACCCCATGTTCTAATGATAAGTTTTACATTCTCTGTACATTTTCTTTTATTTCTGCTATTTTTATTTCCATATCCCAGTTGATTTGTACAACTTCCTCACCTCTGAAACATAAGAAAAAACTCTTCCCTAGCTCATCGCCTTATTTTATATCTTCAGTTCACAATAATACTGTACTAGTCAGGGACTGGTCAAAAAAAGAGGAATGGCTCTATGGATTTCAAGCAATGAAGGGATTTCATACAAAGAATTAAGTGCTTACTAAACCATTGGAAAGGCTGGGGGAATGAAAGTCAGTGAAAGATGCTACTATTTAATCACAATCTTTCACAGTCAGTAAATTACCTAGACCACAGGAAACAACCAGCAATTTTGACCACTGCTGGTATCATCAAAAAAAAAAGCAGGTGATTTTTAGGGAAATACCCAGGAGCCACAGAAAAAAATATCGCGTCTGCATAAGCCCACACTTCTGCCCATCACTGCCAAGGAAGCCATAACATATTTTCAGCTTTTCCTTGGCTTGCAAATCTGGTAGAAAATTCTGGAAAATGTGATAAATACCCAGGCTTCTGGCCCCTGTGATACATGGGAAAGGATAGAAGGGGGAATGGCATTGAAAGTTGTTCATTCCTTACTCCGATTTCTCAGGCATGCTCCATTTTGAATTCTGATCTCCATTTTTTCTGTTATTGCAATAATGATTGTTGAATAAATAAATGGCTTCAATTGCAGATATAGGTTGATATTTAACATGTATACTACTGTCTCTTTGGCATCTTTAGATCTCATGTCTCTCACAAACTTATCCTTTTTTAAAATGACTCTATAGGCTATAGATAGGCAAACTATGGTGCATAGGCCAAATCTGCCAGCTGCCTGTTTTTACAAATACATTTTTATTGGAAGAAATCCACACCCATTTGTCTCCATTTTGTCAGTGGCTGCTTTCACACTACAACAGCAGAGTTGAGTGTTTACTACAGAGGCCAGATAGCCCACAGCTTCTAAAATATTCATTCTCTGGCCATTACAGAAAAAAGGTTACTATATATAATATATATATATATATATATATATATATATATATATATATATATATATATATAAAGGGAACACCACGGGTGACTTTGCTCACCTGCCTATTGAATTTCTTTCATAATTGCTTCAATGAGTATAGCATTTTCTGATTGTATGAGTAAATGATGCTATCATACTATAAGTACTTGTGTGGAACTCTGTGCATGATCTTAAAAATAAAATTGCTGTGTATCCAACAAAAAACAGTTCATTGAACCAACACAATGAATATTTTTCCAATCTTCCTTCTTGGCCAGGAGCTGTGATTTCACTTACACTTTCCAAATACCTGACTCCTAATAGTGCACCGTGTCATCTTGATTCTGACTGCTCAGAGGGTAACACACTTCTTTCTTAACGTGTAGTTACTGTTGAGCATACCAGTGACCTTTGCTTTCTAATAACTTCCTTATCTTCATAATTTTTAAAAATTATGTTATGCTAGTAAGTCTATTTTTCTACCAATAATTAGGCTGCTTATTAATCTTTGTTGTTGTTGTTAGTGTCCATTAAGTCAACTCTGACTCATGACAACTCCATGTGTGCAGAGTAGAACTGCTCCATAAGATTTTCAAGGCTGTGACCTTCCAGAAGCAGATTGCCAGGCATGTCTTCTGAGGCACCTCTGGATAGGATGGAACCACCAGACTTTCAGCTAGTAGTGGAGTGCTTAACCTTTCATGCTACCTAGGTGTCACTTGGCTAATTCATCTTTTTAGAAAGTTGATCATGCTGGTCACTCTTGAGCCCGGAAGTCAACTTATAAAATTAAAGCCTTTTCATTCTTTCTCACCGGAGGATTCACCCACATCCTCCCTCCCTTTTATGTTCTGTATCTTTTCCTGTCTTTGAAGTCATTGTTGTTTAAGAGAGGGGGGAGGGAGAGGAGGTGGAAAACCTTAAAAATCTTTCTTAACAATTATCATCAACTATTTCTCTTTCAGCACCATCTTTAGGTGTCATTTTTATTCTTGTAAAATAAGCTGCTTTCGAGAATCCCCGATGGAGTAGGAGAACAGTGGGATGCAGAACTCAAATTCTCTTGAAAAGACCAGACTTAATGGTCTGGCTGAGACTAGAGGGACCTGGGAGGTCATGGTCCCTAGACCCTCTGTTAGCCCAAGACTGGAACCATCCCCGAAGCCAACTCTTCAGACAGGGATTTGACTGGTCTATAAGATAGAAAATGATACTGGCGAGGAGTGAGCTTCTTGGATCAAGTAGACACGACACTACGTGGGCAGCTCCTGTCTGGTGGCGGTGAGATGAGAAGGCAGAGGGGGACAGGAGCTGGTTGAATGGAAACGGGAAATACAGGGTGGAGAGGAGGAGTGTGCTGTCTCATTAGGGGGAGAGCAACTAGGAGTACATAGCAAGGTGTATATAAATTTTTGTATGAGAAACTGACTTGAATTGTAAAATTTCACTTAAAGCACAATTAAAAAAAAATAGGCTGCTTTCTTTTATACGCTGTCACTTGTCCCTAGGTAGTGCTTTATTCTTGTGTGACCTTGACCTCTTCCTTTGCTCATCACCTTGGCTCTTTTTCTACATATGTCTCTTACTTGCTCTGTGATTTTTACTCTTTTTGCTCCAATGTTCTTAATTTCTTAAACTCTATTTTTTTTATGTTTTCTCCTTATCATTAAATGCTTCTACAGGTGAAGTATATGTTTTGTTCTTTAAGACATTTCAATATTCTCTTTCCCTTGAGTGTATTTCTTTTGCTATTTTCACATGCTCCTTCACTATCTGAAAACTTGAAATGGGGCCCGTTCGCTCTACTTGAGGAGATATTTTTGTTAAATTTTCTTCCTGTTCAACAAGGGTTTATTCACAATCAACCCTTTTTTGAAAGTTTACTAATTTTTGAGAAATTAATTTAACTGTTACCACAACATGGTCTTTCACTTTGCCTTCCACTGTCTCTATTTTCACCTGCGTATAAATCTAATCATTCTTGGAGACCCCCCTACCCCAGTCTGTGTCTGTTTTTGTTGTAAACATGATAGCCCCATTAACCCATTGCCATCGAGTCAATTCTGACTCATAGCAACCCTATAGGACAGAGTAGAACTGCCCCCAAGCATCTAAATATAAAATCTCAAAACCTATATTCTTACAAAGTGATTCTAAGCATATAGTGTTGTGTCCATGGATCTAAGCATACAGTGTTGTGTCCATGGATAACTATCAGTTATTTCCAGCCTTATCATTTTTTCTTGGAACAATGTTGGAAGCCCTTCCCAAGACATAGAATCCTCTTCTTCTTGAGTGAAACACAGATATTAAATGCTTCCTCCTTTTATATTTCTTTGGGTGTAGGGTAGCTATGTGTGTAAATGTGATATTCCCTAATCTTTAACTCATTTCCACAATTACATATCTGTCAATGAAGATCTTATATTACTAAATATCTTCACAAATAAAGATCCATTTTGGCATTATTCTTGTCCCATTAACCAATGTGAAAGTAGCTCTGAATTTATGTTGTACAATGCAGTAGCCACTAGCCGCATGTGACTATTTAACCTTGAATACATTACAATTTAGTAAAATTTAAAAATCCAGTTCCTCAATTGCACTAATCTCATTTCAGATGCTTGATAGCCACATGTGGCTAGCAGCTACCATTTGAGACAGCACGGATATAGAGCATTTTCATTATCACAGCAAGTTCCACTGGACACTCTAAATAGCAGGGAATATAATTCCTTCATTTGTAATATATTTCTCCCAATCATATTAAGCCTTCTTCTTGGGTTTCTGTTTTGTGAGAATCCATATATGTCTAAACTCTAATGACCATTTGCTCTATATATTATGTGCTGTTATATTTTGGTTTTATTCTTCTCATGTTTGTCATTTTATTCAGCCTTTCAAGACTTACTCTGAACTTTCATTTCTTGCATTCTTCCATTTTTCCCTAGATCAGTGATTCTCAAACTTTAGTGTGCATCAAAATCACCTGGAGGGCTTCTTAAAACAGATTGACAGGCTCCATCCCCACAGTTTCTGAGTCAGTAGGTCTGTGGTGGGGTTGAGAATTTGCAAGACTAAGGAATTTCCAAGTGTTCTTAATGCTGCTGGTCTGGGACCCCGTTTGAGAACCACTCCTAGGAACACTTATATTTCCCTCTATTTTCTTATGCACAGAGCTGCTCTTCATACACACTCCTCCCTTTGGTATTTTTTTTTAATATGGCTTTTTCATTGCTTCCTTTTTTTTTTAATTTTTATTTTTTGGTCATCTAGTATTCCCCTCACAACTTGAAATCCAACCCCCTTAACTCTAAGTCTTCCCACACCTTCTTTGTCTGTGTTCTCTTTTCTTTTGCTTCCCCAGGAGACTTTCAAGATTTTATTTGTACATGTGTTCCTTGCTCTGTTTCCTATTTTTCTTACACGCTGGTCTTGAAGGTGGCCCAGCTGTGCCTTCCTCCCTTTCATTGTGACAGGTCCTTGGGTGTTTCCTTTTTGTTTTTACTAGTGGCTGTCTTAACACTGTGGAAGGCACTGTGGTATCCTTGTACTCCAGACTGAAAGCACATTTCCTAACTGTGTTCTACACTTAAGGGACCTAGCAAGTGACAGTTATGTTGTGTCTTTAGCTGTCTTCCATATAGCAGCAATAGTATGTCTCTATAACTTAATGAAAATCTCTTGGCAGGTGGTCAGCACACTTCCCCCTTTGTCACCTTTCTTGTTGATGTTTGTGTTCTGCAGCCCAAGTCTCCAACTGTCTTCAGTTTTTACTCGACCAGCTCATACATAATCACCTTGGAAAAGCCATGTTGCAGTTATCTCCTGTAAGCATTTTGTTCCTAAAGCCTTGACTTGCTAAATGACATCACTAGATTTTTATTTTTCCTAGCAGTGTTGACCCGTTTTCTTCTAGTATAGCCTCTAAAATAAATTGTGTTTTCCTGCTGAGTTGGAACATACATCAAGCTTCTTACTTCTAGAATCTAGAAGTATCATACTCTAGATTCATCCCAATTGAATTAACAGGCAGATCTCGATTTTATTCTTTGCTGGACTATAATTCTCATGCTCTGTAAAGCAATCCTGCAGGATACAGCCTAGTATTGTTTAAAACGGGGCCTCTAGAGTTAACAACATAGATCACCATTATCTCTTTTCTAATTCCTTTCTTCCTCTTATCCTTTTATCACCTTTTCCCCCTCAGCAACTCATTTATTTTTGTTTTTGTTATATAGAAAAATATGAGCTTTAAATTCAGTTGGAAAGATAAAACGAAACCATATAAAGCTGTTGAAAAACCAGGTAACCATTATTACTGTGATTACATTCTAGACTATGTGGTATGACTAATACGTTATGAATGGGAAGATATAATTTAGGGAACTTTATTTGTTAATGTGAGATAGATGAATTGTTGTTGAAAGTGACCCAGGCTATTGCAGGTGTTATGGCAGGAGACCATATGGACTGGGTCAGGGTACCACAAAATAATAACGGAGATGACTGAGTGCATAGAAGAGACCCACTGGGGAAGCTAATTGCTGATGTTTGTGGTTGGTTGGCTATAAGAGGCCAAGGGGAATAAAAATGACACAAAGTTTCTGCGTCTGTATAACTAGGATAATAATGGTTATCATAAAGAAAAACAGAAAAAAAATAAGAACAAGAACAGATTTCAGAGGGCAAGAAAATATGTGAAGAGAGGGATGCAGTTCTACTAGAAGTTTTCTCTAGGTGATGGAAGGATGGGACTGGAGTTTGGGCATAAAATTAGAGATGGAACAAAATGTTATGGATAAATCAATAGAAGTGCTACTGAAAATGTAAAAGATGTTCAGTTCTCCAAGGAAAAGAGAGGAAGGCTGCCACTGTCAAAGCACCACAATTTCCGGAATTCCGATGAAGGGCAAGCACATGCTTTAGAGATGGAAGTTCTCAAGAAAAAAGGATGATCAATATTATTGAATGTTTATCACAGATTAAAATGAGGATGGGTAAAAGTCACCTTTTCTATTTTTTTCCTGGTGATGTGTCAAAATTGTTTTTTCTTCTATCTTGCTCTTACTATCACTCAAAACCCCCCACGAGAGCCTCTCACCTTACGAGAGCCCGCGGAAAATATCCTTTTATGACGCTCCTTCAGTCTTAAAATCCAAAATGCCCTCTTTTTCTAATCTGATCCCTTTCTATGAAATGGAGCGTTCTTATTTAAAAATAGTGGATTTCACTTTACATGATTTTAAGGACATACTTTCTCCTCTCCCAATATGGTAGAATTCTTTGCTTGTTTTTCAAAACAGCACAGGGATTCATCAGCACCTCATTATCTCCCAGGGGAAGGAACTGTGGATGCAATGCTCTCTGTCTTGGATTAAAAATGAGGACAGAGGATTAGATGGGACAATTTGAACATCAATAAAAATAATGATTCCAATGAATTGGGACACATCACATATTTAAAACCCCATGAGTTCATAAACATATAAAAAAATAAATCTCATTAGTTATCACTGGAGGTTACAAGGACCCCAACTCATTCTGAAAATAGACAAAATGAGGAAAGTAGTACACATCTGGCCTGCCTTTCCAATACCAACTGACTATCAGACTAACCACGTTGTCATTAAGGAGCAATTATTGTTGACAGATAGTTTCAGCTAATAAGTGCAGAAGGAATGAGAAGGAATGTTACTATTTTGCAGCCCTTAGTGAAATAATGTTCAATGATCATCTAGCCATTAGATGTAAGGTTGATGGGAACTTGAGCATGGAGAGGTCAGGCTGAAACCTGAACCACCGATGGACCTTGGCATCACTAAGGAGGGGCAACAAGAAATCAGGCATCCCATGAGATCATGCACTTGATGTCCTCCAGATCTTTCCTGCCTAGCTTCATTAGCTATCTTACCCTACTTTTCCATGATGTTGTTAGTTGCCATCAAGTTGATAGCGAAGCCATGAGAAATTAAACCAAGAAAATTCTTCTTGTATGGTTTTAGGACTCCAATGGATAATGTAGCTTTATAATTTTTAAAAAGAAATTAAGAAAAAAAAACCTCACTGCCTTTTTGAACATGTGGTATGTGAACTATGAGGTTATACTGAAGAAAAGCCAGCTTCGCTTGGCCTCATGACAATAGTGACCCCCATTACTATTTACTGAAGAGCTAAACTAAAAAATGGCTGCGTTCTCATATTGAATTAAAAAAAAAATCAAACCTTTGGCCGTCGAGTAGATTCCAACTCATAGCAACCCTATAGTATAACCAAAATTGATGTTAGAAATTAATAATCAGAAAATGATACAATAACTGGCTTGTAAACTCTTAGGTATATTATCTAGTTCTAACTCCTCTTGGTTTTAGCTGAACCATATAACCACTCTTAAATAATCACAGAAAAATGAGTAGGAATCAAGGGTTTTTGATAAATGACGAGTTAACCAACCAACAGTGCCAGCTATAGAACATTATACCATCCAATAGCACAACTTTCATTTTAGGTTGGTTAAGCCTAAGTGCCTATGCTTTCTTCAGACCAAGGTGGCACCAGCCTTTGTCAGTCCAAAGAGATGGGTCTCAAAAACAGTAATTTAAAAACATTTCCAATTTTGCTCTGTTAGAATGCTTATGAATAAAATACCAGAAATTGGTGTAAAAACAAAAATATCTCTCTTGTGTTTAAATATGCTTCAATATGTTCAGAAAAAATACATATCCATGTTAATTAAAAACAAGAATTTTGTGAATAGAACAAAAAATGAGCTAGTTGGATCATATCCCTGGGCAATGTAGTAGTGGGAGTCAGTAGGACCCAGGTTTAAATGCTGGCTCTGCTGCCTACCTCACATCTCTAAGCCTCAATTTTCCTCACCTATAAAATGAGGCTAATAATAGTATCAACATTTAGGTAGGCATCAGAATAAATGATAAAATATATGTAAATAGCTAAGCATAGTGCCTGACACACTGTAACACAATTAAATCGTAACTATTATGATTAGAAAAGGGGCCCTGGTGGCGCAGTGGTTAAATGCTTGGCAGCTATCCGAAAGGTCAGAGGTTCAAACCCACCAGCTGCTCCATGGGAAAAAGATGTGGCAATTGGCTTCCAAAAAGATTATGGGCTTGTGGGGGGAGTTCTACTTTGTCCTATAGGGTAGCTATGAGTCAGAATCGACTCGATAGCAACGGGTTTGATTTTGGCTTTTATTATGATTGGGGGGCGTATCAGTGGTTTATTCAGGGCAGAATTCTCACCTTCCATGAGGGAGACCTGGGTTCAATTCCCGACCAAGGCACCTCATGTGCAGCTACCATCCTTTTGTCAGTGGAGGCTTGCATATTGCTATGATGCTAAACAGGTTTCAGTGGAACTTCCAGACCAAGATAGAATAGGAGGAAAGACCTGGCAACCTACTTCCAAAATTCAGCCACTGAAAACCTTACGGATCACAGCAGTCCAATCTGTAACCTATCATAGGGATGGCACAGGACCAGGCTTTTATTCCATTGCGCTTGGGATCACCACGAGCTGGGGGCTGACTCGAAGGCAGCTAGAACAACAACCTTCCCTTATAACTCTAATTAAAATAATCCCAGGGAGGACCTCTGTTAGCCATCTGGTTCGCTTGTTTATTCCTGGACCAATCATGTGGCCACAACTATAAGATAAGCAGTCCATACTGGATCAATCCAGGGATGAACTCTCAGGCTCAGTTATGAGAAGAGGATGAAAGGTTATTGGGAAGACAAAAACAATGGTCACCACAATATGAATGTCCTGTAATTCACTTCACTGTTCCTACACTGATGGAAATTTAGGATTTTCTGACATTTGATCTTATAGTTAATGCTAGGGTGGTTACTGTTGTGCATATACCTTTGTTGAAATTTCTATTAGTTTTATTTTTCCAGGGTAAATTACTACAACTGAAGTGAGTTTGTCAAATCAATGAATGTGTTTATGGAACCACATCTTTTATGCATTTAGATACAGGTTTTGGAGCTCTGGTGGGATAGTGGTTAAGAGTTCACCTGCTAACCAAAAGGTCAGCAGTTTGAATCCACCAGCTACTCCCTGAAAACCCTATGGGGCAGTTCTCCTCTGTCCTATTGGGTTGCTGTGGATAGGAATCAACTCGATGGCAATGAGTTTGGTTTTTGGTTTGGTTTAGTCTGGGCTTACCACAGGGTTCCTTTCCGATGATTCTGTTGTAAGTTGGTTCTGACGTAAGTAGAATACCCCTTTCTTTTTCTTTTTTTAGTTTTCATTATTATTGCCTTTTATTATCAGTATCCTTATAAATCCAATCTTTATTTCTCTTTGGGGATTGGAAACATTACATATAAACTTACAGCTTCAACATCTGCACTTCCTGCTTCTCCAGTTATCCGCATGTTATTAAAACATAACAAAACAAAACAAAAAACTAGACCATTTTAAGTGCTGGTCATCCTAACTCAAATACGCTGTAAGTTGGGGACTGCCTGTATACAAATTCAACTATGTCTAATAAGAAATAGTAAGTGAGTAGAGAAAGCAAGAGTGGAGGAAGGGAGTGAGCAAGAGAGGGCAAGAATGAGAAGAGTAAAACATAGTTCAATATCTCAGCTAAGTCAATGATTTTATACCTGGAAGGGAGCCAAAAGAGCTATGATTCTGTAGACCACTGTTACCACATCTCTTTCCAGTTTTGGCAGCCCTCTTGATGTGTGAGATTGTGCCTACATGAGTTTCATTCTAGCGATTAAAGTCACATTTTCTTTCTTTCTTTTTTTTTTTTTGTACAACACGGACCCTAAACACATGCCAACTACTTCATTTAGTACTTTCCCAAAGAAATAGCAATCTGTTCCAATGTTAGCTGAAAACCTGGCTGGCTTGTACTGTCTGTATACTGTAATTTTTTTGGGGGGTGATTTAAGTGATCTGTCAAGGAAAATTTTGACTATGCCCCATTTTCACTTTTCACACGAACTCTAAAGCCTAATCCCCAAGTAAGGTGCAACTCTGCTTGTATTGCTACATTATTGTTCAGAATATTTATACCAATTAATATACCCACTAGGGAGTATGTAAGGGCACAATTCATTCAATCTTTAATTACTCTAAGTAAAAACTCTAATGTTATAGGGAGAAGTATCTAGTTAATAGAAAAAAAAAACCTAATAGAATTAAGAAATATAAGGAGAGTCAGCCTCATTTCCTTTTTATAAAATTTAGCAGTAGGGTGGCCAGTAAGTCAGAACTCTACTTCTCTAAACAAATGAAAAATGTAACTGCAAATCTCTTCTCACCTGGAAACCTAGAGCCAAGATAACAAACAAACTGGCTTATTTTTTATAGAGATCATATCCTCAGAAATACTTCAGCATCTTATGGCATTATGCTAGAATGAAAAAAAATCTGGAAGCTGTTCCTCTAATCTATTGTATTAATGTATCTAAACTTAGCTCATGTCCATCAAGGTACTTCTAGCTCGTTGGAAATTTTAACATAATTTAATTTCCAAAGGAAAATTTGATTCCACTATTATTTTTTTCCTGAAAATTTAATAAACCTTACAAAGGTAATTATTTGACAATGTAAATCACTGATGCTTTAATCATGTTCATATCAATTAAAAAAAATTTTTTTAATTACATTATGAAAATTCTCGTATAAATGGGGCCACTCTAAAGTAGCATTCAGTGGCCAGTCTCT
This sequence comes from Elephas maximus indicus, assembly GCF_024166365.1. Classification (NCBI taxonomy): domain Eukaryota; kingdom Metazoa; phylum Chordata; class Mammalia; order Proboscidea; family Elephantidae; genus Elephas; species Elephas maximus. The sequence goes on along the minus strand of NC_064846.1, from coordinate 149,476,265 downwards.
CTAGTTGGTAAGGCTAACTTGCCCTTCTATAAAATTCTGTGTAGTGCCTATGGTATGACCGTAGCATCTAGAGTACAACACAGTTGCCCTTTTCATTTGAAGATGCCTCTATTTTTGTTGTTAGGTGCTGTTGCGTCGGTTCCTACGCATAGTGACCCTATGCACAACAGAACGAAACATTGCCTGGTCCTGCGCCATCCTTACAATCGTTGTTATGCTTGAGCTCATTATTGCAGCCACTGTGTCAATCCACCTTGTTGAGGGTCTTCCTCTTTTCCGCTGACCCTGTACTCTGCCAAGCATGATGTCCTTCTCCAGGGACTGATCCCTCCTGACAACATGTCCAAAGTATATAAGACACAGTCTCGACATCCTTGCTTCTAAGGAGCATTCTGGTTGTATTTCTTCCAAGACAGATTTGTTCGTTCTTTTGGAAGTCCATGGTATATTCAATATTCTTCACCAACACCACAATTCAAAGGCATCAACTCTTCTTTGGTCTTCCTTATTCATTGTCCAGCTTTCACATGCATATGATGTGATTGAAAATACCGTGGCTTGGGTCAGGCGCACCTTGGTCTTCAAGGTGACATCTTCGCTCTTCAACACTTTGAAGAGGTCCTTTGCAGCAGATTTGCCCAATGTAATGAGTCTTTTGATTTCTTGACTGCTGCTTCCATGGCTGTTGATTGTGGGTCCAAGTAAAGTGAAATACTTGACAACTTCAATCTTTTTTCCATTTATCATGATGTTGCTGATTGGTCCAGTTGTGAGGATTTTTGTTTTCTTTATGTTGAGGTGTAATCCATACTGAAGACTGTGGTCTTTAATCTTCATAAGTAAGTGCTTCAAGTCCTCTTCACTTTCAGCAAGCAGGGTTGTGTCATCTGCATAATGCCTCTACCAGGGTAATTATTTTTGCAGATAAGATGGGTTTGCCTCAGTAGACTATTGAACTAAAGTATGTATAATTCATTTTATTTGGTACTTTAAAATACTAAAGTAGTAATGGCAAGGACTGATTTACTTTTAAAATAAGGTATGTTACTTTTTTCTTTAATATTTTAAATATCAGATGTTTTAACAAAGGAAATAGTCCAATAAGGCTGAAATAAATAAAATGGCAGAAGTGACTTAAAAATGTCACCTTTAAGACAAAGAAGAAAACATTTTCTCCTCTATCCTAGTCTTCCCCTTCACCTTCCTGTCCCCAGATTCAAACACACCTACTTTGTTAGCAGCCATACGAATAAGGGAGGTACATTATTTATGGTAGGTGAGTATGATGTTGGGTCAGGGCTCACCGCCAAATATGGAGTTAGGCAGCCATTAGATTGATCTGTGTTAAGAGATGGCATCTGGGCAGGAGAAAACCCTTACTGAAGGAATATGGATCAATTGCTTGGGGGGAAACAAGGGCCATGGAGTTATCTTGCTGAGCTGTTCAGGGGAAGTAGGTGGAGTGATGCAATTTTAGGAAGACTTAGGATGACTCTTAGACATATTAAATGCTAGTTACAGCTAACACATACTGTCTACCAAGAGCCAGAAATTATTCTAAGTATTTTACTTGTGTCAACTCATTTAATCTTCAGAACAACCCTATGAGGTAGGTTCTATTGTTTTCCCAATTAAGCAGATCACACTGATTGTGAGCGGATTCATACTCAGTCAGGCTGAATCCAGAGTCCAGTAAACTGCTGAATACTGTATCATCGCCCCCAGAAAGAAAAAGAAAACTCCAAATATTTTGATTATTCAGGAAGGGAGAAGGTTTTTTGAGAGAGAAATGTGAATTAACAGAGCTGGAGAGACTCGTTGAAATTTGAATTTTGTTACTGAGGGTGAATAGAATACTTCTTTTTGGGAGAAGGGGAGGGAGGATGGAGGACACAATCAGTCAGGGGAATTGTTTGTTTTGTGTTATTTTGAGTGGCCACTATGTCCTCTGAGCTATAGGATGAAGATTAAAGATGAGAATCTGTAACCATTTTGTTTTCAGATAGATCTGTGGCTTGACACGAACATAGAAACATACTTTTGTAAAGATCTAACCTGTTGAGGCACAAAGCTGTCAACTTCTCAATCATAATATCTTTTCAGAGAATGACTTTTCAGTACCACGTCCTAAGTAATTCTATCTGCAGTCAAGCTGAAAATCAGAAATGTCACCTTCTTACTCCTTAAATTACTACCAAAAAAAACAACGAAAATAAGATTTTTCAGTAGCTCTCAAGGTTGCAATATGCTCCTCAGTTTTCGAATACAGTCCCTTCCAGGGCTGTCCAGTCTACTCAGTAATTCACCTTTCTCCTAAAGATTATGCAGTTTCTGAAAGTCACTTAAACTTTCGAATATCCAAATACATAGAAAAAACAGAACACTCTTTGTCTTTAGTGTGTAGCTATTGGACATGCTATTTTAATTGATTTGCATTTTCTGTTTGAAAATTGTTCACCCAGAAAACAAATATAGATCATATCAAAGGACTAAAATGCTGTTTTAATTCACAAATAGAAAGTCATCCTTAGCATGGCTGTGTTCCAGTACAACTTTATTTATGGACACTGAAATTTGAACTTTGTATCATTTTCATGTAGCATGAAACATTATTCTTTTAATTTTTTTCAACCATTTAAAATTGTTAAAAACTCTTCCTACCTTGTGGGCCTTACAAAAATGACACTGGGTCAGATTTGGGCCACAGGCTGTCATTTGCTGACTCCTTCTCTAATTCAGAGATTTTCAATGTTTTTTTTTACAATCAGAAATTTTAAGTATATGAATTACATGAGATGGATCGGATACTGATGTTTTAATGAAGAAAATTTTAAATAATTTAATGCAATAATTCAAGTTACAGAAGAAAATAGTATCATCGAAATAAGAAAATAAATGGGGATAAAATGCTAATGGTGACAATACACTTTCTGGCATATTTTTCTTGATTGTTCTTTGAATAATATGTACATTACTAAAGGTGAAAATGAGAATGTAATTTGAATATCTGAAAATTAATATTCTCACATTGACTTAAAATGACAAAGTATGTGTAATTTAGCTTAATCTCTGTCTTTATATTGAAAAATATTATGGAATAGCACCCAGCTTCTTTTGGAAATTCAGAATTCCATAGGCTATAATTTGAAAAACATATGGGTAGATTTATTAACTTCTCTCCTTCCAATCTTCTTACTTGGCATATTTGAGGAACATTGAAATACCCATAAAAAAAAAACCATTGCCTTCCAGTCGATTCTGACTCCTAGTGACACTATAGGACAGAGTACAACTGCCCCGTGTGGTTTCCAAGGAACGCCTAGTGGATTCACACTGCCGACCTTTTGGTTAGCAGCCATAGCTCTTAACCACTACTCCACCAGGGTTTAACAGAAAATCACAAGGTGTTATGTAGGCAAAACTGTCCCATTGCAAAGGCTTTCTGCGTATTTCCTTGCACGTGAAGATCTTGCCACCATAACCTACCATGTTGGTACCCAAGAGAAAAATGCATACCCTGAGATTCTTCTTCTTAAAGAAAAATATTAAGTATCTATGACCCTTTGTGATTGACCCACTGATGGGGCAAGGGAAAAATGAATTTCACCTTTTCACAAATAGTGGCTACAGAAGGCTCTGGTTTCTAAAGAGACTCAATCCTCCAAAGAGAAACTTGAAGAGGAAAAGATTTTGGAGGAAGACTGAGTGTAGGAATAAGGACCTGCATATCTGTGAAACCTGAATACTTAATTTTAAAACACTGGAATTCCAAACAACTAGAAATGAGTCCTACAATAACTAAGACTTCTTTTATAATCAATTTATTTTAGGTTAAATAGTTTTAAGTGGCTCATTCTTGACTTTGGCAGGCTGATCAGTGAAATAGCCTTTTCTCTATCTTTGTCAAAAACATCCACCATCATCAGCGGCCCAAATTGGCACTTCTTTTGAAATATCACTTAAGATGGCTGATAAAGAAAAAATATCAATGCATAATTGAATAATTTTTGGAATTTTTCATTGTCTTCTCAGGTGAGGAAGGTAGAGGGTGATTATTGTTTAATTAGGGATTTTCTTTTTCTGACATAGCTGTGTGGCTATGGAGTAATGGAAGGAGCTCAGGACTGTGGTAGAAGAGCTGATGTCCAGTCCCATTCTGCCATTTATTGCGTGTGTGTGTGTGTGTGTGCGTGCATGCACGTGTATTCAAAAGCTAGGCTTGAGTTTTACGCAGTGACCTATGACATTCTTTACAACTCAGAAGTTATGTAAAATACAATGCAAAAAAGTTGAAAATGATCACTGCTCATAAACAGACTTGATTTTCTGCAAATCTGGGAATTTAGATTCAGAGTAACTTTGAATCAACTGAAGAGTATTGCTCAGAGCTAGTATCATGCAAATATACATACCTAGAATATGCCTAGGTATATATATTTGCAATATCTCTAGGCATGCACATTTGCAAAGATCATAATGTTGTTGGATAACCTGATAGTTGCATTTTTATTTTCTGTGTTCTAAATAGCCCATCAATATGAATCATGTGATGTATATTGTTATTTATCACTTATTATTTTATGTTTGTGAAAATATAACTCAGTTTAGTTCAAGTTCTAACTACAGGTCTAGTTCTACAAAATTCTGATTTCCATCATCTTGACTACATTGATTGTTCACACCCTTTGGTCTTTACTTTGTGTTATACCAAAGTCAATATGTTGATCTATAAACACATTTGTTGCTCGGGTAGTATTTTAGAACTGGCTCTCTTTCCAAGCACAGTTATGACACCGAGAATTGGTACTGTGTGTTCCTGTCAGCACTTTCTAGTCATAAACTTTATGAAGAATTCAAACAACTGTGTGTAGTAAACTCTCTTTGTTCTAATTTAACATTAGTGTATAGAGTAAAATTGTGTTTGTGAAAAATTGTAGGAAAAAAATGATCTTAGTGTATATTTCCATCACTTCCAGAGTGTCAATATAAATTTTTCACTATGATTTGGAATTTAGCCCTCATGTCAAATCATTAATTCATTGAAATTTCTAATCAATGCAACATTGCTTTTAAAGGTATAGCTTTTGTAACTATTTTGTTGGCTCTGTGTTTTATATATATGGCAGTCTAACTATAAGGTTGTGCATTCATGTGTTAATTGGATACCTAAAGCTGAAAGATGGAAACTCTGGTGGTGTAGTGGTAAAGTGCTATGGCTGCTAACCAAGAGGCCAGTAGTTCGAATCTGCCAGGTGCTCCTTGGAAACTCTATGGGGCAGTTCTACTCTGTTCTATAGGGTCGCTATGAGTCGAAATCCACGCGATGGCCATGGGTGTTTTTTTTAAAGCTGAAAGGTAAGTCTTAAGAAACATTTTTAAAAAATAAAAAAGTAAAAGAAGGAAGGAAAACAGAAAGAAATAAATTATCACAAGAGTGTAATGGCTGGAAAAGAAAAAGTAGAAATGTTAAATGAAATCATTGAGTGTGAAGTGGAAAACCACAGAGACTCATTCCTTTACACATGATGTGAAAAAACATATAAGAATATGAAGTGAATTATAGCTTATACCTTTAATTGTATAGATAGATTTAAAAAAACAAACAAAGAAAAAGGGGTCTTTCAATTAGCATAAGAAGTGTGGTAGTTATCTATTGCTGCGTAACAAACTACTTCAAAATTTAGTGGCGTAGACTACTTCCGGCCAACATGGCGCCATAGACAGAAGCACCATGCTGTCCCTCCACAGCAAAGACCCAAAAAACTAAGTAGGACAGAGACAAACGTCATTCCTGAAACCTGAAGTGTCAAATGAAGAGATAAAGAACACAGCCAAGCACCAAATGGAATAAGAAACTGACAGAGGACAGAGAGTGAAGAGACATACGAGCCAAGGGTCCCAACAGCTAACGCAGCACGGATCCACCATCTTGGACTCCTGTCGGGGATCGGCAGACAGGGAGCAAAGGAAACTAGTTTCGCAAAACTCCCAGCCATACACGCTTTCCCACCCCATTCTCTCCCCACTGCTCTACCTCCAAGCTTCCTGGCTGGCTGCAGTTGCTTGGCCAGCTGGGAAGTGCAGCCTCTGTGCCACTTGGATTCGCCACACCCACGTCGGAGATCGGCAGGCAGGGAGTATGGGAAAGCAGCTTCATGAAGTTCCCAGCAGGAGACAGAGCACCTGGTAAGGAGCAATATACATTTTCCTAACCACCCCCTTCTCCCTCCCCCTTCAGCCTCCTCTGCTTCCCACCAGCCGCAGTCTCTTGGCCGGGAGGCAACTGCTTTGGCCTCAGGCTCCTTGGATTCACCCTGCCCACATTGGCTGGGCCTCTGAGCTGGTGTTGGTTTTTTCCGTCTCTTTTGGTTTCTTCTGTGCCGTCTACCACCTTTCCCTCCTTTTTCTGAAACACCTGGCTCCACATGCCATCTTTGCTTCTTCTTGAAAGGCTGTGAAGCAACACTCAACTGGGGAACCACTCCCCTGGCCAACGACACCACTCTGGTGGAATCACTGGGGCTTTTTTTTCTTTGTTTTGGTTATTTCTGTTTTGTTTTGCTTTTTTTGTTTGTTTTCTTTTTCTTTTCACAGCTTGGGAGCCCCTTCTAGCCCGGATGCACTGCATGGCTTAGTAGCCACTCCCCCGATCTGCACAGCTGCCTAGGTGGGATCCCTGGGGCTTTTCTTTTTTTCTCTCATTTTCTCTCTCTTTCTGTCTTTCCCCATTTCTCAGTTCTCATCTCTCTACACTTATCTTCTTTTCCTGTCTCCTGAATACCTGGTGCTGTGTAACATCTATACCCCACTAGCCAGGCTATACTGCACAGCCTGAGAGCCACTCACCCAGTCCTAGCAGTTCCGCTGGTGGGACTCTGGGACTCCTGGGGGCTTTTCTTTTCCAAATTTTTATCTAGTTATTTTTTCTTTCTTTTTGCTTTTTTCCATTTCTTGGTTTCTCATCTTTCCACTCCTATGGCAAGCTGCCTTAGCACTCTTTCTTTTTTTCTTTATATCTTTGCTTGTTTGCTTTTGACTCCTGTTTCTTTCTTACCTCTCTTCTCTTTTCCATACCCCTATTAGCTCCACACATCACAAACTCCTGCCTCTTTCCTGCCTACCTGCAACATGCACTGACCATCACACCCCCAAGCAGCACAGGCATGCCTACTGGAAACTGCCCAGCACTGATTCCTGGCCTGCTGGCCCTAGTACATGCCACAAACAACTCATCCCAGCCCCTCCCCTTCAGCCGGATCTGCCCTGCTGCACCATAGCTGAATAACTGGCCCTGCCCATTGGACAAGGAGGTGAAAAGTACTGTGACTACAGATGAGCAAACAACAAAGAACGCACAGCCTGCCTGCTCAGACATAACCAAATAAAACAAAAAAGCAGGATGAAACAAACAAATCTACAATTAAGAAATGAAGAAAATAACTACTGAATGTCCCAAAGACAGTAGACAATATCAAAACATATTAAAAAAAAAAAAACACCGTACAGGATGGTTCCAGTAGACATCCAAAATAAAACACCAGATGACTTCCCAGTAGAAGAAAAGGCACTAGACCTACCTGGTAGGGAATTCAAATCTCTAATATTCAGAACAATCCAGGAGTTGAAGCAAAAAGCAGACAAAAGTGAGAAAAAAAAAGACAAATTTATGGAAAAGGCAGACAAATTCATGGAAAATACAGACAAAAAAAATGGAAGAATTCAGGAAAATAATACAGGAACAAAATGCCAACTAGAAATCATTCAAAAACAACAATTAGACATCAAAAAGATAAGCAAGATTTCAGAAATGGACAGTGTCATAGAAGGGCTGAGGAGTAGGTTTGAAACGATGGACGACAGAATCAGCAAAAATTGAAGACAAACACTTGGATACAACTCTGAGGAAAAATCAGAAAAGAGAACAAAGAAAAATGAAGAAACCCTGAGAATTATGTGGAACACAATCAAAAGCAAAAATTTGCAACTGATCAGAGTTCCAGAACAGGGAGAGAAAATGGAAAACAGAGAGGATCATTGAAGAATTGCTGACAGAAAATTCCCCTGATATCATGAATGATGAAAAGCTGACCATCCAAGAAGCTCAATGAACTCCATATAGGATAGACCCCCCCTCATAAAACACCAAGGCATATCATAATCACACTTGCTAAAACCAAAGACAAAGAAGAAATCCTGCAATCAGCTCAAGAAAAACAAAAAGTCACATACAAAGGAGAAACAATAAGACTAAGCTCTGATTATTCGGCAGAAACCACACAGGCAAGAAGGCACTGGGATGACGTATGTATAAACCTTGAAAGAAAAAATTGCCAACCAAGAATAATATATCCTGCAAAACTTTCATTCAAATGTCATGGTTAATTTAGGATATTTCAAGATAAACAGAAATTAAGGGAATATGTAAAAACCAAACCAAACTTACAAGAATTATTAAAGGGAGTCCTTCAGTCTGAGAAAAAACATCAGACCACAGCCTGAATCTAGGATGCAGTATTGTACCAGCCAGATACCAACCTAGGAAATGAACTCTCAAGGACTATCCAAAACCAAAACACTTGCAACAGGGAATCAGAGAGGTTAATCTGTAAATGACAACGTCAGAACAATAAAAGAGGGAATAAACGGTATAGGTATAGAACTTTCTAATGGAGAGGAAGACAAGGCGATACCAAGTAATAATAGACTGGTTCAAACTTAGGAAGATAAGTGTAAATTTCAAGGTAACCACAAAGAAAGTTAACAAAACTCATTAAAATAAAGAAGAAAAACATAAAGTCTCAATTAAAACAAAATCTACAAAAACAAAAGAAAGAGAAACCCATGAACAAATTCAACTCAGCACAGGAGAATAAGAGGAATAAAGAAAATGTTAGCATCACATTAACAGCACTACAAAATGACAGCAATAAATTCATACCTATCAATAATTAGGCTGAATGTAAATGGCTTAAATGCACCCATAAAGAGACAGAGAGTGAGAGAATGGATAAAAAGCCAGGATCCATCAATATGCTGTCTACAGGAGACACCTTAGAAACAAAGATGTAAATTTATTAAAGATGAAAATATATATCAAGCAAATAACTACCAAAGAAGAGCAGGAGTGGCAATACTAATCTCAGATAAGATAGACTTTAAAACAAAATCCTCCATAAAAGACAAAGAAGGGCACTATATAATGATTAAAGCGACGATCCATCATGAAGACTTAACCATGATAAACATCTACGCACCCAATGACAGGGCTCCAAAATACATAAAACAAACTCTAACAGCACTGGAAAGAGAAATTGACAGTTCTGCAACAATAGTAGGAGACTTCAACACACCACTCTCGGTAAAGGACAGAACATCTAGAAAGAAACTCAACAAAGATAAAGAAGAGCTAAAGAGCACAGTCAGCCGACTCGATCTCATAGACATATATAGAACACTTCACCCAACAGCTGTAAAGTACATGTTTTTTTCCAACATACATGGAATGTTCTCCAAAATAGACCACATATTAGGCAACAGAGCAATCCTCAACAAAATCCAAAACATTGAGATAATACAAAGTATCTTCTCTGACCACAATGCCATCAAAGTAGAAATTAACAGGAAGAGTAAGGAAAAAAAAAAATCAATTACATGGAAACTGAATGACACCCTGCTTAAAAACCACTGGGTAATAGAAGAAATCAAAGATGGCATCAAAAAGTTCCTAGAATCACAGAAGAATGAAAACACATCATACCAAAACCTTTGGGACACAGGAAATGCAGTCCTCAAAGGTCAATTTATAGCACTAGATGCACACATCAAAAAAGAAGGGGACAAAATCAAAACATTAGTTACACAACGTGAACAAATAGAAAGAGAACAGTAAAAGAAGCCCACAGCCACCAGAAGAAAGAAAATAATAAAGATCAGAGCAGAAATAAATGAAATAGAGAATAGAAAAACAATGGAATCAACAAAACCAAAAGTTGTTTCTTTGAAAGGATCAACAAAATCAACAAACCACTGGCCAAAACAGGAGAGAACACAAATAACCCAATAAGGAATGAAATGGGGGACATTACAACAGATCCAACTGAAATAAAAAGGATCACAACAGAGTATTATGAAAAACTATACTCCAACAAATTTGAAAACCTAGAGGAAATGGAAATATTTCTAGAAACACACGACCTACCCAAACTAACACAAAAAGATGTTGAAAATCTGAACAGACCCATAACAAGAGAAGAGATTGACAAGGTAATTAAAAAAACTCCCCAAAACAACAAAAAAGCCATGGCCCATATGGCTTTACTGGAGAATTCTATCAAACATTCAGAGAAGAACTTACACCACTACTACTGAAACTATCTCAGAACATAGAAAAGGAAGCAATACTTTTAAATTCATTCTATGAAGCCAACATAACCCTGATACCAAAACCAGCAAAGACACCACAAAAAAAGAAAATTATGGACCAATATTTCCCATGAATATAGATGCAAAAATTCTCAACAAAATTCTAGCCAATAGAATTCAGCATCATATAAAAAAAAAAATACACCACGACCAAATAGGTTCATACCAGGTATGCAAGGACGGTTCAACATTAGAAAATCAACCAACACAATCCACCACATAAATAAAAGGAAAAAAAGAATGACATGATCATCTCAATCGATGCAGAAAAGGCATTCAACAAAGTCCAACACCCATTCCTGATAAAAACTCTCAATAAAATAGGTATAGAAGGGAAATTTCTCAACATAATAAAGGGCATCCATGCAAAACCAACAGCCAACATTGTTCTCAATGGAGAGAGGCTGAAAACATTACCCTTGAGAACAAGACAAGGATGCCCTTTATCACCACTCCTGTTTAACATTGTGTTGGAAGTCTTAGCTAGAGCAATAAGGCAAGAAACAGAAATAAAGGGCATCCAAATTGGTAATGAAGAAGTTAAACTGTCCCTATTTGCGGATGATATGCTACTAAGAAAATCCAAAAGATACATGAGAAAACTACTGGAACTAATAGATTCAGCAGAGTTGCAGGCTACAAGAGAAACATAGAAAAATCAGTTGGATTCCTATACACCAATAAAGAGAACGATGAAAAGGAAACCAGGAATATAATAGCCCATAAAGAAATAAAATACTTGGGAATAAACGTAACCAGGGATGTAAAAGACCTATACAAAGAAAACTAAAAAACACTATTGCAAGATACCAAAAGAGATCTATGTAAATGGAAAAACATACCATGCTCATAGATAGGTAGACTAAACATTGTGAAAATGACAATTCTACCCAAAGCGAATTACAAATACAATGCAATACCGATCCAAACACCAACAACATTCTTTAAAGAGATGGAAAAACTTATCATTAACTTTATATGGAAAGGGAAGAAGCCTGGGTAAGTAAAGCACTATTGAAGAAGAATAAAGTGGGAGGACTTGCACTACCTGACCTCAGAACCTACTATACAGCTATGGTAGTCAGAAAAGCCTGGTACTGGTACAACGGCAGATAACATTGACCAATGGAACAGAATTGAGAACCCAGATGTAAATCCATCCACCTGTGGTCACCTGATCTTCAACAAGGGCCCAAAGTCCATCGAATGGGGAAAAGACATTCTTTTTAACAAATGGTGCTGGCAAAACTGGATGTCCATCTGCAAAAAAATGAAACAGGACCCATACCTCATACCATATACAAAAACTAACTCAAAGTGGATAAAAGACCTAAATATAAAGCAAAAAACCACAAAGTTCATAGAAGAGAAAATAGGATCAACACTAGAGGCCCTAATACATGGCATTAACAGGATACGGATCACAACCAACAACGCACAAGCTCTAGAGGTTAAGCCAAATAGCTGGGATCTTCTAAAAATTAAACACTTATGCTCATCAAAAGACTTCACCAAAAGAGTAAAAAGAGAACCTAGAGACTGGGAAAAAATATTTTGGCTATTATAAATCAGACAAAGATCTAATCTCTACAAAAAAATCCAACACCTCTATAACAAAAAGACAAGTAATCCAATTAAAAAATGGGCAAAGGAAATGAACAGACACTTCACCAAAGAAGACATTCAAGTGGCCAACAGACACATGAGGAAATGCTCACGATCTCTAGCCATCAGAGAAATGGAAATCAAAACCACAATGAGATACCATCTCACCCCAGCATTACTGGCATGAATCAATAAAACAGAAAATAACAAATGTTGGAGAGGATGCAGGGAGATCGGAAATCTTATGCACTGCTGGTGGGAATGCAAAATGATACAATCTTTTTGGAAAAGGATATGGCACTTCCTTAGAAAGGTAGAAATAGAAATACCATTTGATTCAGCAATAACACTCCCAGGAATATATCCTAGAGAAATAAGAGTCATCACACGAATAGATATATGTACACCCGTGCTCACTGCAGCATTGCTCATAATAGCAAAAAGATGGGAACAGCCTAGATGCCCATCAACAGATGAGTGGATAAACAAACTGTGGTACATACACACAATGGAGTATTACACAAAGCTAAAGAACAACGATGAATCTGTGAAGCATCTCATAACATGGATGCACTGGAGGACATTATGTTGAGTGAAATAAGTCAGTCACAAAAGGACAACTATTGTGTGAGACCACTACTGTAAAAATTCATGAAAAGGTTTACATACAAAATAAACAATCTTTGATGGTTATAAGGGAGGGGAGGGGTGAGGATGGAAAAACAATAGTCAATAGATAAGTGGTGACTTTGGTGAAGGGTAAGACAGTACACAATACTGGGGGAAGACAGCACAACTTGTACAAGGCAAGGCCGTGGTAGCTCCATAGATACATCCAAACTCCCTGAGGGATCAAATTGCTGGGCTGAGGGCTGTGGAGATCATGGTCTCAGGGAACATCTAGCTCAACTGGCATAACAGAGTTTATAAAGAAAATGTTCTACATTCTACTTTGGTGAGTAGCATCTGGTGTTTTAAAAGCCTGTGAGCAGCCATTTAGGATACTCCATTCGTCTCACCTCTTCAGAAGCAAGGAAGAATGAAGAAAACTAAAGACATAAGGGAAAGATTAGTCCAAGGGACTAATGGACCACAGCCTCCACCAGACTGAGTCCAGTACAACTAGATGGTGCCCAACTACCACCGCTGACTGCTGTCACAGAGATCACAATAGAGGGTACCAGACAGAGCTGGAGAAAAATGTAGAACAAAATTTCAACTCAAAAAGAAAGACCAGACTTGCTGGCCTGTCAGAGACTGGAGAATCCTTGAGAGTATGGCCCCCGGACACCCTTTCAGCTCAGTAATGAGGCCATCCTGAGGTTCACTTTTCAGCCAAAGATTGAACAGTCCCATGGAACAAAACAAGACTAAAGGGGTGCACCAGCCCTGGGGCAGGGAATGGAAGGTAGGAGGGAACAGGACAGCTGGTAATAGGGAACCCAGGGTTGAGAAGGGAGAGTGTTGACATGTCGTGGGGTTGTTAACCAATGTCATACAATAATGTGTGTACTGTTTGATAAGAAACTAGATTGTTCTGTAAACCTTCATCTAAAGTTCAATTATAAAAAATAAATAAAGGTGCACACACACACACACAAACTTAGTGGCATAAACCGAGAGCCGGTTCTGGGCATTGACGTCTCAACTGGGAATTGCAGTCAGATAGCAAGTTAGTCTGGAATTATATGAAAGTTTCTTTACTCAAATGGCTAGTGCCTGGTCTGGGATTGGTGGAATAGCTGAGAGATGGTCAAGCATCCCTCTCTTTATTTACACCACCTCTCCAGATGCCTAGCTTGAGCTTCCTCACAGTGTGATGGTCTCAGATTGGTCAGATTTCTTCTTACATGGCTACTGACATCCTCTAGAATAAGTTTCATGAAGTCAGGCAATATCTGCAAGGCTTCTTATGACCTAGCCTCAAAAGTCATACAATGTCACTTCTTTTGCATTCCACTGATCATGTAAGCCAAAAGGCCAGGCCAAATTCCAGAGGAAAGGAGGAGTATACTCCAACTCTCAATATGCACATACAGAAAGGTATGGAGTTGATGAGCCATACTGGAGACAGCTATCCAGGAAGTAAATACTATTTAATGATACTTTTTTTTAAGTGTATTTAACATCATTATCATGACGGTAAGTAAGGAAACATTGAAATAGTTTACATGTGAAATTTTACTCCTTTCTCCCATAATTAAAGTAACACCTATAGACTTTGTTTGACTGTTCATTTGCTGAAGCATCTCATGACACAGTGAATATGTCTTGTATGTCAAGTTGGTGAGCAGGGATGCAGATCAAAATTATCACTCTGGGTGTCACTTCCCACTTTGGGGGTCTTGGGTGCAGGAGGGCGTTAGGAAGAAAGAGTTCCCTTCTGCCACTACATCTTTTTTGTTGTAATATGGGCTTGAGTCTAAAATAACGTAACTTTGAGGAATATTACTAGATTATATAATTTTAAATATTCCCGTAAGCAGTAGTAGTGATAACCTTGTACAGTTCTTTCATCATAAAGACAAGGATACTAAAATCTAGAGAGATAGTGTCTTCACAATGATCTTAATGTTAGAGGATGACATGATAGATGCTGGACTTGAATGTTGGTCTCTTAAGTGCAAAGTTATTCTTCTTCATATTACTCCATCCATCAGCACTCTTTCCGAAGTCTGGATGTTAATTTATCAATCTGGCAATCCATGTTGTTAGGCACCATCGATTTGGTTCTGACTCAGCAACCCTATGTACAACAGAACGAAACACTGCCCGGTCCTGAGCCATCCTCACAATCGTTGTTATTCTTGAGCCCATTGTTGCTGCCACTGTGTCAATCCATCTTATTGAGGGTCTTCCTCTCTTTTGCTGACCTTCTACTTTAAGAAGCATGATGTCCTTCTCCTGGGACTTGTTCCTCCTGATAACATGTCCAAAGTATGTGAGACATAGTCTCACTATTCTTGCTTCTAAGAAGCATCCTGGCTGTACTTCTTCCAGGATAGATTTGTTCGTTCTTCTGGCAGTCCATTGCATATTGCATATTCAATATTCTTCACCAATACCATAATGGAAAGGCATCAATTCTTCTTTGGTCTTATTTGTTGTCCAGCTTTTGCATGCATATGAAGCGATTGAAAATACCACGGCTTGAGTCAGGCGCACCTTTGTCCTCAAAGTGACATCTTTGCTTTTTAATGTTTGAAAGAGGTCTTTTGCAGCAGATTTTCCCCATGCAATCCGTTGTTTGTTGTTTGATTTTTTGACTGCTGCTTCCATGAGCATTGATTGTGGATCCAAGCAAAATGGAATCCTTGACAACTTCAGTCTTTTCTCCGTTTGTCATGTGGAAGGACTATTTACACCAAATGGTGAATAAGAGTGTTCTGGGGTCTCTTTGTTATTAGTTGTGGTCGAGTCAGTTCTGACTCACGGAGACCCATTGTGTGCAGAGTACAACTGCTCCATACTGTTTTCAAGCCTGTGACCTTTTGGAGGCAGATCATCAGGCCTGTCTTCTGAGGCATCTCTGGGTGGGTACAAATGGCCACCCTTTTGGCTAGTAGTCAAATGCTTAACCATTTGGGCCACCCAGGTCTCCTTGGGGTCCCTAGAAAAGTGGAAATATTTAGTCAACTTGACAAGCAGTGTGACAGTGAGTCATTTAAGTGCACATGGTGAGTGGGGGAGAATTCCATTTTAATAGGCCCTGGGCCTAATACAATTTTGGCCTCACTGTGTAAGAAAATATGATTTAAATTTACAACTTCAAAATTAAGTACCGAGCTTTAAAAGAGGCCTGTGAAATTTAAGGGCCCTCAAGCTCAAGCTTCTTCATCGGCTTCTGGTGGTGAGTCAATAAGTTGAATTGAAATAATAGCTTTTTTTTCCATTTTATTGTGGTAAAAAATATATAACAAAATATTTGCCATTTTAACCATTTGTAAGTGTTCAATTCAGTGATATTACATGCAAACATCACCATTTCTAAAAGTTTTTCATCATCTCAAGCAGAAACTCAGTAACTCCTATTCCCTCTTACCCTCAGCCACTGGAAACCACTAATAAACTTTTGTCTCTATGCATTTACCTATTCTTGCTATTTCATATAAATGGGATCATATAATAATTGCCCTTTCGCTTCTGATGTATTTCACCCAGCATAATGTTTTCAAGGTTCATCCATGTTGTAGTGTGTATCAGAAGTATAATTCTTGTTAGGACTGAATAATATTTTGGAGCCCAGTTGGCAAAGAATAATCTTTTATTGTATGTATATACCATAATTTGTTTATCCATTCCTCTGTTGATGGAAACTTGGGTCGCTTGAAATAATAGAGTTTTGTTTGGACCTTTGGACAAATGGGGTCTCTCTTCAGATGAAGTATTGTTACTGGGCATGACTGAAGGGCAACCCTTTCTTTGGCCTTAAAGTGATATCATTTCAACATTTCCAATGTGTTTTACATGCAATCTTGCTTACATGTATGAAAATATGCTAGAAAATTCAGGCTATACTTTCCAGTTCTAAATGGTATGATGCTGCCTAGTGGTTTAGACTTGTGGCCCTGCAGGTTAAAAATTGCTAGCACCATCACCATTTAAGTAGGAAACAGTGCTATTGATCCTTGAAGGTGAAAGACTTGTGAATGATGCCGTAAAGTGCTATGTTAAAGCAATCCTGCATCTCTGTGTATTTGTGGAAGTCATCTAATTTCAAATTAGTTGACCTCAGTTTCTCCATTTGCAAAATGAGAATATTATCTCATGTCTGTTGAAAAATGAGATGATATAAGTGGGGGGATCAATTGAAGCATTCAGAGATCTGATGCATATGTTGTTGTTAGGTGCCGTCCAGTCAGTTCCGACTCATAGTGACCCTATGCACAACAGAACGAAACACTGCCCACTCCTGAGCCAACCTTACCATCGTTGTTATGCTTGAGCTCATTGTTGCAGCCACTGTGTCGATCCACCTTGTTGAGGGTCTTCCTCTTTTCTGGTGATCCTGTACGCGGCCAAGCATGATGTCCTTCTCCAGGGACTCATCCCTCCTGACAACATGTCCAAAGTATGTAAGACGCAGTCTTGCCATCCTTGCTTCTAAGGAGCATTCTGGTTGTACTTCTTCTAAGACAGATTTGTTCGTTCTTTTGGCACTCCATGGTATATTCAATATTCTTTGCCAACACCACGATTCAAAGGCATCAATTCTTCTTCGATCTTCCTTATTCATTGTCCAGCTTTCACATGCATATGATGTGATTGAAAATACCATGGCTTGGGTCAGGTGTACCTTAGTCTTCAAGGTGACATCTTTGCTTTTCAAAACTTTAAAGAGGTCCTTTGCAGCAGATTTACCCAATTCTACGCGTCTTTTGATTTCTTGACTGCTGCTTCCATGGCTGTTGATTGTGGATCCAAGTAAAATGAAATCCTTGACAACTTCAATCTTTTCTCCATTTATCATGTTGTTGCTTATTGGTCCAGTTGTGAGGATTTTTGTTTTCCTTATGTTGAGGTGCAATCCAAACTGAAAGCAGTGGTCTTTGATCTTCATTAGTAAGTGCTTCAAGTCCTCTTCACTTTCAGCAAGCAAGGTTGTGCCATCTGCATAAGGCAGGTTGTTAATGAGTCTCCCTCCAATCCTGATGCCCCGTTCTTCTTCATATAGTTCAGCTTCTCGGATTATTTTTTCACCACACAGATCGAATAGGTACGGTGAAAGAATACAACCCTGACGCACACCTTTCCTGACTTGAAACCAATCCGTATCCCATTGTTCTGTCCGAACAACCACCTCTTGATCTATGTAGAGGTTCCTCATGAGCACAACTAAGTGTTCTGGAATTCCCATTCTTCACAATGTTATCCATAGTTTGTTATGATCCACACAGTCGAATGCCTTTGCATAGTCAATAAAACACAGGTAAACATCCTTCCGGTATGCTCTGCTTTCAGCCAGGATCCATCTGACATCAGCAATGATATCCCTGGTTCCACGTCCTCTTCTGAAACCGGCCTGAATTTCTGGCAGTTCCATGTCGATATACTGCTGCAGCCGTTTTTGAATGATCTTCAGCAAAATTTTGCTTGTGTGTGATATTAATGATATTGTTCTATGATTTTCACATTTGGTTGGATCACCTTTCTTGGGAATAGGCATAAATATGGATCTCTTCCAGTCAGTTGGCCAGGAAGCTGTCTTCCATATTTCTTGGCATAGATGAGTGAGCACCTCCAGCACTGCATCTGTTTGTTGAAACATCTCAATTGATATTCCATCAATTCCTGGAGCCTTGTTTTTCGCCAATGCCTTCAGAGCAGCTTGGACTTCTTCCTTCAGTACCATTGGTTCCTGATCATATGCCACCTCTTGAAATGGTTGAACATTGACTAATTCTTTTGGAAACTGTGGTGGCGTAGCTGATGCATATACAAAATAGTATTTTCCAGCCAGTGTCCAGTGTTAGTTAATATGCCACGCATGGGATGTATGATAGGCACAGAGAAAATCAGGGTAATATTTTCCATTACAGAGTGTTTTGAGATAGGTAAGGTCGTTATTGTGTTTCCCATCTTGTAAAGAAAATCAGTTTCTGGATATGAACGTATTTCCCTGAAGTAACATTGCTAGGATTCAAGCCCAGGACTTAGGATACAAAGGCCAGCTGGCTTTTCATTATGCCACTCTGCCTCTTCCCAGAGGCCAATGGGAGTTTATACCATCCCTATTGTCCTTCCCCACCTGGAAACAATTGAATTCCCAAGGTCTTTTCATTTAGCTTTTTGTTATGACTTCTTTTCTCTAAATTATTTAATTAGAATCTGCGGTGTTTGGCAGGAAAATAGTCAACCCAGCGTATTTTCAACAAACAATGTCTTTAGGGGAGAAAGTCAAAGTGAGCAAATAGAATTGAAGGAATACATGAGAGTAGCTGCTAGAATATATTAGTTGCAGACAAATTTCAGTGGGAGTGTCAGTCACCGTGAATTAAATTTTAAGTGAAGTGGCCTGAAAAAACAAAAATGGGGTGGAACAAAGTGTGTATATCATAGTATAGAAAATCTGGAATTCTCCCAAACCTGTCATCCTTTAATGTAGGAACTTTCAGAAGCAATGATGGGACCTGCGCTGATAGAATGATCTTGGAAAATGCCTTCCAAGGACAGCTTTAAACATTCCTACCCAGACTGGATGTTTTGAAAGACTTTTCTGTTAGATTAAGACTTCAAAGGCAATAATTAGTATATATCCAATTTAAAAAACAGTCAAATATAATGTGAGTCAATGATTAATTATCATTAAGTAGTCTAAAGGGGAAACTGTGGTGGCGTAGTGGTTAAAAGCTACATCTGCTAAGTGGTTGGCAGTTCAAATCCACCACGTGCTCCTTGTAAAGTGTATAGGGGCAATTCTACTCTGTCCTATATGGTCTCTATAAGTTGGAATCGACTCAATGGCAACGGGTTTGTTTGTTTGTTTAGTGTAAAGGGATGAAACTTGCTAGAGAAACCTAGTTTAGCTTTTAGAATTACTGGAGAAGATAAATGTTAAGTACTAGGTGAATAAAGTGGTTTTACTGGTTCTGACACTATGAATTACGAGGGTGTCATGGATTCAGTTGTGTCCTCCAAAAATATGTGTATAAATTTGGCTAGGCCATGATTCCCAGTATTGTGTGATTGTCCACCATTTTGTCATTTGATATAATTTTCCTATATGTTGAAAATCCTAATCTCTGCCTGTGGTTAGTGAGGCAAGATTGGATTATGTTGAAGTGGAGTAGGGTGGGATGTAACACCCTTGCTCAGGTCACATCCTTGATCCCGTGTACAGCGAGTTTCCCTGGGGTGTTGCCTTTTATCTTACAAGAGATAAGAGGAACGGGAAGTGAGCAGAGAGGAGGGGACCTCATACCACCAAGAAAGCAGTGTTAGGAGCAGAGCGTGTTCTTTGGACCTGGGGTTCATGCTTGGAGAAGCTCCTAGTCGAGGGGAAGATTAATGACAAGGACCTTCCTCCAGAGCTGACAGAGAAAGCCTTCCCCTGGAGCTGATGCCCTGAGTTTGGACTTCTAGCCTCCTAGACTGGGAGAAAATAAATTTCTCTTTGTTAAAGACATCCACTTGTGGTATTTCTGTTATAGGAGCGCTAGATCACTAAGACAGAGGGCTTTTCCCCCTTTGGGTCAAAGCATTTCATTTTTGGTAGATGTATAGCGGAGGCATTGTGGAGTCGATTGAGGAATGTTCTCAACACGGAAGATGAGATCCTGCTATTTGGGGTGGTAATATCAGTGTTGTTCTTCATCATGTTGCCCTCCTAGAACATTTCAGGTACATATTTTGTCTAGTAAATAGTCGGTGCCATGGTTCTCTGCATGATGTTGGTGAGAAACTATTTTTTGATCTATTTTCCTTGAAGAACATAGGTCTCTCAAAATTGGCTTTTCTGCTGGCATTATTGCAATAATATCTGCTGGAGTTTAAAAGTATGCCTATTTTCCCAAGAACAAGTTGTAAATCCTGTTAAATTGCAATGTTAAGACCATATCTTACATTGAAGTTAACACAGATAAAATAGTAGACAAGCTTCCAGCCAGGGAATATGAAGGTATTTAGACCCCATCATGCCGGAATCGACTCGATGGCAGTGGGCTTATGCCTGAAAACATTTTCTTAAGTATACACATCGAATATATTACCCAGGGAGTTAAAACACATGTAGCCAAAGGGAGCTGGGTGTTTTCCATCTGTCAAGTTATGTCTGCTTTTTAATCAACCTCGTGAAACCATTTTATGGGACTATTTGAAACAAGTTAGCTTCCGTTAGCATGACGTTATGTTGGCAAGTCTGTACTATTAGAAAAAAAATATGGCTCTGGCATGGATGTCATAGACATGAAAAATTTATTGGTATAGTTACATGGCCCAGCACTATGACAACTTGTTAAATCCTTAGAACTGTTGCCTCTCTGTTTTCTCTTATACTCACTTGCAAAAAACTCCAACCCAAGTTGAATCCAACAATCCACCTGTTCCATAGTCACCCAAGTTGCTTAGCTTCGTTGAAGTAAATGATTATTATCTTTTTGAATTCATCTTTGTGATCATATATCTCTAATGAACATGCAGCAATACCACACAATTCTACAACTTATATAGGACATTCACTTTACCACTTTCTGAAATATTATTTTGTCCATTTCCCTCTATCTCTAAGCCTCCTCCTCTCTTTCCACACCTTTACCATTCAGCAGTGAGAAACTCAGCTTACCTTTCCTCTCACTTAATTTTTTTTTTAATGATACACTGGAGTAGAACAAGCTCACATTTTTACCACTAAATTCACCAGCTTCCCCTTCCTTCTTTTTAGAGTGGATGAATTCTCCTTGCTGCTATCTAAAGCCAACTCCACTTTAAAGTTTTCCACTCATCTCTCAAAGAGTTTGCTCCTTCAGTTGTCTCATCTTCTGCATCACCAATTTCTCTCTCAATACGATATTGTTCCCATGAGCATACAAATATAGTTTCTTTTCACACATCTTAAGAAAACATCCCCTCAAGCTATGGCCCTATCAATTTCAAAGAAAAATTCCTTTAAGAATTGCCTGTATTCAGTATCTTCACTATCTCACCTCCCAAGTCCAAGGAGGTTTTTATTCCCAGCAAATGGTTATGTTAAGGCTACTAACAAACTCTGTGCTACCAAGGCCAATGATCAGTTCTCAGTTTTCATCTTGACATACCCTAAAGGGTTGCTATGAGTCGGAATCGACTCGACAGCAGCGTGTTTGGTTTTTGGTTTGGACCCTTTTGTATAATTTGACATGGTTGACTACAACTTTCATCTCAAAACTGTTTCTCCTGGTTTTATTCCTATGTTATTACTTCCTAGTTTATTCTGGTTATTCTTTTTTTTTTTTTTATTATTTGGCTTCATTATGTTGTAGTCCAAGACCTCAATCCTGAGCCCTATTTTTATCTTCTATCTGTAGGCATCTCATATGGATATGGGGAGATACATTCCAGGTAGTGGGAGGAACATATGCATGTGTCCAAGACAGAACATGTCTTCCCAGCATCTTCCCAAGCTTTCTATTCTACGCTTCCCCATCTCAGTTAATAGTAGCACAATGCACCTCCATTCTCTGGCCAAACCTGAGAGTGATCTTGAATTCCTCTTTTACTCACTGCCAATACTTTAGTAACTCCTGTTGCTGTTACCTCCAAATTATACACCAAATTGGATGACTTTTCATCATTACCTTTGTTAAAACTCTAGTCTAAGCCAATATCACTTCTTAACTGAAGTAAATGCATTGGCATCTAACCTAATTAGTATCCCTTTTTCCATTTTTGTTCCATTATAGTTCATTCTGCACATGGTAGTCAAGGTTAACTTTTCAATAGTTTGCTATCTTATTAGTCCCTATTAGTTTCCTGGGACTGCTGTAATAAACTACCACAAACTAGGTGGATTATTAAGACAACAGAAATTTATTGTCTTACAGTTCTGGAGGCTCGAAGTTCTGGAGGCTGAAATTAAGGTGTAGGCAGGGCCATAAACTCTCTGAAGGATATTGGGGAGGATCCTTTCTTGCCTTCTTCCTAGCTTCTGGTGGTTGCTGGCAATCCTTGCCATTCCTTACCTTGTAATTGCTTTATTCCAATCTATGTGTCTATAGTCACATGGTCTTCTTTCCTCTGAATGCCTCTGTGTGTCTCTCTCTTTATAAAGACACTATTGATTGTATTTAGAGCCTACCATAATCCAGTATGACCTTATTTTAACTAGATTACATAGGCAAAAACCCTATTTCCAAGTAAGGTCACATTCATAGGCACTGGGAGTTAGGACTTCAACATATTTTTGAAGGGGCACAATTCAACCCACAACAGCCCTTCTTTAAACTATGAATGGCTTTTCACTACAAATAGAATAAAATAAAAACTCTTTACTCTGATCAATAAGTCCCTATGTGATTTGGTCCCAGCCTGTTCTTCATATCTCAAGTTTCACTCTCCTGCTTATCCAATCTTCTCCAGCACATTGGCCTTATTTCTTGTCCCAATCTCATGGCCTTTGCATATGTTCTTCTCACTAGCTGGAATGTGTCTCCCCATATCCATATATGGCTGCTCTTTCTCGTGATTTAAGTCCTAAGTTATATAGGTTTACTCCTCAGAAAAATTAAAATAGTGACTCCTATCCTGTAATCACTCTAATTTTTCTCACAATATGTATCATTAACTGAAATATGTTACTTACGTGTTTGCCTGACAAGAATGTAAGCTTGATGAGAGAAGGGTCTTGACCTGTCTTGTTCACTGTCATGTCTCCAATACTGCAATGTCTAGGACAGTGCATGACATATGTTGGTCAATGAATTTATATACCCATTATAACCTCAAAGAGCAGGATGATATGTAGAACTGCCAGGTAGATTCTGGGGAGCAGTGGATACCAAATTCTGATTTACTTCTGATCTTCTGGACTTGTGGAGGGTTTAAGAAATTTCCAGATTTGATGGGAAGAACAATCTCTAGAGGACCGCAAAGTAGGAAAGCTATAAGAAGTACTGGGAAATTAAGAAGCAACCTGATCAGACAGGCATAAAGCAATTGATATTCTCTTTGAGAAGATAGTGCAACTTATGTGATGAAGACACAGGGGCCTTAGGTAGTCAAAATCTTTGAGATGAGTGGCTATAGCAACTACCTAGTTGAAAACCAGATACATATAACATGGAAAGAATTTCAGTCCATACCCTGACTTTGCAAACACTTTCCAAAGAAATCATAGCACTGTCTCCAGGTGGTTCATTAAATATGGATCATTTGTGTCCTTGGTTGTGTATATATTTGCAACAGAGTTCTCAGAAATATTTTATTTATTATTGACTATTTAAATGACCCTCACAAGTCTGTCAGTTTGCCATACTGTGGGGGCTTGCGTGTTGCTGTGATGCTGGAAGTTATGCCACCGGTATTCAGATACCAGCAGAGCTACCCATGGAAGAAACGTTTCAGCTGAGCTTCTAGACTAAGACATACTAGGAAGAAGGATCCAGTATTCTAGTTCTGAAAAGCATTAGCCGGTGAAAACCTCATGAATGGCAGTGGAACATTGTCTGATATAGTGCTGGAAGATGATAGAACAATATCATTAATATCACATGCAAGCAAAATGTTGCTGAAGATAATTGAAAAATGGCTGCAGCAGTATATCGACAGGGAACTGCCAGAAATTCAGGCCGGTTTCAGAAGAGGATGTGGAACCAGAGATATCATTGCTGATGTCAGATAGATCCTGGCTGAAAGCAGAGAACACCAGAAGGATGTTTACCTGTGTTTTATAGACTATGGAAAGGCATTCGACTGTGTGGATCATAACAAATTGTGGATAACATTGCGAGGAATGGGAACTCTGGAACACATAAATGTGCTCGTGAGGAAACTGTATATAGGTCAAGTGGAAGTTGTTTGAACAGAATAAGGGGATATTGACTGGTTTAAAGTCAGGAAAGGTGTGCGTCAGGGTTGTATCATTTCACCATATTTATTCAGCCTGAATGCTAAGTAATAATCTGAGAAGCTGGACTATATGAAGAAGAATGGGGCATCAGGATTGGAGGAAAACTCATTAACAGTCTGCGTTATGCAGATGACACAACCTTGCTTGCTGAGAGTGAAGGGGACTCGAAGCACTTACTAATGAAGATCAAAGACCACAGCCTTCAGTATGGATTACACCTCAACATAAAGAAAACAAAAATCCTCACAACTGGACCAATCAGCAACATCATGATAAATGGAGAAAAGTTTGAAGTTGTCAAGGATTTCATTTTACTTGGATCCACAATCAACAGCCATGGAAGCAGCAGTCAGCAAATCAAATGATGCATTGAATTGGGTAAATCTGCTGCAAAGGACCTCTTTAAAAGCGTTGAAAAGCAAAGATATCACTTTGAAGACTAAGGTGTGCCTGACCCAAGCCATGGTGTTTTTAGTCACCTCATATGCATGCAAAACCTGGACAATGAATGAAGAAGATCGAAGAATTGATGCCTTTGAATTGTGGTGTTGGTGAAGAATATTGAATACCATGGACTGCCAAAAGAATGAACAAATCTGTCTTGGAAGAAGTACAACCAGAATGCTCCTTAGAAGCCAGGATGGCGAGACTGTGTCTTACATACTTTGGACATGTTGTCAGGAGGGATCAGTCCCTGAAGAAGGACATCATGCTTGGCCGAGTACAGGGTCAGTGGAAAAGAGGAAGACCCTTAATGAGGTGGATTGACACAGTGGCTGCAACAATGAGCTCAAGCATAACAATAATTGTAAAGATGGCACGGGACTGGGCAGTGTTTCATTCTGTTACGCACAGGGTCACTATGAGTTGGAACTGACTCAACGGCACCTAACAACAACAGGAACATTTAATGAGTTTCAATAGAACACATAGAGCCTAATCTTCTAGATGTGTGACCTTAGGAAAAATTGTTTAGTCTGGATTATCAGGGTGGGCCCAATGTAACTTTCCCATCTCCAGATCCTTAACTTAATCACAACTGCAAAGTCCCTTTTGCCACAGAAGGTAAAATAGTCACAGGTTCTGGCGTTTAACTCGTGAATATCTTTGGAGGGCCATTATTCTGTCTACCACAAATGTATTCACTGTCTTTTAATTTTAATATCCCAAAACAAAACAAACCTGTTTCCGTCGAGTTGATTCGGACTCATAGCGACCCTATACGACAGAGTAGAACTGCCACATAGGATTTCCAAGGAGTGGCTGGTGGATTCAAACTGCTGACCTTTTGATTAGCAGCCAAGCTTTTGACCACTATACCACTAGGGCTCCAATAGCTGTGTGGTAGTATCTTATCACTATTTTGATTTGCAATTCCCTAATGACACAGGATACTGTTTTGTTTATATGTACACAGAGTTTAAGTGGAAAAACAAAAGTTTTTAAAACTTTTTTTTTTGCCACATGCAACAATCATCAAATATTGTAGGTCTATAATAAACATAAATCCACTTTTTGTTAAGAGTTGCAGTAAGCTTCTTCAATATGTTGCATTTTAAACACAGAGAAATGTGATAAGGGTCAGATATTGGCAGGAAGAACTCACAAAGGAGAGCAAATGAACTCAGCTAGGATCATGTTTGCATCCTGAAAGAGTGATGATGGAACATATTTACTTTTCCTCCCTGGCTTTGCCACGTGCCTCATCCAATCTGCTGACTTCGGAACCCACAAAGTTTCTTTGGTATGAGCTTTTGCAGCTGGAATTACAGCGGAGGGTATGATGAATACAGAAGGAGTAAGAAAGGTGAATTAGAAAAGTGGCAGATGGAAACTGCATATTGTTTTTTATTTATGCTTTCTATTCTTCTGCACAGTGCACTTTCCATCTTAGCTGGTCAGGTTCATCCATTTACTGATTTTCTCCTGTCACCGAATAAGTATGAGCTGTATTGAATTTCACAGAATTTTCTGGCAGAGTATGGAACATTTCAATTTCCCCAATGATTCCCAGTAATTTTAAGTTTGGAATTATTAGGTATAATAATTCAGTTAATAATAACTGAATTAAGTACAATAAAAAAACAAAAAAATTCAGCTAATAATAACAGAATTATGCATAATAGTTCAGTTAAGGCTATAGTTAGCAGTATAACTCTAACTATTTAATGGCTTGTAACAATAAAGGATAAGACAGAACCAACTAGGCGCCACTGTTTAATGCTAATCCTGCATTATTGACTTTGATTTTTCACAGTAATCCTCTGAGGGAGGGACTATTACTCTGCCCATTTTACAGATGAGAGGACTGAGGCATGGAGGTTTTGCATATTAGTAATTTGTCCAAGGTTGGGCATCTGGTAAGAAGTTGAGCTGAGCTTCAAACACAGGCAGTAGTTTTACTCCTGAGTGATTCACTTAACCACCTTCATTCTGTAATTCTTCTGGTCTGTCTTTGCAGACAAGTATCTGCTAATGCCAAAGGAGTCCTGGTGGCTCCATGGTTAAACAATCGGCTGCTAACCCAAAGGTCAGTGGTTCGAACAAACCAGAGGCTCTGTGAGAGAAAAGACCAGGTGATCTGTTCCCCTAAAGATTTCAGCCCAGGAAACCCTATGAGGCAGTTCTACTCTGTCGTATAGGGTTGCTGTGATTTGGAGTCGACTCGACAGCACACAACAATAACATCAGCTAAGGCCAGGGATTTTCAGAGCTGTAGCTGGCTACCTGAGGCAACTCTGTCTGAGCCCCTTTTCTAGGAATCTGTCTCAGCCACCATTCCTCACAAGATGGGTAGTTTCTGTACCTTGCTAAAGCTGAGAGCAAGGCCTAGTCTCTTGAAGTACATTTAGTTGTTCTTGTTGATGATAATGTTATGGAAATGGACTTTTCCTATGCATCTTTGCAATTCCACTGATCTCTTATTTAGCTGCCTTGAAGGTGTCTTTATATTGCTGTTCACATGGATTCTGATTAAAACCCCATGAAACTGCACCGACTGGAATACAAAATCTAACCCAAGGTAGCTTATTGTAATTTCTTGTTTAAACTTTTAAAAACACTTTCCTTATTTCAAGACATTATGGACTAACTTGATTATAATAAATGAATGTAGTGTTTAAGGATAAATTTTTAAAAAGATAAAATTGTGACTCATAAAGATATAAAATGAACATGTGTCGAAACTTTTATTTTAGCTCATTAATTAATGAGGGAGCTGCAAAAGATGTTACAGCTTGTTCAAAAGTGATGTCAATGAACCACAAATTTACATGCAGGAAAGGAATATCAAAATGAATTTGCCACAATTAGTCTATTCCATAGAATATAATCAGTTGCATTTTACATGTTTGTGGTCAAAAATTATTCACATTGCTGTTAGTTTTCTGGAGGTTGACTTTTATCTTCACAGAGTTGTAAGATAGCCTATTCAAAGAACAGTGCACATTTGCATAGGATCAGATAATTGCCAGAGGCTCCAGCATTCCATTGAACCTATACCCAGTAATCTCTTTTGCTCATCCCGGAGTCTCAAATTTTTCCTTAAAGTAATATTATATGGACACATTTATGAACATATCTCTTCTACAGAATAGAGTTCATTCTTTCTGTTACCCATGAAATATTTTGTTAGGGCTTACTATATACTGGGAACAGCTTAATGAGCTTTTTAAACAGACCAGGTAGTAAAAGCGTATGTGTGTGTGTGTGTGTGTGTGTGTGTGTGTGTGTGTCTGTCTGTCTGTATATCCGGAATCTATTTTCAGCGTTTTTATTACTGACACATTAACGTGAATCTTATGGCTGAGGGGATTGGAAATTGTTACAGTGAGAAAATATTTGGCACAATGTGGATTATTAGGATGATTCAGATTTAGAAATGTATCTTTTTGACTTGTAGAATTAGAATGATGGCAAATAATCCAAATTCTTGAAAACTTTGAGATAATTTGATTATGTGAAACATTTTCTAAGGGATTTTTAAAAGATGCACGTACATGTATATACACTTATAAAAAGCAGTGCTTTTTATAAAGCAATTCAATATAATGACTTATAGCAAAGATCACATTATATGCTACTGTAGTTCTTAGGCATTTTCTGTCTACGCTAGTATTCTGCTTTTATATCCTAAAATGTTGTTGTAACTATTTTTCCAAGTGATTCAGTTCTTCAGAAACATTTGTGAAGGCTGAATCATCTTACAGACATTCTCTTACAATTTTTTGTAACAGTCCTATGTATTACTAATTAGATAATTTAATAACGCTTTGATAGACATCTCTTTACAGAAATCTCTGTCTGGATTTATGATTATTTATTTAAAGGTAGTTATCTATTTCTGAGTAACAAATTACCACAAATTTAGAAGCTTAAACCCATTGCCATCGAGTCGATTCTGACTCATAGCAACCCTATAGGACAGAGTAGAACTGCCCCATAGAGTTTCTAAGGAGCACCTTGTGGGTTCAAACTGCCAACCTTTTAGTTAGCAGCCATAGCTCTTAATCATTACGCCACCAGGGTTTCCTTTAGAAGCTCAAAACAACAAAAACTTGTTACCTCACAGTTTCTACGGGTCAGGAGCCTGGGCACAACTTAGCTGAGTCTTTTGCTCAGGGTCTCTCAAGGCTGCAATCATATATGATACTCGGGGTCCTCTTCCAAGCTCCTGCGGTTGTTGGCAGAATTCAGTTTCTTCAGTTGTAGGACTGAGGCCCTCAGGTCCTAGAAGCTACCCGCCGTTCCCCACCATATGGCTCTCTCCACATGACAGTTTGCTTTTTCAGGCCAACAGGAAAAGTGTTGTTCCTACTTTGAATTTCTCCGAGTTCTTCTGTTTCTGACCTCTAGACTCTCTTTTAAGGGTCTCACCTGATTAGGCCAGACCTACCCAAGATAACCTCTTGTTTTATTAACTTAAAATCAACTGATTAGCAACTTTAAAATTATACCTATAAAATTCCTTCACCATTGCCACATAATGTAACCTAATCATGGGAGTGATACTCCCTGATATTCACAGGACCTGCCCGTACTCAAGGGGAGAGGATTATACACGGTGTGAAAACCAAGAGGTGGAAATTTTGGGAGCCAACTTAAAACTCTGACTACCACAGATAGATTTCTAGAAGGAGGATGATTAATTCAGAGTGTTTAAATATTTCAAAGGTTGTATGCTGAGAAATTGCTTTCTAGTAAGACTGTACCAACATTTACTCCCAGCATCAGACTATCAGTATACTTGTTTTACTGTATCTATATTGACATGATAAATAATCATTTGATAGCTTTCATTACACAGCTCCTTTCTCTACAATTATATAAGTATACATAAAATTACAAAATATGACATCTTTTTAGTTTGAAAAAAGTAAAAATTATTTTTAATATGCAATCTTAATTACTAGTGAGTTTGATGATTGTTTTTATTTAGTGGCTATATTGAGGAGCCCTGGTAGTACAGTGAGTGGTTAAAGTGATCGACTGCTAGCCAGAAAGTTCGTGGTACAAAACCACCAGCGGCTCACGGGAGCAAGACATGGCAGTCTGCTTCTATAGAGATTTACAGCCTTGGAAACCCTGTGGGGTCACTATGAGTCATAGACTTGACAGCAGCGGGTTTGTTTTTTTTCATTTTTTATATCTCTGGTGCAGTGGTTAAGAGATACAGCTGCTAACCAAAAGGTCAGCAGTTCAAATCCACCAGCCAGCCACTCCTTGGAAACCCTATGGGGCAATTCTACTCTGTCCTGTAGGGTCGCTATGAGTCAGAATTGACTCGACAGCAATGGGTTTGTTTTTTTTATATCTCTTTTATGGAGTCCCTGGGTGATGCAGTTAACACACTCAGCTGCTAAGCAGAAGGGTGGAGGTTCAAGTCCAACCAGAGACACCTTGGAAGAAAGGCCTGGTGACCTACTCTGAAAAATCAGCCATTGAAAACTCTATTATCTTAGTTATTTAGCGCTGCTGTAACAGAGATACCATGAGTGGCTGATTTTAACAACCAAATTTAGTTTCTCACAGTCTAGGAGGCTAGAAGTCCAAATTCAGGGTCCTGGCTCTAGGGGAAGGCTTTCTCTCTCTGTTGGCTCAGCAGGAAGGTCCTTGTCTCTTCTGAGCTTCTGCTCCTGGACAGTCTTCACGTGGTTTGGCATCTCTCTTCTCCCATTTCTGCTCTGCTTGCTTGTTTAATCTCTTTTATGTCTCAAAAGAGATTGACTCAAAATACACCCTACATTAATCCTGCCTAATTAACATAACAAAGACAGCCCATTCCCAAATGGGATTAGAGCCACAGGCATAGAGGTTAGGATTTAAAACACGTCTTTGGGGAGCTGAAATTCAGCCCATAACACCTACGGAACATCTGCTCTGACACACACGGGGTCCCCAGGGGTCGGAATCAAGTTGAAGGCAACTAGTTTGCTTGTCTTCTATTCTTTTGATTTTCCTGCTTAACTACATTCATTCCCTTTGCTCATTTTCCCAATACATTTGTAAGAGTTCTTTATATATTAAGAATATTAGCCTGTTGACATTTTTGTTGGAAATTGTTTTAGTAATTTATAATTTGACTTTTAACTTTCCTCATGTTTTTATTTTCCCGTTGTAAACTTTGGCATTCCTTTTAGGACTCTTTCTACTGTTTTCTGATGGGAAAGTCCTCCCTTTCTAGAGATTAGTTAAATAATAAAAACTAATTGTTTGGAATTTTCTGGTGGGCTTTTTATAAAAACTCTTTAATCTAGCTATATTGGAATATGATATAATGTGTGATTTTACCTTCTTTTTCTCCAGATAGCCATCCTTTTTATTCATCATTTCTTTGTTTAATGGTGTATGTTTCATTTATTATATATTGTTCTTATATATTCTGATCTCTATTGCAGTGGTGCATATATCCTTCATAGATATGTCTATCAATCTTTGTGGAGGTACTGTACTTTCAAAAAGACTAGAATTTCATTGCATTTTGATATCATACAGGGCAAGTTCTACTTAATTCCTCTTCCTTTTTGTAAATTTCTATCTTGTTTATTCTTCCATTCAAATTTTAGGCTTAATTTGGCAATAGCCACAATAAAAAATCCCATTTGGATTTTGACTAAAAGTGCATAATATCCCTTTGGAAAAAAAATGGCATTTTTTTGGTCAATATTGACAAAGGAGTCCAAATTTTCATCTTGGAGTACATTATGTTTCCATTTACTAAGGTGTAAATTTTATTTGTTTTTACAACCATAACCTATAAATTGTCAAAATGTTGTATTTTACTTTCTTAGTATTTACATTTATAACATTATTTCTATTTCCTGATTCGTTTCACTGCCTAGAACTTCCAGATTATAGTGAAATAACAGTGGTAATATTGACTATGCTTGCCAGTGTTATTTTAATTTGATAAAGTTTATTAAATGCTTCATATTGGCTCTAATATTTTGTTTTGCCAGTTTCTTTTTAAGGGGTTTCTATGTTTTTACAACCATGAATATGCCTTTCTGTGCTTTGGATCAAACTCTGTTTCTTGAAACGTTGAAAGTTTGAAAGTATTCATCTATTATTTTCTGCAGTCAACATTTTTTAGAATTTATCCTTTAATGGCATTTTCAATTTTAAAATGTTTTTGGTCTCTTCATATTTTCCTTCTTTACTATATCTTGTTAATTTATATTTCCTGCAAATCACCTCTTTTGTAAAATTTTCAAATTCAGAAAATTTCAAAGTTTTCTGGATTTTTAAAATGTCCCTCTGTATTTTATATTTTCACTCTCACATCTAACTTTGCTTATATTATTGGTCTCCTTGGTAGATTAGACAGAAATTCGGTCAAGTCTATAATACAAAACTAGTTATGACACTTAGTTCCTTAAACAACATTGGCTTCCTACCCAATGAAGTATCTGGTCCAGACTTCCTGAGAGTCCAGCAAGCCCTCTCTTTACCCAATTCCTCTAAAACTTTATAGCCTTACATGATGCCACCAAGTAGGTGTGCTAACCATCCCATGGTAACTGCAGGCTGCTCCAGAATCAACCATTCTGTTAATTTGTAGCATTTTATGCAAGGTTGCTCCACAGCAGACCTCCCTGTGTCATTCTTAGGGTCATATTTAAATAAGAAACACATACATTTTGGACAGGGTTATTTGACCACTGAGTATCGTTCATCACTGTGTAGGGAAATCTGTCAAGAACCATATCACTGCAGATTGTAGTGGCACCTTGGCCTTTTAGTCAGATTATGAATTACTTTTGGAGATCAGTATAGAAGCATGCTTATAAGATTTGGAATCTTAACACTCCCTTGTAAGCCAACCTCTGTCAGAACGATCTTCTGGTTAGTATTGTGTTAAAAACAAACAAACAAAAAACCTATGTCTGGGCCAGTTTGTAAAAAAATTATCTTAGTGACCTAAAACTTACTCTAAAGGATCTAAACATATGCTCCTCCCTACCCCAGCATTGTGTTCAAAACAAACAAAAAACCTATGTCTGGGCCAGTTTGTAAAAAAATTATCTTAGTGACCTAAAACTTATTCTAAAGGATCTAAACAAATTCTTCTCCCTACCCCAGCATTGTATTAAAAAGATTGTTAGATTGTCAAGTATATGGTTAGATTCTCACTAGTGGTTTTTCACATGCACCACACAATCTTTTTTTATGCTTCTACCTGGAATCTCCTGCCCCTCACTCTTAAATCCTTTTTCACCTTGGTCGGTCATGAACCCCTTCTCCTGGTTCCAAAGTCAGCCCAAATGTCTCCTCATCTGGAATGTTTTCATGTCCTTTCCCAGGCAGCATTAAGCACTTTCTATAGACTCTTGAGAATTTTCTTATAACTTGTATTCCTTTGCTGTCATTGTTGATTTCCATGTCTCTCTTCTGTGTGATCCTCGACTGCAGTGACCATTTCCTAATCATTTTGTGTCCCCAGTATAATGGCATGCCAAACACAGTAACCAAAAAAAAAAAAAAAAACACACCCCACTGCCATCAAGTCAACACACAGCAACCCCATAGGGTTTCCAAGGCTGTAAATCTCTGAGAAAGCAGACTGCCACGTCTTTCTCCTGAGGAGCCACTGATAGTTGCAAGCTGCTGACCTTTTGGTTAGCAGTTGATTGCTTTAACCACTGTGCCACTAAGGCTTCTTGTGAAACGTAGTAGGTACTCAATAATTTTTAAAAACCGAATGTATAAATACCCTCATAATTTGTGAGTGGTTGATTTTCCTCGATAGTCTAAGGTTCATGATGTAAGAAACAAGTTCTCCTGTGATTAATGGTTTTTTTTTGGTCATTTTTTTTATTGTTGTAAAAATAGATATAACACAGCATTTGCCAATTCAACATTTTTCAAGTGTACTATTTAGCGATATCGATTTCATTAATCATGTTGTGCAAACATCACCCATAACTGCTGCCGAATTTCCCATCACCACCAACAAAATCTCATGCTTTTTGGTAACTCTCAGTTGTGTAGTCTGTAAGAACTTCTGTTTATCCACTCCATAGGGAATCTAGCTCACAACTTTAACATGCAAATTGTGCATTTGAAAACATACTTTATCTGTGTCGTGTACAAATGGATACTTAAAAAAATTATTAGAGTGAATAAAAAAGTAGCTTTAAAATTGAGTTTAGGAATGTCAAAACTTTAACAATTAAATCAAAAAATAATGGATCATTTTTTGAACATAGCTAATTATCATGTACCATCCTAGAATGGAAAGAAAGGAGACATAAGAAAAAGAAACTAGCTTTTTAAAACATGTATAGAATTAAATGCCATTATTAAATTTTTTTTTTATTAAACACCCTGGCAGTCACCATAAAGTTCATTATTTTATTTAAAGCTTTCGAAACTTTGAAGTAGACATTTGTTACCTTAATATGTTGGGAAAAAAAAAATAGGTCACAAGTGAATAAATAATGGACTGATGTTCATGCTTCACTGAAACTCTGGTGGCGTAGTGGTTAAGTGCTACGGCTGCTAACCAAAAGGTCAGCAGTTCGAATCCACCAGGCGCTCCTTGGAAACTCTATGGTGCAGTTCTACTCTGTCCTATAGGGTTGCTATGAGTCGGAATCGACTCAACGGCACTGGGTTTGGTTTGGTGGGGTTCATGCTTCATAGATGAGAAAACAGCTTGTAGAGATGAAATAGCTTGCCTAACATAACATACAGTGAGTCTCTTAATCCAGTTTTTTCTCATTCCAAACTTATTCTGTCTGCATTATAAGGCGAATAAAAGAAATGAGTGCAGCTTCTCTTTCTTGCACTTCCAAGCTTACCTTTGTATTCATCCACTTGTACTTCTTTTCCTCTTCTGCCTATAAAAGGAGGTGTTCCAACTTCCCCATACTAGCATCACTTCCCTTACAGATTCATCTTTTCTATACTCCACTCTGCCTCTGCTTGCCCTTTGCCTCAGTTTAAGTACATGTTCACCTATGGCTATCCCCATGTTATTGCTCTGGACTCCTTGCCTCTAACATTTAGAAACAATCAAAGGAAGCTTATTTTTCACCTTGCATTTTCTGATTATCTCCTCACTGATCTAATGAAAAGACTCTAGCTGATATCACCAGCAGCATCTTAACTCTAAAGCCGGTTGTCTTTTAAGTCCTTAAAATACATGAACTCTGCTGATTGCCTTTTTAAATATCTTTGCTTGCTTTGTTGACCCATTTTCTTCCTGATTCATGTCTCCTTTGCTGCCTGATTTTTCTCACTCCCTTTTTCCTCCCTCTTGATTCCTTTGCCTGTCCCATAAGTATTTGTAGCCTCAGAGTTCAAAGTCTAAGACTTCTTCCCTTTTTTTCTGTATACATTCTTCTAGTTATCCTAATCCATGTCCTTTACTTCAGCTACTATTACTCTGTTGATATTCTCTACCTCTCTACTGAGCACCTGACTGTTATTTTCAATTACCAAACCAAAAACCCATTGTCGTTGAGTCGATTCTGATTCAAGCCACCCTATAGGACAGAGTAGAACTACCCCATAGGGTTTCCGTGGAGTGGCTGGTGGATTCAAACTGCTGACCTTTTGATTAGCAGCCGAGCTCTTAACCTCTGTGCTACCAGGGTTCCTTATTTTCAGTTAGTACAAGACAATCCTAACGGGGGATTCCATAGGCAATTTAAACTCGATGTGCCCCACATGTAATTTAGTATATTTTTCCACCCTCGTTGCCCAAAATGTCTTATGTATTTCTGTATATTGGTAAATAGTATCATAATAGATCTAGTAGCTCAAACTATATGCCTCAGATTCACTTTTGAAGATTCCTTTTAACGTCACTTCATTTTATATCACTAAGTTCTATTTATTCCAAAATCTATTCTGTTCTCCCAGTGTTCAGGGCTGCTGCTTCAAGCCTGACCCTCTTCCTCTTCTTCCTGTACCACTGAGTCCACACTCTGGTCTATTTATGCTTCGTTCCTGGAACTTCCCATTTCACATCCTCAATGTATTAGTGTTCTATTGCTGCCATAGCAAATTACCACAAATTTAGTGACTTAAAAAAAGAAATCTATTATTTTATGGTTCTGAAAGTCAGAAGTCTGAAATGGGTATCACAGGGCTAAAATTAAGGTGTTGGTAGGAGTGGTTCCTTCTGGAGGCTCTAGTGGAGGAATGGTTTCCTTGGTTTTATCAGCTCCTAGCGGCTGCCCACGTTCCTTGACTTATTGCCCATTCCTCTGTCTTCAAAGTGCATCACTCCAACCTCTGACCTCTGCTTCCATCCTTCTATCATCTCTCCCTGATTCTAATCCTCCTACATTCCTCTTATAAGGACCCATGTGGTTAAATTGGACCCACCCAGATAATCTGGGATGATCTCCCCATCTCAAAGTTCTTAAGTTAATCACATCTGCAAAGTCCCTGTTGTAGTGTAACATAATATATCCATAGGTTCTAGGGATTAAGGTTTGAACATCTTTGGGGGCTATTATTCTGCCTACCATGCTTGCTATTTCACTTGTTCTTTATCCTGGATCCAGGATGCCCTTTCCTTTAGAAAGCCTTTCCTTCATGACCCAGCTGAAATGCTTCTTCTTCTGCATGCCTTTTCCTAAGCCTTCACCAGATCCAACCTAGAGCAAAATGAATAGATTCCTCCCTCTACCCCCTTGGCACATTATACCCACCATATGGCAACAGGGCTGGTCTAATTAAGTATGTAAGCATTTCTCTTCTTTATTGGTCTGTGAGCCTTCTTTATTAGAGTGCCTTTGCTTGTCTTTGTGTCCCCACTACACCATAGCACAGCACTTTGTATCTAGTAAATGTTTATAAAATGATAGGTATGAATGCGAAATTCAATTGCATACAAGAGCAGCTTCATTCAATCCTTCATTCATTCATTTTTTTTTCAGCTAACATCTACTGAGCACAGGAAATACAAATATGAATAAAACCCACGTTCACCCCGGACAGGCTTCGAGTCTAGTAGAGGAGAAATATGTAAAAATAAAGACATAAGCTATTTTTTTTTATTAGTATGAGGCAGAATGTAAGGAAAGTTTGTATATGCAGAAAGCTTCACAGGATAGACAATATGAGTGGTGTTAATAATAACAACAAGAACAACAATCAACTGAAATTGCATTGGTAACAGCAGCGGCTTTCTTTTCTTGAGCTCTTTCTATATGCCAGCGGTGTTCTAGACACTATGCTATATATACTATTATAATATCCATTTTGCAGATGAAGAGACTAGGTGACGATATGTTGTTATTTGCCTAAAATCACACAGCTGGCGAAGCGGGGCTAAGAATCCAGGCAGACTGACTGCACAGCCCTGCTCTTAACCACCATGATATGCTCAGCCTACAGTGATTTATATGAAGCCAAGTGGTGAATGGTATTCTTGACAGGAAACAGGCAAGTCATTTCAGGTCCATCCATCCAGAAATTGAAGCTTCTTGAAATTAGGTCACTGGTAGTATAAGCTAAGAGGTGACAATAAGAAAATACATGAGAACCTCAGTAAATACTTATATATGGTTTTCATTGCTATTTCTGAATAAGAATTTTAATTATGCAACAAGCACAGCAAAGCTTGGATATCTGTGGCTACACATATTTAAAATCTGTCTTTCAATTTACGGTACAATAAATTTCCTCAAAGAGTTTTGTAAGGATTAGTGTGTATTAACCAAGAAGTTAAATCCGTGAAATGCATGCTAGATAATTCCGTTTTGTTTTCTCTAAGACACAAAGCTTCAAGAGATTCCATTAAGGTTCTTGATGTTACCAAATTGATGCTTTCCGAATCAATTTAATCTGAAGCAACAGAACTGCAACCTAACCTGTACGCTTTATAGAAATCAAGCGAGTAAGGAAATGGTATTTTGAACAAGAATAAAGTAATAAGCTAGTTAAAGCTGGAAGGTCTTGCAGTGAATAGGTGGATCCTGGAGTTTCTTGGGCAGCGCTGATTAAACTCACACTGAGAGAGGAACTGATTCTCGCTGCTAACCTGAAGGCTGGAGATATCAACTTGAAGATTTCCTGCAGCTCCAGTTAGTGTGGTGGCTGGGAAGTGGGATTTGGGTTTTAGTAATGCATGACTCAAGTTTGCACTTTAATGTGGCCGTTCGTCAGATGTCTGATGAGTCGGCTCTCTGGGCTAGGTTTTATTTATGTCTTTTATGCGAATTGCAGGTCTTTGGTTAGAGACTGAAACAGGCTATCATTATTTAAAAAGGTGCTGGAGTTAAAATAGCTTGTTCTCAATGCTATTTGAAATTGAAAAAAAAAAATTCACTGACTTTCTGACTAAACTGCTGATGGTGACACCTTGCTGCAAGTGAATGGATTTTGATTTTGTTTTGTGAATTAAATGGTGTTTTAACAGACTTTTATTAATGTGAATGAATTCATCATTTAAAAATACCAGAGGTATTTGAGGCTCCAGGAGAGCAAAAAATGTGACTGTCAAATCTCCGTTTCGGCTTCCTCAGCCTTAATGAAGATACAGTGATTGAAAGCTGGATGTGATCCGTCCTCAAATGTCTTGCAGAGAAACTTCTGCTGTCATGAGTTGACGATATATTTGAAATGTGTTCTGACTTGCTACTTTTTGAAATTTAGTCTTTCAACTCTACCCATATAACAAGAAAAGAGGGCTGATTTTCTGAGGAGGACAGCGTTCATTTCGGTTAATTTCAATTGATATATCTCCTGCTTTTGAAATCCAAACTCTAGGCTACTGTCCTTTGAGGATCTTGTAATAGGAGGAAATGAAGTATCTTAGTGTAGCCTTCATGCTTACTTTATTTCAAGAGACAAAAATCTTAACATTCTCTTGAAGTATTTTTAGAGTTTTTGAAAGAGAATGCCAAATCACCATCAAATCTTTAGTGACATGGACTTTATGATTGTTTCTCAACTGGAAAACCATATTCTTTTGCAGCATGACACATTTAAAATTGTCAATGGTTGGTAGTTTATATTAAAAATAAATTGTTAGTGAAATAGTCCTTTTGAAGAGATTTTTTCCCCCCACTTATTGAAATACACTTAAGGAAGCCTCTAAATAAAGGGAAATTCTAAAGCTTAAGTGAATATAATATTTTAATGCATTTTGGGGAGGCTTTGAAAACATAATTTTGGTATTACTGTTTTGATTTAACTTAGCAACCACAACCTATGAGAGAATACAATAGAGATGCTGTTCCCGTTATTTCCTTTTGTGGAATTCATTGCCCAAATCATGCTTGATCAAAAGTCTATCAAAAAAACAAACAAACAAACCCAGTGCTGTCAAGTCGATTCCGACTCATAGCAACCCTATACGACAGAGTAGAACTGCCCCATAGAGTTTCCAAGGAGCGCCTGGTGGATTTGAACTGCTGACCCTTTAGTTAGCGGCCATAGCACTTAACCACTACGCCACCAGGGGTTCCTACAAAAGTCTATATATGTTTTTAAATATGTATGTTTCCCTTTTTTATCTTTGCTTTAGGGAGCAGCCTATAAGAGCTGGAAGATGAAAGCTCCAATTCCACACTTGATTCTCTTATATGCTACTTTTACTCAGAGTTTGAAGGTTGTGACCAAAAGAGGCTCTGGTAAGCAGTGTTCCTGCCTTCTCTTTCCTTTTTATGGCTTGAAGTGAATTTACACGTGTGCCTTTTGTGGAGAGGTTGTGAATTAACAGAAATTCATATTGTGA
The DNA here is from genome assembly GCF_024166365.1 of Elephas maximus indicus. Lineage (NCBI taxonomy): Eukaryota > Metazoa > Chordata > Mammalia > Proboscidea > Elephantidae > Elephas > Elephas maximus. The sequence continues at coordinate 149,436,501 of NC_064846.1, read as the reverse complement.
AGGTATTGTAGATACAGCTTTAAATGGGTGAAGCATACTCATAGGGATTGGAGAGGTGGGAATGGGATGGAAAGTGTGGCTTATTTTGTTAATTACTGAGTTGGAATGAGTTCAGTACTGAAAACTTGCGTTTTTATTTCATTTTATAGTGTGATTTCAACATTCTTTTATAGAGAGTGTCATAATTTTTGCATGAAAATATCAATGCAAATTTTTTCATGTTAACTTTTAATGTTTCCATTTCCATGTCAGCTATGCCTAGGGCAGATTCCTTTTAGGGTTGTACTTCAGCTGATTTGATGAATTATTTTGCAAGTATTTAAAGAAAGCACCAGAGTCATTGAAGACAATGTCATGGGGAAATACCCTAACATTTTAGTGGGAAATATAGAGATGAAGTAGAATGGTAATATAACAGGAGCTGCTAAATAGATTCATGTTGAAACCGATGGAAAATTTTACATGTTTTCAAGCATCTTGGTTTGCAGTCGAATGTTGGTATTTGGAGTTAGAAAAATATATTGAATACAGTATTGAATAAATACTGTAATTGATGTGAAGTTGTATCTTACCTAACAAGTCGCTGATAATACAAAGTCTTGCCATGCTCCTATTGTATGGAGTTACAGGATTTTTGAAGGTATATTTTTGAAGGTATAGCTATTGTGTATAATGAAGGCAGACATGGGTTGTGTTTAGCTGCTAGAACAAGAACATGTTAAATCTTCATTCCAGAGAAACAGTGGGAAAAAGGAGATGAGATAATGTGCAGGAGGCTGCAAAGGGTTTTGATACAGGAACTGCTTGAACAAAAGTAGAGTTAGAATTCAGAAAGGTGAGGGATTGATAAGGACGCGATGGGCTGTGCAGGAACCGTTAGGTTAATGGGCTTCCAACTCACGTTGATGATATAATGAAAAAGACTGAGGGCCTGGGAAGTAGACAGTGAGCTCTGCTCTCATGAGCCCCTCCTGGGGAGAACATCTGGTGAGACATTGAGGAGGGGTTTGTGCATGGTCCAGGGAATGGTACAGGCTTGAGAGTCAAATTTTACTGAGCCTTGGGTTATGGGCTCTAGAACTTTTTGGTTATTGTACAATGAGTTGTTGCGTCTGTCACTGAGGTGGTTTGAGTCAGCATGAAAAAAGAAAATGTTTTACGCATTATTTCACCTGTTCTTTTTGGTAGATCTTTCTAAATAGAAGAAAACTCTAGGGTGGGATAATGGTGTAGTTACTTTTGTAATTTGAATTGATTGCTGGCAGACAGCAGATATCTTGATTTCTTCATCTGCCACTTGTAGGGAGAGTTGAGTATACCCATGGAAGTTAGAGTAGCTAGAAGGGGGAGTAACTAGTGATGAAATCTGACCACTTCTATGGCAATGATATTTTCTAGAATAGCAATTTAGATTAAAAGCATTTAACATGGATCTTTGAAATACTGACCATGGAGAAGAAAAACACTGTCTCTATTAGTATTATAACAAAATGAAAACAGTTCATCCAAATTAGAAATAGCCATCAAATCTCAAAAACTTCCTTTTTCTGAGTATCATACCTGACTGCATAAAATCTGCTTTCACAGTTCTTTCTGTGTATGTTGGCTGTATGGTTGATTTGTAAATGCGGTTCTTTTTTCATTACAAAATAATCATGACAGGTCTATTCCTTATAAGCTCTAATTTGGGGGAAATAAAGTTTTATTAAATTGTAACTTAATTTGTGTATTTGAGAAACAGGGGAACAGAGCTAGAAATGTGGGGCAGTTGGCAAATGTGTATCTCCTGCTGCTCTAGAGACCTAACAAAACTCAATGACCTGTCTCAAATTAAATTGCTATTTTAATGACAAAAATATAATTATTTCAGGAGGATGATAATAAAATGCTGTCCTAAGTTTGGCCAAAGTTCTGAAGCCTTATTCTCTTTATTTAACACCTCCAAGACCAAATATGTTTTCTATATTATAACTTTAAAATGATAAACAATTTAGGTAAGGCAATTTTGCACCATGCTTCCTTTGTTTCTTTTCTGTGTAATGTGACTTAATGTAGCTTTTCCTAGTATTTATGTTAAGATCCAGATGGACGGATTTTATTTGTAGCTTTCTTTTGTTTTTTAGGTATTGAGTGTATAATTTGGAAATAAATGAAATTATTTTATTCATGTATTTTCATAGCTTGCACTCATTTCAGCTGATGTCTGTTACCATGGCATCTTTGCCGAAGAGAAGCAGATATGTAGTTTACTGAAGAGCGTCATTACTGATCTCCCTAGATCAAGTAGAAGAGGAGTGCACTTGGCATCTTCTCTTTAAAAGATTAATGACCCAATCTTCACACCCAGCCCAACTTATAAAACCAGAAGCACCAAGGCCAGGCAATAAAAATCAATTTTTGATGTTTGATCTTGCATATTAGCTGAGAGGGTTTCTTATCCTTGCTCATTCCTCTTATCATTTAATTCTCTTTTTATTCTCGATTTTATAAATCTTTTCATAAATTCAATAAGCATGATTGAAAACCTAATGCTCTTCACATGTCTTTTGCTAGAATATTACTTTTAATTAACTGTGACCACTCGAAAGCCAGAACTAGATAGTTTAATAATCAAGAACACATCAAAATGTGATTATAATGCACATAATAATGTTGATTGACTTTTTATGACATGTTAAATGTGTCTAGCATTTATGTTAGATTAACACATAGGGTCATTCCATAAAAATGTAGAAGTAGGTATTTGTTTCTCATTAACAGAACTAGTTTGCAAAGCAATAGGAGACCTTCATACACAAGTTGGAGGTGCATTATATTTATTACATTGGCTTATACCCCAATTGCTATTAATTTAAGAAACAAATTAAATATAATAATGTAGTTATACCAACATAACATCCTTGATTGAAATATTAAAAACATTGACTTTATGAAGTTTTGTTTTAAACATCATGTCTGATATGTATACGGTTTGACAATTAAGAATTGAATCTGGCCTCTCAGATAATGTTCTCAAGTTGCGGAGACATTTAACATCTGTGGGAGCAGATATTTGGCCTTTGTTACAAACAGATTTTCTCCTGGAACAATTTTATGCCTTTCTCTTCATTTTTATAAGCAACATTTGAAGAAAGAGACAAAGATAATCAATATTACCGATTTCCCTCAAGTGTGTGAAGTCTTACAGCAATTCAGTAAGTAAACATTTGAGTTGCTGTCATTTGTGCAACTGTATACAAAAACCATGTGTAAAGCAAAGGCATGGTTGGTGAGTCTTTGTGTCTCAACCAGCTCAGAGAGTTTAGCTTAATGCTCTTGTGTCTTCCTTTCTTCTTCTTCTTCAGACAAAACCTATTTTGAAATGGGCCGATCGTATCTTTGTAGGTTTTATTACTTCAAAAAATATTTCATTACTTTGTGCGAAGGGTTAACTTGCATGAGATACTATCTTTTTACAAAGTCCTTCCAAGAGGTCAGTATGGCCTATGTTAATAATGGCTATTCTGAATTATTTCTATGTTTTGCATAACTAAGAACATTTAGGGTTGAGCTTATGGGCAGGGGAAAGATATAAGCTATTGAAGAATTATTATGGACAAAGTATGTAAAATCTTACTATTGCACTTTGGGGGACCTAAATACATGCGTTGTGATTTGGCTCAAGAGTTTAAGACACTGAAGAGAAATGAAGCTAGAGGGGCCTGGATGTAGAGATTAGGGAAGGGAAAGGAGTCCATGATGATTCATCCTGTGTCTTTTGCTCTTTGCTCTCATATCCATTCCCAGAATATAAGATGTTGAAGGCAAAAACAATGACTTATGTATCCTGTTGAGGATAAGAACAATGCTTTATATGTTCTTATAGTCCCTAAAAAAAAAAAAACCAAACCAAACCCAGTGCCATCGAGTCGATTCCGACTCATAGCGACCCTATAGGACAGAGTAGAACTGCCCCATAGAGTTTCCAAGGAGCGCCTGACGAATTTGAACTGCCAACCTTTTGATTAGCAGCCGTAGCACTTAGCCACTGAGCCACCAGGGTTTCCTTATAGTCCCTACAATGCCAAATATGGTGTGTGACCCATAGTCAAGATTCAAGGTAATGTCTTAACGAACTAGTGCTGACATGAATGAGTGAATGAATTGCATTACTCTTCAGTCTGGGTTACATCACTGAGGATGCTACAGGAAATACACAGTATTAGAAAGATAAAGGAGCCCTAGTGGTGGAGTGGTTAAGTGTTATGGCTGCTAACCAAAGGGTTGGCAGTTCACATCCACCAGGTGCTCCATGGAAACTCTATGGGACAGTTCTACTCTGTCCTATAGGGTCGCTATGAGTTGAAATAAACTCAGTGGCCATCGGTATGGGTAGAAAGATGAAGGTAAAAGAAAAAAGAGTCATTTAATAAAGAGTATTTTCAGTTTCCTTAAAGGGAAACCAGTATAATTTATAGTATGAAACTACTGAAGCAAAAGATAGAAACTCAGAATAAGCGACACTTTTTTTTAAGACTTTTTTTAAGGGGTTATATGAAGACAATGGATCTTTACAAATCACAAATGATTTCATGAGTTTGCAATGCAGTTCAAAATCTTGTAGCAGGAAATGATTCTTCACATATTTCTGTGTTGGAATCTTACTACATTTAGTGCTGCTTTAAAGAAGTACTGATGTCATTATGCCAACATTCTGGATTTAATGGTATTGCTTAATGGTATTGTTCAATAATGGTGATCATGCAAAGGGTGTAGCTCATGATTACTGATGCATGATAAATAAGCAAGTGGCTTCAGTATAGAAAAAGAAAAAGTATTCACAGTTATTAGAGCATACGGAGAAGAGTAAGTGGCTGTATTATGTAAACCAAAGAGCGCATGCTATTCTAGAAGGAATTTAAGATGTATAAAAGCTCCCTAAAGCAGCCAGCTCTTAGAAAGTAAAAGGGCGACTGTAGAAACGTGGTCTCTCTTTATTCTGGGACCTGGCAGTAGACACCTGTTAGCATAAAATGATTTAGATGCAATTCTTCTTGACAGCAAGAGGAAGGCAAAGGCTCTCAGGAGGTTCTCCCAAACTCCTGACTCTAGGCTCAAATAATTTATAAAGGTTAGGGGTGGTTAAAGGACCAAAAAGACGCGATTTAGAGTCTAATCTTTGTGTTTGTTATTTCTAGGTCTTTATTTCTTTAAGCAAAAGAAATTACACTACTGTGCAAATAAAGTTAAATTTAACTGAATTGAAGTGGGACAGTCTAGTGAGGTATTTCCATCTCATGCCAATGTGATTTATGTGCATCAGTTCTCTTGGGCATTCCTGGAAGTCAATGAGCTTAATTCCACATGATTAAGAGTCAACCTAGTCCCTCAGCATCTGCCTTTTATTATGTTACCATGTGTTTATTCCCAGTTTGAGAAATATGTCAAAAAGTATGAGGTGTTTCTCCTTATTTTCCTTTGGGATAATTTACAAGACCAAACTTCTGAGGCTTTGTTTCTTTACTTTTTAAAGTGAAAAAAAGGCACTTTAATTTGGCTTGGAAAAGAAAAAAAAACAAACCCTTCTTCTATTTATCATAGAATAGAATATTAAGATTACTCTAGATATAATTTCAAAACATTTTACACGTTTTGAAATTATATCTAGAGTAATCTTAATATTCATTTGAAATGATGTTTTCAGTTAGAAGAGTAATTCTAAAAAAATTGAACTTGCTATGGGAAAATTTCATGCAACAAATAAAATTATCCTTTATCTTTGTTTAATCATTATTTGATGTACCTATAAATTTCACCTTAAGCTTATCCTATAAGTTTTAGTTGTCAGTACAATTTTATATAGAGTTGACATAGATTAATGCCAGTTGTGGAGACTGATTGGCAGCAACTTTACACGGAGAAGATAAAAGTCAATACGGATAAATCTTGCAAGTTGAATGGGATTTCAATGGGGAGAGGAATATTCCAAGTTAATATGTATAGCAGTGTGACATTGTGTCTTAGAGATAATGAAGAGATATAATGGTCTATATGTTTGACGGGAGAGGTGGGGGGTGGGGGGCAGCACTGAGGAGCCAGTCAATGCTGGGCATTGTGAGCCATGTTAAAGTACTGATGGAAACCCTGGTAGTGTAGTGGTTAAGTGCTATGGCTGCTAACCAAAAAGTCGGTAGTTCGAATCCACGAGGTGCTCCTTGGAAACTCTATGGGGCGGTTCTACTCTGTCCTATAGGGCGGCTGTGAGTCAGAATCGACTTGATGGCAGTGGGTTTTTTTTTGTTTTTTAGTGAAGTATTGCTGTTTATTCTATAAGCAGTGCAGAGGTGGCCACTACCTGGACCAGAGGATCAGCTTCTGATTCTATGGTAGGCTGGGAAGTGATCTATGAGGTGCTTTGGAAATTAGGAACAGTGCTGTATTAGTTTCCCATTGGTACTGTACCAAATTACCACAAACTTACTAGCTAAAAACAAGGCAAATTTATTATTGTACAGTTCAAAAGGTCAGATGTAATGGGTTGGTAGGGCTGCATTCCTTCTGGAGGATCTAGGGTAAAATTATTTCTGTGCTCTTTCCAGCTTCTAGTGGCTGCCTATATTCCTATATTGCCTTACCCCAGCCTCTGCTTCTGTCATCACATTGCCTTTTCTGACTCTGACCCTTCTGCCTTCCTCTTTCCTCTATAAGGACCCTTTTGGTTATATTGGGCCTACATGACCAATGCAAGCAATCTCCCTATCTCAAGATCTTTAACTTAATCACATCTGTGAAGTTCCTTTTGTCATGTAACATAATATGTCACAGGTTCCAGGAATTAGGATGTGGACCTCTTTGGGGGAGGGGGGGTGCTTCGTTCTGCTGACCATAACTAGTAATTAGCTAAGTCAATCAAACACACTTTTGATTGAATTTGGACTGGAGACCAGAGAAAGGAAAGCCAGGGTCCAGGTGGGATAAGAAGAGGAAATTTGAAAATTTATGCTGAAGGGACCGTGTGATCCATGGTCCGTGAGAAAAAAGAGAGATGAAATGGAGGAGAAAAGAAGGAAAAGGAAAAAGGAGACATGAGTGAGAGAGAAAAAAGAAGGGAGGTAGGTAAGGAGAAAGAAGGAAAACAGACCCTACTGCTCCTTTAAATTTTGATAAATTTTCAACTTCATTTGCACTGCATAAATACACTTTCATTTTTTTTTCTTTTACATTTTCTTCCTGTTGGTAGCCTGAAGGAATCTGTGTTCTCTTCAACCAAAAATACCTGACTCAAAAATTATTTCCTGACTCAAGAAAATGGCAGTGAAAACAGGGAAGACGGAAGAGAAAGCAACACTTTAGAGTTCGAATCCATTGAGTTTGATGATCAAGTAGGTGTGGGAGGTTAGAAAGAAAGAGGTGAAGAAGATAATTCTGTAACTGGGAGGATTGCGACACCATTAAGCACATTAAAGGTCCCCAAAGCATGGAAACTTGAAATGGCCACTTATTTAAAGGAAATCAGAGGAAGGTCTTTGAGACTACATCGGGGGTAGAGTTGGAAGGATTTCATATGCCTCCCAAGGAATTTTAAACTTTATCTCTTCAACAAAACGTCTTGGCTAAGATATTTAACAACTTTGCAAATTTGTTTAATAGAAAACTCAGTCTGTGAGGCTGGGCCTCTGATTTGACATATCTATTCATTGTTGTGTCTTCTATACCCAATAAAGCTGAAACTCCTCGTTATATATTTGGGGATGCTACTCTCATGTTTGTACCAGTACATCAGTAAAGCTGCCTTTGCAGAGAAGGAAAGACACACAAACAATCAAGCTATAAAGGGTCGCAGATGAGAGTGACATGATCAGCTCTGTGGCTGGTTGGATAACATACCCTGTAGGAAAGACTGTAGGGGGATTCCAGAATGACTAGTTTGGGACCCAAAAGAAATCATATTGAGAGATATTGTGGGCATGAAAAGCTGTCAAAATAAATGGAGTCAGGTGAATGCTTGAAGATGGATTGCAAAATAATTAGAGGCTGGAGTTGGACTGATGATGTCAACAATAACAGAGTTAGAGGATACAGGAAGAGGGGCAGTTTTTCAGGAAGAAGCGGTGGAATGAGCTGGGTTTGGTACATACGAAGTGTGAAGGCCATTGATGGAAGTACTGAGCTGATTGACTTACTGGTCTGGGGCTTGGAATAAGAGTCAGAACTAGAGATACAGATTTTGAAATTATCTACATATTGACAGGAAATGAGACCACCTAGGGAAAGCATGCAGAGAAAGAAGAGGAAAAGGAAAGCCAAAAGGAAGAAAATCAAAGGCCCTGTGGAACACCAGACTTGAAGAAATTGGTAGAGAAAGAGGAACCAGTTAGGGAAAGAGACTGAAGGAGGGTTAAGAGAGGAAGGAAGAGATCTTAGTGTTTTCCTGGAAATGAAAAGAGGAGAAAATGTCCAAACAAGAAGGTGATAGTGTTAAACTCTGTGGAGAACTAAGTCAGATAACTAAAATAGGTTACGAAATATAAATTCAGGAAAACATAGAGATGGAGATAAAAGGGAGTCTGAAAGAAGTTGCTCTCAAATTTTAAACATACATATATATGTTTGTTTGTGTGTGTGTATATTATCCAATCTATTAGAAGAGCTGCTTATTTTCTAAAAGTTTGTTTAACTCCTTAGCAATATCATTTATTCAATTTAGGTAAAAAAAAGTGTAAAACTCTTGGTCATCCAAGAAAGGATTAAAAAAAAAAAAAACAATAAAATTTTCTCCAATCGAAAAATATTTTGCCCAGCTCTGAAATAATGTTTCTCATAGACTAACCTCCTCAAGTAAGGTAATACTGATTCAATTGTCCTTCCATCAGTTCGTACAAATAGATTGGAAAAGTGGTTGATCAGTGTGTTAAAGCTGGCCATGGTTAATCGTGATGTTGACTGTTTAAGTTGGCAGGACGTTTCTACAGACAGCTAATACTGACATACCAACTTTTGTCTACAGTGATGATCACTAAAAACACATGCTTTGAGTTATTTTTCTGGAAGTAATATAGGTTGTTCTAATTAGTACTACCCACAGTACCGAAAATTAGGAAACTTGTATTTGATTTCATCTCCTAATGAGCCTTGTTGGTTTGGACAAGTCTTTGAACTTTTCAGGTCCTCTATTTTCTTTTGCATAGAGTAAAAGTTTTGAACTACAACATCTTTAGTAGAAATAGCAGCTCATCCATTTGTTCGTTTCCTAAACATTTATTGAACACCTTCAGTGCATACTCAGTATATAAAATAACCCCTTTTTTCTGAAAATATGTAAATTAATAATATATAAATAATAAACATCGAACATGTTCATTATCTATCTATCCATCTACCTATCTGTATATGCATACATATATATGTAAATTGTGGCCAGAGTACTTGAGGCCCACCTCTGGCTATATTTAACTTTATACTGCACAATTTGTGCTAACACCACAGAGCAGAAGATGTTAGCAGTTTAAAAGGGGTTCCATGAAGAAAAAAAAATAGGATTATTAGTTCTTGCTAAAAAACAAAAACAAACAAAAAAAACACATGCTGTATAGTTACAAAGCTAAATTAAAAATAGGGTACTGTTCTTTGTAGATGCTGATGTGTCTAAGGGAAATTGGGGTTGGCAGTTCAAAATACTAAACCGTGTTTTAGTCTATTTTTGCTTCCTTAAGGCAAATTTCCTTTTGTAGAGCTGTGGTCTATTAAGACATCTAGAGTGCCGCCTCGCATGGAAAATGTTGCCTTAAGGCACTGATAATCAATAACTTTGCCAAGTTTTAAAATATATGGACATTAAAAAAACCGTTAGTGAATCTCTTGTGTGTACACTAAACGCTATTCAATTCTCATTTATATTTTACAAATCGTACTAAAATATTTCCCAATTAATATTGCTACCTTGATTTCAGTAGAGCTCTATCATTGATATTTTACTTTGATTTCTAAAAGCATATGGCAGTTACTCCATATTCCATATATGACATAAATATTATGGAATTGTGAATGATAAAGGAAATTTATTTTTATCAGTGATAAGAAAAGGTTTCCATACTTTGGTTAATTGATTTTTTTTTTCACATGTCAGAAAAAAGGACAACAGCCTTAACCCTAAAAGAGGACTCTTCCCAGCTTTTCCTATAAATATAGTCTGGAAATAAAGTAATTGGACTCTCCAATGCCATCTGGTGGCTTTTCAGGGTTGATGAAAACGCAATAATAAATACAGAAAGCGGAGAGAAACCACGAAAAGAAAACCTCAAAGTATTGTTCAGAGTTTACTTTAATTGATGCTAACACTTTCCAAATATTTATTATTATTATTTTACAATTTTTTGCCTTATGTGCTTAAAAAAAGTACAGATTTCTGCTTTTTCTGTGGGGGGTATATTTTTTTTTAATAGGAATTTCCACTAAGTTTTTTAAAGAGAAAGAAAAAAATATAGTGATACTATCTGAGTCAGGATTGACTCAATGGCACTGGGTACTGGGTATCATCATGCCACTTTGTAGCCACGTATTATCAGAATTCAAATTATGTAGACAACTGCATTCACATTATAGAGTTATTTAAAAATATATCCGTTCTTGTAAAATGTTGCTGTCATTAAGGTCTATCGTTCTAATGATTCATGTATCAAAAGGAAAAAAAAGTCATTAAAGATTGTTAAATTGTTTGCTAATATAAATAAAGGCTGCTGGTAGTGATATGAAGTGAAGAAAATGTGAGGATGCGTGTGCGCTTCAAGGCTGAGGTTTCCTGCTGGTCTAGTGAGCTGAGGTCTGGAATAGGAGGTGGAAGGCCCTAAGGATAGTGATGTTAATGGAACGCACTAGTCACCAGGCAAAGCTACCTGGAATAAACATTTGCTCTTATCTGCATATCCTGAAAGAATGAAGCTCAAGTTGAAGAGAGATTCTTCGTTGGCAATGTTTTGTTTTTTTAAAAGAAGAAAGATCTCCAAAGGGCCTTAGCTATTATAAATATTTTTCAAATTAAAGACATATAATACACAGACTTATACACATACATATGTACCTGTTGCCTTCGAGTTGATTATGATGCATAGCAGCTCTATAGGACAGAGTAGAACTGCTCCATGGGGTTTCCAAGGAGTGGCTGGTGGATTTGAACTGCCAACCTTTTGGTTAGCAGCTGAGCTCTTAACCGCTGTGCCACCAAGGCTCCACATACACATGTACATACACAGAGATATGCACACATACTAACAGGCTTTCCAAACCTTGAAAAGAATCGCCAACTCTTTCTAGTCGTGAGTGCTTACATGTAATGTGTACAACTATACTTGTTTATCTTTGTTTCTTTTAGGGTTTTATGTATTTCTCATCTACTGTTACTTGGAAGATCTTTCATCTTCTGAAAGGACTAAGTAATAGGTCCTGTATACAAGTGTTAACAAGCGTTTATTGAATTCCTGCTGTGCAAAGTTCTCGATAATATCATGTGTGGGTTTAAGAAAGTTTAAAATGTTTTTAAATGTTTTATTTGTTTCTACAGATTTGCCTTTTGGAGACCTTATTTATAAAACAAAATTATAAGAAGCTTTAGTAAAAGAAAAAGACAAATGGTTTACCCTTGATAGGTTTGATCACCTCATTCTTAATGTTCCATATTCATGAAAATTGTTTACACAGTCTCCCCATAACTTTGGTGACTTGTTTTTTGAGGGGGGAAACATATGGACTGCTTACTTTGCATCTGCATGCTGTTTCATATCATAAAACCCATGTAGCTCTCATATCTTTGTAACTGGTGGTGCTATAGTTACTGTCCTTTCATATTGTCACTTCTAGTTACTCTTTCTATGTTTTGCAAGCGTACTCTAAACAAGTAATTGGACTGAATTCTCTGGGGATAAAAAGAGGACTAACCTATGGTCCCGGCCTTTAAAGGTCTTGCAAAATAAATAAATAAATGATATGAGACATGTAAGTGTAGCGTAATAATTTCCCATTGCTACTATAACAAAGCACTCGAATTTAGGGGCTTATAGCAATACTAATTTATTCTCATATTCCTGGAGGTCTAAAGTCCTAAATCAAGGTGTTCGCTGGGCTGTGTCCTTGTGGAGGATCTAGGGGAGAATCCATTTTGTTGCCCTTTTCCAGACTCTAGGAGTCACCTGCATTCCTTGGCTTGTGCCTACTTTCTCCATCTCAAAGCCAGCAGCGTAGCATCTTCCAATATCTCTCTCTCTGACCTCTGCTTCCATTGCCACATCCTCTTCTCATGCCGACCCTCCTGCCTGCCTCTTATAAGGACTCTCGTGATTACATTTAGGACCTATCTGGATAAGTCCAGGATAATCTCTCCTTCTCAAGATCCTTGACTTAACTACCCCTGCTAAGTCCCTTTTGCCATGTAAGGTAACGTACTGACAGGTTTCAGGGATTAGGATGTGGACATCTTTATGGAGCTAGTGTTCTGTCGACCACAGAGGTATACTAGAGTAGCTTTTGTATGAAAAAGTTTGATATGGTTAGAATACAAGTATATTGGGGCACAATAAAGGTGAAAAGAGGAGGTAATACATCAGGAGAAAAGGTTGGGAAATATACACCGGAGCCAGATCACGAAGGGCTTTGTAGGACATGACAAAAAAAAAAAAAAGTTACTGTTATCCGGTAGGAAATTGGAAGCCATTGAAAAAAATTAAGCAGGATCGTAGCAAGAGTAGCCTGATCATATAGATTAGAAGGGGCTCTGAGACCAGACGGTGGGAAATGGGGCTGGTATTATAGACGAGAAAGTCATGAATTGAGGGAATAGCAGTAGGAATAGAAAGCAGGGTATGGATCTTATTGCTACTAAAAATAGAGTTGATATAAACTAGTGACTGATTGTACAGTGGAGAGAGGAAGAAGTGGAAGGTGATTCCAGATGTTTTTACTAAATTAAAAATTGTGTTGAGAATTAATTGCTGATATTGGCATTTCTAGCCCATAATCTTCCCGGTCAAATAGATATTTGGGTTTTCAAAATGGTGGATCTTTTGTGGTTGGGGTTCAGACTGGCCCACTATACATCTGAAATAAAAATCTCAGTTTTTGAGCCAAACCTCTCTCCTGTAGTAGAGCTCTGCCACAGAGCATCTTCCTAAAGCCAATTTTCCTCCTCAGAGTTCTTTCAAGTTTCTTATATCTTGTGTACACCTTATAATAGAGGATTCATTACATCAATGAGCCTTCCCTTGCTAATTTCAGCATAACACCTCAAACTAACACATGGAAGGGCATTTTGTTTTGTTTTGTTTTTTTAGTGTCGGACTTCTTTTAAAACATAGTGGTAACATATGATACATGTATGCCCACACATATATACACACACACAGATACCCACACACATATACTCAGATAGAAACACATATACACACTACACATTTATACCCATGCACATACACACACATATATGCACACGCAGTTAACCATTCTCAAAACATACATTTATCAGGGAGCTAATATATGCCAGGTGCGGAGGATTTAAAACCGATTAGGATAGGTGATTGCTTCATTTTTTAACATCTGTGTTTTATTTACCCAACTAGATGGTATAAGCACATTGAGTGTAAAAATGTCTTATATGTGTTTATGTATACGTCTTTTAGAATCACTGCGCTTAAAAGAGTCATTGCGTAATTAGTGCTCAATACATATTTGTATTTGATTGCCGGATTTAAGCACACTGATGAATCTCATCACAGCATTCTCTATATTTTCCCCTGGCTATTTATGTGCATGTCATAACTCTTCTTCGGTACTGGAAGCTCTTTGAGGAATGATCTCTATCTAGTTTAACTTCATAGCCTCTACAAACCTCACCCAGTGCCTTCTACATAGCATTCCATGACCAGTGGTTGCACGAGCAAATAACTTACATGAAATGAATTGCTTTATTAAAATGTTAACATTTTTCTGGAAAGGGGGAATGAAAATTGAGCTGTTGAAGTGACCTGCCCATTCACGGTAATATCCAATGAATATTCCATACCCAAATTATAATAGCTGAAGCCAGAAGCGGAAACCCTGGTGACGTAGTGGTTAAGTGCTACGGCTGCTAACCAAAGGGTCAGCAGTTTGAATCCACCAGGTGCTCCTTGGAAACTCTAGCGGGCAGTTCTACTCCATCCTATAGGGTCGCTAAGAGTTGGAATCGACTCGACGGCACTGGCTTTGGTTTTGGTTTGGGAGCCGGAAGCACTGAGGCTACCCAAGGAAGTTTATCTTGAAGTGGCATTTCCTCTTTTGTTCCAAAGGTCAGTTTTTCAGTTACTTTATTATAATAGGAATTGTGCAGCTTTTTCCTCCTCCTTATGGTTGGAGTTTCTGGCACTTGTGAGCAGATGTAGGTCATTCCATGAAGGAGGACTAGATGCAAAAAAGGAATCTGCATGGAAGGGTGCCTGGGGAGGAGTGGGATATGAGCCAAAGCAGCTGCCCAATGCCTCGGTCCCTCCCAAGACGGATCGCAGCAAACCCTAGGAGTGCTGGTGAATAGAAGTGGCCTACAACATTGAGGGTGTTTTATTTTAATTCAGAACATGAATTAGTTCAATTTGGCAACTGGCTCATTCATTCTGCCACTCTGTAACTGACATGCCGCTCTGCCATGAACAGTGGTGACTTACTGTTTGTTTCAAAGGCATGTTTTTGCTTCTTTGGGAGACATGGTTGGTTTGTTTTGTTCAATTTTTAATGATACATGATTTTATTTTAAATTTCTGTGGAAAGTGCTCTGTATCCTAGGGTTTCCTGCTTTCTATGAATTGAGAGGAGGTTATTACCTTCTAAGTTTTCAATTAGGAAAACAAAGCAAGTTTGGAAGCTCCGTTGGGATCTTGTAAACCCTCTCAAAGCATGTTCTGAATGAGACAATTTTTATGCAACTAGCTCTAATTGTCTGTGATGAGACAATCTACAGAAGCTAATTGGAGAGAGTCTCATTCAGCAGCATGCATGGGGTTGATAGAACAGTAATTTTACTTCTTTGGTGTGTTTTTTTTTTTGGAGGCGGGGTTGATCCACCCTTCCCTTCAGTATCTAGTATGTATGTTTAAGGGATTTTTTTTCCCTTGAGTTTAAATCACTTATTCTCCAATCATAAGGTTCAGGCTTTGGGTTTACACATAGACCCTTCTTAAGTTCTACAGAAGGTTGTTCCTAAATCCTCAACCATTCTTTATATCTGACGCTAGTAAGCTATTTTTTTTTTTTGACCTTTTATCCCTGTGTGTTTTACCTCGATGCAATATTGAGTTCCTTTTCAATTTAGTGTTTGTGTTCTGAATTTACAGCTGGTAGGTACAGAATAGTATTTATCACATTTTCCTTCTTATGATCACCACCTGAGTGATTACACTGTTGACATATCCTGAATTAGACAAGAACATATGCTTGACTAAATTGATGCCTCACACAGAAACCTTGCATATAATGAATTTCATTTGTGCCGTTATTTTAATTTTTGATTACGCTCTTTGGCTTTAGTTTTGTTGTTTAAAAACCTGTTTCCCCAAGTCTGTTCCATCATGACTCAAAAAAGAAGACTCCTCTGTCGTTTTGAAACTTACTATAGATAGACTCCATATCAGCCTACCTTGAAGAAACCAGGCTCAGAATAATTGAAGAAAAAAGAAAATTAACTTCATAGATGCATGCCATTAGTTCTCTTATTCACCCTAAATTTGATTTGTAGTTTATCATTTTTCATTTAATAAGTGGGAAAAATATTGCCACTTTTTGCATGTAATTGGACATTTTTCAGGATAACTCCCTTGTGTCAGATTATCTCTTCTAGAAAACTGATGATACCTGACAGCAAGGGAGGAAAGCTCTTCATCAGGTGAAAAAGGGGAAAGGGTCCCAGGCAGGAGCAGTGAGTATTAAGTAACACATGAGGACAGAGTAGAGATCCCTGTCTTCTCACCTCTCCTTTCTGTGCTCGAAGCTATACTTAGCCACTACAGAAGTTTGTCATAAAATCAAGCCAATTTGGTTCAAAGTAGATTGAAGTTAGACTTTTGAGGAAGAGAATGAAAAATGCCAATATATCACATGACTTAAACATATTTCTGTTGTGAAGAAACCTTGGGGAAAAGCTCAAGACTGGGAAAACGATGTCACAATCAGATGTTTTTAATTAAGGAAAACAATTATTTGCAGATACTAGTTGAGGTAATTTTTAAATACCTCTTGCCCTCAAGTCAATTCGGACTCATAGCGACCCTATAGGACAGAGTAGAACTACCCACATAGGGTTTTCAAGGAGCGGCTGGTGGATTCGAACTGCCAACCTTTCGGTTAGCAACCGAATGCTTAACCACTAAAAAAAAAAAAAAAAAAAACCACTAGTGCCACTAAAAAACCTAGCGACACTTAATTCATGCTGCCACGTGGTTGTGTAACACCATTTGTAAATTCATGTTCAATGACAAATTAAAACTTTTTTCAAACTCACAGTTAAACTTAATTTAGATTCCTATATCTCTGGGAATTTAAAGCATAAAAAACAGAAGTCAACTTGAATTAATACATAAAAAAATACATAAAGGGTTAATGAAAATCGATTTTCCTATGTATATGACTGTAAATGTGTTTTCTTATACTTTATTCAGATTATTTATATGCTTTATTTTCTTAGATGGTTACATATTTATATAAGCTTGTGCTTGGTATTGTGAAATAGATGTGAGCTTCTAATAAAAAGTTAAATATTATTTTTTGAAAAATTAAATTTATACCCCACTTGATAACCAGAATCATGTTATATTACCTTTTGAAATTACTATGTGTTGAAAGAAGAGAATCTTTATTTCTCTACTATTGCCCTTTCCTTACGGAGCCCTGGTGGTGCAGTGGTTAAGATCTATGGCTGCTAACCAAAAGGTCAGCAGTTCAAACCCATTAGCCGCTCCTTGGAGACCCTATGGGGCAGTTCTACTCTGTCCTTTAGGGTCACTATGAGTTGGAATCAACTTGATGACAATGGATTTTGTTGTCCTTTTTCAGTATTCTGGAATAAATGGGTAGAATGCTTTAGTTGGTGTTATTTTTGCTCTTGAATAGCCTGCTAAGCCATTATAGAGATAATGATTTTAAAGAAGAGTCATTTTTGAAGAAAACATTTTTGAGGAACACAAATGAAAACAGTAAATCTATTTTCTATCAGGTTATAAAAGCTCTTCTTAGGATCTTGAAGACGTGTTTTATAGTGATCATTTGCGGTGTATGTTTAATTTAACCAGAACACGCTGAAAATTTATTACAATGTATGACAGTTCTTTTCTTTAAAAAGTAGCAGATCTAATCATTTTTTAATTTAACACCCATTTTTTTTTAGTATATAATTTTTTTTTGAGTTGTCTACTTTTTTTTTTTACTATATATATGTGGCATAGTGGTTAAGCACTACGGCTGCTAAGCAAACGGTCAGCAGTTCGAATCCGCCAGGTACTCCTTGGAAACTATGGGGCAGTTCTACTCTGTCCTATAGGGTCGCTATGAGTCAGAATTGACTCGACGGCACTGCGTTTGGTTTGGTTTTTACTATATGCCATCGACTGTTCTAGGCATTGGGGATCAAATGATAGGTTTTTTCTTGTGGAATATATAACCTAGTGGGCTCCAATAAGCAAGATAATTTAAGATAATACTTCATGCTGTAAATAAAATAAAACAAGGTATTATGATAGTGATTGGCAAAATGACTTCAGATAAGCTGGTCAAGAGAAATTTCTTTAAGGAGATAACATAATTGAGACTTGACCACAAAAAAAGACCCCATTATGTGAGAACCTGGGATAAGCATACTTCAAGCAGAAAGAATAGCGAATGCTGAAGATATGCAACAGGAGCAAACATGAGTTGTTCAAGAAATAGAATGATTATTATGACTGGAAGGTGGTAACCAATTAGAATCATACAGTGCATCAAACAGTGGAGTTTTCAAGGGCAGGAGAGTGATGATTAGGTGGGAGACTGGAGCTAAGTGGAAGGAAATGTTGGAGAATTAGCCATGAGCTTGCAGCTCACGATTTTGAGTTTGCATTTTATTCTTAGTGTAATGAGAAGCCACTGGAAGATAGTAAATGGAAGAATGTTAGGATCTGATTTTCATCTCTCAGAGATTACTTTGGCTGCAGAATAGGATGCTTTTGAAGTCATCCTAGCAAGAGATGATAGTGACTAGGACATGGGTGGTAATTGGAAGATGGAGAGATAATGACGGTTTGAGTTATGGTTTGGAAGTAGAACCAAACAGGACTCGATGATGGACTGGATGTGGGGGATAAGGAGTAAATAAGGAACCATGGATGACTTCTAAGTTCTTGGAGCAACCAGTTGATAGTGGAACTATTTATTGAGATGGGGCCAATTAGGAGAGGGAGACATTGCTGTTTTAGACATATTAAGTTTGAGATGCTCATTCATCTCAAATTCAAGTGGATTTTTCAAGTAGCCTGTAGGTAGCTCAGTGGACGGGTCAGTCGGGACTGGGTGTCTAAAAGGAAAGAGTCATTGTTATGTAAATAGTATTTAAAGTCATTTGCCTGCACGGAATGATTCAAGCTGATTATAAGCAGATAGAATAAAACAGAAGTCATAGGATGGAGCCTTGGGATGCTTTAACATTTTAGAAGCTGCCAAAAGGAATTGAAATGCAAGAAAAATGAAATAGGAGAAAAATTGAGTGTGATTTCATGGGAGACCAGAGTGATTCAAGAAGATTAAATCACATGTAGAATTAGAATAATATGAAGATAACGTACTGCTCCTAGGATTCGGACATATTCAACTCTGAGTAATGAAAGGCAATAAATAAATATGAGAGCAAGGTAGAAAATGGTGGCTGGATAGATACCAAGTGAGCCAGCCTCAACATCTTCTTTGCAATATTAGTGTTAACACTGCAGCAAATTCCGAGTCTGCCAAGAAGGATAGCGTGCTTGTGGATGTCAATATGCCCCATTAGATATCTAGGAAGTGGGTATGTAGACCAAATGGAAAAACAAAGAGAACAGCAGTATAGAGTTCAAACTTTTTTGGAAAAACAAAATAAAACAAACCTAGTTAACTTCAAATTGATTGAAATTTAGTTCACAAAACCATATTCCTCATGCCTCTGTCCTATTAGATCTATTATGTAATGAAGAGCTGTGTTAATTATTCCTGCCACCTGCACCTAATGAAATTAGATGTGAAATTTCTAATAGGTACAGATGGCCATCTGAAAAAAATTTTTTTTTCCTATCAGCTGATTAAATCTCGTTAGAAATGTTCAGACTATGAAATTAATCATCAAACTTCTTCATAAGTATAGATAATAAGCAAAAACAACAGCTTCCACAAACCCAAATAAACTTGAGTTTTATTTAGATTTAGAGCTTAAATAATATCCAATTAAATGTAGCACAGTGGTACATGATAGCAAAATGTATTGTGATTTAAAACTCCTTTTGGTAGAGATTTTACCTAGTTGACTTATTTCAATTTAAATAATCTGCTAAGCTTCTCTCAATTTAGTTCAGTCAATTTTGTGAAAATGCATTTTAATCTCAGCACACGCATAACATAAAACCATAATCTGGCATGTACTGGTGAATATTAAAGCTGCCAGTATTATAATAAAGCCCAGAGAAAAGACATGGCCTATTGGAATTAGTAATATGCACCTTTGATGAGATGTAAAACATGAATTATCCTGCCAAGGAAATAAAGAATATGTGGTAATGATGGTCAAAATGCTATTCATTTTGCACAGGCTGCTGCCAATATTCTCAATGTGAGGATTGTTAACAGGTGTGGGATGCTTGTAGGTGGGCCAGAACACTGCAGGCTGGAAATTAGGAGTCCAGGCAGACCCACACGGTCAGATAAAGTTGGGACGACAAAATAGAGAAGCAAAAGACATCACTTGTTTACTTGAGTGGGGGAGATGAATGAAACATAGTTGGGATTGAATACAATAATCAGCAATAAATAAATTAAGCCTGGAGATGATAAATACAATGAGACAATGCTTTGACCCACATACGTGTCAAATGCAATGGGCAATCACTATGAGTCACCTCACTGTGAAACAGAGGGGGAGTAACCAGTAAACACAGTATGTACCGGTTTACAGTAATCAGTGTACACACAGGCTTAATTGTGTTTACTTACTCATCTGTAGTGAAACCATGCACTACAGATGAGTAAGTAAGCAAAATTAAGCCTGTGTGCACCTTGCTTATTGAGTAATCCATCCCTGCTGTGAAAACAGGGTCTGAAACGTGCAAGGTTTAAAGTGACCGCAAGCTGGATTAACAATGACTCGAGTTCTAATATTACACCTTCATTCTTCAGGCCAACCAGTTACTCGCTCTACAACAAGCAGATACATCTTGGAAGAAAGATGCTTTAAGTCCAGTGTAGATGTGATAGAAAGGAAAGAAGAGAGAACATAAATGTTGAGTGGAGGAAATATACCATGAGAATGGAAATCAGTAACTGGGCTACAGAATGATAGGAGATAGAGAAAACAAACACACATGTGGTGCCCTAAAATAAAAATGTTATCTATTCAGTATTTTTTTTTTTATTCAGTATTGGTCTGTATCTTTCAAGTCAAAAGAAAAGTTAAACTCGAAGTTGTACTTCACCACTAGTTAGATGTGCGGCTTTGAGCAAGTTACTTACACTCTATTGTCCGCAGTACAATATCTGATGCATATTCAGGGCTCAATAAATCTTAGCCCCTATATTGTTAACAATAGTAATAATTGAATTATAAAGCCCAGTATAAAGTCGTTGCTATCTAAACCTATGATAATGTAGGGGCATTTATGCAATTATACTTATGTGGAATTTAATCAGACAGCTCTTCATGAAACTTAAAACTTTTTAATCTGAAATTATGAAGGCGACAAGGGATCACCACTCTTTCTTTATATATAAAAAATTTTTTTTCAGTGATATTTCTAGAAATGCATTGTAAACAACAATTGTATAGGGAAGGTAGAAAAACAAATCAACTTTTTATTGTGACCTCATGTCCTCCTACTCTATCACTTCTAAGACCTTAGATACTGGATTTTGTACACTGTGACCTATCAGTCATTAACCATGACCTCCCAGTATCAGTTTATTTGTGGTGGGTCACCCACATAGCAGGCAGACCTTTCAAAATGATGGATTCGAAGAGAGTGTTTAGAAGCCACCATGCTGAGAGAACAACAGGTTGCCCTAATCTCCTGGAATACTACCAGCAGGAGTCCATTAGCATCATAAACGTTAATGTATAACGTGCTTAGAGATATCTTTAAACCAATTGTACCAGTCACACACCAAGCAGAGACTTAAATAAAGAAATGGAAACATTTACTGTGAAATAGGAAAAGGGTTGTCTTAAGCCAGAATACAAAAACTGGAAAAGGTATTACCAGAATGCGCAAACTGGCAACTGTTTTGAATACCTTTTTCTAAGAGTGTGGTGACTTTTGATGCAAGCGCATGTTACTAGTCACTTAATCTTAGGAAATAGACAGGTAGCTACATAATTAATTTTCACCAGAGAAGTTCTGCTAAGCCTCCTCCAGAAGATGACCTTTTTGTAATGTTGAACTGACATATAGCTGAATGATGGGTGTGTCATTTACTGGCAAGCAATTTTCTCCTTCTGTGGGGAAGAGTTTAAGATCACTGGACTTGTGAATGGTGAAGGATTATTGGTCTCGATATGACTGAGCAGTTTCATAATGTACATAATTATCATGACTGTCTGAAAGCTCTAGGCACCTTTTCACTTTTGATCACAATTTCAAGTACTGATGCCTAAATTACAAATCAGATGGTAAGAAGATAAATCATGATACCAGAGACATAGCTTAGCCATGCAAGCAAGCCTAATAATTGGGTTTTGTGAGACGAGGTTGACTTAGGAAAAATGAGGAAAGTTTGCAGTCTGAAAGAAATTTTTTTCCCCCCACCAGGTTAGACCTCACTTGAAAGCACAGCTTTGCATTTGCAAAACTTTAAGGAAAAGGGGGATTGCTATTTTGGACATTGAACCTTAAAACTCTCCATTTTGAAGATGAAATGATTCATATTATTTGGGCAAACAAAGGTTTTAGAGATGAAGGGGTGTGTGAGCTTCAATTCGTCATTTGTTTGTGGCATAACCGAAACAGGGGCATAGAAAGACACACTGGTTAATATCAAATAAATACTGTAAAACTGGTGGCACAGTGGTTAAAGAGCTCAAGTGCTAATCCAAAGGTAGGTGGTTCAAACTCACCAGCCGTACTGTGGGAGAAAAATGTGGCAGTCTGCTTCCATAAAGATTTACAACCCTGGAAACCCTATGGGGTAGTTCTACTCAGTCCTATAGTGTCCCCATGAGTCAGAATCAACTCGATGGCAGTGGGTTTTGGTTTTTAATTATAAAACTGACAGTAAGGATGGGCACATTTCTATAAAATAGTTTCACCGAATGAGTAGTGTAGAACAACAAGTTGATTTAGTTTTTTTACATTAATTTTACTTTATATGGGAATATAAATTTGTCAGGTGTGATACCACCTTGGACTCTCAAAGTTGGTTAAGGCCCAAAAATTTCTGAGTCCTACTTGATGTTTATTATTGAGCATGTAATTTAGGACTAATGATTATTACGTGATCCTCATAAATTCTTCATGTAAAATAGGTTAACTTTCAAATGTCTCATGGAAGTTTTAAGTTACCATGGAATTTACATTAAAGTTCCTGAGCTAAATAAGATTAAATTTCTTCTGGCTTAAGGTCTGACTAATGTTATGTGTATGACCTCTAGTTTTTGAGCTTCCATTTTCCTTCAGTACTGTGGTTTCTCCAGTACTCTCGGAGAAAGTATAGACCAAGCTTTTGTGAAATTTTTGAAGACTTAATAGGTACATAGTTTCTATTGTGTTTATTTGAAAACTAGGTGCCTTTGTTGTTGCTGTTGTTAGTTGCAGTATGGTATATTCTGGCTCATGGAGACCCTACGTGTGCAAAGTAGAACTGCTCCACAGGGTTTTCAAGGCTGTGACCTTTCAGAAGCAGATTGCCAGGTCTGTCTTTCCAGGTGCCTCTGGGTGGGTTCAACTGCCATTCGGCTAGTGGTCAAGTGCTTAACCATTTGCGCCACCCAGGGACTCCGTAACAATCAGGTATTTCCTTGAAGAAATGTAGATTTGCCTGAGAAAATCTAGATACACAAATTGTAATACTTCAGATACTTCAATCCAAAGAGTTTGAAAGGGAGGAAATTTTGGCATGTCAGGTAATTAAAGATTTTTTGTGTGTGTGTGTTGCACACAAGATATGATTTAAAGCAAATCAGTTTATTTTTGCTTATTAACACTTTTTTTCATTTGTTAAAGTTTTAGTAACTATCTATGTTATAACTAAAAATACCCTGTAGAATGTCTTTTAAAATTAACAAGATTATCCTAAGCCTGTGTATCTAAACTGGATAAAAATATATATGCAATTTTAGGATAAACTAAAGTGAAGTTTAAGTCAGATACATACTGTTATGAAGTACAGTTTTTTTTGTAATTAAAAATAGGAACTCATCACTGATAGGAAATTTTCTTATTTGTAAAATCCTATGAAAATCTTACAGGTATTTAAAATCTCATTTAGTTATATGGGTACTAACTCCTTTTTGTGGAAAATAATAAAATTGTAAGTTCAGAATTGCCCTTGAAATTTAGACTGTAGAGTTGCTAGTTAAGAATAATCTAGAGGCAAATGAAATATACCTACTATCAGGCTTTATATGTTGAGTTTTATTGACTATGCAAAGGCATATGACTGTGCGGATCATAACAAATCACGGATAACATTGTGAAGAATGGAAATTCCAGAACACTAATTGTGCACATGAGGAAACTGTCCATAGATCAAGAGGCAGTCTTTAGAACAGAGCAAGGGGATGCTATGAGTAGTTTTATCAGCCTGTTTCCTGTTGTATAAATTTGGGAGTCTGACAGCCTTCTTTCATTTGATCCTGTCACTTTCAATCTAAGGTGTCAGTGTTTCTAATGACATGCATTCCAAAAAAACTTGTGGATCTCCTTCATATGTCATGGGGATTCATTCTATTAGACAAATGTTTTTTTCTGGATAACCAAATGAAACCTGTTGCCATCAAGTTGATTCTGGCAACCCCACGTGTTTCAGAGTAGATCTGTACTCCATAGAGTTTTTAATGGCTGTATTCATAGGAAGTAGATTTCTAGACCTTTCTTCTGTGGCACCACTGGATGGATTTGAACCACCAACCTTTTGGTTAATAGCTGAGCACAAACTGTTTGTAAAACACAGGAGACTTTTCTAGATAATCTTTATTCCCAGTTTCTGTTTATATGACAGAGGTGATCCATGAGTCACATGTCTAATCCCTTCAAAGAGCCCTCTATGTGACTGAACACTCTGAAATTTTTATCATTTTGAGACAGTAGCAAAAGGTTGTTGAGCTACACCCTTGACTTTCTCTCCAGAGCATGATTTACTGACAGTGAATCTCCTAATTTTAATGTCTTTTACAATCTGAATAGGAATAGGCTGAGAATTTCCCAAATCATCAGTTCTTAGTTCCTCTTTGCTAAACAGTTTTTCCCTCAATTTGTCTCTTTCTTTTCACATATTACTGTAAGCAGCAAGAAGAAACTAGGCTGTGTCTTCAACACTTTGCTTGAAAATCTCCTCAGCTAATATCTTAGTTATCTAGTGCTGCTATAACATAAATACCACAAGTGGATGGCTTTAACAAAGAGAAATTTCTTCTCTCACAGTCTAAGAGGCTAGAAGTCCAAATTCAGGGTGTCAGCTCCAGGGGACGGCTTTCTCTTTCTGTTGGCTCTGGAGGAAGATTCCTTGTCATCAATCTTCCCCTGGTTGAGGAGCTTCTCAGGCGCAGGGACCCCGGGTCCAAAGGACATGCTCTGCTCCTGGTGCTGCTTTCTTGGTGGTATGAGGTCCCCATTCTCTGCTTGCTTCCTTTTCCTTTTATCTCTTGAGAGATGAAAGGTGGTGCAGGTCACACCCAAGGGAAACTGCCTTTACAATGGATCAGGACTGTGACCTGGGTAAGGGTAGTGTTACAATCCCACCCTAGTCCTCTTTAACATAAAATTGCGATTACAGAGTGGAGGACAACCACAGAATACTGAGAATCCTGGCCTAACCAAGTTGACACATATTTTTGGGGGGACACAATTCAATCTGTGATAGCTAACTATCTAAGTTCCCCATTTACAAGGTTTCTTTTCCACATAGCTGTAGGATGCAATTCCGCTAAGTTTTCTGCAACTATGTAACAGGGGTCTCCTTTCCTCCAGTTTCCAATAATATGATCCTCATTTCCTTTTGAGCCCTCACTGTCAGTGCCTTTAACATCCTTATTTCTATCAACAGCCTGTTTATGACAATTTAGATATTCTCTAAGATGATCTAGTTTTTCTCAACCGTGCTCCTCAATTCTTTCTGAGCCTTCACTGGCAGTCTTTAAACATCTGTATTTCTACAACCATTTCTTCAAGGCAATGTGGGCTTTTTTTGTCATAAAAAAAAGTGCTATTGAGTTGATTCCTACTCACAGCAACCCTATAGGACAGAGTACAACTGCCCCCATAGGGTTTCCAAGGGACGGCTGGTGGATTAGAACTGCCAACCTTTTGGTTGGCAGCCAAACACTTAACCACTGCACCCGCAGGCCTCTTCAAAATTCATCCAGCCTCTACTCATTACCCAATTCCAAAGACATGTCCCCATTTTAGATATTTGTTAACAGCAGCACTCAACTTCCAGTACCGAAATCTGTGTTAGTTTCCTACTGCTGTTGTAACAAATTACCACAAATTTAGTGGCTGAAAACAATGCTCATTTATTATCTTAAATTCTTGAGGTCAGAAATAAAAACTGAGTCTTACAGGCTAAAATCATGGTGTTGAGAGAACTACATTTTTTTCTGGGAAGAATTTATTTCCTTGTCTTACTTAGCTTCTGGAGGCTGCGTTCCCTCCTTGGCTTGTGGCCCCTTCCTGCATCTTCAAAGCACATCACTTTGGACTGTGATTCCATTGTCACACCTCCTTTTTCTAATTTTGGCCCTGTTGCCTACCTCTTATAAGGACCCTTGTAATTGCATTGGATCCACCTTGTCGTTGTTGTTAGGGGCTGATTTCAACTCATAGGGACCCAACGTGACAGAGTAGAACTTCCCCATGGGGTTCCGTACGCTGTAATCTTTACAGATTACAGGTATGTAATCCAGGTCTTTTTTCCCATGGAACCACTGGTGGGTTTGAACCACCGATTTTTCAGTTAGCAGCTGAGCGCTTAACAATTATGCCACCAGGGTCCACCTTCCCACTGCCGTCGAGCCAATTCTGACTCATAGTGACCCCATAGGGTTTCCAAAGCTGTAAATCTCTATGGAAGCAGGCTACCACATGTTTCTCCCATGGAGCCACTGGTGGTTCAAACTGTAGACATTTTGGTTAGCAGTTGATTGCTTTAGTAATCTGGTACTATTTTCCCATATCGAGATCCTTAACTTAATCAAACACATAAAGTCCCCTTTGCTATGTGAGATAACATTTTCACAGGTTCTGAAGATTAAGATGTGGACATTGTGGGGAAGGGGCATTTTTCTGTCTACTACACTTAGGTTGACATCATTGTTGAATTTCAGCTCTACTTTACCTTTCATCTACAGTTTTTCATTTATAATGGCACCCCCTGCCTGTTTAAGAAAATGTGAATTATCTTCCAAAAGTATGTCTGAGTTCATAAAAGTTATTCCTTAGCATTTCAAACTCACCATCTCCCAAACTATTCAAATCTATGCTCATTTTAATGTACCCCCACTTAAATTTAAGCTCCTATTGCCACTTGAATGGGTTCCATTCAAAAAATATTTGTGACTCCCCATTTTCATTATCCAGACCATCAGGATACTACAAAATTACCTTCCCAAGATTGTCTCTCAGTTTTCTACATCACTTTATATCTCCTCAACCTAGACTTTTCAGTGTTTACTGAACATATGGCATTCTTTCTCATCACTATACTATTTCCTCTGTATCCGTGGTGTCTGAAATTTACCCTTTCCAACCTCTTATTAATTTTCTAGTCATTCTTCAAGGCCCATATCTCAAGGGTGACTTCTTCAAGAAAATAATTCTTTTTTTTTATGGGCTTATTGTACATATATTTTTTATAATTTTTTATTGTGCTTTAAGTGAAAGTTTACAAATCAAGTCAGTTTCTCACATAAAAACTTATATACACCTTGCTACATACTCCCAATTACTCTCCCCCAATGAGACAGCCTGCTCCCTCCCTCCACTCTCTCTTTTTGTGTCCATTTCGCCAGCTTCTAATCCCCTCTACTTTCTCATCTCCCCTCCAGGCACGAGATGCCAGCATAGTCTCAAGTGTCCACCTGATCCAAGAAGCTCACTCCTCACCAGCATGCCTCTCCAACCCATTGTCCAGTCCAATCCATTTCTGAAGAGTTGGCTTTAGGAAGGGTTCCTGTCCTGGGCCAACAGAAAGTCGGGGGCCATGACCACCGGGGTCCTTCTAGTCTCAGTCCATTAAGACCATTAAATCTGGTCTTTTTATGAAAATTTGGGGTCTGCATCCCACTGCTCTCCTGCTCCCTCAGGGGTTCTCTGTTGTGTTCCCTGTCAGGGCAGTCATCAGTTGTAGCCGGGCACCATCTAGTTCTTCTTGTCTCAGGATGATGTAGACTCTGGT
The DNA here is from genome assembly GCF_024166365.1 of Elephas maximus indicus. NCBI lineage: Eukaryota > Metazoa > Chordata > Mammalia > Proboscidea > Elephantidae > Elephas > Elephas maximus. The sequence continues at coordinate 149,408,697 of NC_064846.1, read as the reverse complement.
TCATGTGGCCCTTTCTGTGTCTTGGGCTCATAATTACCTTGTGTCCTTGGTGTTCTTCATTCACCTTTGATCCAGGTGGGTTGAGACTCATTGATGCATCTTAGATGGCCCCTTGCTAGTGTTTAAGACCCCAGGTGCCACTCTTCAAAGTGGGATGCAGAATGTTTTCTTAATAGATTTTATTATGCCAATTGACTTAGATGTCCCCTGAAACCATGGTCCCCAAACCCCTGCCCCTGCTACGCTGGCCTTCGAAGCATTCAGTTTATTCAGGAAACTTCTTTGCTTTTGGTTTAGTCCAATTGTGCTGACCTCCCCTGTATTGTGTGTGTGTTGTCATTGCCTTCACCTAAAGTAGTTCTTATCTACTATCTAATTAGTGAATGTCCCTCTCCCACCCTCCCTCCCTCCCCCCCTCGTAACCACAAAAGAATTTTTTTCTTCTGACTTTAAACTATTTCTTAAGTTCTTATAATAGTCGTCTTATACAATATTTGTCCTTTTGCAACTGACTAATTTCACTCAGCATAATGCCTTCCAGGTTCCTCCATGTGATGAAATGTTTCACAGATTCATCACTGCTCTTTATTGATGTGTAGTATTCCATTGTGTGAATATACTATAATTTATTTATCCATTTTTTTTTTCATCTGTTGATGGGCACCTTGGTTGCTTCCATCTTTTTGCTATTGTTAACAGTGCTGTAATAAACATGGGTGTGCATATATCTTTTCATGTAAAGGCTCTTATTTCTCTAGGATATATTCTGAGGAGTGGGATTGCTGGATCGTATGGTAGTTTTATTTCTAGCTTTTGAAGGAAGTGCCAAATCAATTTCCAAAGTGGTTGTACCATATGACATTCCCACTAGCAGTATATAAGTGTTCCAGTCTCTCCACAGCCTCTCCAACATTTATTATTTTGTGTTTTTTGGATTAATGCCAGCCTTGTTGGAGTGAGATGAAATCTCATTGTAGTTTTGATTTGCATTTCTCCAATGGCTAATGATCATGAGCATTTCCTCATGTATCTGTTAGCTACCGGAATGTCTTCTTTAGTGAAGTGTCCGTTCATGTCTTTTGCCCATTTTTTAATTGGGTTGTCTTTTTGCAGTTGAGTTTTTGCATTATCATGTAGATTTTAGAGATCAGGCGCTGATCGGAAATGTCATAGTTAAAAACTTTTTCCCAGTCTGTAGGTAGTCTTTTTATTCTTTTGGTGAAGTCTTTGGATGAGCCTAGGTGTTTGATTTTTAGGAGCTCCCAGTTATCTAGTTTTTCTTCTGCATTCTTAATAATGTTTTGTATACTGTTTATGCCATGTATTTTTTTTATACTGTTTATGCCATGTATTAGGGCTCCTAACGTTGTCCCTATTTTTTCTTCCATGATCTTTATCATTTTAGATTTTATATTTAGGTCTTTGATCCATTTTGAGCTAGTTTTTGTGTATAGAGTGAGGTATGGGTCTTGTTTAATTTTTTTTGCAGATGGATACCCAGTTATGCCAGCACCATTTGTTCAAAAGACTGTCTTTTCCCCATTTAACTGTTTTGGGGCCTTTGTCAATTATCAGTTGCTCATATGTGGATGGAATTATATCTGGATTCTCAATTCTGTTCTGTTGGTCTATGTGTCTGTTGTTGTACCAGTACCAGGCTGTTTTGAGTACTGTGGCGATATAATAGGTTCTAAAATTAGGTACAGTAAGGTCTCCCACTTTATTCTTCTTTTTCAGTACTGCCTTACTTATCCGGGGCCTGTTTCCCTTTCATATGAAGTTGGTGATTTGTTTTTCCATCCCACTAAAGAATGTCTTTGGAATTTGGATCAGAATTGCATTAAATGTATAGATCGCTTTTGGTAGAATAGACATTTTTATAATGTTACCTATCCGTGACCAAGGTATGTTTTTCCACTTATGTAGGTCTCTTTTGGTTTCTTTCAGAAGTGTGTTGTAGTTTTCTTTGTATAGGTCTTTTACATCTCTGGTAAGATTTATTCCTAAATATTTTATCTTCTTGGGGGCTACTGTAAATGGTACTGATTTGGTGATTTCCTCTTTGATATTCTTTTTGTTCGTGTAGAGGAATCCAACTGATTTTTGTATGTTTACCTTGTGTCCTGATACTCTGCTGAACTCTTCTATTAGTTTCAGTAGTTTTCTTGAGGATTCCTTAGGGTTTTCTATGTGTACAATCATGTCGTCTGCAAATAGAGATACTTTGACTTCTTCCTTGCCAATCTGGATGCCCTTTATTTCTTTGTCTAGCCTAATTGCCCTGGTTAGAAGCTCTGGCACAATGTTCAATAAAACCAGTGGTAAAGGGCATTCTTGTCTGGTTCCCGATCTCATTGGGAATGTTTTCAGGCTCTCTCCATTTAGGGTGATGTTGGCTGTTGGCTTTCTATAAATGCCCTTTATTATGTTGATAAATTTTCCTCTTATTCCTATTTTGCTGAGAGTTTTTATCATGATTGGATGTTGACTTTGTGAAATGCTTTTTCTGCATCAATTGATAAAATCATGTGATTCTTGTCTTTTGTTTTATTTATGTGATGGATTACATTAATTGTTTTTCTAATGTTGAACCATGCCTGCATACCTGGTATGAATCCCACTTGGTTATGTTGAATTACTTTTTGATATGTTGTTGAATTCTATTGGCTAGAATTTTGTTGAGGATTTTTGCATCTAAGTTCATGAAGGATATAGGTCTATAATTTTCTTTTCTTGTGGTGTCTTTACCTGGTTTTGGTGTCAGGGATATGCTGGCTTCATAGAATGAGTTTGGTAATATTCTGTTCTTTTCTGTGCTTTGGAATGCCTTTAGTAGTAGTGGTGTTAACTCTTCTCTGAAAGTTTGGTAGAACTCTGCAGTGAAGCTGTCCGGGCCAGGGCGTTTTTTTTTGAGGGGGGAGTTTTTTGATTACCTTTTCAATCTCTTCTTTTGTTTTGGGTTTATTTAGTTGTTCTACCTCTGTTTGTGTTTCTGTTAGTTTAGGTAGGTAGTGTGTTTCTAGGAATTCATCCATTTTTTCTAGATTTTCAAATTCGTTAGTGTACAATTTTTCATAGTAATCTGATATGATTCTTTTAATTTCAGTTGGGTCTGTTGTAATATCACCCATCTCATTTCTAATTTGGTTTATTTGCTTCCTCTCCTGTTTTTCTTTTGTCAGTTTGGCCAGTGGTTTATCAATTTCATTGATTTTTTCAGACAACCAGCTTTTGGTCTTGTTAATTCTTTCAGTTGTTTTTCTGTTTTTTATTTCATTTAGTTCAGCTCTAGTTTTCATCCTTTGTTTTCTTCTGGTGCCTGAGGGTTTCTTTTGTTGCTCTCTTTCTATTTGTTCAAGCTGTAGGGATAAATCTTTGATTTTGTCCCTTTCTTCTTTTTGGATGTGTGCATTTATTGATATTAACTGGCCTCTGAGCACTGGTTTTGCTGTGTCCCAAAGGTTCTGATAGGAAGTGTTTCCATTCTCATTGGATTCTTTGAATTTCTTTATTCCATCCTTAATGTCTTCTATAACCCAGTCTTTTTTGAGCAGGGTATTGTTCAGTTTCCAAGTGTTTCATTTCTTTTCCTTGCTTTTTCTGATATTGATTTCTACTTTTATGGCCTTCTGCTCAGAGAAGATGCTTTGTAAAATTTCAGTGTTTTGGATTCTGCTAAGGCTTGCTTTATGACCTAATATGTGCTCTAGTCTAGAGAATGTTCCATGTGTACTAGAAAAGAAAGTATACTTGGTTGCTGTTGGGTGAAGTGTTCTGTAAATGTCTATAAGGTCAAGTTGGTTGATTGTGGCATTTAGATCTTCCGTGTCTTTTTGGAGCTTCTTTCTGGAGGTCCTGTCCTTCACCGAAAGTGGTGTGTTGAAGTCTCCTACTATTATTGTGGAGCTTTCTATCTTACTTTTCAATGCTGATAGAGTTTGTTTTATGTATCTTGCAGCCCTGTCATTGGGTGCATAAATATTTAATATCGTTATCTTCTTCGTATATTGTCCCTTTAATCCGTATATAGTGTCCTTCCTTATTCTTTTTGATGGATTTAACTTTAAAGTCTATTTTGTCAGAAATTAATATTGCTACTTCTGCTATTTTTTGATTGTTGTTTGCTTGATATATATTTTTTTCCATCCTTTGAGTTTTAGTTTGTGTCTCTAATCTAAGGTGTGTCTCTTGTAGGCAGCATATAGATGGATCTTGTTTTTTAATCCATTCTGCCACTCTCTGTCTCTTTATTGGTGCATTTAGTCCATTTACATTCAGCGTAATTATGGATAGGTATGAATTTAGTGCTATCATTTTGATGTCTTGCTTTGTGTGTTGTTTACAGTTTCTTTTTCCCACTTAATTTTATGTGCTGAGTAGATTATCTTTATATATTGTCCTTTCCTCATATTCGTTGTTGTTGGTTTTGTTTCTGCTGAGTGTCTATTTTTTTCTTGTGTTTTATTTTGATGAGTAAGATAGTTTTCTCCTTTTTGGTTACCTTATTATTTACCTCTATTTTTTCTAAATTTAAACCTAAATTTTATTTCTTTGTATTGGCGTATCTTCCTCTCCATATGGAAGATCTCTGATTACATTTCTTAGTCCCTCTTTATTGTTTTAATGTTGCCTTCTTTTATATAATAACATCACTGTTATCCTGTTTTGAGCGTTTTTTTTATAATCTTAGTTTTTTTTTTTTATTTCCCTGTCTTGGTTGACTTCTGATTGCTCTTCCCAGTGTTCTAGTCTTGGGTTGATACCTGATATTATTGATTTGCTAACTAAAGAACTCCCATTAGTATTTCTTGTAGTTCTGGTTTGGTTTTTATAAATTTCCTAAACTTCTTTTTATCTGAAAATGTCCTAATTTCACCTTCATATTTAAGAGACAGTTTTGCTGGGTGTATGATTCTTGGCTGGCAATCTTTTTCCTTCAATTTTTTAAATAAGTCATCCCATTGCCTTCTTGCCTGCATGGTTTCTGCAGAGTAGTCCAAGCTTATTCTTATTGGCTCTCTTTTTTAGGTGAGTTTTCGTTTTTCACTAGCTGCTCTTAAAATTCTCTGTTTTTCTTTGGTTCGAGTAAATAATTCTTGGCATCACAAATCTTATGTGTCCTTAGCTCCTTTTAAGTATCATCGTATAGCTTTTTTTTTTTCTTTGTGTTAAATACCACCTTTTGTAGGGGACAAGGATCGTATCCTGCCTAGATTTGTATCTCATAACTCTTTTTGCAATACTGTACATAGAAAGTACTCAGTGATAGCATTATTGTGATCTTATTTAAAAATTGCACACTATGGTGCTGTACTGGTTTAAGGTGTGTGTTTAAGGGCTCAGCTGCCAGTAAACTATTTCTAAATCACTGTCTCTCAAATTTCTTCTTTAGGAGACAGTTCCTGATCAATCACACATCTTCTGACACAGCCTCTGGATTATTTTTGAAATCCCAATCATAACTATGTTGTACAGATCAAGTAATCCTGAGCATTTTATCCAACACAGAATTTCTTTATTTGCATGTTTATTAATTACATCCATATTAACTGAGAAGGACTGTGCCAAATGTTTTGAAGGATATGAAGAGGTGTATGCCATGGTACCTATATTCTAAAAGCTTCCAGGAGGATGTGTTCTACTAGGACTTAGTCAGCAATAGAACTGTAGAACTTTAGCCTTTAGCCCGTTTGTGAAATTTCTGGAAACAATTAACACAGTATTTGAAGGAACCCAAGATCCTTAACAGTACTAAAAATGTTCTTATGAGGCTGATGAGAACCAGATGTAGGGCAGAAGAATTCTCACAAATGTCTTTAATTGATATCTATGAGAAATGAAGTTGCTGTGAAAGGGCATGAATGTTTATATGCTGCTGTAAGTAGTCATTTCCGGGGGCATTCTGATCAGGCATTGCTATTGATGAAGAATGGCAAAATAGCAAGGGAACTTGAAGAGCTTACTTCTTAAAGGTGGTTAATATAGTGATGTTTTCATGATGCTTGCAGTATGAATCCAGTGTTGAGGAAATTGATTGTCCCTCATGCTTGAATATCTGTATAGGCTTTGGAGTATGACATTTCTTGTGGCTTTGACAGATACGTAATTTACTGCATCCCAAAACTTCATAATTACCTGTTGTTCCTTTTTCCTTTTACTGTCACGCAGCAACATTTTACTCTTTACATTCGAGAGAATAAATTATTGTCATGGTCCCATTTTATTTGAAAGTATACACCAGCATATTTTAAGAACCTTTAACATTTGAATATATCATAATACATATTCTAATTAAATAAAGCCTCAAATATTGAAAATGTTCTTTTGAATAACCATGTTGGCTTTCTGATAATAAGTAGTGAGTAATAGTTGATTGGATTAATGTACTATTTTTGAATACAATAGCAATGACTCAGTGCAGTGCAATTGCATGCCTTTGAATCTACAGATATTTCAAGAATTCCTTCTTTGTAAATTATCTGTATTGGTAAGACTTTGATATGAGTGACATAGCTTTTAATATAGCAAGACTTTGAATTTAAACTTCTCTGTGAGTACTGTGTTCCATCATGGAAAACATATCTACGGAAATGCTGAGAAGAATGAGTTTGCAAATTTGTAGGCACAAATCACCAATTTTAAACTGCTGTCAAAATCTCTGCTTAAATTTATTGGTTGAAAAGTTCTATAATATGCTTAACAATGTACAGTGTTCAGAAAGTGGATTCTTACTTGATGTGCCAAATGCAAATAATAGATTAGTTATGTCCATTCAATTATTAAAAATTTTTTTTCATGCCAGTTTGGCCATCTCTTTAAGGTTGATGCATTTCACTTGGAAATATGAGACTAGTGATTAACTTAGTGTAAACTCTGAGAACATACGGTGGTGGACTTAAATGTGCATTTTTATTTCTATTTTCTCATATAGCTTAACTTTAAAGGGATTTAGTTTATGTAAGAATTTTTTTTATTGAATTGCTACTATAAACCAGTGCTCACATGTGGAGGTACAAAGCTAAACGAAATACTGTCCCTGACCTCATGAAACCTGTAGTGTGGAGGGAACTGTAGACAAATAAAAAGAAAATTTTTATTCACGGGGTAAGTTCTATGAAAGGGGAGGGGGGGTGTTTGCCATGAATTCAAAATGATATTGGAGGAACATTTCTTTTGGATTTCTTTTTGATCAGAAGGAACACCAATTAATTTTTTTTTTAACTCAGGAATATCTTCTATTTAACAATCACTGGCTGTATGCAAGATACCCATTGCTATCGAGTCTATTCCGACTCATAATGACCCTATAAGACAGAGTAGAACTGCCCGATAGGGTTTCCAGGAGTACCTGCTGGACTCAAACTGCCAACCTTTTGGTTAGCAGCCGAATGCTTAACCACTGAGCCCCCAGGGCCCCATATGCAAGATATGTGTTGCACAAAATACCTGTAGGGATCTTTGATTTGGAGAACATTTTGTTTAAATACAGCGGTACGTATACACACATACATATTTTTACATGAACATTGTACACAAAACATTACATTTTACTTATACTGTTAATAAATTATGGGATATCTGCATTTTAGCTACCAAAACATACTCTGAAGTTGATGTAACTATCATGATGTCCAGTCATTTTTGCGTCCCTGTCATTCCTTTCTTCAACTCATAGAAGGACATCATGACAGTTACATCAACTTCAGAGTAGACACTCCTTAATGGATTAACAGTATAAGTCAATAAAGTATGATGTAATGTTTTGTGTACAATATTCATGAGTCACAGTTGACTCAATGACAATGGGTTTGTCTTTTGTTTTGTTTGGCCATTTCTTTGCAACAGAAAACAGTGTCCTGATTTTTATAGTTCTCTGGCACACAATCAATGCCTCAGTTATATGGAGCGTCCTTATGGAAAAGTTACATCATATTTAAAAACATGGCATTACTAGGACAGCTTCGTAGGGTCATGGAGTCAACTTCTTTGAAGGATACGTCAGCGGGTACTGAAACACTTATCAGTGGTATCACTACTCTTGCCCTCTGATAGTGTATTGCTATTGTAGGCATGTATACTCATTAGTATACATTAGTATACCTCATTAGTACTGGAGAGAAGTTCTTCACCATAGTAGTAGGGTACTGGAGATAGGGAGAGAGGGAGCTGGGATATTTCACATGACAAGTTTCTTTGCACATTCAAGTGTTTTGAGAGGCAGCTCAATTCTAAGAAGCAGGTCTGTGGTCTTAAATCTGCTGAGAAGATCATTAATTATCTGTGTAAATGTTGGAGAGGGGCAGTGTGGATAATGAAATTGAATTTATTTGAACATAGGAAGTTTTCATATTGACTGTTCAAGTTGCTATTTGTGCAAAATATAAAATTCACTAATTAGGAGATTTTCCGAGATTTTTACATGTACCATATTTTCATGCTTAGTAGAAATATATATAAAGCATAATTTATTTAGCTATATATTTTTATTTAAATATCTTCTACTTTGTTTAATTCCTGCATATTTATATTATCCAAAAAACCTGACTTAATCTCATTCTTAACTAGATTTACAAACTAAAAGCGTAAGAGCTATATATGGGAAAATTTATGGGCTTCTTTTTTCATTAATCTAATCAAGAATAGACTAAAAAAAATCAAGAATAGACTAGACTAAGTTAAGTGTTCACTCTTTATAGAATATCACAGATAAGATTAAAAATAGATTTCTTAATAACACATTTAATGTAAAATAAGAGATTTTGATATAGGCTATAAAAAGATTTTCTTCTGACTTCATTATTTTATTTTCTCATTCATATAAAAAACTCCCAAGTGTCTTGATCTTTTTTCTTTAATTTCAACAATTAAACTTTACCCACAATGGTTTTGAAGAGGATTTATATTGTGTAGTAGCTGTTTGTACATTTAATTAATTTTTCCTGTCAGTATTGAAGAATTTTATCCATTTGTTGGTAGTTACAGCGAAGATGAAGTTTAAGAAATAATTAAGATATGGGTTGTTTTGCTCTCTGATAAATATTAAATGTCTTTAAAATTTTAGTGTCTCTTTCTCTTGTTAGCTTAATTAAAGTTGAATTATTTTAAGCAACATTTGTATGTTTTAGTGATTCTAAAAGTTTAATCTGCCTGTAAGATACATTTTTCTTTTGACACACTGCCTCATACTGTTTTCTGTAATAGCACTTTTATATCTACAATTTGTCTCTCTTTAATGCTATAATTTTACAGAAAGCCTAAGAGTTTTAGATATTTGTAGGTCTCCACCAGTGCACCCTTTCCTTTTTGGCCTGTGACTGGATCTTAATTTCTTCATAAATTTTGTAATGCTAATCATTTTTTAACTTTTAGAGTTGCATCCTGGTTTCATTGTTCTAAATTGAGAGATTGACTTTGAATTAGTCATTGCACATTGCCATTCAACAAGTTTATGCAAAAAGGAGCTTAGTCAAAGAAACTTTCGTGTGAGGCAATAAAATATGAACTAAACCCATTAAAAAAACCATTGCCCTCAAGTCGATTCCAACTTATAGGAACCCTATAGGACACAGTAGAACTGCTCCATAGGGTTTCTAGGAGCTCCTGGCTAATATGAACTGCCAACGTTTTGGATAGCAGCTGTAGCTCTTAATGACTATGCCACCAGGGTTTCCAAAATATGAATTAGTACTTTTAAATGAGATCCTAATATATGAACCCAAGTCCAATCACAATGAAATATCTAACAAAACACTTCTTCTTAGATAGATGCTTCTCTCATTTCAAGTAATTTTTTAGTAGAACACCTTTCCACCATTATAAAATAATTTGGATATGAAAAACATTATGACAGTTCATTGACCACAATTCATTAAACTTTACCTCAAATACTATATTATGTGAAATAATAAAACTTTGGCCACCACATACAGGTAGTCCCCCACTTAAAAATCAGTTCTGATAAGTTGAATACCTAATTTTTGTAAAAATATTCATAATTATTGCCTTTTATTATCAGTATCTTATAAATCCAATCTTTATTTTACTTTGGGGGTTGGAAACATTAAATATAAACTTACAGAGATATTTTAGTACATACATACATAAAAAAATACACAAATCATAAAAATTTACTCTGATGATGAAGAAGCATTTTGTCAGCTGTTGTAATAACTCCACTTGCGAAAGGTTCCAGATCATCTGGATTATCCCTGAGAATGGTGATGGCATTTCTAGTTAGAAAATTAGTGAGAGTTGTCTGTTTGGTCCTTTATTTTTTTCTTCATATGTTTCACAGTAACATCTCACTGCTTCCTGAATCTACCTATCGACTTTAGCAAAGCAATCTGTATTTCTCTATGTTTTCAAGCAACCGAAGCCTCTTAGTTTAAAAAAAAACTCCAGCTAATCTTTTTACTGTAAAATTGTTTGACAACTTCTCTCCTTCTTTTTCCCCAGTATTTCTTTCTTCTTCAGCATATCTTTCCTCTTCAAAATCCATTCATTCCTGATTTGTCAATCCCCCTTCTTTGTGATCTATGAGCTGCTCCACATTGGCAAAATCAAGTTCTAAATTCAGTGTTCTTGCCACATGGATGATTTCTCCACTGATCTCTTCCATCGTATTATCCTGATAAAATGCTTGGCTCGTGTTCACATAACTCAGTAATTTTTCCCATATCCCCTTCATGCATTTTCCCATAACTTCCTCCCAGGAAGATGCAATGTTCCAGGTATACTGATGGTTGTAATTGTGGTTTGTCATAACTTGAATACGTTGTAAGTCAGGGACTACCTGTATGGTGTTTAGACATAAAACAGAAGATAAATCATGTGCTTTAGTTTGTTAATTTTTTATTATAAAATATATCATAAATAGTTAAGTTTATGGAGATTTTTGGACATTTGATATTCTGATTGTGTTCTATTTTGATATTCCCAAAATATATTATCTATAGATTACAGTCACGTTGTTGGCCAGGGCTGCAGTCATCTGAAGGGGCTGAAGAATCTGCTTTGAAACTCACTCATGTAGCTGTCAGTAGGAGGATTCAGTATCTCCTCATTTGAACCTTCCCATAGGACTGGTCACATAACGTGACAGCTGACTTCCCCCAGAGTGAAGAGTGAAGAGAGTGAGAGAGAGAAGAAAACAAACAAACAAGAGCAAGAGGGTGGACCCAAGATGGAAGCCACAGTCTTTTCATAACTTAATCTTGGAAGTGATGTCCTATCATTTCCCTTGTATTCTTTTCACTAAAAACGAGTCACTAAGATTAGCCTATTTCTTGATTGGATGAGTATTAAAGAAAATTGTGGCTGTGTATTTAAAACTACTATAGTGATCATGTTCGCTCAACACAATGCAATTATGTTGGAAATAAGTAACCAAAACACAATGGGAAGAAGAAAACTGTGGACTTGGAAATTTTAAAAAATCATTTATGAATAATTCATGGATCAAAAAGAAATTAAAATAGTAATAAGAAAATAAGTAGACTAGAACTATAATAAAGATACTATATATCTCAACTTGTGGGAAGCAATTGAAGTAGTATTTGAAGGTAAATATGTATAGCCTTAACAAAAAGACTGATAATTAATGAGCTGAGCATACAAATCGTGATGAAAGGAGATGAATTATAGAATAAACGTGAAGGATGTAAAAGAGAGGATACCATAATAGCAAGATAGGAAACTGACAAATTTGAAAAGCAGAGACTAGAGCGTATCAAGAAAGCCAAATGCTCTTTCTTTGTAAAACGTAGTAGAATTGACCAATGCTTTACAAAATTGATCAAAAAAATGAAAAAAGAAAATATCCAACTTAGGTATGAAAAAATATATCTGCAAATACTTTTAATGTTAGAAATATAAGTATATATTACTTTACTACTTATTGCTCTCGGGTTGATTCAAACTCATAGCGACTCTAAAGGACAGAGTGGAACTGCCCATAGGGTTTCCAAGGAGCCCGTGGTGAATTTGAACTGCCGACCTTTTCTTTAGCAGCTGTAACTCTTAACCACTACACCATCAGGGTTTCCAAGTATATATTAAAAAAATATAGACGAAATGGACAATTTCCTACAAAAATATAACTTATGAAAAGGTGCCTCAAAAAAGAAATAGACATTAAATAGTTATATAGCCATTAGATAAACTAAATAAATAGATTAAAATTTCTTCACAGAACAACACTATGCCCAGATGTTTTTAACTGTTAGCTTTATTATGTATAAAAAGATAGCCCAACATGGGGAAAAACAGCAAAGGCACACTACACAGAAGAAACGTGACTGGCAAATAAACATACAAAAAGTGATTCAACCTCATTAGTTGTGAGGAAACTGAAAACAATAACACAATGGGATATGATTCAAACCACTTGCCACAGTAAGAATTTAAAATATGGCAGGTATTGGTGAGAGTATGAAGCAATCTAATTCCTATATAATGCAGAGGGAGTTAAGTTGGTATGACTATTATGGAAAACAAATTGAAGTTATCTTTTAAATTTGAATAAATGAGTATCTTGTGGTGTAGAGGTGCCACTCTTAGAAATACCCTCTAATAAATACCTTTCAGTATAAATAATTCAACTGTGGTATATTTATTTAATGGAATACCGTGCAAGAGTGAAAATGAATCAGCTACAATTACATAAAAAAAAAAAAAGACTTCATTGCTGTTGTTTGGATTAACTCCCCTCCCACCTCCCCCGTCCCAAACTGCATTTATAATTTTGTGACTGAGGATCATTTGTTTGTTAATGTACTGTGCCTTTAACTTTAGACAACTTTTTATTTTGATGTCCTGTTGGCTCAGTAATGCTCAAGATACAATTGTTTTGACAAAATAAATTTACTGAACTTGGGCTAAAATCAATAAGGTGGGTAGATATCTTGGACAAAATGTTGACGGCAAAAAACAAAACACGCACACACAAAGAAAGCAAAAATATACAGAAGTTGAAAAAAAATAATGCAATGTAAATTTATGTAAAATATGACACAATTTTCAAAATAGTACTTACCCCTGAGGGAGAGAGGTAGTATCAGTTCAGGGAAGACAAAAAGGGGCTTTAAAGATACAATTTATTTTGTATTTCTTAAGCTGATTGATGGGTACATTAGCTTCATTTTATTTTTCTTTATCCCTTATGTTCGGTACTCAATATTTAATATGAATAATTTTACATGAATATAGTACCAGTCTGGCCATAATAATTAATTTCTTCTAGTCCTTTCAACACAGGAAGCATCATGACTGTCTGCATAAAGATTGTTACATTATTGATGTTAAATTTAAACATCCTGTAACTAAGTTATTTTGTTAAAGATAAAATGCATTTTATTTGATGTAGGAATTAAAGTTATAATCCTTTCTGTTATAATTGGGTTATAAATAATTTTTTCAACATACGATGCTAAGTGTAATTTTTTTTTTGTCATAACAAAATGGATTCACTTGGACTTACATTATAACATGTGCCCCTTTCAAGGCACCGCTTTTGTGTGTGTGTTTTGTTTTTAATAGAAGCTTTATATATACATGGAGCCTGGATAGTGCAGTGGTAAAGCGTTTGGCTAACCAAAAGGTCGGCAGGTGGAATCCACCAGCCGCTCCTTGGAAACACTACGGGCAGTTCTATGCTGTCCTATAGGGAGCTATGAGTCAGAATCGACTCAAAGGCAACGCGTTTTGTTTTGTTTTATGTATACATACCAATGGAATTGCTGGGTCATGTAATAAGTCTATGATTAACATTTTGAGGAATTGAAAAAAAATTATTTCTAAAGTGGCCACACCATTTTGCAATCCTATGAACAATGAAATGTGTGAGTGTTCCAATTTCTTCTATCCTCACCAACAATTGTTACTATCTTTTAAAAAAAAATTAATGGGCTTTAAGTGAAAGTTTACAAATTGAGTCAGTCTCTCATACAAAAATTTATATATATCTTGTTATATACTCCTAATTGCTCTCCCCCAATGAGACAGCACACACCTTCCCTCCACTCTCTATTTTTGTGTCCATTTGGCCAGCTTCTGACCCCCTCTGCCCTCTCATCTCCCCTCCAGACAGGAGATGCCAACATAGTCTCATGTGTCTACTTGATCCAAGTAGCTCACTCTTCACCAGTATCATTTTCTATCCCATAGTCCAGTCCAATCCTTGTCTGAAGAGTTGATTTTGGGAATGGTTCCTGTCTTGGGCTAACAGAAGGTCTAGTCTCAGTCAGACCATTAAGTCTGGTCTTTTTACGAGAATTAGGGGTCTGCATCCTAATACTCTCCTGCCCCCTCAGCAGTTGTCTGTTGTGTTCCCTGTCAGGGCAGTCATCAGTTGTAGCCAGGCACCATCTAGCTCCTCTGGTCTCAGACTGATAGAGTCTCTGGTTTATGTGGCCCTTCCTGTCTCTTGGTCTCATAATTACCTTGTGTCTTTGGTGTTCTTCATTCTCCTTTGCTCCAGGTGGGTTGAGACCCATTGATGCATCTTAGATGGCTGCTTGCTAGTGTGTAAGACCCCAGAAGCCACTGTCCAAAGTGGAATGCAGAATGTTTTCTTAATAGTTTTTATTATGCCAATTGACTTAGATGTCTCCTGAAACCATGGTCCCCAAACACCAGCCCCTACTATGCTGGCCTTCAAAGTGTTCAGTTTATTCAGGAAACTTCTTTGCTTTTAGTTTAGTCCAGTTGTGCTGACCTCACCTGTATTGTGCTGTCTTTCCCTTCACCTAAAAGAATTCTTATCTACTATCTAATTAGTGAAAACTGCTCTCCCTTCCTCCCTCCCTCCCACCCGCCTCTCGTAACCATCAAAGAATATTTTCTTCTCTGTTTCAACTATTTCTCCAGTTATTATAATAGTGGTCTTATACAATATCTGTCCTTTTGCAACTGAGTAATTTCACTAAGTGTAATGCCTTCCAGATTCCTCCATGTTATGAAATGTTTCACAGATTCATCATTGTTCTTTATCAATGCGTAGTATTCCATTGTGTGAATATACCGTAATTTATTTATCCTTTCATCCACTGATGGGCACCTTGGTTGCTTCCATCTTTTTCTATTGTAAACAGTGCTACAATAAATATGGGTGCATGTATCTGTTCATGCAAAGGCTCTTAATTCTCTAGGATATATTCCAAGGAGTGGGATTGCTGGATCGTATGGTAATTCTATTTCTAGTTTTTTTAAGGAAGCACCAGATCAATTTCCAAAGTGGTTGTACCATTTTACATTCCCACCAGCAGTGTATAAGTGTTCCAGTCTCTCCATAACCTCTCCGACATTTATTATTTTGTGTTTTTTGGATTAATGCCAGCCTTGTTGGAGTGAGATGGAATCTCGTTGTAGTTTTGATTTGCATTTCTCTAATGGCTAAAGATCTTGAGCATTTCCTCATATATCTGTTAGCTACCTGAATGTCTTCTTTAGTAAAGTGTCTGTTCATATCCTTTGCCCATTTTTTAATTGGGTTATTTGTCTTTTTTGTAGTTGAGTTTTTGCATTATCATGTAGATTTTAGAGATCAGATGCTGATCGGAAATGTCATAGATAAAAACTTTTTCCCAGTCTGTAGGTAATCTGTTATCTAGTTTCTCTTCTGCATTGTTAGTAATGTTTTGTATGCTGTTTATGCCATGTATTAGGGCTCCTAGCTTTGTCTCTATTTTTTCTTCCATGATCTTTATTGCTTTAGCTTTTATATTAAGTCTTTGATCCATTTTGAGTTAGTTTTTGTGCATGGTGTGAGGTATGGGTCTTGTTTCATTTATTTGCAGATGGGTATCCAGTTATGCCAGCACCATTTGTTAAAAAGACTGTCTTTTCCCCATTAAACTGACTTTGGGCCTTTGCCAAATATCAGCTGCTCATCTGTGGATGGATTTATGTCTGGATTCCCAATTCTGTTCCATTGGTCTATGTATCTGTTGTTGTACCAGTACCAGGCTGTTTTGACTACTGTGGCAGTATAATAAAAAAAAAATAGGTTGTGGAATAAGGTAGAGTGAGGCTTCCCACTTTGTTCTTCTTTTTCAGTAATGCTTTACTTTCTTTCCCTTCCATATGAAGTTGGTGATTTGTTTCTCCATCTCATTAAAAAAATGTTGTTGGAATTTGAATAGGAATTGCATTGTATCTATAGATCGCTTTTGGTAGAATAGACATTTTTACTATGTTAAGTCTTCTAATCCATGAGCAAAGCATGTTTTTCAACTTATGTAGCTTTCTTTTGGCT
This sequence comes from Elephas maximus indicus, assembly GCF_024166365.1. Lineage (NCBI taxonomy): Eukaryota > Metazoa > Chordata > Mammalia > Proboscidea > Elephantidae > Elephas > Elephas maximus. Next base: position 149,392,445 of record NC_064846.1, on the reverse strand, counting down.
TCTTGCAGTAGCATCTTATAGTTTTCTTTGTATAGGTCTCTTACATCTCTGGTAAGATTTTTTCCTAATTATTTTATCTTCTTTGGGGCTACTGTAAATGGTATTGACTTGGTGGTTTCCTCCTCGATGTTCCTTTTGTTGGTGTAGAGGAATCCAACTGATTTTTGTATGTTTATCTTGTATCTTGATACTCTGCTGAACTCTTCTATTAGTTTCAGTAGTTTTCTTGAGGATTCTTTAGAGTTTTCTGTGTATAAGATCTTGTCATCTGCAAATAGATATACTTTTACATCTTCCTTGCCAATCTGTATGCCCTTTATTTCTTTATCTAGCCTAATTCCTCTGCCTAGGACCTCCAACACAATGTTGAATAAGAGTGGTGATAAAGGGCATTCTTGTCTGGTTCCTGATTTCAAGGGGGAATGCTTTCAGACTCTCTCTATTTAGGATTATGTTGGCTATTGGCTTTGTATAAATGCCCTTTATTATGTTGAGGAATTTTCCTTCTATTCCTATATTGCTGAGAGTTTTTTTTCATGAATGGGTGTTGGACTTCGTCAAGTGCTTTTTCTGCATCAGTTGATAAAATCATGTGGTTCTTGTCTTTTGTTTTACTTATATGATGGATTACATTAATTGTTTTTCTAATGTTGGACCATCCTTGTATACCTGGTATGAATCCCACTTGGTCATGGTGAATTATTTTTTTGTTATGTTTTTGAATTCTATTGGCTAGAATTTTGTTGGGGATTTTTGTATCTAAGTTCGTGAGGGATATAGGTCTGTAATTTTCTTTTTTTTTTGTGATGTCTTTACCTGGTTTTGCTATCAGGGATATGTAGGCTTCATAGAATGAGCTTGGAAATATTCCTTCCTTTTCTATGCTCTGAAATACCTTTATTAGTAGTGGTGTTAACTCTTCTCTGAAAGTTTGGTAGAACTCTGCAGTGAAGCCGTCTGGACCAGGGCTTTTTTTTTTTGTTGGGAGTTTTTTGATTACCTTTTCAATCTCTTCTTTTGTTATGGGTCTATTTAGTTGTTCTACCTCTGTTTGTGTTAGTTTAGGTGGGTAGTGTGTTTCTAGGAATTTATCCATTTCTTCTAGGTTTTTAAATTTGTTAGAGGACAAATTTTTGTAGTAATCTGATATGATTCTTTTAATTTCAGTTGGGTCTGTTGTAATATTGCCCTTCTCTTTTCTTATTCGTGTTGTTTGCTTCCTCACCTGTTTTTCTTTTGTTAGTTTGGCCAATGGTTTATCAATTTCGTTGATTTTTTCAAAGAACTAGCTTTTGGTCTTGTTAACTCTTTCAATTGTTTTTCAGTTTTCTATTTCATTTAATTCTGCTCTAATTTTTATTATTTGCTTTCATCTGGTGCCTGAGGGTTTCTTTTGTTGGTCTCTTTCTATTTGTTCAAGTTGTGGGGATAATTCTTTGATTTTGGCCATTCTTTTTGTCTGTGTACATTTACTGATGTAAGTAGACTTCTGAGCACTGCTTTCGCTGTGTCCCAAAGGTTCTGATAGGAAGTGTTTTCATTCTTCTTGGATTCTATGAATTTTTTTATTCCATCCTTAATGTATTCTATGACCCCATTGTTTTTCAGCAGGGTATTGTTCAGTTTCTAAGTGTTTGATTTCTTTTCCCTGCTGTTTCTGTTATTAATTTGTACTTTTATGGCCTTCTGGTCAGAGAAGATGCTTTGTAATATTTCAGTGTTTTGGATTCTGCTAAGGCTTGCTTTATGACCTAATATGTGGTCTATTTTAGAGAATGTTCCATGTGCGCTAGAAATAAAAGTATACTTGGTTGCTGTTGGGTGGAGTGTTCTGTATATGTCTATGAGGTCAAGTTGGTTGATTGTGGCATTTAGATCTTGCATGTCTTTATTGAGGTCTTTCTGGAGGTCCTGTCCTTCACCGAAAGTGGTGTGTTGAAGTCTCCTAGGATAACATTCGAGCTGTCTGTCTCACTTTTCAGTGCTGTTAGAGTTTGTTTTATGTATCTTGCAGCCCTGTCATGGGGTGCATAAATATTTAATATGGTTATATCTTCTTGGCATATTGTCCATTTAATCATTATATAGTGTCCTTCCTTGTCCTTTGTGGTGAATTTAACTATAAATTCTATTTTTTTGGAAATTAATACTGCCACTCCTGCTCTTTTTTGATTGTTGTTTGCTTGATATATTTTTTCCATCCCTTGAGCTTTAGTTTATTTGTGTCTCTAAGTCTAAGGTGTGTCTCTAAGTCTAAGGTATGTCTCTTGTAGACAGCATATAAATGGACCGTTTTTTTTTTTTTTATCCATTCTACCATTCTTTGTCTCTTTATTGGTGCATTTAGTTCTTCTCTGGTTCCGGAGGTGTGAGTAGGCTGTGAAGCTGGCTACTTCTCCCTGAGGAAACTGTGGCTGAATGCTACCACTAGCTCGCCACAGCCACTCCTGGGAATTGTGCCTGAGGGAGCCCAGTGATTCAGGTCCATTAGCTCCTCTCCACTTCTCAACCATCTCTCCCTTCCGCTGCCGCTCAGACCATTTTCTAACTTTGCCTTTGATGTTCAGGGCTCCTGGCTTGTCATAAATATAATCATTTCACTTGTTTTTTGGGGGTCTTTGTTGTAAGAGGGATCGCAGGAAGCATCTGGCTATTCCACCATCTTAGCCCCACCCTCACTATCTTTTTTTTTAATTTCAGCCATCTTTGTGGGTATGAAGCAGTATCTCATGTAGGTTTTAATTTGCATTTTGTATTTCTTAAGCTGAAACAATCACTAATGCCAAAGATGAAGAAATTAATGATTTACCAACTTCTGCAGTCTGAAATTGATCAAACATGCAATCAAGATGCATTGATAATTATTGATGCTTGGATTTCAAACTCTGGAGACAAGCAGGATCAGTAGGTGGAAAATATGACCTTGTTGATAGAAATGACTCCAGAGACTGCATGATAGAATTTTGTAAGACCAACAAAGTAATCATTGTAAATACATTTTCTCAAAAACGTAAAAGGTGACTATATACATGGACCTCGCACGATGGAACACACAGGAATCAAATTGTCTACGTGTGTGGAAAGAGACGGTAGAGAAGCTCAGTATCATTATTTAGAACAAGGCCAGGGGCCAACTGTGGAAGAGACCATCAATTGCTCATATATAAGTTCAAGTTGAAGCTGAAGAAAATTAAACAAATCTACGACAGTCAAAGTACAACCTTGAATATATCTCATCCGAATTTAGAGACCATCTCAAGAATAGATATAATTACTGAAGACCAAATGAGTTTTTGGATGATATCAGGGACATCATACATGAAGAAAGCATAATGTCATTAAAAAGACAGAAAAGAAAGAAAAGACCAATGGATGTCAGAAGAGACTCTGATACTTGCTCTCGAACATAGAGTAGCTAAAGCAAATGGAAAAAAATGCTTACGTAAAAGAGCTGAACAGAAGATAGCATAGAGCAGCTCGACAAGACAAAGTAAAGTATTATAATGACATGTGCAAAGACCTGGAGTTAGAAAACCAAAAGGGAAGAACATGCTAGCATTTCTCAAGCTGAGAGAACCAAAGAAAAAATTCAAGCCGTGAGTTGCAATATTGAAGAATTCTACTTGCAAAATATTGACCGACACAGGAAGCGTCAGAAGAAGATGGAAGGAATACACAGAGTCACTGTACCAAAATGAATTGGTTGATGTTCAGCCATTTCAGGAGATAGTGTATGATTAAGAACCCATGGTATTGAAGGAAGAAATCCATGTTACACTGAAGACGTTGGAGAAAAACAAGTCTCCAGGAATTGATGGAATACCAATTGAGATGTTTTTAACAAACGGATGCAGCACTGGAAGCTACCTGGCCAACCAACTGCAAGAGATTTGTATATGTGCCCATTCCAAAGAAAAGTGATCTAACAGAATGCAGAAACAATATCATTAAAATCTCATGCAACTATAATTTTGCAGAAGATAACTCAAAAACTGTTGCAGCAGTACATCAAGAAGGAATCGCCAGAAATTCAAGCAGGCTTCAGAAGAGGATGTGGGAGAGGGATATTGTTGCTGATGTCAGGTGGATCTTGACCAAAAGCAGAGAATACCAGAAAGACATTTACCTGTGTTTTATTTACTTTTTTTTTTATTGACTATGCAAAGGCATTTGACTGTGCATCATAATTATGGAATTCCAGAACACTTACTGTGCTCGTGCAGAACCTGTACGTAGAGCAAGAGTTAGTCCTTTGAATAGAACAAAGGCATACTGCATGGTTTAAAATCAGGAAAAGTGTGTCAAGGTTGTGTCTTTTCACCATACTTATTCAATCTGTATTCTTAGCAAGTAACCTGAGAAGCTGGATTATATGATTTGCAGATGACACAACCTTTATTGCTGAAGGCAAAGAGGACTTGAAGCACTTACTAATGAAGATCAAAGAGTATAGCCTTCACTATGGATTACACTTCAACGTAAAGAAAAGAAAAATCCTCACAACTGGACCAATAAGCAACATCATGATAAACAGAAAAAATATTGAAGTTGTCAAGGGTTTCATTTCATTTGAATCCACAATCAATGCCCATGGAAACAGCAGTCAAGAAATCTAATGACATATTGCATTGGGCAAAAATCTGCTGCAAAAGACCTCTTTCAAGTGTTTAAAAAAAAAAAAAAAAGCAAAATGTCACTCTGAGGACTAAGGTGGGCCTGATCCAACCCATGGTAATTTCAGTTGACTTGTATACATTTTTTTAAGAAAGCTGAGCAATGAATAAGGAAGACCTAAGAAGAACTGATGAATTGAATTCTGGTGTTGGCACAGAATATTGAATATGCCATGGACTGCCTGAAAAATGAACACATTTGGCTTGAAAGAAGTACAGCCAGAGGATCCTTAGAAGCGAGGATTGCAAGACTTTGTCTCACTTACTTTGGACATGTTATCAAAAGGGACCAGTTCCTGGAGAAGGACATTGTGCTTCGTAAAGTACAGGGTCAGCGGAAAAGAGGAAGACCTTCAACGAGGTGGACTGACAGAGTGGTTGTGACAGTGGGCTCAAACCTAGTAAGGACTGTGAGAATGGCATAGGACTGGGCAGTATAGCAAACCTATAGGACAGAGTAGAACTGCCGCATAGGGTTTCCAAGGAGCAGCTGGCGAATTCAAACTGCCGGCCTTTTCTTTAGCAGCCAAACTCTTAACCACTGAGCCACCAAGTTTCATGATGATGTCTAATGTATTCTCGGTCTTGTGTTCTCGGTCTCATAAGTAGAAGCCATTGCCTAACCTAAAGTCCATAGTCTGACATTCTAGAAGTGTTTCTCATTAGAATACTTTTCTTTTTTATGCTATAGTTTGTCAATTTTTTCATCATTTTATGCTTCATTTTTTTAAGTCTACTAATATTTTCAGTGTTTAAAAAATAATTCTAATACTTTAGGGTGTATTTTAAGTACTTTTAAAAGTTCAGTATTTAATTATTTGAAGAGCTTCACTTGCTGATTGTTTCTTCTACTCAGTACTTTTTAACATAAAAAACATATAGACTTGCAATTCCCCTAAATTGAGAATCCTGTTAAGATAATTATTCGTTCAGTCATGAAAACTGTTTCCAAAATTAAATATCTGTTGTCATTCAATAAAAAGTAAACTAAAAATAAAAAAAAAAATAAGATCTGGAAAATTCTCCCAAATTCATCTCAACTTGAGAAGTCAAATCTAAATTGGTAAATATTTAGAAAAGTATAGAATTTTATGACAGTCAACTGAAATAAGTTACCTTTATTTGGAAAATAAATAACCTGATTTATTTTTTCTATGCTCTTCTTTAGACAATTAAAAATAATGCCTTATCATTTTATTCTTTTATTTTTTTATTCAAAATAACTTCTAGCATTTGCCTTTAGATCGGTACAAATTCAATCCAATTTCAACCATCTACGTTTGCTGTGTATCATGACTCCGTTGAGCTTCTTCACAACCCCCACAACCGTCTCAAATATTTAAAGATTTAATTGCATTCTAGAGAGTTCATGTACAATATACAACATATTAAGTGACAACAGGTGGGAATGGAGAACAATTGGGCCTTTTCCTTGATATTTTGTGTGTGCAATTGATGATAGAGAAATAGGCCCTGATTTAAAACCTGTTACATAACATAGCAAGATGTAGGAAATTTTTGGTTCAGTGATAGAATTCTTGCTTTCCATGTGGGAGATCTCAGTTCTATTCTTGGCCAGTGCACATCAAGTGCAGTCACCACCTGTCCACCAGTGGAGGCTTGCATGTTTCTATGATGCTGAACAGGTTTCAGTGGAGCTCCCAAACCAAGAAGGCCTAGGAAGAAAGGCCTGCTGATTTATTTCCAAAAATCAGCCAGTGAAATCCCTGTGAATCACAATTGTCTGATCCTATTGTGCATGAGGTCGCAATGGTTAGGGGCTGACTTCGTGGCAGGTAACAACAGGAATTTTTTTTTAAATTTTTTAAATTGTACTTTGGATGAAGGCTTACAGAGTAACTAGTTTCTCATTAAACAATTAGTATATATATTGTTTTGTGACATTGGCTGCCAACCCCATGGCATGTCAACACCCTCCCCTTGTCAACCTTGGGTTCCCCATTACCAGCTTTCCTGTCCCCTCCTGCTTTCTAGTCTTTGCCCCTGGACTGGTGTGCCCCTTTAGTCCCATTTAGTTTTATGGTTCTGTCTAATCCTTGGCTGAAGTGTGAACCTCAGGAGTGACGTTATTACTGAGCTAAAAGGGTGTCTGGGGGCCATACTCTCAGTTTTTCTCAGTCTCTGCAGGCCAGTAAGTCTGGTCTTTTTTTGTGAGTTAGAATTTTGGTCTACATTTTTCTCCAGCACTGTCTGAGACCCTCTATTGTGATCCCTGTCAGAGCAGTCAGTGGTGGTAGCCAGGCACCATCTAGTTGTACTGGATTTGGTCTGGGGGAGGCCATGGTAGATGTAGTCCACTAGTATTTCCCTTGTATCTTTAGTTTCCCTTGTATCTTTAGTTTTCTTCATGATTCCTTGCTCCTGAAGGGATGAGACCAGTGGAATATCCTACACGGCTGCTCACAGGCTTTTAAGACCCCAGATGCTACTCACCAAAGTAGACTGTAGAACATTTTCTTTATAAACTGTGTTACGCCAGTTGAGCTAGATGTTCCCAAGATCATGGTCCCCACAGCCCTCAGCCCAGCAATTCGGGTCCCTCAGGGAATTTGGATGTATCTATGGAGCTTCCATGACCTTGCCTTGTACAAGTTGTGCTGGCTTCCCCAGTGTTGTGTACTGTCTTACCCTTCACCAAAGTTACCACTTATCTATTGTCTATTTAGTGTTTTTCCATTCCTACCCTTCTCCTCCCTCGTAACCATCAGAGATTGTTTCTTTTTGCATGTAAACCTTGCCATGAGTTTTTACATTAGTGGTTTCATACATTATTTGTCCTTTTGTGATTGACTTATTTCACTCAGCATAATGCCTTCCAGGTTCATCCACGTTATGAGATGCTTCGTAGATTCATCATTGTTCTTCATCATTGGGTAATACTCCATTGTGTGTATGTACCACAGTTTATCCATTTATTTGTTGATGGGCATCTAGGTTGTTTCCATCTTTTTGCTATTGTGAACCATGCTGCAATGAACGTGGGTGTGCATATGTCTATTCGTGTGATGACTCTTATTTCTCTAGGATCTATTCCTAGGAGTGGGATTGCTGGATCATATGGTATTTCTATTTCTAGCTTTCTGAGGAAGCACCATATCGTCTTCCAAAATGGTTGTACCATTTTGCATTCCCACCAGCAGTGCATAAGAGTTCCAATCTCCCTGTAGGCTCGCCAACATTTGTTATTTCCTGTTTTTTTTTATTCTTGCCGGTAATGCTGGGATGAGATGGTATCTCATTGTGGGTTTGATTCGAATTTCTCTAATGGCTAGTGATCGCGAGCATTTCCTCATGTGTCTGTTGGCCACTTGAATGTCGTCTTTGGTGAAGTGTCCATTTCCTTTGCCCATTTTTTAATTGAATTATTTGTCTTTTTATTGTAGAGGTGTTGAATTTTCCTATAGATTTTAGAGATTAGACCTTTGACTGATTCGTAACAGCCAATTTTTTTTTTCTCTTTTGGTGAAGTCTTGATGAGCATAAGTGTTTAATTTTTAGAAGATCCCAGTTGCCTAGCTTATCAAGAGATTATATTTCTATCACTCTACATCAATCCCTCATGTCTCTTCTATCCAATTCCTATACACCAACAGTAACCTATGTTCTAATTTCTATTATCGTCAATTAATTTTGACTGATCTTGAACTTCATATAAATGAAATTATACGGTAGGCCATCTTTTGTCTAGCTTGTTTTGTTTAATGTAATGTTTTTGAAATTCATTCATATTGTTGTATATGTCAGTAGTTCCTTTTAATTTTTTTAGTTACTGAGTTTTTCCCTATAAATACATAGCAATATTTTATGCATTCTCTTGGAATGGAAATTTTTTTTTTTTAAATGGGTGTTGGACTTTGTCAAATGCCTTTTCTGCATCAATTGATAAGATCATGTGGTTTTTGTCTTTTGTTTTATTTATGTGATGGATTACATTAATGGTTTTTCTGATATTAAACCAGCCTTGCATACCTGGTATAAATCCCACTTGATCAGGGTGAATTATTTTTTTGATGTGTTGTTGGATTCTATTGGCTAGAATTTTGTCGAGGATTTTTGCATCAATGTTCATGAGGGATATAGGTCTATAATTTTCTTTTTTTGTAATGTCTTTACCTGGTTTTGGTATTAGGGAGATGGTGGCTTCATAGAATGAGTTGGGTAGTATTCCGTCATTTTCTATGCTTTGGAATACCTTCAGAAGTAGTGGTGTTAACTCTTCTCTGAAAGTTTGGTAGAACTCTGCAGTGAAGCCGTCTGGGCCAGGGCTTTTTTTTGTTGGGAGTTTTTTGATTACCGTTTCAATCTCTTTTTTTGTTATGGGTCTATATAGTTGTTCTACTTCTGAATGTGTTAGTGTAGGTAGGTAGTGTTTTTCCAGGAATTCATCCATTTCTTCTAGGTTTTCAAATTTGTTAGAGTACAATTTTTCATAATAATCTGAAATGATTCTTTTAATTTCATTTGGTTCTGTTGTGATGTGGTCCTTCTCGTTTCTTATTCGGGTTATTTGTTTCCTTTCCTGTATTTCTTTAGTCAGTCTAGCCAATGGTTTATCAATTTTGTTAATTTTTTCGAAGAACCAGCTTTTGGCTTTGTTAATTCTTTCAATTGTTTTTCTGTTCTCTAATTCATTTAGTTCAGCTCTAATTTTTATTATTTGTTTTCTTCTGGTGCCTGATGGATTCTTTTGTTGCTCAGTTTCTATTTGTTCAAGTTGTAGGGACAGTTCTCTGATTTTGGCTCTTTCTTCTTTTTGTATGTGTGCATTTATCGATATAAATTGGCCTCTGAGCACTGCTTTTGCTGTGTCCCAGAGGTTTTGATAGGAAGTATTTTCATTCTCGTTGCTTTCTATGAATTTCCTTATTCCCTCCTTGATGTCTTCTATAACCCAGTCTTTTTTCAGGAGGGTATTGTTCATTTTCCAAGTATTTGATTTCTTTTCCCTAGTTTTTCTGTTATTGATCTCTAGTTTTATTGCCTTGTGGTTTGAGAAGATGCTTTGTAATATTTCGATGTTTTGGACTCTGCAAAGGTTTGTTTTATGACCTAATATGTGGTCTATTCTAGAGAATGTTCCATGTGCGCTAGAAAAAAAAGTATATTTTGCAGCAGTTGGGTGGAGAGTTCTGTATAAGTCAATGAGGTCAAGTTGGTTGATTGTTGTAATTAGATCTTCCGTGTCTCTATTGAGCTTCTTACTGGATGTCCTGTCCTTCTCCGAAAGTGGTGTGTTGAAGTCTCCTACTATAATTGTGGAGGTATCTATCTCGCTTTTCAATTCTGTTAAAATTTGATTTATGTATCTTGCAGCCCTGTCATTGGGTGCATAAATATTTAATATGGTTTTGTCTTCCTGATCAATTGTCCCTTTTATCATTATATAGTGTCCTTCTTTATCCTTTGTGGTGGATTTAAGTCTAAAGTCTATTTTGTCAGAAATTAATATTGCTACTCTTCTTCTTTTTTGCTTATTGTTTGCTTGATATATTTTTTTCCATCCTTTGAGTTTTAGTTTGTTTGTGTCTCTAAGTCTAAGGTGTGTCTCTTGTAGGCAGCATATAGATGGATCGTGTTTCTTTATCCAGTCTGTGACTCTCTGTCTCTTTATTGATGCATTTAGTCCATTTACATTCAGGGTAATTATAGATAAATAAGTTTTTAGTGCTGTCATTTTGATGCCTTTTTATGTGTGTTGTTGAGAATTTCATTTTTCCGCATACTTTTTTGTGCTGAGGCGTTTTTCTTAGTAAATTGTGAGATCCTCATTTTCGTAGTGTTTGACTTTATGTTAGTTGAGTCGTTACGTTTTTCTTGACTTTTATCTTGAGTTATAGAGTTGTTATACCTTTTTGTGGTTACCTTATTATTTACCCCTATTTTTCTAGGTAAAAACCTAACTTGTATTGTTCTATATCGCCTTGTATCACTCTCCATATGGCAGTTCAATGCCTCCTGTATTTAGTCCCTCTTTTTGATTATTGTGATCTTTTACCTATTGACTTCCATGATTCCCTGTTATGTGTATTGTTTTTTTGTTTTTTTTTTAATTAATCTTAATTTGTTTGTTTTTGTGATTTCCGTATTTGAGTTGATATCAGGACGTTCTGTTTTGTGGCCTTGTGTTGTGCTAATATCTGATATTATTGGTTCTCTGACCAAACAATGTCCTTTAGTATTTCTTGTAGCTTTGGTTTGGTTTTTGCAAATTCTCTAAACTTGTGTTTGTCTGTAAATATCTTAATTTCGCCTTCATATTTCAGAGAGAGTTTTGCTGGATATATGATCCTTGGCTGGCAGTTTTTCTCCTTCAGTGTTCTGTATATGTCGTCCCATTCCCTTCTTGCCTTCATGGTTTCTGCTGAGTAGTCTGAACTTATTCTTATTGATTCTCCCTTGAAGGAAACCTTTCTTTTCTCCCTGGCTGCTTTTAAAATTTTCTGTTTAGCTTTGGTTTTGGCGAGTTTGATGATAATATGTCTTGGTGTTTTTCTTTTTGGATCAATCTTAAATGGGGTTCGATGAGCATCTTGGATAGATATCCTTTCGTCTTCCATGATGTCAGGGAAGTTTTCTGTCAGGAGATCTTCAACTATTTTCTCTGTGTTTTCTGTCCCCCCTCCCTGTTCTGGGACTCCAATCACCCGCAGGTTATCCTTCTTGATAGAGTCCCACATAATTCTTAGGGTTTCTTCATTTTTTTAAATTCTTTTATCTGATTTTTTTTCAGCTATGTTGGTGTTGATTCCCTGGTCCTCCAGATGTCCCAGTCTGCATTCTAATTGCTCGAGTCTGCTCCTCTGACTTCCTATTGCGTTGTCTAATTCTGTAATTTTATTGTTAATCTTTTGGATTTCTACATGTTGTCTCTCTATGGATTCTTGCAACTTATTAATTTTTCCACTATGTTCTTGAATAATCTTTTTGAGTTCTTCAACAGTTTTATCAGTGTGTTCCTTGGCTTTTCTGCAGTTATCCTTATTTCATTTGTGATATCTTTAAGCATTCTGTAAATTAGTTTTTTATATTCTGTATCTGATAATTCCAGGATTGTATCTTCATTTGGGAAAGATTTTGATTCTTTTGTTTGGGGGGTTGGAGAAGCTGTCATGGTCTGCTTCTTTAAGTGGTTTGATATGGATTGTTGTCTCCGAGCCATCACTGGGAAACTAGTTTTTCCAGAAAATCTGCTAAAAAAAAAATGCAGTCAGACCCCTATCAGAGTTCTCCCTCTGGCTCAGGCTATTCGGATGTTAATGAAACCGTGTGGGGAGGGTAGGGGAGGGAACAGAGAGATAGGAGAGTAGCACCTCAGAATATAGCCAGAGTTGCTTGTCTTGCTTGGAATGACTATTATATCTGAGATTCCCGCGGGCACGTCGCCTATGTGTGCTGGCTGTGTGGAGATTGCCCCCAGGGGGTCTGGCCCGCTGGAGTCACGGTCAGATCCTCCGCTTCCAGCCCCACGCTCAGCATCAAGGCTCCCCTACTGGGACCGTGCACTCTCGACTCCAAAATCAGTCGCTGCCTCCCGGGGACTTCTCGTCCCTCCAGCTGCATGGCCGTGCCGCCCCCGTGAACCAGGTGGGCCCCCTCCTGGGGTTAGTTCACATGGGTAGAGCAGCTCCCCGTGCTTGTGCCGTGACCGAGTGTCCCAGCTGGGACGCTGTTCTCCCCGCTCCAATACCAGTCGCTGCCTCCCGGGGACTTCTCCTATCGGCTGCGTCCCACGCCGCCCACGCGACCCGGCTGGGCCCCTTCCCGGGGTTAGTTCAGGGGGGTGGAGCAGCTCTCCGTGTTTATGCCGTACCTGTGTCCAGTCCAAATCCCGGCGAGTCGGTTCCCCGGCTGGGACGCTGCTCTTCCTGCTCCAAGACCAGTCTCTGCCTCCCGGGGACTTCTCCTACCGGCTGCATCCCACGCCGCCCGCGGAACCAGCTGGTCTCCCTCCTGGGGTTAGTTCAGGGGGGTGGAGCAGCTCTCTGTGCTTGTGCCGTACCTGACTGGTACGCTGGCTCCAGGCTCTGGAAACAATCGCTGCTTCCCCGTATTAGTTCGTTCTCCGTCTCTAAATCTGTGTTTGTTGTTCAGGGTTCATAGATTGTTATGTATGTGATTGATTCACTTGTTTTTCCATGTCTTTGTTGTAAGAGGGATCCGAGGTAGCATCTGCCTAGTCCGCCATCTTGGCTCCACCCCGGAATGGAAATTTTTGGGGTTGTTTCAAGTTTGGGGCTATTATGAAGAAAATCCTGGCCTGAATTCTGTAAAGGGCATGAAATGGGAACAGGAAGCCTACTTAAAAGTCTCTGTAAACTTATTAAATGTTTGTTTGTGTTTATATATATATAATGTATTAAAATAGTTACCTTTATACATGATATATCTAATAATAATCATAGGAGTAGTAGTAATGATAGCAGTTAACATTTGTGTGCTTACTTTGTGGGAGGCTCTTTCCTAAGTGCTTCACGTGTTTTATCTCATTTATGTCTCACAACAATTCTATAAAGTGGGTAGATTGCGACATAATATTCTCTGATAAGCAAATTGCAAATTTTAGTAGATATGTAGCTTGCCTAAGTTCACACCTCTAGTGAGTGGCCAAGTGCAAACCTGAATTCTAGTTTCTGCATTGCCATATATTATACTATGCTTGCTGCCTCCTAATAGTTAATGTTTATTAAGCTCTGCTGGGTACACATGTGCACACCTGTGCATATACCTGAAGGTTAGCAGGGGTGTAATCAGAATACAGCATGGAGCACTCGCTCCCTTCTCAGAGGATTATATGAAGTGGGGGTCACAAACTGACGGCCAAGAGGCAGAAGCCAGTCAGTAGATGTGTATTGTTTGACCCACAAAGGGTTTAAAACTTATATTCAATTTGTTGCCAACTTTTAAAAATATGGGTATTATACATTAGAATCTGTATTTCTGGCTTCTCCTGTGAAATCATGATATCTGAAAGCCCTGCTCGTTGCAGTTGTCTGGCCCTGGCCCTCAGCTGACCCGTTGGGACTACAGCCAGCCCTGATGGCTTATTTATGCTTCCTGCAGAGAGACATGTGAGTTTGTGATTCTTGACATAGCCTTTTTGAGTGAGGGAATAGCACAATTCAAAGAAAGAAGGGAGAGTTGAAGGGGTGGGACGTAGCCAGGGATAATCTAGGTAAGGATTCAGCTGCTAACTGAAAAGTTGGCGGTTCAAACCCACCAACTGCTCAACGGGAGAAAGATATGGCAGTCTGCTTCCATAAACATTTACAGCCTTGGAGACCCTATGAGAGCTGTTCTACTTTGTCCTATAGGGTCGCTATGAATCAGAATCGAATTGATGGCAATGGGTTTGTTTTGTTTTTGTCAGTCTGGTTTGGCCCAAAACCATTATGGTAAGGGGGACTATGGTGTGGTTTGAAAGATTTTTCAGAGGAATGACAGCATCAGAGCTTTAGTTTTCTAAAAGGCAAAGTGCCATTCAACTGTGTTTACTTTAACTAAACATAAAAGCTGAACTGCATCAAATTGTAGTTTTTATAGGTCAAGAGGAATCAAATACCTTCAAGTACATATGGTTTGAACATATTAGTTTGCATAGTGGCACTTTATATGAGTCACTTAATGTCATTCATATTCTAAAGTTCATTTGTCTTTTCTGAACCAGAAGAAGGAAACCAATGCAAATACAAACTGTAATACCTTCTCAGTCATTTTCTTTAACTTTTATTTAAAACTCTAAAACATGCTCTTATATTTATTTTTGGAAATGCTGAACTTGCCTAATATTCATTAGGATATTTATTAAATATGTCAAGATGATATTTCCGTATGTTAGGGTAAAACCATTTCAGTTATATAAACAAATAATAAAGTCATCTAAAAATAGAAGATCCTCTTCAAAATGTTGATGCCTAAAAGACAAAATTATGTGGATGGAGGTACGTAAGCTTCAGAGAGCTTTTCTTGTACTAGGCATTTAGCTGCCTTGCAACTGTTCATCAGCACAGGCCTTAAAACAGCTGCTATCAGATTAATTAGAGGGAATCCAGGAAATAAGTCAACTGAATGTAGCCTTCGTGTAAGTGTGTTGAAGGCAATTAAGAATAACTATAGTCATTACTGAGACTTCTAGGAAGTATGCCAAAGGGCTTGAAAGTTATAAAATGCCTTTTGCTTCCCAATTATTAAATATATATACATATATATACACACACTATCTGGTATAGAATACATATATAAACATACTAATAGTCATTAAAATAAATAAAATGGAAATGCTTGAATTAGGGAGTGTTAAGTCCCTTTCCTCTTTGAAGTTGAGGGGATAAGGAAAAAATAGGCCACTTAAACTGGTTTAGAAAGAATAGAGTTTATTTGATGGTGCTCTACGAGGTTTTGCAATGAGGTAGATAAAATTATGTTTCATTCTTACATTATTAGTTTTCATAGCTAATGGAAGGCCTAAAATAAAGCAAGTTAATATTTAAACATCTATAGTTACCTAAGAAGGTTTCCTAATGAGAGATTTATATCGTTAAAAAACTTTCTACTTACCACATGACAAGTCCTCAATACCTGGTCACTCTTATCATCAACATCATTAATAATTATTATCATCATGACTTAGAGGCTGCTTGTCTGGCATCTCATCTTATTTCCACCTTGCTTAGGTCTCTTGGTTATTTTACTGGTTGATTGTGTCTTGCCCCAAGCATAGCAATGGGGAAATCATTATTCTCTTTAACGAATTTTGTCTGTAGCTGGCACCTTAGAAAAACAAAAAATGAGGAAGTGGGAGCTAGGGGCTAGGTGGGTGATGTAGGTTTAAAGGAATAAGTAAAATATGGATATTCCTTCTTATTTAATAAGACTACCAGCTGAATTCAGAGAGGTTAATTTATTTATGAAAGCAGATATTTGATGCATGATTCCATCTTACTGTGTAGGAGAACATTATAGTCCTTTAGACCTGTTTCCATGTCTCCACTGAAGTTTGAATTGGGAAGAGAGGTTGGCTGACATTCCTTATTTTTGAGGCCCTGGTAGTAATTTTTTAAACGGAGTATGAAGTGGGAACAGAAGGGGACTATTTGTAATTCTGTTAAAATTGTTACAGCTGGGAGTGTGACAGGCGGGAGAAGGGACTGACAGGAAATACCCTTCTTATGGCTTCATGCCTCATCTTTCATAGGTAACAGGGCAGTAAGATGAATATTTCTCAGGGGAGACAGGAGAGCCCTGCTGGGCCCTTAGGCACTATTCTCTCACAGAGTGCTACCACAGTTACTGGGAAACTCCTGTCGGGATTTTTATTTTCAGATTTATTTTGATGAACAGACCTTTGGTTTACCAAGCATCCTTCTTACCGCAATCTGATCCTTCCTTCCTTACCTCCGAAGTCCTGCCCACCACCTCCCTCACCATTGCCAACACCACACCACCTCCTTCTCTGAGGTCCCATCTCTTACCCCTTGCAATTTCTACCATTCTTTTTGACTCAGTTCAAATTCCTTCTCCCCAGTGAAGCTTTTGGAGCCCCGGTGGTGCAGTGGTTAAGAGCGCAGACTTCTAACCAAAAGGCCAGCAGTTCGAATCCACCAGCTGTTCTTTGGAAACTCTATGGGACAGTGCTACTCTGCCCTACAGGGTTGCTATGAGTTGGAATCAACTCAACGGCAATAGGCTTGGTTTGGTTTAATGAAGCTTTTACCCATTACTGTGATTTTTTTTGACTTTACATTTTTTTTTTTTTTGTGTCTTTGGGTATTCATGGATTCCTATTATTCTCCTCCCCTACCAGAAACAAATATCCTGGAGTCTCTGTAGGAAAAGCAGTAGGTGCTATGTGGAAATAAAGAGAAAAAAACATATTTTAAAGGTGGATAACATATCAAAGAACTGCAGAGTTAAAAAAAAAACTGGAGGGAGGTCTCAGAATTCTTCTAGTCTAAACCCTTCATTTGAGAGTTCTAGAAACTGAGGCCCAAAGAGCTGATTGACACATCTGGTAAGGAATGAAGTATATTTTTTGACACTAAGTATTAGAGAAATTAAGTCTTGTAATTCCCCATCCAGTACACTTTCCACAACACTACACAGAATCTAGTCCTTGAGTTATGGAATTTGAACAATTTGAACAAAGATGACAAATGTGATTTTGACAGCTGACATAAAGGGACATAAAAGGGCCAAGTATTCCCCAAAGTGGAAATAGACAAAGCAAAGGTGCAGAGAAATGTGTGAAGTCCTTTTAAGGAAGAGCATATCCTTCATTATGCAGTGGAGTATTGAGGCTGGGCGAATAGAGTGGACCCATCCTGGTGAAGGCAATGAAGGATAGCATTTTCTGTAAAAAAAAAAAAAAATTATAAAAACAACTAAAGTTTTGTTTGCTTGTTTTTATTGTGTCATTGAACTGGAAATTCCAAACAACGTCAGTGATAAGTGACTCTTCGCACCCAAAAATATTCTTTGGTCTAAATAATTGGTGCAGTTGTGATTGACTTTTGATAACATACAGGTAAGCTTCAAATTAACACATACTTATTACTTATGTCTTTGAATAAACATTGAATTCTACATGGAAGTTTATTCAGGGAGCTCCCAGTCACACAGATTGCCCTGACACGTGCACACTCAGCTAGTGACACATGTTCGTACTGAGAGTCAGTTTATAAAGGTTTCAAATCACTCCAAGTTGCTTCAGATGGATTTCATATCTCTAACCCTTATAGTACTAAAAAACTACATAATCCTATATTTAAACAGCAGGTTTGAAATAAACCATGTAAGCATAGTAAGTACAAAGGTGAGGAAAAAGAACTTGTTACTTCTATCCTGTTTATTTTATGTGACCACCTGGAGTTTTTATATGTGCTTAAAATTTAAAACAGTGAAACAGAATGCAAACAAGGTATAATTTTGGTTTTTTGGAAAGTGTAAATTTTAGGTCATTAAATTAATTATTTTCCTGTATTTTACCGGTATTTTTGAAATTGAAATTTAATCTTCTTATATATCAGAACCTGTACAAGACAGTAGTAAGCAAAAGAGACTGTATCCTAAGAGAAAATATGTTTAGAAGTAAATTTAATATAGCCATATATTTTCTTAAAATTACAATATTATGCTATTCTAATAATTAAAAATTGATGAAAGTATTCCATTATGATTAAGATAGAATTGGAGCACTAGTGGCACAGTAGTTAAGAGCTACGGCTGCTAACCAAAAGGTTGGCAGTTCAAATCTACCAGCTGGTCCTTGGAAACCCTATGGGGTAGTTCTACTCTGTCTTATAGGGTCACCATGAGTTGCAATTGACTCGACAGCAATGGGTTTGGTTTGGTAAGGAAGTATTGCTATAAAGTGTTACTGCTCAAGATAGTAAAGCAAAAATGTAAATAATTGGACACAATTTTGAAATAATAATATTTTAAAATAATGGCTCCTTTTAATTGTACACAATACCAATTCCTTTTTATAAAATGTTTTCTGAAAACCTAGTGTTCAAGGCATTGAACAAGTCCTGTTGAAAGCGAGATCTATGAACCAGTCCTTAACCTCAAATTGACACAGTATTGATCTATAATGATGATGACAAATGGATGGGAAATATTAGCAGTCAGTGCATATTTATTTAATTTATCATTATTCTATAAGATAGGGAATTTTTATTTACTCTTTCCTTATCTCAGTGACTTGCCTATAAGGAAAATTCAGGTTGTAAGTCTTTCACCCAAAGACAGCTTGAGGGGATTAACTCATTATGAAAATATGATGAAGAAATAATGATATCAGTTAACTCCATTAAAAAATACAGTAATCTCAGAAAAGAATCACTAAGTAAAAGGATATTTCAGAAACTATAAGTGTTTAAAACTATCAAATATTTGAGCTAAGTATGTTGCTTTGAGAGATGAGAAAAACATTATACTACCCAAATTGAGAAGTGCTAGTTATATCTCTTTGAGTGCACCAAAATGATATTGGGCATTGAAGCCTTCCTTTTTTTATCACTTGAAGATGATTTATGGACATAGAATTCTAAAACAATGCAAAGATTGAAAGTAAATTTATACTGGGGTAAATTTGACAAAACACATTTTTTAAACTTTTTATTTTAAAATAATTTTATACTCACAAGAAGTTGCAAAAATACTCTAGAGTGGCCCTGTGCCCTTCACCTGGTTTCTACGGTACATGATCAAAACCAGGAAATTGACATAAGTACAATACTAGTCACTAAACTACAGACCTTATGCAAATCTCACCAGCAATCTCACTTTTTTAACCGTAAAATTTTTAAAGGATTACTGAAAATATCTTCTTTGTAACACTTATTTTCATATGTGTGGGGAAAAAACACCTTAAACTAAACTGATTTTGCTTTATCATAAATAAATATGTACTTATTAATTTTCTAAATATCACGTGTAGTGTCATTGGACTTCATGTCCTTTTATATGACTCAGAAAGGCTTAAACTGCAATATCTAAGATGTGCTTCCCAACAGAGTCACTACTGGTCACCTGGAAGCTAGAACAAGACAGATGCCTTAGTAACAGGAAGGTGTGTGGGAAAAATAGCTTACCTCCCCCAAATCAACTTCTTAACTACGACAGGCATGGAACCTACTTTATAAAAGAAACATGTTTTTTGTGTGTTCTTGTACAACGGTCTTATTTCTGAGCAGATTTACTTCAGCATAACACTATATACTGGATATTTAGTCTTGAATATGAGCAAAGAATTTCAGAGGAAAATAATTTTTAATATAATATGGAAAATATCGTGAATTTTTGTCAAAATGTGACCATTTGAATATTTTAATATCCTACGCTTGATGGAAAACTATTAATATTTTGAAATATCTTTTCCAATTTTTATTGTAGTGAAGTAGGTAATACTTAATATTTCAATCATCTACCAGAAGGTACGTGTAAACTTATTATGTTTACCACAAAGACTTTTATGTCTCCCAAACCCAATGCCGTCGAGTCGATTCTGACTCGTAGCGACCCTATAAGCCAGAGTAGAACTGCCCCCTAGAGTTTCTCTTTTATTTTAATGTCCTTTTATGACTAGGAGAGTAAAATTTCTTATAACCACTCTACCATAATGTATAACTTAACAGGGTAATTTACATAAGAGAAAAAATACAACTCATAGACTAATCACCGAGGGTTACTCATTACAGATTGAAAATTAGAAACCACACAAACACATTTTAGAGACAATAGCAAAAGCTTTTTAGTGCACAAATAAAGTTAAAAGAAAAACAAGGCAAAAGGATAAATGCTTGTTTTTAACTTTGTGAAATATTATTAAGAATACTTTGCCTAAAATTCATTCCTAAACAGAAAAAAAAGTTTTATGCTCACAAAATCCTCTATTTCTAGCGTAAATTAAAAAGGAGGGAAATGGTGATGAAATAGACAATCATCATTTAAACAATGCTTCCCCACCTTTGGTGCACATCATAATAGCCTGGGGAGTGTTTGGGAAGGTATCAGACAAGGTGCACATCATAATAGCCTGGGGAGTGTTTGGGAAGGTATCAGACAAGGTGCACATCATAATAGCCTGGGGAGTGTTTGGGAAGGTATCAGACAAGGTGCACATCATAATAGCCTGGGGAGTGTTTGGGAAGGTATCAGACAAAACCCAGTAAGTAGTAGTCTGAAAATCACCAGATAGAACACAATTTTCATGCGACATTCAAAAGACCAAGTCTGGTAACATTGGTTGCTCTGTAGTGTACTTTTTTTTTTTTTCAGGAATTTTTCGTAGATTACTTAAGAGTTAAAAGCATTACCAAGTAGTTATATTTATCTGACTTTAGACACTTAAATTTGACTATATGTATCAAGTAAAGATTTTTATGAATATGGAAATAAAAGTGTACAATGATGTAGTAATGATCAGATCTAGCTAAATTCTTAGTTCTAGACATACCACTGAATTCCAGTGGCCTCATTGTCAAAGCAGGTAACGCAGGGAGAATTGCAATGATTTGTGTGACGGTTAATGTTATGCGTCAACTTGGCTAGGCTATGATCCTCAGTGGTTTGGCATGTTCTCGCCCATAATGCATAATCACCTTCCATGCTGTGATCTGATGTTAGCAGTCAATCAGTTGAAAGGGGAGTTTCCTTAGGGATGTGGCCAGCATATAAATGAATGTTCTGGCAAAGCTCATGCTATCTCTTGACCTTGCATTCTTCTCATCACGTAACCTCTAGTTCTTGAGACAAAAGCCCTTAGAAGTCTTCAGCCTGCTGACTGACCTGCAGATTTGGGATTCACCAGCCCGTACAACCCCATGAGCCAGCAGAGGTCTTCAGCCTGCTGCCTGACCTATGGATTTGGGACTTGCCAGCCCCCACAATTGCATGAG
Source organism: Elephas maximus indicus (assembly GCF_024166365.1). Taxonomy (NCBI): domain Eukaryota; kingdom Metazoa; phylum Chordata; class Mammalia; order Proboscidea; family Elephantidae; genus Elephas; species Elephas maximus. Next base: position 149,371,354 of record NC_064846.1, on the reverse strand, counting down.
CCATTTCCTTGAAGCAAATCTCTCTGTATATGTTTATATACAGGTAGTCCTCAACTTATAATAGGGTTCCGTTCTGATGACTTCGCTGTAAGTCAGTTCTGATGTAAGTCGAATACCTCATTTTTTTTCATAATCATTGCCTTTTATTATTGTATCTTTATAAATCTGATCTTTATTTGTCTTCGAGGGTTGGAAACATTACATATAAACTTACAGGTGTATTTTAATACATAAAAACCAAGCTCATTGTCATCGACTTGATTCCAACTTATAGCAACCCTATAGGACAGAATAGAACTGCCCCATAGGGTTTCAAAGGATTGACTGGTGGATCCAAACTGCCAACCTTTCCATTAGCAGCCAAGCTCTTAACCACTGCGCCACCAGGGCTCCATTTTAATACATACATGCACACGTACTTATTACTAACGATAAGATGTACAAAGAAAGAAAAAGAAAAAAGATGGTCATAAGTGCAGTTTGTCTTAACTTGAATGTGCCATAAGTTGTGGACTACCTGTTTAGCATTTCACTGGCTTTAGTCCTCCAGAGAACCCAGACCAAGACAATCTGATTTTCCAAACCTTTCTCAGCTGATGGTAAAACCTTAATTGTTTACCCTAGGTTGTCATCGATCCCGTAATATTTACCAATAATTAGAAATCTTTAAAACCTTTTGAAGTCATAATTTGGAACCTCATATATTTAGCTATTTATGTACATTGAGAATAAATATGTTATGCTTATATTGTTATCGGAGGGACCTGAAAAGTGTGGACCCTAGAACTAAAGGAACCAGAGCTAGGGAATATGTGTTGTGGTGTGACCGTAAAAAGTAGTTTTAAAATTGGCTATGTTAAAAAAAAAAATCACCATTTGATGAACTCTTCAGCTTGTATATAAAATATGTATAGTTGACATTGTATAGTTCTGTGCTCTAACCCAGGCCCTGCCACATTTTACCTCGGACCTTGGGCAAATTATTTAACCGTTGAACCTCCTGGGGTTCCCGTGAGAATTTCAAATGCACCCAAAATAGCCTAACACATGGCAGACAATCAGTAATTTTTTAAATCTCCCTTCTCTAATTGTCACACTAAGCAATTACTTTTAATTCATAAATATCCAGGAGATTTTCATATTGTAGATATTCAGTCAACATTTGTTAACTGAATGAAATCATGGATAAAATTTGATGTATTTTAAAACTAATGTCTGTTGTTGTTGTTAGGTCCCCTCCAGTCAGTTCCGACTCATTGCACCCATCTGTACAACAGAACAAAATACTGCTAGGTCCTGCGCCATCACCACAATCGTTGCTATGTTTGAGCCTACTGTTGCAGCCACTGTGTCAATCCATCTCAGAGAGGGTCTTCCTCTTTCTCACTGACCCTCTACTTTACTAAGCATGATGTCCTTCTCCAGGGACTAATCCCTTCTGATAAGCTGTCCAAAGTATGTGAAATGTAGTCTCACCATCCTTACTACCAGGGAGAATTCCGGTTGTACTTTTTCCAAGACAGATTAGTTTGTTCTTTTGGCAGCCCGTGGTATATTCAATATTCTTTGCCAACACCACAATTCAAAGGCGTCAACTCTTCTTTGGTCTACCTTATTCACTGTCCAGCTTTCACATGTATATGACGTGATTGAAAACACCATGGCGTGTGTCATGTGCACCTAAGTCTTCAAGGTGAAACCTTTGCTTTTTAACACTTTAAAGACATCTTTTGCAGCGCAGCAGATTTGCCCAATGTAATGTGTCTTTTGATTTCTTGACTGCTGCTTCCATGGGCGCTGATTGTGGATCTAAGTAAAATGAAATCTTTAACAACTTTAATCTTTTCTCCGTTAATCATAATGTTGCTTATTGGTCCAGTTGTGAGGATTTTTGTTTTCTTCATGTTGAGGTGTAATCCATACTGAAGGCTGTGGCCTTTGATCTTGATCAGTAAGTGCGTCAAGTCCTTTTCACTTTCAGCAAGCAAGATTGTTTCATTTGCATGTTGCAGGTTGTTAATGAGCCTTCCTCCAATCCTGATGCCCTGTTCTTCTTCATATAGTCCAGCTTCTTGGATTATTTGCTCATCATACAGATTGAATAAGTATAGTGAAAGGATACAAGCCTGACACAAACCTTTTCTGATTTTAAACCATGCAATATCCCCTTGTTCTCTTCAAACTACTGCCTCTTGATCTATGTACAGTTTCTGCATGAGCACAATTAAGTGTTCCGGAATGCCCGTTCTTTGCAATGTTATCAATAATTTGCTGTGATCCACACAGTCAAATGCCTTTGCATAGTCAATAAAACACAGGTAAACATCTTTCTGGTTTTCTCTGCTTTCAGCCAAGACCATCTGAGGTCAGCAATGATATCTCTCCTTCCTCATCCTCTTCTGAATCTGGTTTGAATTTCTGGCAGTTCTCTGTCAATGTACTGCTACAACTATTTTTTAAAATTATTTTTTAACGTAATTTTACTTGCATGTGATATTAATGATATTGTTTGATAATTTCTGCATTCCGTTAGATCACCTTTCTTTGGAAAGGGCATGAATATGAAACTCTTCCAGTTGGTTGGCCAGGTAGGTGTCTTCCAAGTTTCTTGGCATAGACAGGTGAGCACTTCCAGCATGCTTCTGTTTGTTGAAACATCTCATTTGGTATTCCGTCAATTCCTGGAGTCTTGTTTTTCGCCAATGCTTTTAGTGCAGCTTAGACTTCTTGCTTCAATACCATTGGTTCTTGATCACATGCTACCTCCTGAAATGATTGAACATCAACCAATTATTTTTGGTACAGTGATTCTATATATGCCTTTAATCTTCTTTTGATGTTTCCTGCATTGTTCAATATTTTGCCCATAGAATCCTTCAGTATTGGAGCTCAAGGCTTGAATTTTTTCTTCAGTTCTTTCGGCTTGAGAAATACCAAGCATGTTCTTTCATTTTGGCTTTCTAATTCCATGTCTTTGTATATTTCATTATAATTCTTTAATTTGTCTTCTCAAGCTGCCCTTTGGAATCTTCTGTTCAGCTCTTTTACTTCATCATTTCTTCCTTTCATTTTAGCTACTCTATGTTTGTCAAGAGCAAGTTTCAGAGTGTCTTCTGACATCTATTTTGGTCTTTTCTTAGTTTCATACATTTTTAACGACCCTTTGCTTTCTTCATGTATGATGTTCTTGATGTCATTCTACAACTCATCTAGTCTTAGGTCATTAGTGTTCAATGCATCAAATCTATTCTTGAGATGGTCTCTAAATTCAGGTGGGATATACTCAAGGTCATACTTTTGCTCTTTTGGAGTTGATTTAATTTTCTTCAGCTTCAACTTGAACTTACATATGAGCAATTGACATTCTGTTCTGCTGTTGTCCCCTGGCCTTGTTCTGACTGATGATATTGAGCTTCTCCATCATCTTTTTCCACAGATGTAGTTGATTTGATTCCTGCATATTCCACCCAGCAAGGTCCACATGTGTAGCCACCATTTATGATGTTGAATAAAGACATTTGCAATGAATATGTCATTGGTCTTGCAAAATTCTATCATGAAATCTTGGTGTTGTTTCTTTCACCAAGGCCATATTTTCCAACTACTGAGCCTTCTTTGTTTCTAACTTTTGCATTCCAATCATCAGTAATTATCAATGCATCTTGATTGCATGTTTGATCAATTCCAGACTGCAGAAGTTGGTAAAAATCTTCAATCTCTTCATTTTTGGCGTTAGTAGTTGGTGCGTAAATTTGAATAATAATATTAACTGGTCTTCCTTGCAGGTGTATGGATATTATCCTATCACTGGCAGCATTGTACTTCAGGATAGATCTTGAACTATTCATTTTGATGGTGAATGCGATGGCATTCCTCTTCAGTTTATTATTCCTGGTATAGTAGACCTTATGATTGTCCAGTTCAAAATGGGAAATACCCTGGTGGCATAGTGGTTAAGTGCTACAGCTGCTAACCAAAGGGTCGGCAGTTCAAACCTGCCAGGTGCTCCTTGGAAACTCTATGGGGCAGTTCTACTCTGTCCTCCAGGGTCGCTATGAGTCGGAATCGACTCGATGGCGCTCGGTTTTTTTTTTTTTTTTGTTCAGCTCACTAATGCCTAGGATATGAATCTTTATACATTTCACTTTTGACTACTTCCAATTTTCCTAGGTTCATACTGTGTACATTCCACATTCTGATTATTAATGGATGTTTGCAGCTCTTTCTTCTCATTTTGAGTTGTGCCACATCAGCAAATGAAGGTCCAGAAAGCTTTACTCCAGTCTCATCATTAAGGTCAACTGTACTTTGAGGAGGCAGCTCTTCCCCAGTTGTATTTTGAGTGTCTTCCGACCTGAGTGGCTTATCTTCTGGCACTATACCAGACAATATTCTGTGCGCCATTCATTATGTTTTCACTGGCCAACATTTTTAGAAGTAGACTGCCTGGTCCTTCTTCCCAGCCTATCTTTGTCTGGAAGTTCTACTGAAACCTGTGGGTGACCCTGCTGGTTTTTGAAATACCAGTGGCATAGCTTCCAGCATCACACCAACATGCAAGCTGCCACAGTATGACAAACTGACAGACAGGTGGTGAAATTCATATCTATGAGTCACTAAATAGAAGCCTGGCAGTATGAACTGATAGAAAATGAGTAAGTTTAATTATTTGGTGATAATGAGGATTATTGGGATTAGTTCCCAAGGTAAGTTACAGAATTTTGTTCCATTGAACTTTATAAAATAGCATTCCTTTTTCTTTTTACTGCCTTGTACAGTATAAGTATGATTCAGTTTAAAGATTCTGATGTGTTCATGATGACCTCGTAAGGTCACTTTTGAGTCAGACAGGAGAGATTGAAATGATAAAAACATGGGCTGAAAGAAACGCAAGCTAGTTATAGAACTTTTTTTTTCTTTTTCAGCTCAACATATTTCCATTAAGTCTTTTGTTTATGGATCAAGTTAAAATAAAATTTCCACTTTTTCTTGCTACATTTCAAGCATCTGGGATACAGCACATGCTTTTTATTTATTTATGTCTTAAAAAGTAACCTGTTTTGGAGGGCTTGACATGTCTTTTATATCATAAAGAAAAATGTGCAAGATAATTCTTAGTTAATCAGGATCATTTTCTCATATAATTAATGAGATAAAAGTAAAAGGTAGGTTAATGTATAAAATTAGCAGTCCCAAGTACAGCATGTTACAGCACGTTGCTGCTGCATGTGTTAGCTGACAAGTGTATGGCTTTCATCATTACGAACATTTCGTTATGTTCTTATTGTTATTTCAGTGGTCAATTCCCTTGTCACTAGACTGGTGATTTAGTGATCATTTATTGTGGATATTTTGGAAAACTGGAGTCTTTGGATTTGCTGAAAATAATAATCATATCTGAGATTTGTATAGAGCTTTGGAGTTTCAGAAGCATGTTATCTAAATTGAGAATTAACTGCAGGAAATGCTACAAATTCAAATTTTACCTAGTTTATTTTTTTAGTCTATATCTTACCTTGTGAAGACAACCAAATTTAGCTTTGTAGCATAAATAAGGACATTAGTATGAAAACTCAAGTTATTCAGAGTAATATGTTTTTAAGACATGCCTATTTAAGCTTCAGCTGCTTGTCATTTAAGATGAAATTTTTTGTCACTCTGTGTGTACTGGGAATGCGCTACTTGAAAATCAATAGTTTGATTTCTCAGCTGGATTGCTTCAGTGGCCTCTTAATCGATGTCCCTGCTTCTGCTATTGATCCCTCCCACCCCCTACCCACCCACGCCCACCCTCACTAGCAGAACTATGTGACCTCATCTCCTAATACTTTGCCTCTTGCTCCAGCCTTAGTAACTTTTTTTCCCTTAGTACTCAAACAAAGCTTGTTCTTCCACCTTCCACCTCCAAATTTTTGTGTGGCAAGCCCCTTCAGCTCTGCACTCAGCTATTGCCTTCTTGGGTAGGCTTTTCCTGATCACCCAGTCTAAGGAGGCACTCGTTTACTCTCTAAGGTGTCACCTAGCTTATTTCCTACATAGCTTTTGTCTTGGAGCCCTGGTGGTGCAGTGGTTAAGAGCTCAGGCTGCTAACCAAAAGGTCAGCTGTTCAAATCCACCGCACTCCTTGGAAACCCCATGGGGCAGTTCTACTCTGTCCTATAGGGTCGCTATGAGTCAGAATCGACTTGAAGGCAATGGGTATGGGTAGAGTAAATTTTCTCTTATATGTCTTCTCTTTTCCTTGTCTCCCATCTCTCAAAGTAGAACATAAGATCCATGAGTGCCCCCAAAACATCTCAGGACATGTAATAATTCCTTGAAGCTATTAGGCACTTAATAAATATATGACGAATGAATAAATAAGTGAATGAATAAATGGCCTAAAACTATAAAAAAAATCAGGTTAGATAATATTGTACAAATAGTTTTGATCTACAGTTTAAATTAATTTAGACTTTTACCATGATTTTATTTTATTTTCTTCTCTTCTTTACCTTTTATTTGGATAGACCAGAGCTTCCGGAAGGTTGAATCACATTCCCAAGGAAGCCTCAACCCTTGTTAAGATAACCAAGCTAGGCATTCATAGTTTCAGGTGAATGTGCGATCAGACACTCTATGTGTGGAGAAAACAACCTGTAATCTGAACAAATTCATAAGAGAGGGGTATCATCACTTAATTTTCATGGTTATAGTAATATTTCAGAAAAAGACTTCTAACACTAAAATATTTATGGACATAAAGCTGTCTATGTAGCAAATTCTTTAGAAATGGTAGGCAAAGAAAGTGAAAAAGTATGTTTGATTAAGTATTTATTTTACTGTCTTAAAATAAAAGAGGGGAATTCTTTCTCTGTAACATTATGAAGGTCTTGTTCTAAGAGATATTTTAGAGCTGTGGACAAACTTGATTGATTCCCAGGTTAGATATATTCGTTTATATTCTAATAAATGAAAGCAGCACTTTGGAAGTACTTATTCATAACAACGATATAATGTTATTTTATAAAAGCTGTACCTGAAAGGATTTTTGGTCACTTTAATCCAAATTACTTCGATATTAAATAGAAATTACTAAGTGTGTATTGACTAATAGCACCTGTACAGTTGATTTATTTATTTAAACTTTAATATTCTTAAAGCCAGTTGGGAATAAATTGGGTTATATAGATTTGTATTTCAGAAGAATATTTTATTACTTCTTTCACTATACTACTTTAGCAAACAAAAGCTTTTGAAATATGAAATGTTGGACTAATTGCACTATGGCGCAGTTCTACTCTGTCCTATAGGGTCACTATGAGTCGGAATCGACTTGACGGCACTGGGTTATTTGGTATATATGGCATACACCTGTGTCCACCTAAGGTTAATATTTCCAGTGTTTACTGTGCCCTTTGACTCCAAAATGTTACCTTTCTTTTCTGTTTGGCTAATGAGGAAGATCAGTGAGAGAATTGCTGCATTTTTTTTTTAATGTATTTATTTGCCTTACACCATTCAATGCCCGAACCAGGATATTATAGCAAGATTTTTCTGGGCAATTTTAGTTAAGGGCTTGTGGTCCATAGCTTTGAAGTCAAACAGTTAAGTTGCCAAATTCCAGGAGCAAATACTAATCAATTTTCAGTTTAAAAAGAGGGACAGAGTGAATGAGTGAGTGAGTGTATTAGTTTGCTGTTGTTGCTGTGACAAATTACCACAACCTGGGTAGCTTAAAACAATAGAAATTTATTCTCTTACAGTTCTGCAGGCCTCAAGTCCAAAATCAGTGTGACTGGGTTGAAATCAAGGTGTTGGTCTTACTCCTTTGGGACGCTCTAGGGGAGAATTCTTTCCTTGCCTCATTCAGCTTCTTCTGGCAGCTGACATTCTTTGGCTTGTGGCCACATCACTCCAATCTCTGCCTCTGTCATCGCATTGCCTTCTCTTTGTGTCTTAATTTCCCTTTACTTCTTTCTTATAAGGACATGTGTGATGGCATTTAGGGCCCACTCCGGTAATCCAGGGTACTGTCTTCATCTGAAGACCCTTAACTTAATCACATCTGCAAAAGCTTTATCCCCCATCAGGAATGAGTGTCTGATGGGGGGATCACCATTCATCCCAATACAGTGAGTGAGTAAGTGAGTTAGAGAGACCATCGATATGTAGAAAAATGGAAAATGATACTCATAATTTTATTTTATTCCAAGGAATAATTTGAATACTTATATGAACTATTTATTGTGTTATGGTCCCATTAATATATGTGGTAGATTGAAAAAAAGTGTTTGCAATTATTCCCCTCCCTATATCCACACCCATTTGTGATATCTTTCAATTCCTCCCACCAAGAAGTAGAGTCTGCTTCTCCCTCTTCTTGAACTGTGCCTGGCCTTGTGATTTGTTTTGACTAATGGAATGTAGTGAAGTTGACATCATGCCAGTTCTAAGATTAGGCCTCAAGAGACTTTGAATACTTCTACTTGTTCTCTTGGAGCGCTGCCACCACCACGTGAACAAGCCAAAGCTAGCCTGCCATATGATGAGAGACATGCGTCTCACGCATCCCAGTCAGTAGCTAGCCAACCGCCAGACACGAGTGAGGCCATTCTAGACCAACAAACTGCCTGGTCTTGGCTAGCGTCACTTATGGGTCTGGATCAGCTGTCATGGGTACTCATATCTTATTTTAAGACATGGTCGTTTCTTACATTTATATTGCTATAATTCCTCTAAGAAGATGCAAGATACCCTCTGGAAGATATGAGGTACTCGACTTTCATAGAGTTATTTACTATTCTTTGGGGCTCATGAGGAAGAATCTTTGGTTGAAAAAAAGTATTTGTCCCTGTTCTGTTTTTGATAGGAAAGAATATACTTTTCCTTAAACAAAAAAACAAAACTATTGCCGTCAAGTTGATTCCAACTTGTAGAAACCCTACAGGACAGAGTAGAACTGCCCCATAGAGTTTCCAAGGAGTGGCTGGTGGATTAGAACTGCCAGCCTTTTTTGGTTAGCAGCGAAGCTTTTAACCACTGTGCCACCAGGGCTCCCCATAGACTATTTTTTATAGGATTAAAAAAATATATTTGAAAATGTGGCTAAACTGGCTACATTGAGGAAATAACACGTTATTGATTGAAATATAGAATTTCCTTGAGAAACAAGAAATGTGGTTTTTAATGAGATTGACTTATTGTTATCATGTATAGGCTGATAGCATTCAGCATTGACTCTTTCATATCACCGTTCTTGACAAAAGCTTTGATTTTCTTTTAAGAACTTACAGGTGTCTTGAGCAATTTGCAAAGAAAGGGCTAAGAAGGATAGAAAAGATGTTCTGTTGATGCATACATGGTAGCCAAATTATGGCTACTTTTAAGAAGCCTTCTCTGGTGAATTTCATTCCAGAGACAACCACAGTGGGTGGCGATGGAAGTAAAAGGATAAAATCTCTCACCCTGTGTATTCCGAGTATTATTTGCCGTGTTGTTAAGCGCATTCCAAAAGTAAAAAACTAGTTAGAGTTCCTGAGGGAGAAATAATGTAGAGTCTTTTATTAGACTTTCCTCCCTAGGGCTTACTGAGGTTAGGGAATGTACACACAAACATAACGTATGCATATTGCAAGCTTAATGTGCTGTATGATAAATACTTGCAATGTTGTAGAGTATTACTGTGAGATTTTTTTTGAAAATTCTCACTTTTTAATATTATCTTTTGACATACATGACTTTAATTTTATGTGCTGAAAAGACGTTTATCAAAATCATCAATCTTGCAAAAGCTCTCCTCAGTAACTTAAAACTATTTAGCCATATGAAATTACAGGTAGATATTCTGTATCTCTATATCTGATCAACTCAGAATTTAACCAAGAGCACCCAGGGTACTTTTGGTCTAATTCATGTCATTTTTATATTTAAATCACTGATACTCATGAACCTAATGGCAACATGTTGGAACATCTACAGGAATGTTTGAATTTCAAATCCAAGCAGCAATTTTTTTTTTTTACTGTAAGATATTATTTGAACAATACAGGATTCATCCTTATATATGAGGTCTAAGTAAATCAGGAGATTTCTATTGCATACTTATATCAGATATTAATATATTAGCATTTTATGAGGATAAAGACAGATTTCATTTTTAGTCATAAAAATCATACAGCATTGGAAGGAATTTTAGAAAGCCTCTGGTTAAAATCACCACTCTTCGAGTTAACTTACACTGCAGTGTTTTATTTTAAGGGATCATTTCATCCAGAATCCCTTTGAGACCTTATCCAGAATGCTTCTTGTCATTAGATACAGAAAAGCTGTATGCTGCTAAGCCTGGGCCTGTTGTCTGAGTATATTCATTGCCTTGGGGCTCTCTTCCCGTTATCATGGCTTTAAATACCATGTATATGCTGACTATTCCCAAATTTACAGCATTGTCCTGGACCTTGCCCCTGAACTCCAGGTTCATATATGCATCTATCTTACTGGTCTTTATTTTTTGGTCTAAATAGACCATCACACTTAGCCAACTCCAAACCAAACTCCTTACCTTTCCTCCCAAACCCACCCTTCTCAGTCTTCCTCAATGGTCATTCCATCCTTCTAGGTGCTCAGGCTAAAACCCTGGACTTCTGTTGACTTTTCTTTCCCATACAATCCCGTTCTTTGGAAAATTCTATCAACTCTGCCTTGAAAATAGATCCACAATTTGGTCACTTTTCACCATGCCTGCTGCTGCATCCTGGTTCAAACCCTCTTTTTCTCACTTGTTTTATTTCAATGGTTTCCTGTTTTCTCAGCTTTCACCTTTGCTTTCCTTGAGGTTATTTTCTCAACACAGCAGTCAGTATGATTTCTTAAAACATAAATTGTGTGGTCTTCTCCTCTTTTCAACATCTACTGATAATGATCTCTCAACTGTATCAGAATAACATCTCAAGGCCCTGCAATTGCTTACAAGGTTCCAAATCATCTGGTTCCCCATTACCTCTTGGACCTCAGCTCCTTCTGTTCTCCCCCTTGCTTCCTCTGTTACAGGACTCTGGGCTCATCAAAGCTCCTCTGTTACAGCAGACACGTTCCCTCCCATATCAGTGCCTTGCACTAGCTGTTCACTTTGCCTGGGATGCTCTTCCCCCAACTAGCCTTGTGGTTCATCCCCTTGCCTCCTTCAGGTGTTTGCTCATATGCCACCACTCACTGATGGCTTCTCTGGCCACCTATTTAAAATTGCAACTTATCCCATAGCTCTTATCACCACTGACATACAATATATATTTTATTTTGTTTTTATTGTTTGTCTCCCTTTACTTAAATTGTAAGCCTCATGAGAGGACAGGTGATTTTTGTCTGTTTTTCCACTAATATATTCCCAATGCCCTGCTTAAGAAATGTCAATTGACAGAATGAATTATTTCTCACACATTTTAAATACTAGAGAAATATTTACTGTAGAATCTCTTCTCAACTGTATACTTTTACAGCTGAGAAAGCGATCAATAGCTTCTTTGTTTTTAATTGGGTTTTCTATATTTAATAGATCCATCTATCTTCTTTTATTTCTACTTACCAAACTTGTTTATTAAAAAGTCTACTGTGCCTAGCCAAAAGTTGTGTACAACTACTCAGAAATATTGGTACATAGTCATAGGTTCTTAGGATGTTTCCAGACTTTGGTTTAACCTTTACAAATTAGTTCTGACTTAGAGACTACTGCTGGGTAAGAAGTAAGGTTTAGGGTGAAGACAGATATTTCAATTAAATCTGGAATAATTAGAAGGAGAAGGACAACAAGGGAAAGAAACTCTTTTTCATTGCTTCAGACCTCATTTTTATAACTGCTGACGTAAGCCTGCCATTAAAATAGTCACATTTCCTCAAGTACTGGACTTTCAGATGCAAAGTGAGAGGTCACATGGTTCTGTTAACATGACCTAAATGGATCGGTATGAGTCAGAATCGACTGGACAGCAGTTGATTCTTTTTTTGTTTAGCTGTTGTATGGGCTTTCATTCTGAGTCTGTAAACCTTTAGACCTCTGATTCTTTTCAGCTCCAAGCTGATAGTATTATAGTCTAAAACTAGCACTTTTCTCTGTAAACTTTAATATTTTGTGTTTTATAAAGTCTTTTTTATACATGCCTATACAGAGCTTGGAGCTTTACTATCCCAAGGAGGAGGGAAAGACGGCAATTCTAAGAAAACTATATTCAAAGCAGAATGTTTAAAAAAGAATCTATTTTTGCTGAAAAGAGGGGAAAAATTACCATTGTTCTGCTGGTTGGAAGTGTTGGAAGCGTCTCAAAGAAACACAATTGGATTAATTATATTTTCATCTTTTTGCACCCATTCAAGTCTGAGAACATGTACTTCACCATAGTGTTACGTGCTTCTGGATTAAATGAAACGAGAAGCTGCAAGATTATCAAGATGCCTTTGACACTCCTCTAGGGGTGACATGTCACCTTTACTCAGGATTTTTGTGGGTCTGATGTTCTTCTTCCTAGAAAAATCATATGAAAGAGGAACTTCAAAGGTGCAAGGTACCAAGTTTGGGCTTGCTTTTTTATTCTGATTAAAAAAAAATTATACATGAAGATGACCTTTGAAATTTAATAAATGTAAATATAAGACTGAATTCAGAGTTTTGCCAATTTCTTTAAGAACTTCTAATCAAAGAACTTAGGTTGTTCAAAATTAACCTATAATTTTAAGGTTTAATAATATAAAGATAATTGCATAATGATGTGGGGGTGATTTTGAAATTATATTTTTATTTTCATAAAATCTGCTTTTCAACAACACTTCTGTGGAAAAATTTGGGAATGGTGATAGTTGAACAACATGATGAACATGTTTAATGTCATTAATGTGTACATGAAGCCCTGGTGGCATAATGGTTAAGAGCTATGTCTGCTAACCAAGAGGTTGGCAGTTCGAATCCACCGGCTGCTCCTTGGAAATCCTATGGAGCAGTTCTACTCTGTCCTATAGGGTCGCCATGAGTTGGAATCGACTTGACAGCAATTTTTTTTTAATGTAAATGAGAAGTTTGTTGAAATAGGAAATGTTTTGTTACCTATATATTTACCATAATAAAAAAAATCCTCTTTTTAAATATATATACTGTATGATCCAGCATTTTCAGCCCAGGAACGGTTCACCCAAAAGTAATAGATACTTAAGTTTGCCAAGAATGTTCATAGCGAAGTTATTTATAATAGCTAAATAGTGGGAATAATCTACAATCTAAATACCCAACAACTGATAAATACATTGTAGTAAAACCATACAGTGTAATCTTATGCAACAATGAGAATAGCCTACAACTACAAGCAATGACACAAATATAAATGTCATGCAAAAGTAGACAGACCCTAAAGAATATGTACTGTATGATTCCATTTATATAAAATACCAAAAACAGTCACTATGAATCCTTACAAGTTGCATTACAAGTCAAGATAGTGGTAACCTTTGGGGATTTGTGACTGGAAGAGGGGATGAGGGTTGCTCCTAGTGCCGCTTTTACAGTTGTGTTTACTTTTTGAAAATTCATTGAGCTCCATACCTATGATTTTTGTACTTTTCTGTATATATGATTTACTTTAATAAAATGTTTACTAAAAATTTGGAATCGAATCGATGGCAGTGGGTTTTTTTTTTTTTACTAAAAATTTAGTCCTCTACTTCAGGTTACTAGAGATTGCAACAATTGAGTAATTAGAATGTTCCAAATGATTGCTATAATGGTTTTGCCAAGTGAACTCTGCCAGAATAGTAACTAGGGTATGGTAGGTATTGCACTGATCCTGGGCGTGTGGTGCCACTGAGCAGTTTCTATTAAGCCGGTATGGCCAGTGATGTATCTACGGAAAATGGCATCTATGGCAAGCACTGAAAGTTTGCCCGTCCAACCATCCGACACCCTTCTTTTAGATAACTTTAATATCAGCTCAAAAATATAAGTCAAGCTTGATAATCTTTTAATTAACACATGACCGTGCTTGAGTAAGGATGTTGGGCCGTACCAGGCTAATAGAAACTTCTCAGTGGTGTCCCATGCCCAGGGCCAGTACAGTGCCCTAGATATGCCACTGACTCTGCCATCTCCTTTTTTTTTTTTTTTTGTGATTATCCTTTGTTGTTTTCAGGATGAAAAATAAGGCATTGTAGAAAGATAACTTTTTCTGTGTGTATTAGTTTCCTTCGGCTGTAGCAAATTTAATAAACTTGGTGGCTTAAAGCAATAGAAATTTATTTCCTTATAGTTCTGGAGGCCAAAAGTCCAAAATGAGCAACAGGGCCAAAATCAAGGTTTTGTCAGGTCCATGCTTTCTCTGGAGGTCCTAGAGGAGAATCTCTGCTTGCTTCTTCCAGCTCTTGGTGGCTGCTGGCATTCCTTAGCTTGTGGTGGTATCATTCCAACATTCAAGGGTGCCATCCTCAAATCTTTCTCTTCAAATCTATCTGTAAAAATGGTGTGGAGGTATCTGACCTACTCTAACTTTAATAGGGGAGGGAAAGAGAATCAAGATCATCAGCCTAAGGCTGATTCTTATGAGGTAGAGGTCAGACATACCTCCTCCTTCCAAACTTTTTACCAGTTCTAATACCAACTGTCCTTCTCACGGCACTCTCTACTTCTCTGCTAGGTTTGATAGTTCATCGCAATGGCCACACAGAACTCGAAGACAATACTCACAATTATGGGGTATATTAAGGAAGTAACAGGTTACAACTCAGGATCAGGATCAACAGGCTACAACTTGGGATCAGGATAGGAAGCATATAGGCAAAGGCCCACTTCTTCAGTGCAGGACAGCTCTTTTCAGCTCCTCTTGGTCGTGCAGGGCTCCTCTTGGCTCCCTGAGGACAAGCTCCACTTGGCTCCCTGAGGACAAGTTCCCTTCTTGGCCCTCAGCCCTTGGCCCTTGGCCCTGCTCTTGCCTGGCCTCTGTCCTGCTCAGGCAAGTGTTACTAAGCTCCTTAGCTCTGCAGATGGGTGCCCAGAGGCACCCCACTCGACCAGAAAGCCTCCTGCCTGAAGGCTCTCATCTCTCTTACTCCATAGGTTGGCATGCCCACTGTAGCCACCTTGCTCTGTGTGCCAGGAAGCCCACCGTGCTGTCTCTCACTGGCCTCCTGGTTCTGCTGCCACCATTTCTGAGCTGCTGCTTTGCACCATCTCGTGCCATCTCCAGTGTTGCAGCTCTGTCTCCCGGGTCTAGGACATTCTCAGTGCAGGAACTCCAGGTCCAAATGATGTGCTCCACTCCTGGCTCTTCTTCTTTGATGGTAGTGAGGTCCCCCTTTGACTCTGGGATGAGCTAATTTTGAACCTAGTGGGATGGCAAAGCTGACCAACCCCCTCGTTAGGTTATCCAGTCCCCTTGGTGGACCACAAGCACCTTATTTGCATAGTGCCACCAAATCATGTGTGGGAGTCACAGAGACTATGGACAGAAGGACGACATTAAGTAATTCACTGCAGTGCACTCTCCCTTCTCCATCTTTCCACACAGTGTGTGATTACCACAATTGCACAATTATCAATTGGCCAAAGTTTCTGGACATCACAGAAGATACATAGAAAGGCATAAGATATCAAAACATGTGAGTAGTTTCATTTGAAAACCCTAAACTATCGAGGAAACCCTGGTGGCGTAGTTGGTTAAGAGCTACGGCTGCTAACCAAAAGGTTGGCAGTTTGAATCCACCAGCCACTCCTTGGAAACCCTGTGGGGCAGTTCTACTCTGTCCTATAGGGTCGCTGTGAGTTGGAATCAACTCAACTGCAGTGGGTTTTTTGTTTAAGCTATCGATATCAACACCAATGCATGTCAATTAACTCCTATTAGGAATGTGAGAGCTACTTTTCGGTGTACCCAGGAAGGAGAATCAGTCTTAGATCAGCTGTTCCCTGTGTAAACAGCCCATCTAGTCAGGTTCCTATCAATATATACAGATGTCACCATCACAAGCTGCCCTTCAGCCACTTGCTTTACCCAATATCTCTCTTCAGCCCAGCAATATCAGAGCAAATTTGAGCTCCGGCCTTATACTTAGGTTAGTACGTAGATGTCTTTTTTGCTCATCTTCATCTCTCTTTGTAAAAATGATAGCATAGTGACCTGAATATCGTATCTTCCTCACATTAGATCCATAAATTTCTATTTCTCTCTCTCCTTCCCATGAATCTTTGTTTTAATTATCTGATCAGTCTCACTGAAGTACTTTAGTGGCATTATTCAATTGACGCCACTATTCTCTTGTTGGACTAAGATCTAAAAGTAATATGTGCTTATGTGTACTAAAGGCAGTTAGTGTTAGCAAACAAGGAACGGATTTGAAAGAACTGATTAATTAGGATGATTTTCAATTTTTATGGTCAATTGAAATCTTGTTTATTCTGGCTGAATTTTCTACAGTAATTTTCATTTATCTGTAAGAGAAAAATATTTGATTTTTGCAGTTTTGAAGTATAATCACTCCTGTTTGTTTACCCAGCTGAAGCTCAGCGTTTTATTAAAAGGGTTAGTCTCACGAAGGCGTAGTGACTAAATGCATCGTGGCGGTCATGAAAATGACCTCTCGGATCTCCTACTGTGAGGAGCATAATTGACTGTTGGCTTTACATGCTTTACTCTGTATCCATCATGGCTGTAGTGCTGAGACCGCCCTTCCTAGATGCTGCTCCCAGCCAATGGCTGAGTGCTGCAATGGTACTAAGGCAGGCCTATTCCTGTAAAATCTAGGACTTCTCTGATGGCAGCTTTGGCTCAAGGACTCCCTGTTGGCTTTGCTGAAGCTTTCTTAGACTGTAAAACCGTACTATAGTTTAATACCTCTTTCCTTTCCTCCCTGCCTCTCCCCCCGCCCTTCAAAGGTTCAGACCTGCATCATAGATGGGACAGCTTTTCTGGCCTCCTATGGCTTCCTCCAGTTTTCCCTCATAGGCGTGTCCCACCAATAAATCTTATGCCCATATAATTCCTTCTTTGTGTCTGTTCCCCCAGAAGGACCTGGATTGCTGCATGCATAAAAGATGATTCTTCCCAAATAATTACACAATTGGGTCCCTTTCTTCATATTTGGAAACCCTGGTGGCATTGTAGGTAAGTGCTATGGCTGCTAACCAAAAGGTCAGCAGTTCGAGTCCACCGAATCCACCAGGTGCTCCTTGGAAACTCTATGGGGGGCAGTTCTACTCTGTCCTATAGGGTCACTATGAGTCAGAATTGACTCTATGGCAATGGGTTTGGTTTTTGGGTTTGGTCTTCATATTTGTTCTCAAGTTTTAAAAGCCTCACTTTTGGTTTTAAGTATATACACCCCTATACTTTCTCAGGAAGCATTTAGATAAGCCTGCATATTTGTTTCATTTATTTTGTTGAGCCTAGTATTCACTTCCCTTCAATTTGAACTCTGCGAACCAGTATAGAAAAGTATAGTTTCTCCTGCATCTGTCAGTCAAAGGAATTTGTTTACCCCATTTGGCAAATCAAGATGACTTGGGAATTCTTTGCCAGATCTCCTGCAATGCTGATATGTCGGAAACACTTTCACAGGCTACTAGACCCTATTATGCAATTTCGTAATGGAGGCTCAAGTTAACCACTCATGCTTGCCTAGGAACAGTCTTGACACCCTGCTATTTAGGAAGATCCATGTCAGTGCTTTGTTTTGTTGTGTCTGTCCCTGCTCAGGGCACTGGGATATTTAGCATCCCACTGCATCTTGCTTTGGTGTGTATCTTTGCCAGGGGATGGGGAAGAGATGGTTATTAACTCCTTAATCACATACTTATTTTGCAAAAAAGAAACTTTACTAGTGCATAGCCTCTCAGACCAGTTGTGGTGATGTATAACAATAATTTCTAGTACCCGGATATCAATGCAAATTATTTGGGTGCTTTGAAGGTTATGATTTATCTAAATCTTAATGAAAATTACTCCCTTACTGAAGTGTTAGCTGCATACTAAATACCCTGTTCTATCCATCCACAATTAATATCCCAATTTTATTTAAAACATCTGAGAGTGCTGATTTTGTAATGTTAACTTTAAATCTAGAAAATCTCAGAGCATGAAATGGTACAGTAGTTGCCATCAAAGGATCAGCTGAAGGTCATGCTGTGAGGTGCATTAATTCTTCCAACATTAAGTCTTGTAAAAATGGCACTTTATTGTTATTAAGTAGAGGTTTTTAAAAGGCCCATTAACTCTGGTGACCACAAAGTGGCACATCAATTATAAATTTGCTTTATGTAAATGGAATCCCCAAATGACACTGTCATCATATTGCTTTGTACCTGTGATCAAAATAGTAAAAGCCAGTGTTTGACAGTGTCTTTGCTCTGATTTCTTGGACAAAATTTTGGGGGTAGTTGAGCAATTCATATCTCATGCATTGAAGACAAATGACCTCAAGGAAAATTCTATTATAGCTTAAGAAAATTACCTCCGTGATTTTGACACACTGAAGTGGCTGGGCATATAGTTATCTAACAACCTGCTTAAAATGGCAATGGGAGGTATTTGGGAACCCTTGTCCCATTCAGTTGCTACATATGACCTTCGGAATTGCAACAGAGAACAGGAACACATAAGAATTTCAGTGTAACACTAAGTAAAATTGAAAGGAAGCTAAATTTAAGACTCAAAGGATGCTAGAATTTTGGCAAAGAAAACGTAGACATTTTAAAACTGACAAAAACCAAAACCAAAAACCAAACCGGTTGCCATTGAGTCTATTCTAACTCACAGCGACCCTATAGGACTGCCCCCATAGGGTTTCCAAGGAGTGGCTGGTGGATTCGAACTGCCGACCTTTTGGTTAGGGCCAAGCTCTTAACCACTACACCACCAGGGCTCCAAAAAATAGACTAGGACATGGCAATTTATACAAATGAGGCCATTAAGACTGTATAACACATAGTATTCAGGACTGTTTAAAATATTTTATTCCTGAGAGCTGGCCAGTTCATAACTGTGGGGTTTAGTTGCTAAATATTAGATGCTGGTGTCAGCAGTGCATTGCCTGAAATTGGAAGAATCTAACAATTTTGTGTATTTTTCGGTGGACAGTTTATCTGCAGTTTCACAATAGCTTTGATTTGCTCCTTTGTTAACCTTGATAGTTAGCCATTTTCAGCAGTTCGTACTAAAACTCGTTATTATTTTGTTGACCAACCCTTCCTTTTTATGTTTTCCTACACTCTATATTTTCTTTGTACTGATTTTCCTACTTCTTTAATTCTTATCCACATCTTAAACATCATAAGTTTAAGCCAGTCTGTTACTTGTCCAGAGAAATTTCTGTGTGATGTCTAATACTATATTGAAAGAATGAAAGCCATTTTCTTGTTGTTGGACTTGCAGATGTCAAAAACCACAGATAGGGTGGATTATGACCAAAGCTGTGTAGGGTGATAGTTAAGGGTATAGAATTGATGTCTGAATGCTTGCTTTCAATCTTGGCTATGTGATTTTGGGCAAGTTGCTTAATCTTCTGTGTTTCCTTTTTTTCACCTGTAAAAAGTAGATAATGACAGCATCTCCATCACAGGATATCTGTGATATTCATTGCAATGATATACGAATAGCAGATAACACAGTGTATCTAGTGCATGGTAAGTGACTGAGAACTCTTAACTATTCTTACTGACTCCTGAATATTCCAGTATACATCGACCTAAATGCCTGTAAATCATAGAATAGTGCTTGACACTTAGTAAGTGCTCAATAAATAATAGCTGCCGCTAACATTAGAGGCAGACGATTGATCCAGGTTTTTTAGGTCCCTGATTACAAGTTCTTTATAAAAAGAAAACAAAATTATGAATTCAGCATGCCCATAGTCACTGTGGAAACCCTGGTGGCATAGTGGTTAAGAGCTATGCCTGCTAACCAAAAGGTTGGCAGTTTGAATCCACCAGGCACTCCTTGGAAACCTCATGTGGCAGTCGCTTCAGTGCTATTCCCCACGATAAACTATGAATGTATAATACTGTTTTCATGGGAAGACCCACATTAGTGGAAGGGCCCTGAAATTGATGTGTCACTGGCTTCTTACTAAATTTGTCTTTGAAAAGGGACTTTGCCAGCCATATCAAAGTTACCAGATTTGCCAATGTAGAAGGTCTGGCAGCAGGAGTAAACGTGTGGATGTTGTAGGAGCAAGGTCAAGGCTAATAAGCATAGATTTGGGACCATGTTTTTAATACATTATATGTTCTCCTCTAGCCCGACAACGTACACACACACATAAACACTACACACAGTGTTTCTAACAAAAGTGTGTTGTTACATTACAGATGCTTAGAAAATGTTTGCTAAATAAAACCCCTTTGCTGTTGAGTCGATTCTGACTCATAGCGACCCTATAGGACAGAGGAGAACTGCCCCATAGGGTTACCAAGTAGTACCTGGTGGATTCGAACTGCTGACTTTTTGCTTAGCAGCAGTAGCACTTAACCACTACACCACCAGATTTTCCTTTGCTAAATAAAGGCAATACAGTGTGTTTGTTTCCATATATTAGTGTGAGGAAATAGAGTCTATAGAGGTAACCAAGATCAGGAAAATAAAGAATAGAATTAGAAATGGAAAGTAAGACTGAATCAAATGTGATTTATTTGTTTATGCAGGAGTCACTCATCAACTACCTACTAAATATGTTAGGTGATGGAGATATAAAAAAAATGGTTAAGAAAGGGGAGCTGCCCTCTGAAAGTTTACAGTTTACAAATATAGAAGTGTCAAAGTGTGGTAGGCACTGTCACAGATGTCTCTGTAAGGTATTTGAGGGGCAAAAAGGCAAGGATTTTTAATTTTGCTAATTGTGGTAATGAGGAGAGGCTTTAAAGGAAAGGTGCTGCTTGATCATCAAAATAATGCTGTTTTCATTGAGTAGACAATGGAGGGGGCATGGACGGAAGTAAAGACAAAGAAGTATGAAGCAGAGAGGATCATTCAAGGAACTCCAAATATTTTGACGTAAATAAAGTATCGGGTTTTCCTAAGTTATGACAAGAGATAGAGTCAGACCAGGGTGTGATTGTCTGCCTTACTAAGGAGTTCTGATTTTATACAGTAAATGGTGGGGAGCCAACACCATAATTTAACTGTATGTGCACTTTAGTAAGATCATCCTGGGAATATATTGGAAAATCCCTGGGAAGAGTTTGAGGCTAGGGGTGGAAAGACCAATTAAGAAAATAGTGGCATTTCAAGTGAAAGAAAGTGAGACAAATATAGTAGCAATGGGAATGGGGGGATGTGGAATGCAAAAAAAAAAAAAAAAAAGAACAAGAATCAGTAAGATTTGGTCAGCAATTGTTCACTAGGATAAAGGAGAGAAAATAATCTAGAATGCTTCTGTTGTAGATTCCTAGGGTTGCCGTAACAAAACACCACAAAATGGGTAGGCTTAAATAACAGAAATTGATTGTCTCACAGATCTGGAGGCTAGAAGTCCAAACTCAGGGTGTGTCAGCAGGGCCATGTTCTCTCTGTCTGTTCTAGGGGAAGATCCTTCCTTGTTTTTTACATTTTCTGGTAGCCCCAGGTGTCTCTTGGCTTTCCTTGGCTTGTAGATGTATCTTCACATGGCATCTTCCACCTGTGATTCTGTTTCCATGTCTGTTCTTTTACAATACACCACTCAGAAGGGATTAGGACCCCCACCACTCAGATATGACTTCTTTAACTTAACTGATAATATCTTCAAAGAAAGACCTTATTTCCAAACAAGGTCATATTCACAGGTATAAGGGTTAGGACTTCAGGATATCTTTTGGGGGACACAATTCAATTTATAACAGCCTCTGAATTTTCTGGCTTAGAGAATATAGAAAAAAGTAATTCAGGGAACAAGATGAACAATTTGGCTTTGGTCAGGCTATATTTAAGGAGCTTGGGAGACATCTAGATGCAGATATCTGGGTTGGGTTTGGCTCAGGGAATATGGCTGGGTATAAAACTTCAGGAAATAATGAGTAGTTAAAACCATCAGAATGCATGAGATGACACACTGATAATTTGTGGAGTGAGAAGAGATCAATAAAGGAATTCAAGGAACCTAGTATTTAAAGGACAGGAAGAGAGAGAGAAGGAGTTATCAAGGAAATAAGAAAACCAAGGGTAAGAGAGAGGTGTTATGGGAATCAAGGGCTGAGAGATAAATGAAATGAGGTCATTAGTGGCCTTCCCAAGACTAGTTCCCTGTAGCAAAAGGCATGTAAATTTGATGACAGTACTTGAAAAGGGAAAGAGGTGAGAAAGTGGATTCAGCAAGTATGGATGGTGGTATCAAGCAAATAATTTCTCCATCTTAAGCCTGTAGCTTGTTATATATAAATTTCCATATGATTTTTGATGGCCTCGGTCTGAAGTTGTCTCAGATCCTTTTATTTTGCATTGAAAAGACACACATAGCCATCTGCTTCTTTGCAACAGAATTATTTTTAGCAATAATGAAATGCAATAAGTAGTAATGGCCAGAAAAGACAAAATTATCATATATATGATCATTCCAATAAAAGAAATGAATGAACTAATTATTAAATGAATAAAATATCACAGTACAAAAAGAACAAAAAAGCAATAATATGTTTTCTGAATAAGGGAAAAAAACTTATACCTAGTTATTGGTCTTTTACAGTATTTAATGACATTACAATTTATAGCTTCGACCCTTAATTTCTGAAAAATTGTCAATAACTTTGACTGAAAAACTCTTTTTATAAATTTTAATTTTGAAAAGCTGCTTTCACATGAACAAACAGATTAACAAATAGGAAATCTTAAATACAACAATAAGTTTGACACAAATTTTTTTTTTTAATTCCATCTCGCAAGAAATTCCAGATATCACAATACTATCCATGTCTTTGTTTCTTTGGAGTCAATTCTAGGGGCTTTCAAATGTCTCCACAGTCAAATAATTTTTCACACAAACAAAATCTCCAAGTGGCCACATAGGGTGTTAGCATGGAAGTAATTCAAATTCTCTTTCTTGATCTTCACAATCTCTGTAAGATCATGTTTATCTTAAATCTAACTTTACAAGGAAGATTATGTAACATCTGGAGTTTGGAGACAGCAGCTGCACCCAGAGAGAGTTTCAGTCATTTTGACTCAGAACCATTAGGAACTTACTCTTGAAATAAGCCCATATTCAGAAGTATGCTAAGTCTGTGTGTCAAGGGTTAAGTATACAACTGGGAATTCTCCAAATTACCTTCCAGGTAGAATTCAATGTTTATTCAAGGATAAGCAATAAAAATGTGCTAATTTGAGGCTTACATAAATATTACTAAAACTCAACAGAAACCTCAGCGATTGTTTAGAACTTGGAACAACCAAGTGTTTTTTTCAGGAAGGAGTATTTTAACAACTGATGTTATGTAGGATTTTCCGCATATGGTAATAATAAAAAGCAGATCATTTTTAAGTTGATTTTGTTATCATGCTTAAATTGTCTACAGAGCATACATCTGCTTAGTGCCTGCCCCTTTTACCCGGCTTTTGGAACCACACTGTACTATGGAGGAAAAATACTTCTTAGGTGATTAACTTTCTTTTTCAAAGTAAAGCTTCTTTATCTCTGATAATATGTAGAGAATAATGATGTTAAATAAAGATCACCAGCCTGTTAAAATATTGCAGGACCTCAAATCTTCATGTCATCTTTACTAATATCATTTACCCTCGTTTTTCAAATTCTATTAGAAGAACAGTGAATCATTCTGTGAAAGGTAGACAGTGTGCTTTATTTTTGGTTAGACTGTATTTCTTACATCAGTTATATACACAGGGAAGCATTTTTAAATGTATAGTACAGGTTAACCATACGTGTAGGTAGGATATGGAATAATGATCTCACAAAAAAAGATCTTAACTGTTTAAAAATATATTTTAAAATCTCTAGTTACTGAGTAGCTGCCTTAGTTTATCTGAGATCATTGTAATACAGCAAAACCTACAAGAGAAGGGATTGCCTTATTTTTTCGGGTCTTGCAAGTTTTCCATCTTTGACAGGTTGCAGTATTACCAGTTTTTTTAATCACTCTTTTTTTTTCCTTGTATTCTTTTTTTTTTTATTAACTTTTATTAAGCTTCAAGTGAACGTTTACAAATCCAATCAGTCTGTCACATATAAGTTTACATACATCTTACTCCGTACTCCCATTTGCTCTCCCCCTATTGAGTCAGCCCTTTCAGTCTCTCCTTTCGTGACAATTTTGCCGGCTTCCCTCTCTCTCTATCCTCCCATTCCCCCTCCAGACAAGAGCTGCCAACACAATCTCAAGTGTCCACCTGATATAATTAGCTCACTCTTCATCAGCGTCTCTCTCCCACCCACTGTCCAGTCCCTTTCATGTCTGATGAGTTGTCTTCGAGGATGGTTCCTGTCCTGTGCCAACAGAAGGTCTGGGGACCATGGCCGCAGGGATTCCTCTAGTCTCAGTCAGACCATTAAGTCTGGTCTTTTTATGAGAATTTGGGGTCTGCATCCCACTGATCTCCTGCTCCCTCACGAGTTCTCTGTTGTGCTCCCTGTCAGGGCAGTCATCGACTGTGGCCGGGCACCAACTAGTTCTTCTGGTCTCAGGATGATGTAGGTCTCTGGTTCATGTGGCCCTTTCTGTCTCTTGGGCTCTTAGTTGTCGTGTGACCTTGGTGTTCTTCATTTTCCTTTGCTCCAGGTGGGTTGAGACCAATTGATGCATCTTAGATGGCCGCTTGTTAGCATTTAAGACCCCAGACGCCACATTTCAAAGTGGGATGCAGAATGTTTTCATAATAGAATTATTTTGCCAATTGACTTAGAAGTCCCCTCAAACCATGTTCCCCAGACCCCCGCCCTTGCTCCGCTGACCTTTGAAGCATTCATTTTATCCCGGAAACTTCTTTGCTTTTGGTTCAGTCCAGTTGAGCTGACCTTCCATGTATTGAGTGTTGTCCTTCCCTTCACCTAAAGCAGTTCTTATCTACTGATTAATCAATAAAAAACCCTCTCCCTCCCTCCCTCCCTCCCTCCCCCCTCGTAACCACAAAAGTATGTGTTCTTCTCAGTTTTTACTATTTCTCAAGATCTTATAATAGTGGTCTTATACAATATTTGTCCTTTTGCCTCTGACTAATTTCGCTCAGCGTAATGCCTTCCAGGTTCCTCCATGTTATGAAATGTTTCACAGATTCCTCACTGTTCTTTATCGATGCGTAGTATTCCATTGTGTGAATATACCACAATTTATTTACCCATTCATCCGTTGATGGACACCTTGGTTGCTTCCAGCTTTTTGCTATTGTAAACAGAGCTGCAATAAACACGGGTGTGCATATATCTGTTTGTGTGAAGGCTCTTGTTTCTCTAGGGTATATTCCGAGGAGTGGGATTTCTGGGTTGTATGGTAGTTCTATTTCTAACTGTTTAAGATAACGCCAGATAGATTTCCAAAGTGGTTGTACCATTTTACATTCCTACCAGCAGTGTATAAGAGTTCCAATCTCTCCGCAGCCTCTCCAACATTTACTATTTTGTGTTTTTTGGACTAATGCCAGCCTTGTTGGAGTGAGATAGAATCTCATCGTAGTTTTAATTTGCAATTTCTCTAATGGCTAATGATCGAGAGCATTTTCTCATGTATCTGTTGGCTGCCTGAATATCTTCTTTAGTGAAATGTGTGTTCATATCCTTTGCCCACTTCTTGATTGGGTTGTTTGTCTTTTTGTGGTTGAGTTTTGACAGCGTCATGTAGATTTTAGAGTTCAGGCGCTGGTCTGAGATGTCATAGCTGAAAATTCTTTCCCAATCTGTAGGTGGTCTTTTTACTCTTTTGGTGAAGTCTTTAGATGAGCATAGGTGTTTGATTTTTAGGAGCTCCCAGTTATCTGGTTTCTCTTCATCATTTTTGGTAATGTTTTGTATTCTGTTTATGCCTTGTATTAGGGCCCTAGGGTTGTCCCTATTTTTTCTTCCAGGATCTTTATCGTTTTAGTCTTTATGTTTAAGTCTTTGATCCACTTGGAGTTAGTTTTTATGGGTCCTGTTTCATTTTTTTGCAAATGGATATCCAGTTATGCCAGCACCATTTGTTAAAAAGACTATCTTTTCCCCAATTAACTGACACTGGTCCTTTGTCAAATATCAGCTGCTCATATGTGGATGGATTTATATCTGGGTTCTCAATTCTGTTCCATTGGTCTATGTGCCTGTTGTTGTACCAGTACCAGGCTGTTTTGACTACTGTGACTGTATAATAGGTTCTGAAATCAGGTAGAGTGAGGCCTCCCACTTTCTTCTTCTTTTTCAGTAATGCTTTACTTATCCGGGGCTTCTTTCCCTTCCATATGAAATTGGTGATTTGTTTCTCTATCCCCTTAAAATATGACATTGGAATTTGGATCGGAAGTGCGTTATATGTATAGATGGCTTTTGGTAGAACAGACATTTTTACTATGTTAAGTCTTCCTATCCATGAGCAAGGTATGTTTTTCCACTTAAGTATGTCCTTTTGAATTTCTTGTAGTAGAGCTTTGTAGTTTTCTTTGTATAGGTCTTTTACATCCTTGGTAAGATTTATTCCTAAGTATTTTATCTTCTTGGGGGCTACTGTGAATGGTATTGATTTGGTTATTTCCTCTTCGGTGTTCTTTTTGTTGATGTAGAGGAATCCAAGTGAGTTTTGTATGTTTATTTTATAACCTGAGACTCTGCCAAACTCTTCTATTAGTTTCAGTAGTTTTCTGGAGGATTCCTTAGGGTTTTCTGTGTATAAGATCATGTCATCTGCAAATAGTGATAACTTTACTTCCTTCTTGCCAATCCGGATATCTTTTATTTCTTTGTCTAGCCTAATTGCCCTGGCTAGGACTTCAAGCACGATGTTGAATAAGAGCGGTGATAAAGGGCATCCTTGTCTGGTTCCCGTTCTCAAGGGAAATGCTTTCAGGTTCTCTCCATTTAGAGTGATGTTGGCTGTTGGCTTTGCATAGATGCCCTTTATTATGTTGAGGAATTTTCCTTCAATTCCTATTTTGGTAAGAGTTTTTATCATAAATGGGTGTTGGACTTTGTCAAATGCCTTTTCTGCATCAATTGATAAGATCATGTGGTTTTTGTCTTTTGTTTTATTTATGTGGTGGATTACATTAATGGTTTTTCTGATATTAAACCAGCCTTGCATACCTGGTATAAATCCCACTTGATCATGGTGAATTATTTTTTTGATGTGTTGTTGGATTCTATTGGCTAGAATTTTGTTGAGGATTTTTGCATCTATGTTCATGAGGGATATAGGTCTATAATTTTCTTTTTTTGTAATGTCTTTACCTGGTTTTGGTATCAGGGAGATGGTGGCTTCATAGAATGAGTTGGGTAGTATTCCGTCATTTTCTATGCTTTGAAATACCTTCAGTAGTAGTGATGTTAACTCTACTCTGAAAGTTTGGTAGAACTCTGCAGTGAAGCCGTCCGGGCCAGGGCTTTTTTTTGTTGGGAGTTTTTTGATTACCGTTTCAATCTCTTTTTTTGTTATGGGTCTATTTAGTTGTTCTACTTCTGAATGTGTTAGTTTAGGTAGGTAGTGTTTTTCCAGGAATTCATCCATTTCTTCTAGGTTTTCAAATTTGTTAGAGTACGATTTTTCGTAATAATCTGAAATGATTCTTTTAATTTCATTTGGTTCTGTTGTGATGTGGTCCTTCTCATTTCTTATTCGGGTTATTTGTTTCCTTTCCTGTATTTCTTTAGTCAGTCTAGCCAATGGTTTATCAATTTTGTTAATTTTTTCGAAGAACCAGCTTTTGGCTTTGTTAATTCTTTCAATTGTTTTTCTGTTCTCTAATTCATTTAGTTCAGCTCTAATTTTTATTATTTGTTTTCTTCTGGGGCCTGATGGATTCTTTTGTTGCTCACTTTCTATTTGTTCAAGTTGTAGGGACAGTTCTCTGATTTTGGCTCTTTCTTCTTTTTGTATGTGTGCATTTATCGATATAAATTGGCCTCTGAGCACTGCTTTTGCTGTGTCCCAGAGTTTTTGATAGGAAGTATTTTCATTCTCGTTGCATTCTATGAATTTCCTTATTCCCTCCTTGATGTCTTCTATAACCCAGTCTTTTTTCAGGAGGGTATTGTTCATTTTCCAAGTATTTGATTTCTTTTCCCTAGTTTTTTCTGTTATTGATTTCTAGTTTTATTGCCTTGTGGTCTGAGAAGATGCTTTGTAATATTTCGATGTTTTGGATTCTGCAAAGGTTTGTTTTATGACCTAATATGTGGTTTATTCTAGAGAATGTTCCATGTACGCAAGAAAAAAAAGTATATTTTGCAGCAGTTGGGTGGAGAGCTCTGTATAAGTCAATGAGGTCAAGTTGGTTGATTGTTGTAAGTAGGTCTTCCGTGTCTCTATTGAGCTTCTTACTGGATGTCCTGTCCTTCTCCGAAAGTGGTGTGTTGAAGTCTCCTACTATAATTGTGGAGGTGTCTATCTCACTTTTCAATTCTGTTAAAATTTGATTTATGTATCTTGCAGCCCTGTCATTGGGTGCATAAATATTTAATATGGTTATGTCTTCCTGATCAATTGTCCCTTTTATCATTATATAGTGTCCTTCTTTATCCTTTGTGGTGGATTTAAGTCTAAAGTCTATTTTGTCAGAAATTAATATTGCTACTCCTCTTCTTTTTTGCTTATTGTTTGCTTGATATATTTTTTTCCATCCTTTGAGTTTTAGTTTGCTTGTGTCTCTAAGTCTAAGGTGTGTCTCTTGTAGGCAGCATATAGATGGATCGTGTTTCTTTATCCAGTCCGAGACTCTCTGTCTCTTTATTGGTGCATTTAGTCCATTTACATTCAGCGCAATTATAGATAAATAAGTTTTTATTACTGTCATTTTGATGCCTTTTTATGTGTGTTGTTGACAATTTCATTTTTCCACATACTTTTTTGTGCTGAGACGTTTTTCTTAGTAAATTGTGAGGTCCTTATTTTCATAGTGTTTGACTTTATGTTAGTTGAGTCGTTAAACTTTTTTCTTGGCTTTTATCTTGAGTTATGGAGTTGTTATACCTTTTTGTGGTTACCTTATTATTTACCCCTATTTTTCTAAGTAAAAACCTAACTTGTATTGTTCTATATCGCCTTGTATCACTCTCCATATGGCAGTTCAATGCCTCCTGTATTTAGTCCCTCTTTTTGATTATTGTGATCTTTTACCTATTGACTTCCATGATTCCCTGTTATGTGTATATATATATTTTTTAATTAATCTTAATTTGTTTGTTTTTGTGATTTCCCTATTTGAGTTGATATCAGGACGTTCTGTTTTGTGACCTTGTGTTGTGCTGGTATCTGATATTACTGGTTTTCTGACCAAACAATATCCTTTAGTATTTCTTGTAGCTTTGGTTTGGTTTTTGCAAATTCTCTAAACTTGTGTTTATCTGTAAATATCTTAATTTCATCTTCATATTTCAGGGAGAGTTTTGCTGGATATATGATCCTTGGCTGGCAGTTTTTCTCCTTCAGTGCTCTGTATATGTCGTCCCATTCCCTTCTTGCCTGCATGGTTTCTGCTGAGTAGTCTGAACTTATTCTTATTGATTCTCCCTTGAAGGAAACCTTTCTTTTCTCCCTGGCTGCTTTTAAAATTTTCTGTTTATCTTTGGTTTGGGCCAGTTTGATGATAATATGTCTTGGTGTTTTTCTTTTTGGATCAATCTTAAATGGGGTTCAATGAGCATCTTGGATAGATATCCTTTCGTCTTTCATGATGTCAGGGAAGTTTTCTGTCAGGAGATCTTCAACTATTTTCTCTGTGTTTTCTGTCCCCCCTCCCTGTTCTGGGACTCCAATCACCCGCAAGTTATCCTTCTTGATAGAGTCCCACATGATTCTTAGGGTTTCTTCATTTTTTGAAATTCTTTTATGTGATTTTTTTTCAGCTATGTTGGTGTTGATTCCCTGGTCCTCCAGATGTCCCACTGTCCATTCTAATTGCTCGAGTCTGCTTCTCTGACTTCCTATCGCGTTGTCTAATTCTGTAATTTTATTGTTAATCTTTTGGATTTCTACATGCTGCCTCTCTATGGATTCTTGCAACTTATTAATTTTTCCACTATGTTCTTGAATAATCTTTTTGAGTTCTTCAACAGTTTTATCAGTGTGTTCCTTGGCTTTTTCTGCAGTTTGCCTTATTTCGTTTCTGATGTCTTGAAGCATTCTGTAAATTAGTTTTTTATATTCTGTATCTGATAATTCCAGGATTGTATCTTCATTTGGGAAAGATTTTGATTCTTTTGTTTGGGGGGTTGGAGAAGCTGTCATGGTCTGCTTCTTTATGTGGTTTGATATGGACTGCTGTCTCCGAGCCATCACTGGGAAACTAGTTTTTCCAGAAAATCCGCTAAAAAAATGCAGTCAGATCCCTATCAGAGTTCTCCCTCTGGCTCAGGCAATTCGGATGTTAATGAAGCCACCTGGGGAGGGTGGGGGAGGGATCAGAGAGATAGGAGAGTAGCACCTCAGAATATAGCCAGAGTTGCTTGTCTTGCTTGGAATGACTATTATATCTGAGATTCCCAGGGGGCGTGTCGCCTATGTGTGCTGGGTGTGTGGAGATTGCCCCCGGGGGGTCTGGCCCGCTGGAGTCACGGTCAGATCCTCCGCTTCCAGCCCCACGCCCAACGTCAAGGCTCCCCTGCTGGGACGGTGCACTCTCGACTCCAAAATCAGTCGCTGCCTCCCGGGGACTTCTCGTTCCGCCAGCCGCGTCGCTGTGCCGCTTCTGCGAACCTGCTGGGCCCCCTCCCGGGGTTAGTTCAGGTGAGTGGAGCAGCTCCCCGTGCTTGTGCCGTGACCACGTGTCCCGGCTGGGACGCTGCTATCCCCGCTCCGAGACCAGTCGCTGCCTCCCGGGGACTTCTCCCACCTGCTGCGTTGCCATGCCACCCGCGCGAACCAGCTGGGCCCCCTCCCGGGGTTAGTTCAGGGGAGTTGAGCAGCTCTCCTTGCTTGTACCGTGGCTGTGCCCAGTCAAAATCCTGGCGGGACGGTTCCCCGGCTGGGATGCTGCTCTCCATGCTCCAAGATCAGTCACTGCCTCCCGGGGACTTCTCCCTCCGGCTGCGTCACCACACCGCCCACGCGAACTGGCTGGGCCCCCTCCCGTAGTGAGTTCGGGGGCTAGGGCTGGGCCCCTTGTTTGTGCCTTCTGCTCCCCTGGGCTCTGCCCTAAATCGGGCGCCAGAGGTTACCTGACTGGTACTCTGGCTCCAGGCTCTGAAAACAATCGCTGCTTCCCCGTATTTGTTCATTCTCCGTCTCTAAATCTGTGTTTGTTGTTCAGGGTTCGTAGGTTGTTATGTATGTGATCGGTTCACTTGTTTTTCCAAGTCTTTGTCGCAAGAGGTATCCGAGGTAGCATCTACCTAGTCCGCCATCTTGGCCCCGCCTCTTAATCACTCTTTATGAGTGGAATATATTTGAATTGTCCTACTCAGACAGGTTTCCGCCTTATGCAGGTTCTGGCTTTCGCAGATTTGACTGTAATATAAATTTGAAATATTAGTAATTTATGTCTTTGGGCTTTTTATGGTCTTTGAGTTTTAAAATCATTTAACTATTTCATTGAGGATACCACTGACTCCATATTATTTGTGTGATCTTTTAAAGAATTAGTCTCTAGGAAAACTGATGCTAGTTAGATGTTGACATAAATACCTCTGACTATGATTATCTTGGAGCTCTGGTGACTCAGCAATGAAGCGCTCAGCTGCTAACCATAAGGTTTGCAGTTCAAATCCACCAGCTGCTCCTTAGAAACCCTGTGGGGCAGTGTCTTAGACTGAGTTCTCTAGAGAAGCAAAACCAATAAAGTGTCTGTATAAATATATACCTATATTTTTTATAAATATATATTGAGAGAGATTTATATCAAGGAAATGGCTCACGCAGTTGTAGCGGCAGGAACCTCCCAAGTCCATGGGTCAGAATAGAGGCTTCTACTGATTCACGTAGCCTCAGGGGCTGGCAAACCCAAGATCCACAGGACAGAGAGCAGGGCTCTTGCTCGCAGGCTGCAAAGATTGATGAATCCCAAGATTGGCAGGCAAGACTGCAGGTAAGCTGCTAGCTCAAATCCCCAAAACCGGAGGTCAGACCAACAGGAACCAGCTGAAGGATCCAGCAGGAGCAAAAAGCCCACAAGCCTTGTCAGAATGTCCACTTATAATCAATGCAGGCCACACACCCAGGAAAGCTCCCTTTCAACTCATCGGCTACTCACAGCAAATTCCACCATGGAGGTGATCACAGTATATCAAATCTCATCATGGAAGTGATCACAACATCATATGACTGCCAAACCACTGAGAATCAGGGCCCAGCCAAGTTGACACACAACTTTAACCATCACAGGCAGTTCTACTCTGTCCTGTAGGATCACTATGAGTCAGAATCGATTCAACGGCAATGGGTTTGGTTTTTGGTATTTTGCTCTTACACTGTAGAAAACATAGCTAATGTAAATGTTAAAAATGATGTTGGTGTAAAGTATATCTAATCTGACTGTCAGTATGACTTCCTGTGGTAAAAAGAGTTCCAAATTAGTAAGGTTGCAGGGACAGTTTAGATAAATATGAGGCATTGCTCACTTCCCAACACAAAGAGAAGGAATAATTAGTATTATATATAAAAAAAGCTCTCCTAAAATAATTTATATATATTGAATGCCTACATTTTGCTAGATGCTGTTATAAGAACTTTCTATATGTTTTCTTTCTTAACCCTCACAACAATCTAATGAGCTAGGTAATTACTAGCCCTACTTGACAGACAAGGAAACCAAAGTAGAGAAGTTTAGTCATTTGCTTAAGATTATATAACTGATAAGTAGCAGAGATAGAATTTTTTCTTGACTATTTTTTTTATTTTCTACCAGAGCACATGCTTGTCATCATTGTTTTTCTGTTTTAAAGTAGACCGAAACACAGTGATAAGGTAATCATCCGGCTGTTGTCAAGTCGATTCCTTCTCATAGCGACCCTGTAGGACAGAGTAGAACTACACCATAGTGTTTCCAAGGAGCGGCTGGTAGATTCAAACTGCCAACCTTTTAGTTAGCAACCAAGCTCTTAACCACTGCACCACCAGGGTTCCAAGAGCATAATAGAATATATAAATATTCTAACTATATTTTATTGACCCATACTGTAATTCTTCATCTATGTAATACATTTATTTGTAAGATTTCTTTTCAGTAACACTGCTGGAAAAAAAAATGAAGATTTCATCCAAACATAGTGTTAACTAGACTAGGAAGCAACCCCCTTCATTTTGAAGGCAGTATGAGTATTTTTCCTTAAGAAAACAAAATACCACTTATGTTATAACTGAATAAGCTAAGAATGTCAACATGTCTTCTCCCAGCATAAAAAGTGAAGGAGATCAGTCTGAGTTTTACAAGAGATTCTCTGGGAGACAACAGCATACCAATAATAATAAGGTCAGGAAGCCTACTGAGTTGTTTTGCACTCCTTATTTCTCTGATTTTCCCAGTGGTTACAGGCTGGCATATTTGACTCATGGCTAAGATTCAAGACAAAAAAAAACACACACAAAAAGGAGGGCAAAACCTGGAGGGGCCAATTAAGAGACATCATTTCCTATTATAAAGACATTCGCTTCTTTCAAGACTTGTGACTTGGATTTTTGTGGTGAAATTGCACTTAAAGCCAAAAACTCAGATTGTCAGATTGTGAGGGTTGGCTGGAGGAACTCTTCAGTCTACAAGGAGAAATGCACCTTGTAATGAATTACAGTGGGCTCTAAAATGAAATCCCTGGAAGCTATATAAGGAGGAGAAAAGACTAGAAACAGAACGAAGAACATCTGGATTTACAGCATCCCTGAAGGCAGCCGAGGGGATGACCCCATTACTTTCATTGAGCAATTTGTTCCATCTCTCCTCACACGTACCCTCACTAGGACTTCTAAAATACAAAGATGCGGAAGCATCCCTCAGCCCTTTCTGCTGTCTCGGAAAAGGTCCTCAAACTTTGCTTTTTAAGGTTTTAGAACTTCTTCATGCCTTACCGTCTTTAGTGTTTGGGTAACTTTCTCTTTTTTCTTCTGTTTGTTTTTCTCCTTGACCTAGATCATAGCATCATTAACTAAGAGGGCATTTTTCTAAATGTAAATTGTCTAGAAATGACTTGGCAAAGACTGGTAAAATACACAGTAACCTGAAGCAATATAATTAATGAAGAAATTTTTTTTAAACCAACGCTGATTAATTTTGGCTAATTTTAAAATATAATTTCAAGAGGAAAATTTGAAGAAATGATTTTAGGAAGGCAATTTATATCTAAAATGTTACAAGCATTTTATAAAGCAGCAGCTAGGAGATTAGTCAGCACCTTTGGTTTTTATTACTTCAGTGGGCATCATTTTATAACATTTCCAAAAGGGATTTTGTGCTTATAAATATCTTTATGAAATCTATATGTGCATTGTCATATACTGTTGTTATCTTTAGCATCATTTAGGCTTTGTTTTCCTGAGTCTGTATCAGGAAAACTTCTGTTGGATTCTGATTCATAAGCGGACACGTAATGGCATGAGAGCCCTGGGGTGTACCATGTAATCTTCAGTTGTGCAATCTGATGATTAAATGGGACAGAGAAAAGAATACCAGTTATAAGAAAAGCCTTTACCTTGTTGGTGGATGTGTGCCAAGGACATTGGTAGAGGGCCAACTTCATGCCATGCACTGTGTTCAATGCAGGGGGTACAAAGATGGTATAAGGCAGACACCAGCCACTGAACAGGTCAGGGCCAAGTGGCACCAACTGCATTGCAGGAGGAATGTGTTGCTTTGCTCAAGAGGCTAAACCTTTAAACAAATACTTTGTTTACATTATTTGACTTTTTATATGTTTAAGTGGCTTGGCTAGCTTTGAAGATATCATTTTAAAAAGTCCAAAAGTTAGTGGCTGATACCTAATTTCAGAATCATCAATTACAACTTTTTCTGTTTACCTCCATAATAGTACTAGAAGCATTAAAAAACTAGTTAAACAACTAGTACATGGGAAATTATGTTAAGCCTTGTATTATTAGATTAAACCAGGGTGTAGTGAGTTCAAGGTAGTTTGGGGCTGATCGAAGAAAAAGATATGACCACGAAATAGCAGCATTGCACAACAAACTATTTATTGTGGTTAACAAATTAACAGCTGCATGCAGGGGTTGATACCCCACAGTGAATGTCTTCCAGAGGCAAGGGGCACCAGGAGCCACCAGAAGGGGAAGATGGCAAG
Source organism: Elephas maximus indicus (assembly GCF_024166365.1). Classification (NCBI taxonomy): domain Eukaryota; kingdom Metazoa; phylum Chordata; class Mammalia; order Proboscidea; family Elephantidae; genus Elephas; species Elephas maximus. The sequence goes on along the minus strand of NC_064846.1, from coordinate 149,336,032 downwards.
GAAACTCTCAGGGGAGAGAAGTGTCTGGGCTTATTTGTTCCTAGGCTATATTGTTCTGGAGCAAGGTGGGAAGTCTCTGGTTCAGAAAGCTCTGAAGGACACCAGCTACTTGGAGTCATTATAACTACAGGCTTTTATCTTATCTATGGCTTTTTTTTATGGCTAGCAGATACTGGGTAGAGTTTTGCAGTGCATGTCAAGCAGGCAGGCCCTAAGTGGCTAATAGTCTGCTCATTTGAACTATTTTTAAAACAATTGAATGTGTAAAAATTTTGAGTTTGGGACCAGTGGGCTTTTTAAGGGAATGGGACAGCCTGTTATGAGGAAATTAAACAACTTGGAACCAATACACAGAAGCCATGTTTGACTCATTCATATAAAACAGGGGTCAGCAAACTTTTTCTGTAAAAAGCCAGATAGAAAATACTTTTGGCTTTGCCGGCCATGCGATCTCTGCTATAGCTACTCATCTCTGCCTTCGTAGCATGAAAGCAGATGTAGATAATACATAAGTAAATGAGTGTGGCAGTGTTCCAACCAAACTTTATTTACAGAATTAGACAGCCAGTCTAATTTGTCCTATAACTTAGTTCGTTGATCCCTGGTTTAAGCTATGAACATGACAGGTCTCTTGCCAGCAAAGGTTTCTTAGGGTATTATCTGATTTGGTATATGTAAGATCCTTAGAACCATGCCTGGTATTTAATAAATACTATATTCATTCATCATGGTAAACAGAGAAAAGATTGAAGTTGTCAAGGATTTCATTTTACTTGGATCCACAATCAACACCCATGGAAGCAGCAGTCAAGAAATCAAAAGATGCATTGCATTGTGAAAATCTGCTGCAAAAGACCTCTTTAAAGTGTTGAAAAGCAAAGATGTCACCTTGAAGACTAAGACGTGCCTGATTTTCAATCGTATCATATGCATGTGAAAGCTGGACAGTGAATAAGGAAGACCAAAGAAGAATTGATGCCTTTGAATTGTGGTGCTGGCAAAGAATACTGAATATACCATGGACTGCCAAAAGAAGGAACAAATCTGTCTTGGAAGAAATACAACCAGAATGCTTCTTAGTAGCAAGGATGGCAAGACTGGATCTTACATACTTTGGACATGTTGTCAGGAGGGATGAGTCCCTGGAGAAGGACATCATGCTTGGTAAAGGACAGGGTCAGTGGAAAAGAGGAAGACCCTCAATGAGATCGATTGAGACAGTGGCTGCAACAATGGGCTCAAGCATAACAACGATACTGTAAGAATGGCTCAGGACCAGGCAGTGTTGCCGTTCTGTGGTACAAAGTGTCGCTATGAGTCAGAACTGACTTGATGGCAAGTAACAACAACAACATATTCCATTCATTCTCTTTCCCTCCCTCCCACCCTCTCTGTTCTCTTCCTCCTCGTCCTCCTCCTCCTCCTTCTCCTTCCCTTTCTTTTTCATCAACATCATTACCAGTTGCCATCGAGTTGATCCCGACTCATAGCAACCCTATAGAACAGAGTAAGAACTGCCCCATAAGGTTTCTAAGGCTGTAAATTTTTGTGGGAGCAGACTGCCCCATCTCTATCCACATCTAGAACATTTCTAGGACTTACATCTTGCATACATATTTCCTTTGAAACCTGTATTATTAATCACTACTATATCTGGATTTCAGCCTATCATCCATTCAAATACTTGGTAAGGATTTTTGTGGATAAACACCTTCAGATGGTTTGATGTTTCAGTTGCATATATTAGGACTGTCTCTAGTAATAGATATTAGGAAAAAAAAAAAACCCTTGCCATCAAGTCAATTCTGACTCATAGCGACCCTATAGGACAGAGTAGAACTGCCATGTATGGTTTCCAAGGAGAACCTGGTGGATTCTAACTGCCGACCTTTTGGTTAGCAGCTGTAGCACTTAACCACTACACCAACAGGGTTTCCAGTAATAGATATAGGTAGATTCAATAATTTTTTTCCTTTGCCATTCATATATTATTTAAAATTCTAACCATTTTCCTAAACTTGACTTGTTCAACTGACATACGTTGATTTTTAGCTTATATTTCTGACTTTTTTTCCATATTTTAGATATAATACAAATGTTTCCACCAGTATTTTCAAGTATTCTTCTCTCCTACAATGGCACACCCAGTGACAACTTCACCTCATATGCACTATTCTTGATTTTACCAGATTTTTATAAAAATGAAACTTAAAATGTTGCAGTTTATGTTCTGAAACTTAAAATGTTCCCGTTTTCTGGGGCACTCTGTTCTACTGGGAAAAGAGAAAGATATAGAAGTTTGGCTTTGCTGGCCTGGAACAGCAATGATTTTGTTAAACATTCTCAAGTTTCAGAAATAGACAGGCTTAAATGACATTTAGGATTATTTAGTCCATCTTCTTACTTGTAGATAGATTAAATAGAAAGTATGATAGTTGAATTTTTGAATTCAAAAAATAATCTTTTATTGTCTGTGTTCTACCCAGACTTTCTATTAAGTGCTGGGGATGCAGCAATAAACAGAAAGAGAATATTTATTCCATCATGGAGAAGACATTTTCATGGGTTAAGATAGCAGAAAGCAAATTTTAAAAATTTGGATACTAATTTCCACTACAGAAGTGCTTTGATGAGAACCAGAGAGAGTAAAGGAAAGAATAATTGAAAGTAGGGGAAATGAGTGTTTTATATTAGAGTGGTCTTGAAAGGCTGTTCAGAGAAAGAAACATTTGAACAGAGACAGCTCTAAATGAAGTGAGAAAATGAGTCTTGTGAAGATCTGGTGGTAGAATATTCAGACCATGGGAACCACAGAGTAAAAGGCCTTGAGATGGGAATAGAGCTGATACATTTGAAAAACAGATGGAAGCCAGTGGTGAGCATACCAGATAACCAAAACCTGTTGCTGTCGAGTCGATTCTGACTCATAGCGACCTTATAGGCCAGAGTAGAACTGCCCCATAGGGTTTCCAAGGAGCGCCTGGTGGGTTTAAACTGCTGACCTTTTGGTTAGCAGCCGAGCTCTTAACCACTACGCCACTAGGGTTTCCAGTGTTGAACATGGTGGACAGTAATTGGAGAGGAGGTCAGATACCATGTAGGGCCTTGTGGACCACTGTTAGTTTTGCATGGAACTCTGACGCAAACATGCTATGGTTATGAGTAGAGCAATGCCGTGAACTTTATTGATGTTTTACCAAGATCATTCTGGTTGCTCCAGTGGAAGTGGGTATACTAGTAAGGAAGTTATTATAGTGTCTTGGTGGGAAATAATGGTTGTTGGTTTAGAGTGACAGCAGTGACTGGTGGGAAGAGGTGATTCAGCACGTGTGTAGAGGTGGAGCTAATAGAACTCGCTGTTGAGTTGGATGTAGAGTGCTAGAGAAAGAGTGGTGTCAGGGATGTTTCCTAGGTTTTAACTTGAGCAGCTCATCAATCATGGTGCTATTTACTAAGATGGGTAAGTTTGGAGGGGAGGGGGACTTGTCAAAAATCAAGAATTTGGTTTTGGCTGTATTAGTTTTGTGAGGCCTACTAGATATCCAAATGGAACTGTTGAGTAGTCAATTAAACACAGGAGTCTAGAGTTCATGGGGAAGATCTGAATTACAGATATAAATGTGAGAATCTTGAGCATGTAAGTGGTATTTAAAACCACGGATCAAGGTAATATCATGAAGATCACTGCTACCACCCATTGCCGTTGAGTCAATTTTGACTCATAGTGACCCTATAGGACAGAGTAAAACTGCCCTGTAGGGTTTCCAAGGAGTAGCTTGTGGGATTTGAACTTCTGACCTCTTGGTTAGCAGCCAGACTCAAACAGTGTGCCACCAGGGTCTCATCATCAACACAGTGAGTGTAAAAAGAGGAGTCCAAGTGCTGAGTCTTGGGGTATTTCAATTTTAAATGTTTGGCACAGGAGACCAAGGAGTGACCAGGGAGTTAGAAGGGAAACAAGAAGAATTTTTTAATTCTTTTTGCTTTTACTTTCTTCAGCTTTAAAGTTTGAGATACAAGGTAACCATAATCCATATATGCTTGAGAAAGTCCAAGTTTAAGACCATAGAGCTACCCAGTTCTTAATAGCATCCTCCTTTGTGCTCAAAACTATCTCAGTTTGGATGATAAATTATATGATCACTCCAACAAACCTATGTATTAGTTGATTGTGACGATTATATGACATAACTTATGTAATTGATTTAGCACAATTGACATACGGCATATGTTTAATAAATGCCAGCTCTTACAAGTGATGCTAGTTTTCAGAAATCATATAAAATGTGCTGTTACTTATGTATTTTAACAGCATACTCAGGATTGCTGACTGCTTTAATTACTTAAAAAAATGGATTTTCATGGAGAGGAAGTCACTGATTATTATTCGTTGGCTATTTTTGTCCTCTTTGGGAAACGACCTTAAATTAAGTCATTTTGTCTTCCTTGTTTTCACTAGCATGGTCATGCCAGTTGGCATTGTCTTGTGCTAAAAGATATTTTGGAATAGAGACCTTAGAAACAACCATTCAAGAGAAGGGTAATAAAAAATAGTCTGTAAAGTGAAACTCCAGCGTGACACAAAATATTATTGTCTACAAGCCTCATTATCTACAAAAGAGAAATATGACATTTTTCTCCACTATTAGCTTCTTGATGGAAAACCTCATTATTCTGTCTTCTATTTGCTTTTCACTTCTAAGCAGGTATGTTCCAGCAAGGAGAAAGATGTGTTCAGAGGTTGTTCTCGTAGAGTGATAAGCATCCTGGATCCGGACAGATCTATGTTTAAATCCATGTTCTGCCATTTATCTTAAGGAAAAGTTATTGAACTGCTCTGAGATTAATTTTTTTATCAGTAAAATGAAGACAGTATTAGTGTCTACTTCATTGTATTGCTGTGAGGATATGAGAAAATGCACATAGAGTTCTTAGCAGTGACTGGCACACAGTAATCTCTCAATTGTTTTTGGCTAATACTTTATGTGACAACGAATAAGGAAGACTGAAGAATTGATTCATTTGAATTATGGTGTTGGTGAAGAATATTGAATATACCATGGAATGCCAGAAGAGTGAACAAATCTGTCTTGGAAAAGTACAGCCAGAATGCTCCTTAGAAGTGAGGATGGCAAGACTTGATCTCAATTACTTGGACATTTATCAGAAGGGACCAGTCCCTGGTGAAGGACATCATGCTTGGTAAAGCAGAAGGTCAGCGAAAAAGAAGAAGACCCTCAATGAAGTGGATTGACACAGTGGCTACAACAATAGGTTAAAACACAGCAACGATTGCGAGGATGGCGCAGGACCGGGCAGTGTTTCATTCTGTTGTACATAGGGCTGCTATGAGTCAGAACCGACTCGACAGCACCTAACAACAACACCAACAATACTTTAGTAAGGGAACATTGAAGATGGTCTTTTCAAAATTGTGTGAGCAGCAGATTTTAGGAGTCCAGCCTGGGATGTATTTAGCCCATTGCCTTCTGTCTATTTCATTCAGATTTTTACTTTTCCATTCTTTAATTATTGTTCTTCCTTGTGAGAAAAATGGGGGGAAAACCTAACGTGGTTTAAGGAGATTAAGAAAATCACTGTCTGTGATGCTAAGGGAGAGGACCTTAAGAATTCTTAGGCCACGTGACAAAGCATATGTATAAAGTGATTTTGAGTGCTTGGTTGTCATCACATGTGAGTAAATGGTTGAGATTTCTACACTTAAGCCTTATTCCATTCAGTTTCAGAAAATATTTTTATTCTACTTCCAATCATGCCATTATTCTCAATGAAAAGTAGAGAATTCTGTGGTCAATATGTAGATAAAAAATATTCAAAATAGTATAGTAATAATCCTAAAGTATCCTCAATAGCTTTTATCCACATACTACTGATATTTAAAATACAGAAGGAAAATAGAAACACAGACTTCTGCAGGGATTACTTTTATAAATCACAAACTTCATAGCTATTATAGTGTTGTAAATATATGTTTCAGATATATGTAAAAAATGTAAATTAGGGAAAATTTTAAGCATCAGCTATCTGGTTGACAGTCATAGTCAGGAAAGTCAGGATAACACACATAGGTTATCCTGAATTAATCATTTTGTGCCAAAATTAAGTGACTATGTGAGAACAATATGTTCAGTGTGTAAGCCATACTTTCAATAATTTTTGTATAAGCTACAGCATTTTTGAATGAACCAGCATCCTTATAATGAATGTGGTGTTATAATAAGCTGGCAGTATAAGTGGTACTCGGTGCTTTTCATTTCATGCATTCATTTAGGTTTCAGATGTTCTTGATTTCATATCCAAGTTGGCATGAATTAGCAGTAAATAGGCCCTTGAGTATATCCCACCTGAATTTAGAGACCATCTCAAGAATAGATTTGATGTACTGAACACTAACGACCAAAGACCAGACGAGTTTTGGGATGACATCAAGGTTATCACACATGAGGAAAGCAAAAGGTCATTAAAAAGACAGAAAAAAAAAAAAAGACCAAAATGGATGTTAGAACAGACTCTGAAACTTGCTGTTGAATGTAGAGTAGCTAAAACAAGCGACCAGAGAAGACAAAGTATTACAATAAAATGTGCAAAGACCGGAAGTTAGAAAACCAACAGTGAAGAACATGCTTAGCATTTCTCAAGCTGAAAGAGCTGAAGAAAAAAATTAAGGCACAAGTTGCAATATTGAAGGATTCTATGGACAAAATATTGAATGACGCAGGAAGCACCAACAGAAAATGGAAAGAATACAGTCACTGTACCAAAATGAATGTTCAGCCATTACAGGAGGTAGCATGTGATCAAACACTGATGGTACTGAAGGAATAAGTTCAAGCTGCATAGAAAGCATTGATGAAAAACAAGGCTCCAGGAATTGATGAGATACCAATTGAGATGTTTCAACAAACAGATGCAATGCCGAAAGTGCTCGCTCATCTATGCCAAGAAATTTGGAAGTCAGCTATCTGGCCAACCAACTGGAAGAGATCCATACTTATGTCTGTTCCAAAGAAAGGTGATCCAACTGAATGTGGAAGTTATCAAACAATGTCATTAATATCACATGCAAGTAAAATTTTGCTGAAGATAACTCGAAAATTGTCACAGCAGTAAATCAAGAGGGAATTGCCAGAAGTTCAAGCTGGATTCAGAAGGGGACATAGAAAGAGGGATATTGTTGCTGATGTCAAATGGATCCAGGCTGAAAGCAGAGAACACCAGAAAGATGTTTACCTGTGTTTTATTGATTATGCAAAGACATTCGACTGTGTGGACCATAACAAAATATGGACAGTATTGCAAAGAATGGAAATTCTGGAACATTTAATTGTACTCATGCGGAACCTGTACATAGTCCAAGAGGCAGTCGTTCAAACAGAACAAGGGGGTACTGCATGGTTTAAAATCAGGAAAGGTGCACATCAGGGTTGTATCCTTTCACCATACTTATTCAATCTGTATGCTGAGCAAATAATCCGAGAAGCCAGACTATATGAGGAAGAACACAGCATCAGGATTGACACAATCTTGCTTGCTGAAGCACATACTGATGAAGATCAAAGACTACAGACTTCAGTATGGATTGTATCTCAACTTAAAGAAAATAAAAATTCTCACAACTGGACCAATAAGCAACATCATGATAAATGGAGAAAATATTAAAACTGTCAAGGATTTCATTTTGCTTGGATCCACAATAAACACCCATAGAAGGAGCAGTCAAGAAATCAAAAGACACATTACATTGAGCAAATCTGCTACAAAAGACCTCTTTAAAGTGTTAAAAAGCAAAGATGTCACCTTGAAGACTAAGGTGCGCCTGACCCAAGCCATGGTATTTTCAATCGCCTCATGTGCATGTGAACCTGGACCATGAATAAGGAAGACTGAAGAATTGATGCTTTTGATTATGGTGTTGGCGAAGAATATTGAATATACCATGGACTGCCAGAAGAACAAACAAATCTGTCTTACAGCCAAAATTCTCCTTAGAAGCAAGGATGGTGAGACTTCATCTCAAGTTCCTTGGACCAGTCCCTGGAGAAGGACATCATGCTTGAGAAAGTAGAAAATCAGTGAAAAAGAGGAAGACCCTTAATGAGATGGGTTGATACAGTGGCTGCAACAATGGGCTCAAACATAGCAATGATTGTGAGGATGGTGCAGGACTGGGTAATGTTTTGTTTTATTGTACATAGTGTAGCTATGAGTCGGAACCAACTTGACGGCACCCAAGAACAACAGCAGCTAGCAGTTGATTTGCTTGCTCAAATACCTTTCTTTGAAACACCGAAATAAAACATCAAGCATGTTTTTTAAATCATATATTTTGAATTTGGAAGTAAGGGTTAACATTATTCCTAGACAGAAAGTAATAGCAAACTACAGTTGAAATTTGTAATACAAGAATCCGTGTAGCAATAAATTTTCTCTTTCTTAAAAGGGCATTTACTTCATCCTGTTCGATACTGCCTGTTTCAGGAATGTCGTTTGAAAATGAGTAAGACTGAGCATCATTCCGGTGTCATTATTCAATGTAGTAGATAAAATACACATGGTATGAAATAGTATCAAGTGAGTGTTATGTTTATCCATTTCTGTTTCCTTTAAAATACTTTTTAATGTATGTACAGGAACATTTAACAGAATGAAGTAGTAATTGGAAACCCTGGTGGCATAGTGATTAAGAGTTTGGCTGCTAACCAAAAGGTCGGCAGTTCGAATCCACCAGGCACTCTTTGGGAACTCTATGGAGTAGTTGTACTCTGTCCTACAGGGTCGCTATGAATTGGAATTGACTGGACAGCAACTTTTTTTTAAGTAGTAATTAAGTCACACAATGCTGATATTGTCAAATAAAAACAAATCAGGACATTGGTAAGGAAAAACTTTATTTGAAAGGATTATTGCAGGAGATGGGGAAGAGACTATTGCAATACGGGAAGAGGGATAATGCTCCAACCGTTGAGATCTGTAAGTATCTCCAAGGTTAGGCAGGAAACGGGTTTTCTTTTATAGGCCTGAATGAACAAGGCTAGAAAGAACTGGTGTAGGGAATTGGGATTGAAAGGGTGGCGTGATGGGACAGTTGAGGAAGGATTATTTTCCCCTGAGGTGAGTTGATGTTCTGGAGGGGTTCATAAAGAAGGACTATATGCTGACTCAGAGTGAGGATGGGTCAAAGTTCGGGGGCCTGGGGGAAGGAGAGAAGTTTAACTAAAGTTTGATAAATCAAGGTAGCAGATATTTTGTCCAGATTGGTCACTGGGTAAAAACAGTTTAGTTAGTCATTTATGAGGCTAAGAATGGGAATTTGGAGGGTCTGTGTCTGGGTTTAAGGAGCCCTAGTGGCACAGTGGTTAAGCACTCAGCTGCTAACCAAAAGGTCGGTGGTTTGAACCCACCAGCCAATCTGTGAGAGAAAGGTGTGACAGTCTGCTTCCATAAAGATTGCAGCCTTGGAAACCCCATGGGGGCAGTTCTCTGTCCTATAGATAGGGTCGCTATGAGTGGGAATCGACTTGATGGCAATTTTTTTTGTTGTTTTTTAATGGGTGTCTGGCGTTGTCAAGTTAAAAAGGGCAGCATCTGTGAGTCTTATCTAAGTCATATGGAAAAGGATGGTTCCTTGCAGTAAGTTATTTCTAAAACACAAAAGTTAACTCTGGCTCTTTTCTAAGGTCACAGAACTTGGGTAAAGTTCAACATTGTCAATATAAAGTAATAGAATTTAGTCAATTTTCTTCCAATAATAGATATTATTTAGTAATTATATTTAGTAATAAATTTAATAAATTAAGTTTAGTAATAAATGTGATGCTCACCTCACCTCAGCCCTTTCTTGTATGAATTATTATCTCTGTTTCTCTCACGTGGAAGCAAGTGTTAGAGAGGCCCAATATATCACACGGATTCTTGGTTGATATGGAATTCAAACTTGGGTATCCATAATATAAAAGTCAAACTCTTAATCATTTATACCATGGTATCAAATGAAAGTAAAGCCTTCAGCTGTTTGCTTTTTATAATGTATTCCAAAGTCATCATTCATATTCTTGATCCTTAGGAGATAATGAATGAATTTTTCATAGTTTTTTTTTAACGTTTCCATAGATGACTCTTATTTAAAAAATCTAAATGTTAACCATGAGATCAGAAAATCAGAAGCCCTCAGTGCTTTGAGTTACACAATGAGATCCCATATTGTTTTAACAGTTCCAACATTGAGAATCCATTGAATGTAGAAATTAAGAGAATTGTAAATTCTTCAGTGCTACTAAGTCATGCTCAGGATAATTGTCTGTGTAAAGCAAGAGGAATGTAAAATATGTCATGTTTCACTCAAGGAATTAAAAGTCCAATGGGGAATCTATGGAAAATAACCTAATCTATAAATTATTTTAATTGGAAAAGCAATAAATTGTCAAAAGAGAAGTATAAATGAGAAAGGAAGGTAAACAAGGATGAACCTAAATTGGGTCAGGGGTACATTAAAGAATTTAAAAAAATACATAAAGACTAAGAAAGTATAATAAAACTTGGGTACTTTTATTACTTTCGTATAGATGCTCGCTAAGTCACTAACTCCTGAAATTTAATAATTCTCTGAATACCTGAAACATGTCAAACTCTACAGCGTTTCAGATGAAAAAAGTTATTTTTCAAAATGTGGAAATACTTCACAACTATGCCCAATTTTCAGGCTTTTGGTGAATAGTATTAGGCTGTTGAGTACATCTTCAAGGAAAAGGTGCTCAATCATTAATACTACTACTGGATTTAGCATTGTGGCAAAGAAAAATGCTCTATACAATTTCAAACAGATACCCATTTTGTGTTCTGAAATACAGTGATGGAGAGAGAGGAAGACAAAAATGAACAAGACCCTAAGGCTGAAATCGTTACAAAAGCATGACTATGGAGAAATTCACCTCCCAAGTGTACTTCTCTGATTCTTTTGCTTTTAAACGTTATGGCAGGCTCAGTTCTTTTCCTTTGGACCATGCTGTGAGATCATGCTGAGAAATTCTCTCTGCAGTCTGGTAATAGACATTTATAGTGGGGATTAAAATTATTCAATTCACATATGAATGAGCATATTGTATCCAGAACCTACAGATTGTATTTTTTTTTTTGTCAGTGTATGGTTTTGGACTGTGTGAATTAGAAATGCAGTGGAAATTAAAATGTGGCCAGGACTCTAAGGAGAGCGATCTGTGACATTAGAACATCTAGTTAGCAACAAACCGTAGATTTGAGAATTGTGAGAGAGTTTAAGTTGGTCATGGAATCCAGCTTTCCAAGCAGTTCAGGAATTCCTGTAAGATTCTTATTAACTAGTCATCCAAGCTCTGTTTGAATATCTTTAGTGTTGGAAATTTAAAAAACATGGCATTTTTGAATAGCCATAATTGTTGATCAGTTTCTCATATTGAACTTAGGAATAGCTATCTAGGAAAAGAGGAGTACTTGATTTGTCTCAGTGCTTTGAAAATTTAAAAGCAAAGAAATACAAAATATCAAATAATCTCTAAACTGAATACCAGTTCCAGAAGACAGAGTAAATCTTAGCCTTACTCACACTATTCAGTTACTCTTAAGATTGCTTCCCTCATGAGCCATCATTTCTGTATTGTAGGTTTTTCTATTTTATTTTGTTTGCTAATAAAATTTTTTTTAAAAATATGTGTGTTTCAGTGAGAGACTATGCATTGTCACATACAGCACTTGTTTCTGCATTATTCCATTCTAGCCTTTCATTAAGGAAACCTTGTGGTACAGTGGTTAAAAACTTGGATGCTAACCAAAAGATTGGTGGTTTGAACCCACCAGTCAATCTGAGGAGAAAGATGTGGCAGTCAGCTTCCGTAAAGATTACAGCCTTGGAAACACTATATGGGAGTTCTACCTTGTCCTATGGGGTCTCTATGAGTTGGAATCAACTGAACGGCAAAGGGTTCTTTGAACTGTTTTACAACTCTGTAAATTGTTTGTTGTTAGGTGCCATCCAGTTGATTCCGACTCCTAGTGACCCCATGTGACAGACTAGAACTGCCCAACTTGGTTTTCCTAGGTTGTAATCTTTATGGATGCAGATTGTCAGGTCTTTCTCCCAGGGAGCCACTGACTTGGTGTCAGACTGCCCACCTCTTACTTAGCCGCCCAGCACTTAGCCATTGCACCACTAGGGCTCCTTTGTAAATTTGTACGCCTTAGAATTCCATGGAGGTTCCATTGCACCCCTGCCAAAATAAATAAATACAATAAAAAGCAGTTTTGCCTCTATTTGCAATTCAACTTCTATACTCCATATAAATTTGTGCTTTTCGGCTTTTCTTTTGAACCAATTATATTGCCTGCCAGGTTTCCTCACTGAATAAGCAAAAATAAAATTTTTAATGTGTTCATTTTCATTTTTATGTCTGTGTGAGTCATGTTTTACCTTTTTTTGGAAATTATCTTTAAATTTTTTGGAGGACTTCCACCAAGAAACCCAGGGGATTCACCTACCAGAGCCAGGTATAAACTTCCTTGCCAGAGAAGTGCACCTTGTGGGTGATTTAAGTCCAGCCTGGTCTTTTTCTTGGCTCCGAGGGGGTGAATCCTAAGTGGCAACAGAATTTTGTTGAATCTCTGTTTTTCTAATTTTAATATTCCATCCTACCAATTTTGTATTTTGTTTTCATTTGGGTTCGTTTTTGGCCAATATGTTATTCCCCATTGCTGGCAGGAGAGGTTGGGAATTTGGTTTTATGATCTGATGTTTTGGTGAAGTTATTCCCCATCACTGGCAGCTATGGTTGAGAATTTGACTTCAAGATGAGCTCTGTAAATGGATTAATGACCTATAGAGAGCTTGTCTCTGTTGGGTGTGCTAGTCATCCCAGTTTGTCTTAATTGTCTACTTTGAGCCCAAATCAATTATAAATTTCATTCCCATTGGAAAGTGGATATCTGGACTGGTGCGTTTTGTATTTCACTGTTTATTCTTGACTCGTGGCTAGGAATTTAGAATTAAGTTATAAATTATGTGTCTATACGTTTATGTCTGTAATTCTGAAGGATCTTTACCTCTCATTGCTTGTATGTATATATTTTTCTACCTCTGGATAATATTATCAAATTAGAGTACAGAACCTCTTAAAGGAGCTTATTCTGATTGGCTTAGAGATAAAGTCCCTGGTGTCTCTATGGTTAAGAGCTACAGCCGCTAACCAAAAGGTCAACAGTTTGAATCCACTAACTGCTCTTTGGAAACCCTGTGGGGCAGTTCTACTCTGTCCTGTAGGGTCACTATGAATCGGAATCGACTTGATCTCAATGATTTGTGGGTTATATAAATAGAATATTCCTAAAAGTCTAAGAAATTAGATAAATTGAACTTCTAATACTTTCAATGTGTTAAATAAAATTGTGTCCTTACAGAAACCAATTTAGAAATATTTTAAGAGTTTAAATGTACATAATTTTGGTAAATCTTTGGTAGACAAGACTAGCTTAATATTTTCATTTAGTAAAAACAAGCTTTATCTTCTCTGAGTTACCAACATTAAGTATACTACAAGTGTACATTGTATATTTAGGTATGTTCTTAAATGTATGAGTTTACTGATTGAATAAGCTAGAATCCCTTCTACTTAATGTTTAAGATTATTAAAAATGTAAATTTGTGTTTAACCAAGTTGAATCATTGTTATGACCAACTTTATTTTAACAGTAGTACATTTTGTAGGATGACAGTTTCAATGTGATTTCCAAGATATTAAAAAAACTCAGTGCCATTGAGTTGATTCCGACTCACAGTGACCCTACAGGACAGAGTAGAACTGCCCCATAGAGTTTCCAAGGAGCGCCTGGTGGATTCGAACTGCTGACCCTTTGGTTAGCAGCTGTACCACTGAACCACTAAACTGATACCAAATTGAGTTAATTAATGGACATTCATTGGAGACCTAGACCATTTGTTAAGATAAAATACTGAAACACTCATTACTAAGCATACTTTTAAGTTTATATACTTTTGCTTCTTACTTTTATATGCTACATCTTTGGATTTGTTAATGAACACACTCATTTTCTCCACTTTGAGAAGTTGCAGAACGGACATGTATGGCTGTAGAAAGTTGTGCTTTGTGTATTCATGAGCTTTGCTAGACTGCTAAAATGCTAGTATGTGACAGTAGTTCACAAGTATCCACCTCTAGTTCTTTTAAGAAATAAAAGTTACTTCGATAAGAAGTTATGAATGAGAATCCAGTAGGAGCAATAGTGACAGGGAGATACAACTTTGTATTCAAGGTAATGAGATATATTTTTGTTTATTAAAAAAAAAGAACATTTTTGTCTTAATGTAAACTGGCTGGTTTTTCCAAAATGAAAAAGTGGATGGTGAAGGACAAAACCTGAATGCATGTAGAAAGTTGTAGAAAGCTCATGGAAACAGAATTTAATTTACCTTAACCCAGTAAAAAAATATATTATATGCAAGTAGTGAGTCTGAAAAGAATAATATGTAATAAATTTTTACCAAAACTGCCTAGGTTTTGATGGGTGTATTAAGATTTCAAAAAGAATTTGTAAATTCTGCAAAATTAGAATTTATTTTTCTTTTCTTTCTGTTTCTCTTGGGGTATTGATCTGGCCTTAAGAGGTTATTCTTTACTTTCCATGTTACCTACCCAGGAAAGATTCTTTATCTTACCAGAATACATTTCCGTGCTTTGTGTTGACTATGTTATGTTTTTGGTTGTTTAAGAAAACAAAGGTTCCTCACAAATGAAACAGCTAAGGTTTTTTTGCGAGTGTGTTAACTTCTATGTTTACTTTAAATGTTTTATTGTCACTTTCAAATGGATAGACAAGTATTGTTTCTCAGGCAGCATGATCCTATCTTAATTGATCAAATCTCCTGACAACATTTTTTTGCCTTCCCAAAATTGAATCCTGAATGTATAATACCATTTTTAGGACATCTTTTGACCTGAAACTATCTTTGCCATTTCCCAGAGGACCCCTGGCAAGTCACAAAGTTTTGTTCATTTACCTTGTAAAAAGAGAGGTGCTAGAAATAATTGTTTGTTTGATATGTTACTACTGATGGATTGCATGAGAAGAATTGTCAAATCAGAAGAGATGTTCAGCCTTCCTTCCATTAAATTTGCATGGGTGATGTTATTAATATAAATATTTCAGAAACTGCATGCTATATGAGAGACCTGTCAAAGCCCTTGCTCTTCATGATCTAGCTTTTTATAACTGATCATAAACATACTTTTTTTTTTTAACCATTCAAACTTGAGCTTAAAGGAAGATAAAAGGAGCAAGGTATGCTTTTGTAAATTATCAGGTAGCGTATAGCTATCTTGCATCTTTAACGTTTTAATAAGCCTCCCTAAAATTCTTGTGCGGGGCTCTGCTAATGTGATTTTCTGCCAGTTGGTATATGTTGTTGTTGTTAGCTGCCGTTAAGTAAGCCCCCAACTCATGGAGACCCCGCATACGTACAATAGAACAAAACACTACCCGGTCCTGTGCCATCCTCATGATCGGTTTCAGATCAGACCATTTTCACCCACAGGGTATTCATTGGCTGTTCATCAGAAGCAGATTGCACCACCTTTCTTCCTAGTCCATCTTAGTCTGGAAGCCCCACTAAAGCCTGTTTAGCATCACAGCAACACGCAAGCAAGCCTCTGGTGATAGACAGGCGGTGGCTACTCAGGAGGTGTATTGGCTGGGAATGATCCTGGGTTTCCTGCATGGAAGGTGAGGATTCTACCACTGAACCACCAATGCCTACAAATTGGTATATAGACTCTACTAAAAAAAATTACTAAAAAATAGGAAAGCGTGAAACTCCTACTATTGTAAACAAAAACAAAAACAAACATGGGTCAAAGGTTTTATTTAACTTGCTAATTAATGGCGAAACCAGTAAGGTGTTAAAAAAAAAATTACAGCTTGTTAAAAAGAGAATTGAAAAAAGTCACAGATAAAGGCATTTAGGAATTATGAAATGAATTTACAAAAGATGCAAAACTGCTCATTATCTACAGGGCAATAATCAATTGTATCTCCAGGAGGCACGACTCATTTATATTTCTATAGACAAGAATCATTTGCATTACAATCAGCTTTCTGCAATTTACAGAGTTGTAAAATAACCGATCAATTCTTCTTCAGTCTTCCTTATTCACTGTCCACCTTTCGCATGCATATGAAAATACCATGGCTTGGGTAAGGCACACCTTAGTTCTCAAAGTGACATCTGTGCTTTTTAACATTTTAAAGAGGTTTTTTTTTGCAGCAGATTTGCCCGATGCAACACGTAAGGAAGACTGAAGAATTGATGTATTCGAACTGTGGTGTTGGCGAAGAATATTGAATATATCATGGACTGCCAGAAGAATGAATAAATCTGTCTTGGAAAAGTACAGCCAGAATGCTCCTTAGAAGCGAGGATGGTGAGACTTTGTCTCACTTACTTTAGACATGTAAGGAGGCCCTATTCCTGCGAAGATGGCACAGGACCAAGCAATGTTTCCTTCTGTTATACACAAGGTCGCTATGAATCAGAACAGACTCAATGGCACCTAACAACAACAACAACAAAATAACTCAGACGAAAGACGAACTAGTCCAGAAGGGTGCTCTAGACAGGACACTTAATAAACATTTTTTTTCCCCATTTCAAAGTCTTTCACAATTTTTTCTTACAACCCCCAATTAGGATGAAAAAGTAGTTTCAATTTGCCCTATTCTTCATCATACTGTATTATATTAAACATTGCCTACTTGACTCACATGTGTTATTTGCTTGACACCTCCAGCCATTTTAACATAAAGATTTGATTTTCCTACTCCTGAACTCAGAATTAATGAGCCTTGGTGGTGCAGTGGTTAAGTGCTCATCTGATAAACAAAAGGAGAAAGATGTGACAGTCTGCTTCCATAAAGATTTCCAGCCTTGGAAACCCTATGGGGTAGCTCTACCCTGGACTATTAAAATAAGTTTATTATGAAACAGCAAGAAAAAATAAATATGCATATTTATTGAGCATAACCCAGTTTTCCTATTGCCTTTGGATCAATAATTTAAAAAATAAGTAAATAAATAATGCTTCAATTCAGTAGTTCCCGGAGTAGAGTGTTATTTAAATTCTACTAGAGTGGGAGGTAATATGCTGGAAAACTAAAGCATCATTATTGATTAGTGATTTAAGGCAAAGGACTTGCAAATTAGGTTGATGGTTGCTAGTGAGGTTCTGGTCTCAATCATGATGAAGTGACTTAGTTCGATTTGCCCAAGGACCTTGTCTAATGACTTGCGTCATCTTAATTGGGCACACATCTGTGAAAAACGTAAAAACAAGTTAATCTTAAAGATACCTCAGGAAAGCTCATCAGTTAGACAGTTGACCTCAGCACTGAAAAAAGTTGCTGGCCATTTGGCCCTCACTTCACCTTAGCCTTAATAGGTAGAGAAACAAAATGTGTGAGAAAAATATCTGCTTCTGGTGAATGGCATAACCTGGATAGTCTTGTTATGATACATAGGGCAGAAAGCTTTTAAGACAATGCACATTAAAATGCCATATTTAGTATAACACAGTGAGACTATTTACCATTTCCGCCATGTTCGATCATGAATGGGAGAGACGATGTTGGAGTTTTGGTGATATCACAGATCTGAATCATGGATAATTCTATATGCAATCCATTATGCAAAATATTATTTTTAAGTAGTCTATGTCATCTTTTACTATGAACCTTTCCCGATGTTGTGGCAATCATGTCCTAAAATTTCCATGCTATTATGCTTCTATTGTATTATCGTTTCACTAGACGTTCTTGGCTTTCCTTTTTACGGACAGGAGTTTTATGGGGTAGTGATTATGCTGTCATTTCACTAATCAGGAAGTGACAACAGTTAACAATATAGTCCCTCTATTATCTATTTCCCAAAGAATTCCCAGTTTATTTACTATTTAACAAATGCAGATCCTCTTTTATAAGTAGGAAAAACTCAGGCAAAGTATATTTTTTATATTTTTACATTAATACTGTTAGGCTAAAAGAGTAAGTTATTTCTATTAACTTCAGTACTTTTCATTATATACAGAAAAAGATTATGTGTGAACTTACCTGTTCTGGTGGACTCTGGGTTCAATAATATAAAATATTATATTATTTTATTATATTAGTATAAAAAATTTTTTTTATATTAGTAGTACTATACTAATAATATGGTATTATTAGGATTTAATTATTTTTATTGCCTATAGATATTAGAACATATATTTGACTTTGTATTTGCATTAAGAGAGAATATTACTGGAATTCCTAATATATCTCAGATGGAGAGGTTAAGCTATACTCACATGAGAATATATATTGAAAATCTCTATTTACAAGCTTGAGATGAATGTATGATTTGGTGAAAGGGAGAGCAGAATTTTTGATAATGATACTGTTGTTGTTAGGTGCCTTCGATTCAGTTCCAACTCACAGTGAAACTGCACAACAGAAGGAAACACTGCCCGGTCCTGCACCATCCTCACAATTGCTGCTATGTTTGAGCCCATTGTTACAGCCACTGTGTCAATCCATCTCATGGAGTGTCTTCCTCTTTTTCATTGACCCTCTACTTTACCAAGCATGATTTCTTTCTCCAGAGACTAGTCCCTCCTGATAGTGAGTGAAAGGATAAGTATGTGAAAGGAAGTCTCACCATCCTCGCTTCTAAGGAGCATTCTGGCTGGCTGCACTTCTTCCAAAACAGATTTGTTTGTTCTTCTCGCAGTCCATGGTATATTTAACATTCTTCACCAAAACCAAATTCAGAGGCATCAGTCTTCTTTATTCATTGTCCAGCTTTCACATGCATTATTTAAAAAAAACCAAACCCATCGCCATCAAGTCAGTTCCGACTCATAGTGACCCTATAGGACAGAGTAAAACTGCCCCATATTTTCCAAGTGTGGATTCGAACTGCCAATCTTTCGGTTAGCTGCCGTAGCACTGAACTATGCCACCAGGGTTTCCTCACATGCATAACAGGCAATTGAAAATACCATGGCTTGGGTCATGTGCACCTTAGTCTTCAAAGTGACATCTTTGCTTTCAAACACTTTAAAGAGGTCTTTTGCAGCAGATATGCCCAATGCAACGTGTCGTTTGATTTCTTGACTGCTGCTTCCATGGGGGTTGATTGTGGATCAACGTAAAATGAAAATCCTTGACAACTTCAGCCTTTTCTCCATTTATCATGATATTGATTATTGGTCTAGTTTTGAGGATTTTTGTTTTATATTGAGGTGTAATCATACTGAATGCTATAGTCTTTGATCTTCATCAGTAAGTGCTTAAAGTCCTCTACTTTCAGCAAGCAAGGTTGTCCATCTGCATATCACAGGTTGTTAATGAGTCTTGCTCCAATCCTCATGCCCTGTTCTTCTTCATATAGTCCAGCTTCTCGGATTATTTGCTCAGCATACAGATTGAATAGGTAAGGTGAAAGTATACAACCCTGGCGCACACCTTTCCTGACTTTAAACCATGCAGTATCCCTTTGTTCTGTTCAAACGACTGCCTCTTGGTCTATGTACAGGTTCTGCATGAGCACCATTAAGTGTTCTGGAATTTCCATTTTTTGCAATGTTATCAATAATTGGCTACGATCCACACAGCCAATGCCTTTGCATAGTCAATGAAACACAGGTAAACATCTTTCTGGTATTCTCTACTTTCAGCCAAGATCCATGCAACATCAGCAGTGATATCCCTCATTCCATGTCCTTTTCTAAATCTGGTCAGAATTTCTGGCAGTTTTCTGTTGATGTACTGCTGCAACCGTTTTTTTAATTATCTTCAGCAAAATTTTACTTGCGTGTGATATTAATGATATTGTTTGATAATTTCCTCATTCTGCTGGATTACCTTTCTTTGGAATGGGTACAAATATGGATCTCTTCGAGTTGGTTGGCCAGGTAGCTGTCTTCCAAATTTCCTGGCATAAATGAGAGAGCACCTCTAGTGCTACATCTGTTCATTGAAATATCTCAATTGGTATTCCTTCAATTCCTGGAGCCTTGTTTTTTGCCAGTGCCTTTCAGTGCAGCTTAGCCTTCTTCTTTCAGTACTGTCAGTTCCTGGTCATATGCTATCTCCTGAAATGGCTGAATGTCGACCAATTCTTTTTGGTACAGTGACTGTGTATTCCTCCTATCTTAATACAAGCTATTAATATTTCAGAATTTTTGACACAGCATCACTACGAAGAAACTGTTATGTTTGCAAGTGAAACATTGAACTTGAAAGGCTAGGCTAGGAATTAGGAGGTTGGTACTATTTGGAATGAAGCAAGTATCTTTCTTTTTTTTCCTGAAGATTTTTTTTTTCATTCATTTCTTCTCCCCAACATTTTTCAAGTAATTAACTAGGTTGCCTAAGGGAGAAGCCATCTCCTGAAAAATTGTAATAACTTCTTTAGGGGTTTGCATACTTAGCTTCAGTTTCTCCTACCTTCCCTAATAGATTCACCCTCTTTGTTCACCTTTGTAAAGAAAGCATTGTAAGGAAGCTTTCCTACAGGGAATTTACAGTACCTAGTGACGTCTAACTCCTTTTTTCTTAAGCTAGACACTTCCTTACTGAAAGAAGCCTTTTATCAGAATCTATTATGCTCCTTTCCCACTGCTATAAATCCTCTATATTTTCTTAAATAGAACAGATTATATTAGGAATTCAGTTCCAATGCTATAATACTTGAATTTAAATGTGGGTGGGTTTTTTTTCCCCCTCCTAATCTTGGTAAACTCTGATAGTTGCTTGAAGAGAACTTGCCTTTTTTTTGTTTGCTTTGTTCAGTTGTTAAGCTTTAATGGTAAGTGATGAGAGAACAGAGATAAAAGAAAATCTTAAAAGGCCATGAAATCCTCATTCAGTTGGGAACAAACACCTTAGCTGAAATGTCTCTGCCATTTAACATATTTAAGTTCTTTAGAGTGTGAACACTTTTTTCCAGAGTCATGAATTGAGCAGGACTTGAAACTCTTGGGTATTTTTATAGATACGTTCGTTTTATTTCTGATCATGTATTGTTAAATAGTGTGTTTGTGTTCAGAGCTGTTTATTACCATTTAGTACCCTAATAAAATACATGCAACTGTACATTTTTTCCAGTCAATGTTAAATATAATTGAGTTTAAAGAGAAGTAGGTAATTTTCAGTATAGAACAATTTATTCTACTTAATGTCTTTAATCTTGTATTTGGAAAGATTCATTATATTTAAATTTCTCAAATGCTCAAAGTACCAAGGAAAGTTATCGGGAATAAATTCCTATAACTTCTTCTGTTCTGTAATGTATTATGGACTGATTTTTCTACTGGATATATATATATATATATATACATATATATATACCAAAACCAAACCCATTGTCATCGAGTTGATTCTGACTCATAGCAACCCTACAGGACAGAGTGGAACTGCCCCATAGGGTTTCCAAGGAGTGGCTGGTGGATTCAAACTGCCAACCTTTTGGTTAGCAGCCATAGCTCTTAACCACTGTGCCTATACTTAGTCTAATATCTATATATGACTTAGTCTAATATATATATGTATTACTTAGTCTAATATGGTATTTCTGAATCAGATAAGTTTTCCAATAGCTTAACACTTCTGAACATCTCCATTTGACATTATATCATTATTGAATCTTGGCTGAATAATTGGTAAAATTTGGATGCTTTACATGTATCCATTTTAATAATTTTATAATGAAGTCCCTCTTAGGAAATATTAGTTGAAGTGAAAATTGCTGCTATAAATGCAAACCCAAGAACTCTATTCCCTCAATTAAGTGACAAATAATCATTGTGCCCTTGTGGAAAACACTGTGGTAGCTCTTTTATGAATGAATGACAGAATATTTCATTTTGTAATTAGCAATATCTAAAAACAAGTGAAGGAGCCTGTGCCTCTAGATGACAAATAGCACTCTGTCCCGTAGTACAGAATCACTTCTCCACAAATAGTATTCATTAAGGGTGTAATACTCATCTACGTTAAATAGCATTGAGTGGCATATATGAATAACCAATTCAAAAATGCTTAGCAAAATTTTATCATCATGATAGGTTATAAAGTTATCTTGTGGAGCCCAAAGTTAGGAAACACAGGCAGGATTCACAAAGCAGAGAATGTGGAACAGGAATGCTGTTAGGAACTAAGGCTGAACTTTCATTGTAGTCTTTGGGGCTACTTGGTCTCTTGATTTAATTCATTCATGCAGGTGTTTATTTATCCAACAAGCGTTTATTAATGATCCATTGTGTGCCTTGAAATGAGCCAGAAACTGGAACTACATCATTGAACAAGGCAGTTTTGATGCTTTTTTTAAAAAAAAAAAATATGTAACAGCTTTATTGAGATATAATTCATGTGCCATAAAATCCACCCATTTAAAGCATATAAATCAGTGGTTTTAGTATACTTATAAAGTTGTACAATCGTCACCACAAACACTGTTAGAACATTTTATTAACACTTGAAGGAAGCCCTGTGCCCATTAAGCAGTCATTCTCCATTTCCCTTCCTCCAGACCCTGGCAACCATTAGTCTACTTTCTATCTCTGTGGATTTTCTTATTTTAGACATTTCATATAAATGGAGTCATGAAATACATTGCCTTTTGTGACTGGGTTCTTTCACTTAGCATGGTGATTCTAAGGTTCATTCACATCGCAGCATTATCAGAACTTCATTCCTTTTCATTGCAGAGTAATATTCCATTGTATAGATTTATTTATTCATTCATCAGTTGATGGGCATTTTCCACTTTTTGTTTTTGGTTATTGTGAATAATGTGGCTATTAACATTTATGTACACATTTCTGTGTGGAAATATATTTTCATTTATCTTGAGTATATATCAAAGAGTGAAAGTGCTGAGTTGTATGATAAATCTGTGTTTTAACTTTTTGAGGAAGTGCCAGACTACTTTCCAAAGCAGCTGCACCATTTTACATCCCCACCAGCTGTGTATGAGGCATCCAATTTCTCCATGTCCTCACTAACACTTGTTATTACCATGATTAATGATAATCTTTTTTTGATTATAGCCATTCTTGTGGGTGTGAAATAGTATGTCATTGTGATTTTAACTTGCATGTCTCCAATGACTAACTCATGTTGAAAATCTTTTCATGCGCTATTGACAATTTCTAGATATTTGAAGAAATCTCTATTCATGCCTTTGGCTCATATTTTAATTTGGTTATTTGTAATTTTGTTGTTGAATTGTAAGTGTTCTTTATATATTCTGGATACAAGTCCCTTATCAGACATGTGATTTGAAAATATTTTTTCCCATTCTGGAGGATGTGTCTTTTCACTTTCTGGATGGTGTCCTTTGAAATGCAAAAGAGTTTTTAATTTTGATGAAGTCCAATTTATCTATTTTTCTTTTTTCTCTAGTGCTTTTGCCTAACCCAAGGTCACAAAGATTTTCTTCTCTATTTTCCTCTGAGTTTAATGGGTTTGTGATCCATTTTGAGTTAATTTTGTGTAAAGTGTGAAGAAGGGGTTCAATTTCATTCTTTTGCAGGTAGATATTCAGTTTTCCCAGCTTGATGTCTAATTTTTATAATCTAATGGAAAAGACCGGTGCCCCTTAATCTTTAATTGAATAGGAGTCACCTGAGCTTTTTGATAAAATGAAGACTCTGGTTCAGTTGTGGGGCCTAATAGTCTGGTTTTCTAAAAAGCTCCTAGGTGATTTTGATGATGATTGTCCTGGGACTATATCTGAATAGCAAGGAGAGAGACAACTACTGAACATATAATTACAGGTGCATTCTAAATGTGTATCAGCTTTGTTTTCACCTCTCTGAAGACTGGCTTTGTTTACTTCTTTCCATATGTGGAGACAATAGCCTCTCTACTGCTTCCAAGGCCAAATTCCATCAGGTCAAGCCATAACTGAGAATTGCTAAATAGCATCACTAAGTTTCAGTTCTGAATTCCCAGCAAAGATCATCTGATTGGCTGCATTGGAACCAGGTGGCAGCTGTGCCTAGAGGTCTGGCTTGCAAAGGATTCAGTGTATGGGTGGCAGTTTTTAAAGAGGGTCATGGCTGGGCAGAGGCTGAAAAATCTTCAACAGATTTACAATTGGCCTCGTGTCTAATTTCAGAGAAATCTGGGTATCTCTTACACTGAATTTTGAGAATATCTAAAGACCAAGTAACCAGCAGGAGTAAGAAATTTTTTAAATAACTGCTACTAAATAATTTTGGGCTGAGGAGAGGGAAATAGAATTTTGCTTGAACACCACCTAACAGAGTGTTTCATCTTTAGCAACACTAGTTAGTTTGTGTGACTTCAGTAAGTGTTCGTATGTGAACGGAGGAAGTCATAGTGCAAAGGCTATGGAGTAGGCAATCACTGGTAAGTCACTGAACCTTTGTGAAAGCTTTCCCTTTCATAGACTGAGAATAAGAATAGCTGCTCTGCGGTGACTTTTTAATGATTTTGTTTCTGGAACAAAGTGTAGGTGCTGAATCTGTTAGTTTTCCTCCCCTTCCCTGCCTTTCTACTTCCAGAAAAGACTTTAGGTGATTTACATGTAAATGACCAAGTATAATATGGCCATTAAATTAAGGATAAAACAAGAACCATTGAATGGAAAGAGAACATAGTTTTTCTACAGAATCAAGGCTAAGGATGGTTACTCTGACTGAATAAAAGTTTAACTGTGAGCTTTCTGACAAACATGGTAGAAAGGGGAACTGAATTAAACAGCTTTTAATATCTAAAGATAAAATAGTATATCAGTTTGTCAGGAGAAAGTATTTTTCCTAACATTAAAATAAGTTTAATTAGTTAAAATGATTTAGAAAAATAGATGACCTAATTGACAATGTTTAAAAGCATCAAATACAGACTTTCTAACATGCTCCTCGAAATTCTTCCAGCCTCTGCCCACTGCCCAATTCCAAAGCCACTTCCACATTTTTAGGGATTTGCTACAGTATCACCCCAGGTGATTTTCCAGGTACCAAAATCCGAATTAGTTTTCTGCTGCTGTAACAAATCGCCGGTCACTTAGTGGCTTAAAACAACAAAAATTTATTATCTTACATTTTTGGCAGTCCGAAATTTGAAATGTGTTTCACTGGGCTAAAACCAAGATGTCAGCAAGACTTCATTCCCTTGACTTTTCCACTTCCACTCACTTTCCTTGGCTTGTGGCTCCATTACTCCAGCTTCAAAGTCAGCAACACTGGCTGAGTCCTTCTCACAGCGTCATCTGTATTAGTCCTCTAATGTCTCCTTCTTCTCCATTTAAGGACCCTTGTTATTATATTGGACCCACCTGTATAATCCAGGATAATCTCTCTATTTTGTTGTGTTGTTGTTGTTAGGTGCCATCGGGTCAGTTCTGACTCATAGCTACCTTATGTACAACAGAACAAAACTCTGACTGGTTCTGTGCCATCCTCACAATCCTTGCTATGTTTGAGCCCATTGTTGCAGCCGCTGTGTCAACCCATTTCATTGAGGGTCTTCCTCTTTTTTCACAGACCCTCTACTTTACCAAGCATGATGTCCTTCTCCAGGTACTGGTCCCCTCTGATAACAAGTCCAAAGTACATGAAATGAAGTCTCACCATCCTTGCTTCTAAGGAGTATCCTGGCTGTACGTCTTCCAAGATAGATTTGTTCATTCTTCTGGTAGTTCATGGTGTATTCAATACTCTTTGCCAACACCATAATTCAAATGAACCAATTTTTCTTTGGTCTTCTTTACTCATTGTCCAGCTTTCAAATGCATATGAGACGATTGAAAATACCATGGCTTGGATCAGGTGCACCTTAGTCCTCAAAGTGACGTCTTTGCTTTTTAACACTTTATAGAGGTTTTTTGCAGCAGATTTGCCCACTGTAGACAGACAAGTGGTGGCTTCCTATTTTAAGGTCAGCTAATTCAGAGCTTTAATTCCATCTGCTGTCTTAATTCCCCTTTGCCATGCAAACTGACGTATTCCCAGGTTTCAGGGGTCTAGGGCATGAACATCTTTGGGAAACATTCTTCTGCCTACCGCAATGACCATTTATGATACTAATCCTTGATAACATCTGAATGCATCTTACTTCATTCTGGTTGTATAAGCCATTTTTAAAAGGAGTTTAAGTAATAGAATCTAATCCCTTTTCTAGCTGGGAAAACCGAGGCAAAGAGAGATCAAGTAACTTGCCCAAACTCACAGAATGGCCTCAGATTTTCTGCTGTTAAACTCCAACTGAGCTGTTTCTTTGTGATATGGTCAATACTTAGTTTAAAACTTTGTTTTAACAAAATTTTCTTTTATTTCTTTAAGGATGTTTAATGTTGACATCCCAAAAACATATTAATTTTACAAATGGTAGATAAAATTATTTTTTATAGTAATGCATATAATCCATATTTAATGCTACATTTGTTCTTTCCCACTAAAAATCAACCTCAGGTGTCTGTGGGTATTAAACTTTATAAGCTTTATAAACTAATACTATTTTGGCCCCTAAACTGATTAGTACTTTAGGTAAGATCATGAACGCCAAGTACAAAATCATAAATGCTTGAATGGTTCTCCAATGTTTCCCAGCCTTCTAGTGTCCACTATTGATGATGTATATCTGATTCTATGGAAACCCTGGTGGCATAGTGGTTAAGTGCTACAGGTGCTAACCAAGGGGTCGGCAGTTCAAATCCACCAGGTACTCCTTGGAAACTTTATGGGGCAGTTCTACTCTGTCCTATAGCGTCGCTATGAGTTGGAATCGACTCAACGGCAGCAGGTTTGGTTTTTTGTTTTTTTTTGGTATCTGATTCTATTCCTTCACGGAGACTTACAGTTTCTTCTCTGGATTCCTTTTCAAAGTTTCTCAATATTCTTGATATTTTCCAGATTTTTAAATTATGTTTGAAGTTTTGGAATTTATTCACAATGTTTTTTTTGGTACTCCTTCAAGCCAATCGTTGGTCTATAGGTTCATATTTTCCTTTATCAAGGTATTTTTAATATTACTTATCTAATTATTTTTCCTTTGTGTTGCCTCTATTCTTTGTTTTTTTTTAAAAAAAATTGGACAAATATTGAACCTCCTTAATTATTTTCCATGTTTCTTTACTTGTCTTTTATTTTATCAGCCCTGTCGCCTTTTTTCTTGAAGTTATGGAAACTTTTCTCAAAATCATCAATCACATCACCAGCTTGTCTTTGTCCCAACTATTATCCAGTCTTCCCATTGAAAAAAAAAATTATTAATTTTACTCCAGCAAATGGGTATTGAAGATGAGTTGAGGTTCAAGGAAATAGGGTCAGCTGGTTATAAAGTAAAAGAAAAGCGACATGAAATAATTAAAAGAAGATTCGTTGAATCCTGGCTCTGAGAACGTGTCAAGGGTTCAGTGAAAAAGAATTAGATTTCTGGCTTTATAGGTTTACTTATATAGGTTACCGTTATAAGAAATCATTGACACACAGTTATAAGCTGTAAATGCCCTTATTATAGAGCTAAAATTTTAAAATTAATCTCTGCATAATGTATGGAAGACTCAATTACAGAGTAAGATGTAAATATTATGTATCTTGGTAATATAATAATAATATGACTGACTAAAATAGTTGAATAAAGGGAAAAAGGAAGTTGTAAGTTCTGGTAGTACAACAAATTCTCACCTTTATTACAATTGAAATATATTGCCAGCCTTTTCAAATCAAGAGAAAAAAAAAAACTCATAAGTTGGGATAGTGATTGATTTTTTAAAAAAATGTTTACTTCTAAAGTATGGCAAAGGACAGTAAGGGGAGAAAGATTTTCCCTTTTTATTTTAAGCACTTTTGTTATAATTTCATTTTTCTCTCAGTTACAGTGGTAACATAATTTTTTTTTTTTAAGAAATGAAAACAAACAAACAAAACAAATAGACCTCAAGTTTAATGTACCTTGGAAACCCTGGTGGCATAGTAGTTAAGAGCTACCACTGCTAACCAAAAGGTTGGCAGTTTGAATCCACCAGCCACTCCTTGGAAACCCTATGGGACAGTTCTACTCTGTCCTATAGGGTCTCTATGAGTCGAAATTGCCTCAGAGGTAAAGGGTTTGGTTTTTTGGTTTTCACTTATCACAAAGAAAACTAATTCAATTATTTTAGCATAATTTGTTTAAGTGATCATCTAATATTCCTAGAAATTAACTCTGCTATAAAATATTTTCTTTGAAAATTAATTGTGACTAATTGATTTAAAAATAATTTCTAGTTCCTACCATTGAAAGGCCAAGTTGCTAAAATTGGTTTAGACCTAGAGTTTGGCATGAATTTATTTAGAAACCATTTGAAGTGATTTCCCTGTTATTTGTCAGTGCTTTGAAATCTGAGCAAACATTCCAAAAAATTATTTGCCCATTCTTTATAGAAATTTAAGGGGAGGTGGGGGAAAGGAACCGCTGCATGAAGTTAATGTCTCTTTGAGAATCTCCTGCCTCGGAATTTGTAAAGAAGGGGGGAAAAGAAATTTCCTGAGATACTAATGTAAGATTGGAATTGGTTTCTTACAGTGAGTGAAAAGAGACTTAAATGTGAAATGTAAATTTCATTGTTCTATTTCTGAAGTTTTCTTCTGCCTAAAAGACAGACCAATTTCATATCTGTGCGCTTCAGTCTCCTGCATCTACCCCCAACTCTAACTTGTATGTGTGTGTGTTTAACCTCAGATGTATACTAATAAGCCTTGACTTTTGAATTGTGCTTTCTGACCTAGATGACGGGTTTTAATTTCTTTCCCCATTGCTTACGTTGAATGGTGCCATTGAAAAGTGTCTTGAGTTCAATAGAAGTTAATTACTTTAAAAGTCTGATGGAATTATAGCAAATAACAAAACAATGGGCCATAGCTTATGTCTGAAATCTTCACGGTTGCTTGCAAATGAAAGTAGTTAAAAAAAAAAAGGTAGATTTATTATGTATTGTGCTTAATCTAACACAGAGAAATATTTTCAGTGCTTTATAACAGAAATTAACTGGTTTTATATCATAGAATTAAAATCCTTAGGTGAAAATAATACAATAATCGTTTCAATAAAATTATATTTAACTCTTCCTGTTGTGAAGTTGGAAACCCTGCTGGCATAGTGGTTAAGTGCTACAGCTGCTAACCAAAAGGCCGGCAGTTCAAATCCACCAGGCGCTCCTTGGAAACCCTATGGGGCAGTTCTGCTGTGTCCTATAGGGCCACTGTGGGTCAGAATCCACTTGAAGGCAAAGGGTTTTGGTTACAGGATGTAAAGTTACTTTTTTTTTCTTCAGTTAGGCAGTATTATGTCATTTCGAATTGGGTTAATAAATATAGCAATGCTGGTTTAAGTATTTAGATACCAGTTATCTTTGAAAAAATAGTTTTAAAAATTTTCCATTCTGCCTTTCAATTCACAAATTATCACCCTCTTTAGAAATTAAATTCTTCTGGCTTGTACTATTGCCTGTGCTATGAAATCTCTCCCTGTCTTCTTTTCTGCTTTTCTTTAACCCTTCCTGCATATTACCACCACAGTTCTTTTTTAAAGGACAGGTTCTTTTTGTGAGGCTTCTCCTTTGCCCACCATCTGAGATTCTGACATAAACATTCAGGGCTCTCTAAGAGAAGGCGACAACCAACCTTTTCAGTCTCACATTCTATTTTACTACATTCATGACAATTTGGAATATAATGCATATACAGAAATTCACCGTGTAACATTTTACTTTGCTTTCCTTCACATCATTCCCCATGAAGAGAATGGCAATTTCCATCTCACCTGCTGAAAGAAAGATTACTCAGCCCTTCATGTACAGACCAAAGGCCACCTTTGTGAAACTTTCCATGATGACTTCAGCTTCCAAGAATTTCCTTCATCTAACTCCTTAAGTACTTCAGATTACATGTAACTCCAGTGTAAGCCATTCTTCCGCATGGCCCTGATTCTATGCAGAATAATATATATTTTTAAAAAGTCAGTCAGCATACAGTGATCTTAAAGAATAATTTGTATTTTTTTCTTCTAGATTACATCGTGACTCATAAAAATCTCCCCAGAAATCCTCTCTAGGGTCTTCCTAAAGTTCCATATTCATGTTAGCCACAAATGATCTTTCCCACTTCTCCTTGCCCATGTCCTCATTGCCTAGATTATGCTACCTCACTTTCCTCTGTCATTTGATCACATCACTTCCTGCTGGAAGTGGTCACTGGAACATCCTGCTTCACTCTCCTGACAGCACCCAGACATTTCTTGCCTTACCCTCAGCCCATAGGTTTCCCACAGAGAGAGGTTCAAGAAACCTCCAGGTAATAGTAGTTCTTCTCTCACTCTGACTAATTTCTGTTGGGAGACATCCTGGTAAAGAAAAAATTCCATCGCTGTCTTCCCTATATCATATTCAATAAGTATTGTATACAACTGGCTATAGTGCATATTTTATTTACTCTTCTTGACTGAAAGAAAATGAGAGAGAGGCTTTTCTTTTTGCTCATGGATTACCCTGCAGTGAGCCTTCAATATGTACATTTCATGAATGAAATAAAATATATGTTATGCTTCATATATGTGGAATGTCCAGCTGGCAAGGTCAGCTGTGTCACAAACTGAAAATCAAAACAGATCATCATTGGCACCTACCGCGGATCCTCAAGGAAGTCTTTCCTTCTGCAGAAGTTGCTTAAGAAGGTTTAGATACAATTCCTCTCCTTGCTTCCTTTCCTAAGTATGCACTCCTTTTCCTGCTCCTAAAAATCGATGGCAGTGACTTAACCAAATAAAATAATTTCTATTTTTATGTGTTGTATAGAAGACTATGTTATTTGAAAGCGGGTAAGATACTCATCAAAACCTAATTCAAATATCTTAACCTTGGAATTTCCTGTGAGCTAACCGAATGCATATAATTCTGTGGGGAAACATTCTATAACACATTCATTTAATATATGCCTATATGTTTTTTTTTATATAGCTTTCATTACTTAAAAAATACATGCTTCTCTCTGTATCTTCTTTAACTCTTTGTGTTACATAGCAATCATTTATGAAAAAGTTAAAATATAAATTAATGAGTAAAATTATGTGTGCGTGTATTTTTCTTTTTGTAGGCTTCCCTCTTTTCCTGTCCAAAAATAGACCTACAGTTACAGATTTTTACACTAAGTTCCCTTGGAGATACAGAGTATCTGGCTTCACTGTCCTGATATCAAACTGAAGCATCATCACCGTCATAGCAATTATAATGATGGCTAATCTTATTGTGCTCTTGTTATATACCAGGCACTAATCTAAATGGTTGATAACAATCAACTCATTTAGCCATCATAAAACAATTATGAAATGAATTGAGCACAGGGAAGCCCAGGGACACACCATTCGTCAGTGGAAGAGACAGGAAAAAATGGTGTAAAAACTGGTCTGAATTTGCAGATAAACTCTTCCAGCATTTGTACTTGGAGCAGCGTATGTAACGCTTTGTGTGGAGCTCAGAACTGCTATTCATTGTAGCCTCAGTTCTCACAGTGGGTGGGGACACTGCGTATTTGAGCTCTAATCGGCAAAGTCAAACTTAACGTCACTGAGCAGATTCACTGGTGAGAATCTGAAAGGCAACAGCATAATAACTAACTGGTACAATCATCGGTGGGAAAGTTTTAAAGTTAGAAATGAGTGAAATTTTAAACATTTACGTAAAAGAAGTTTTTTTTTTTTTTTAAATTTCTGTATTCTTGGGCAATTCACAACCTCTTATTCTTAGTTTCCTTGCTTATTAAATTATTTGTTAGATCCTTACGGATCCTTCCAGCACTACAGTTTCTACAAATCTGCAGTTCCTTTTAATGAACATTTTATCATTAAACCTAATTCTCTGATAGACTGCCCAGATACAAACCCAATGGGTTATTTTACTGCATTAAAGCCAGAGCATTTATGGAGAAAAAAATGGTAGATATATATGATAGAGAAATAGCCAATTTTTCCCGTAGTATTTCAAAATGTTTTATATGTCATAACTAAAATCAAACTTTTAATAGTTATCAAGTAAAAGCGTATGTGGTAACATTGAGAATTAAAACTGTTTCTAAGGAATGCAATAATTAGACAAATAGGGGCTTTTATGGTATGTTGCCTTAAGAGTCTCTTTGGGTTTGCTTTGAAGTATCCATTGCTTCTTTGAAGTTTATGTTTTTTCTTACATTTAGTTTCAGATTATTTCTCTCTCATTACATCTTCCTTCCATAGTCTCTGAGACAAACACATTTGATTTATTATTAAAATACAGTAGATTTCATTGGATTTTTTAAAGTCAGTTACCAAGTATCATTCCCTATATCTTACTATTATCACTAATCTGCAATTTGAATGTATCGTATTTATATTTTTTTGAAGTTTGTGGATCACATTATCTAGACAATGGTGAGGAAGAAAAAGATCATCTGGTTAAATGGATACTCAAAAGATGTCATAGAAATACTGACTTATGTTTGCTGTGGACCTTCACCTCAGTGAGTTTTGTTGTTGTTGTTGTTGTTAGGTGCCGTCGAGTTGGTTCCGACTCATAGCGACCCTATGCACAAGAGAACGAAACACTGCCCGGTCCTGCACCATCCTTACAATTGTTGTTATGCTTGAGCTCATTGTTGCAGCCACTGTGTCAATCCACCTCGTTGAGGGTCTTCCTCTTTTCCGCTGACCCTGTACTCTGCTAAGCATGATGTCCTTCTCCACAGACTGATCCATCCTGACAACATGTCCAAAGTATGTAAGACGCAGTCTCGCCATCCTTGCCTCTAAGGAGCATTCTGGTTGTACTTCTTCCAAGACAGATTTGTTCCTTCTTTTGGCAGTCCATGGTGTATTCAATATTCTTCGCCAACACCACAATTCAAAGGCGTCAGCTCTTCTTCGGTCTTCCTTATTCATTGTCGAGCTTTCACATGCGTATGATGTGATTGAAAATACCATGGCTTGGGTCAGGTGCACCTTAGTCTTCAGGGTGACATCTTTGCTCTTCAATGCTTTGAAGAGATCTTTTGCAGTAGATTTGCCCAATGCAATGAGTCTTTTGATTTCTTGACTGCTGCTTCCATAGCTGTTGATTGTGGATCCAAGTAAAATGAAACCCTTGACAACTTCAATCTTTTCTCCGTTTATCATGATGTTGCTCATGGGTCCAGTTGTGAGGATTTTTTGTTTTCTTTATGTTGAGGTGTAATCCATACTGAAGGCTGTGGTCTTTGATCTTCATTAGTAAGGGCTTCAAGTCCTCTTCACTTTTAGCAAGGAAGGTTGTGTCATCTGCATAACGCAGGTTATTAATGAGTTTTCCTCCAATCCTGATGCCCCATTCTTCTTCATATAGTCCAGCTTCTCGGATTATTTGTTGAGCATACAGACGGAATAGGTATGGTGAAAAAATACAACCCTGATGCACACCTTTCCTGACTCTAAACCAATCGGTATCCCCTTGTTCTGTCCGAACAACTGCCTCTTGATCTATGTAAAGGTTCCTCATGAGCACAATTAAGTGTCCTGGAATTCCCATTTTTCACAATGTTATCCATAGTTTGTTATGATCCACACAGTCGAATGCCTTTGCATAGTCAATAAAACACAGGTAAACATCCTTCTGGTATTCTCTGCTTTCAGCCAGGATCCATCTGATATCAGCAATGATATCCCTGGTTCCACACCCCTTCTGAAACCGGTCTGAATTTCTGGCAGTTCCCTGTCGATATACTGCTGCAGCCGTTTTTGAATGATCTTCAGGAAAATTTTGCTTGCGTGTAATATTAATGATATTGTTCTATAATTTCCACATTTGGTTGGATCACCTTTCTTGGGAATAGGCATAAATATGGATCTCTTCCAGTCAGTTGGCCAGGAAGCTGTCTTCCATGTTTCTTGGCATAGATGAGTGAGCACCTCCAGTGCTGCGTTGTCTTTTAAAACATCTCAATTGATATTCTATCAATTCCTGGAGCCTTGTTTTTCACCAATGCCTTCAGAGCAGCTTGAACTTCTTCCTTCAGTACCATCGGTTCCTGATCATATGCCACCTCTTGAAATGGTTGAATATCGACTAATTCTTTTTGGTATAATGACTCTGTGTATTCCTTCCATCTTCTTTTGATGCTTCCTGCGTCATTTAGTATTTTCCCCATGGAATCCTTCACCATTGCAACTCGAGGCTTGAATTTTTTCTTCAGTTCTTTCAGCTTGAGAAACGCTGAGCATGTTCTTCCCTTTTGGTTTTCCATCTCCAGCTCTTTGCACATGTCATTATAATATGTTACTTTGTCTTCTTGAGAGGCCCTTTGAAATCTTCTGTTCAGTTCTTTTACTTCATCAATTCTTCCTTTTGCTTTAGCTGCTCGGTGCTCAAGAGCAAGTTTCAGAGTCTCCTCTGACATCCATCTTGGTCTTTTCTTTCTTTCCTGTCTTTTCCGTGACCTCTTGCTTTCTTCATGGATGATGTCCTTGATATCATTCCACAACTCGTCTGGTCTTCGTTCACTAGTGTTCAATGCTACAAATCTATTCTTCAGCTGGTCTCTGAATTCAGGTGGGATATACTCAAGGTCATATTTTGGCTCTCGTGGACTTGCTCTGATTTTCTTCAGTTTCAGCTTGAACTTGCATATGAGCAATTGATGGTCTGTTCCACATTCAGCCCCTGGCTTTGTTCTGACTGATGATTTTGAGCTTTTCCATCGTGTCTTTCCACAGATGTAGTCAGTTTGATTTGTGTGTGTTCCATCTGGCGAGGTCCATGTGTATATACCCTGTGCCATGGATTCAGACTCATAGCAACCCCGTAGGACAGAGTAGAACTGCCCCGGATTCGAACTGCTGATGCTTTGGTTAGCAGCCATAGCTCTTAACCACTACGCCACCAGGGTTTCCATCCATGTGTATAGTCACCGTTTATGTTGGTGAAAGAAGGTATTTGCAATGAAGAAGTCGTTGGTCTTGCAAAATTCTATCATTGGATCTCCAGCATTGTTTCTATCACCAAGGCCGTATTTTCCAACTACTGATCCTTCTTCTTTGTTTCCAACTTTCACATTCCAATCGCCAGTAATCATCAATGCGTCTTGATTGCATGTTTGTTCAATTTCAGACTGCAGCAGCTGATAAAAATCTTCTATTTCTTCATCTTTGGCCCTAGTGGTTGGTGCGTAAATTTGAATAATAGTCGTATTAACTGATCTTTTTTTTTCCTTGTAGGCGTATGGATATTATCCTGTCCCTGACAGCGTTGTACTTCAGGATAGATCTTGAAACGTTCTTTTTGATGACGAGTGCAACACCATTCCTCTTTGAGTTGTCATTCCCAGCATAGTAGACTATATGATTGTCTGATTCAAAATAGCCAATACCAGTCCATTTCAGCTCACTAATGCCTAGGATATTGATGTTTATGTGTTCCATTTCATTTTTGATGATTTCCAATTTTCCTGGATTCATACTTCGTACATTCCAGGTTCCGAGTATTAATGGATGTTTGCAGCTGTTTCTTCTCATTTTGAGTCATGAGTTTGGGAATGTATTATTTATTTGTAACAAAATTAGATGAAATATGTGGATATTTAAAAAAAATATTTATTTTGTTAAAAGTCCCATTTCCCACTAAGTGTTTAACCTTGATTTTCCTACAGCTGGAATAGGTGTGGAAGAGTGGGATTTCAGACCATTTTTACTCTCTACCTTATGTACTTCTAAGTTAGTATATTTTACAATAAATTTGTATTTCTTTAATAACCACCCAAAGGTATAATTATATTGACAATCGTATTTATACTTCTTACACTAATATAATTTCTGAACAATGTATGTTATAGGTAAAGGACAATTGCAAATAGATGAAATAAAGCAATTTTTCCAGTTAGGAAAATATTTGTAGGGAAACTAATAAATTGTGCTGAAACATACATATATCTAATCTATTTAGATGAATAATTTGATTATAGCTAACTAGTAAATTATGATGGTTTGAAATCTTTCATTCTTTACATTTTTAATTGATTTCTTAAGCATCTATTATGTAATAGACAAAAGAAAAAGAGAAAATAGTCACACCATCTCTCATGTTTACAGTGTAATAAGTCTACAATGTAAGTCATATATATCCACCCCAAAAATGAGGTTATTGCTTATTTTGTGTGATAACCAATGTTAGTGTTGTTTAAGGTAAAACTTGGAAAGAGAACCTAAAATGTAAAATTGCAGCCAGTGAAATGCATAAGTTACTTTTTCCTCGATTCAAACATCAGTGTTAGTTTTGAAAATAGCCTTGATACCATTGATATGTTTTAATTATGGGACAACATATACTTGAGAAATTTAAAAAAAAAATTGAGTTTAAGACACAAGGCAAATGAAACATACATTTTTATGAATTTAGAAAGTGTTGGCAAAATACTTGGCTAGTTGCCTGTTTTCATATATAACATTTTCTATGAACACAGCCACACCCATTCATTTACCTATTGTCTATGGCTGCTTTAATGCTACAATGGCAGATTTGAATAGTTTCAAGAGAGACCATACAGCCTGCAAAGCTGAAAATATTTGCTACCTGGCTTTTTACAGAAAAAGTTTGCCGATCCCTTATTTAGAACATTTTCAAGTTTTTAAAGTGACACAAGAAAATCACAGGATATTTTAAAATAACCTTCATGCATATGGTCATATCTGCCATCTTACTATTGGATGATAGTGGAATGATTATAGAAGGCCTATAACCAAAATATTTCATATAATAAAATATATCATTATAGTATAGGTAAACACTTTGTTGGCTATTTGTTTTTAGTGTAAGTTTTTTTTTTTAAATAAACCTTTCATTTTAGAACAATTTTAAATTTATAGTTTCCGTATATACCACATCCAGTTTCCCGTAGTATTAACATCTTATCTTAGGATCATACATTTTTCACAACCAATGAACCAATATCGATACATTACTATTAGCCAAAGTCCATACTTTATTCAGATTTCCTTTGTTTTCACCAAATGTCCTTTTTTTATTTTCAGGATCCCATGCAAGATATTGTTGTTGTTAGGTGCCCTAGACCAAAACCAAAAACCAAACCCATTGTAATAGAGTCCATTCTGACTCATAGTGACCCTATCGGGCGGAGTAGAACTGCCCCATCAGGTTTCCAAGAAGCACCCGGTGGATTCTAACTGCCAGCCTTTTGGTTAACTACTACACTACCAGGGTTTCCAGAGGTGCTGTGGAGTCAGTTCCAATTTATAGTGACCCTGGGTACAAGAGAACGAAACACTGCCTGGCCTTGCACCATCCTCGTAATCGTTGCTATGTTTGAGCCCATTGTTGCAGCCACTGTGCCAGTCCATCTCATTGAAAGTCTTCCTCTTTTTCACTGACCCTCTACTTTGCCAAGCATGATGTCCTTCTCCATGCAGGAGAGCAGATTACGTTTATTCGCCATGTCTCCGTAGGTTCTTCTTGGCAATGACTGTTTCTCTGATTTTCCTTGTTTTTGATGATTTTGACTGTTTTGATAATTACTGGTTAGGTATTTTGTAGAATGTCTCTCAATTGGAATGTAGCTGTTTTTCTCAGGGTTAGGCTGAGGTGCTGCTATGTTTTGGGGAGGAAGACCGCAGGGGTAAAGTGCCATTCTCATCACATCACATCACATCACATCAAAGGTATATGCTACACACGTGATTTAACACTGTTGATATTAACTTTGGTCACTGGGCTTGAGGTAGTGTTTGTCAGGTTTCTCCACTGTGAAGTTACTTTCTTTTTCATATACACATATGTACATATATATATATATATATATATCCCTTTCCATACTATACTCTTTGGAAGGAGGTCGCTATGCACAGCCTACACTTAAGGAGTGGGGAGTTATGTTCCACACTCTTGTGGCCAGAGAATCTTTAAAATTATTTGGAATTTTGCGTGGGAGATTTGTCCTCTCTCCTGCATTATGTGTTCAATCATTTACTTCTATTGGTATGAACTCATGCATATTTATTTTATCTTTTGGGTTATAATCCAATACTACTTTATTTTGTTGCTCAACCTGTTTTGGCTTTGGCCATTGGAAGATCTTTCAGTTGGCTCATGTGTCTCTTACATATCCTGTTCATTGTATGTGTTTAACACGTCCTTTCTTTCTGTCACTACCAGATACTCCACCTTCGTCTTGTATATTTTCTTTCAAGTCCTAGAATCAGCCTTTTCTCCAAGGAGCCCTGGTTCTTTTTATTAGAGAATGCTATTAGAAACCAAAGTCTGGATATTAGGTGTGCTCATTCTTGCTGTTATATGTTGCTTCCAGAACCTCTTAGCTGACAGACCAAGGAAGTATATGTGTACATACTAACTTGTCTGTTTATATACATATCTATAAATATTTCTACATTGTTACCATCTGTATCTATATTAAGCTAAACATGAGTTCATCCTGATGTCTCCAATTCTAATCCGTTAGCACATGTATATTCTAACCTTACCTCTTGGCTTATCTGTAACCTCCCACTCCATCAGTGAAAAACTTGGTTTCCACCATCTATCATCTATTTATGTAATTTTTCACTTGCAATATACATACATAGTGGTATCAGAATTGTTAACCCATACCCCCATGGGAAGTAACTTT
The DNA here is from genome assembly GCF_024166365.1 of Elephas maximus indicus. NCBI lineage: Eukaryota > Metazoa > Chordata > Mammalia > Proboscidea > Elephantidae > Elephas > Elephas maximus. Next base: position 149,297,297 of record NC_064846.1, on the reverse strand, counting down.
ATCAACTAGAGTTACAGTGCTTTTAATGTACAGTTTCTTTGCCTTTAGTCTAGCAGACTCTACTCATTTCCAAAGTTACTTAGGTCATACCTTTGCCCCCATCTCCTTCACTGAGGATAATTCCTACTTTTGTTATACAGGTAAATTGATTTGTCACATTCTGCATTCCATCCTGGCATTCCCCAACCTCCTGAATGGATTCTTAAAAATATGCATACATTAAGATTCACTCTTTGTGCTGTACAATTCTTTGGGTTTTGACAAATCCACAATGCCATGTATCCACCATTACACTTCATAAAGAATAGTTTTGCCATTCTAGAAAATCGTATGTGCTTCATCCATTCAAATCCCCTTCCTCCAAATTCCAACTTTTCAATATTTCTATAATGTTGCCTTTTCCAGGATGTTCATTGCTGTTTTCTATCTACTGGGTTTGTTCTTTGGGGAGAGAAACTAAAAGTCCTTAGGTTTATTGCTCCCTGGAATGTAAATGGCTCCAGGATAGATGTATGCAAATCTCTTTGCAGGCTTCTATCTTGAATTTCCCAGTCTTGTGTGCCATTGGAACTCTGGTGGCACAGTGGTTAAGAGGTTGGCTGCCAATCAAAAGGTTGGCAGTTTGAGCCCACCAGCCGATCCTTGGAAACCCTACGGGACGGTTCTAATCTGTTCTGTAGGGTTGCTATGAGTTGGAATTGAGTTGACCACAACAGGTTTGGTTTTGGGTTTTGTGTGCCATTGATGCATCCTTTAACTCAGGTTGCTAGTTTTCTTTTCTCAGAAAGCCCTGACCAAACAGAAATATGAAAATATTCATGTAGCATTGTTTCCCCATAGTTTTTAGCCAGTCTTTCAGTTCCATAGTTTTTAAATTCATAGGATTTTGTTAACCTCTTTTTTTTTTCTTTGATGATGATTTTAATGTTTCAAACTTTGTACTTGTTTCTGGGCTTCACTTAAAAGGTTAATTCCACATTTTAGTTAAGATAAAGGCTTCTTAAAAACTTTGTTATCCAATAATATTTATTTAAAATGATTAATGATATTTTTTTCACCTCCCACTAGAGCTTATATTTTATTTATATTTAGAATTTAAAGGATTTTCTTAAAATATTGTGAGGTGGATCAGTATCAGGTTTTTATTTTTTAGTGAAGCTTTCTCTGGTTTATTTCACAAACTTACAAACTCACCAAAAACTCTCAATCCATTTTTCTACAAAGATATAACAGAACTTTTCTATTGAATTCTTAAAAAAAAAAGTATGGCTTAAAAAAAAAAAAACTTAACTCTAGATTCAAGATATCTACTTAGTGGATTGGATTTTAAAATTATTCTTTACTTTTCTGACTACCTGTAAAATTTGGAGTATGGTATTGAACTCATATAGATAATTTCCCTTACTCTGCATCAATCACAAGGAAAAATCCTATTCACCAGAAACAAGTAGACAAAATACCTCTAATTAGCTCTTCATTCTGTGAAGTCTGAGAACATGTGGGTCAGACAGTAACCATTAGGGAAAGAAATACAATTCAGAATACTGTTATTTGAGCATAATTCTCTTGGTGCTCTGACCTTAAAAGTAGCTTTTTTCTCCAAAACTCAAAATCTCACCTCCTTCAAGGGATTTTCTTCTTTTGATCTGAGAATCACTGAAACTTCTGCCTTTCTCAACCCAATCTGAACACATATCTCTTAAGGTTGTTGCTATGATTTCGACCCAAAATTTATTTGATGTTAGTAATATATGGAATGTCAAGAATCAGTGCCACTGGCTCTTATTGTGTACATCAACAAATATTTATTAAATTCCTACTACATATATAGAAAAAAGTGCTGTGAGATTTATATACAAGACTTTAGCAGCGTCACAGAGGCAGGAAAAGAAAGAGTTTCAAAAAAGCAGAAATAACCATCAGCGTTAATTTCAGCTCTATTTTTTAATAGAGAAAAAAGAAAAACATGATTTTCACTTAAAAGTGAAAAAAAGAATGTTTCTAAAAGCTTTTAGAATGAGTCTTACTACAATAAATTTTGTCTTTGTAAGACTGCCTGACCCCGGAAATAAGATAGATGAGTAATGTAGATAATGGTTGCTTCTTAAGTGTGCTTATGTGTAACCCTAATTCATCAATGTCCAATGGTTAATAGATTTAGTGTGGATGTATTTAAAAAAAAAAAACACATGCACTCTTTTTTTAAGAAAAAAATCTATCCTGTTTTTGTCATGTTGACAATGGACAATACAGCTTTCTTTTGATAAAGTTTGCAGAATTAATTGGGAGAGGATATCTGATGGTATTAAAAATGTCTCCCTCAAAGCAATTTCAGATACCAAAGTTACTTACTGATGCTCAATGTCTTGACACAGTCATACACCAGTAACTTCCTAAAGATGGTGTGGAATACTAATGGGTGATTATTATTTTTTTAGCAATGAAAATGCAAACATATTCTGAATTAAATGAATATTATACTAAAAATAGATAATGAATATTTGAAATGATGTAGGCAAAGTTTCTTAGCAGAAGAAAAATTCCATGAATTATTCATATTTCCAGTATAGTACAAGTTGATTTTTCATGTGAGTATAGTAGCGGATAGTATCATGTCAAGTCATCTTTTGCTTCTGAAGTTAAAAAATACTTTTCAGGAAAATGTTTTACTTATTATATAAAGCATTTTTTTTTTTCCCAGAACATGGTTTGGGTCATATAGTGTCTTCAGTATGGTTAACATTCCAGGCAAAAAGAAAATAAGCACAAAATTTGGGGGCAGAAGAACACAGATTTCTCATATTGAACATGAATAATTCATTTGACTTGAAGCATAGGGTCTGTGCTTCCCACATGCTATGCTATTTTCTCTGCCATAAGTGTTCTTCCCCCATCATTTATCCTGTATTCCCACAACTCATCTTTAAGTTTTAGTTCAAATATAATTTCTTCATGGAAGCATTCTGAGACTCTCAGACAAGGTAATTGCCTAAACCGTACATATTTCTACATACAGGGTCGCTATGAGTTGGAATCGACTTGACAGCAAGGGGTTTGGTTTTACCCAGTACTTATCACATCTAGAACTAAAGATTAGTTGTGTAATCATCTATGACTAGAAAGAAAGCTCCCCATGGGTGTGGGCCAGGAACAGGGCTTTGAACATAAGATCCACTCAATAAATGTTTGTCTGATGTCTGAAAGAGAAGGTGAAAAAAAAATGGGACTAGAAAGTATATTGAGCCCAAATCACCGTGGACTTTGAATTTTTTAGTTTTGTTTTGTGTTTAGTGTTTTGTTTTCTTCTTTAGACAATTTAGGGAGCCATGAAAAGTTTGGAGCAGTAGATTGGTACAAAGAAAACAGTGTTCTTGTAAGACTGTAATGTGTAGAGAGCTTCAAGAGTAGCAAGTCTGGTAAGGAGGAGACTATCAGAATATTTACGGAAGCTCACCTGGAATACAATATGGCAGCTATAGCCCATGAGATGGTGGCATTGGGAATGGATTCATGATATATTCCAAGAGAAGAATTGACAGCACTTTGTTTTTGATTCAATGTGGAGGGGGCTTATTCAAGATAATTTCAAGGTTTCAAGCCTAGGGATAGGATGAATGGTAATGATGTTTCTCATGAAAAGACAAGTTATGAAGAAGAGCATGTATGGAGCAACAAAGATAGTGAGTTGCCCCTTAATGAGAACTTGGTATCTGTTTTATACCATAGTACACATTCCACGCATTCTTTCTAATCTGGACAACAGTTCAGTATTACATTTCAATTTAACCGTTATGGAAGGTAAGACTCTGAGAGATTAAGAAACTTACCTAAAGTCATACTGCTGGGAGGTGGCATTGTGATTCTAGATTTTATGATGACTACATTATACCATATTTTTTCTCATCAGGAGAAGATACTAAGATAGATTAAAGTTATATATATATGTGTGTGTGTGTGTGTGCACATATATATATATGTAGTCCTTGAGGAAATAATATTTGTGTATGGATATTCAAAAGTTAGGGAGCCCTCATGGCACAAGGGTTAAGCATTTGGCTGCTAACCAAAAGGTCAGTAGTTTGAACACTCCAGCTACTCCACATGAGAAAGATGTGGCTGTCTGTTTCTGTAAAGATTTATACCCTTGGAAACTCTATAGAGTAGTTCTACTCTGTCCTACATGGTCACTATGAGTCAGAACTGACTTGAGGGCAATGGGATTCAGAGGGTGTTAAGAAATTTTGATACAAGGATTCTAGAATGACAAATGAAATTGGAAACAGGCTGATTGTTGGATCATATGGTTAGACTATGTTTAACTTTGTAAAAAAAAACCGCCAAACTATCTTCCAAAGTATCTGTGCCGTTTTGCCTTCCCACCAGCAGTGAACGAGAGTTTCTGTTGCTCTGCATTCTTGCCAGCAATTGGTGTTGTCAATATTTTGGACTTGAGTCTTTCTAATAGGTACATCCTCATTGCCGTTGAGTCAATTCCAACTCATAGTAACGCTCTAAGACAGAGTAGAACTGCCCCATAGGGCTTCCAAGGAGGGACTGATGGATTTGAACACTGCTGACCTTTCGGTTAGCAGCCAAGCTCTTAACCACTACACTACCAGGGCTCTGATAGGTGTGTAGTAGTATCTTATTGTTATTTTGATTTGCAATTCCCTAAAAAAAAAAAAAAATTTTTTTTTAATGACACATGATATTGATCATTATTTCACATACTTATTTGCCCTCTGTATTTTTCTTTGATGAAGTTTCTGTTTGTATCTTTTGCCTATTTTTTATTTGGGATGTTTGTTCTATTGTTGAGTTTTAAGAGCGCTTTGTATATTTTAGATACAAGTCCTTTATCAGATATGTGTCTTGCAAATAGTTTCTCCTAGTCTGTGGCTTGTCTTTTCATTCTCTTAACAGTGTCTTTCACAGAGCAGAAGTTTTAATTTTAATGAAGTCCAACTTATCAACTTTTTCTTTTATGAGTCGTGGTATTGGTGTTATATCCAAAATTCACCGCCAAACACAAGGTCACCTAGATTTTTTCCTATTTATCTTCTAGAAGTTGTATACTTTCATGATTTACATAGAGGTCTGTGATCCATTTTTGGTTAATTTTAGTGAAATATGGAAGCTCTGTGTCTAGATTCATTTTTTTTCCACATGTGGATGTCCAGTTGTTCCAGAATCACTTGTTGAAAAGACTTCCGCTTTCTGCTTTGAATTGACTTTGCTCATTTGTCAAAGTTCAGTAGATTGTATTTGTGTGGGTCTATTTCTGAGATCTCTATTCTGCTCCATTGATTTCTGTGTTTATTCTTTTGCCAGTACCACACTGTCCTGATCACTGGGTCACTGAGCCTTTATTGTAAGTTTTGAAGTTGGGTAGTGTTTAAGTCCTCCAACTCTATTTTTCTCTAGTATTGTGTTGGCTGTTCTGGATCTTTTGCCTTTCCATATAAACTTTAGAATCAGTTTGTTGATATCCACAGAATAACTTGCTGGATTTTGATTGGGATTACATTCAATCTATAGATCAAATTGGGAAGAATTGACATCTTAATAATATGTCTTCCTATCCATGAACATAGAATATATCTCCATTTATTTTGATCTTTGATTTCTTTCATCAGAGTTTTGTAGTTTTCATCATATAGATCTTGTGCATATTTTGTTAGATTTATACCTAAGTATTTCATTTCTGTTGGTGCTAATGTAAGTGGCATTGTGCTTCCAATTTCAAATTCCAATCGTTAATTGTTGATATATAGGAAAACAATTGACTTTTCTGTATTGATCTTGTATCAGTATGCTGCTTTCCTATAATCTTTTATTAGTTCCAGTAGGTTTTTTTTTAAATCAATTATTTTGGATTTTCTACATAGAATATTAAATCTTCTGCAAACACCATATTATTTGTTCCTTCCCAGTCTGTATGCCTTTTATTTCCTTTTCTTGTCTAATTCCATTAGCTAGGATTTCCAGTACAATGTTGAAGAGGAGTGATAAGAGGGGACATCCTTGCTTTGTTCCTGTTCCTAGTAGGAAAGCATCTAGTTTTTCACCATTACATATGATATTATCTGTAGGTTTTTTTAGATTTTCTGTATCAACTTGATGAATAGATTCCTAATTTGCTGGGAGTTTATTATTTTTTTTCATGAGTGGGTGTTGAATTTTTTCAAATGTTTTTTCTGCATCTATTGATATAATCATAACCTGAATTTTTATTAAAAAATAACTTATCTTGCCAAATTTTAATCCTATTAGGTGAAGGATAACCAAGGTCATGTGAAGGGAATTATAGCCATGTCCTTTAGAATTTTCCTTTTGCAGCTAAGGTTTGAAAAAATAAGAAGTGTCATCTAAAGGTTATGATTTTTTTTTTAATTTAGAGCATTTTCATTAAAAGATTTTATGGTTATTTTGTTCACTTTATATTAAAAGCAGACTTCTTGTTTTCATTTATACTTTCTGTATTCCCTCAGGTTCTTTTTATTTGTGGTGACATAAGCCTTTAGATATAACTGTTTACCAGATGCCAATTCTGATACTGTGTGTTTTTCCCTGTGTTAATGGGCAGTCCTAATGAGCAATGTAGTGATTTGGGATTTAATAATTGAAAATTGACTGTAAGAATAGTTTTCCAAAAGTGTATTAAAATCCTAAATAATTGAGTATTTTGGAGGTGATTATTTCACATTAGAATGGAGAAAATGATAGGACCAATTTCCAGACTTCTAGCTATCAGATCTTTCTTCTGACCAGTCTATTTTGACTGTTTCCATTTTGGAATTACACATATAATTTTAGATTGTACCTTATAGTTCCATGCTTAACAGTATGTTGCCTTAGAAAGCTATTTCAATTTCAATGCAAGCATGTCTTATCTCTTCAAATCAATGGCAAACTCCTCTTGTAGGGCCAGCATACATTTTCTGCAGATTTTTTTTATACCCTGCACAATGCCTAATGATAAGATGAATACAGAATAAAATAAATAATACTTAAGGAATTTGGGGAGAACAATGTCTCAAGTAGCACAGAAAGATGGGAACATTTGTTTCCAGTACACAACTTGGGGGGTGAAATCTGATGAAATCTAGTTGTGCTCCAACTAGACCACTTCCTGCCATGTGACTTCAGTTTCCTCAACTGTAAAATAGTGATAATCAAACAACTTACAAGTTTTATGTTATGATAATTTTAGTTTCAGATAATTTTGTGAGTGTTTGGTATGTAATTATTGCTATTATCAGTTTTTCCTAAACCCGGAATATGATATGCACTAAATAAAACTTGGACAATACTACTTTGTATTTGTGTTACACATGTTTTTCTTTATATCCAAAAAAACTCTAGAGTAAAAAAAGTAATTAGGAGGGTTAATTCAAATGAGATCAATTTTGGAAATTAAACTGGTTAAAAAATTGCAATATTTTTGAAGTTTTTCATATGATGACTGAAGACTTAGGAAACCCAGTAAGCACATAGGCACTGTGCTGGGCAAGTCCCCTAAGGTGAGTGAAGTAAACATGACCCCCACCCTCATAAAACAGGGAATTAACATAGCAAAAAAAAAAAAACACAATACATGTATCAAGGAAATGTAGAGAGACTTTCATAATTTGAAAAATATAACATGTTTATCATATAGGCATGAACCATTGAATAATTTAAGATTATCTCAAGTCTCGTTATCTCAAGTCACTATATTTACCAAATAACCTTAAATAATTTCTACTCACTTTATATCTTCTTATTGCTTCTATTGGCACAGGTAACATTTGCAAAGTATATTTTCACTTAAATTATTTCAAACCTATGTTATTTCAGACTTTTATGTAAACTTCAGCATTTGAGCTTACTTACCTGGCCAACCAACTGGCAGAAACCCATATTTGTGCCCATTCAATGAAAAGTGATCCAACAGAATGTGGAAATTATCAAGCAATATCCTTAATACCACAAGCAAGTAAAATTTTGCTGAAGATCATTCAAAAATGGTTGCAGCAGTACATTGACAGGGAACTCTCAGAAATTCAAGATGGATTCAGAAGAGGTTGTGGAACCGGGTATAGCATTGCTGCTGTCAGATGGATCCTGGCTGAAAGCAGAGAATACCAGAAGGATGTTTACCTGTGTTTTATTGACTATGCTAAGGCATTTGACTGTGTGGATCATAACAAATTATGGATAACATTGGAAAGAATGGGAATTCCAGAACATTTAATTGTGCTCATGTGGAGCCTGTGCATACACCAAGAGGCAGTCATTCGAACAGAACAAGGGGATACTGTGTGGTTTAAAGTCAGGAAAGGTGTGCGTCAGGATTTCTATTCTTTCACCATACCTATTCAATCTGTATGCTGAGCAAATAATCTGAGAAGCTGGACTATATGAAGAAGAATGGGGCATCAGGATTGGGGGAAGACTCATTAACAACCTGCGTTATGCTGAAAGTGAAGAGGACTTGAAGCACTTACTGACGAAGATCAAAGACCACGGTCTTCAATATGGATTACACCTCAACATAAAGAAAACAAAAATCCTCACAACTGGACCAATGAGCAACATCATGATGAACGGAGAATACATTGAAGTTGTCAAGGATTTCATTTTACTTGAATCCACAATCAACACCCATGGAAGCAGCAGTCAGGAAATCAAATGGCATATTGCATTGGGCAAATCTGCCGTAAAAGACCTCTTTAAAGTGTTAAAAGGCAAAGATGGAGTAAGGTGCACCTGACCCATGCCATGGTATGTTCAATTACCTCATATGCATGCGGAAGCTGGACAATGAGTAAGGAAGACGAAGAAGAATTGATGCCTTTGATTTACGGTGTTGACAAAGAATATTGAATATACCATGGACTGCCAGAAGAACGAACAAATGTGTCTTGGAAGGAGTTCAGCCAGAACGCTCCTTAGAAGCAAAGATAGTAAGACTTTGCCTCTCATTCTTTTTAAAATGTAATCAGGAGGGACCAGTCCCTGGAAAAAGATGTCATCCTTAATAAAATAGGTGGTCAGAGGAAAAAAAAGGAAAACCCTCGAAGAGATAGATTGACGTAGGGGCAGCAACAACGGGCTCAAACATAGCAATGATTGTGAGGATGGTGCGGGACCAGACAGTATTTTGTTCTGTTGTACATAGGGTCCCTATGAGTCAGAACCAACTCGATGGCACCTAACAACAACACAACCACTAGGTATAAAAATATCTACTATCTAGGGATATTACAAGTTGGGGCTCTGGTGGTACAGTGATTAAGTATTTGGCAGTAACCAAAAGGTTGGCAGTTTGAATACACCAGCCACTCCTTGGAAACCCTAAGGGGCAATTCTTTTCTGTCCTACAGGGTCACTATCAGTTGAAATTGACTCAAGGACAACAAGTTTGGTTTATTTTTTATATCACAAGTTATATGAACACTCTAAAACTATAAACACTTTGCAAATATTGTGTAATATTATTTAACTACAGCTTTTTTTTTTTTTTTTTTAACCAAAGTTGATATGGATGTTTTCAACGTTGTTACCTGCCAGGTAAACATGTTTTGGCTCAGTAGGGGATGTTCTTCATATTCTATGAAAATATGCCATGAACTTTCCATTCATAAAAATTAATCACTTAATAAAGAGACTATTACTTATTTTTTCTGTCTTCTATCTCCTGTATCAAAAGTTTAGGCCTATGAACTACCAAACCAAAAGAAACCCACTGTCATCAAGTCGATTCTGACTTATAGTGATCCTATACTGACCCTATAAGAAAATTCAGGTTTTACAGTGGAAAATGTAGACTTTGGCTCAGTTATTTTAGTTTTTGGGTATTTTACTGTGTTTTAGGAAGAGTTAGGGAAAACATAGTTCTTAGACAATACAATGCAATGGTAATCTCATGACTGCAAAGTCCAACAGAGTTCGGTTGAAATCTTGGCTCCCAACACTAATGATATTTCCTTAGACAGGTTGCTTAAAAATGGCATTGGCTGAATGCTTATAACATCCCAGCCACTGTTGCATATATATGGATTATCTAATTTTCCCAGCAACACTAGACATAAATTAATATTATTGTCCCTATTTGGTAGATGATGAAGTTGTACCACAGTGAGCTTAAGTAATTGGCCCAAGGTAACTCAGCTAATAAATTGTGATACCAAGATTTGATCCCTACAGTATTTTCAAATGTCTATTCTCTATTCCACTATGCCATGCCTCTAAGCTTTTCTTTATCTATAAAATAGAGATTATAAGATTATCCACTCTGTAAGATTGTGAGAATTAAATGATCCAATAGGTAATGAAAAAAATGAATAAAAAAGAATTCAATAACACTCTGTAAGCACCAACACTATGATTAGAGTTGGATTTGGATTAATATTCCAAACATCTATTGGACAAAATATTAATTTTTTTTCAATTTGGGGAGCAATGTTAAAACTAGAATAAACTTCTGAGAAGCACAAAGGAAACGGTGAAGATAGTTGTCAATTTGAAGTCATTAATAAAGAAGTAAAACCAGCTACGTTTCAACAAAAAGAAAACATCGAACTAAGTACACCTTAAGACGATGTCATGTTTTTGATACACTAATTGTTAGTGGGAGAAGAAACGGAGTTTCGTGGGAGAAGAAACTCCCACTAACAACCACTGTTAAATTAGATTAAATTTGAGTTTTAGTCACTCAGGAACATAGTATCTAGAATGAACAAAGAGAACAGAAGCAGGTGTAGCATACACTTTGGACCCCAGCATTCCTATTGAGGAAACATAGTTCCCAGGGACCCTGTCTATCAGAGGTTGATTTCACCATTCCTAGAAAACTCAGTTCTTACTGGGACTGGCTTTTTAGTCTCAGAGTTTATGTCACCATTCAGGAAGCTGTAAATTAACAATCTATGAATATGCAGTTAAGGGAATGCTTATCAGCTCAGCATCAGCCAGGGCCACATCTTCATCTGGGCTAAAACAAGCAGGAACTAGTGTACGCCAGACCTGGAGGTAGACTAACTCTAGCACTCCAGCCCAGGCTTCACTCTCCAACTCTAATGGTCTAAGGATACTCTGCGTATGTTCTTTAGAATAGCGCTTCTCAAATTTTAATGTATGTAGGAAGCGCCTGAGAAACTTGTTATGAGGTATGTGATTTCATTAGTCTAGGGTGGGAGCTGAGATTCTTCATTTCCTACAAGTTACCAGGTGATGCCAATGCAGCTGGTCAGCCAACCAAACTTGAAATAGCAAGGCTTTCAAACAGCTGATGCAGTACTTATGTGGGTTTCATACATTGGTAAGGAATTTTAGGATCAATCTCATTGGATGCTCTGAGCCAGGTCACTGTAGTTTTAATATATGCTGCTCTTATTAAGTTATCATCTGTATTTCAGGGATCTTTTATTATTATTATTTTTTATTATTTATAATATAGCTATAAAATATATATTTTTAAAACTGTTTCTCACTGTATGCACTGTATGAGTCTTGGGTCCACCAACCATGTTTATCATCATCCTTGGAGTCACAGAGTATAAGCATGAGAGTTTGGGGTTAGTTTGTTTTCCCTACTGAAAAATGCATTCTCCTTGAATCCTCTCTGATAAATGCCATTGTTTTTTCCACTATGGAATGATAGTACTTCAGTAATGACGTATGAGGCAAGGATTATAACCTCATCTGAATGTGTTATATTTAAATAAGACTCTTTGTTGCCTGAGGGATGAATTACTAGTGACATCTGCTTTGCTTCTTAATACAGAAAAAACCTAAAAATAAAAACAATATTTCTATTGTATATTTTAAAGAATCAGCTACAGATAACCCTACACGTATTATGATATTGTACAAAGAAAAATATTACAAGACACATTTACCATCATTTTAACGTTTTTTTCCATATAAATTATAATTCTGGAGATTCTCATGTGCTTTATCTTAAAATCAAAGTAAATCTTCATATGTGTTATGATGTATGATTTGTTACAGATTGGGGCCAACACTTTTCTACAATTTGAATTTTAGTTCAGTGTAGAAGAAGTGCCTAAGTGAAATTTATTGAGACCAATGAAGTTTTTGATTGCAATAATTGTGGACTATCATGAATGTTCAAGTTCAGTGATTCTTACTAGGGAAGAAAAATGGGTGGTCTCAAAGTTATCTCAAAGGCGAAAGCAATACCTGCTCACTCAACACCTCACTTGACCCTCATTTTAGTCATATTGCCCCTGGGTTGGAAATCTCTGCCTATGTGTGCCTGGATGTAGTGCTAATAAAGGGTTAGTATTTTTAAGGTGTATTTTTTTCACTTAGAATCTTCTTTCCTATAGTTTGTCAATCATGTCAAATTGAATGCATACTTATTTTAAATTTCTGTAATTACTATTTAAATGGGAAAGTTGAGTTCCATTTGTCTGAGGGCACAGAAAAAAAAATGACTTTTAAAATATGATTCCTGTTTTTCTGTTGTTGTTCCTCATGACTTCATTTTTATAAGAATATTTTCTTTAAGCATATTGACAGTCAATTTGACAAGCTGTCACTTCTGGCAAATGCCACTTTTTCCATGAGTAATTCCCTTCTTTCTTTCAACAAACAGTATTAGTCACCATATCTTATATTGAACATCTCCTTTTAACATTGATAAAATAAAATCCTTTGACTAATGGTTCCTAGGAAAAATAATCATATTTACTACAAAAATTAGCAGACCAAGGACATTTACTCAGAAAGGGACAAACTCTTTTTCCTTGACAATGACAGTGGCCAAACAAATAAATTCAAAAAGAAGCAAGATGAATGCATTTTCGTCTGAAATGGATGTTAACAATAAAATAATTGTGGGAATTTGAAGTAGCAAGCCTCCATGCAAGTTCAGCTTTTTAATATACTTTACAGAATTATCTTGTGTTCTTTTATTGGAACAGCTTTTTCAAGTAGTTGAACACCTGGTCATATCCCCTTCTACAACTACATTTGTGATAGGCACTGGGAAGGCAAAGTACAGGATGTAGGGGTACTTAACCTTTTAGGGGTGGACCAAGGAGACTTCCCTGAGCTTTAGAACAGAGAGGAAGCCCTGGTGGTGTAGTGGTTAAGTGCTAGGGCTGCTAACCAAAGGGTTGGCAGTTTGAATACGCCAGGTGCTCCTTGGAAACTCTATGGGGCAGTTCTACTCTGTCCTTCCTATAGGGTTACCATGAGTTGGACTTGACTTGATGGCACTGGGTTTTTTTTTTGTTTGTTTTAGAACAGAGAGTTGATGCTAAATAGGTGTTTGCTAAGTGAAGATGAAGGGTAAAACATTCCTGGCAAAGGGAATGGCCTGATCAAAAAAGTCCTGAGCCAAGACGGCAACAAAGGGAAGGTTAGTGGGACTGAAACAGCCCAGGAAGGAGAGGTTGGTCTAGGTTGGGGCTGAAAAAGTACATAGGTTGTAGATCATGTAAGATCTTGTAGAAGGTTTTAAGCTTTTTGGATTCTGTAAGTGCGAGAGGAAGCCATTGAAAAGTTTTTAGTGGGAAATTAACATTTTATTTTTATATTTAGAAAAATAAATCTTGCTACTGAGTGGCTAAAAAGAGGCAAGAATGTTTATGGGGAGAATTTAGGCAGTTCTTGATGAATCCCAAGAGTACTTATTTACTCTGTCTTGGAATAAATGAGATGAAAGATACTACGGGATAACCAAATGTGCTCAGTAACTGAGGGAGTGAATATACTTGCCTACAGGGACATTACAATACTTGAACAGCTGTTAATGTCTGTTGCCCTTAGGAAATTTATCTCATCAAGCGTACCGTACATCAACCCTTATTAACTTATTTCATAAGGCATTATATATCTGATGGTGATCCCTTCATTCAATGCTACTGTGCTATTTGTATGAGCCTGGGAGGACCAATGGCTCTCTGTAATCGCAGTTTATAAATGGGCAATGAAACATATTTATCTTATCTCTGAAAATGCTGCTTCTCCTATAAAATTATTGTCATAGCCTCAAAAAGATGCTTATAATATATTCTGGTTTATAGAGGGTTATTGGTAAAGCGTGTTCAATACAAAAATAAAAATGAAATATTATGGAGAAATTTTTATAAAAAGCATGGTCTTTGGAACCAAACTCGTGTTTGAATTGTAGCTCTGCCACTTACCAGCCATTTGAACTTGAGTAAGATACTTAACCTTTCTGAACTTCAGTTTCCGCATCTGGAAATAGGGATAATACCAATGACCTCAGAAAGTTGTTGACTATATAAAACCATCTTTGAAAAAGGCTTAGACCATTGACTGACACATATAAACATTCAATAAGCGACAGATACACAAATCAAAAATGGATGCTATAGCTGACAAATATGCTTAAAATTCTACAAGTTAGTCTTTAAAATATAACATTTAAATGATCATATAAATATACTAGGATAAGAATGCTTATTAGATATTCAGATTCAAGAAAATATATTAAGTTTTAAATATCTGCTTGGTTAACTTTACATATTTGCATGTATAATTATTTAAATGTCATCTTAATATATTACTGAACTAAGAACTAGCAAGCAATAAATTGCATCATCCAGATTTAAATTGTGAAGAGAAAAAACTATCAACGTTCATTCAATTCTCATGCCTGATCTTTTTGGAGATGCAACGCACAATATCAGATACTTTTTTCAAGTTCCTTTTGCCTTCGCTTCTTTTGTACTCCTAATAGGTCTATCATTTATTTCTGGACCAGCCTTTTCACAAAACCACATTGTGACAGACTCTTGTCCTGAAATGCCTTCAACAGCTTCTGAAACACCAATGTTTTCAAATGTGAATCTTCCTTAAATAGGATGAAAATATTGTAGTCTGTTAAATTGTAAAGCCAACTTTCTGCGATACAGTTGAAGGTTGCTTTGAATGTGTCATTTGACCAGTATTGCTGCTCCAAATCTTTCTAGGTTGCTCAGTGATGACATTTTCAATGATGTAGGTGTTTGCAAGGTTTTTTTCCTTCTTCAGTTTATTTTTCTACTTGGTCTTAATAAGGAAGTAACGCTATTTTTCAGACATCATTCAGCCTGAAAAGTACTATTTTTCCCACCTCAAGCTATAAATGTCTATAAAATCCTTTCTTCTGGTAACAGCAGCAGCAAAAAACAAAACCCTAGTAGACTTGCAGCTTTTGTAATTTTGAGATATTATTGTTCCAGGCTAAGTAAGACTCACCGATTCTTCCCTTCAAAGCGTATGTATGAAGAGATGATAGCAAAATGGTGACCAATGTACTTGATTTATTAATGTATGGCAGTAGTCCAATTTGTACCAGAATGCAAGACTCTCTGTTAACAATAGCTGGACCAAGAGCAAACTGCTTCTGTGTGAGCCTAAAATCAGGCCTGCTCCTGCCTGACCCTTAATTGAAGACAAATGGGCCAGCAGTGGTTGATGATAAAGCAGGAACAAAGAATAAGCAACTCTCATCTCTAGCAGGTTCTCAGTGGTTTCCTCAGTACACAGAGGAAGCACAACCTTGTGTGTGTTTGAAGAGAAATCCCCTGACCTGATTCTTAATTTGAAGGAGGCTAACCTAACCTAACCCTAACCCAGTGATAAGCTCTAGCTCCTCCGGTGTCAAATTCTAACCAGTAAGAATAGGGATACTGCCCTTGTGAGGAGAGGTAGGTAAGGAGACAGGGGGAGGAGTAAGGGCTAAAGTACCCTACTTGAGGGTGGGAACTGAGAATAGAATGTGAAGAGAGGAGCAGAAAGCTTCCTTCGCACACCAATAAAATTTATGTGGATTCATGTAGAAATAGGAGTAAAAATCAGTGAGAGCAATAGAACTGCAGTTTCGACAATCAGTGGAGTTGAGACAGACTGTAAAGACTGTGAATTACCATAGTTCATCAATTTGATTGTAAGAAGCACCATCATTTGGAGGGACAGAAAATGAACCACTACACTAGATGGCATACCAATTACAACATGCACCCTAATTTTCAAAATGTTAAAATGAAAAAAAATAAAACAGATGACTCTTAGAATAAAGAAATTCTAAGCTATTAAGCTATTTCAAAGTTAAACTGAGAGATTTCTATAACTGTGCAGCTTACGTCCTGTCTGATGGCAACCACACTCTCCCTTTTCTCTTGCTCTTTTTCCCCTATTTCTCACTAAATACTACATCTCTGTGGCCAGCTAGTTAAAGGAAAGCACCTGCTCTAGGAACAAGCTTACACTAGATTCAAACAAAACAGAAGCAGGTTGAGAGTAAAAAGAAGGAAAGGTTTTAAGTCAAGCAAGAGCGTTATCCTGCCTACTCCTGGCAAATCGTTCTGCCAACAGCATATTTGGATTCACACTGTGGGTTTAATTCTTTTCATTTAATCCTTTGGTTGACTTTATAAAGTCCAAAATAAAGAAGCACCGCTGGCACGGATGAAAAGATAACTCATTTGTGTGGAACCTGTGGCCATTTCAATCACTAACTGATGTATCAAATTGGGCTCTACTAAGGTTACATTTTTCCCAAGGTTAAGAAACCTGGTTTGGAAGTGAACAATCCCTTGTACTTGAGAGATTTTATTTTATTATTCTGTGAATTGGTTTTTTGCAAAGAAAACTTGCCTTAAATTTTAAATATAATGGGCAATGAATTGATTTTTTGCAAAGAAAACTTGCCTTAAATTTTAAATATAATGGGCAGTGACTAACAAGAAACTAGAAATTGCCTTTTTTTCCTTCTTCAGTTTATTTTTCTACTTCCGTTGTCCATGTGGTCAAGAATATAATGTTTAGTGAAATATAGCATTTTGCTGAGAGTTGTATAACCCAGGACAGGTATAATTTTCAAATGGAAAATGGTCTTACTCTGCCAATTTTTATAGGCGCTTTCACTATGAGCTGGAATCAACTAGACAGGAACGGGTTTTATTTTATTTTTTTAAATTTTCCACAGTAATTTAAGACTCATTATTTTAAATGTGCATAGACTTTCAAATGCAAATTAAGTAAACTTCCATTTTTAAGATTTTGTTGGATGTAAATTGTGTTCAATTTTAAGTATTACTTGCGTGTAGGGTCACCGTGACTTTGAATCGATTCGATGGCAATGGGTTTTGGTTTGTGTATAAACACACTGTAAAATCCCTAAATCCTCTATGAAGGTCTTTTAACATCATTCCTTTATACACCTCCAAATTTATACTTTTTATATATATTTTCTTGCATTTTTATATGCATACATTTGACTCCACCTAAAGTATGGCCACTGAACTTTTTTTTCCATTATACTTCAGTTCTTTATTCCAAAGCATTATTACTATTATTCTTTAAATATTGTGTTTTAGGTGAAAGTTTACATGCAAATCAGTTTCCCATTTAACAACTTTTATACAAATTGTTCCATGACCTTGGTCACAATTTTCACAATGTGTCAGAATTCTCATTAATGCCACGTTCTTTGTTCTGCTTCCATTGATCTAACTTTCCTTCCCCTCCTTGCCTTCTCATTTTGCATTGGGTAAATGTTTATTTGGTCTCATATAGTTAATTGTTCAAGGGAGCACATTACTCACAGGTGAGTTTATTTTATAAGCTGACCTATTATTTGGCTGAAAGATGACTTCCTGAAGTGGCTTTAGTTCCATGTTCAAAGAGTATAGAAGGGCAATTGTCTCGGGGATTTCTCTAGTCTCTGCTGGTCAGTTTGTTGTTGTTAGGTGCCATCGAGTCAGTTGCAACTCACAGCAACTGTATGTACCACAGAATGAAACACTGCCCGGTCCTGCACCATGCTCGCAATCATTATGCCTGAGCCCATTGTTGCAGCCATTGTGTCAGTCCATCTCGTTGAGGGCCTTCCTCTTTTCCACTGACCCTGTACTTTACCAAGCATGATGTCCATCTCCAGGGACTGATCCCTCCTGACAACATGTCCAAAGTATGTAAGGAGCAGTCTCACCATCCTTGTTTCTAAGGAGCATTCTGGCTGTACTTCTTCCAAGTCCAATTTGTTCATTCTTTTGGCAGTCCATGGTATATTCGATATTGTTTGCCAACACCACAATTCAAGGGGATCAATTCTTCTTTGGTGTTCCTTATTCATTGTCCAGCTTTTATATACATATGATACGATTGAAAATACCATGGCTTGGGTCAGGTGCACCTTAGTCTTCAAGGTGACATCTTTGCTTTTCAACACTTTAAAGAGGTCTTTTGCTGCAGATTTACCCAGTGCAATGCGTGTTTTGATTTCTTGACCACTGCTTCCGTGGGTGTTGATTGTGGATCCAAGTAAAATGAAATCCTTGACAACTTCAATCTTTTCTCCGTTTATCATGATGTTGCTCATTGGTCCATTTGTGAGGATTTTTGTTTTCTTTATGTTGAGGTGCAATCCATACTGAAGGCTGTGGTCTTTGATCTTCATTAGTAAGTGGTTCAAGTCCTCTTCACTTTCAGCAAGCAAGGTTGTGTCATCTGCATAACCCAGGTTGTTAATGAGTTTCCTCCAATCCTGATGCCCCATTTTTCTGCATACATTCCAGCTTCTCGGATTCTTTGCTCAGCATACAGATTGAATAAGTGTCGTGAAAGGATACATCCTGATGCACACCTTTCCTGACTTTAAACCACTCAGTATCCCCTTGGTCTGTTTGAACAACTGCCATAGGTCAGTAGGTCTGGCCTTTTTTAGGAATTTAAATTTTGTTCTACGTTTATCTCCCATTCTGTTGAGGACCTTCCATTGTGTCCCGCCACAGAATTTTTTAGTATTTCATGACATAACAAATATTCTATGCATATTTAATTTGCAAGAGAAACTGTAAAATTCTTACTGTGGTATCTAAACCTTTGCTGTTTTTAAGATATGGGACCCAACTCATTTTCTAAAATTGTAACAGAAAAAAAAAACTCACACTCAGAGGTCAGGTGAGACTGGAAATCATTGTGTCCTCACCTGAGGAGGTACTCTGTTGAGTCACTTACATGCCCTTACTACCCCTGTTTATTGTACAACAAGTAGTTTGAATGAGGCTGTCAAGTTTCTTTGTACCCTGGTAGAATGCGTGACAGTCCAAACCAATAATGTGATGTACATATTTCAAAAAAGCCAGTGCCAAATTTCAACAGCAAAGGGGCCATTAGCCGCCAATAGGAAAAAAAGTGAAGGGTGGTCATTTAGATACTGTCGTCATGCTATGTGAAAATCACACGTGCATTTCTTCTTAAAAAGCACAGCAAAATATACCTTTCCTGTGAAATTTCTACTTCATGCTTCCATCCTCAGCCCATAGCAAGTACTGCTGCCGGTGTTGTAAGCAAAGGCAAGAGTTTGGGTTGAGCGAACTCACATAAAGTCATTTGTTGCTGAAATTTAAAATATTTTTTGACTATTTAAATATAGAAATCCCACTTCATTTGCCAAGTTTAAATTCTCTCTTGATTAATTTCAGATGAGGGTCATCTCTCTCTCTCTCCCTATACACACACACACACATATACATGTATGTGTATATATATGTATATAGACACACATACACCTTCTTTTGTCATTTCTTAAGATAAATAATTTGGCCAAGAATCAATCATTTCAAACCATCTGAGCCCTTTGCTCCCTGAAATTTTAATAACGCTGTCAATTGGATCAGTTCCTAAGAGCTGGAAACCCCAGAGAAGAAAATTATCCAATAAGTTAATTAAATTCCTTTCTTGAATGGCTACATTGGCATTATCTACTACTTTTATAAGGAGACTATGTTGTTCGTTCTAGTATGTTTTACTGAAATTTAAATTCATGGCACTTGAAAGAATATAAATTGTAATTAAATGTTGAGAACATCTCTTGTGGTTATTATATATTTTCAAGTATTCCATGGTAAATGTGACCTATAAATCTGCTAAATTTACTTTTATTTTGTGTGGAAACATTTGGATCACCCCTGTAGTTAAAAAAGAAAAAGGTTGATAATATATTTGTTTTCAACTGTACCTTCAATTTTTATACCAGCCAATGTCACTGAATAAAAATCATACTTGATTGTCAAAACTCATGGAATGGTATGCTTAAATTTGTGAATTTAATTGTTTGCAAAGTTGGCCTTAAAAAGTATAAATATTATACTCTAGTTAATGATATGCATGCTGAAGTGTTTAAAGGTGAAGAGTACTGATATTTGCAACTTGCAATGAAAATACAGTTACAGATGGACAGAGGGATGGATGTATGTGTGATAAAGCAAGTTTAAGAAAATGTTAATTGTCAAGCCTAGCTCGTGGGTGTGTGGGTGTTCACTATACAATTCTTCCAGATTTTAAGTTTTTGAACATTTTTATAATAAAATGTGAGAAAAACCTTAAAACATGATTAAATTATGATTCTATAAAGACATTAATATTTAAATAATGTAAGTGTCTATGCTTCAACAGAGTTCCTTACATGCACAACAGTTATTGGCTTTTGATGTCTGGAAAGTATGTAAAAAGGATTTTTTTAACCGAGTAGGAAAAATAGAACTTTTGTTGTTTGAAATTTGACTGTAAGTTTAAGAAATTGTGCAGTACATGAAAGTTAAAAGAGGCATTGTTCCAGCTATTGATGGAACAGTGACTTGCCACTTGTTACTGAACAATTTCTTTAATGCTTTAGACATCCTTGAAAATATTCAATATCATTTTCAAATAGGAAGCTATAAAGAGCCAGTTTTACCTTTTGATTCATAAGTAAATTTCCTGTTGAATGTAGGAGATAATTAAGCAGTAAAAAAGTATTAAATAAGTAGAAACTTAGCATGTGTTAGGTATCTTTAGTTTTAGGGTAGTAATTGGCTTCAACTTCTAAATGACACTAGAGCTCTGAGGGAAATCCTGGTGGCGTAGTGGTTAAATGCTACGGCTGCTAACCAAAGGGTCGGCAGTTCAAATCCACCAGGCGCTTCTTGAAAACTCTATGGGGCAGTTCTACTCTGTCCTACAGGGTCACTATGAGTTAGAATCGACTTGACAGCAACGGGCTTGGCTTTTTTGGTTTAAAGCTTTGGGAGAGGAAGTTTAAAGAGGTTTTATAATAGTCCAGGAGTCGCTGGGTGCTGCAAATGGTTAATGTGTTCAGCCAATAACTGAAAGTTTGGAGGTTCGAATCTACCTAGAGGGACCTTGGAAGAAACACTTGGAAATCTGCTTCTGAAATAATCAGCACTGAAAACCCAATTAAGTACCGTTCTACTCTGAAACACATGTGGTTGCCATGAGTCAGAGTCAACTTGATGGCTACTAGGTTATAATAATCCAACAGGTGTATTTAGTACCTAGAATTGTTCCTATCCTTGATACTTGGGGTTAGATCTCTAGTTGGATGTGGTGTCTTCTTCCAGTCACTCATGTATATAAGACTTCAATTCATAGCTTCCCCTCTAAAACCAACCAAACAACAGCAAAGCATTACTGTTTGCTTTCAAATTCTAGTAAAATAGAGTTAGACAACATGTTGGTGTTCATTCGTGTTTGCTATGCCAACATTTAAACAGGAATCTGTGGTACATTATCTGGTTTCCCAACATTCTTTAAGTACATGAATTCTACTTCGATAGTATTTTTTTTAAGATTACACATATAATAGCTTAAATTTTAATACTCATTAATGGATAGAATCCTTTCAGTCATTACCACTTAAAACTAATGCGAATGTCATAATCACAATACTGATTAACACATTTGATAAAAAGTAGCACAAGTACCTGAGAACCATAGTTTTATTCAGTCTACAGATGCTGAATGGCACATGGATTTGTGGGCCCTGTGAAGTTTTCCCAGACACCAAGAGGCCTCAGTCTACCAGACTGATAAACACAGTTTTTGTGCTTTTCTAGAAAATTTCCAGAGAATTCATCCTCAAATATGGATCCTCAAAAACAAAATTGATCAAATTTATGAAGACAAAATTTATATGGCCATCATGTGAAACACCTTCTGGGAGGGAATTAGAAACCTGACAGAAATATAAGGATTTTAACATGAAAAATCTGAGACCAATAAGTGGAAGAGTAAACTTCACGAGTAATAATTGGAATATTCAAAAGAAGGAAATTGATTATTTTTAAATTTAAAGAAGCAAAGGCATGTGAAATTTTTTTTCAAGTCATTTCATTTTTTGGTCTCCTTTATAATCTGAGCTGGGCTTTTGATCATTATAGCAAATATTGCTATTGATTGCTTATGCCATTTTGAGTTTTAGTAGACCACCCGTTGAGGGGAATTATTTTTTCATTCTATTATGTGCTTTATGGAAAAATGTAACACAATTGATGTGAGGAAACAAAAACATGTTTATAATGTTTTATTTAAACATAGAAATATTATTTACAGGTCTACCAAATACCATTTCTAAGTGTTATTCTGGTGCTTTAAAAGTTTCATGCAACTTAATAGCTGGAAGGAAGCATTAATATTTAAATATTAATTTGAATACCAAAGATAAAGCAAATTAACACTTTTTGAATGAATATTTAAAATTTCATAATTAGAAGCTTATTGTATAAAATTAACTATGTATTTATAATTTGGAGGGCTAAGTTATTCCTGGTACATGACAATACTGCCTACTTGATTCATCTCTTTTTTCCAAATGTTTCTGTATTAGTTCTTGAAGTAAATTCTCATCAGATGTCACCTTATAATGTTAAGGTGGGTGAGGAATCAGAGAATCAGGCTTTACCATGAATTTATAATGTAAAAATTGCCAATAATTAAAATTACATTTGAAAATCTTGTGAGTTACCTGTTAAACTACTTATGGATTTGTACATATAGCCCTGTATGGCAATTATCAAGCATACTGAAGTTTTAGAATCATTGACCTAAACTAAAGATAAGAAGCAAATGAAGTCTATTTTGAAGATATTTGGACAAAGTATTTTGCTTTTCAAATAACTAATGAATATCTAGTGGCGGGTGGGAGATTCTATAGCTGGGCTGTCCAGTATGGTAGCCATTAGACACCTGTGGTTACTTAAATTTAAATTTAAGGTAAACCAAAAAAAAAAGAAAAAGAAAAAAACAAACCTGTTGCCGTCAAAGCAATTCCAACTCAAAGCAACTCTATGGGACAGAGTAGAACTGCCCCATAGGGTTTCCAAGGAGCGGTTGGTGAATTCGAACTGCCGACCTTTTGGTTAGCAGCCATAGCTCTTAACCACTATGCCACCAGGGTTTCCAAATTTAAGTTTATTATAGCTAAATAAAGTAGAAAACTTAGTTTGTCAGTCATACTAACTACATTTCAAATGCTCAGTGGCCACATATACTGGACAGCATAAGGGACAATGTCATCAACGCAGAAAGGTCTATTGAATGTTGTCCTCAAGTGTTACTGCTTCTCCCCAGAATTTTATCCTTTTGGTTTAAAGATTAAATTTCTAAAGACTTCACGTATTGTTGTTTTGAGAATTATAGAAGCTATTTAGGGTCTAAGTTACCTGCAAGAACAATTAATTTGTATGTTTTAGATGTAGTTATTCCGCAAAATATTCAAATAATATTTTAAAGCAAGAACACTAATTCCTAGGAATTACTGCTATGCTGCACATTCCTTGTCATTAATAATAATAATAAAGTAGTTAGCACATGGAGAAAACCTTCCCCTGTGTAGTCTGATGAAAATCACATTTTCCTTCCTAAAATTATCGTGTAAATTATAATTTACAGCCTTGATTATAACAAACTATTTCATCGTGTGCATGCGAGTAGCTAAATATCATTCACTGATACCAATTTAAATCCATAGCTGCAGTTCTCAAATGAGCATTTAACATCTTCAGGCATCCTACTCCATTTTCTTTCCTACTCTCCAAACTTTGATTTCACACCTCCTCCTCTCTAAACTCCCTTCCCTCTTCTCACATCGCTAACCTTGTTTCTTTAAATCTTCATTCTTGTCTTGCCCTGATGTTTTACTATGGTTGAGGGGTCCACCTGCTGTCAAATCATGTCCACCCCTTATACTTAGGCTTGGATTTCATTTCTCCTCAACTTACTCATGTATTTGTTCCTGAAACTATCCTTGTTTTCCATCAATATCAATTTCTCTGTATCTACCAATATGTTTTGTTATTGTCTAACTTAAAAACTCAAGACAAAAATAAACTCTTTTGCTCCTCTTTTCTCCTCCATGTACTACTTCATTTTTCTACTCTTTTTGCACACACATGCAGGCACGCACACACACATACTCATACACTTGCAATGGGTTGAATCTTAGCTCTAAAAAGAGATGTGTCCACATCAAATCCATAGAACATGTGAATGTGACCTTATTTGGAAAAAGAGTCTTTACAAACGTAACTAAGTTAAAGGTCTCAAAATAAGAGCATCCTGGGTTATCTGTTTGGACAAGTGCCCAATGGCAAGTGTCCTAATAAGAGACAGAAGAGAAGACACTGACACAGACACAGCAGAGAAGGTCGTGTGAAGACAGAGTCAGAATTTGGAGTTATGTAGCTACAAGCCAAGGAATGCCTGGAACCACCAGAAGCAGGAAGACAAAGAAAGATTCTCCCTTAGAGCTTTCTGAGTGAGTGAGACCCTGCAAACACACTGATTTCAAACTTCTGGCTTCCAGAACTGTGAGAGAATGCATTTCTGTTGTTTTAAGCCACCAAGTTTGTGGTGATTTGTTATGGCAGCTATAGGAAAAGAATACAGACTCAAAATCTTGAAGGCATTTAGAGTTATTTCATATACTCTGTTCAAGTCAGTCCATTAGGCCTTCCTCCTCACAGAGGCTTTTTATTATTTTGTTTTAATCCCAAGGCAGCCATGACCACCATATTGCCAAATCCAGTAGTCATGCCTCTGTTCTTCCTGTACTTGATCCTTTAGCAGAATTTACAAAGTTGACCCCCTGGTCCTTCTGGAAAACTCTCTTCTCTTGACTTGAGCCACATAAATCCTTATTTCTCTCTGACCTTAGCATCTCCTTCTCAGTATCCTTTTATCATATTTTCTCCATTCCCAAATGTTAGTGTTAGTTCTATCGTGTTTTTTCTAGGTTAACTCATCCAGTGTAATGGCTTCAAATGCCAACTGTCTAGAAATAACTGTCAACATTTTTTGTACTTAATCCTAACTTCTCTCACATACTAGAGAC
Organism: Elephas maximus indicus; assembly: GCF_024166365.1. NCBI lineage: Eukaryota > Metazoa > Chordata > Mammalia > Proboscidea > Elephantidae > Elephas > Elephas maximus. The sequence goes on along the minus strand of NC_064846.1, from coordinate 149,272,156 downwards.
TTATTTCTCAAACAGCCGTCTTTTTCTACGTGTTGGGGTATGTATTCAATATGAATCTCAGATTTAATATAATCTAATTTTTTTTAAGCAAATGTCTTAATTTTCTCCATCAGCCCTCCCAAAATAAACAACAAGCAAACAAATCCGCACGGCCTGTGCCTTTCCAAGGCTCTTCTACTTAGTAAAATGGCTAAAGTCAAACTAATAAATGCTTTTATAAACTTTATATCCAATCTATCAGTGAATCTTGTCTCCTCCACCTCGCATATCTCAAATCTGTCTACTTCTCTCTTTCTTCATTGCTGCCACCTTATTCCAACCCGCATTATTTCTCACCTAGACTATTATAAAGCCTTTTTGCTTCTCCACCCTACAATAAAATAATAATGTAAACGAAAGATCAAATAATATTTCTCTAGTGGATTTTCTTCACCCTAAAACAAATACCTGAATTCTTTAACCTGGCATACAAAGTCATTCATGACCTGGCCCTTGCCTAGCTCTTTAAGTCACATCCCTTTTTCACTTCTCTGTAGCCTTGGTCAAGCTGTCTCCTGCATTGGAACTTTCATGCACTAAGTGCTTACCTGCATGAAATGTTCCTACTTCAGGCCTTTATTGTGGGGCTTCTCCTTGTTTTTCAGATCTTAGCTTAAATGACACCTCCTCAGAAAGGCCTTCACTGACTAAACTAGCTATTGGTCACTATTCTCTATCACTTCAACTTACCGTGATTGTCTGTGTGGCATTTACCGGTTTATTATTCATCTGCACCTGCACAAAATAAGCTCCATTGTACCCACAGTGTCTAGAACTTTGCCCGTCACAGAATCTGTACTGAATGAATGAATGAGTGAATGAATGAATGGAGGATGCAGTCAATAGAAGCTACACTGTTGTTTTTCAAGTGCCAGATGACATCTAACTATTTCAGGTTGTAGGGCTACCAAAGGTCCTCATTCTGGTTGACATTTCACTTAGACTACCCCAGTGTCACCCTTGCAGTAGCAAATCTCTGGAACCAGACCTTTTAACATATTCCATTTGGTATATGTAACTGTTCTAAGAACCATGTACTGAAAAGCAGCCACAGTGCCTAATGATTATTCAGTAGCTGTCTTTCTTAGCAGAACAACACTGAATAATACCTTTGATCTCTGCCATAAAGAAATAAACAGAACCCACTTAGAATTTAAGCCCTGAGAATGATTTCTGCATTCACAGGGATGCAGATATTTGCCTTGGAAGCTCATCTGGTTTGCATAATGAATTTTTACCTATTTCTTGTAATTATACATTAGATCATTTTTATGATTAATATGAAGAATTTGTAAAACAGCCCTGTCTTTCTGATATTGATGAGTTGTTGAAAGAGGACTTCTCACACTTTAACTTCATTATTGGGTCATTTTTTTCTTCTGTGTTCCAATGCAACAAAATGGACTTTAAGAAGAATTATTTTTTATGTAATTTGGTTTCATTCAACTGAATCTCTGTGCAGAAGGAAAGCACGGGAAGTGTTTTTTGGGAGGAATGTTAATTCATATTCTTGCAGAGGTATTTTATCAAAAGCTGAAATAACTAAGGTGAGAGACAGTATTCTCTGGAATACTTAAAGCTTAGCTCCACACTAGGCCCTCTGGCCATCTTTCCAGTTATGTGCCACAGTTAATAGAAATCCTATTGAAGGACATGCTCATAGAAGCCTCCTCCCCTAGTGCTATGATAACAGTCCTTACTCTAATCCTGGGTGCAGTCTCCTGCCTGAATGTGAAATACAGATGGAGACCACAGCTGCCAGTGATTCAAAGTATAATATGCATTAGCCATTTAAAAAATAATAAAAGCATTTCTCAAAAAAGAAATGAGAAAAGTATGTAGTCTGAAGTAGGTATCTAATATATGTCTTCTCTCATTATAAAGTAGTGAGACAGGTTTTTTGTGTGACTCATAGAATTGCTTTTTTTAAAATACTTTATAGATTTGGTACATAATGCCACTTTGATTTAAGTATTAAATCAATATTGCAGTCCTTCCCTTATTCCTGGGCATTGTGTATAGGGTATATATTGGCTTTGTAATCTAGTGCATATCAAAGAAAACTGATTTCTAAATATAAGGAAAATATTGAAGATTCTAGAATGTAGGTTAGAAACTTGACCATGAGCTTAAGTTCAGAGGTTATTTGTTTTGTAAAAGCAAACTGAGGAAGGTGTTTTGGCTTCTATAGAAATGCCAACTGTGCTAGAACATCATTGGATGTTATGGTGGGATAGGCTTTTTGAAAATATATGTATAAATAAATGAGTGACAACGCATAGATATTGTTGTAACTCTTTAGGGTAATTGCTTAAACTTGGTTAGCATAAAATCAATTAAGAAAATGGCCAACAATTCTCCATCTTTACTGTTTTAAAACATTCCTTAACAATGAATTTTAACCATGTCCTGCAACCTCGGGAACTTTCTTTCTCCTATCGCCAGCTTTCAACCCTATTTTGTTAACAATTGGGAAAATTGAGCATTTTAACTCTAAAAACTTTAAGTTATGGGAAACATTTTCAATTCAACATGGCAATAAGTGCTATATACGAAACTATTTAGAATTAAGCACTTCCCTGAAAGGACAAAACCTTTTATTTATTTATGTGTAATTTATTTACTTTTAAATTATTAAAATGTTTTCCTCTAAATCCTATTATTAAAACTAGTAAGTATAAAAATACAACTTTTGAGCAATATTTCCTTAGCTATCATTAATAAATATTTAATCATCCCATTTGATCCTGTTTCAAATTAAACATAATTAGCTTATGATATATAAATTATTTAATGAAACATGAAAATTTTATGTGGAAAGGTATTATATAGTTAAATAGGTTAAAATGTAATTGAATTGTTATTTAATATCTAATATTTTATCGCCTATCAAAAATAAATATTAGCCACACAAACTTTTTCTTCAGTGTTTTATGTGTACTATATTTAAAATAAAGTTTCATACGTATATGTAAGGATACATATTTATATCCAGAGAGAGACTTCCTGAAAATGTTTATTTAACATTTCTCCTTTAATAGTGACTTCTGTAATATTTCTTTTATTTACATGCAGTTAGGTACATAAATTGAGTTAGAGAGACATTCTAATGAAGTATGTAACTTGCATACTCTTATTTGCATTTGTCATAATCAAAACATTATATTTTCCCCTTATTTGCACAAGGGAGCTCTGGTGACACAGTGATTAAGAGTTCGGTTACTAACCAAAAGTTCGGCAGTTCGAATCCACCAGCTGCTCCTTGGAAACCCTACCGGGTAGTTCTACTCTGTCCTATAGGGTCACTATGAGTCAGAATCGACTCCATGGCAACTAGTTTGTTTGTTTGTTTCTTTTGCACAAGAGCTCCTTACCATCTCAAGTCTAAAGAATGCCTTATTTTTTTAAAAAGTGTCTCATAATTTCCTTGAAATTTAATGCTATTTAAAATTTTTCTTAATCTTTGCTATTTTACCAAACATAAATGTGCAGTTTTGTGTTTTTGTTGATATGGATTGATACACATTAAAATTCAAGTGCTGTTTTTGTTCTGGTTCATCTTAAATGTTAATAATAAAGAAACAACCTAAATATAAAGCAGCATAGTGAATGGAGAATGTTTTCATGAGTCCCTTGAGAAAGAACTACTTAGAGATTTTATGTTTCTAATTTTTACCACTGTATACATGGCTTTCTTTGCAACTTTTTGCCATTCAGCTTATTTGTAATGCTTAACAGGTAAAGTAGAAAAAACAATTGTTTAGGAAAAAAATGAAGAAGAAGAATAAGGGGAAAGCTCACTCCTGAAATAATTGTATATATATTTTAGACTATTTCCTTATGATATTTAAATGTTCTACATGAATATTTTTATTGTCAATATTCAGTTATCTCAAATTCTAAAGCCCATGCTGCTACTCTCTCCTCCAATTCTGCTCCTAATCTTTTATTGCTGTATGTTCGCTCCAAGTACCTCCTTTTTGTTCTCATCAAAACCCACACTCCTTACTCCATAATATTTTCTTTAATGGATTAATTCCAGGAAGTAGAGTGAAAAGCTTTGGGCATTTTTTCAGGCTCTTGCTTACATTTTGCCTACATGATTTACACAAAAGTTTCAATTCTCAGTTCCAACAAGCAATAGTGTTACTGAGTGGAAATCCCAGGTTCTTGCTCGGCATGATTCATATTGGCCAATAGACCAACGTGGGAGAACAGGAAAGGCACCTTTATTTCTCTGTACAAGGAAAGGAGTCAGTTGGAGTTGCTGCTGCCAAGACTGCTCGCTAAGAGAGGGCAGGCAAGTTACTTTTAAAGGGGTTTATAAGTAGGGAGTTCATGCAAGTTACGTCAGCAACATTTTAGATCATACTATGCAGGCACAATGGGGTTACATAAAGCCTCAAAGCAAAAGCAGGATTCAAATGCAAAGCTGGGGGCAGGGGGTGGGGGGAGGGGAAGGGGGGGAAGCCCAGCAAAGGAAACAAGGTTTTTAATATGACACTGTGGGGGCTCTGTCTCACTAGAATATAAAGTGTTTGTTTCACTTGACCTTGATTATGGTGGGCCAGTTACAAACACAAACACACACACACAAACACACGTTTTTAAAATCTGTTAAGTGAAAACTGTCTAGTTTTAATTAACATTTCTTTGATCTCTTGTGAGCGAGGACATTTTTTTCAAATGCATACTGACCATGTGTCAATTATCTCTTCATCTATAGGCCATGGACTTTGTATAAGTGTCACTGAATATTCAGCTTGAATTTACACATATTTATTTTTTAATATCATATTTTATTTAACTCAATATATTCAAAATATTGCCCTTTCAACATGAAAACTTACACAGATTATTACTGAGGTTTTTTACATTATTTTCTCATATTGCCTTTGTAATCTTGTGTATATTTTATACTTACGTTGTTGTTGTTAGGTGCTGTCGAGTCAGTTCCAATTCATAGTGACCCCTGTATAAAAAAAATACAACAGAACAAAACACTGCCCGGTCCTGCGCCATCCTTACAATCTTTGTTATGTTTGAGCCCATTGTTGCAGCCACTGTGTAAATCCATCTCATTGAGGGTCTTCTTCTTTTCCATTGACCCTTTACTTTACCAAGCATGATTTCCTTCTCTAGGGACTGATCCCTCCAGATAACATGTCCAAAGTATGTGAGATGTAGTCTCGCCATCCTCGCTTCTAAGAACATTCTGGTTGTACTTCTTCCAAGACAAATTTCTTTGTTCTTTTGGCAGTCCATGGTACATTCAATACTCTTTGCCAACACCGCAATTCAAAGGCGTCAATTCTTCTTAGGTCTTCCTTATTCATTGTCAAACTTTCATATGCATATGAGGTGATTGAAAGCACCATGGCTTGAGTCAGGTGCGCTTCAGTCTTCAAGGTGACATCTTTGCTTTTTAACACTTTAAAGACGTCTTTTGCAGCAGATAGCACATCCCAATTCACACAGAAATTTTCATCAGAAATATTTGGATTTAATAAAATTTACAGTTGAAAGAGATCTATATACCTAGTTTACACATTTCAATTTTTACTGGTTTTCATTGTCCAGGCCATGATGAGTATGGATGGGCTTGAAGAAGCCAGATTTTGGGCTTTTGCTCCAGAGCTCTCTCCCCCATTGTAGCTCAGTGGCCATCATGTTGTATCTCCCTGAATGTTCAGTTTTCCGAAACCATTTAGAGACACTGTAGGAGAGTGCCTTCTACTAAGTCCTCATTCTGTAATTCAAAATAGCTGGTAATCAGTCAGAAGGTTTATTTTCTTCCATTCTTTAAAAAGAGTTCTACAGAAATGGATTCTTTTTGCCAGACATTTTTTTTTAACAATTCAGAAAAATGGGATTTGACAGAGTGAAATTGTCAAAGTGTAAATAAATCACTGAAAAACCGCACTGAAAAATTCATCTCCGTGGTACTATGAGCATAGTTGATTATCCTTATCTAAAAGTGATCTGGGAATATTTCTGATAGTCTGCTTGGTTGTTGATATGGGCATTTTACTTCATTGTCATTAAGGAAGGCCTTTTTTATTTTGTAGCAGCCTTAAAACGATATAATTCATCAACCATACAATTCATCCATTTAAAGTGGCAATTCAGTGGTTTTTAGTATATTCACAGAGTTGTGCAACCATGACCATAATCAATTTTAGAATATTTTCATCACCCCCAAAAGGAATCCTGTACCCATTAATACCTGTAGTCATTGAGTCTATTCTAACTCACAGCAACTCTATAAGACAGAGTAGAACTGTCCCATGGGGTATCCAAGGCCATATTCTTTATGGAAGCAGAAGGCCACATCTTTCTCCCTCGGAGTAGCTGATGGGTTCCAACTGCTGACCTTTCGGTTAACAGCCAAGCACTTAACCATTGAGCCAGCCTTTGCCATCGAGCCAACTCATAACGACCCTATAGGACAGAGTAGAACTGTACCATAGGGTTTCCAAGGAGCGGCTGGTGGATTTGAACTGCTGACATTTTGGTTAGCAGCAGAGCTCTTAACTGCTGCGCCAGCAGGGCTCCACTGTACCACAAGGGCTCCTTAATAGTCACCTTGTATTTGCCCCCAATTTTCCTGTGTCTAAATCTACTTTCTATCTGTATTTCAATATTCTGCACATTTCACATTAACATACAATATGTGGTCTTTTGTGACCTGCTTCTTTTACGTAGGATAACAGTTAAGTGCTTGGCTGCTAACTTTGAGGTCTGGGATTCTATCCCACCCAGCAGCTTCAAGGAAGAAAAGACCTGGTGACATGCCCCATGGGGCAATTCTACTCTGTCCTGTAAGGTCGCTATGATCCGGAAATGACTCTGGCACACAGCACCAACATCACCAACAACGTTTTTAAGGTTAATCCATGTCGTAGCACGTGTCAGTACTTTATTCCTTTTTATTGACAAAAAATATTCCATTGTATGGGTATTGTTGTTGTGTGTGCCATCGAGTCGATTTCGAATCATAGCGACCCTATATGACAGAGTAGAGCTACCTCATAAGGTTTCCTAGGCTGTAATTTTTATGGGAGCAGATCACCAGGTCTTTTTTCCTACAGAGCCACTGGTGGGCTTAAACTGCTGAATTTTCACCATTTGGCCTCCAGGTATACTACATTTTGTTTATTCATTTATCAGATGGTGAAAATCTGGTTTGTTTCCATTTTTGGCTATTTTGAATAATGCTGCTCTAAATATTTGTGTGGACCTAAGTTTTCATTTTTCATTAGTATATACCTAGGAGTGGAATTGCTGGGTCATGTGATAACTCTATATTTAACCTTCTGAGTAACTTCCAATTTTTTTTCCAAAACAGCTGCACCATTTTAGATTCCCAGTATATAGCGTATAATGGTTCTAATTTCTCCATATCCTCACCAACACTTTTTATATATTTTTGATTATAGCACACCTACTGGGTATGAAGTGGTATCTAATGTGGTTTTTATTTGCATTTATTCTTATGGCTAATGATCTCGAATGTCTTTTCATGTGCTTATTGACTAGTTATGTATCTTTGAAAAAATGCCAATTCATATGTTTTCCCCACTTTTTAAATAGATTACCTTTTTATCATTGAATTTTAAGAATTCTTTATATATACTAGATACAAATCCCTTATCAGATATATGATTTGCAAACATTTTCAATGGTTCTATGGATTGTCTTTTCAGTTTCTTGATGGTGTCCTTTGAAACACAAAAGTTTTTAATTTTGATGATGTCCAGTTTACCTACTTTTTCATTTTGTCAATTGTACTTTTAAGGGTTTCATATCTAAGAAATCATTGCTTTATCCAAAGTCACAAATATTTATGCCTGTGTTTGCTTCTAAGAGTTTAATAGTTTTAGCTCTTACATTTATGTCTGTGTACATCTGAGTTGTCTTCTGGAGGGCCATAGGGAACAGCTAATGGATGGCAATATGGACCATTGAACAGGCTGTCATTGAAGAGGGATACATAACACTGCCCTGTCAGCTGGCTGTGCTCCTGTCTTCTATTTCTCTGAATGATTTGATGTCAAATATGGACTGTGGTGGTCTTAGCAGTCTGAATGTTCAATGCAGTAGAAGAAAACACAATCTGGGGTGAGCCTAGACATAGATGCTGAGTATAAGAGAGTTTAAACTGCTTGGCATTTGTCTGGGAGGAAATGCAGTTCTTGTATATTTGCACAGTAAGTTTGTAATTAGCCAAATGTAGGTCACCAGTATTGATTTGCTGTGAACTAATGGAGTTACCTTGAGCAAATTCCTTAACCACCCAGTTATAGCTTCTTCAACTGTAAAAATGAGGGAACTGTTATTGATATTTTCTATGGCTTATGCTACGGGGCAGGTCTACTCTGTCTTACAGGGTCGCTATGAGTCGGAATCGACTCAACGACAACAGGTTTTTTTTTTTTTGTCTGAATATAATTCATATTATAATAAAATAATAACTATTGCTGTATATGCATTTGGAGCCCTGGTGATGCAGTGGTTAAGGGTTACAGCCGCTAACCAAAAGGCTGGCAATTTAAATCCACCAGCTGCTCCTTGGAAACCCTCTGGGGCAGTTCTACTCTGTCCTATTAGGGTCGCTAGGAGTCGGAATTAACTAGATGGCAATGGGTTTAGTTTTTTTGGTTTTATAGGTGTGTTTAAGCATGTGTATTATATTATGACAATGCTTTTGATCTAAAGACTAGATGAACTTAACTGAGAATGAGTGGTTTTAACTTTGGCTTTGCTGCTAGCTTTATGTATGACATTGGACGATATACACTTTAATCCTTTGAAACTTCAGTTTCCTCATCTTTACAATAAAAGGTTTGTGTTACATGAGTTCAGAGTTTCTTTTCAACTGTAGAGTAATGTGTTTAGTGATATTATATTTTTCATATCAATGCATGCTACTTTCACTATTTAGATAAAAAAAAAAGTGACTGGCTCTAATACAAATTTGCAGAGAATTTGCCAAAATAAATTTTCGAGACATTTTTTCTCAGAACCACTGCCTCCACCAAATATCTTTTTATAAATTTTCTTTTTCTTTTTGGCCGTAACACTATTAATCTTAACTCCATTGTCTGGCGTAGTCATTTATGCAGCGTCCTATGTGTGGTTCATGAAAAATTCTGTCAATATGAAATACATTGAGGACCGCCTCTTTGTTTTTTTATTCATTTATTGTCATGCCTTTGGAAAAATATTTTTGCTTATATCTGCATAAAAATCCACTCTGCAAACAACAAATAACATTTAGCCCTCTGTGTTGTTGTTCACATTAAATAATTACTTTGAGGTCCCTCCAACCCCATAGAGCATAGAAACCTGTACTCTAAGCTGAACATCCAAAAACATGACTTGTCATGATGTACAGGTAGGGAGGTCATATCTAGACATAAGGTAAAAGCCATTATTTTGCATGGGCTCATTAAGCTGTGAAATTGGCCAATTTTTTTTTTAATTTTTATTGAGCTTCAAGTGAACGTTTACAAATCAAGTCAGTCTGTCACATATAAGTTTATATACACCTTACTCCATACTCCTACTTGCTCTCCTCCTAATGAGTCAGCCCTTCGAGTCTCTCCTCTTGTGACAATTTTGCCAGCTTCCAACCCTCTCTACCCTCCCATCCCCCCTCCAGAAAGGAGATGCCAGCACAGTCTCAAGTGTCCACCTGATACAAGTAGCTCACTCTTCATCAGCATCTCTCTCCTACCCACCGTCCTGTCCCTTCCATGTCTGATGAGTTGTCTTCGGGAATGGTTCCTGTCCTGGGCCAACAGAAGGTTTGGGGACCATGACCGCCGGGATTCCTCTAGTCTCAGTCAGACCATTAAGTCTGGTCTTTTTGTGAGAATTTGGGGTCTGCATCCCACTGATCTCCTGCTCCCTCAGGGGTTCTCTGTTGTGTTCCCTGTCAGGGCAGTCATCGGTTGTGGCTGGGCACCAACTAGTTCTTCTGGTCTCAGGATGATGTAAGTCTCTGGTTCCTGTGGCCCTTCCTGTCTCTTGGGCTCATAGTTATCGTGTGACCTTGTTGTTCTTCATTCTCCTTTGATCCAGGTGGGTTGAGACCAATTGATGCATCTTAGATGGCCGCTTGTTAGCATTTAAGATCCCAGATGCCACATTTCAAAGTGGGATGCAGAATGTTTTCATAATAGAATTATTTTGCCAATTGACTTAGCAGTCCCCTTAAGCCATAGTCCCCAAACCCCCGCCCTTGCTCCGCTGACCTTTGAAGCATTCAGTTTATCCCGGAAACTTCTTTGCTTTTGGTCCAGAAAATTGACCAATTTTTTACTTCCCTGCCTACTTGAATAAGGAAACTCCCACAAGGTAGAATATGATAGAGACTGAGCTAAGAACACAAAGTAGGGTACGTAACAGCCACTTTGGACAGTATTGGTAGGTACTTTCCCCAAAATGTTAAAATTAGTGAAAAAGGCAGGAAGAGGAGAGAAAGCATCTTAAAAAAAAAAAAAAAATTCCTACAGTCTTATAGTGTCTGCACAGGACCCTGTAGACCAGAATATGAGGTTTTTTAAAAATAATTGTTACTACCATCACCCAAGTTTCACAGGCTGAAGAGGGACACCTACTGTATTTCATGGACACTAAAATGCAAATTCCCCCCCCCCATTTTAACCTCTCTAAAATTGGGAAATATCTTATCAATGGCATTTTACAAACAATTAGAAACATTTTCCTGGCTTACTTGAACCTTACTATCCATGTGTCTTGAATTCAAATAAATTTTGTGTGTCTAGAGACAAATATAGAGAATAACAGACTTCACATTCCACACTATGTCACAGGTTTGTTGTTGTTAGGCGTTGTTGAGTGGATTTTGAATCATAGCGACCCCACGTGACAGAGTAGAACTGCCCCATAGAGTTTTCTTAGCTGTAACCTTTATGGGAGTAGATCTCTGGGTCTTTTTCCTGTGGAGCCATTGGGTGGGTTAACAGCCCAGTGCTTTTAACCACTATGCCACCAGTACTCAAAAATCCACTCATTAGTCAACCCATCAAAACTGAGGTTTAACTATACGCATAAGCGCATTTTTACTTTAAAGCAGGGGCAGCTGCACAGCACATATTCAACACCAATGGTAAAGAGTCACTTTAAAAAGAGTATCTTTTTATATTTAATATGTGGATACAGAAATAACAGAAGAAGATAAATATGCTCACCCAATGCAGAGAAAATTACATTCGTATAAATACCTCTTATTACCTTCTTCTCAGCACTGCAGAAAATATGAAACCAGTTGAAATGTTCATTTTATGTGGCTCTCAAGGTACTGTTCTCATAAGAGTAAAATGAGAAACAATAAATTATTGTGAAGTTTAGTGGTAAGAGTAAAGAAGACATATATTTATGAAAGTAAAAATGTTGAGTAGCATTTGGCTATAGAATCTCAAAACTCATTTGAATTGATTTCTCTTTACCACTGTACATAAAAATGATTCATCGATAGAAGCCTATTTTTAAAAGTTTTTTTTTAAACTCCTCTCTTAAAAAGTGTTTCTTTTCTTATGAACAGTTTGGAATATATCCTTCTTATCACACAAAATTGTTGGCACCTTGCAATATCAGAAATGGCTTTCTTTCTAGATGTTTTAGAAGATGTCATTATGTGTCACTCTAGACAAATAAGATGTGTTTGGTTCAAACATTTGAGAAATCTCTAAGGAAAGAAATAACCTGTTGATTACATTAGAACTTGCTTGGGGAAATGGAAAATTACAGCCAAGATAATCCTAAATCTCAGCCAGTCACATTTGATTGTGTGGCCTGCTTGCCTTTGGCGTTGGCTCTGGGATTTGGAGAAGCTGATAAATATTTAGCACTGTATTAGATAAACCCTACCCATTGTTTCTTGGTTATATCCTTTGGTGATGAGAATTATCATGACGTGGTCAATCAATGCACCAGAGATTTTTTTACAGATGCCTTAACTTATGAACGGAGAATTTAGTTGAGCATGAATAAGAATTGATTCTGCCCTCAAGAAAAGATGAGCCACTCTGTTTTACTCTTTAGTTCCTTTTTATTTTTCTTTTCCTTTATATTATTATTACAACTTTATTTATGGTGCTCACCCAAGTAAATCTTTAAAGTAGTGATAGTTTTAATAGCTTTAGATAGAAAAATATTTGGAATCTCATTCTAGTGGAAAAAAGCAACTTTAGTAAGTGGAATCTTCCAGTGAACAGTTTTAAGAAATATGCTGGTCTTGGCAATAAGAAGAGCATGTATTTTTTCTTTTTATTCAACAAATATTTACATTTGTACCAGTAGTTAGGCAGAGCTCTAGGAAATGCTCAGCATTTTCAAAGAGTACAGTTAAAAGTCTTGTTTTGTTTTTTACTTATCTCTTTTGTTATAAAAACCCATGTAAGATGGTTGGATGGAACTGTTGATTTACATAAATTTATAAAGTAGGAGACAATTTGAACCTCCAGACATCACCTTTCGGTACCAATTTTATGGCCCTTCCATCTAACCTAATTCCATCTCAATTGGTCTACATCTAATTGACTGTGGAAGTGACACATGCACTGTAGTGAGCAAGCATATCTGTACCTCAACATCAGCACAATTTAAGAAGGCACAAACTTAAGTAAAACACTTCAGGAAGCTGCTTTAAAAAATTTAGAGTTTTCTCCTTTAAAGATGCAAACTTAAAAAAACTTACTTCTATAGAAAAAAAAATAAGTAACCACTATATTCAGTTTGGCTCCATCCAACTTTTCAGGCACATATCACAAGGTTTCTCCTCATGCTTAAGAGTGTGATTACATTATTTCTGCAGAAGTTATTTTATCTCTACTATACTATAAGTTCCTTAAGGGAATCACCATGCTTTATAAAGGCTTGCATTGTGGAGAGTAACCAGCTCATCACCTTTCTTGCGATAGGCCTTTTATATACTTAATTAATTAACAATACTACTGTTTTCTGTTATTGGTGGCCCCAAAGCGTAAATGTTTGAGTCTGCAAAATGTTAAGAATTTTCATGTAGAAAAAGGGGGAAACTGCTTCTAAAAACTGAGTAAAATGCGGAACAGAAGATGGGGAATATAGGAAAACAGAAGAGTATTTCTTATGCTGAGATGGAATCTAGTGTGTCCAAAGCCGTAATGAATTGCCATAGGATGTATTGGCATGCTCTCTACTAGAAATGTTCGATCAGTGTGGGCAAACATTTGAGAGGAATTTTCTTGAGAGGACTTAATCATTGAATCTGTGGCTGATCTTCTTGACCTTTTGTTGTTTTAACTTGATTTTAAAGAAATGAAAAATAATCATTTACATTATATGCATTATAAATTCCCTATTTTTTTATACATGTATGAATATATACTGTAAATATACAATAAATATGTATATACAACATAGTGACCTTCCATTAGAGGTCTGTTTTTTTTCATAATCTACAACCACATTAACAGTTTTGAACCAAGAAGGTGGTAAAAATACTCAAATAAGGTGTCACCAAAGCCCATTTTTAATTTCTCTGAAATAGCCCTTAATCATTTGCTCAGTCTTTTGACTAATTTAATATAGAATTCTAGCATGCATGGTTATTTGGTTTTCATGTCTTAATAAAATAGTTGACCATAGTGAAGGATAATAGGGACTGGGCCACAGAGCAGCAATATGGGACATTTGATAGCAAAAAAAAAAAAAAGTGCTCATAATTAAAACCAAAAAAAAAAAAAAAAAACCAGACCCATTGGCATCAAGTTGATTCTGACTCATAGCGACCCTATAGGACAGAGTAGAACTGCCCTATAGAGTTTCCAAGGAGCGCCTGGTGGATTCAAACTGCCAACCTTTTGGTTAGCAGCCGTAGCACTTAACCACTACACCACCAGGGTTTCCTCATAGTTAAAAGGAATCATAAAATTTTACAATGACTTGGAGGCATCAGATGAGAGGGAAACCTTGTTCTATGCAATCCCAGAGGGAAGAGTTAGGAATACTGGGGCAAAAGCAAAAAACAAAAAAACAAACAAACAAAAAAAAACTATGGGTTTCTGTTGAATAAAAGAAAGATATTTTTAGCATTTAAGTTTTCTGAAAATGGACAATTTTGCCTGTAGTCGTTTCATCCTATCAGATATTTTCAAGTGCAAAGCAAAAAATCATGTAATAAAGACGTCGTGGAACACATCCAGAAATCTGATGGGATATTAGAAAAGGTGACCTCTAAATTCCTGTGATGTTCAGTGTCATCAACAAAAAGTTAATTGAACAGTATTCACCATTTAAGAAGGCACAGAAGTGAGTAAAACATTAAAGGAAGCTTCTTAAAAAATTAAAAATTTTCCTCTTTAAATATGCAAGCCTCTTAAAAATTTACTTCTATAGATAACCACATCTTTGGATGGAGTCACATGCATAAGATTTGACTGGGTATTGAGTTAGAATTTGAAAAAACAAAGAATGGCCTTTTATTTCTTAGTTGAATCAGTTTATCTCTTACTATTGCCCAGATACATTTAACTGCTGTGGAGTCAATTCCAAATCATAGAGACCCTATAGGACAGAATAGAACTGCCTCATAGGGTTTCCAAGGCTGTAGATCTTTACAGAAGCGGACTGCCATATCTTTCTTCCATGGAGTGGCTGGTGGATTCAAACTGCTGACCTTTTGGCTAGCAGCCAAGTGCTTCAAGCACTGGGCCACCAGCACTCCTTCAGATACATTTAGATGATATATAATTGACAATGAAAGGATTGATAATTAGAAAGCCTTTTTTAAAAACACTTATTACAACAAATGGAAGCTGTATTGAAGTTTCGGCTAACTGGATCCGACACCTTAGTAGGGGGATGAGGAGACAAAAATGAGATTGTTAAATTGGGGCCAGTTAAAGAATCAACATGAGTGGTGCAGTGGTTAGCCCTTGGCTAGGAACCAAAAGGTCAACCGTTCCAACTTACTAGCTGCTCTGTAGGAGAAGGATGTGGCAGTCTGCTTCCATAAAGATTACAGCCTTGGAAACTCTATGGGGCAGTTCTACTTTGTCCTCTAGGGTCACTATGAGTCAGAATTGACTCAACAGCAACAGAGTGAATTTGGTAGGAAGCAAATGTGAACTATTGATGATGACAATAAGGTTTTAAAAGTAAGATTAATTCAATAATATACAGAAACCACTGAAAGGAGCAATCATGGAAGCAATTGTCCGGATTAAGTAACCAGTAATATTATCCTAATCCTTTGAATTAGAGGCACCAGGGAGGAGGAATTCACACAATTTCATGATTTACGACACTGGGATGAGGAGTGAGGCTGGGATTGGGTGTGAGAAGATAGCTTTTTCACTTCTTAAAATGTTCCCAACTTCGAAATAGGATGTGATTTTATCTTAAAAATTCTCATTAATATATACTTGATTGTCTAGATTTGCCAAGTACATTAGCAAGCACAAAATTTATTGGTTTTAAGTTTTAATGTAGTAACAACAATGAATCCAATGGGTATACATAATATAACAGACTAGACAGGGCCTATGCTAAGGAACTAGTGAAATACATTCAGTAACTCAGTTTAAATTCTAGAAATAATAGGCAAATCATCATGTTACAAAAGATGTGCGCTATATATGTATGCACTGTATGTATATATATATATACACACACAGTGTATATATATATACATACAGTGCATACATATATTTATTTTTTCACTTGAGGAATCAAAATGACTGGACAACTGATCAACTGCTGAGAGGCTAACTCCCCTTCTTAATTCTCTTTGGCCTCATTGATATGCTATCTTTGCTGTTATTTCCTTAGTGTATTTCCTAAATTTGATTCACTCGTTTACCTCAAAATAGATTTGGAAATCAGAGCACTTATGTGCATGTTCCATTTCTACTACTACTGCATTTGCACAAATCAACTTGTCTATGAGCTCAAATCCTCACTAGTTGCTTTGAAGGTTAAATTAACAAACTCCATGTGAACATATTTTATAAATGTAAGTCAATACACAAATTAGTTATTTTAATTTTTTTATGGGATCAGAAGCTCAGAATATTATCATTCTTTTAAATACCATGAACAATGCAAAAAAGTTAAAGCTTCCTCAGGATAAGTTGGAGTCCCTGGGTAATGCAAACAGTTAATATGCTGAAAGGTTGGAGGACTGAGTCCACACAGAAGCTCCTTGGAGACCATCTCAAGAATAGATTTGACACACTGAACACTAATGACCGAAGACCAGATGAGTTGTGCGAAGACATCAAGGATATCATACAAGAAGAAAGCAAAAGTTCATTAAAAAAACAGAAAGGAAAGAAAAGACCAAAATGGATGTCAGAAGAGACTCTGAAACTTGCTCTTGAATGTAGAGTAGCTAAAGCGAATGGAAGAAATGATGAAGTAAAAGAGCTGAACAGAAGATTTCAAAGGGCAGCTTGAGAAAACAAAGTCAAATATTATAACGAAATGTGCAAAGACCTGGAGTTAGAAAACCAAAAGGGAAGAACACACTTGGCATTTCTCAAGCTGAAAGAACTGAAGAAAAAGTCAAGCCTTGAGTTGCAATACAGAAGGATTCTATGGGCAAAATATGAACGGCGTAGGAAGTATCAAAAGAAGATGGAAGGAATACATAGAGTCATTGTACCAAAAAGAATTGGCCAATGTTCAATCATTTCAGAAGGGTAGCATATGACCAAGAACCAATGGTATTGAAGGAAGAAGTCTGCACTGAAGGCATCAGCAAAAAACAAGGCTCCAGGAATTGGCGGAGTACGAATTGAGATGTTTCAACAAAAGAATGTAGCACTGGAGGCACTCACTCACCTATGCCAAGAAATTTGGAAGACAGCTACCTGGACAACTGACTAGAAGAGATCCATATTTGTGCCCATTCCAAAGAAAAGTGATCCAACACAACACAGAAACTATCAAGCAATATCATTAATATCGCAAGCAAGTAAAATTTTACTAAAGATCATTCAAAAGCTGTTGCAGCATTACATCAATAGGGAAATGCCAGAAATTCAAGCTGGATTCAGAAGAGGACTTGAAATGAGGGGTATCATTGCTGATGTCAGATGGATCTTGGCTGAAAGCAGAGAATACCAGAAAGATGTTTACCTATGTTTTATTGACTATGCAAAGGAATTCAACTGTATGTATCATAACAAATTATTCATAACACTGAAAAGAATGGGGATTCCAGAACACTTAAATGTGCTCATGCAGAACCTGTACTTAGGCCAAGAGGCATTGGTTTGAACAGAGCAAGGAGATACTTTGTGGTTTAAAATCAAGAAAGGTATGTGTCAGGGTTGTATCCTTTCACCATACTTATTCAATCTGTATGCTGAGCAAATATTCCAAGAAGCTGGACTATATGAAGAAGAATGTGGCATCAGGCTTGGTGGAAGACTCATTAACAGCCTGTGTTATGCTGATGACACAACCTTGCTTGCTGAAAGCAAAGTGGACTTGAAGCCCTTACTGATGAAGATCAAAGACCACAGCCTTCAGTATGGATTGCACCTCAACATAAAGAAAACAAAAATCCTCACAACTGGACCGATAAGCAATGTCATGATAAATGGAGAAAAGATTGAAGTTGTCAAGTATTTCATTTTACTTGGATCCACAATGAATGCCCATGGAAGTAGCAATCAGGAAATCAAAGGATGTATTGCATGGGGCAAATCTGCTGCAAAAGACCTCTTCAAAGTGTTAAAAAGCAAAGATGTCACTTTGAGGACTAAGGTGCACCTGACCCAAGCCATGGTGTTTTCAATCACATCATATGCATGAGAATGCTGGGCAATGAGTAAGGAAGACTGAAGAAGAATCGACGCCTTTGAATTTTGTTGTTAGCGAAGATTGTTGAATATACCATGGACTGTCAGAACAACTAACATGTCTGTCTTGGGAGAAGTACAGCCAGAGTGCTCCTTGGAAGCAAGAATAGTGAGACTCATCTCCCGTACTTTGGACGTGTTATCAGGAGGGACCAGTCCCTGGAGAAGGACATCATGCTTAGTAAAGTAGAGGGTCAGGGAAAAAGAGGAAAACTCAGGATGAGATGGATTGACATAATGGCTGCCACAGTGGGCTCATAGGTAATAACCATTGTGAGGGTGATGCAAGACCAGGCAATATATTTCGTTCTGTTGTACATGAGGTTGTTATGAGTCGGAATTTGTTCTTTGGCGGATGGTTTGTTTAACTGGTTGAGAATAAGTTAAGATTTGGTAAGTTCTTTCTAAAAACTATGCTACTTTCCTAGACCTTGCATTTGGTGTCACAAAGAAATCAAATATTAAGGCAATCATTTGAAAGATCTCTCTTAAACTTTCATCTTTGGATTCCATGTCAAAGTTTCTAAGAAAACCTCAGTATGCTCACCTTCCCCATACCGTCTTTAACATATCTCATGTCCACTGGGCACGAAGTTGAATTTTAAATGACATTACAATTTGTTTTGTTCTCAAGCTTTTAGACACTGCATTACGGGTTCAGTTGACAAATATTTAACAATTAAATTTACATGTAATTTAAAATAGTTTTTTATGCGGTCAGTCATAAGCTGGAAATTTCTGGAAGTTCTTACATTTTGTTTTATTTTCAATTGTTTAAAAAGCAATCCTTATAACTAAAAGAGTAAATGCACCCAACATGAAAAGTGTCTACATCAAGCATTTAAAATGTTTGAAATTTTATTTGAAGAATAAAATTGAAACAAACTGCATGGAATTTTTATTTAAATCTTCAAATGGAAAAAAAAAACCTTTTTAATGTTAGATAAATAGGTAATTTTTTAAGATAAGAGAAAAGCAGATCATATTTTGATCTAATTGTAGTTTTTAATTTGGCTCAATTAAATGCATAGTGTGGCATTTTCATTATTAATTAAACCCATTACCCAATCCAAAGTCTGTGATTAGCATTTTCAATAAGTATTATATGCCATTGACGTATATATATATATATATATATATACACATATATTAATTGTATGTTTATAGAGCGCCTTCACTTAACACTGGCTTTTGACTAAATGAGGTTCTGTTAGTTGTTTATGTTGGCTGTATTCCTACCCAAACTCTAGGTATTTGGAAATATTGGATACTAATTATAGGATACTAGTATATTTAGTATATATATATAGGAAATCCTGGTGGCGTAATGGTTAAGAGCTACAGTTGCTAACCAAAAGATCGGCAGTTCAAATCCACCAGGCACTCCTTAGACATCCTATGGGGCAGTTCTACTCTGTCCTATAGGGTCACTATGAGTCAGAATTGACTCGATGGCAATGGTTTGGTTTTTTTTTTGTTTGGGATATATCTATTGCATTAGCTATTTCCAGACATTTAAATGCATATATTTATGCACTACTAAGGAGAAAAAAATTATCATGTCTAAAATACTTTTACATGAAGAATGTTTATGAATAACTGGTGCAGTGTGGTATAACTTATTTTTTGCAAATAACATGCCCACACAAATAATACATTACACATATAATGTGCAGAAATGATGAGATTAAGTAAAACAGTTCTAGCATAGCACCCCCATGCATATACCATGCATACACCTTGTGACATTTCCAGAAGTGAATATTTGGCCTCATTCACTCCTCCTCCCATATTACAGGTAAATCATATTGCTCTGTTTGTTTTCTTTTGTTATGTCCATTTTCCTTAATCTTCTGCTTATATGTGAAAACATAATCTGAAAATGTTACTTTTGATCATAATTGTATAAGAAGGGTATAAGCCATGGTCAAGAAGTCATGGATCGAGCTTGGTAGTCCTCTGATAATCGGAAAATAAACAATCGAAACTGCGCATTTGTTTCTATTAATTTAATTTGATAATACCTACCTTAAGTGAAGTTTCCATGTGATCAGATATAGAAATTGAAGTCGGCAACATGTAAGGAAAAAAAAAAAGCATAGCAAGCTTAGGAAAACAACTCATGGGGGAAGGGTTGCACAGTTGGCAAAAAAAAAAGCATAATATGCACATTATTTGTATAAGAAAACTGTAAGCATATAGACAGTTTACCAATTATAATTTGATAAATATGAGGTATATGGGTCTTATAATCCACATATGGTTTGCATGACTACAAAATGCTAGATGTGCGTTAAAATCAATTTATTACTTTCTATTTGACTTAAAAATATGGATCAAATTTCTAAAGGCAGATTTAAATTATGGATCTGTAATGTAGTCCTTTGTGTCTTTTCCCTTCATGTAGACTGTTTTGTATTATATTTTACCTTATTTAACATTAAGCCAAATTCTCTTGGAATGTTAAATTTTTAGGGGAGGGCAATATAGAGTGTAGTGATTTAACTGTGGTCTCTGAAATGTGCTGCCTCATTTTACACCCTGGCTCCACCATTTATTATGATTGTGGAAAATTACTTACATTTTCAATGCCTCGCTTTCTTCATCTGTTATTGTAAATATTCAAATATGAGAAAATATTGTGAGATTTAACCTAGATAAAGCACTTGGAGAATGCCTGGTACCTTGTAAGCATTCAGGTTAGCCATCATTATGAAAGAGGAATAAACTTATCCTTCAGAGTATGGTGATTCTGGAACAATAGATAGCTAATAGATTTTCCCATTTCAACCCAAACAATATTTATCGAGCCCCTGTTATGTTCAAGGCACTGTGCTAGATTAGGAACATAAAAATGAGTAAAACAGGGTTTCCACTCTCAATTTCTTAGAATTTAGTATGCTCCTTGAAGGCAGTGCCCATATATTTTGATGATCTGCAGCCTTTGATGTAGTAAAGAGCATGAAAGTAGTAAAGAGCATGAAAGCACAGTGCTATTTGCTTATATTTATCACGATTTCTTTTTCCTTCCCAAAAGTTCAATGAGTATCTATCAGTGCCACTTCTATTATCCGTTTAACAACTTTGAGCACTGAGGAGCAGTAAGGGAAAACTGGTGAATGCTAATAAGTACTCACAGCCTTTGGCAAAATTGTGTCCGGAACTGCAAGCCAACCAAGCATGAATCGGAGCCAAGGTGATCGAGGTGGTCCATTTGTCTTTTTACTATGCAAAGTTGAATACCCTTGCTTCCTTGAATTACTCCTTGGGTCCATTTTGTGTGTCTTAAAGTCAAAAAAAGTTTGCATGATGAGGGGAGCAGAGTCCCACAGCAATGCTAAGGGGAGTATGTGTGTGTGTGTGTGTATGCGTGGGTGCACATGTGCGTGGTTGGGGAGGTTGCTGGGGAGCTGGGTGCTAATTTTCATCGCTCTGAAGTTTAATTCCCCATTAGAATTGAGGCATTATATATATAAAAAAAATACAAAGGGTATATTAGTTTATTCATGTATTCAAAGTGTACTGAGCAGGTAACATTATATTAGGTGCCGTGAGAGGTAAAAAGATGAGAATAACATGGTCCTTTCCCTCAGGAAGTGCTCCAAAACCTTATTGTTCAGCAGAAGTAATAAATCAGTAGGAAAAAAGAGAACTATATAGAAAACTATCCTCAGTGAGAATGCAGAAAAATTATGTTTGTTCTGGTGCTCAGTGCAAGCACAGTGAGGAATGTAGCATTTGTGCTAGAACTTGAAGGATGGGGCTGGCTTTAGCAGTGGGAAGATGGGGTAGAAGGGCATTCTGGCAAAGGGAAGAACATGGCTGAAACATTAAAGTGGCTCAGGGTTTTCTCTACCACTGTGCTTATTCTGAGACCTAGTGAACGTAACCCCCCTCCCACCAAAAATAAATAAATAAATAAGTTGCTGTCCAGCCCCAACTCTATAGGACAGAATAGAGCTGCCCCCATGCGGTTAAGAAGGCTGTAATCTTCACGGAAGCAGACTGTCAAATCTTTCTCGCCGAGAATGGCTGGTGGTTTTGAACCACGGATCTCTCCATTAGCACCTGAACCCTTAACCTCTGCGCGGTATACCAGGGCTCCTTAAGTACTTAACAGTCTGAGGTAATCAGCTTGTAGTTAACTGCAAAAGAAGTTTTTTTTGTTTGTTTGTTTTTGCTGCCAGAAGAAATGTGCCTCTGCCAACCGTGATTTCTGAGTCCTGGTGGCACAGTGGTTAAGAGCTTAGCTGCTAACCAAAAGGTTGGCAGTTTGAATTCATCAGCTGCTCCTTGGAACCCTACGGGGCAGTTCTACTCTGTCCTGTAGGGTTGCTATGAGTCAGAATCAACTCGACAGCAACAGGTTTGGTTTTCTGGTTTTCGCAGTCCAATATTCAGCCTGCAGCCAACCATAGAATTTATCATGGCTCTTTAGGGTCATTTGGGAATGGGACATTCAGTTGTGATTTAGCATTTAATTTATTACAGTTAATATTTAAAAATTATTTGATAAATTTACTTTTTTCATTTAATTATACTGAAATTAATAAAGAACCTACTTCTGGGTACATAAGTTCTGAATCTCTAGCTTCCCTCTGTCTTCTCACCTCCTCAGTCTCTCATACCAGAAGACAGGTGAATTTTCTCTTCTTAGTTTTCCCCCTCAGACCCATTCTGCTCCTTGTTCTGAGAAAAATTAACTGTTTCCAGCTTGATCTGTACCCAGAATCCCTTTATGTATTGCTCAGAAAACAAAGAGGTTTGGATGCCACACAGATAGAAGGCTGCAAAATGGAATTAGATTTCCAAATGTGGAATCAAAGTTTGGCACTTCCTTTGCAGGGTAGCATTGGTCATGGTAACCCAGTGCCGCCGATTCCCTTTGGTCATGGTACTGGAGTTTAATTTCCTCGCTTAAAAAAAAGGACAGAACAATAATCTGCTTTGAAGTGTTATCAGAATTGAAGACAATGCATGTAAAGCAGCTCTAACATTAAGCACCTTTGAAAATAATGTGGTAAGCACTCACTACATGCCCGAATAAAAGTCACTGTTATCATTATTGTTAATACATATTTGAATGAAATAATTAGTCTCTAATAGGCTTTGGTAAATAGATCTTTATTGACTACCAGACTTCTTTAGTTTAGGAATGAACACAATTAAATAACACTATGATGGTCACTAAAATGGTCTTTTTTTCTCTTAAACAAATCTACTTTATTTGGGCTATATTTTGTGTACCCATCCTGCATGAATAATATTCTTCAAAGATACCTGCTAAAAATATTAATTAGGAAAAGTATTTTTCTTTGATTATCACGAATTAGCCTTATGTGCTTTCATTTACAGTGTCTGTGTAAAGGTATTTAGACTATAACAAAATTTCAGTGGAGTGTACAAGCAATTTGGAGCCCTGGTGGCATAGTGGTTAAGAGCTCAGCTGCTAAGCAAAAGGTCAGTAGTTGGAATCCACCAGCCACTTCTTTAAAATACTATGGGGAAGTTCTGCTCTGTCCCATAGGGTGGCTGTGAGTTGGAATTGATTAGATGGCAATGTTTTTTTTTTTTTTTTTGGTTTTATACAAGGGATTTGGAGCCCTGATGGCACAGTGGTTAAGGGCTACATGCTGCTAACCAAAAGGTCAGCAGTTTGAATCCACCAGCTGCTCCTTGAAACTGGTTTTTAATGGCATTTATTATATCAGTCCCCCACGTGTCTGTCAGTTTGTCATACTGTGGGACCTTGTGTGTTGCTGTGATGCTGTGATGCCGGAAGCTATGCCGCCAATATTCAGATACCAACAAGGTCACCTATGGTGGACAGGTTTTAGCTGAGCTTCCAGAGTAAGACAGACTAGGAAGAAGGACCTGGCAGTCTACTTCTGCAAATAATTAGCTAGTGAAAACCTTATGAATAGCAGCACACCATTGTCTGATATAGTGCCAGAAGATGAGCCCCCCAGGTTGGAAGGCACTCAAAAGACTAGGGAAGAGCTGCCTCCTCAAAGTAGAGTTGACCTTAAACAACGCAGGAAGCATCAAAAGAAGATGGAAGGAATATACAGAGTCATTATACTGAAAAGAACTGGTTGACGTTCAATCATTTCAGGAGATAGCATATGATCAGGAACTGACGGTACTGAAGAAAGAAGTCCAAGCTGCACTGAAGGCATCGGTGAAAAATAAGGCTCCAGGAATAGACAAAATATTAATTGAGATGTTTCAACAAATAGATGCAACACTGGAGGTGCTCACTCGTCTATGCCAAGAAATTTGGAAGACAGCTACCTGGCCAACTGACTGGAAGAGATCCATATTTATGCCTATTCCCAAGAAAGGTGATCCAACTGAATGCGGAAATTATCGAAAAATATCATTAATATCACACGCGAGTAAAATTTTGCTGAAAATAATTCAAGAGTGGTTTAGCAGTAAATCAACACAGAACTGCCAGAAATTCAGGCTGAATTCAGAAGAGAACATGGAACCAGGGATATCATTGCTGATGTCAGATGGATCCTGGCTGAAAGCAGAGAATACCAGAAGGATGTTTACCTGTGTTTTATTGACTATGCAAAGGCATTCATTTGACTGTGTGGATCATAACAAACTACGGAAAACATTGCGAAGAATGGGAATTCCAGAGCACATGAGGAGCCTGTACATAGATTAGGAGGCAGTTGTTCAGACAGAACAAGGGGATACCGATTGGTTTAAAGTCAGGAAAGGTGTGCATCATGGTTGTATCCTTTCACCATACGTATTCAATCTGTGGGCTGAGCAAATAATCCGAGAGGCTGTACTGTACGAAGAAAAACAGGGTATTAGGATTGGAGGAAGACTCCTTAACAACCTGCGTTATGCAGATGATACAACCTTGCTTGCTGAAAGTGAAGAGGACTTGAAACACTTACTGATGAAGATCAAAGACCACAGCCTTCAGTATGGATTGCACCTCAACATAAAGAAAACAAAAATCCTCACAACTGGACCAATAAGCAACATCATGATAAATGGAAAAAAGATTGAAGTTGTCAAGAATTTCATTTTACTTGGATCCATAATCAACACCCATGGAAGCAGCAGTCAAGAAATCAAAAGATGCATTGTGTTGGGCAAATCTGCTGTGAAAGGATTCTTTAATGTATTGAAAAGCAAAGATGTCACCTTGAAGACTAAGGAGCGCCTGATCCAGCCATGGAATTTTCAATCACATCATATGCATGTGAAAGCTGTACAATGAATAAGGAAGACTGAAGAAGAATTGACGCCTTTGAATTGTGGTGTTGGCGAAGATTATTGAATATACCATGGACTGCCAAAAGAACAAACAAATCTGTCTTGGAAGAAGTACAACCAGAATGTTCCTTAGAAGCAAGGATAGCAAGACTTGTCTCACATACTTTGGCCATGTTGTCAGGAGGGATCAGTCCCTGAAGAAAGACCTTATGCTTGGTAAAGTACAGGGTCAACAAAAAAGAGGAAGACCCTCAAGGAGATGGATTGACACAGTGGCTGCAACAATGTACTCAAGCATAACATTGACTGTGAGCATGACACAGGACTGGGTGGTGTTTCACTCTGTAGTGCTTAGGGTCGCTATGAGTCAGAACTGACTCTACGGCACCTAACAACAACATATAAGTTGTTGTGAGGCAATGTATGGTAGGTGTTAAGAAGGATGAAATTGCAGTTAGGGAGATATCAGGCTGGATCCCAGTTCTTTTCTTTATGTACTCTGGCTGTGGGCAAGTTATTTAACCCCTCAGAATTTCAGTATATCTCAAATTGTTATGAGAAAAATATAAGGTGTTGCATATAACATCCTTGCACATATAACATGTCGTTTTTATTTTGTGATGGTATTACAAGTGCCTTTTAGAAGCTCCTGAGTATCGCAGAATGAATGTACTGTGTACATTTTGGTTGGTATGCTTTTTAGGATGTTTATATACCTTTTATGTGACTTTTCCTTTATAAAAAATTTGAAATCTATGCCTGCTTTCTTCCTAATACTATCATTATTGTCAATAATCATATCAAAATATTACTTAAGAATCAGTGAATAATATCATTGACATTTGCCATTACCATTTTAAAGATTCAGAAAAAAAATAAACAAAAGTTTATAAGAATACTTAGTATAGGAAGTAATATAGCAGTGGCAAATTAGGTTTGATAACCAACAATGATGAATAAAATTTAATTAAAATTGTTAACTGGGAGTAATTGCCAGTACAATATGAAGGAATATTTGTTTTGATGTTAACAGCAAGTAAATAAGTTTTCATTTATGTTGTTTATGTATTAAAACTGGAAATAAAGGATCATCTCTAAGTCAATATGTTTTTACTCTTAAATATATTCACTGTTATTTCAATTTCTAAAATAAGTGAAATCTGCATGAGTTTTGATGGAACAAGACCTAGAAGGCAATGAAGGCAGACTGTTCAACATTTGGAATACCTAAATGTGCCCTAATAATCTTTTATACTAAAGAATAAAAGGGTATAAAATGAAATATTGATAGCTGATATTTATTGTATTTTTTTTCTGCCAGGCACTGTTCTAAGCACTTTCATGCAGAATCTGATTGAATCCAAACCACACCAGGAGGTAGATCCCATCACCCACTCCCACTGCCACTGAGTCGATTCCGACTCATAGAGACCCTACAGGACAGAGTAGAACTGCCCCAACCACTACGCCACCAGCGTTTCCAGGAGGTAGATACTATTATTATTTCCATTTTACAGATGAAGAAACTGAGGCACAGATGAAATTACACTCACAAGGTCACAAAGCTAGTAAGTGGTAGAGCCAGGAAGCTGACTCAGGCCAGGAAATCCTATTCCAGAACCCATATTCTTAACGTCTACACAACGGCTCCAAGAAATAGAATAGCGTGAAGAGTCTCCCCTACGAGCATTCATTTGCTTGCATTTACAGTGAGACTGCCTATAACAACTGAAAACATTCACTTTTAATGTTAATAATTTAGTGATTGTTTAAAGTTGAAAACACATTTCCCAAAGTTTGTATTTTTCAATTTAAAGCGGATATTTAATAAGTTGGTGAATATGTTGGACTTTAATATATCTTCAAAAGCAAAGAATTAAAGAAAACCTGGAATTCAGAGTAATTAATAGGCATTTTCTCAAAAGTTAAGTTTAGGAATTGTTATATACATTTATACACAAAGAGATTTTTAAATATTATTTATACATAAAGACAACCTTAAATTGTATTTCCTAACTTTTGTGATTCACTTAAAACAATGAGAAAAGCTCTTGCTTTGGACATACAGGCTAGCCTTCTGCCATTAGTAGCTCAGAAAAAAAAAATTTAGAAAAGTAGAATTTATAGAAAATAAAAATTTTCTCATCTAACCCAGTATTTTTAGAAAGTCATTATTTTTTATAATATTTTGCAACCGGGGAAAATATAGGTTGTGTGTTAGGGAATACAATACTCTACTATCACCAAAAACAAGGAAGCAAATGTTGATAGATTCGACTTGAAGCAAAATCATTACTGACTACAGCCATTTTTAAATAAAAAGGAAAACTATATTCATAAAGATATATAGTCGTTCACATCCCTAGGATAAGATACATTTGGTGCTGATTAAAAAAAAAGGATAAAGGTAAATCTTCAATATAATGACACCTCTCTCTTATTTTTGGCTGTTAGTTGAATATCAACAGGAATATATGAAGAGATGTGATTTTAGCAGGACAAAGCAAAGGTCATAAGAAAATGTGGACTAGATTTACTTGAATTATAGATATTTTTATACAGTTATAAAAGGTCATCGTTATGGTTTAATTTTTTACCAACTTGGTCCATTTAATAGATTTTCATTTTTCTTATAAAAAATTGAAGAATTGTTTTAATACTCCAGAAAAGCTATAGAGTAGGCATATTGAATTGTTCAATAAAGCTCATTTGTATTCAGTGTGGACTCTTGAATATGGGATATAGCAGCCAGTTTTGTGAAACTGATGGTGTTTACTTACTATGAATAATACAAGGAAAGTCCAAATCTATTCAATTAAACATTTATGGGCAAAATTTCAACTATATTCTAAAAAGAAAACAATCTCAAAATAATTCATATTATGCCCATTTTGGCTAATCAGTTACCCAACCATGTTTTAACAGATTTTCCTGGGAGAAGATATGGGATTTAAGCTTATTAATCTGTATGGCATGCAGTTATGCAAACTTCGGTATGATCAACCCAATATGTTTTATTACATTTGGAATAAGAGCAGTTCTTTAGAGTAGTAGATATTTCTGAACTTTCAAAGACTAGAGAAAACATACATTCATTTCTGATTTGTGCTGCTTGCTTGACTGCTTATTTATACTTCCACCTTGTCCCCGAAAGGATTCCAGATTCCTTACAAAAAACACATACAATACAAGGTAAGAATAAGTAGATGAGGGAATTGGGACAGAGTGCTGAGAAGAAAAGCTGATGCCAGAAGTGAGAGTGTCCAGAAAAAAAAAAAGTGGACTATAAATATGGCTCTAAGCTTTTCAGTAATCAATGCAAAAGCCTGACACTAAAATGATTTCAACTTCAGGAGTTAGAACTTTTTTTTTTCTTATATAAAATACTGGAGCTGAAATCTTCTAAAAAAAAAACGTTTATTTTTAATGCCAGACCATTAACCGTAGTTATATTTAAAGTACATCCTCAGAAAATATATGCATTTTGAGTTCATCCAAGACAACTGCCTGTTAACTGACAGTGTCTACACATCTTTAAAGAAACCAATATTTAAAATAATTGGCATGAAATTATTTCAAGATCTGAAAGTGTCTCATGAATCATGAAGGAGAGATTGAATGTGTCAAGTGAAATTTTATAATTAAGTGTAAATTACACTTTAAAAAATCTGGTCAATTTTGTATAGTGCATAAAACCCTGTTAACTCAAATATTTTGATTATCTGTGATGTTTAAAACATCAGCCATTGATAGAAGTCAATTGTCCACCCCGCAGAGAAATGCAACGGATGTAATATAAAAGTTGAATTTGGGGGTTATTTGTTTTAAAACTCCTGAAAGTGTAGACACTTAGATATTTAGCTAGGCCAATAGTTTCATATTGTTTGTTTTATGTTGCAAGATTTATGAGCATTTGCCTGGGAGTCAGAAAACCAGGGGTTTAATTTCCATCTCTGCTCTACTTTTATTTCAGTGTTAGCCAGATCAGCTTATTTCTTTAGAAAAGAGAGAGCTGTATAATTTCTTAATTTTTTTTTCCAAAGGCTGAGATTTTGTGATTCTGTGTGTGACTGAATCACTCTCCTCTCCCAGTTTATTTTCTCAAGAACTAGGACTTTCTCAGAAAGTAGGTCTTCTAAATTGTGATGTTTCTGTGAGCGTATTAACAGAATTTACATATTTGCATATTTATAGACTATCCAAATTACAGAATTTTCTACTTGAATATAAAATTATATTTGCTAAAGAAGAGGTATCCTTTGCTACTTGGAATCTTCTTCTCTGAGTATTCATTATAATGATTCAAACCGGAGTCAGTATCCTGCTATAATACATTCTCATGTACCTTCCAGCAAAAACATTTAAGTTGCCTTTAAGTTCAGAAGAAAGACTGTACTAACCAATAGGTTAACATGTTGTGTTGTATTATTTCCACCTGTGGTACAATGTCATTGTTACCTCTCCAACAATAATAAGAGAAAACATCATCAAATCAAATGGAAAAGGTTGCGATGAAAGTCAACATAAAAGGCCTAAAGATGCCCATGCATAAGAAATAAAGTTGGAAGTCATGAAGCATATTCAAGAGATGATGAAATGAGGATATAGCATGTCAATTCACCTGTGCTCAGTTAACCTGCATTCACGAATTTTCTTGGTTTATTTACATTAGAGTATATCTTCATTGCAATGGAACAGTACCATTTCACTATTAAATCAATTAACTGTTAAATAGATAATTGATCTTTAAATATTCTATATTATGTAGAAACTGTTGGTTGATTGTTATGTAAATATTATAAAAGAGTGTTTCATAATATTTGGAAAAATTGATAGATGCTTTTGGATATAACAAGAATGCATTATTTTTAAAATAATTAAATGTAGTCTCCCACTGACGAAAAATCCCCATCCAACACTCTACAGGAATTGATTACATTGAGATAATGAATTATATCTGTAATTGAAATGATCTTTATATGTATAACCATAGTTAGAGAAATTTTCACAATGAAATAAAAATAATAACACTGTAGTTTCCAACTCTATTTTTAAAAAGTTTTTTTTGAAAACAAAATAATAAATGTTGGAGAGGCTGTGGAGAGATTAGAACACTTATACACTGCTGGTGGGAATGTAAAATGGTACAACCACTTTGGAAATCGATTTGGTGCTTCCTTAAAAAGCTAGAAATAGAACTACCATACAATCCAGGAATCCCACTCCTTGGAATAGATCCTAGAGAAATAAGAATCTTTACACGAACAGATATATGCACACCCATGTTTATTGCAGCACTGTTTGCATTAACAAAAAGATGGAAGCAACCAAGGTGTCCATCAACGGATGAATGGATAAATTATGGTATATTCACACAATGGGATACTACGCATCGATAAAGAACAGTGAGGAATCTGTGAAACGTTTCATAACATGGAGGAATCTGGAAGGCATTATGCTGAGTGAAATTAGTCAGTTGCAAAAGGACAAATATTGTATAAGACCACTATTATAAGAACTTGAGAAATAGTTTAAACTGAGAAGAAAACATTCTTTTGTGGTTACGAGAGGGGGAGGGAGGGAGGGTGGGAGGGGGCATTCACTAATTAGGTAGTAGATAAGAACTACTTTAGGTAAAGGGAAAGACAGCACACAATACAGGGGAGGTCAGCACAATTGGACTAAACCAAAAGCAAAGAAGTTTCCTGAATAAACTGAATGCTTCGAAGGCCATTGTAGCAGGGGCAGGGGTCTGGGGACCATGGTTTCAGGGCACATCTAAGTCAATTGGCATAATAAAATCTATTAAGAAAACATTCTACATCCCACTTTGAAGAGTGGCGTCTGGGGTCTTAAACGCTAGCAAGCAGCGATCTAAGATGCATCAATTGGTCTTAGCCCAACTGGATCAAAGCAGAATGAAGAACACCAAGGACACAAGGCAATTATGAGCCCAAGAGACAGAAAGGGCCACATGAACCAGAGACTACATCAGCCTGAGACCAGAAGAACTAGATGGTGCCCGGCTACAGCTGATGACTGCCCTGACAGGGAACACAACAGAGAACCCCTGAGGGAGCAGGAGAGCAGTGGGAGGCAGGCCCCAAATTCTCATAAGACTGGACTTAATGGTCTGACTGAGACTAGAAGGACCCTGGTGGTCATGGCCCCCAGACCTTCTGTTGGCCCAGGACAGGAACCATTCCCGAAGCCAACTCTTCAGACATGGATTGGACTGGACAATGGGTTGGAGAGGGATGCTGGTGAGGAGTGAGCTTCTTGGATCAGGTGGACACCTGAGACTATGTTGTCATCTCCTGCCTGGAGGGAAGATGATAGGGTGGCGGGGGTTAGAAGCTGGCGAAATGGACACTAAAAGAGAGACTGGAAGGAGGGAGTGGGCTGTCTCATTAGGGGGAAAGTAATTGGGAGTGTGTAGCAAGGCGTATATGGGTTTTTGTGTGAGAGACTGACTTGACTTGTGAACTTTCACTTAAACCACAATAAAAATTATAAAAAAAAAATTTTTTTAAATAAATTATGTTCTCTCTCCTCTGTCATTTGGAGAGTAGTCTTGTTTTACATTCACTTTTCAGTCTTTTAAAGCACTTCGCACATCTTAGAATTTTATTTAATTAGCTAGCTAAAATAAGTCTTGAAACTCTTTTAAAAAATTAGGTCACATCATTTAGAATTGCTGATATTGAACTGGTTTTGACGTATATGAATGGCAGTTTCATATATTACAACCTAATATTAAATTTGTTATTGTTATTTCCTATCTACAATTTCATTTTTGGTACCCATTAACTGAGTCTCAAGCTGGACTATATGAAGAACTTGGTATCAGGATTGGAGGAAGACTATTAACAACTTGTGATATGCAGACACATACCTGTGTCTGAAAGCAAAGAGAACTTGAAGCCCTTACTGATGAAGATCGAAGACTATAGCCTTTAGTATGGATTACACCTCAACATAAAGAAAACAAAAATCCTCACAACTCAACCATAAGCAACATCATGATAAATGGAGAAAAGATTGAAGTTGTCAAGGATTTCATTTTACTTGGATCTACAATCAATGCCCATGGAAGTAGCAGTCAAGAAATCCAATGATATATTGCATTCGGCAAATCTGCTGCAAAACACCTCTTTAAAATGTTAAAAAGCAAAAATGTCACGTTGAGAACTAAGGTGTGCCTGACGCAAGCCATGATATATTCAATTGCCTCATTCGCATGCGAAAGCTGGACAACGAATAAAGAAGACAGAAGAATTGATGCCTTTGAATTATGGTATTAACAAAGAAGATCGAATATAAGATGAACTGCCAGAAGAACAAACAAGTCTGTCTTAGAAGAAGTACAGCCAAAATGCTCCTTAGAAGTGAGGATGGCTAGACTCTGTCTTATGAATTTTGGACATATCAGAAGGGACCAATACCTGGAAAAGGACGTTAGCCTTGGTAAAATAGTCAGTGAAAAAGAGGAAGGCCCTTAACGAGATAGATTGACACAGTGGCTGTAACAATGGGCTCAAACAGAGCAAGGATTGTGAAGATGGCGCAGGACCGGGCAGTGTTTCCTTCTGTTGTATATGGGGTCCCTATGAGTCAGAACCGACTCAGTGGCATCTAACAACGACTGCACCTTTGAAATATTTTTTTATGTTAATATACTTTTTCTTTTAAGATATATTTATCTTTTATGACTTTTTTGTATGTATATATATATATATATGCAGGTATGTTGGAATTGATTGGACAGCAATGGGTTTATTTTTTTGTGTATGTCTCTCTCTCTCTCTCTCTCTGGAAACCCTGGTGGTGTAGTGGTTAAGAGCTATGGCTGCTAACCAAAAGCTAGACAGTTCAAATCCACCAGGTGCTCCTTGGAAACTCTACGGGGCAGTTCTACTCTGTCCTATAGGGTCCCTACGAGTCGGAATCCACTCAGTGGCGACGGGTTTATATGTATATTCAAGTTAAACTTATAAATACTACTTGCATTATTTGCATGTGATTCCCTGGGTGGCACAAACAGTTGTGCGCTCAGCTACTATCTGAAAAGTTGACAGTTTGAATCCACCCAGTGGCACCTCAGAAGAAAGGCCTGGCAATCTACTTCCAAAAGATTGCAGGCATTGAAGACTCTATGGAAACAGTTTTACTCTGAAACACATGGGGTCACCATCAATTGGGATTGACTAGACAAAAACTGGTTTTTGTTCATTTGTGAGCATTTCACCTATTCCTATATCTTTTACTGGTTTCAGTGCTCGTTCCTGTTTCTTTTTTATCACACCCTACTTCATTCCTTAGTTCCTTTTTATTTACATAGCCCTGATTTGTAGTTTATCTCTGATCACTCCTTGTAGAAGGTGAATCTTTGTTGAGCCTGTGCATATTAAAATATGTAAGAATGTTTTTGTTTCATATAGATGTCATTAAAAGCCTGACTTTATAAATTCTTCGGTCATAATCTTTCCCTGCTAAGTTCTATGGACAGGCTTACAATTCCATATTAGGACAAGTAAGTTACTTGGTGTCTGTACTCTGTGCCTCCGAATAAAGGAGAGGAAGTGATGAGCCCAACAACAATTTCTAGGGTTACAAAGGAAGATGGTAATAAAAGTGGTTTTAAAAAAGTTGGTTTAGTAATTAGATGGGAATATAGATGTTGTTTACTGTTGTTTGTCTTTTGTTGTTACAGAGGGAAAAATCTGAAAATAAATATTTTCAGTTCTTATATTTTCCTCTTGGATGTTTACAGAAGTATACAACAATCAGCATATTTTAACTATTAAAGAATGTAGCATCGTTTTTGAATGTAAAAATAAGGAAAGCTAATTAAATAAAATCGTTCAGAATCTCACTACGAAGCAATTTTTAAAGGTAGCATTTTGTTATATAGCCTTCAAATTCTTTTTCCATGAGTATGTTTCTATTTCTTTTTTTAAATAAAATTTGTATCATTTACTACAAACTGTTTTTTTATTCATATCCTGCTCTTTTACATGTCAACGAGCGTTTCTTAATATCCTTAAATATTTGAATAACCTTGTTTATAATGGTGCGTTGTCTTTCATCTTAGTAATATTTCTATTAATTTCCTCTACTATAAATAATAGTATGATGAGTCTCCTCAGAGGTAAATCATTTTATCAACCCCTAATTACTAAAGGAAATTCCTTGAAATGTAATTCATATCTTGTCAAATACCATCTCATGAAAGTTAAACCAATCTAAACCCTCTGTATCGTAAGAGAGTGTTTGTTTCATCCCGTTATGACCAGTATTATTTTTGCCTTTGCCAATTTGGCAGGTGAAAAATAGTATTTTGTTATAATTCCTAATCATTTGATTAGTAGTTTGGATTTCACCGTATGTTCGTGTTTAATGGAAATATGTTTCTCTTACATAGAATTCAGGCTTACACTCTATCGATTTTTGTTCATAAGTTTATTAATGTTTTGTAAGAGTTGTTCATATTTTAAGGGCATTAATATTTTGCATGATTAAATATTGCAAATACTAATGTTTTTTCATTTTAGAATTGTTAAAAATATAATAGGATATGCCTTACTGTTGATATGCTTGTTTCCTTGTTTGTATGTTTTACTTTTTCTGGAACACAGGGTTCCTGTTTAGTTATCCATCAGAGATTCTTTCCCTTATCTGGAAAATATACTTATGTATTTGAGAATCACTCAATATTTATTAGCCTTCAGAAAAAATTCCTGTGATATATGAATTGGATCATTGGAATCTATCCTCTAAATCCATTTACATTTTTAAGATAAAAAATTATTCATTTGCTCTGTCTTTTGGATCTTTTTCCTCAATTTCTGAATCATTGATTTGATTTTCTGCAGTGCTAAATCTGATTTTTATTGCTTGTGGCGAATATTTTATTTCAGTTATTGAAGTTTCATTTCTTTACACTTTAATTTCACCCTACATTTGTTTAATAAATGAAATACACTTTCTTTATGTCCCTGAACATAAAACAGTATGACTACATCTGTTTGTACTGTGGGTTAAATGGAGAGAACAGGGCCCAGGGAGCAAAAGAAAAAGAGAAAAGATAGATAAAGACACTGATAAATATGGGATACAGATATAGATTTGGGATGGGTCAGAGGACATGTCAATGCAGATGAAGAATAGGCCCTGGGTGGGAAGATGGACAGGTAAATTATGTCTTAATTATTTATCATTATTATAGATGATCATAGAGATGCCTGGTAAAATCCTACATGACCTCGATTCCTTTTCCTTACTGATTTTGCTCTGTAATATTACTTCATTTTCATGATAACTTCAAAAAGCATTAGGAGAAGCAGATTTACCGTTTTCATTTATTTCAACATCTAAGATTTCCCAAAGTGAGTTTTTAAAATCATCTCTTTTGGAATAACAGTTTTGGCTAGAGTCCATCAAACTGTTCAATAGAAAATATCATTATTTTCTAAAATTGCTGTTGAGTCGATTCTGACTCATAGCAACCCCATAGGACAGAGTAGAACTGCCCCATAGGATTTCCAAAGAGCAGTTGGTGGATTCGAACTGCTGACCTGACCTTTTGGTTGGCAGCTGAGCTCTTAACCACTGTTCCACCAGGGCTTCTCATTATATATAAAAACTGGTTTTTTGCTTGAATATTATGGCTATTTCATTCAAAATAAAAATACCCAGAAAAACCTTTAAAAAAAAACAAAACCCTTCAAAATGGCAAGAGCACACCAAGTAATATACTGTCATTTAAGAATGAGTTCAGAGCTGTTTCCCCACCCTTAGGTTGAAATGGTTGAACATTTGCTAAACATGCTAGAATTCTCCAACATATTCTTAAGGGTTTATTATTATTGTTGTTGCTGTTATTGCTATTGCTTTTGGCAAGAAATAAGGGATAATAAGAGGATTTTTTTTTAAATTGAGATAAATACTATTAGTAAGGTCCAGAACAGATAGCTTATGATGAACTTTGATAGCTGGGGAAGGGTTCAGGTCTACTAATAATATAATGAGGAGCCCTAGTGGCACAGTGGTTAAGAGCTACAGATGCTAACCAAAAGGTTGGCAGTTCAAATCCACCAGCTGCTCCTTGGAAACCCTATGAGACAGTTCTACTCTGTCCTATAGGGCCACGATAAGTCTGAATGGACTCCATGGCAATGGGTTTAAGAATATAGTGAAAATATTTCTTGTATATTCTCAGTTGGTACTATTATTGCTCTGACAGGGACTACATAGGAATGCAAATGCACCACAGTAAAAGAATGTTGTTGTGTGCCGACGAGTAAATGAAAACTAAGGAGCGTTTTTTCCTGAGACTGACTTTATTACCCAAATATCTTTACATTGTCCAAAAAACTAGTTGCTACACTTCGGCTCAGTATATAAATACTCTATAATCTAATCTGTCTATGTATATAGTTTTTTTTGTTTGTTTGTTTTGTCTTCTACAAGTGTTTACCTGTTTTGGTTTCTAATTAAGCTGGCTTACCCATTTTCCCCAGTGTGCTTGCCAAACTCTTTCACTATCTTTTGCTTTTGTTTCAAGTGCCATTTAGATATTCTCAAATCCAGATCCTACCTATGTTTTAAGGTCTTTCTCAAATAACTCTATCCATAAAACTTTCCCTGCCACGCCCTCAGCCAGTAGTAATAGCTCTCACTTTCACCTTCTTCTAGCGCTTTTTCCTCATTCATGTCAATATATGTATATATGTATATTGATTTATAAGTTATGTATATGTTTTACTCTTCTAGTACATCTGTAAGTCATATTAATAATACATATAAATTAACAAATGTATATAAAGAAGATGAAATTTAAATAAATTAAGACAGAACATCCAATATTTTCTTCTTATACTGCAAGGGATTGATCAAAGAAACCTCTATGAATATACTCATCCCTTTTTGGAAACCACTGTCTGGAATAACAGAGAATCCTTAAGTATGCATGTTTGGGTCCTTTTACTTCCCTGGAAAGTTTTCAGTAGTTATGTCTTTAATTGTAGCATTACTATTAATTGCTATTGTTGTATCATTCCAAACATCTGTAATTCTTAGGTTGGTTTGTTTTTCTGTGCCCTGTTTTTTTCATCTTTTCTCTCTTATTTCTTAACAATTGATTTTTTCCCTCTGTTTTTAAGAAAACTCATCAAGTCATTCCTACAGATTAGTGATTCAGAAACTCCATTTTTCAAATTTTCTTTTTAAAAACTATAAAAATAATGCAGGAATACATGTCCTCTGTAAATTTTTTTAAAAAAAAGGATTATAGCAGAATAAAGTGCGGGAGTCCCAACCTACCCCACGTTAATCTGCCCACCCTACCCCACTGTCTTAGTCATCTAGTGCTGCCATAACAGAAATACCACAAGTGGATGGCTTTAACAAAGAGAAATTTATTTCCTCACAGTCTACAAGGCTAGAAGTACAAATTCAGGGCGTTAGCTCCAGGGGAAGGTTTTCTTTCTCTGTCAGCTCCGGGGGAAGGTCCTTCTCATCAGTCTTTCCCTGGACTAAGAGCTTCTCCACACAGGAACCCTGGGTCCAAAGGACACGCTCTGCTCCCTGCCCTGCTTTCTTGGTGGTATGAGGTCCCCTCTCTGCTGGCTTTCCTGTCTTTTTACGTCTTGTAGGATAAAAGGTGGTACAGACCACACCCTAGGATCCAGGATGTGACCTTAGTAAGGATGTTACAATCTCACCCTAATCCTCTTTAACATAAAATTACAATCACAAAATGGAGGACAACCACACAATACTGGGAATCATGGCCCAGCCAAGTTGACACATACTTCTGGGGAACAAAATTCAATCCGTGACACCCACTTTCTTGCACAGTCTTAATTACACTCAAAATTTATAATTTTTGCATGTAGAGTTGTAGACACTTTTCCTTTTTTATTGTACTTTAGATGAGGCTTTACAGAGCAAATTAGTTTCTCATTAAACAGTTAATATACACATTGTTTTGTGACATTAGCTGCCCTCCTGCCTTCTCATCCTTGCCCCTGGGCCGGTGTGCCCCTTTAGTCTGGTTTTGTTTTATGGTTCTGTCTAATCTTTGGCTGAAGCGTGAACTTCAGGAGTGACATTAGTTCTGAGCTAAAAGGGTATCCAGGGGCCATACTCTCGATGTTCCTCCACTCTCTGTCAGACCAGTAAGTCTGGTCTTTTTTTGTGAGTTAGAATTTTGTTCTACATTTTTCTCTAGCTCTGTCTGGGACCCTCTGTTTTGATCCCTGTCAGATCAGTCAGTGGTGGTAGACGGACACCATCTAGTTATGCTGGACTCAGTCTGGTGCAGGCTGTGGTGGTTGTGGTCCATTAGTCCTTTGGACCAATCTTTCCCTTGTGTCTTTGGTTTTCTTCATTCTCTCTTGCTCCAGATGGTGTGGGACCAAAGGAGTATCTTAGATGGCAGCTCCCAAGCTTTTAAGACCTCAGATGCTACTCACCAAAGTAGGATATAGAACATTTTCTTTATAAACTATGTTATACCAATTGAGCTAGATGTCCCCTGAGACCATGGTCCCCAGCCCTCATCGCAACTCAGGGAGTTTGGCTGTGTCTATGAACCTTCCATGTCTAGATACTTTTCTTGTATTTGTATGTATATATATCTATGTGTATAATTATACATACTTTTCTGTGTGTTGTTTTTGTGACTTAATCATATATCTTGGGTGTATATTTAAATAGGTCGTCATTTTTTAAAACCTTGAGAGTATTTTTAATACTATTTTGAATATTTGAAATAAATGCTAGTGGTTAAAAAATTCATCAGTAAAGCAAGAAAAAGCTCTCCAAAATTTCCACATCCGTCCACTGCCAGCATTTTTTCTTTGCAGGAATAAACACAGTTAAGTGTTGCTGTCTATCCTTCTATAAATTAATTAGGCATGTACAGACATATGTCCCTATTTATTTGCACAACATTCTATTTTTCAGCTCGCTTTTTTGCATAACACATAGAGATTTATCTCTGTACATATAAATTTACTAATTTTTCTGTATGTACAGCACAGAGTCCTATAAACTAATATATATTCCATTTAATGAATATATTAACCATTCATTTCCTCACAGATGGTTGCTTTGTGTACAAATTTTTTTTATTATGAAGCTGCTATGCTGTGTATTCTTTTACACATTTTTTGCATATTGGTAGGAATTTATCTGTAGGTTAAATTTCTAGCGGGCACAGTGCTTAGACAAAGGGTATGCACGTTTTATGTTTTTAGATATTGCCAAATTACTCTCCAAAGAGATTGTAGCAAGTTATGTAGTACAAATTTTCTTCTTTACTCTTATGGTATGAGTTTTAACTTTGCCATTTTATTTTTCTCTCTGAAGTTTTTTTCTCATTTTAGTATCTCAAAAATTTCCCCTTTTATGGGGCCTAGAACTTCCCTCACATTCTATTAAGGTAGCCAAATATTTCTGAAATACTTTCCACAACTCTGATATTTTTCTGAGGTTTGAGATAAGAGTCTCATTCTATGGTTTTGCAGTAGTTTTTCATTTTTACTATTTCTAGAATGTACACCTTGGCTTGGTGCTTGCCACAAGACAGCTTGTTTGTCTTCTTCTTGGCTTTGTACACTGTCCACTTGTGTAGAATTGTAGGAGACTGTTAAAAAAAAAAAACTGTCACTAAAGCTCAGGCTCGTGTTTTCACACAAGCTTGGAATTCAAAGTCCATTAAGAAATGGGTGAAGTTCGAGTAAACACAATTTCTTTTCATTCTCACTTAGAAAAATTTCATTTCCCATAATTCAGGTGGAAAAGAAAAAAAAACACTTCAAAATTCTTTTTTAAGCATCTAATCTTATAGAGTTTAACTTGAATTAATGAGGAATCTATTAATGTCCATATCATTACATCTTAGCTTGGTATCTTATACCCTGAAATCAGTACCTGTATATAGAGATACAGAATTTCAGGCAGGTTCCAGTGGGTCATTTAAGAATGTGTTGGACTTGTGGAAGGAAAGTGAGCCTTTTTTCTCACTCAGAAGTCAGGAAGCAACTATGTAGGTCTGAAAAAAAATGCCTTTTGCGTAAAGCGTATACTAAATTGAACAAACCTTTCCCCCCTCAATTTCAGTTCTGCCTTTTACCTAGCAGGGAAGATAATCCTTAGGAATTAATTTATAGTCTCTAAGGACTTTTTTTTTTTTTTTAAGGACAGCTTCAAAACTTCCTAAGTCATTGAACTGTCATAACACCAGAGAGGCTTGCTCGTGATTTCATTTTAAATCCTCTAGTTCTAAGTCTACAGAATTCACATTGATTTCAGTGTAACTTTCCTATGGGCCTGGGTAGCAATGTCTGTCTATCAGGGATGCTAGTACTAACACAAAAATAATACAGCAACCTGTGTGCTCTTAGCGGTTGTGTCCTTATGAGATTTCATTTTCCTGTATACTGTGAAGTTATTTAGTAAAGTCATCTATCATAAAGAGCACTGTTAGAAGTAGAATTTTCTCATGATGAATGTTGTAAAAAAAAATTTCATAACAATCCATTCATTGATTTGATAAACATTTATTTAGGGCCTTCTATATTCTTGAGGTGGAAACCCTGGTGGCCTAATGGTTAAGAGCTACGGCTGCTAACCAAAAGGTCAGCAGTTCAAATCCACCAGGTACTCCTTGGAAACTCTATGGGGCAGCTCTGCTCTGTCCTGTAGGGTCACTATGAGTTGGAATCGACTCTATGCAACAGGTTTTGGGTTTTTTTTGGTGTTCTTGGGACACTGGTTTAGGCATGCACTAAAAAGACCCACATAACCCCTGTAATTCATTGGAAAGGGGTAGGTGATTGGGCTGCAAAATGACGCAGATATTAAATACATATTATGGTTATTAAGATGTTGCCTTGGTTTTCAAACATATATACATATAGGTCCCATTTTAGAGAGAAAACAGAACTTTTTTTATAATTAGGCTTCTCCCCCCAAAAAACTTGCAGTGTTTGTTATAAAAAACCGTATATAGCGTTTTCAATTGCCAAATTGTGTTTCTCTGCTTTTCTGGCAGGAAAATGATTATGCTTTGTTTTTTGAAGCTTAAATGGATGCCCTCTATTTATTAGTCACTGATGAACAGAAATTACTGCTCTCCTGCTTTTTTTTCTTCTTCTTCCTCCAATTAGCTGACAGAACTAGAATTCTAAAGAGGATTGCCTTGAGGTGTTCAGATGCCATCTACAACTGGGAAGAGGTAGTGACTGAGAGAGGGCCAAACTTTGGTGCTGGAAGGCAGAACATTGTTGTTTCTTGAACAAATCAAAAGTGTTCGAATGGTTAATACTTTGTCTTCCTTATGTAGCTTTTCAAAATGCCAGCTCTTCCTCTCCCTGCTTGTTCATTACTCCTGGTTTCAGCCTTTTCTGGGACAGTCTTTTATATAAATATCATGGTGCAATGCATCAATTAAGCAAAGCCAAGAGTTATTTCAATACAACTCTATAGGTTGAATACTAAAATACTGTTTTATTAGTTACCTGGTTTTAGTGTCATCATCTAAATTTTAATGTGAAAATCTACATTACAATTTTGCTGGAACAATTACGCTGAGTTGAGGGAAGCACTTTCAAGATTTTTTTCCCCCTGAGATTAGTAACCTTTTCCATTAAACATGATTTAATAGTCTAGTGATTATTGCTACTAGGAGCTTTTTGAATGGTTTTCTGCAAGAGGTGGCCAGCTCAGGAGCTATCCAATTTTTGTCAGCTATAGTTTACAAATTCCACCTCTTGGGTTGTCCCTTAAATTGCAAACTTTCCTCAAGCCTTTATCTTTAAATCTCTTCTCTTTCTAGCCTCATTGCTTTAGGGATTGATCTACTCCCATGACCTTACTTATAATTTATGCAGTTGACTCCCAACCAACTAGTTCAAACCATCATCAGTTATCTGGTTAGATATTGACATGTGTAATTGACAGTGTTACAAAGCAGGCATGCACAGCCTACATAGAACAAACAAGAGACACTCAATAAATTTGTGTTGAAGAGGAAAAAAAATATCCTCCACCTAGAAGGTTATTTTAAATAACTGCTAAGGGGAGTAAACACCATCTTTACTTACGTTTCAATTTTTAAAGA
Source organism: Elephas maximus indicus (assembly GCF_024166365.1). Lineage (NCBI taxonomy): Eukaryota > Metazoa > Chordata > Mammalia > Proboscidea > Elephantidae > Elephas > Elephas maximus. The sequence goes on along the minus strand of NC_064846.1, from coordinate 149,229,862 downwards.
GGAAAAAATAAATATTGATGAAGGAGACACAAATCTTATGCCTGGGGGAAAGTGTTGAGCACCTTTCATCCCTGTGGTGTTTCTGCCCTAAATTACTGTAAATGGTTTCCTGCATTCTTGTCTCAGGTTTTGCTAAGGGCAATGAGGCCAGATTGCATGCCCTCTGCTTATGAAGAGGCAAAGAAGAATTTCTTCTTTACAAGCATTATCTAAAATCTAATTTTGAATGTCCTTTAGGCAACGATTTCCATTATAAACCTAAATGCATAATTACAACTAGTGGACTTTTTTTTTTTAATCTCTTAGATTATTTTGGATGTACTTAGAATACTGACAACCCTTACTTAAGAGCTATTAGTTCCATAAGCCATTAGTTAATTATTACTGTATAGAAGTATTAGTTAGCTAATGAAGTATGATTAATTTTTAATTTGGGGGGTTTAAATACAAATTGACATCAGGTAAAAGGAGTTTATGAGAGTTCAGAAATGCAAATGTTAAGTTACTTCATTCACTTTTACTCCTCATTGTATGGAAGTCATGGTTCTGCCATTTCCTTGGCTTCATGACGTTAGGCGGGCAAATCATTTGATGTCCCTGAGCCTCTTTTTGCCCAAATGCAAAATTGGGGGGTAATAAGATGTGCCTCAGAGGACTATTGTGAGGAAAAAATTAGCAAATACATCTGTAAGAAGATTATAAAATAACCAAGGGAAATATTTAATAAATCATAATATCACCATAACATAGCATATTGTTAGTTAAAAATTATGTAGAAGGAAAATAAAGTCCAAATATTTAATAAATATGGAAGCAATGTTCAAATTTTAATCTTATATGAAAAAATTCAGGAATCAGAAGTCTACAAATATGCAAATGTTTATGTATGTGTACACACACATGCACTTATGCACACATGTACACACACACCTACACGGGAGAGAAGTGTAAAGCAGTAATACCAAACCAGGAACAGTGTTGTGATTTTTTTTTCTTCTTTATATATTTCTTTAGAGATGATTCATGGTTAAACTTATTAGGTATTATATGCACTTTCATTGGCTAATTTATTGACTAAAAAGAAGCCGTTTTTAACAACGGAGCAATTGTATTTTTTATTTTCTGTAATAAAAGCTGACTGTCTATCTAACCATCCATCCATCCATCACACTTTGGCTTGTTCATCGAGACCATATACTATAACGTCAAACCACCTAATATACTGCAGTGAGGAGGAAGTCTTAAACCTTTTGTTATCACTGGCATTAATGGTTTGCTAGGGAGCCTTTTTTTTTTTTTAGGGAGCCTTTTTTATGCCTTTAGATCTCATTGGCAAGACAACATTCTGGTTCTAATGCATTTAGCATCAAGGTGGGTCCCTTTTGAAATGTTTGAAGCTCAGCAGACAGGAGTTGAAGCCTCACTGTTGTGTAGGTTGAGCACTCTCATATGTGATCCTTCCTGTATATGTTAGTTTTGTAAACTTTTGCTTTTTTTCCCTTTATTTCTGTGAAGCAAGGCTTGCAAGCATAATTACGGCTTTCCTTTGTGATAGTTAGGGAGCCGTTGGGTTTGTTTTGGAAAGCCTCCTATAATAAATGATACCTCTAGTTCCCATTGACATACTGTCGTGTTGCAGATTGGTGGTGCCGTAGTGCCACTAGTCTCATTGGTGGATTGTATTGCCAGATCATATTTCTCAAATTCCATACTACCAACCCCAAATTTAAACACACTCAATTATTAAGCAAGCATTCCGATACTGAAAATACATTCCATCCAAAAAAAAATTAAAATTTGGTTACATATGGGTTTTAAAACATAGCTTCCAATCTGCTGCAAACCAGATCTTGCTGCGTATGAAACTGGCGTACATTTAGATTTATTTATTTATTCATTTCTAAAAGATTTCCAAGCCTGGGTTCAGTTACTTACCAAAATCTACAGAGAGAATGTGTGTTTGAAATTAATTTTGGGATTCCAAGACATTTCCTATACCATTAAAGCATGCTGTTTCTCAGCCGGGCTTCCTGAATTTTCTTCTTAAAGCTACATGCTTTCTACTCTCAATCTCAAGAGACTTGGAGATGTAAATTGAGTTATTCAAGCAAAACATTGAATTTAAAGCCATTGTTAGAAGCCAGCTTGCCATTATATAGAAACTCTTTTATTCGGGGTGGGCATTTTTGCCCAGTTTTTAGAAGATTTAGAACATAATACTTACTTGAATGACCACATAGTGACTTCTTAGTCCCATCTATTCATGAACTTTAATTTCTGTGATGATGTTTCTTAGGTTTATAATCTTGACTGGCTTTGCGAAGGTAGACGAAAAAATTATAGCTATTAGGCTGTCACAGCAGTAGGGTCAGCTGTTTTTCTCCCCTGTTAATTTCTTTATAAAACTGAGAATTTTTATTCTCAGGTGTTCAAGAGTACAAATTTTATCCTGTACCACTGCATATTTGGGGCTTTGAATAGACAGTGTTTTTGCTTATTTCAACCATTCCCATTCATCTTTAAAAACTTTTATTTATTTTTTTTTATTAACAAATGTGAACATATAAACAAGTTTCATTCCTTTGTAAAAATTTAGGAATTAACCAAATGGTACACCAAAAGTAGCTGGTTAATTTATTCAAGAAACTTTAATTTATATGGCAAATATTGTCTACTGTGTATCAGGCACCATGCCAATTACACCAGAAGATAAAAGTTCTGATTTTGTCTATTAGCTATTCCAACTAATCTTAACTTCCATGGTTCATAATTTTGTAACTCTCTAAAAACCATCAAAGCTAAGTAAATTTGAATATCAGAATGATGAAAAAGCCATTGTATAAGCTTATGGATGTGAAATGAAAAGCATCAGTAGCTTTGGGGTTGCAAGCCCTTAAAATAATTTGCTCAAAGGCTTATCCTTTAAAAAAGCAATTTACTTACCAAATTTTATCAAAACTATTTATTTATATACCATTATCACCCCTTTCAAAGGAACCCTTGTGGCATAGTGGTTAAAGTGCTCAACTGCTAACTGAAAGACTGGTGGTTGGAACCCACCAGCCGCTCCACAGAAGAAAGATATGGAGGTCTGCCTCAATAAAGATTAAAGCCTTGGAAACCCTCTGGGGCAGTTCTGCTCTGTCCTATAGGGTTGCTATGAGTTGGAATCAACTCAATGGCAATGGGTTTGTCATCCCTTTCAGTCATCCCATTTGTTTTTCAGCCATGTAACACCAGTCTATAAATGCACATGTTGAATATTTATATGTGGTAAGTTAAGCACGCTCAAACTACCTTGCATATCCATTCCCGTGAAAAACAAATAAAAAAGGAAAGAGAAGTATAGAATTTTTAATTTAGTGAAGCCACAGTGTTTTCTAGATTTTTAAAAATCCCTTGAGACATGGGTTTTCACGACTGGAGTGATAGATTGCCTGTTTCTCCATCATCTCAGTAACAAGCAACCGCCGACTGCAGAACTATATTGTTCTGCCAAAGCAAAACTTGTGTGAGTAGCCAGGGTTTTGTCCCCTGTCTCATCTTCACCCCAACTCATCTATAAAATTTTTACAATGTATCAAGTAATTGGAAACTTCTGGGTGATTTTTTTTTTCCACTGAGGTAGAATACATAAACAAAAAGAAGTAATGGTTATGATGAAACAAGCTGAGAATTCTTGATGAAACCGTCCTTTGGAACCAAGGAGTATGCTGCCATTGCCACTGAAGTTTCTCTTTTTTTAATCTCTAGCAGGTAATCTATAAATCCCAATGACCTACAAGAAAAGACAAGGACTGCAGGTGCTCGGGCACTACGATATCATTAGCAATAATCAATGCATGGCTGTGTTTTCTCACTAATACATGGGTAGAGTACCAAATTATTGAGCAATGTTAGATCTCACTTATAACGAGCTCATTAGTCTTGGAAGAATTCATTAATCATTTAAGCTTAGAAGAAAAACGTAACCTACGATTTGGCAGAACAATCAATGACACATAAATGAGAGGGTGTGTGTATGTTTGAAGAATAAGGTAAGGAGAATATGCAAGTTTTAGCATAGGACTTAAGTGGACCTATCTGTATTTGGGAAGGTGAGGGGGGTTTTACCCAGTGGTTCCCAATATAACTATAAAAATAGACAGAAAAAAAGAATTCTAAGAAAAATTTAAAAATACATATTGGAAAGTATCCTGTCACAGTTTAAAGTTTCATTTTTTTTTTCCAGAAACCATAATCAGCTTTCTAACCTCATATCTGATTGGTAGACACATCCTATCAATTCTACCCCCAAATTATACCTTGTCTACTCCCTCCTTTCCACGCCCACTGCTGGCAGCTTATTTCAAAGTCACTTATATTTTCACCTCAGCTATTTTTTTTTATTGTATTAATAATAAAAATAATGTAAAAATAGCTGCCATTTTCCCCAGTCCATTATTCATATTTGTCAGGGGGATCTTAAAGCAGTCATTTCCTCATTTAAAAACAGTCCAGGGCTCTCCATTGATTACCCCGTGAAATCCAAAGTTTTAAAAATGGATTTACAACACTTAATAATCATTATTATTACCATTTCTTAAGAAGCTTATATTTTTCGGCATGTAGCATGATTATCTCCAACCCCCCAAAATAACCTTTGGAGATAGGGTATAGTTATCTCTTGCTTTGCAGAAAAGGAATATGATACATGGAGATGTTATGTATCTTCCCAAGGTCAAAGTGCAAGTAAGGCATAGATCCAGAACTTAAAACATTCCCTGCAACTGTAGAGCACATGCATTTTCCATTATACCAAAGTTCTCTTTTAACCTGACCCCAACACACTTTTATTGATTCACATCTGCCACTCTCAGTGTCTTATACACATTTAGACCTACCTTTCCACCATGCTAGGATTCTTTTATTTAAACCTGGTACACTGTTTCCCATCTCAGTCCTTTTGGTAATGTTCTTCCCTCTGTTGTTCCCTTTGTCTAGAGTCATTTTTCATTTAGATGATATCTACTCATCCATAAGGCTCTGTTCAAATGTCACTGAAGACTCTCTGAAATCTCTTTCACCCTGTTAAGTTTGCCTCTCCCTAATGTTTCCAGAGCACATGATTCATACTTCTATTGCTGCACCCATCCAATTTTATTGTAGTTATTAATTTATGCTTTCAAAAGTTATCATGACCTCTTGAGAATAGAGCACTTGTTTTCTTGCTTTCTTTTTCATGGCACGTGACATAAGTGCTCATATACTGGCCCAGCATAGGTACTCATAAACACTTGTTGAATGAATAAATTCTCTGCCTTTCCATCTCAACCCAGTTCATTATGACAATTGCACTAAAATACACACACTACTCTTTGTTTTCCTAAATCACTTTTGAAAATTACACTAAAAGTATCTTCATGTTAGTTAGTAGTGCAGTTGCATATGTGTTGGAACTGGTTATTTGTAAGATTATTTCCTGTCCAAACACTGCCGCTGCATGTTTGTAATTTTCCCAGTACAACTCATCAGCTTGAATGCTATGAAGACCTTAATTCCAGACTTGAGTAGACCAGATATGCTTCACTGGACCTTCTCTGACTTGTATTAGGTATACCATCTTAGAGCTGGACTCACGATTCTTCATTAGATTTTTTTCTTTTTTGCACTGTCAGGGTTAGTTGTCTTTGTCTGAATTTTTTTTAAAGGTTTCCACAAATATTCAACTTGTAAATTCAGAGCTTCTCTGTAATTTTTTAGGGACCGTAATTTCAGGTTTCTATATACTGAATCGACTCGACGGCAATGGTATATACTGATTGTAGTATAATTATGACTGTTTTTGAAACTCTGGTATCTGACTTCTTTATGGCTACCTTCTGGTTCATTTATTGGAAATATTCTGGATGTGTACCATATGCAATCTGTTTAGCTAAGATCAACCAAGTGTTTTCCCTCTTTTGGAGAAACTGACAGTGTGGCCTCTCGTTTATGATCTGGTCCAGGAAACAAAGATAATTTTGGAAAGTTGAATGATACCTCTCTGGAGAGAATCGAAATCTGTTTTATGATTGTGCTTTCTGTGAGTTAATTACATAATTTCACTTAAACACGAATTTCTTCAAGGCCTACTCTGCATCTTCAGAGGGCGCCAAGTGTTGAGAATACATTGGTGTAGTGGTTAGAAATAAATTTGTAGTAGTTGGAGTTCAAGGAAGTATTCCGAGATAGTGATATGAATTTGGGATCATCAGCATAAAGATGATATTTAAAGCTGTAGGACTGAATTAGGTTACCCAAGGAGTGAGTGTAAGCAGAGAAGAGGTCTGAGAACTAAATCTTGGGGCATCTTAACATTAAGAGCCCTGGATTATGAGAAGGAACTGGTTAAAGAGCCTAAGGAAGAGTGGCCAGTGAGGTAAGAGGTCATGAAAAGCAGTCAAGAAGCCAAGAAGTCAGGGATTGGCAAACTTTTTCAGTAAAGGGCCAGATGGATACTATTTTGGGCTTTGCAGGCCAAAATGTCTCTGTTGCCACTACACAGCTCTGCTCTCTTAACATAAAAGCAGCCCTATATAATAGGTAAACAAATGAGCAAGACTGTGTTCTTTTACGTTTTATTTACAAAATAGGCAACAGGCTTGATTTGGCCTCCAGACTGTAGCTTGCAGAGCCCTGTTCAAGAAGCCGAATACGTAGTTTCAAGAGGAAACAATTATTGATTGTATCAAATGCTCCTGATCTGTCAAGAAGATGATACCTGGGGATTGACAACTCGGTAGACTTTAATGACCTTAACAACAGCAGTTTTAGTGGAATGTTAGGAGTGAAAGTTCGATTGAAAGAGAGATTTGGGTCAAGAGAGAATTTGAGGCAATAGCAAGTGCTAATTTTTTTTTAAAGAAGTTTCACTTTTAAGGGGAACAAAGAAATGGAGCTGTAACTGTGAGTGGGAAATGGGGTCAAGAGGGGATGTTTTTAAGATGGGAAAATAATAGCATAGAATACTCATGGGTATGATCCAGAAGAGAGGGAGAAATTGATGATGCAGGAGAGTGGGGATAATTGCTGGAGAAATGTCTGTGAGTAGGCGAGAGGGGATGGAATGTAGAGCACACAAGGCATGGCCTTTAATAGGAACACAGACTGTTGATCCATAGGACGGCAGGAAGGAAGGAAAGAAGGCACAGTTTGGGGCATTAGTGCAAACATGTGGGTAGATGTGATGACAGGAAGCTGGGGAGCAATTCTCTACTGATTGCTTCCATTTCTCAGATATATGAGGAGCAAGGTCATCTACTAAGAATGGGGGAGGAAGTACCAGAAAGTTTGAGGAGAGAAAAAGAATAAAAGAGTCATCTAGACCGGAGGTTCTCAAACTTTGCTGTGCATTAGAATTACCAGAGGGTTTTACTTAAAAATTCCAATGCCCAGTTTGCAACCCAGACCGATTAAATCAAAATCTTGTGATGGGATTCAGGCATCAATGTTTGTTTGTTTTAATTACTTAATATGCAGGTAAATGTGACAACCACTGATCTAGAAGTACCAGAGAAGGTATCAGCTAAGAAATGAATAAGATGGCTGTGTGGCACCAAGAGCCAAAATGAAGTTGGTTATCATGAATTTAAATTGAAACTAATCAGAATTGATTGTGTTTTCCTCCAGAATATTCAGCAGCATAATAGTGGACAAGGAATGAGTGAAGAGTTGGGTGTATCCTGGGTTTGAGATTTATCAAGCGAGCATGAGAAGTGTGAGTGGGCAAGGGATTCAGAGTGTATTCAAGAAAGTGATTAGAGTGATACAGCATGGAGTGTAGGCTTGATAACAAGAGAAGTACAGACATGAAGGGTGTGAGACATGGTGAAAAGCTGGTAGAATGAATGGATTGTAATGCTTGGTGCAATAAAAGAATAGTTGGGTTTGAGGTAGTAGAGGGAGTGAGCTGGAAACTTAGGAGATGGTGGTCAGAAAGAAAGACGCTTCAAACTGAGCTTATGACAAAATCTAGGGCACGAACTGGGATCAAATGGCTCAATCAGGGTGGAGGACAAGATTTCTGGAGTAAAGGAGTTCAGTGAATTGCTAGGTCAAGATAGTGAGAGAAATACTTTAAACGGCTATTTAAAGTACCATAACTTATGGCAAGAGTCCTACATTGGAGAAAGCAACAGTGAGGCAGAAGATAAAATCTTCAGGGAATGAGGGGTCATCATCCTTATTTGAGTCACACCTCATTCACCTATTTTCACAGAGACTGTTTCCATCTTTAATGTCTTTAACAATACAGCAATACATAGTTTCTTGTACTTTCTTCAAGATACTTTCACGTACAGCAAGGTATTAGCATTTTCCTTTTGCCTTATTTTACACTGGTTATTAGTAATTCACCAGTTTCTAAAGTTAATCGTGTCATCATTGCTTTTTACACTTAAAGATAGAATATCCAGTCATTGTTTGGGTGGAAGCAATTTTTCTTCTTGAAAGAATATACCTCTTAGCTACAAGAATGGTCCAGCAATGTTAATAGAATTACTCTCCATGGAGAATAAATTTTGCTTCTCTTGCTCTCATTTTTAACTTTAGCTTTAATCTGATAGCAAAATCAGCGTTCCTAAAGCAAGAAGAAAATAATTATATTTCTAAAAAAACAGAGGGTTGGAAAAATTACCAGCATGCTAAGTATGTATTTCAATCTCTTGGGTAACAAATTTTTTTTTGTGGCCATGGTTGTTTTGGTTTCCCCCTTGGTTAGGACAACATATTATGGGGCAAAAAATGCAGTATGTTGATAAAAAGCCTATTAAATATTTCTGAAGTTGAAAATACCTGAAGCCCTTAATCTACCACATGAAATGACAAATGATTCCCAGTAATAGAGTTATCTGTGTTCCGAGTTTAGCAGAGTGAACTGATGGATATTTTCAGATCACTCTGGAATTGTAGTGCATTTGAACAATGCAAATACTTGAGGTATAGAGTACATATGTTTCATCTTTCTATGACGGAGAGCAGGGCCTTTCAGCTAAGACTCCACATCAATCAGCAAACATGCAAATTGTCTCCACTCTCTGGAGAGCCATGGCTGATTCACTGAGATCAAATGGCTCTCTGTCACCCAGAGGAAGGTCTTTTTTCCCACCTACTATCCTTTTTTATCCTTTACACAGGCTGTTTCACAAAGGTGAACAAACTGATTTCTCTGCCATCCCAGTCTATCACACTTCTGAACTGATCTTGTTTCTTCCAGCCCATCTTTACTGATTCATCTAGATCATACTCCCACTCCACTGATGTTACTGACCAGTCTTACTTGCTGGTATTTATTTATCGAGTCAAATGTTTGTTAACATGTATGAAACTTATCATATTCGTTCAGTCCTATGTTCTCTTTAAATTATCTGGCCTGTATCAACAGTCTCATTTCTGATATGACTCTCCCACAGAAGTACTTCATCAATCACTTGAAACCGAGAGTTGGAATCTCCAGGTGTAGATATGTGAATCTCACTGTCTGTACCCTCCTGCCCGATTGTCCATTTATGGTGCTTGCAGTTAGTTTATAGATTTGATTTTTCAAGTGTCCTTTAAAAAAAATTGCTCTGTCGAGAGAGGGTTTGCAGTTGGATTGAAGAGAGATGCCTATCTGAGTCACCTAGAGGATTTCTTTTTTTCTTTTTTGCAAAATATATGTTACTTATCTTCAGCCCACCCCCCATAAACAACTCTGCTAAGCCTCAGTATCACGTACTTGAAATCTGATAAAATCCTGTGGTTAGCTCAGTACTACAGGTGGAATGAGCTTTTAGTAGGCCTACTTGACGTGAGGCCAGGTGCACTTTCTCACATATCACACTGTATCCCTTAAAGGAGGCCTCTTTATTAACAGTGACACTAAATAACTGATAAGGGTAATCATGGATTTCTAGCCCATACATCTGAAATGGGTCAAAAACTGGTCTAACAAGCTCTTTTTTTATATACAGACAAGGAAATTGAAGCAGTCCTATTTCAAGACTCCTAAACCAATGCTTTTACAATTATATCATACTTCCTCTCAAACTGTTATCTGCTGATTACTTACCTTAGGCAATGAAATATTAAGGTATTAACATTGTTTAAAGGTATGATTCCTCCATCAAAGCACTTATCATCTAGTTGACAAGACAATGCAAACTACTTGTGATTGTCCTGTTTTCTTTAGTGTATGACATTTGCGATGGCCCATATTATGGTTCTTTTCCTTCCCCTTCCAGCCTTGTCTTCCAATCTATCACCTAAACATGACTAAAATGTATATCTGCCCTTCTTCCCACCAGGTAGAATAGGTCTGACCCAGAGTAGGTGTTCGATGAAGTTGGATAAAGGACTGAAAGCCCTGCACCATCTCCCTTTTTTCACTAAAACTTTTCTTCTTTTTTCTTCCCCTAGAATATCATACCCTTAATTCCTATTTCTGATTAATTTCTAGCTTTTTCCCCTGATGTTCCACTTACCATATAGACCATAAAACTAAAAAACAAATCCACTACCATCGAGTAGATTCTGACTCATAGCGACCCTATAGGACAGAGTAGAACTGCCCCATAGGGCTTCCAAGGATGTAATCTTTAGGGAAGTAGACTGCCACATCTTCCTCCCACGGAGCAGCCGGTGGGTTCAAACCATTTTTTCACTAGCCTTGAAATATCCTAACTCAAGCCTCAATTTTCTCTCGCTCCTGAAACCCTATTCAGCCTTTAAGGCTGGGTGATAATGTTGCTTCCTTCATATAGCTCTTCCTTCCAACTTTGCCTGTCTCACTCCCTAAGCCCTTTTCAATCGCTTCTTCTTTTGGTTTTCCGCCTAGCACCTGTTCCTGTCCTACCCCATCCTATCTATGAATATACGTGCCTTACAAGTTTGTTGAGGGCTTATAATACACCAGGCTTATGGCTAAGAACTGAGGGATAAAGCAAATATCCCCCCTAAATTGAAGGTTCTTCTCTGTTTTTCTTGAGAAGGACTGATCAGTTAAGCAAAATCTAATCAGAGGGCAGGCTGTCTGGCTTCTCTTGTACTTTCATTGTTCTGAATACAACAGTTTCAGTGTTGGTGCTGTGTATTCATTGACTGTTCAGATTTTCAGTTGCTTTTCAGTGGTGCTGATCTCTGTATCTGTACTTTTCATTTGATCTACCAGGTAGCCTGCTATAATCACTTGTGAGAAAAGCTCCTCAGGATCTAGTCCAGGAGCACTGGCAATAAAAACTTGGCATCAGTCTAACAGTTTCCTCATCTGTAACAAGGGGATAATTATAGTACCTCCCTTACAGGGTTATTTCGAGGATTAACGAAGTCATTACATTTAAGGCACTTAGAATACAGAATGCATTCAGTAAATATTATTATTTATGTGGTGTTCTGTAGTAATCAAAATATAACAGCTTGTTGTTTACATACAGTACCTTTCTTTTATGGAAATTTCTATTGAAATAAGGGTATGTGTTCTATTTATTTTTCAACATTTTGATTTTGAAGGAGGTTGAGGTACATTTCAGAGTTGCCTAAAGGCAAATAGAGGCACCCACCAGTAAATTAAATTACTCACCATGGATTATAAGGTCAATAGTGAAATGCAAAGATCTGACCACAAGATTATTCTACTGCCACTAAACCCAGGGTCGTCAACTTTCCTGGTTCTTTACTTAGTTACTCTAGTTCAAACGTTTTCAACATATCAGCAATATAATCATTCATCAATCTATACTAGAGTAATACATTTTAATTATGAAAAATCTTGAACACAATTATCAAACACTTTAAGTAACTTCTCCAAACATTAAATAAACATGCATATCTTATGGTTTGGATGGTCCTTAACTATTATTTTCTTTGTTGAACCTTTCATCTTCCTGCCCACATTAGAATTATTTAAACTACTTGGAGAGCCAGGATGGCTATCAGACTAAAATTTCTCTACTTGTCCTTCCACTGCTATTTGTTCTTCTGGGTATTCTCCTCTCCTGTACATAAACATCAGTGTATTCTACTTCCAGAAGGCCCTGAGATTCTCATCCTTTCCCATTTTCCAACGCTCTTGACAACTCCCCCTACTTTGTGAAAAACAGTGTTAAAGTTATCCAAAAGTTCATAATTTATTCTTTCTACTTTCAGTATCCCTCTAGCAATGCCACTAATCTAAAGCATGTCGTCTTGGGCTCTCTTCCCTCATGGACTCATGATTTACTAATACTAATACTAATTTAAATTTAAGTAGCCACATGTGACTACTGGCTACCGTACTGGACAGAACAGTAAGACTTTAGAGACTTCCAAGCCACCCTTAAGTTTGTAACCCACACAAAGTTTGGTTACCTTATGATCATTCTCAGGCCTGTGTCACATTGCAAAGAAATGGAAATCCTTATTTTTAAAAGAAAAATTTTACTGTTTACTAATTTTTTGGAAGAGTGAACAAAATATTTAAGTAGCTGCCCCTCACTCATCTCTCTCCTTGAGACCTCTCACCATGCTTCTTCAGTGCTCTCTTCTTTTTTCTCCTCCAAACACCTGCCTCAACTGATCTTTTCATATGCATCCTTCCCCTATCTTACTGGTCCCCTGGTCCCACCTCTTTTCTAGATCTTGTCAGCTCTGCCTCTGTCTCCTTGATCACAATCAACACATCAAAAGACCCCTGAGCCAAGCAAACTAAACACAAAACTGTCTCCCCAGGGAGGAGATGGGGCAGGCTATAATTATAAGATCATAATTTGCTATCTGCCATAAGAATAAATATTTGTAAGGGTTAATTTTGGGGTTATGTATTAGAATCATTTACAGATGTCACACTTTTTCTACCCTCTAGGTAAGATTATGCCTAATCTGAATTTCATGAGGCCTCTAGAGTTTTAAGGAAACACTAATGTTTACTGAATGCTTTGAGTAGTAGCAGTACCTCAAGGAAATAATAACATCTCAAGGTCTCTTCTACTTCTTTGATCTGATGAAAAATTGAATAATAAATACACACTGGGTATGATTCAAGCCAATGAGCAAATCACTTTGCAAGTGAAAATAATTAGCAGGGGGAAAGATTAAAACCATATGCCCTTCATCTTCCCTGAATTGGAAAGGTATCTTTTTAGACTTTAGGTTTTATTCATTTGGGATCCATTCAACAATATTTGTTGAGCCTTGACCATGTGTTAGGCACTGTTACAAAACATCTTATATGCATTGGTAATAAAAAGATGATGGTTCTTGCCCATATAGAGCCTACAGCTATAAGGGAGGCCGACAGAAAGCAGGTAAATTCATAACATAAATAAATATAAAATTACTAGTTGGAGAGCTGTGATGGCAGAGTAAAGGGTGTCAAATGGTAGAGAATAGCAAGATGGGAATGTTATACTAATGCATCACCATTAGAAACTAAGTTCTACGTAAAATACTGTATAGCACATATACACAGAGCTATTCCTTGATATTTTATAGATTTGATTTTGGTATAATTCATTATTTTATGTATTATACATTGCCATCCGTTAATGGCCTTTGGGAAGCCACAGGTAAACTTTTTGAATAGCAGATGAGAAATGAAGACTTCAAGTAATTCATTGGTGATAACGAATGTCAATCATCAGTTCAGTATGAGTAACATTTCCCTCTTTGCCAAATGAGCACTAGTGGTGTAATTATTTCCATTTAAAAGATGTCCATTTTATTTTATGAAAATTAGTAGAAATGGAAAAATGAAAATTCTGATATTGATAAGAAGTATAGATTAATGGAAATCATTATGCATATCCCAAGGTGCAAGTCTTTAGCCTCAGGTGGATTTAAAAACATTCGACATAAGTTGGTAAACAGTGTGCTCCCTTGGGAAGAAAAATAATAAAAATCAAAGAGCATATACAACATCCCAATATTGTAACATCCTCAAAATTGCACCTAAAAGATGTGACTGAATTTTTGGGGGGGGTACAAATATACCAAAACATTTGCCAACTCACTCATTTTACATGTATAATCCAGTGACATTGATTACATTCTTCATGTTTTGCAACCATTATCATTATCCTTTCCCAAATTATTCCACCACCATTAACAGAAACTCTGTTCATGGCTGGGTATTTTTTAAATAAATGCTTCATCCATCCATCCTATTGCCATTGAGTCGGTTCCAACTCAGAGTGACCCTATAGGACAGAGTAGAACTGCCCCATAGGGTTTCCAAAGCTGTAATATTTATGGAAGCAGACTGCAACATCTTTCTTCCGAGGAGCGGCTGGTGGGTTCAAACCTCTAACCTTTTGGTTAACAGCCAAATTCTTAACTACTGCGCCACCAGGGCTCCTCAATAGGGGCAAGTGATCATGACAAGGAAACCCATTTCTATCATGTGAGTCTGTTCAAATTTTACACATTCAAAAACTTTATTTTTTTAATAATGTGTTATGTAGAAATTAGATGGACAATTTCCCATACATTGTCTTTTTTCCCATGGTGTTATTTGTTCCCATATTATACCTGATGAGATGAAGGTTAAGTAACCTCCATTTGAAAAAAAACATTAAGCTACTTGAGCAACATAATGCAGCCAGAAAATTGCATGGATCAGATTCAAATTCAGAATCATCTGGATTCAAAGGCCATGTGCTTTCTACCAAATGACTTATTTTTAAAAGTAGATTTACCAGGGTTTTTAGTTGGATCGTCCTAAAACTGTTTTCTTTCCCTCAGGTAGACAGGTATAAAGGGTGAAATTGAAACAGACAGACCAAGGAATAGTTAACTATGTTCAGTTTTCTTGCTGTTGTCAAGAATGAGAACTTTAGATTCTATTTTCTTTTTTAAAATCCAATTTGCTTCTCTGCACAGAAAAGGCATCCATTTATGTTAAGAAATTTACTAAACTTTTGTTTTGCTACTCCAAAGGGGAGGATTATTTTCTTAGGATGAAGTATAGTCAATTGGTATAGGGTGTTGGAAAGTAAGGAACCCTGGTGGCACAGTGGTTAAAAGCTCAGCTACTAATCAAAAGGTCAGCAGTTCAAATCCACCAGCTGCTCCTTGGAAACCCTGTGGGGCAGTTCTTCTCTGTCCTATAGGGTCGCTATAAGTTGGAATAGATTCAATGGCAGCGGGGTTGGTTTTAGTTTTTGGTTGGAAATTAAAGTGTAAAATTCTATTAAGGATGTAGTGATTTGAGTATATCAAAGGGAGAGCCATTCTGCAATCCACCCTGATGTACATGTGAAGTTCAGTTTCAAGTTTTAGACCTTTTCTTTGAATATTCACTGACACCTTAAGAAATATTAGCCTATAATATTTTAGGGTGTAGCTATTTATCACTTTTTTTTTTGCACAGTTATATATAAGAAAGAGTAGATTATTTGTTTTTTGTTTTTTTTTTTGGAAATATTACCTGTGAGGAGTGACCCTCTTTAGGGAAGGTGGGCTTTTTGCTAAGAGTCTAAAAGTCTACACAGGAAATGTTTCAGAGAGTATCCCAGAGATTACTTGGTCTAACTTAGCATCAAAGTCAATTTATAAAGTAGTTTATATTGCAGAAGCCTGGACATATCAGAGGCTCAGTTCTCCGTGCTCTGTGGGAAAATTACACTGGCTGATTTCAAGAGAAGTTACTGTAGGAACACATTTTGGCCAAGTTTTCCTGTGAAACCAGAAACCTGGATGCTCTCTTCTTCCAGAGGCATCAAAAATAAAAATTCCTGAAATTCCCACATTCCACGTGCTCCTTTATCTGGATTAAATGCGGTGTTAAAATTTTCTTCAGATCGAAATATTTGAAAAGAAAATCAATACACACACACACTTTTGCACACATAAACATACATACATACATATACTTAAATTTCTTTACCTGCCCCATGCTGCTGAATACTAATTACTAAACACATATAATACTTCTTCCCAGGGCATATGAAATATTGTTGTTATCAAGATATTATGCCAAATATACCTCAGTGGCTGCCTTCTCTCTCAGCTCTCCTTGGTGGCTTATTTGATTAAAATAGAGAAGCAGAGACCTTACGTAGGAGGAATATGTTGACAAACGATCATTTGTGTCCTGATCATTTCACCAAATGTATGACTTTGTCAGCTATTCAAATAAGTGTGCTGAATGCCCTCTGTGTGTGCATCAGGACAAGTGGTCTAATCAAGTTCAACTGTTCTGTGTCTATTTGGCTCGGCTTAATTAAAATTCAGCCCTGCTTTTGAGCAAGCCGCAGTGGTTTGGCAGACCTTCAAAGAGCTATACTGCAGCAAACAATAAAAGTGATAAAGGCACACAATAACAATCAATATAATGCAAACGCCCCTGTTACTCACAAATCAAGTAGAGAGTGGTTCCTTGAAGCATTCTCATCCACTTCTAGTGATAAAATTAAAATTTTTGCATCACTTTGTAAGTTTGGCTACACTCCCCTTGTCAATGTCCTTTTTTTTTTTTTAACTACTAATGGAGTGAAAGAAAATGACAGAAGATAAATCAGTGCAGTACAACTCTTTTATTTGCTGTGTTTTAGTTGTTTTCTTACAACTCTTACGTGTTGCACTCACCAATGACAAAATGCTTGAGGAGTTTTTACCTATAAGAGGAAGAAAGTGCTAATTCATCTTTCAGTCACTTGTTTGGTGGGAGGGAAGGCATATTGTTGGTGATCATCTCATTTTATTCAGTCCACTGTTTTTGGCTGACTGCCTTGGCCCCAGATTTTCTCACAAATCGCCATCTGGCATTCTCGCTGTCCCCTACATATAGCTCAGTCAGGACCTCCTCCAAGCAGGCTGGAGAATTTCACAGCTTGAAGGCATGGGAGTACACAGGACGTTGCAGCCACTTCAGGGCAGATTTCTCACCTACAACTCACATATCTGTCATTGCTAGATGTTTAGTGGAAAGAGCTACTAGTGCACTGGGGATCGGGAGACCTGGGAGGAAGCACCAGTTCGCCTTCTGATTAGCTGCATTTGAAGAATGGATATTTTAAAAATCTGATCTATTTCACATGTTCATCTTGGAGCATTAGTGTGTGTAAATTCATGTGGAAGATGCTTCTACCAATCAAGATGGAAGTAGCATTGATTACCATTATTACAGCATCGGTGATTATAGTATCATCTCAAAGTTAACAATAGATGCTTTAATCTTGTCGGACTGCATCTGCAAATGTCATTTCACCTTGTAACTGAGATACAAGAGAAGGAACATTTCACAAGGCATCCAAAATGTGTGCATGGGAACACCAATTGTTTAAGATGCCTGGAAGTGGTTGGCTACAGTTTTCACCCCCAAAGAAACATTCCCTTATGTGTGTTTGCTTTTGGCTTGATTTTGGCTTCTGGACTTTATTCAAGCACCAAGATAATTCTTTTAAGGGCATGTTTCACCATTGTATTAGCTTTATCACCGACTTCTAAAAATGAAGGAGATGCCCTGGGATACAGCCATCACAACTGTTTACAGAATTCTGGCCTGTGGAACGTCTAGTCTGAAGGCCAGGATTTTGTGGACTGTGTCTATGGCTCAATCCCGGTATAGCTCTCATCGGGTGTAATGGGAGCCATGTGATTTTCACTTTCTTTATATTCTGTCCATTCTCTACTTATTGCTCTTAAATTACCCCACTGTTGAATTTTTTTTGTTGTTGTTGTTCTATTAAAATTATAAATGGCAGGTAATACATTTCAAAATGTATTTAATTGTTAACATGAGAAACCAGTTCTCCTAAACACACTGAAAACAATCATAATTTGGAATTTGACAAGCTAAGTCAGGTGTTAATTTGTGTTCCAGATGCCACTTTGAGATAACTTAGTCTTTGTAAAAGATTTATACCTGTATATATAGAAAGTTCAATGAAAACCCTGCCGTATTGACTATGACATTTCTGTTTTGTATCAAATAATTACATCCTTCTAAACGTCTATAAAGACAAAGTTGTAAGCACAACTAACAACATTTCTGTTCTGAGCTAATTTAATCAGGACTTCCATAGGAACAGAAAATATAGAATAGTCAGTGATGATTCCAAGAATTGCTCCTTCTGGAAATTTCCATCTTTTTTTGTTTGCATAGTAAATATTTTGGGAAAACAACGCTATACTTGTAAAAATGAAATATTCTTAAAATGTGCCAAGAATGTATTGCTCAACTTCATTTTAATATAGCTTGTGGTAGAAAAAAATACATTTCTGGTTAGTTAATGTTAAACAGTTAGGACAAAAACCCATGAATGTCAGGGAAAACAAGTCAAGTTTAATATATTTTCAAAAGACTCAGTGATTTGGTAAATTCTTGTATTTTAACAAGCAGATGTTCCTATGTTCTGAAATTTAATGTGTCAAAACTACACTGGAGCAACTAAACAAAGGTGAAAATCTCAAGTAGTTTTGTTTCTTCAAAGCCCAGCGCAGATAAAAAATCTGCTGGACCAGCGGCCGTTCTCACTCTCCAATTGGTTAATTGATTTATTCCTGAGTGGACACAACCTTAATCTGCCTTGTGCATTATAATCAAACTTCACCAGTCATTGTTTCAATCTGTCCCATTTCTGAGCCAAATCCTCCAGCTTGTTTTTGAGATAGTATCTAGAATAAGCTTACCTTGTTGTGTTAGATCTCAGAAGTTTCTTAAACCTAAATCAAGAATAGTATCATTGGTAAGTAAAGTTTCATAGATCTGGATAGGAGATATGTGCCTCAAATATGAATTAATCTGAAATCCTCCTTTGACATATTAAATAGTTCCAGTGAAACAGAGAAGTACTCACAGTTTCTTTTCAGTTTGTTATCTCAAGCTTAAGTTTTCCTGTTTTTTTTTTTGTTTTGTTTGTTGCTCGGTTACTTTTTACCCATACGTAAGACAATACAGATAGATGTCATGAAGTTACTAGAGAAGGAACAAGGTGAATCTGAGACCAGTCACTCTGTCAGTGAACCCCAGTTGGGGTCTTTCAATAAGCACGTCCCACCAATTGCAAAGATATACATGGCCAGGAAGGACATTTGGATGTCTCCAAGTATAGAATAAAAATGCCAGATTTGGGCATTCTTGTGTGGTTCACACAATAGTGATAATATTCATATGTAGGATGGTTTTATTTTGGACTATTTTCATAACAATTCTTTGGAGGCCTTTTAAACAGAGATTTCATTCTTCTGTAATTCCAAACACCTGCATGCCAATGAGGTGTAAAACTCACAGCTCTTACTTCTCAGAGAGCTTGAGACACAAATTATAATTTGGAAAAAGAGATGTCTAAACAAATGTATGTACGCACACACATCCTCACGTACAAATGCTGTGATATTGGAGGTTGCTCTTAGAAATCTGAAAGGCATAGTTTGTTTACTCTCATCTCAACGTATATTTGACTGTGATTTTATGCTGAATGTCTTCCCTCCCCTTTTGAATCAGTTATGAGAGTCTTTTAATAAGAGAAACATTTGTCAACAGAAGAAACAGATTCTACTATGTGTTCATGTGGTTGTATATAAAAGCATGCATGAAATGCCCATACTTTTTAACTAGCTTCTACAGAAAATGTTAAAACTCTAAAAACTAAAAGACATGACTGTCGACAGCTTCAAAAGTCTGAGAACTCTATCCAGGTAAAATAGGAAGTGGTGTTATAAAATATAACTGGATCCCATGAAGATAGTTCAAGGAGAGACACATAGTGAGAAGGTATTATTGTACATCTGATCTCTTATTTTATTAAAAGCCAACTTCATTTCCATGATAAATAAAATGTGAAAATTCTATGATGTCAGATGTATGTCTCACTCTTGATCTTCCTGAAATGTTTACATAAATCAAGATTAAAAATCCTGAGCTATGATGAAAATAATAAAATATAAATATTTTGACCAAATTTACTTATTTTACAAGGACTGAGGAGATATCGAATTGGAGCATTTGTTTTCAAGAGTTATACAGAGATAGAAATCTATTTGGATGGAATGGAACTTAGGAATTAGACATCATTAATGAGAGTAATGAGAGATAATTTTATGTTCCAGGATAATACTTTTCTAACAACTGAAATCAAAATTTGGAATATATAAATTCAAATTTGGTGTAGTTTTTATACACTGTGTTACTCAACAGTAGTGTTTATCTTTTATTTAACAATTAGCTATTGGGTGTCCTTTCTGTGAAACATAACTGTACTAGGTACTAGTGATTATGTGGGTAATAAAATAGACATAGTTCTTGACCTCATGGGCTACATTCAAGATTGGTGATATAAAACGTGGTGCTTCTTCACCCAAACATATGTTTAATTATTGGCTTCAATGTTTACTGGCTGGATGAATTTGAACTTGAATACCTTATGAGTAAGCTAAGGCTTAGAAAAAAAAAAATTGGATGTAAAACTTGATGGTCAGTGATAGAGCTGGGAAATGAAACCAAGCTTGTCTGACCTTTAAGTTAATGATTTTTCCATTATACTAAATTAGATAATTAGTATATGAGGGTGAACTGAAGACTGCAAAGTACTATAGAAATAACAGTTGGCTTTCTAATTGTTATTCAACTTCAATACCTTCTGGTGATTTTATTAATATAAACAACAAATATTTATTCAGTTCAATAAATAAAGCATAGTTCAAGATCCTAGGGATATATTTATGAACAAGAAAACAAGATCCCACTTCATGCAGTATTCAAATTCTAGTGTGAAAATATAGATAATGAAAAATAAATACATAAGAAATTATCAACTAGCAGTAACTGCTGTGGTGAAAATAAAACAGGGAAACTAGTTTAGACTAGATGGTCAGAAAGTCTTTCCCAAATGGACCTGAATGACCAAAAGGACCAGCCATGCCCAGATGTGGGGAAGAGAGAACGTTAGTGCAAAGGCCTGAGACTGGAATGAACTGGTCATGATCAAGGATTGGAGAGAAGTCAGTTATGGTTCAAGCAGTGGTTTTCAAAGTTATTACTGGACCAGCAGCATCAGCATACACTTAATTAATAGTGTCATACCTGTGTATGTGTTAATTTCCTTGTTTTGATAATTATACTGTGGTTATATAAGACCTTAACATTTGGGAAAATTCAGTGAAGGTTATGCAGTGTGATTTCTTTGTACTATTTTTGCAAATTATTTGTAAATTTGAAAATATTTCCAAATGAAAGTTAAAAAAAAAAAACTAGAACAATTACAAAAGCAAAGTGAAGGTCTTCAAGCAGTGGAATGACGTGATCTAGTTTGTGTTTTAAGAAAAATATTCTTGCTATGGTGTGGAAAAATGGATTGGAAGAAGAGATAATGAGAGTACAATGGCCAATTTAGGGGGGCTGTTGCCACTGTCAAGTAGCCCTGATGCCGCAATGGCTAAACTCTCAGCTATTAACTGAAATGTTGGCGGTTCAAACCCACCATCCACTCCATGGGAGAAAGATGTGGCAGTCTGCTTCTGTAAAGATTTACAGCCTTGGAAACCCTACGGGGCAGTTCTACTCTGTCCAATAGGGTCATGATGAGATGGAATTGACTCAATGGAAATGGGGATTTTGGGGTTGCCATTGTCCAGAGGATGATGGAGCCCTGGTGGCACAGTTTGAATTTATTACCGCTCCTTGGAAACCCTGCAGGGGAGCTCTACTCTGTCCTATAGCATTGCTATGAGTCAGAATAGACGTGACAGCAACGGGCATTGTCCACAGAAGAAATGGTGGTGCCTGGGACTAGGGTGATGGTAATGGATATAAAGACATGGAAGGATCCAAGATAATGGAATTTCAAAAATATAATTGATAAGGCTTGTTGATGATTTGGTTGTGAGATGGGATGAAAGAAATAGAAAAATCAAGACTGACTGAAGTTTCAGGCTGGAGTCACTGGATGAATGGTGATGCTATTTATTGAGAAAGCAAAGATTGAGGTAGGAGGTTGACAACTAATGATGTTGATTAATTTTATAAGTAAATTATTTAAGTAAATCTACATGGAAAATTTACAATATATTTATGAGTATTTGTGATTAGTTGCTCTAGTGACAAATTTAGCTTGAAGAATGCCATATTGTCCATAAATAAATTAACTCACTTGGGTACTCTCATAGTTATCCTGAAATTTTTTAATTGAATTTTTTTTTTTTTGGAAACATGAAATTGTGCCATGTTTTAAGGAAAATAAAAATACCAACAGATATTCTTAATTTGCTCTTACGATGTTTTATATTCTTATGTAATTTATTGTTTTACTCAACAAATATTTGTGGAATGGCTGCTTTGTACAAGGCACTGGAAATACAGAACTGAAAAAAATAAACAGAAATCTCTGCCCTGATGGAGTCTACATTCTAGTACATCCAAGGAGGGACGAACCAGACAATTTAAGTAAGTTAATTGTATACTATATAGGTGAAATAGACAGTTTAAACAATAAGAAACATGAGTACTAAGTCAAAAGATAGTAAGGATATGGACAAAAATGAGACAGGGAAGGAGGATAAGTAGTATGAGGCTAGGTTTGGAGTAGGGTTTAATTTAAAATGAAGCTATTAGAAAAGACCTTGCTGATTAGATGAAAACATTTGCTCAAAGATGTAAAGGAGCTGAGTGGGTGAGACATGAGGATATCTTCCCAAAAGGCATTCTAGACAGAAAACCAAAAACCAAACCCATTGCTGTCAAGTTGCTTCCGACTCATGGAGACTGTATAGGACAGAGTAGAGCTGCACAATTTCTAGGGAGTGGCTGGTGGGTTCAAACTGAGAAACTTCTAGTTAGCAGCCTAGTGCTTAACCACTGCACCACTACCCAGGCTCCTTATTTGAGACAAAAGGAAGAGTAAATGCAAAGGCCTTTTGGTAGCAGGTAGAGTGAGCTATGAGAAGAGTATTAAAAGAAGAGGTTGCAGAATTCTGAGTGACATGAAAGATTCTGAGCAGAAGGAGTTGTGATTTGCCTTACCTAAAAGGAACTCTTTAGACTGGAGGGGGCCAAAGGCTGAAGTAGAGAAACTGGTTACATACAAGACCATTCTTGTAATTTAGGCGAGAGGTGATGTTACTTAGCCCTTTGTTGACCTGTGGACATACTGTATCCCAATCATTTTTTATGCCTCTGGAGTTCTTTGGAAACTCTGTGGGGACAGTTCTACACTGTCTTATGGGGCCGTTATGAGTCGGAATCAACTTGGTGCCAATGGGTTTGGTTTTGGTTTGAAGTTCTTTGGGAGTATACTTTTCACACTGAACGTGTTTGCTGCCCTTCAGTGGGGGCTTGTGTAATGGTGAAATGTGAAAGAAATGTTAGCTGAAACAAAATACCTGGAGTATGAGGCTTGCAAGTAAGGTAGCGCAACCAGGAAGTATGATTGGACTACAATTTTGTCTCTTTTGGTTTTTGTATTCCTAGATAAACCTTGTAAGCATATTTATGGTTTCCTGTATGATAGTTAGGGAGCCCTGATAGACTTTGTGTGTGTGTGTGTGTCATATTTGGAAAACCAGAGGTTCCTCATGAAACCTAACGGAAGGCACCCCACCATATTTTCAGCAACCAAGGTTCATTTGGACAGACTGCTGCCCATCAATCAGCAGTCTTGAGACTGCAAAAAGTTAAGTGGTAACCATGTAACCCAGTGCTGTCGAGTTGATTCTGACTCATAGCGACCCTATGGTAACCATGTAGTCCCAGGTAATATTTCTCAAAACTCACATTACCTATCAAAAATTTAAACACACCCCATGACTCGGCATACTTCCATTAATGAAAATACTTTGTATATAAAAAAAAAAATTGAAGCAGAAAATAAAAGGATCACCAAAGGGTTAGACTAGGATGGTCTTAGTGGAGGCGGTGAGAAGTGATTGGGTTCTGGATATATTTTGAAGGTAGAGCTAGTAGGGTTTGCTGATGGATTAGACGTAGCATGTCAAAGCAAGAGAGGTGTCAGAAATGACCCCATGACTAGGCTGAACCACTGGAAGGATAGCATTACCATTTAGGGACATGGAGAAGGTAGCAGGAAAGTGGGTTTGCATTGTAGTCGTGGCCAGGAGGTCATTTTGGACCTGACAATTTAATATGCCCGTTAATTAGAGTTTCAAAGTATAGATGCCAGTAGACAGTAGGCTGTAAGAGGCCAGAGTTCAAGTGAGAGGATCAGACTCCTGGGTAGCAAATAGTGATGCACTGAATTAGGCAGTTGTATTTCAAATGTTATTTTGTTTGTTTGTCTTTGTTGCCAATAACTTAGTATGCAATAATAAGGTCTTGATAGATGTAAATACATTAAAGGTTGATTCTGTCAATTCTTACACAAATTTGGCTCCGAATAATTTTCTTTCATTGAAGGATCTAGAAGATCAAATGCAGCTTAATTACATCAACAGTCTTAAAAGAATGGGGACTTAAGCATGTCTTAAATTTAATTCAGATGTTACTCTCTTATAGGAGCATAATCATAGTTGTTAGTTGCTGCCAGGTCTGTTCCAACTCCTGGTGACTCCATGTGTACGGAGTAGGGCTGCTCCAAAGGGTTTTCAAGGCTGTGACCTTTCAGAAGCAGATAGCCAGGCCTGTCTTCTGAGGCACCTTTGGATGAGTTCCAACCACCAACCTTTTGGCCAGTGGTCCAGTGCTTAACTGTTTGTGCCACCCAGGGACTCCCTAATAATCATAAAAACCAAAAACAAACTCGTTGCTGTCACAGCGACTCCATAGGACAGGGTAGGACTGCCCTGTGGAGTTTCCAGAGAGTGGCTGGTAGATTCAAATTGCCAACCTTTTGGTTAGCAGCCAAATGCTTAACCACTGTACCACCAGGGCACCCCTAATGATCATAAAAAAGGAGGGGGCTTTTTTTCCCCCTTTCCTAAAGCAAGTTGAATTCTTCAACAGCACTTATTTTTACAGAATGTGAAAAAATAAACCGAAGACCACTTCTACTTCATGTTATTATGTGGCAAAATAAGGAAATGCATGGAGCTGTTTTATAATAGGCTGCATGTTGAGCTCTTTAAGAATTGTCTACTAACCACTATAAATGGTCCATAAGAACCAAATTCTGCAGCTGAATGTGAATTCAGATAACCATCAAATCGCTGTGTACATTGTTTTCCCATCATGCCTTGGGGCAGTAACATCAGCTATTATATATATGTATGTTGAAATTATTTTGAAAATTTAAAAATGCCAAGTGTTTATAAATGTGAATATATTTAAAATTCTTCAATTAAAATACACTTTTTAGGAAGCCTCTTATTTTTCTTATCTTTATTAGCTTCTTTTTAAACCAGGAAACGTAATTATTTTTTTCTTTGCAAATTGGGAAGCTGAGACATTGAGCAAGGGTTGGGAAGAGGAACAATTTTACCAGTCCTACTTTTGAATTGATTGAGGAATCATTTTAAAAATCATCCATGTATTAACTTGGGAAGAAGTGGTAGCAGGAAGAAAATTCAGATCAAATGATAAAAAGGTTCTCCTTAAGGTTCTAATTTAAGATCCTGGAACTAATATTCATATCATTGCTCTATTAGAAGTTCACAGAGATTTAGAAACAGAGGTAACCCGGTCCATACACACCCCTCCCCCATTCTTTGGCAGATGATAGATGTGAGGTTCGCCTTTAGAACATCTCAATGACAAGCAAATAATTCTACTACTATCAATCCTTGAATGTACCTGGAAATTTCCTGCCCTCCTACCTTGACCCTGCCTCTCTCAGGTCTATAATATTATGAGAAGTAGATAGTGGCAAAAAGAACGGCTATCCACAAGAGTAAAGATGTGGAAAACCAGCATTTTGGGATATCAATAAAGCAAATACATTCCTCAAAAGCTCCCTTTTTGTTGACAGAAAATCCACACAACATTTATCAACTTCACCCAGCTAGAAAAGACTCGTTAAAAAAAAAAAAAACAAGTTTTATTGATATGTAATTCACATGCTGTACAATTCACTCACTTAAACAGTATAATTCAATGGGCTTTAGTATATTCACAGAGTTTCACAACCATCACTACAATCAGTTTTAGAGCATTTCATCACCCCAAAAAGAAACTCCATACCCATTAGCAGTTACTTCTGATTTTCTTCCCCTTCCCCTGTCCCAGTCCTAGGCAACAACCAGCCTGCTTACTGTCTCTATGGATTGCCTATTCTGGACATTTCATAATGGAATTTCATTTCATTATGGACAGATTCTATTTCATAAATGGAGTCATAAAATATGTGGCCCTTTGTGACTGACTTCTTTCACTTAGCATGTTTTCAAGGTTTATCCACGTATTGTAGCATGTATTAGTAGTTTATTTCTTTTTAATGCCAAATAATATTCCATGTTTTACTTCTCCATTCATGAGTCGATGGACATTTGGGTTGTTTCTACTTTTTGGCTTTTATGAATAATGCTTCCATGGGTATTTGTGTATACATTTTTACGTGGAATTTTTTTTTTCTCTTGGGTATATGCCTAGGTGTGGAATTGCTGGGTCATATGGTATCCTTTTCAGGAACTTCCAGAACGTTTTCCAAAGTAGCAGCACCATTTTGCATTCCCACCAGCAGAGTATGAAGGTTCCAATTTCTCCATACTCTCATCAATACTTGTGATTCTCAGTCTTTTGATTATAGCTATCCTAACAAATTGCCATCAAGTTGATTCTAACCCATGTTGATCCCATGTGGGTCAAAGCAGAACTGTGCTCCATAGGGTTTTCAATGCTGATTTTTCAGAAGTAGATGGCCAGGCCTTTCTTCCAAGGTATCTCTGGATGGACTCCAACCTCCAACCTTTCAGTTAGCAGCCAACCCCATTAACCATTTGCATCACCCAGGGACTACATAGCCATACTTGTGGGTATAAAATGGTATCTCATTGTAGTTACAGTTTGCATTTTCTGAATGGCTAATTACATTGAAACTGGATAATTACATTGAACATCTTCTCATGTGCTTGTTGGACATTTGTATACCTTCTTTGGAGAAATGTCTATTCAAGTCTTTTGCCCATTTTTTAATCAGGTTGTCTTTTTATCACTGAGTTGTAGTAGTGAAAAAGCTCATTTTTAAATCAACAATGAATTTAGTACATGGAAAATTCCACTACCCCAGATCTTCAGTTTAAATATGCAAATGATCCTATGCTTATCCAATTTGTGTATAGGACATCTTTATGGCGTCAGAACATTTTTGTTGAGTGCCTATTTGTTCAGGATAGTGTGGGAAAGTTTACAAATAGCAAACACTTTCACTCTTCTGAGAACTTCCATCTCTGAAAGCACATGTGAAGAAACATACTAAAAGACAGAAACATTTGTGGTGTAAAACTTATCTACCTGATATGAACTTTTTGTTGTAAACTACCACAAAGTGCTTGGAAGAGGCTCATTCTTAAATCATAATCTTGGGAAAAGTATTAATTAAAAACATCTTATTCCATATTAAGAGTCCCTGGGTGGTGCAAATAATTAACACACTTGGCTGCTAACCAAAAGTTTGGAAGTCTGAGTCTACCCAGAGGCACCTTGGAATAAAGGCCTGGTGATCTACTTCAGAAAAATCAGCCATTGAAAACCCTATGGAGCACATTTCTACTCTGACACAAATAGGGTCACCATGAGTCAGAATCAACTGGTTTTTGGTTTATTCCACATTTGGTCACACACATATACTGAGTAAGACACCTCTAATAGTTGGTATGCTGCTGATACTCCGTTTATAGCTTTTAAGAACTGAATGCAAATTTCTGATTGCACAGTTTAAATGGAATGTGTTTTAAGATGAGACATAGAATATCTAATGGACAGTTTGCCCCTTGTCATGGTTAACATATACTCTTGAGTGGTTTCAAAAAGAGGAAATCATCTTATTGGCATACCATTGTACTTAATTAATGCAGCATACTAAATAAATGATAATGGGGAGGAACTGAGCCAAGTGAGAGAGTGGGATAGCTCATTTTATTTGCAAATGGGCCACTATAGATATGCCCAGTTTTTATTAAGCTGAAAAGGAAGTGATGATAAAACCAAGAACTTGGTTATCCTAACAATTTTCAGTTTCTCAGTCTATTTCTGAAAATGTTGAGTCCCTTCCAGGATAACACGTCCCTCCCCCCTCAACCCAGACTTATTCCAGGCAATAGTAAATACACCTGGTGTGTAAGGGAAAACATTCACTTTTAAAGCCAGTTTTGAAGGAGTCTCCAAGACATTGAAGGGGGCCAGATGGTGTCCAGACCATTCTATGAGGTTTATGATTAGTTTGGCTAAAGCAGCTGGTCTTTGCAGTGAAAGAGTTGTCATGGCAGAAAAATCTCCTTTTCCCTCAAAGCAGCTGCACTTGTCCGGAGAAGGCCTTTCTCAGGTGAGTGGTCTCTCTCCACTGAGCATTTCAAAGTCTGTTGTACTTAGAGAAGTTAAACCAGTTCTGTAGAACCAAGTTGACAAAAAACACAAATGAGCCAATGTTAATTTATTTTCAGTTCAGGATGGCTTAATTGCCTTTTTTTTCTTTTTTTAAGTTTTCACCTCTGAGCAGGCCTGTTCTGTCCAGCATCAGACTATTCAGGAAAAAAAAATGGCACCCTTCCAAAAGACAATGTGAACTTCAATATAATTCCTAGATTCAAAGGGATTGCAAAGGATTATTTCTGCCAGTTTTGGCCATTTGACAGCTACAAATTTCTTTAATATGTCATCTCAACTCTTCTTCAACTTACTAATGAGAATCCTCCATTTAATTCTTTGGAGTTTACAGTGAAGGGAAGAGGAAGAGAGGAAGAATGACCAAGAACTTCCACCTTATTTATGTGAAAACAATCTTAAATGTAGTTAACTGCTTTTCTTCTTGCCTTTAAAGAATTATTTTTGCATTCCCATTGTAGTGATTTTAAATTGGCACTCAATGGTTTCTGCAAAGATGGTTTTGGAATTATAAAATGATAGGTTTTATTTCAGCAAGAGGAACATTTATCTGAACAGATACCCGAGTGTTTCTGTAAAGAATGGGCCTATTTTACTTTATCAGCAACTAAGGGGAAGGTTAATGGCTATGATGTATCTTTTCTGTTGTGTGTGAAACGTGTAGTATTCTGCACTCTTGAGATTTGTGGTGTGGAAGACAAACCACATGCTATTCCAAGCCTTCTTTCAACAGCAGAGTATAAACCTGGGCCTGAACTTATCTGTCAAAAAGTAAGTTAAGATAATGTTAACGAAAGCCTAGAATTTTGCACTCTTCCATGCCTTACTGCCTCTAGCTTAAGAATTTGGCCAGCATGATTAATGACCACTGTTATTTGTGAGCTTTCCAAGTCCCTACAGACGTAATGAACTTGACTCTTCAGCCACATAGAAGGAAACAGGCTGTTAGAGCTCTACAAAAGGAGGTGCACATAATTATGAGCCCACTGCAGCTGGGAAGAAAGAGAAATCAGGACAAATTCTCCCATGTTACATAGATACACCTTAAAACATTTTCCAATCCCTTCTCTTTCTTCTCCTCTCCTTCCTTCCCCCACCCCCCTACACATATGCACTCATGCACACACACACACACACACACACATGTGCGCAGTCTCTTTATTTTTTTTTGTTTATCCAGAATCAAAACCCAACTTTCCTTAATCTTGCCTATCATTTGTTCTTCATATCAAGACCTAATGATTCCTTTCTCAACAGATCTTATGGATCTCTCATTTCCTCTATCCCATTATCCCTGCCACCTCATGTTTCTGTTATTCCAATTTCTGCGTTATTTCAGACTCCAGGCCCTCTCTCTATCTGTAGGCAGTGCACCTTCTTCATGTCCTTATGTCCTTTGTTTTAACCAGAGTGGTTTCTTTTCTTACCTCTTCTCTATTCTAACTTCCAAGACTGTGCATTTTCTCTTTTTTGTTCCCCCTGATATAGATATCTATTCTTTTTCTCCAGTTCGACATCTGTTTACATCAAGATGTATGTTAACCTACATCTTCTTGCATACTCCTCACCTGACCAGCCTCACCTGGTAATTATTCTCTTGCCTTTTGTGAGGGTCACTGGGTTTTTTTTTTTGTGAGGGAGAGGAAGGAGAGCAACACGTTCTGCTAACCTGCTGACAAAGTTTTCATCTTATAATACCAATCATATATTAGGCTCCTCAGTTAAAATATACCTTCTAGATTATTCATATTTTTAATAGAGTCAGCTATACTGCTCTCTACACGGTTGGTATTCAATGCCTTCTCAAATGTGATTCAAACCAGGTCAGTCTGCAACGTTGAAGAAGTGAAGAGTCACTAATTTAAAACTTCTAGCAACCCCACAGAAGTTCCCAGCTTCACCAGAGTACCTGTGGAAATTATATTCCTTGTAAGCCCTTGAAACTTTTAAGAGTCTGCTGCTTGCTACAAGAAGATTTCAAAAATTAGTGTGTTAGTTAATTCTGACACTCGAAAACCTTGCATTGCCTGAGGAAAGAAAATTTCCTGAGGCTCCTTATCGGATGGTGTGTGTGGGGGGCGGGGAGATTAATCCCCTATCCTCTGGCAATGTTTGTGCAGGATGCTGCTTAGCATTTTCATTTTCTGGAGTGTTCTTTTGACTAGAACAGGGATTAAGTGGCTCCAAGGGAAAAAGGCACAGCCTGGTGAAACTTATATGAAGTTTCATTCACAACCCGTGTTGCTGTCTTGCAAGTTAAAGTTACTATTCTTTCCCTCTCTCATTCCTACCCTAGACACTCCACAGATGTATGGTAATATTATGATGCTATTGTTCTTCTCCATAGCTCTGATCCTCTTCCAGGCAATTCTGAGCTCCTTGAATACAGGTCCTATGCCTTATTTATCTTCGGATACCTACAATTATCTCTGTGCCTTACACACCACAGGTGTTCAATAACTGTTTGCTGGACAGAATTGAATCATTTTAGAGAACTAGTCTATATTATGGACCCTGATGATTTCCTTTTCTTTTGCCAAAAGGTTTTCTCTCCTAATTTTCCTTAGCAGTGTTGTACCACTCCCAATACAGCATGCTATTCCATCAGGCCAGAAAGTGTGTCTGAACACAGCTGCTCAGGTAGTCATCATTTCTTCTTTTGAGGTAGTCTTAAAGGCATTGGTTGTATCTCTCTTATGGAGAACAAGTATCCCATTTTGTGCTAGTTCCTTTTTCACAAGTTTGTGTTCCCAAGTGGACTGTGTTTTTTTTTTTCTTTCAAAAAAGAGCCTATTTCTCAGTATTCCCAGGGCCTAGCATGATGTTTGAGAAATAGTTGTTGCTGAATTGTTTTTTTGCAGAGGTTGATCTTCACATGTTGTTTTCATGCTTCCCCCCCCCCACCCTCTCTTCAGATGGTCTTTAGCTTGTCATAAGGTCACAGGGTGTGTACGTCACATCGCCATTGTCTCTTGGGCTCCTGCACTCTTCCACCAGCATCATCTTTCTTTCTCCTTAGATGAGATACACACATTTATCTTAATTTATCCTGGGGAGACTTTCTCCTTAGGAACAGTGTCACACACGACATAATATACATTACATGCTCGGGAAAAACCAAGCATAACATATACAAGAATAATTCAGTAAATTTCATTGTAATTCAAAAGTATTCATTTATTTATTTTTAATTAATTTATTGGCTTTAAGTGAAAGTTTACAAATCAAGTCAGCCTCTCATACAAAAATTTATATACACCTTGCTTTATACTCCTAGCTGCTCTCTACCTAATGAGACAGCATGCTCCTCTTCTCTACCCTGTATTCCCTGTGTCCATTCAGCCAGCTTCTGTTCCCCTTTGCCTTCTCATCTCCCCTCCAGACAGGAGTTGTCCACATAGTCTTATGTGTCTACTTGAGTCAAGAAGCTCACTCCTCACCAGTATCATTATCGTCTAATCCCTGTCTAAAGAGTTGGATTTGGGAATGGTTCCAATCTTGGGCTAACAGAAGGTCTGGGGACCATGACCTCTGGGGTCCTTCTAGTCTCAGTCAGACGATTAAGACTGGTCTTTTCACTGGAATTTGAGGTGTGCATGCCACTGCTTTCCTGCTCCATCAGGGATTCTCTGTTGTGTTCCCTGTAAGGGCAGTCATCGGTCCAAAAGTATTTATTTGAAGATATTACTTACAATAATACTTTCTCAGTTCCCTCTGGGACCTAAGATACTCTCACTTGACAAAAGAAAAAATACATTCTTAAAATATAAGACATAGAAAGAGCCTTAGAGAGAATACTTGGCACATAAATACGATTCACAGAAGATGGGTAGTTACTTCTGATGAGTACTCAGTGATAGAATGAGGTCTACATAGCCAAGTCTTCTGCATAATTATAAGGAAGTTATATATTGATCATGGTGACTCATATCTCCATTCAAATTAATCCTGTCTTTAATTGTGTGGATATTCACAGAAAAAAATGATCGTCTTTATATAGCTGAAATGAGTAAATACCCTCTGCTACATTTATTTTTTCACATTTTAATATGATCTTAGTGGGTTTGAATTTTAAGATTACTTAGGAAAATAAGCTTAAATAAATGTATTTTTAAAGGTGTGACCTTTTAAAAGTTCATCTGAAAAACAGAAAAATTAGATGAATTGTTGGAAAATGAGGAAACTTATTCAAAGTGGTGTTAATTAAGAATTCTTTCTGACATCAAAACAATGCATTTAGCAGCATTATTCTTCATCTTATCAAACTGAAACAATTTGAATGTCTGTCAACAGTAGAATAGGTAATAAATTGTGGAAATTTCACACAATGGAGAACTGTTTAGCAATGAAAATGATAGACCTACAACCACATGGTGTAACATGGATGCATCTTACAAACAGAATAAAAAGAAGTTGGATCAAAAGAATGTTTATTGTAGGATTCTGTTAATACGAAGTTATAAAGTTCAAATATATGGAGTTAGAAATCAGAATAGTAATTACTGCTTTGAAGGATGCAGGAAGTAGTGATTGGGAGGAGGCATATCATCAAGGGCTCTGCCTGATTTAATGAAGTTTGGACTTCATTTGGAAACCCTGGTGGCTTAGTGGTTAAGAGCTACAGCTGCTAACCAAAAGATCAACAGTTCAATCCACGAGGCGCTCCTTGGAAACTCTATGGTGTAGTTCTACTCTGTCCTATAGAGTTGCTATCAGTTGGAATCGACTCGTTGGCAGCAGGTTTTTTTTTTTTTTTTTGGTAGGGGGACTTCATTTACTCAGAGATAGCGAGGTCCTGAGAGATTTTAACCAGAGGAGGGACATCACAGGAAGGAAGGAGTACTTGTAGCAAGAAAGGCTTGAAATGACCAGACCACATTTGAGAGATATTTAGAGAATAAAATTGGCAGAACTTGCATTTTGATAGGATGTAGATGAAATGTGACAATGAAGCCACTGAAGGTCATTTCTGTTTTCCAGGACTTGGTAAATGGTATGGCACAGATATAATGGAGAACTACTTTTAAAAGGATCTGGGTTCTTTGAGAATTTTACTCAGTATGTTTGCATGAGGTCCAATATAGGTTAGAACTCTCTAGAAATCCTATTCAATTCCACAGCCTCAGTTCATGTTATTTTGTCCAGTTAACTGAAAATGAAAACATACTTGATAGTAAATTGATTACTTATATGCTAATGTAACAGTTCTGTAGATCAGAGAGCTTATAATACCTATTGATATGGGAAATGGGAAAAAATAACAAAGCTGTATATTCTGAAAGAAATCCCTGTATATGTATGTAATGTTTAATTGATTTAATAAATGCCTATGACTTTATGACTAATACATATTGCTGTATTTCAAAACAAAGACCATATGTTTATTAAATATATTTGAACAGATATTTTTACATAATAGCATATCTTAAAAGTCGAAATACTCTTTATAGAAAAGTATTAGTTTCATATGCATACTCTAGCAAAGTAGAAAGGAAAAAAACATGGTTTGGAGAAGTCTAAGAATACTAAAAATTAGCCAGAGTAGATAAAGGAGTTGACATGTGAAATACACTCAATATCTTATACTGAATTTACGTGGATAAAAGTAATTTTCTTAGGCAGTGAATGTATAAGGAAAGTGATCCAAGTCTTATCGAAGTGAACATTAGTAGAAAATAAATTGTGTATTTGGTTGAAAGATTGGAATGGCTTCATAGAGGGAAGTAGTAACCCATGAGGCATTATTAAAAAAGCACCTTTAGTTTTAGTTAAAATCTTTGGGAAAATTCTTAAATATCTCACCCTAAATGTAAAGAGAAAATTCCTAGTCAAGTCCTACTATGGTAGTGATAGGTATAGACAGTCTCATTGACCTTTTGAAACATTGAAATGAGTCAAATCATGTTGTTTAATGGGTTCCAATTGACATATTCAACTTGTTTAAGGATATAGCAAATAGAGCTATTAATAGTGTATTGAATTGGAAATTAATATGATCTGTCTGAAATTGATTGGCATTTTTAACTCTTTCTACTTATATGCAGAAAACCAGCTTAAAAAATTATGGATATATGTGGTTAAGAAATTTGGTGAGCTAACCAATAGTGCAGAAATGAAGCACTGACTCAGAGATCAGTTTAGTAATTCATTATTGTTGGTGTTCTACAAAGAAGCACTGGTGGCACAGTGGTTAAGCACTTGGCTGCTAACTGAAAGGTCAGCTGTTGGAACCCACCAGCCGCTCCATGGGAGAAGATGTGACAGCCTACTTCCGTAAAGATTACCAAAACCCCAAACCCACTGGCTTCAAGTCGATTCTGACTCATCCTTATGGGGCAGTTCTACTCTGTCCTGTAGGGTCGCTGTGAGTTAGAATCATCTTGATGGCAACGGGTTTGGTTTTGGGTTTTGGTGTTTTACTTGTCTTTTTTTTTAACACCATAGTAAAAATGTCCCCCTCATTTGTCAGTATTAAGGAATGTTGTAAACCAAATGTGATAAACTCCAGAATAACAATTTAACATAATTTTACACATACACACACA
Organism: Elephas maximus indicus; assembly: GCF_024166365.1. Classification (NCBI taxonomy): domain Eukaryota; kingdom Metazoa; phylum Chordata; class Mammalia; order Proboscidea; family Elephantidae; genus Elephas; species Elephas maximus. The sequence continues at coordinate 149,194,921 of NC_064846.1, read as the reverse complement.
CACACACTACATTCCTTAAAACAAGCTAAGAGATACTGAATATATTAGTACAGAATGAGGTTGGAATTTGGTATCTTCTCTCTCAATTGAAATTTTAGCAAATCAAACAGTAGTAAGGATGAGTGTATTTTCCTTCAAGGCCTTGAAAAATGAGTCTTTTGTGTCATGTTTTATCAGTTCTTTTAAAAAGAGTAAACTTTGCGTGTTGAAAATTCCATAAAAGCAATTGCAGAAAGCAATTCTATAACTCTAGAGTTTTCATTATAGATATAGAGTGGTAAAAATTGACAGTCGTTCTTCTTGCAGCAGTAAGAAAGATGTTTGAACATTATTCTAGTAGCTGCTGCTTTCAAAACCAAATGCTGAGGAAAAAAGTGTCCCGCTTTTTCCCCGCTTGTGTTTGTCTATATTTATGAACAAAGACACATCTTAATTACAGTTCCAAATACCTTACTAAAAGCAAATACTCCTTTAGTGTGCTTCTTAATCATCAAATTTCACCTTCTCGTTCCAAACGTACATACTCGCAATAAGGTGAAAATACAGGAAACCCTCAGTCATATGTCTTGACGTACTAGTGTTTTAGTAAATTTAATTTACTAAAATAAAGTCTTGTAAGTGGATTGTAATTTAACAAATGAATTTACTACAATATACTCATCTAAATAAATCTTACTCATAAAAAAAGAGAGATGAAATTCATGTTTTGGCCATGAACTCAAAGGCAATATGCTGGATGTCTTCAGATTGTCCCCCAAATCCACTTTTCACTCTTCCACAACATGCTATGTGCCTGGGAAGAGGACATGTCTGTCTTCCACTTGGGTGTGGCCAGAGAGGAGTACCAAGAGAAGATCAGTGAGAGGGAGAGGATCGGCTTTGATATTTATTTTTCTGGTTCCCTTTTTGCAAGGTGGTCCAAGAAGTGGATTGGTGACCAAAGATTACAGCTCCTGTTAGACCGACCTCTCTAACTAGATCTCCCTCTATTTCTGGGTTCTAACTGGTTGATCCTTTTACTTTATCTTGACCACATTTGTATATTGTTTCTTTTTCATTAAACCCTCCTCAAATTTCCCAGTGCCTGTTTGCTATTTGTTTCTTGGAAACAGGAAAGCACCTGCAGTCATGATAGGGGCACAGTAAGATTTTCAAAGTCATATTAATTTCTACATGCAGAGTCCAATTCCTAATTTTGAAATAGCCTACATGAGACATTTTATAAAGCAGCAAAATGAGTGAGTTCCCTTTATAACTATTTCTCAGATGGTTGATATATGTATGTTTTCCACTATTGAACAATGAATAAATATAGCTATTTTATAAATATGCAAATGTTATAAATTTAAAGTTTCAGTGTATGCAGAGTTGAACCCCTAATGTTGCAGTTAAGTTATAAAGAATTGTAAAATTTCTTTTAGGTCAAGATCTGGCGATTAGCTTCAACGTTTTTGAGTTGTATACTCTTTAACAAAATCAAGATTGCTGACACTTTTTCTAGTAGAATAAATGTATATGAAGTGTAAAAGTAATGACTAAGAAAGGAAATTTAAATTTTTCTGTGACTATGGGAAAGGAGTCCTGCCTCCAAAAATGTATCTTTGAACAGACACTTCACTGTGACGTTGGGTTTTTTTTCTTTAACTTATTCTTTAGTAATATCTTTTTCTTAATACAGTATAAAAAACGTTCAACACTGTGACAGTTTTTTGTGTCACCTTGGCTAGGCCAGTTATTTATTTGTTTTTATTGTGCTTCAAGTGGAAGTTTACAGTTCAAGTCAGTTTCACATACAAAAACTTATACACACATTGTTGTGTGACCCTAGTTGCTCTCCCTACAATGTGACAGCACACTCCTTCTCTCCACCCTGTATTTCCTGTGCCCATTTAACCAGTTTCTGTCCCCCTCTGCCTTCTCATCTCACCTCCAGACAGGAGCTGCCCACATAGTCTCATGTGTCTACTTCAGCTAAGAAGCACACTGCTCACCAGTATCATTTTATGTCTTACAGGCCAGTCTAGTCTTTGTCTGAAGAGTTGGCTCTGGGAATGGTTTTAGTTCTGGGCTAACAGAGAGTCTGGGGGCCATGTCCTCCAGGGTCTCTCCAATCTTACTCAGACCATTAAGTCTGGTCTTTTTACCAGAATTTGAGTTCTGCACCCCACTTTTCTCCTGCTTTATCAGGGACTGTCTGTTGTGTTCCCTGTCAGGGCAGTCACTGGTGGTAGCTGGACACCATCTAGGTTTTCTGGTCTCAGGCTGATGGAGTCTCTGGTTTATGTGGCTCTTTTCTGTCTCATGCGCTCATATTTTCCTTGTGTCTTTGGTGTCCTTCATTCTCCTTTGCTTCAAGTGGTTTGGGACCAATTGATGCATCTTAGATGGCTGCTTGCTAGCTTTTAAGACCCCAGATGCCACTCACCAAAGTGGGATGCCGAATGTTTTCTTAATAAACTTTGTTATGCCAGTTGACCTAGATGTCCTCTGAAACCATGGTCCCCAGACCCCTGCCCCTGCTACTCTGTCCCTCAAAGTGTTTGGTTGTATTCAGGAAACTTTTTAGCTTTTCGTTTAGTCCAGTTGTGCTGACTTGCCCTGTACTGTGTGTTGTCCTTCCCTTTACCTAAAATAATTCTTTTCTACTATCTACTTAGTGGATACCCCTCTCCCTCCCTTCCCACCCTCATAGCCATCAAATAATGTTTTCTTCTGTATTTAAACCTCTTATTGAGTTCTTGTAATTGTGGTCTCGTACAATATTTGCCCTTTTGTGACTGACTAATTTCACGCAGCATGATGCCTTCCAGTTCCTCCATGTTAGGTTTCATGGATTCATCGTTGTTCTTTATTGTTGTGTAATATTCCATTATGTGAATATACCATAATTTGTTTATCCATTCATCTGTTGCTGGGTACCTAGGTTGTTTCCATCTTTTTTGCTATTGTAAACAGTGCTGAAATGAACATAAGTGTGCATATGTCTATTCCTGTGAGGGCTCTTATTTCTCTAGAATATATTCCAAGGAGTGGGATTGCTGGATCATATGGTAGTTCTATTTCTAGCTTTTTAAGGAAGCGCCAAATCTATTTCCAAAATGATTGTACCATTTTACATTCCCACCAGCAGTGTATAAGCGTTCCGGTCTCTCCACAACCTCTCCAACATTTATTATTTTGTGTTTTTTAGATTAATGAAAGCCTTGTTGGGGTGAGATGTTATCTCATTGTAGTTTTGATTTCCATTTCTCTAATGGCTAATGATCATGAGCATTTCCTCATGTATCTGTTAGCTACCTGAATGTCTTCTTTAGTGAAATGGCTGTTCATATCCTTGGCCCATTTTTAAATTGGATCATTTGTCTTTTCGTTGTTGAGGTTTTACAGTACTTCATAGATTACAGAGTTTAGATGCTGACTGGATTTGTTGTAGCTAGGCCAGTTATTTAGTCAAACCCTAATCTGGGTGCTGCTGTGAAGGTATTTTGTAGATATACTTAACATCTACAATCAGTTGACTTTAAGTAAAGGTTACACTAGATACTGTGGGTGGGCCTCATCCAAACAGTTGGAAGGCATTAAGAGCAAAATCTGAAATTTCCCAGAGAAGAAAATTCTTCCTCAAGACTGCACTGTAAACTCCTGATGAGTTTCAAGACTGCAGGACTGCTGTATAGCTCTCAGGCTTACCAACCCCCATAATTGCGTGAGCCAATTTTTAAAGATGAATATCTTTCTCCACAGCCCTCAGCCGTGTGTGTGTGTGTGTGTGTGTGTGTGTGTGTGTGTGTGTGTGTAGATATAGATCTCCTACTGGTTCTGTTTCTCTTGAGAACCCTGACTGATACAAACATCAACATTATAAATTTACTAAAATCATTTACTGGTACCCTTACAATGGGTGCATTTTATGGTATGTAAATTATATCTCAAGCTGTTTAACAAGAAACAAAAGTCAGAGAAGTAGCTGCACAATTATACAGTTTTTACCCCTTTCCTCTTCAGAGCTGTGGCAACAAATGCTAAGTGATTCTTAAAACATAGTGCATTGATGACCTGGATATCTCCCAGCCAGAAGTCTCTGTGGTAAGGCCTTTTAATAACTGGCTTTGATTTGGTTAAACCCACAGCATCCTGAGATACATTTTGGATAATGAATCTGCCTGCTTATGAAATCCTCCCCCCCTTTTTTTGTTCCACCAGAAAAGCACTCTATTAAAAAACTCATTTTCTTTGAAATAATAAACATCTCCTCATTGCTTAGGACAGGCATTCACACTTAATAGTTGCTTAGTAAACATTTGCTGGATTGAATTAGTCAGCACCCATCCTGGCATTGCTCTGACAATTTTCTACTCGGCAGAAATGTTCGTGTTGTAAGAATTCATCATTTGACCTGTCTCTTCAGCTGAAAATGCTATCTCAGGGCTTATTACCCAATCTCTTTCTTAAAGGTTTGTGTTCAGTTGTCTCTGAGGTTTAGCTGGAAATAAATATGAATAATAGTACATAGCTTTGTAGTATAAAATATTTATATTTTGTAGTAATTTTTTTTTTCTTTTTTTTGTAGTATAAATTACAAGTATTTAGTGATGTGTAACTGGTAGGAGGAAGCTGAAACCCTGAGCTCTGACTGCCAAGTTCAAACCCTGGTTCTGCCACTTATTAGCTTCCTGACCATGAGCAATTTTTTTTTTTTACTTTCACTCAGTTTCCTCATCTATAAAATAGATTCAACTTTAGTACCTACCCTCATAGAGTTCTTGTAGGTATTTGTATTATATATTACATATTAACCACTTAGAACTAGGTGAATGGTGAAAACTCGACAAGTGTTTGTTTTTCTTATCGATGTACTTCTCTTCATCATGATGTCTTCTACTGGGAGAGAGCAGAAGAGAAATCTACCTTTATAATTATTTGGAAAAGTCAACTTATGTCTCCCAAACCAAAAACCAAACCCATTGCTGTCGAGTCGATTCCCACTCTTAGCAACCATATCCCACAAAACACACCAGTTCCTATAAAATGGACACCAAAACCAACCCCGCTGCCATTGAATCACTTCCAACTCATAGCGACCTTATAGGACAGAGTAGAACTGCCCCATAGGGTTTCCAAGCAGCAGCTGGTGGATTCAAACTGCCTAACTTTTGGTTAGCAGCTGAGCTCTTAACCACTGCACTACCATGGTTTCCAATGAATCTATACTGACAGAAAATAAATCAGTGGTTGCCTGAAGACAGTAGAAGTGGGGTGTGAGGGCAGGATTACAAATGGCCATGAGGGAAATTTGGAGGGTGGTAAGTATGTTCATAATTGTGGTTGTGGTTATTGTTTCAAGAGTGTATACATATGGCAAAACTTATCAAATTGTGCAGTTTAGATAGGTATGGCATTTAATCTGTATGTCAATTAAACCTAAACAAAGCTCTTTTTTAAAAAATGCATCTTTTCCATCAACTAAATTAGTATAAAAATTTAACATTTTCTTGGGTTGTTTTGTTGCATGTTTTTAATAGTGAGCTAGAGACCTACATTTTATGTTACATTATTTCAGCTGAGTGTGGATTTGTCTATTATGTACAGGTTTTAGCAAGCTCAATGCATGGAAACATGTTTGTGTGTATATGCACAGCACACAAACATATATCCATCAGGTTCCAATTTAGGAAAGAATTCTCCAAGAGTGATTACATTACTGATGATTTATATACAGTGATTCAGTAAGAAATTTTTAATTTACGTACATAATTATAGGGAGACAATTATTCGAAGAAAGGCATGCACACACAGTCATTGTAAGGAGCCATTTCTTATTTACCAATTTTCATATCAAACTGGTTAATAATCTAAACATTCTTTGGTAGGATATTTCAGTAGAATTCCAAATACTGTATATTGTAATCCTCCATACAGTGAAGTTAGCAAGGATGTAATGCTTTGGTCATTTTGTTAGGTCATCTATGTAAAATAGGCTACATTTATTCCAAAATGAGAATTACTCTGAAACTTCTAATGCTTAGATATTTAAATGCTGTGATTATGCCTTAATGAATATTTAAAGCTTTGGAGTCAGACATAGCTGCTGCTGATGCCAATCAAATCTAGGGTGACCAAAGAAACCCTGCTTTCATGAATAAGTAATCTTTCTCCCCGTGAGTTTTCTGAATAGTCTAAGGATTCATGTGGGAATAGGGAAAATATGGTTTGAATGACATTTTATCTAAAAAGTGGAGCAACCACAGGAGCAGATGTAGTATATTAGAGTCTGCTTGACCTGTTCACAAGGCCCTGTGAGTTTTGAACTCTGAAGAAAGTGCTTTGTTTGATTCTAATCTATAGCTAACAATATCAGAGCAATGTCTGAATATTTGAAGTCTTTATTTTTCTCAGGAATTACATATTGATCAGCCAATGTGAATTCTAAAATAATTTAATGGATGCTATTATTTTTTTATTTACGTTTATAATGTTCTTTTATAAATAAGCCTATGTTTCAAAGGTCAGTATTACAGTGTAGCTTTGTCTCTGAAATTTCATTCTGGCCATATTACTCTGTTCAAAAACATTTTCAAAATATCACAGTGAATTGTATCAAAATCTGTTTAGAATGTGAACTATATTATATAAAGTTAATATACTGATGGCAGGTGCTCTGGATGGTTCAGTTAAAAGTTGTATTATTAGAAGAAAATGTCTCAACACGATAATTAGAGGTGAGTACTAAGACATACCTTATATTAAACTTAAATCTCTACTGATACCAAAGGACTTGTAGTCTCTTTGGGAAATGTTCCTGAGGTTTCAAGATAAAGCATTATCCAGTGTATCTCTGAGGACTTTCAAATCCATCCCCAGAAGAAAGGACAAGAAATATTACCTTCAGAAAGAAGCTTGTCTGGGAACTAGAGCTAGGTATATCAAAACCTAATGCTTTGGGGGGCAGTATTCCTCCATTGTACGGAGAAGAAAATACAGCCAAAGTAGTAGTTGTTATAGTCTAAAGAAAGTCATGAAATAAGATTAAGAGATTTTGTGGTTTGTACTTTTATTCTTCCTAAACTTTGTATACATCTAACTAAAATTTTATAGATATTTACCAAATGCCTAGTTCGTATGCCAAAGGAAAGAGGTATATAAATATGTGTAAGGCAGTGTAAGTATGCAAAAGCACTTTTTTACTTAGTGGGTAGAGAAAGTGGTCATTAGACATGTATATAACTGATAATAATACACCATAGATTGTGATAAGTGCTATTCATTTATTAAAAACCAAAAACCAAGCCCGTTGCCACTGAGTCAATTCCGACTCATAGCGACTCTATAGGCCAGAGTAGAACTGCCCTGTAGAGTTTCCAAGGAGCGCCTGGTGGATTTGATCTGCCGACCCTTTGGTTAGCAGCCATAGCACTTAACCACTACGCCATCAGGGTTTCTTCCCATACATTAATTCAGTAAATATTTACAGCCTAGCTCCATTCCTAAACCAAAACCAGTTGCCGTCTAGTCAGTTCTGGTTTATGGAAACCTCATGTGTGTCACCTTGAGATCCAGTGCTAGGAAGATCAAAATACTTTAAAACATGGTCCCTGGTTTCAAAGACCTCACAACCTAATGTGGGAGTGACAAGGCCTGTACCTAGTAGGTTTTCAGGGAACATTAGAGGCAAAGGCATCCCATTCTCTTTGGGAGAAACTATTAGCGGCTTTGGCTAAGATATAGAGTGTGTTTGCCAAGTAAAATAGTACAACAGAGGAATAATTAACTCTATGTGCTTCTCTTTCAAGGAGCTATTTATCCCAAAGGAATTCCATGCGTAAAAACATCATAAACAAATTTATTTCTTCTTAAAATTTACCTACCTATTTTATTCTAGAGTAGCTTTTATAAGGCCTTCAAAACAGCTAAAAATTAAACAGCTTATTGTAAATATCATAGTAAGTTGAATTTGTCACCCTAAGAGGTATAGGTGTATTCATACAAAAAAGGCAACCTGTGGACATTTTGAATGGTGCTTGGCCCTTTCATCATGTCAATGTATCATTTGCTGTCAAGGTTTCATATCAGGTGTGTGTGTATGTGTTTGAGTGTGTGCGTGTTGCTATACTATCAGTTTAGTAACTGTGATATAATTCAAAATTTTAATAGATTGTTTTGCAATTCACTGTGATATTTAGAAAGTTTGAAATGCTTTTAAACAGGGTAATATGTATACACACATGTGGATACACGGACATGTGTATTTATAACAGGTGCTGAAAGTTATATATCTCTTGGAGTCATACGTGCATTGTACAATAATTAATGGTGAAGGGGAAAACATGCAAATATATTATGCTTTACTTTTTAAAATTGGGATTGTAGATTGTATTTGAGAGTAAAACCACCTCATTTTTCCTTTATTTTGAATATCGGTGTTGAGTGAATATAACTCTTCCCTATAAAGTTTGAGCTATTGATGGGATTTAGTGTGACTCTGTTAGGAGCCAAGAGACTAATGAAAAAAGATATAGTATTTACTTGCACTAGGGCTTTTTAAGAGGAGAGAAAACGTGGAAGAAACATTCTGAAAGAGTGGTGAATCAGTAACATGTGCTGCATTTTGCTTTAATGAATTTTATAGTTGATTATTTGAGCCTCTTAATTGACGGTGGATTTGTGTGACCACAATCTGTTTCTATAGACTAAAAATGATTGCAGAGTCTTTCCCAGCTTATAGCAAATGCTTGTTTCTCAAATACCTTTAATCATGTGAATATCGTCAGTGCAAAAACAGGACCCAAGTGAATCAGAGAAAAGAGTTCTCTCTTTGAGCTTTTAAGACCTAGACATTACCATAGCAACAAGGGACTTTCTTTTTATGAGGTTTTAATACCTCTGTTGTATTTTCCATTGCAACAGAGGTTTACAAAGCCAAGCTTGAAGGCTTCGTTGGGATTTCCCAGAGTGTCAGCATAGCCATATTGCAGTGGAAGAACCTCAGGTCTATGCAGGGGAAAAAGAAATCTAAGTTTAACTAAAAAACAAACTTTCAAAGACAATCTGATTCCGTTTGTCAAGTACAACTAACATTACATGCATATAATGGACAGTATTGGATGCTTGATGAAATGTAGTATTCATAGAGGGTTACAGCCTTTCTGACATATTTGGAAGATCTATACCTATCATCGGAAACCCTTGTGGTGTAGTGGCTAAGTGCTACAGCTGCTAACCAAAAGGTCAGCAGTTCAAATCTGCCAGGCGCTCCTTGGAAACTCTATGGGGCAATTCTACTCTGTCCTGTAGGGTCAGTATCAGTCAGAATTGACTCCACATCAATGGGTTTTTTTTTTTAATACCTATCATCACGTCAATGATGGCAAGTATGTAGCTCATTTCAAAAAAATCTGATATGCTTTAAAAATAGATTAGACTCCTTTCTTATAATTATCCTCTAGTGATTGTCAAAGTTAGTAATTTGCTTTGACTTCCATTCCTTTCCATCCTCTCAATTCAAAATTGTCTGAATCTAAATGGATATTCCTTTTTTTTAATTTCATAATAAATTAATAGAATCCTGATTTGCAATATCATGGAAATCATTAAATCTGATATTCATGTAATGTCAACTCACAGTATAATTTCCCTCATTCACCACCTACAATTCATGATCATCTATCCTTGCATTAAAATTTTCCAATTAAAGGAAACTCACCATATGCTATTATCCAAGTTTCCACTTTCATTGTTTCACTCTTTTCCTCCAGTAATTGATCTATGTCATTTGTTTCATTGTTTCATGGACCCGTATAGTCTCTCATATTATACCCAGGTAATATCAAAGATTATTTAATAATCATTCCTCAATGTGTTTACATATTAATTAATCCACTGATGCATTCATTCATTCATTTGCGAATACATTTTGAAGGCCTACCATGTTCCAGGAATTCTACAGAGAACTTGGGGATAAACAATGATGCTGTTGCAGTCTTGTCATCCTGGAGACCTTGCAATCTAGTGAGAGCAAATGACCCTTAAACAAATAATTATAATATGGTAAATGTACTAATGTATATCTGCATGAAATACTTTGGAAGCATTCAGGAGGAGCATTTGACCCAACCTACCATGTCAGGAAAAGCTTCTTTAGTAATCAAAGGCTGAGTTTCAAAGAACAAGTGAACACTGGCAAGGTGAGAAAAGCACTCTCAGATAAAGGGAGTTGAACAAAGGCAAAGAGGGGGGAAACAGCATTATTCATGTAGAGAACTATTAGAATTTCAGTGTTGACAAAGCTTAAAGTATGATGCACATGATTCTGGAGAGTTAGGCTAGGGTCAGATCACAGAGTGACTTGTAAACTGTGTTAAGGAGCTTGGACTTCATCTGTAGGTGATTGACAGCTTCTGAAGGGTTTTAAGCAGAGGAATGATCTGGTCAGATTTTTGCTTTATATAAATCTCTCTCCTGGCCATATGTCATAAGAATATGCTAGAAGAGTAGTACAAATATGCAGGGGTGGAGATAAAGATCTGAGGTCTCAAAGTCGCAAAAGGCGACATATTTGCCAGAAAGCCACAGGGGCAGAAAGTAGAGATTGCTCATGCAGAAGGCATGAGGGCTGTGGAATTGATAGGTAAGTAGATTTCTTACTGGATAGAGAGACTGCTTAAACGCAAGTTATAAAATGCACCAGAAAATATATTATTTTAAAGACAGAATTGAATGGATCAAGATATAGAAAAGCACAAGGGAAAATGAACACTGAGAAAATAATTCTCTTTTTTGGTTTCAAATATTGCTAAATAATCTTGAAATGCAAAGGTGCCATGATGATATTGAAAATATATCATTGCTTATTTTGAGTTGAGTCCTAAATAGTGTGCGATTAGCTTAGAAATCACATTTTGAAATGAAAAAAATAAAAATGAAATTTTCTCTGTGTAAAGAGCTTGTGCTTAAAGCTGCCAAATTTTTTTGTCACCTAGCACACAAACCTCCACCTCATTTGATTACTTATTTCTCTATTGAACACAGCCCCAGTGGCACAGTGGTTATGAGCTTGGCTGCTAACCAAAAGGCTGGCAGTTCGAATCCATCAGCTGCTCCTTGGAAACCCTATGGGGCAGTTCTGCTCTGTCCTGTAGGGTCACTATGAGCCAGAATCAACTCGATGACAATGTGTTTTGTTTTTTTTTTTTGTTTGTTTCCTTACTGAGCAGTAATTTAGTGTAACCATCTTGCTCAAATAAGTACTACAAGAGATAACAGATTATCTTTTACTATTTATCACAAACCTTTAAGCTTTGTAGGAATATTAAACAACTATTGATTTTAAATATATAACATTGTCATCATTCTTCTGATTTAGAAACCAGATGCAACCTCCAGCAAAACAGTAACTGCAGCCCATACTCGTTAGCATAACCAATTTATCACACTCGTTTTATAAAGTTGTAAGAGAACCCCATAGAAGGGTGTTACTAAAAATTACAGCTGATGTAAGCTTTTCACATCATGCCAAATGAAGGGCAGTTGACACTACCAAGAAATAAACTCTAAGGCAGCCTCTTTAATCATTAGTCAAGGTGTATTATGTCCTTGTCAATATTAAGGGGTAAACACTGACATTCATCTACAAGTGAAGAAATAAGCAATTACGTCAATGTTCAGGTGCCTGGCTGTTAATGGAAATGCATCTTCATGGCATCTTTCTCTCTTTTTAATTTTCTCCTGTTGTCCTTTTTCCATAAAATGTGCAGTTACATTGTAATGTTTGGAAAATATATATAATGCATTTTTAGGATGTTGGCCTTTGTGAAATTTGCTGGATGTGCTTACCAAAAGAGGCACTGACAATGCAGTAGTTAAGCTGAGCCAGCATAGATTAGTCTAAATGAGAACCCACCAGCTATAAATTTAACAAAGTGTTCATTTTCTAAAGTGATTGCTTTATGCATCTGCAAATGGGGAATAACAGAACATCCAACTCTTTTTTTTTTTCTAGACAAATAAAAACTTGGATGTTGAAAAGCTTTCTTTAGGACATTTAAACAGTTGTTTTCATTTTAGATGCTGTTGCTGATGTGTTATGCAAAAGGGGAAAATTATTTACAGTGGATGTGAAATGGAATTGAATTCATGACATCTATTATTTGACTTAAATTACCACTTATTTCTTGATACCTTCCTATGGGGAATCTAAAGCTTATCTATGTTAAGGTGGATATTCAAGTTAACTCTGCATGTGACAGTGTTTTACGTCCATCAGATTATCCTACAAAATCTAGTGTCATTAGATTTTTCCTTCATAGGAGTTTTGGTTACAACCAATACATTAGCACTATGCCATGTTTATCTAGCACCTCAGTAACTTACCCTCAAAATATTACCAAAATTGGAAGCTTAAATGGGAAAATAGTTAAACTTCAAGAGATAGAGACGGTCGTTGTCCAAATAATAGTAAATCACTATTTATCAAGTTTCTGCCTGTGTCAGGTACCGTATGTTGTCTCATGTCATCTTTCACGGAACACTAGGAGGTGTGTATTATCACGCAGATAGATTAAATGATCTTCTGAAGACCACACAGTTGGGAAGTTATACAAACTGGATTTGAACCCAGCTGTGCTTGGCTATCATGCAGTAGGTCAAACTGCCTCTCAAAGCAACTGATCAACTAAAATAATCTTAGAATTTACTTTGAAAGATTTCATGTGCATTTACCTAAGTCACTAAAGTACCTTAATTAGAGGTGAGGTGTCTGCTTTCCTGAAATACCACATACATATTTTTAGAGATTTGAGACATAGTTCTTTTATACAGCACTTGATAGGTGAAATTACATAAGGATTAACAGCACAGGTTCTGGACACCAAATGCTTAGATTATGGCCCCAATGCTACCTAGCTGTGTGATGTTAGGCAAGTTACTTAATGTCTCTGTGCCTCAATTTAATAACCTGAAAAACAGTCATTCAAACCCACCAGCAGCTCCACGGGAGAAAAGATTTTCAGCCTTGGAAGACCTATGGGGCAGTTCTACTATGTCCTACCTATAAGGTTGATATTAGTCAAAATCGACTGGATGGCAGTGGGTTTGGTTTCTGGGGTAATCTTTATAAGAATCTTTTGATATAAGTGGTATCAGTATTTGATAGAGAAAAGAAAGCTCAGTGAGGTAAGTGACTTGCCCAATGTCACATAATTCATAAGTGGCTGGGCTAGATTGTTACATTATTGGTGCATTTATGCTTCTTTGCGGGAAGTTCTACCCTGTCCTTTGGGGTCACTATGAGTCAGACTCGATTAAACAGCAGTGGGTTTGGTTAACATCCTTAATATCAGCCCCTACTTTCCATTCCCTGCCCACCCCTGTTGTTCTGGCACTGATTCTTTCTTTCTTTTTTCAACAGCTTTATTTGATGCAACTCATATACCATACGCTTCCCTCATTTAGAGCGTACAGTTTAACTGTTTTAGTATATTCACACGGTTGTGCAATCATAACGACAATCTAATTTTAGAACATTTTTGTAGACCCTAAAAGAAACCCCATACCCCTTAGAAGTCACTCCCCAATCCCCTTCGTCCTCCCCCCTCCCCTCCCTCTAGCCCTAAACCCCAAACCAAAACCAAACCCAATGCCGTTGAGTCGATTCCGACTCATCCTAGGTAACCACTAATTTACTTTCTGTCTCTATAGACTTTCCCACTGTGGCCATTTCATAGAAATAGAATCATTTGATATGTGATTTTTAGTGCCTGGTTTCCTTTACTTAACATAATGTTTTTGAGCTTCATCCATGTTGTAGCTTGCATCAGCACTTCATTCCTTTTTTTGCTGAATTATATTCCATTGTATGTATATACCAAATTTTACTCATTCATCAGTTGATGTTCGTTTGGGTGGTTTCCACCTTTTGGCTATTATGAATAATGCTGTTATGAATATTCATGTACAAATTTTGTGTGGACATATATTTTCATTTCTCTAGAAGTGAGATTGCTGGATCAACAGCCTTGATTATTTCTTACTTAGAGAGCTACAATAGCCTCCTACTTGGTTTTTTAGCTTCTAGCCTGGCTTAGACTTCAAATTTTGTTACATTGATGTCAGGGTGATCATTTGACCCTTAAATATGATTGAGTTAATTTCCTGTTCATTACCTTCACTGATGCTTCTGTTGTTTTCGGAATAACCTGCAAACAACTTAACTTGAATGCACTGAATTATTAAATATTTATTGAATTCCTGCTGTACCCTGGGCACTGTTCTAGATGCTTGGGGATACACCAGCAACCAAAACAAGATCCTTGCTTTAGTATAGTTCGTGTAATAGTGGATGGAGATATATTTTTTATTTTTTAAGTAATTTTTATTGTTCTTTAAGTGAAAGTTTACAAATCAAGTCAGTCTCTCACATATAGACTTATATACACCTTCCTACATACTCCCATTTACTCTCCCCCAATGAGTCAGCCCACTCCCTCCTTCCAGTCTCTCCTTTCATGAACGTTTTTTTTTTTTTAATACCCCTCTCTACCCTACCATCTCCCCTCCAGACAGGAGATGCCAACATAGTCTCAAGTGTCCACCTGATACAAGTAGCTCACTCCTCATCAGCATCTCTCTCCAACCCATTGTCCAGCCCATTCCATGTCTGATGAGTTGTCTTCGGGAATGGTTCCTATCCTGAGCCAACAGAAGGTTTGGGGACCACGACCGCCGGAATTTTTCTAGTCTCAGTCAGACCATTAAGTCTGGCCTTTTTATGAGAATTTGGGGTCTGCATCCCACTGTTCTCCTGCTCCCTCAGGGGTTCTCTGTTGTGCTCCCTGTCAGGGCAGTCATCCGTTGTGGCCGGACACCATCTAGTTCTTCTGGTCTCAGGATGATGTAAGTCTCTGGTTCATGTGGCCCTTTCTGTCTCTTGGGCTCATAATTATCTTGTGACCTTGGTGTTCTTCATTCTCCTTTGCTCCAGGTGGGTTGAGACCAATTGATGCATCTTAGATGGCCGTTTGTTAGCATTTAAGACCCCAGACACCACACTTCAAAGTGGGATGCAGAATGTTTTCTTAATAGAATTATTTTGCCAATTGACTTAGATGTCCCCTGAAGCCATAGTCCCCAAACTCCTGCCCTTGCTCTGCTGACCTTCGAAGCATTCAGTTTATCCAGGAAACTGCTTTTGGTCCAGTCCAGTTGAGCTGACCTTCCCTGTATCCAGTATTGTCCTTCCCTTCACCTAAAGTAGTTCTTATCTACTAACTAATCAGTAAATAACCCTCTCCCACCCTCATTCCCTCCCCCCCTCATAACCACAAAAGACTGTGTTCTTCTCAGTTTAAACTATTTCTCAACATCTTATAATAGAGGTCTTATACAATATTTGTCCTTTTGGATTTGACTAATTTCATTCAGCATAATGCCTTCCGGGTTCCTCCATGTTATGAAATGCTTCACAGTTTCATCACTGTTCTTTATCGATGCGTATATTCCATTGTTTGAATATACCATAATTTATCCATTCATCCATTGATGGACAACTTGGTTGCTTCCAGCTTTTTGCTATTGTAAACAGTGCTGCAATAAACATGGGTGTGCATATATCTGTTCGTGTAAAGGCTCTTATTTCTCTAGGATATATTCCGAGGAGTGGGATTTCTGGGTTGTATGGTAGTTCTATTTCTAACTTCTTAAGGAAACACCAGATAGATTTCCAAAGTGGTTGTACCATTTTACACCCCCCCCCCCAGCAGTGTATGAGTTCCAATCTCTCCGCAGCCTCTCCAACATTTACTATTTTGTGTTTTTTAGATTAATGCCAGCCTTGTTGGAGTGAGATGGAATCTCATCGTAGTTTTAATTTGCATTTCTCTAATGGCTAACAATCGAGAGCATTTTCTCATGTATCTGTCAGCCACCGGAATATCTTCTTTATTGAGGTGCATGCTCATATCCTTTACCCAATTTTTAATTGGGTTGTTTGTCTTTTTGTGGTGGAGTTTTAACAGAATCATATAGATTTTAGAGATCAGGTGCTGGTCGGAGATATCATAGCTGAAAATTTTTTCCCAATCTGTAGGTGGCCTTTTTACTCTTTTGGTGAAGTCTTTGGATGAGCATCGGTGTTTGATTTTTAGGAGCTCCCAGTAATCTGGTTTCTCTTCGTCATTTTTAGTAATGTTTTGCATTCTGTTTATACCTTGTATTAGGGCTCCTAACGTTGTCCCTATTTTTTCTTCTATGATCTTCAACGTTTTAGTCTTTATGTTTAGGTCTTTGATCCACTTGGAGTTAGTTTTTCTGCATGGTGTGAGGTATGGGTCCTGTTTCATTTTTTTGCAAATGGATATCCAGTTATGCCAGCACCATTTGTTCAAAAGACTATCTTTTCCCCAATTAACTGTCACTGGGCCTTTGTCAAATATCAGCTGCTCATACGTGGATGGATTTATATCTGGGTTCTCAATTCTGTTCCATTGGTCTATGTGCCTGTTGTTGTACCAGTACCAGGCTGTTTTGACTACTGTGGCTGTATAATATGTTCTAAAATCAGGTAGAGTGAGGCCTCCCACTTTCTTCTTTTTCAGTAATGCTTTACTTATCCGGGGCTTCTTTCCCTTCCATATGAAGCTGGTGATTTGTTTCCCCATCACATTAAAAAATGTCATTGGAATTTGGATCGGAAGTGCATTGTATATATAGATGGCTTTTGGTAGAATAGACATTTTTACTATGTTAAGTCTTCCTATCCATGAGCAAGGTATGTTTTTCCACTTATATAGGTCCCTTTTAGTTTCTTGCAGTAGTACTTTGCAGTTTTCTTTGTATAGGTCTTTTACATCTTTGGTAAGATTTATTCCTAAGTATTTTATCTTCTTGGGGGCTACTGTAAATGGTATTGATTTGGTGATTTCCTCTTCCATGTTCTTTTTGTTGATGTAGAGGAATCCAAGTGATTTTTGTATGTTTATCTTGTGACCTGAAACTCTGCCAAACTCTTCTATTAGTTTCAGTAGTTTTCTGGAGGATTCCTTAGGGTTTTCTGTGTATAAGATCATGTCATCTGCACATAGAGATAATTTTACTTCTTCCTTGCCAATCCGGATGCCCTTTATTTCTTTGTCTAGCCTAATCACTCTGGCTAGGACCTCTAGCACAATGTTGAATAAGAGCAGTGATAAAGGGCATTCTTGTCTGGTTCCTGTTCTCAAGAGAAATGCCTTCAGGCTGTCTCCATTTAGAATGATGCTGGCTGTTGGCTTTGTATAAAAAAAATTTTTTTTTAGATGCCCTTTATTAAGTTGAGGAATTTTCCTTCAATTCCTATTTTGCTGAGAGTTTTTATCATGAATGGGTGTTGGACTTTGTCAAAAATGCCTTTTCTGCATCAATTGATAAGATCATATGGTTTTTGTCTTATTTATAGGATGGATTACATTAATGGTTTTTCTAATATTGAACCAACCTTGCATACCTGGTATAAATCCCACTTAGTGATGATGGATTATTTTTTTGATATGTTGTTGAATTCTATTGGCTAGAATTTTTTTGAGGAATTTTGCATCTATGTTCATGAGGGATACAGGTCTGTAATTTTCTTTTTTGTGGTGGCTTTACCTGGTTTTGGTGTCAGGGATATGCTGGCTTCGTAGAATGAGTTAGGTAGTATTCCATCATTTTCTATGCTTTGAAATACCTTTAGTAGTAGTGGTGTTAACTCTTCTCTGAAAGTTTGGTAGAACTCTGCAGTGAAGCTGTCCAAGCCAGGGTTTTTTTTTTTTTTTTTGTTGGGAGTTTTTCGATTACCTTTTCAATCTCTTTTTTTGTTTTGGGTCTATTTAGTTGTTCTACTTCCGATTGTGTTAGTTTAGGTAGGTAGTGTTTTTCTAGGAATTCATCCATTTCTTCTAGGTTTGCGAATTTGTTAGAGTACAATTTTTTGTAACAATCTGATATGATTGTCTTACTTTCAGTTGGGTCTGTTGTGATGTGGCCCATCTCATTTCTTATTTGGGTTATTTGTTTCCTTTCCTGTATTTCTTTAGTCTGTCTGGCCAATGGTTTATCAATTTTGTTAATTTTTTCAAAGAACCAGCTTTTGGCTTTGTTAATTCTTTCAATTGTTTTTCTGTTCTCTTATTCATTTAGTTCAGCTCTAATTTTTATTATTTGTTTTCTTCTGGTGCCTGATGGATTCTTTTGTTGCTCGCTTTCTATTTGTTCAAGTCGTAGGGACAGTTCTCTAATTTTGGCTCTTCCTTCTATATGTATGTGTGCATTTATCGATATAAATTGACCTCTGAGCACTACTTTTGCTGTGTCCCGGAGGTTTTGATAGGAAGCGTTTTCATTCTCGTTGCATTCTATGAATTTCTTTATTCCCTCCTTAATGTCTTCTATAACCCAGTCTTTTTTGAGCAGGGTATTGTTCAGTTTCCAAGGATTTGATTTCTTTTCCCTGATTTTTCTGTTATTGATTTCTACTTTTATGGCCTTGTGGTCTGAGAAGATGCTTTGTAATATTTCGATGTTTTGGATTCTGCAAAGGTTTGTTCTATGGCCTAATGTGTGATCCATTCTAGAGAATGTTCCATGTGCACTAGAAAAAAAAAGTGTACTTTGCAGCTGTTGGGTGGAGTGTTCTGCATAAGTCCATGAGGTTAGGTTTGTTGATTGTAGCAATTAGGTCTTCCGTGTCTCTATTGAGCTTCTTACTAGAAGTCCTATCCTTCCCTGAAAGTGGTGTGTAGAAGTCTCCTACTATAATTGTGGAGGTGTCCATCTCACTTTTCAGTTCTGTTAAAGTTTGTTTTATGTATCTTGCAGCCCTGTCATTGGGTGCATAAATATTTAATATGGTTATATCTTCTGGGCCAATTGTCCCTTTAATCATTATGTAGTGTCCTTCTTTATCCTTTGTGGTGGATTTAACTTTAAAGTCTATTTTGTCAGAAATTAATATTGCTACTCATGCTCTTTTTTGATTGTTGTTTGCTTGAT
Organism: Elephas maximus indicus; assembly: GCF_024166365.1. Classification (NCBI taxonomy): domain Eukaryota; kingdom Metazoa; phylum Chordata; class Mammalia; order Proboscidea; family Elephantidae; genus Elephas; species Elephas maximus. The sequence goes on along the minus strand of NC_064846.1, from coordinate 149,175,922 downwards.
ATATTTTTTTCCATCCTTTGAGTTTTAGTTTGTTTGTGTCTCTAAGTCTAAGGTGTGTCTCTTGTAGGGAGCATATAGACAGATCAAGTTTCTTTATCCAGTCTGAGACTCCCTGTCTTTTTATTGGTGCATTTAGTCCATTTACGTTCAGCGTAATTATAGATAAGTATGAGTTTAGTGCTGTCATTTTGATGCCTTTTTGTGTGTGTTGTTGACAATTTCATTTTTCCACTTACTTTTTTGTGCTGAGACGTTTTTCTTTGTAAACCGTGTGTTTCCTCATTTTCATAGTAGTTGAACTTTTGTTTGCTGAGTCGTTATGTTTTTCTTGGTTTTTATTTTGAATTATGGAATTGTTAGACCTCTTTGTGGTTGCCTTAATATTTACCCCTATTTTTCTAAGTAAAAACCTTACTTGTATCATCCTATATCTCGCTTTCCTCTCCATAAGGAAGATCTGTGCCTCCTGTATTTAGTCCCTCTTTTTGCTTATTGTGATCTTTTACATAATGACTTCAATGATTCCCTGTTTTGAGCATTTTTTTTGTTTTTTTAAAATTAATCTTAATTTGTTTTTGTGATTTCCGTATTTGAGTTGATATCAGAATGTTCTGTTCTGTGCCCTTGTGTTGTGCTAGTATCTGATATTATTGATTTTCTGACCAAACAGTTTCCTTTTGTAATTCTTGTAGCTTTGGTTTGGTGTTTGCAAATTCTCTAAGCTTGTGTTTATCTGTAAATGTTTTAATTTCACCTTCATATTTGAGAGAGAGTTTTGCTGGGTATATGATCCTTGGCTGGCAGTTTTTCTCCTTCAGTGCTCTATATATGTCATCCCATTGCCTTCTTGACTGCATGGTTTCTGCTGAGTAGTCTGAACTTATTCTTATTGATTCTCCTTTGTAGGAGACTTTTCTTTTCTCCCTGGCTGCTTTTAAAATTTTCTCTTTATCTTTGGTTTTGGCAAGTTTGATGATAATATGCCTTGGTGATTTTCTTTTTGGATCAGTCTTGTATGAGGTTCGATGAGCATTTGGATAGATATCCTTTCAGCTTTCATGATGCCAGGGAAGTTTTCTGCCAACAGATCTTCAACTATTCTCTCTGTATTTTCTGTTATCCCTCTCTGTTCTGGAACTCCAATCACACGCAAGTTATTCTTCTTGATAGAGTCCCACATGATTCTTAGGGTTTCTTTCTTTATTTTTTTTTATTCTTTTATCTGATTTTTCTTCAACTGTATTGGTGTCAATTGACTTATCCTCCAGCTCCCCCACTCTGCATTCCAATTGCTCTATTCTGCTCCTCTGACTTCATATTGCGTTGTCTAATTCTGTAATTTTACTGTTAATCTTTTGGATTTCTGAATGCTGTCTCTCTGTGGATTCTTGCAGCTTATTAATTTTCCACCATATTCTTGAATAATCTTTTTGATTTATTCAACTGCTTTATCAGTGTGTTCCTTGGCTTTTTCTGTAGATTGCCTTATTTCATTTCTGAGGTCATCCCTGATGTCTTGAAGCATTCTGTATATTATTTTTTTGTATTCTGCATCTGGCAATTCCAGGATCATATCCTCATTTGGGAAAGATTTTGATTCTTTAATTTGGGGAGCTGTAGAAACAATCATGGTCTGCTTCTTTATGTGGTTTGATATCGACTGCTGTCTCTGAGCCATCTATAAGATATTGTAATGATTTATTTTGTATTTGCTCACTGAGTCTTTTCTTGTTTTGTTTTCTTTCAATATACACAGATGGGGTACTAGATTGTGCTGTCTTGATTTTTGTAACCTTTGAATCCCTTATGTCCTATTACCAGCTGGTTTGGGCTGTTACCAGATATTTAAGCCTAAGAGTCCATTCACTATTCTTGAATAGAATCAGCTTAGGTGTTCTGATTTTGGGCCACCACATGTGTGCTGTAGACTGTCGCCTATTAACTTAGAGTAGTAGTGGTGATAGGTGTGTGCACCAGATTCTAGTAGCAGCAGGGGGTCACACTCCGGGTGGGGGGCAGGATGCTGACAGCCTTCCCCTATGTGCCGGGGAGGTAGGTGTGTCTCTATTCCTAAAGCACTTTGGTGGGTGGGCTCTGCAGCTGTACCTTAGGCACCCAATGCATGTACCTCTAAAGACTGGTAGGTGTCAGTATTCTCAGACCCCTTTGGCAGGTGGCTAGGTGGTTTGGGTGGAGCTTCAGCCCTCCGTTCCCTGTTGTGGATCAGTGAGGGCTCTGTTTAATAGGTAGAGATACCAGACTTGGAAAACTTGTCTTTCCAGTGATCCCCTAAAACAATTACAGTCAGATCTCTATCAGAATTGCCTTTACATTATAATAGCCACCTTGTTCCCTGTAGCGATGAAAGCCAAAGACTGTGGATCTCATATGCTTGCCTGGAGCTGGTTCTGTATTTTTATTCCAATTCAGGGAAGTCAGGGAAGGATTTTCCATCCCTGGGTTTTTAGTAGCTGCTTCTCTTTTTTTTTTTCTCTCAGACCAGAAGAATGGGTTAGGAAAAGAAAAAAAAAAACCGCAGAGCACTTCGCTCCCTGGCCCAGGAAATTCCAATGTTAATGAAACCATCTGGGGCAGGGAGGGGAGGGATCAGATAGATAGAAGAGAGTAGCACCCAGCAATATAGACAAAATTACTTGTGTTGCTTGGTGATGACTGTTTTATCTGAGGCCTGTAGCCTGTGTGTGCTGGCTGGGTCAAGATTGCCCCCGAGGGTCAGGCCTTTGTCCTGTGCTTGTGCTGTCTCAGAAGCCATGGTCAGATCCTCCGCCCCCAGTCCAAAGTCCAGTGCCAAGGTTCCCTGGCTGGGAGGCCGCATTCCAGGCTCCAAAACCAGTCGCTGCCTCCCGGTGACTTCTCTTCCTGTCAGCAGCATCATTGCACTGCCTGCATGCACTGGCTGGGCTTCCCCCGAGGTCACTTCAGGGGGCTAGGGCTGCGTCCCATGCTTGCATCGTCTCAGGAAGCTGTGCTGAGCTCCTCTGTGCCCAGTCCAAAGCCCGGCGCCAAGTTTTTCTGACTGGGACGCTGGCTCCAGGCTCCGAAAACAGTCGCTCCTTCCCCGTGGTTGCTTGTTCTCTCGTTAGCCACGTCAGTGTGCAGCCTGCTTGCGCTGGCTGACTCTCTACCAAGGTTACCCCAGGGGGCTAGGGGTTAGGGCTGTGCCCTCTGCCTGCCCCACTTCAGCAAGCTGCAATCAACCCCGCCACTTGGCACCAGGGAACTGCGAGGGCTCAAGGCTGTGGCACAGGTCGCCGGTTCCAGAGGTTGTCACTGCTTCAGGGCGCAGCTTTTCACTCCCCTGTCACTCAGGTCAACTCTTTAGATCTGTATTTGATGGTCAGGGTTTGTAGATTGTGATGTATGTGATCGGTTCACTTGTTTTTCCAAGTCTTTGTTGCAAGAGGGATCTGAGGTAGCTTCTACCTAGTTGGCCATCTTGGCCCCGCCTCCTGGATGGACATTTATGTCCTCATTTAGACTTAGTTGGTGTTTTTACCAGTTTTTCACTCACCATCTTCATTCTGGTTATGCCTTTGTCCTTTTTTTTTTTTTACCATTGATTAGTTAACAACTCCATGTTTTTCTAAACTTAGCTGAAGCATTACCTCCTATGAGAAGGCTTAGACACAGTACTTTCTCCCCCATCCTCATACCCTTCAAATTATATGTGTCTCTTCAGCCAGCCCATAACATGTTCTTCAAACACCCACAACATATCCCATTATAATAGATGATTTATTTGTGTGTCTTTGCCACTAGACTGTGAGAACCTTGAGAATAGGAACTTCATTTTATTCTCTATTATGTGTCTCTAGCACAAGGTAGGCACTCCATAATTCCTGGAAGAAGGAATTGAAAAAAAAAAATGATGTCTCCAGATCTTAATACTGGGCAATTACAAAAACACCGCCATGCATCATTCTTGAAAACAGGCCACATTGGAATAAATTACTACTAAAATCAGAATCAAAATTCTGTAGGACCTTTGACAATTAAAAAATACACTCCTACTTCAGTGTATTTTTCACTATACCATGGTGTCTAGGATTCAAGATACATTAAAAAAAAAGATAATTACACTTGTTACATCACTTTCCAAGTTGCTTTATTGGCAAGTTATTCTAAATCATTTAATAATAGTAATGTGTTTTGTTTGCATGTCTCTTTACAGAGACACTTATTTTAGGCAAATATTCTAATACCCCTGTATGAAAGGTGTAGCAAAATACTCATTATCATCTTATACATAGAAATGTCGAGACTAAAAAAGAAACCAAAAGCACAGTTCTTGATCTCCTAAAGGTGATAAATATCTGTTACGGGTAAGTCCAAACTTACTAGTCAAAACACTGGGAAGTTTATGAACTAGTTTTTAGTTTTTGCCTTTACTAAGGGAAAGAAATGTAAGAAGTAGATAAATGAAAGCTTAGAAGGCTTTGTAACGACTTTTGAACCTTAGATTCCTGGCTAATTTTACATCCTGTGCAGCGAGTTTTTTGTTATATTTTTGGTTAAAACCAAATCTTTATTGCTACTAATAGATTTAGCATTTTAACTTTAAATTAAATACATTAAATCAAATGATAAAGGTGTTATGGCTACTTAAATTATTTGATTAACAGAAGTCATGATAGAATTTTTTTTTCTGTATCAAAAGTCTAAAAGCCATTAATACACAGCAAGGTTTTCTTTTAAAAGATTATGCAAAATTAAAAACACTACTGCAATTTTATTCATGTAACTGTAATTATTGTTATAGCTTACAATTTGCAGCAAATCTTTTTCATTTTTTTGGAGAAATTTGATCATACATGAATATTTTATTATATTCATGGCTTATTCTTATTTTTAGGTGAGATAATGGTTTTATGGAGCCCTGATGGCATACTGGTTAAGAGCTCGGCTGCTAACCAAAAGGTCAGCAGTTCAAATCCAGCAGCTGCTCCTTGGTAAACCCTATGGGACAGTTGTACTCTGTCCTATATGGTTGCCATAAGTCAGAACCTATTCAATGACACCTAACAACAACAATAATATTTTTTAAAAAATCCCTAATAATTCAAAGTATAAGCTGAAATAGTTTATGGGTAAAAGATATACATATGGGAGTTGTATCAAAATAATATGGGGGGGGGTTGAGAGGGGGTGGAGAGGAAACAAGATAGACCATAGATAATGGGTCCAAAAGTCCATCTTATTCCGGTCTCTATTTTTGTATATGTTTGGACTTTTCCATAGTAAAGAGTTAAAATATTTTGTATTTTTGCTTTTTTGATATTAGTTCTTTTGGCAAGAAAGAAATTCAAATGGATCAGCAATAGTTTGAATTTTGAATTTTAAAGCTTCTACCAGGGGGACTGAATATAAATATTTCACTAGGTGGTGGGTGTTAAAGAGCTTTGTAAACCAGATTGAGTGTAATCATAATTTCACTGGAATCTTAACATACTCTTATTTGTAGAACAAAAAAGTACAACTGGCTGTTTAGAAGAAAATCAAAGATTGTTAGAAGACGGAATACAAGATAAACAGTATATCAAAGTATTAAAGAAAACAGAAAGGAGACACCGGTCCTTCTAAGTAATGTTATTGTTTATTAGGTGTTATCGAGTCAGTTCTGATTCATAGTGACCTAATTTACAACAGAACGAAATGGTGCCTGGTTGTGCACCATCCTCACAATCGTTGTGTTTGGGCCAGTTGTTGCAGCCGCTATCGCAGTCCATCTCATTCCTCTTTTTCACTGACCTTCTACTTTACTAAGTATGATGTCCTTCTCCAGGGACTGGTCTCTCCTGTTAACATATCCAAACTATGCGAGACAAAGTCTCACCATCCTCACTTCTAAAGAACATTCTGGCTGTACTTCTTCCAAGACAGATTTGTTTGTTCTTCTGGCAGTCCATGATATATTCAATATTCTTCACCACCCACCTGAGTGTGTATGTGTGTGTGTGTGTATAAAGCGTGCAGTAAGTTAAAAAAATATGTAACATTGTTGAATGGAAAGAAAGAAACATCAGACACAGCTATGGACTAGAATAATGAGTACCCAAGAGAAACAAGTTTAATGTGTTGCAAATGTATCACATTATAAATATTTTATTTCAAATAATTGCAAAAAATGGCTTATTTTTAAAATGACATTTAAATAAATGTTACCATTTTGGAATGAAAAAAGTTAGATCCCTACTATGTAGCATACACCAAAGTTATCTTTAGATGGATTAAATATATAAGTTAAAAATGGAAACTACCGAAGTGCTAGAGAAATTGAGATAAATATTGATATGACACTGGAATGGAAAAATGCTTTTAAAAAGTAGAACCATATAGTAAGAAAGACATACTGGAAAAGACTAATAGAGTTGACTATTTATATAAAGCAATGATAGACTAATTTCAAGGGCAAATAACAAACTTAAAAAAACATAGTTCTAACATATAAGAGTCAAGGGTTAATATCTAGACTACATAAATGTAACCATAGCCCATAGAGTTTCCAAGGAGCACCTGGTGGATTTGAACTGCTGACCTTTTGGATAGCAGCTGTAACACTTAACCACTATGCCACCAGGGTTTCCATGGTAAATAAAGGACAGGAATAATCAATTCACAAAAGAAGAGAAACAAATCACCAGCACACATTTGGAAAAAAAAAAAAACTCAGTAATAAATCAAATAAACGTAACTTAGAACATATGTGTATTTCTTTTATTTTGAACTAATTTTAGAATTATAGAAAATTGCAAAAATACTACAGACTTCCTGTGTACACCTCTGCAAGCTTCCCTGAATGTTAACATCTTCCGCAACTACAGTACAATTACCAAAACCAGGAAATTATCATTAGTATAATACTAAATGGAGAAAAGATTGAAGTTGTCAAGGATTTCATTTTACTTGGATCCACAATCAACAGCCATGGAAGCAGCAGTCAAGAAATCAAAAGACACATCGCATTGGGCAAATCTGCTGCAAAGGACCTCTTCAAAGTGTTGAAGAGCAAAGATGTCACCCTGAAGACTAAGGTGCACCTGATCCAAGCCATGGTATTTTCAATCACATCATATGAATGTGAAAGCTGGACAATGAATAAGGAAGATCGAAGAAGAGTTGACACCTGTGAATTGTGGTGTTGGTGAAGAATATTGAATATACCACGGACTGCCAAAAGAACGAACAAATCTGTCTTGGAAGAAATATGACCAGAATGCTCCTTAGAAGCAAGGATGTCGGGACTGCATCTTACATACTTTGGACATGTTGTCAGGAGGGATCAGTCCCTGGAGAAGGACATCATGCTAGGCAGAGTAGAGGGTCAGTGGAAAAGGGGAAGACCCTCAACGAGGTGGATTGACACAGTGGCTGCAACAATGAGCTCAAGCATAACAATGATCGTGAGGATGGCTCCGGAGCGGGCAGTGTTTCGTTCTGTCGTGCATAGGGTCGCTATGAGTTGAAACCGGCTCAACGGCACCTAACAACAACAAACAATACTAAGGCGGCATACTGGTTAAGAGCTCGGCTGCTAATCAAAAAGTCGGCAGTACAAATATACCAGCTGCTCCTTGGAAAGCGTATGGGGCAGTTCTACTCCGTCCTATAGGGTTGCTATGAGTCGGAATCTACTCAATGGCAACGGCTTTGGTTTTTGTTTTTTTGGTATAATAGTAATTAAACTGAAGATAATATTCAAATTTCACCAAATTTTCCACTAATGTCCTTTTTCTGTTCATGGATCTTATCCAGCCTCCTAGATTGTATTTAGTTGTTATTTCTCTCTGAGATCTTTGGTTTCCTCATTCTTTCCAGGTCTTCCATGACCTTGACACTTATGAAAAGAACTTCTCAGCTATTTTGTAGACGCCACTTCATTTTAGATTTCTCTGATATTAACTTGCTATTAGAATGACACCAAGCATTTTTGGCAGGAAAACCAGAGGAGTGATGTTAAGTCCTTTTCAGTGCTTCATATCAAGGTCTTTATGATGTCAAGGCATCTTATTAATCTGATCACATGGTAAAAGTGGTGTCTGCTGAGTTTCTTCACTGTAAAGTTACTATCTTACACTTTTTAGTGTCAAATCATCCATCTACTGGGAAAAATACTTTGAGACTACATAAATATCCTGTTTCGACTCAAATTTCAACCATTAATTTTACATCTGTCAGTGGCTCTTTTCTGCTATAGAATTATTACTACCTTAATTAACTGGAATTCTTCCGTAAGGAAAGGCTGACACTTCTCCGCATTTATTTACTTAAAAAAAATTATGGTGAAACTATATAAAATACACACCTGCTCAACAATTTCTACCTGTACAATTCAGTAACACTGATTACATTCTTTAAATTTTGCAACCACTCTCGCTATCCTTTTCCAAATCAACCCACTATCATTAACATAACTAAATGTCACATACTTAAAAACTCTCTTTCCCCTTCCCTCCCACCCCCAGCAACCACTAATCCTTGGTTTCTATATATTTGTTTATTCACATAAGTGAGATCATACAATATTTGTCCCTTTGCAATTGACTTATTTAGCTCAGAATGATGTTTTCAAGGTTCATCCATGTTGTGGCCGACATTAGGACTTCATTATTCTTTATGGCTGAGTAGTATTCTATTGTGCATATACGTCAAATTTTGTTTATCTGTTCATTTGTTGATCGACATTTATGTTGTTTCCAACTTTTGGCTATTGAGAAAAGTGCTGCAATGAACATTGGTGTAGTTTTTTACTTTTTTGATTATGTATTTATGTCAGTATGCAACATATCATTTTATACTATCAAGTGGGAAAAGATAACAAAGAATAACTACAGTGTTGATGAAGATACAGAGTAGTAGACACTTTAATACGGTCATGTGTTGCTTAATGTCCATGATAAAACCCAGTCCAAACCCACTGCCATCGAGTCGAATCCAACTCATAGCGACCCTATCGGACAGAGTAGAACTGCCCCATAGAGTTTCCAAGGAACACCTGGCGGATTTGAACTGCTGACCTGTCCACGATAGGTTCTGTGAATTATGACACTATGTGGCTTGGACATTGTGAAAACACCATATTATATACTTAGCAATGATATATGGGATACCTTTTGTTTCACTTCCAAATCAATCCTTCTCCTTTGCCTCTTGCTGCTGCTATCACTAGCACTGGTTTTGCTGTATTTCAAAGCCACGATGCACTTCACGGTAATATTTTTGAAAGAAAATTAAACAGATAACGATACAACACTCTAGATATGTGTGATACATGAGATTGGACGCTGCTGCCTATAAAAAAAATTTTTTTTCTATGAGTTGAAGTAAACGCTGTTACACGGTAAACTTTTTATTTGTACGTAGGGAACGTTCACGTTAAAATAATGATAGAAAGTATAGTACAGTACCTACCTAAGCCAGTAACATAGGCGTTTATTATGATTATCAAGACATATGTGTTATAGGTTATATATACACTGTACTATAATACGCCTGGCAGCACAATTGCTTTGTATATGAGTTGTGAGATACACATGTTACATAGGGGAAGGCTGTTGCGTTTGCTGTCTGGTTGTGTCCACTATGTCCCGTTCTCCAGTTGGGATTTCTAGACTCTAGTATAACCTTGGAAACCCTGGTGGCATAGTGGTTAAGAACTATGGCTGCTAGCCAAAAGGTCAGCAGTTCCAATCGACCAGGAGCTTCTTGGGAACTCTATGGGGCAGTTCGACTCTGTCCTATAGGGTTGCAATGAGTAGGAATCGACTCAACAGCAATGGATTTTTGGTTATTGTAAGCTTATCAGACCACAAACATCTATGTGGTTTGACATTGCTCAAACAGACGTTGTGTGACGCATTACTGTACACTGGTAGTGGGAGTTTAAATTGGTACAGTCTTTAAGAAAACCAAATGGATATATCAGCTAGGCTCCCTCATTCTTTTAGGGCACTCTTTTACAAATCATCACCATAGCATAGACACTTTAATTCTCAAAATCATAAATGACTACATATTATAATTTTTAATGGCTGTTCCTAAATATTTGAACTACTAATATTAAATCCAAGAATGACAAAATGGCTCACTGTGAAAATTCTAATCTTTGTTGTAATGGATATTTCATATTTAAATGATAGGTTTTTGTTTTAACAATTCCAACTACAACTCCTGTTTCTGTCCTTGATTGCCTTCTGTAGAAATTCCCCCAACTGCTAGGCCAAATTTCTTACCCAGACTCAGGGACTTTCGTCGCCTATCCAGCAGGGCATTGTCGCTGCCAAATTGGCATCAACTCTCTTATTAGCTTCAAGAAGACTTGAGACAGAAGCTGTCAACACTTCCTCTTTGGCATCTAAGTGGTTGTGAAAGATGATCACAATTTCTCTGGTTATATTTGAAGAAAATCATGTTTAGTTAAAGAACACATACTGTTTTTTCCCGTCCTGTTTTTACACAGTGTTTCACAAATATCATAATAATGGTTACTTACTTCCTTATTCTCTTCACCTGTAACTTAAAGAAGGACTTCTTCCAAAATTGAGAGAGGGGGTCAAAACACTGATTAGACAATTTGAAATATTTAAGAATCTGTTGCCAATCAGAAAGGAACCTGGGGTGTGCAATGGTTAAGTGCTCAGGAGCTAACTGAAAGGTTGGTGGTTCAAGCCCACCCAGTGGCTCCTTGGTAGAAAGACCTGTCAATCTGCTCCCATAAAAATCACAGTCTAGAAAAGCCTATGGGGACAGCTCTGCTCTGTCGCATGGGGTCACCATGTGTCAAAATCGATTCCACTGCACCTAACAACAACAGCGATCAGAATTTAATTCACAACAAGCAGAGCAACTGAAGCTATTTCCAGCCATCAGTACACAAATAGAAAGCAAAAAGCTCACAATTCTCTTGTGTTTAATGACAAGTTATTTAAAAGTTTGTTTCTAATTCTGGGTTTTCTTAATCTCTTAATTACTGCTAGAAAAAATAGCCAAGGTTGGAAAATCCTTTTAATCAAAGTCTAGTGTATTAAATTTCAGAGTCCATATAGGTAGGAACATAGCAATCATTAACTGTATGTGTGTTTTTAAATTTCTCATTCTGTCTTTGAATAAGCAGTGGGAATTAATGACCCTCTTAGCTTTCTCACCTGCAAAAATTTGAATGCACTCATCTACTTCATCAAAGTTTGATTAAAGGTGAATATCTTTATGGCAATTGGCCAAACCCTACTCATAAAAGGCTGGTTTCCTTTCATGTTGTTTGGTGCTGTCCAGTTGGTTCTGACTCATAGCTACCATATGTACAACACAAGGAAACACCGCCCAGTCCTGCATCATCCTCACAATCATTGCTATGCTTGAGCCCATTGTGGCAGCCACTGTGTCAATCCATCTTGTTGAGGGTCTTCCTCTTTTTCACTTACCCTCTGCCCTACCAAGCATGATGTCCCTTTCTAGGGACTGGTCCATCCTGATAACACGTCCAAAGTACATGAGAAGAAGTCTTACCATCCTCGCTTCCAAGGAGCATCCTGGCTGTACTTCTTCCAAGACAGATTTGTTCATTCTTCTGGCAGTCCTTAGTATATTCGATATTCATTGCCAAAACCATAATTCAAAGACATCAATTCTTCTGCTGTTTTCCTTATTCATTGTCCAGCATTCCCATGCATATAAGTCGATTAAAAATACAATAGCTTGGATCAAGTACACCTTAGTCTTCAAGGTGACATCTTTGCTTTTCAACACTTTAAAGAGGTCTTTTGCAGCAGATTCGCCCAATGCAACATATACTTTGATGTATTGACTGCTGCTTCCATGGACATTGATTGTGGATCTGAGCAAAACGAAACCCTTGACAACTTCAGTATTTTCTCCGTTTAACATGATGTTGATTATTGGTCCAGTTGTGAGGGTTCTTTAGGAAGTGTTTTCTCAAAAGTGAGGTGTAATCCGTTACTGAAGGCTGTAGTCTTTGATCTTCATCAGTAAGTGCTTCAAGTCTTCTTAGCTTTCAGCAAGCAAGGTTGTGTCACATGCATATCTGAGGTTATTAATAAGTCCTCCTCCAATCCTGATGCCTCGTTCTTCTTATAGTCCAGACTCTCGGATTTATTTGCTAAGCATATAGATTGAACAAATATGGTGAAAAAAATACAAACCTGATGCACACCTTTCCTGACTTTAGATCATGCAGTATCCCCTTCTTCTGTTCGAACAAAGGCCTCTGTCTACGTACAGGTTCCTCATGAGCACAATTTTAAGTGTTCTGGAATTCCCATTCTTTGCAATGTTACCCACAATTTTTTATGATACACACAGTTGAATGCCTTTGCATAGTTAATAAAACATAGGTAAACATCTTTTTCTGCTTTCAGCCAAGACCCACCTGAGATCAGCAATGATATCCCTTGTTCCACATCCTCTTCTGAATCGGGTTTGAATTTCTGGCAGTTCCCTGTTGATTCACTGCTTCAACTGTTTTTGAATTATCTTCAGTATAATTTTACTTACATGTGATATTAATGATATTGTTGGATAATTTTTGCATTCTGTTGGATCACCTTTCTTTATAATGGGCACAAATAGTAATATTATCCAGTTGGTTGGCCAGGTAGCTGTTTTCCAAATTTCTTGGCATAGATGAGTGAGTACCTCCAGTACGGCATGTGTTTTTTCAGGCATCTCAATTGGTATTCTGTCAATTCCTGGAGCCTTGTTTTTCACCAATACCTTCAGTGCAGCTTGAGGTTCTTCCTTCAGTACCACTGGGTCTTGATCATATGCTACCTCCTGACATGACTGGGGAAACCCTGGTGACAAAGTAGTTAAGTGCTACGGCTGCTAACCAAAAGGTCAGCAATTCGAATCTACCAGGCACTCCTTGAAAACTGTATGTGGCAGTTCTACTCTGCCCTATAGGGTCACTATGAGTCGGAATTGGCTCGACAGCAGCAGGTTTTTTTTTTTTTTTTTTTGACATGATTGGATGTTGACCAGTTGTTTTTGGTATGATGAATGTGTATTCCTTCCATCTTCTTTTGATGCTTTCTGTGTTGTTCAATATTTTACTCATAGAATCCTTCAAAATTGCAACTCAAGGCTTAAATTTTTCCTTCAGTTCTTTCAGTTTGGGAAATGCTGAATGTGTTCTTCCCTTTTAGTTTTCTAACTCCAGGTCATTGCACATTTTATTATAATACTTTACTTTGTCTCCTAGAACTGCCCTTTGAAATCTTCTGTTCAGCTCTTTTACTTCCTCACTTTCTCACTTCCACTTTAACTTCTGTACTTCCAAAGCAAGTTTCAGAGTCTCTTCTGACATTCATTTTGGTATTTTCTTTCTTTAATGTATTTTTAATGACTTTTTGCTTTCTTCATGCGTGATATCTTTGATGCCATCCTACAACTCATCTGGTCTTTGGTCATTAGTGTCCCATGCATCAAATCTATTCTTGAGATGGTCTCCAAATTCATGTGGATTATAGTCAGGTTCATACTTTGGCTCTCATGGACTTGCTTTAATTTTCTTCGGCTTCAACTTAAACTTGCATAAGAGCAATCGATGATCTGTTCTGCAGTCAACCCCTGATCTTGCTCTGTCAGATGATATTGAACTTTTCCATCATCTCTTTCCACAGATATAGTCGATTTGATTCTTGTGTTTTCCATCTGGTGAAGTCCGTGTGTATAGTCGCTGTTTATGTTGTTGAAAAAAAGGTATTTGCACTGAATAAGTCGTTGATCTTGCAAAATTCCATCATGTGATCTTCCATGTCATTTCTATCATGAAAACTATGTTTTCCAACTACAAATTGTTCTTCTTTGTTTCCAACTTTCACATTCTAATCACACTGCTGGTATTTAAAATACTAGTGGCATAGCTTCCAGCATCACAGCCACATCCAAGCCACCCCACTATGGCAAACTGACAACAAATGGCCAGAGGCATTGTGGGCTGGTTTTCTATAAGATATTAATAAGAATGCCTTGCTAAAACAGTTCTAGGGTCAGATAATTTTAGGAAAAACCAGAATCAATACAAGCAGATTTAGTGAATGTCACTCTATGACTTCTCAAAACCTTTATTTTACCTTCTGAATTTTTTATGTGTATTCTAAATCTCCAAGAGGTGTTCACAGTATCCAGCAAGTCTTACAAGTGTTTGAACACAGAACCCTTTTTGCACATAATACCTATTAATATCTATTGGAGAACATGCATTACACGGAATATAATTCTGAAACTGCTGCTGTAAGGCCTTCTAGAATATGAAACATGAAAAGCTGTATATCATTTTATAATAACTGTTGCTATTAAGTCATCTAGGTAATATTTACTGAGGACATTCCCTCAAAGGCACCATGCTGAATGGCTCGGTAACTAGAATTCTGTTCTACTTCATCTTTATACTATGTCTCAGATCAGATGCTTCAGGTATGAACACAAATAATTTTGACCAGTTAAAAGGAATTTCATGCAGGCCAAAAGAGGTGTTATATGTTTGATTAATTAAAAAGGTAGTTCTGTTGCCTAATTTCCTTATTTAACACTGTATATTGTGGTTATTAAACAATTTCTGAATTCCTTTCCATAAGGTTCAGTTTAATATGTTTTGATTATTGTCAGTTTTTAAATTTTTTACATGGGCAAGTTTGGTCCCCAGGCAAAGTTCTCTTCTCTTTTAAACTTGTTTCTCACTTCTTATGAGTTTCTTTCATGTGAGTTAAACCCTATACTAGAAATGCAGTTATGTAAAATATTTAGAAAATATAACCAATCCCCTTCTCTAATTTGAGAATCAATTTTCCTCGGAATCAACTAGCAATTTCCATGGTCTGCAAAGTAGTTACCACGTTTTTCTAATTATTTCATATGTGTTCAAAAGGCAGGCTAATGTTTCACATTATAATAGTATGGAACTTTGGCTGCAAGGAAGAGGTGTTTAGAAATTAACTTTGATAAAAATGTTTTTCTTGAGCATATATGAGGTACAAGGGCCCAGCCTTTCTAAGCCAGGGATGTGCATCACTTGTCAGGGAGAGCTAGAAATCATAAAAAAAAAAAAATAGCCCTGACTTATTCTTATATGCTCATATTACCATAGCTCTGACCCCATCCTCATTGCTCAGATATCTCCGACACTTTCCATTAAACAGACAGATTGGGTCAGTGATTCAATATGGAACAGCTGTGATACACAGGGTTTCAAATCAAGATATGGTAGGAAGACAGTTGGCCTCCTAGTGACCTGGCTTCCCTTTGGCTTATGCACAAATCCAACCCAAGTCCAGTGGAGGACAACTTGTCAGATGCCTTCTCACATTCAACGAGATCCAGCCAGAACTGCTATTCAAAAAGATTTTCACATGATACCTTTTTCCTCAATGGAGACAATGTTTCAGGTACTTTGACCCAAATTCTCATAAAAAGACCAGACTTGATGGTCTGACTGAGACTAGAAGGACCCTGGTGGTCATGGCCCCCAGACCTGCTGTTGACCCAGGACAGGAACCATTCCCGAAGCCAACTCTTCAGATAGGGATTGGACTGGACAATGGGTTGGAGAGGGATGCTGGTGAGGAGTGAGCTTCTTGGATTATCTCTTGCCTGGAGGGAAGATGAAAGGGTAGAGGGGTTAGAAGCTAGCGAAATGGACACGAAAAGAGAGAGTGGAGGGAGAGAGTGGGCTGTCTCATTAAGGGGGAGAGTAATTGGGAGTATGTAGCAAGGTGTATATAAGTTTTTGTGTAAGAGACTGACTTGATTTGTAGACTTTCACTTAAAGCACAATAAAAATTATAAAAAAATACAAATATATAAAAAAAATGTTTCAGGCACTTTGAGACTTCATGGCCTGTCAAATACACACATGATGAAGTAATGCAGGTGAGAGATTCTGCTGACAACTGATGGAAAGTAACATTTAAATCTACAGCTTGACCTTGGTGGTCAGCATGAGAGAACTGTAGATTAAAACCTTTATGTTTTTATATTTACTATATTTACTATCGTATATTGTAATTCACTAAGTTTGGCCTCATAAATACAGGTAAATGTCTGCATTTAGAAAACATATTTTGGATATATATCATTAACAAATGGTAAACTACATATATGGTCATTTAAATTTTTTTACAAATAATAACCTTGTTATTGTTGTTAGCTGCCATCAAGTTGATTCCCACTCATGGTGACCCCATGTGTGGTGAGTATAAGTGCTCCATGGGGTTTTCAAGACTGTGACCTTTCAGAAGCAGATTGCCAGGCCTGTGTTCCAAGGTGCTTCTTGGTGGGTTCAAACAGCTGACTTTTCAGCTAGTAGTCCAGCAATTAACCATTTGCACCACCTGGGAATCCTACAAATGGTAACAAAACATTAAAAAGTATATGCATGCAATAACTGTGTGTTTGTCTTTAAATTAATGGTTCTTAATATTGTTTTCATTTTTAACACTGTCCCTAGGACCCAGCACATGTTTATGTGTAATACTCTCTTTCAATACCTTATGCTTCTGGGATGGGAGCCATTGGCATCAGTCTTCATAAATGGGGGAGAAGGGGACAGAATTTGAAAATATATTGGCAAGGCTTTTTTCAGAGTAGAGTTGACTTATCTGACATAGTCAAGACCAATACTTGTTAAAACAGAAAATCACAAAACTAGATTGCCCCAAAACCAAACCCACTGCCACCAAATAAATTCTGACTCATAATGACCCTATAGGACAGAGTAGAACTGCCCCATAGGGTTTCCAAGGCTGCAATCTTTACGGAAGCAGACTGCCACATCTTTCTCCCATGGAGCCACTGGTGGGTTCAAACCACTGACCTTTCTGTTAGCTGCCGAGCACTTAACCACTGTATTTCCAGGGCTCCTAAACTAGATTACAAACTTGAAGTAAACATCTTTATTAATAAGAAATAAAATACAAGTACATCCATCTCTTAATCTTGTCATGTAGGGTCCAGATCTTTTCCTTAAATATTGTTTTCCTTCTTGAGATTCTAAGTCTTTCTTATGCAAACCTTATTCTCAAGGCATCTTCTACAGCTACCAATTTCAATTTTTGAAAATGGAGTAAGAACATAAAGGTAATTGTAAAGCAATAGGAGCACCAAATTCTTCTGGATGTTGTATTCATCCTCAGTTTTTAAGAGTTGATTCATCCACACCTAATTTAACAGTTGGTTTTATTGACTCTCTTTAATTCAGTCTTTCCAAAACTTTCAACTTAGTTTTTCTAAAGACAATCATTACTTGTCTTTTTGGCACTCACATGTCATGCTTTTGCATACTTTGTAATTATATTACATAATTACAGTATCAAGTAAACTAGTAAAAGCAGGTTTTGGAACGAACGCACCTGACTCTTGGTATATAGACAACTCAACTGATCAAGGCAGCATTCTTGCAGGAAGTAAGCAGAGTGCAGAGGAATCAGAGAGGTCCTCTAATCCAGCAAGTCCCTTTTTTTAAAAAGCTTCTGATCTCAAAAACTCCTTCCAATAGTTCCTGATAAGTCTTTCTTAGGGAAGCTGCCCTCTGCCGTGCTTTTGTAGTCACCCTCTTCCTTGACAATTTTCACTTTAAATCAGGCACTACTGTCTGTTGAATCCTACCTTCTTCCTGAATGAATTAATTCCTGCTTCCTGTAAAAACAGATTCCATGGATATTTTTAACTCTCTGATGAGTCCTATGTATTAAGAAGGAGGGTCATTTCCTGGTTTGCCTAAGTTTACGAGCCCAACATGGCCCAGGCAAGAACAAGGAAAAAAACTCCTATCAGCGTTGTTTCTCTACTTTGCCCCCTGCCCTGAGCTAGCTTGTCAATGGTATAAGTCACCCAGTCTATTACAGAACGTTTTCAGAGGTTGCAACCCAACTTAAGCAGAATGAACTATTAACATCCTGAATGTAGTAGAATTTAAGGAGGCCCCAGAAATAAGGTCCTTATTAAAATTAAAAAAAAAAAAAAACCTTTAAACAAAAAAAATTTGGGGGGGCCTTTGAAAGGGCACTGCTCAAAGAGCAAATCAAGAGATTGAAGTTACCAGGTCTAGCATACCTCAGGAGGCATCCTTCCACCGTACCCTGCATAGTAACAGCCAGGGAATAAAACCACTATTCCCCAGTCTAAGTGTGTATCAAAATATGTTTTGTTTTTAATACTGGTATCTGGATCCTCTCTTACTGTTACCAGATTGGAATCTTCCAGAGCAGGAGCCTAGATTATGGAATTATTATTATTTAATTAGGGATTATTCCGATGTTCAGCCAAGTGTGAAAAATTGCTGGAATAAATGTATGAAACATATTTGTATTTTAGGGGAAAGTGAATTACTAAATGATAAATGTTTTCCTCCTTACATATGGACATGGCTTTCAGTCTAGGATAGCGTCTATCTTGGCAAACATAGTCACTGCAGAAACTTTGAAAAACATACCTTCTGATGTAAATCTGCTTGGAGAAAAAAGTGGCCCGCTCAATGAATGGGTGCCAGACAGCCATCCTCTCTTCCAAGTTTCTTAGCTGTTTCCTCTGGACCCAAGGGAGTGTTCTTGCTTAAAACACCTGCCTCTCAAAAAACTTAATGTGCATAATAATCACCTGGAGAGGTTGTTAAATGTAGATACTGAGTTGCTAGGTCTGGGGTGGGGCCTGAGATTCTGCATTTCTAACAGAAGCTCATTGAGGAAACATAGGAACGCAATTACCACTAAAGTTCAGTCCAAAAATCACACTTCACCCTAACGGAGGAAAAGTCCTATTGCAGTAGAAATGCTATACATCAATGATAACAGATTGAGAAAAAAGCAAAATGCTGCTGATGATGCTGCTGGTCCAGGGACCATGCTGCATAACCAGGGTTTAAGCACCATTAATCCATGAGTTTTCACCAGCTGCGAATTCTTGGCAGTCAAAATGTAGGTCTGCCTTCTCTGATATCTGCTTTTCATTTACAACTGCTAAAATGTATTTGTGACCATCTAAGGATTATTTCTCCCCCAAAGTATAAAAAGAAAGAAAAACTCAATCCTTTTATTACTTTGAGTGGAGAGATGAAGTGCGGGGTGTATTCATGCTGGACAGTTAAGAGTGTCGGCTTTTGCCTGTGAATGCTAGGAACTGGGTCAGCTCTGTGTAATGGAGGAAATCAGATCAGCTGGTTCTCTAATGGTGCTAACTACCAGTAAACCATCTCCCCTTCAGGCTCACGTAGGTAAAGGTCAGCGACGTTATTGGTTTCAAGTTTGTTTGTTAAGTGTCGCTGTTGTAGATGATTGGTAAGTCTAAGTGCAGCAAACATGGTGGACGTAATGGGATATTTTGCCTTTTTCTCAGTCTATTATCTTTGGCATATAGCATTTTCAGTGCAATAGAACTTTTCATCCTTTAGAGTGAAGTGTGATTTTTGGACTGAACTCTAACCCAGAGTATATGAATCCTTCTTAGAGATAAACCATATGCGGCAGTTCTGTAACTGTGTTCCCATGTTTCCTCAACGAGCATAAATATTTTAGTAAATGTTGTCTTCATTTGTCTTCATGCAGCCCAGTGAATATCTGGGCCCTGGAGTATTGAGGGAAAACTTTCTTTCTTCTTCACATATAAAAAGGTATATAATGCAGTAAAAGTTGTAAAACTTTCTCAAATCCTAATCAGCTTTCCCTGAGATCCTGTGGGGCAGATTCACTGGGGAGAATTTACTATAATCTTCATTGCCACTCTTTGTTTGCATGTAGACACCAACCTCCATTTATCAATATTTTCTGGGTTCTACTCATGCCAGGGAAACCCTGGTGGCACAGTGGTTAAGACTATGGATGCTAACCAACAGGTCGGCAGTTTGAATTCCCCAGGTGCTCCTTGGAAACTCTATGGGGCGGTACTACTCTGTCCTATAGGGTCACTATGAGTTGGAATCAACTCAATGGCAGTGGGTTTGGTTTGGATTTTTTTTTTTTTGTACAATGCCAGGCAGTGTACTGAGCCCATGAATACATCCTTGAAAACTTGAGAGAGATACCCTGTCCCTCAGGGGCTTATAGTCCAGTTTGTCTCAATTTACACAAGCAACTGAGCAGAAAATTATCCAGCTAAAAGTTAATAGTATGTGTAATTTTAAAGTAGTTTTTCAAAATCCATTGTCTCTTTTATCTTCATTAGCACTTTTGGACAATAAAAAGGAATGAAAACAGCATAGGTATAAAGTAGGCAATAAGTAAGAGACAGTTTGGGGAAGTAGAAGATGAACTACCCTGGGACAGATATGATGGGGATTCTAATAACCCGTGCATTGTGTATTAGTTCTTCCTTTCTTCCACAAATATCATGCATTGAGCACCTACTATGTGCAACCAAAAGATCATAGTTTTATGGCAGCAGTATGTTTCAGGTACAGTATAGGAATAACTGTAGTCACCTAATTCCATTGCCTTGTGTGTAAAAACAGATGATAATATCCTACTTGGCCAAAGGCAATGAGCTGGAACAAGTGATTTCTGGCTTTCCCTCTATGCAGTAATGTCTTAGAAGGAGAGATAAGGGAGATGGGAAAACTATGAACCAGAGCTTAAAATGATTTTCTGGGATAATATCGGGGGTGAAACCTAATTTACAGTTTCTCCCATTGAATATGAGATTCATCTCCTGCCCACCCTCCACACAAACACGCAGGTATCAGTTTTCATTTATCAGTTAGCCCTTAGTAGCTGGAACTCAGAACACAGGCCCACAGGCCCTTTTCTGCTATAGACAGAAAAACTAGACATTCCAGCTTGTCCCTTCTGCATAAAAACCCAATGGGTTAGTAATCCAAGGCCATATGGAATTTGTTGTCTTACGAATGGCTCTTAAATATTTCTCACACTTGTTTCTCCAGGATGTCAACTACTAGTTATACACAGTAAAGCTGCAACTGTGGCTAAGGTCTGTTCTCTAGTTCCCATCTATTGTCTTATTGGAAGAATGACTCCAAGGAGCATTGGAGACAATTTTCACATTGATTCTGAAGCCACACCTAAATGTGTTCAATGACTGACTTGGGCAAGATTGTTAAGCACTGTATTCACAGATTCTTACTGATAGCGTGGGAATAGGCTTATGTGTGGATTGAATGAGTTTATGTACATAAAGTGCCTAGGAAAATGACCCTCGTTAAAGCTGTAATTACTATATTAATGGTTTTTATTAGAGGAAACATTTTATTGAACTGGAAAACAACAGAAGAGACATAAGACTTCTTTCCCTTTCTAGATTTTGTATCTGTTACAGGAAACAGTGGCTGCAACAGTGGGCTCAAACTTAGCAATGGTTGTGAGGCTGGTGCAAGACTGGGCAGTATTTCATGCTGTTGTATATTGGGTTGCTGTGAGTCAGAACCGACTTGACAGCACCTAATGGTAACAACAACAACACAGCAAACAAATAAAAATTGATATTTTTCTGCAGATAATCTTACTCTTAGGTAGATAATTTAACAAATTGGGAGAACATTTATAACTACCTGAACTTTCTATGAAGACTTTGGGCAAGAATATATTTTAAAATGATGTTTTGATTCCAAGCAACAGAAAAAAACTTCTTAGGAATAACTTAATTCAAAGCTAAAATTGCAATAAAATACATTTACATCCTAGTAGAAGTATGCAAATTGATATAAATATTCTTATGGCTGTCATGGAGCCCTGGTGGCACAGTGATTGAGAGCTCGGCTGCTAACCAAAAGGTCAGCAGTTCGAATCCGCCAGATGCTCCTTGGAAACCCTATAGGGCAGTTCTACTCTGCCCTGTAGGGTTGCCATGAACCGGAACCAACTTGATAGCACACAACAACAACAACATGGGTGCCATATACCTGTTCTTCTCCCTAAGGCATGATATTAAAAGGAAGCAAAGGTGGTCACCAAGCAACATTAATATCATTGATTTAAGGAACCAGTGCTGTTTTTGACAGTGTGTGAAATAGTTGTGCTTCTCTGTGGCTGCCCTGGCTTAGAATTATATTGACTTAGAAATTTTTTTAAACCATAGAGTGCCTACAATCTCATTCCCTATAAGATCAATTTCGTTTGCCCTGTTCCAAAAACTCATCTTCCATCTTCATTTTCACACTCTATCCATTCTTTTTCCTATTCAGAGTAATCACTCTCTCATCAAGGCTGTGGACAGACAGGGTCTTCTTTTCTTTCAGGCCCTTAAACCTAGCAAATTTTGTCTTGAAAGGGCAACATATTATGTTGACACTTAGATTTTTTTCTCTTGGAAGTTTTTCACCTGTTTAATAAAGGGTCTAAGTTTCTGACCAGAATCCCGCCCTGGAGATGCCAAAGCTCATCACTATTTTAAAAATCTTTCCCTGTACATAGCATCTCTACATTTGGGCATGAATCACAAATTCACCCCAAGTGTTTCTCCTTTACCTCATGGAAACACGACTGTACCAGAATGCCAATGGCTTTCATTAGCCTTGCTAATCTATGAATCCTGAACCCTCCTGAAATTCATTACAGGAAAAACAGTTAATTGAAAATGAATGTAAAGATGCCCAATGGGATTTCAAAACTACATCTTTCGAAATGATGTGCTTTGGCTTTAATAGAGTTTTTATTTATTTAATTTCAGGCTCCCCTTGGTTTTAGTGACAGGGTTAGTGGAGGAAACATACCCAAATGTCTTGTAAACTGTCAAGCTAGATGATCATCTCAAGGGAGCTCAGAGGGTATCATGTTTTCAGAGTTATCTTTCTGGAGCTTGGAGTGTGTCTGCTGACAGATGGCTCCCCTGGGTTATGGTGATTCAATGCTGTTAAAACAATTGCATAACCCAAATTAGACAAAGCATTTTGATGAAAATAACAACCAAATGGAACTTTGAAACAACTTTCCTTTTTTTGTTGTTAAACTTTTTTGATCTTAGAAATTTTGTTACAGAAACCATTTGAAAGGTGTTAATGATTATTTGCCCTATCTCAAGGTTAAAAAAACCCCAGAAATATCCCACACTGCTCTCTTTTTTATCCCTCAAGATTAATATGTGGCCACTTACAGAGACTCAGCCAAAGCATGGCATATACACATTAATAATGCTCCTTTGTATTTGCAGATCTTATTTCTTTGAAGTAATGGAAAATGCTGCCCAACGTTGTCTTATTAATCTTCATAATGAATGCTAGGGGGCTAGGTAGGCGGTAGTTGGCATTATCCACTTATTATAGATCTTTAAAAATGGGACAATGGGTACAAAAAAAGTCAAGAAACTTGTTAACACAGTGGAAGTTGAGCAGTGGAAATAAACTGATATTACCAGAAGACCTCTTATCCTCTATTGCTTTTCAAAAGGATTATCTAGAACATTTTATTAATGTTTCTCATGAATGACAAGATTATCTATATTGTATTTGACACGTGGTGGTTTTCCAGTTTGCAGCAGGCTGTGTATGTAGTGTGTGCATGTGATGAATAAAATACTTAGATGTTTGATAGATTGGGATGATTTTGCCCTCTAGAGGCAGCTCAATAGAAAGAGGCAGAGACTGTCATTCAGCGTCCAGGATGGAAATATGGTAGATGAAATATGGGCAGGGGATCTTGAATGGTGTACGGTGTCTCATTTGGCTCGGAGTCTCATGGTGGACCAGATTGGGATCATACAGGTGGGGTTGAATGCCTTTGCCATAACCACATACAGTGGATGTTGAAAAAAATGACCCAGAGGCTAAAGCTTTGTTTTAAGTTAGATACTTCAACTACAGCACCTCCAGGCCTATCACCTATTTCAAAATTCATGATGCTTTTTCTTTCACTGTAGGCTCTCAAAATATGGTAACGTAATGGATGAATGTAATGGAAGAATGAAAACGTAGTTAGCAATACAAACTATGCAAGTTCTTTAGTTGGCAGAGTGACTGATTACCAGGTAAAAATATTGTTCTTTATTGTTTGTTTTCCTTTTACATGTACATAACCCAGTGCCGTCGAGTCGACTCTGACTCATAGCGACCCTGTAGGACAGAGTAGAACTGCCCCATAGAGTTTCCAAGGAGCGCCTGGCAGATTTGAACTGCCGACCCTTTGGTTAGCAGCCATAGCACTTAACCACTATGCCACCAGGGTTTCCTTACATGTACATACTCATATGTAAACACAATTTAAACCATAGGCCAGGTGTTTTTCCCTCCTTTTCTTTAAGGCTGGCATCTAGCATGGTGCTTATTACATAGTAGTCAATCATGTTGTCGTAATTACTCTTCTGACATTTTTTAAAAATTAGTTCCCAAGTGGCACACCATTCTATTTGCTGTTTTAGCTTTGGAGTGATATATTTATGGAACATAGGTATAAAGAAGAGTAGAGAACAGTAGAAGATCAAGTTTATTAAGCACCCATTATATGTCAGACCAAGCACTTTGACATAGACTAGCCCGTTTAACTCTCACAACAAGCACCCGATTAACCGTCCCATATTATAGGTTACAAAACCAAATCTTAAGCAGCCAGGTAATTTACCTGGGGTCACATAGCCACAGAACTGAAATTTGAACTCATGCATTATTATAACAGAGAGTTCACTATTAACTCATCAGGTTGGTGAGCAGCCCTGCCCCCTACCACAACTCCGACTCCCAGTTCTAGAACCAGTGATTGGACTCAGCCTTGCTCAGCACTGTCAGTTACAGAAGTTGGTGTCATCATACATTCTGTGGCCCTACCACCTCCAGAACATGGCAATGACAACATCATTGATTTTGATTGCCCTAAGATGGAGAAGGGCTTGCTGGTGGCAGAGGGAAGACCCAAATTCATCCAGGGCTGGACAAGCTTGAATGGGCAAATGGTCACAGCCATTGTCCTGTTCTGCCAATTGCTACCGTTTAGAGATAAAGGGAAAAAAATTACCTATAGCTTCGCAGTTTACAAAACCCACTGAAGTTAAGAGGTATTAAGGGACATTTCCACGTCCACCTAACTTGTTAGTGGCGGAGTTTGGAATTGAATCCACATTCTTTGATGATAATTTCAGTGTAATCTCAACTGATCCACGTGGCCTGAGCCTATTGTAGTTATTTCTTGGTTGGTAATACCTTTGAACAGAACAGTAAAACTGATTGCATGTTTTTCAGAACATCTTTCATTTCAGATACATTCTTAGTCCATCAAAAGGGACATTCTATATAAAGGTTTGTCTCTACATGGTGTGTTAATGAAGAATGGCAGGGGAAAACAAAGCAAAAAGCCTTGTAGTGAAGTTCTCTCAAGTCAAACCACAGCTGTTTGAAGAATGACAATATGATATCACAGGACTGCCAGTACTCCTAATTAATTGACTTTACAGGTTTTTAGATATTCACTGATGTGTCTTGTACTTATGGCTAAAAATGCACACTAACAATCTACAGCAGTGTTACAACACAGATAGCACATTGTCAAATGCTGCCATGGATGAAAAGGTCTCATTTGCTCTGGCTCTGTTAAGATTAACCACTTGAGAGTTACTGATGCATTTATTACCCAGCACTTTCCAAATGGCAAGAACATTTGTTGCTAAAAGTCTTTGATGGGAAAGAGGAATTTGGGACCAAGACTAAGGTTAACTAACACTTCTTGAACTAGACATGGTGCAAGCAGTGAACTCTTAATGCTATCTATGACCACTGAGCCTGAATAATGTTTAATGAAGGCACCCACTTTTAACATTGTCAGTATAAATTCAGGATTTTTCTTAAACCTTCCTCCTTTCTCTGAACTGAACATTTTTTTTCTTTTTCTAAGCTCTTACATAATGTGACCTGCTTCTTTTCACATACGCATTGTATTCTACCCTCGTATTGGAAGCATTTATGTATCAACCTGTCCCATTCACTCTCCCGTAACTCTCCTAACCCATTCCTTAAGAAAACTGTATTTCTGAAGAGAGAAGGCTTGTGCAGTTGTGTGTGTGTGTATGCCCAGGCTCTAGCACATATTATCGTCACATGTTAATAAGCTTGTCACATTTAGTGTTGCTTTATTTTAATGAAAACATGAAATAATGACTAAATGAATTACATGGGTAATGTACTTTAACTTACTACATAGTATCAAGTAGTTAATCCAAGCTAAGTAATAGTTTGAATTGAAAATACCATTCTACTAATGAACACAAATACTTTTCCATAAAGGTACTCAAATTCCTAGTCAAATATTTTGTTAGCATCTCATGCCAAAACTTCCATTGATCAATGATTTATTTATGATAATTATCCAGAATCTCCGAGTGTAGGTATCAGATGTTGAATATTAGTGTCCTGGTGCTCAGGGAGTCTTTCCCAGGCTTTTACATATGTTTCTCAATGTGGTTCCAATTTTGGCATATGTTACAGATTGAATTGTGTCCCCCAAAAATGTGTGTCAACTTGGCTAAGCCATGATTCCCAATATTGTGTAATTGTCCACCATTTTGTCATCTGATGTGATTTTCCTATCTCTATGATGTTAATGAGGCAGAATTAGAGGCAGTTATGTTAATGAGGCAGGACCCAATCTACAAGATTAGGTTGTTAGAGGGGGCCAAGATGGTGGAGTAGTCAGATGCTTCCGGTGATCCCTCTTACAACAAAGACCTGAAAAAACAAGTGAATCCATTATATATATGACAAACACAGAGCCCTGAGCATCAAAGGCAAAGTAAGGAGATCAGACTGAGTGGCAGAGGGAGGGAGAGACGGTTCAGAAGTGGCAAGGAGCTGCCAGACCAGACTTGGTGAAAACCGGCGCCCCTCAGGCACAATCCCCTGAGACGACCATGACACTGCTGGCAGTAGAATTTGGGATGTGGTTTCCTTAGCCACAGAGAGCAAGCTGCAGAGAGTCTACTCACGCCTCCAGAATCAGCAAAGAAAAGCACTCTCAAAAAAAAATGATAAGTGCTTGCATCTAATTTGCATAGCACCCACTGCGAAAGAACTCTCTCCCATTTATCTGATCCCTCCTCCCTCTGCCCCAAGCTCCCAAGCCAGCTTCAGTGGCTGTCAATTTTCCTGGGCCTGAGTTAGGTCCTGCTGCATGCTCTAAGCCATTCTCCCAGCCTTGGAGAAGGAACAGATTAACAAATGGGGGAAAAAATAATCTGTCGGCTCCCTAAGCTGGGAACTCAGGGCAGAAGAAGCTCCTGTCCAGGCACAAATGGTCCACGGACTTTGAATGCCTTTCACCCCTGCATGGATCTGGGTGGACCCATTTCAGCAGCTTAGCCTTTTACTGGCAGACTGCAAAGGTGTACGGTGCCTGAGATATGACTTCAACTGTTTCAGCTGTGCAGTGGATAGGCAGGTTTTTGACATTTGACACTGCTCTGCCTATTAAGCAGGGTCCTCACCTAGCCACATCAGGGGCCTGAGGACTGGTGGCTCCACCCATGCCACATAGCCACCAGAGACAGGGGTCCAAAGATAAGTGGTGCCTCCCAGTCCTTACAGCCAAAAGCAGTGGGTGCCCATGATCCATCTGCAGAACCCACCCAGCTGTGCATTCTAGGGAACAGGGATGTGCTTTCCTCACAGACTAATGAGAGACGGTTGTCAGTCCCCTGCCTTGCTCAAAGCATGACCCCTGCTGCAACCAGATACCTGTACCTACACCAATCACCCCTGCTCCTCTAAGGCCTACACTACACACTTGGTGACTGACTACCTGGACACCTGGTGAATGGACTCCGAGGCTCTAGCCGTCTGGTGACAGGATGTTAGAGCTTCAAGGGTACAAACAATCAAGCTAGCTCACTCAAGCAGCCTATTTGGGCTTATAAAAACAAAACAAAGCAAGAAGCTAAGACACAGTAAGCAAACAAAACAATGCAATAGGTTATAGCTGGCTCGGAGATAACAGTCAATATCAAATCACATAAAGAAGCGTCTTCTCTTTCTTGGATTATTGTAAAAACTTCCTAACTAGCCTGAGTCCATCTTCGCCTATCTATGTGCTGTTCCCCACAAACAACCACACCACTTCATTTAAAGTTTAAGTCAAATCACGTTTCTGTCTGTCTCTCTCATATTAAAATCCAAATTCCATGCCAAGGCATAGAAAGCCCTGTCCCTCTTTACCTGGCTGACAGCATCATCTCTTCCCTCTTCTCCTTCCCTTCCTCCATGCCAGCCACACCATCTACTTTGCTGTGTTTGAATGCACCATTACTCTCCTTTTCAGGACTTTTGAAATTACTTCTCTCTCTTTCTGAAATGCTCTTCTCCAAGATATGCACCCTCAAGATTTTCTCCCTCACTCCTTTCAGGGCCTCTGTTTCTCTATCACCTTATCAGAGAGGCCTTTTTCGATTACTCCAAACCAAAAAGCCACCTCCTTCTACCTGCTCCTCACTTATTACCCTTTGCATGATACTTTATCTGCCTCCATATCACTTATCACAACCTAAAGATTATTTTGTTATGGATCTCCCTCCATTAGTCTATAAGTTCTATGAAAGCAGGTATGTAGCTGTTCCTTTCATTTCCTTATCACCAAAGTGTATAACAGTACATGGTGCATAATAGGAGACCAATAAATGAATATGTTTTAAAAGCAAACTGTTACTAAGTGAGACTAGGCCAAATACACATATAGACTGACCTTCAATAGTATGTAGCATGTCATGACATTCTCTCACAATGTAGTATTGACTGTGCTATGCTAAAAATAGTCATTTCATTCAATAGGATAAATGAACAAGGGCCTAGACAAGTGAGAAAACAAAAATATATCCTACTCTTATTTTGAGCAGCAAAATACAATTTTTATGTTTGTATTTTTCTCATAAGCAAATGAAATTTGTAAGAGTATGGTTTTTAAGTCATGCACATAGGTTAAAATTACAGAAATAACAAAACTGGTATAACATGTGCTTAAAGTTTACGAATCTTGGTTTTTGTATAAACACAGTACATGACGTATAAATCATTATGCTATTGGATTGACTTTTTTTAACTTACTGGAAATTGGTGTTCTAATTTAGATGCATGCATATGACCTCATGTCTATTTTAGGATATATTTAATGATGAAATGATTTACCTGGGGCAAATTAGGATAAACTTACTTGAGTAATTAGTTGAGGTGTTTCAAGGAATAAATTTAGTTCACATAAATAGGAACTTTTGTCTCAAGGAGTCATGTAATACTCTGTATTGCTATTTGGCCTAAACTGTATATTTTCCAAAAGACAGCTTTCTGAGAAACTATTCGTCATTCTTTGTTGTAAATGGAGGTTTTTAGTGATGTGCCTGTATATTTAGTACCATGTTAGGGTCTATAGTAACTGATGCTTCAATATTCATACAACTTCATTGGAAATGGTCCTGGATCAGTTTCTAATTCGAATTATTACTTACATACATTCTTTCAAGCTCATTAACCTACTGCCGTTAAGCTGGTTCCAACTCATGGTGACCTCATGTGTTACAGAGTGGACCTGTTCCATAGGGTTTTCTTGGCTATAATCTTTATGAAAGCAGATCACCCACATTTTCTTCCACAACACTGCTGGGTGGGTTTTTGAACTGCCAACCTTTGATTAGTAGGTAAGCACAAACTGTTTGCACAACCCAGTGACTTTCCAAGCTCATAGCTGAAGAAAATGAATTTGTTGAAAATTTGGGTCTATTTACAATTGGTCTCAAATCACAGAGCATTAGAAAGGAAGGCCTCTTGTCACTAATATCTATATAATATTATCAATAGACTTGTAACATTGTCATGGATAGTCTTCGTAAGCTTTCATTTGCCACAAAACGTCACATCAATAAAGTACTAGTGCTGAATGCTTCGAAGGCAAGCATATCAGGGGTGGGGGCTTGGGGACCATGATTTCAGGGGACATCTAAGTCAATTGGAATAATAAAATCTATTAAGAAAACATTCTACATCCCACTTTGGAGAGTGGCTTCTGGGGTCTTAAATGCTAGCAAGTAGCCATTGAAGATGCATCAATTAGCCTCAACCCACCTGGAGCAAAGGAGAATGAAGAATACCAAAGACACAGGGTAATTATGACCCCAAAAGACAGAAAGGGCCACATAAACCAGAGACAACATCAGCCTGAGACCAGAAGAACTAGATGGTGCCTGGCCACAACCTGTGACTGCCCTGACAGGGAGCACAAGAGAGAACCCCTGAGGGAGCAGGAAGGCAGTGGGATGCAGACCTCAAATTCTCATAAAAAGACCAGACTTAACGGTCTGACTGAGACTACAAGGACCCCAGAGGTCATGTTCCCCAGACCTTCTGTTGTCCCAGGACAGGAACCAGTCCCAAAGCCAAATCTTCAGACAGGGATTGGACTGGACTATGGGATAGAAAATGATATTGGTGAAGAGTGAGCTTCTTGGATCAAGTAAACACATGAGACTATGTGGGCAGCTACTGTCTGGAGAAGAAATGAGAGGGCAGAGGGGGTTAGAAGCTGGCCGAATGGACACAAAAATAGAGAGTGGAGGGAAGGAGTGTGCTGTCTCATTACAGGGAGAGCAACTAGGAGTATACAGCAAGGTATATGTAAGTTTTTGTATGAGAGACTGACTTGGTTTGTAAAATTTCACTTAAAGCACAATAAAAATTAAAAAAAAAGTGCTAGTGCCAATTTAGTTTATTTATATATTTATAGTTTTTATTCTGTATTTCTTTGAGTAACCCCAGGGCCTGATATTAACAGCCATTACATCCATTAATTGATATATCAGCCATTAATTGAAAACACACCATTATTTCTACTAAGTAATCATTCTTCTCTTTATTTGTGGGACTGTTATTCATTTCCAGGCAAAGGGAAGTATTTCTTAGTAGTCGTGACAGTTTAAACATTCTGAAACTTAAAAAATAATTCACTAAGTATGAATAGTGAGGATGTGAGAGATCCTTTACACCTGAGCAGAAAGTTCTGTTTTTCCTTTTTTTTTTTTTTTAATAAATCAGATGGAGCTAGCACATTTTCATGGATTGAGTTGTGCCCCCCCCCCAACAAAAAAATATGTGTTAATTTGGCTAGGCTATGATTCCCCGTATTGTGTGATTGTCTTCCATTTTGTGACCTCATGTAATTGTCCTATATGTTGTAAATCCTAATCTCTGCCTGTGGTTAATGAGACAAAACTAGGTTCTATTAAAGAAGATTAGGGTGGGATGCAGCACCCTTACTCAGATCACAGCCTTAGTCCGATGTAAGCGGAGTTTTCCTGGGATGTGGTTTGCATCACCTTTTATCTTGCAAGAGATGAAAGGAGAGAGAAATGAGCAGAGAGAGGAGGGCCTACCACCACCAAGAAAGAAGAGCTGGGAGCAGGGCATGTCATCTGGACCCAGGGTCCTTGCACTGAGAGCCTCCTAGACCCAGGGGAGGATTGATGCCAAGACACATATAGATCTTCAGTGGACGCTGGGCCCACGAATGTTGAAAGGAGACAAGAACCTTCCTCCAGAGCCGACAGAGAAAGAAAGACTTTCCCTAGAGCTGGCACGCTGAATGCGGACTTCTAGGCTCCTAAAATATGAGAGACTAAATTTCTGTTTGTTAAAGCCACCCACTAGTGGTATTTCTGTTATAGTAGCACTAGATAACTAAGACACACGTTAACTCTTTCAAGCAAGTAGGATCTACTTACATAAAAAGCTGTGCTAGTATGAGAAGTGATATCCCATTTATCTGAAAACATTAGTGGAACTTCCAAATATTACACCCAGGGGTAATTGCTATAATGGTAGTTGTATGCACGTTAGCACAATTAAAGTGCCAAAGAATTCTCATTTTCTTTCTTAGTTTTATGTCTAAGTAAAATCGATGGTGCATTATTGAGATTTATTCAGGATCCAATAATTAAAATAAAAATGATGATCTCATCATGATATTTACATAGCACATTTATCCATTTCTCTTTTGATTTATAGCTTATATTTTACCTAATACAGTTTAGTCAATTCCCTGAGGCTTATTATTATTTTTTTAATCTTTGATAATCTATACTAATGGACTACAAGAGTAGCAATATAATCTAATGAAGTGTCTAACCCAGAATTTTGGGAATGAACTGTGATAGTTTGAAGTGGATCATGTTTGTTTAGCCTAATTTTATGACTGATTCATATTTATTAAGCAGGTCTTGGCTGGATGGGGTGTTCAGGATTTCTTAGATTCAAGTAGAGAGTTAGTGCCAGCTTCTAGGAGTCGAAGCCAACCAAAGATGTTAAAACAAGCATTATGATTCAAAATTTGGTGTTACCTGATAATTCTCAAAACCCAATTCTCTATTTGGCTTTGATACAATTGCATATTAGATAACCAGGTTCATTATATATGTGACCAGGACTTAGCAGTTATGTTTATTATTCTCTTCCTTGATATAGCTATTAAGCATGTTCTGTCCATGAAAAATGACCAAAATAGTAATGTTAAAAATATGGAGGAAAATACACGTACCCCGTTCCTAGCAAAAATGTCCCATGCCTAATTGAAATGTCTATTTTGGATGAAAACATTATGAATTGTAATCCCGTATATTCATTCCTGATTATGGCAATCTTAAAAAAAATATTTTTTTCTTTTCTTCTGTATTTAGTACTAGAAAAAAGTGAGTTGTAGCTAATATAACATTCAAAGAAAATTAACATTTATCCTAGGGCGTTACAGGTGCTGCAGCCTGTCCCATTCATTAGGACATTTTGTACTTATTGGCAAAGTGACTCTCCTCAGAAGAGAATCTGCTGAACTTCTGTATCTTAGCCAGCATCAATCACTTTGATTAGGGTCTCACTCTATGAACCAGGCAGCTTCTCTTCCACAGCAGCTCCATATGTTTCCCACAGCTGTTCCACTTTCTAGGTGGAACATGACTCTCTTTGACTCAGAGTTTGTGTCCCTATCAAAAAGACAGTCATACTTTCCTTTATTCTTTTGGTTCACCCCACTCACTTATAGCTTGGAATATTATTTGTGGCCCATCCTGAATTAGGGCACTGTAGAATAAGAGAAATTATGTTCATGAATGTTTTGATAACTGAAATATTTATATCAGTGCTCATGCTAAGTTGCTGTTTGAAGAGCAGGGAAAGGGCAGAAAAATGGCTTATTAAAAGATTTCTCCAGGGAAGTTTTCAGTGTGCAACCCAGTGACAGAATGCTACCATCGTTTTGGTTTATGTTCATGGGGGGTGGCTTCACTTTTCTTTTTTTCTATGGTCGGTTTGTGCGAACTTCATTTTGGAAAATAAATTTTTTTTTTCCAGGCCACTCTGTGAATTATACAAGAAAAACCAGAACAACTGTCATACATTGACTGCAGAACCAACAGAATTATCTGTGTGTGTTAGAAGCTCCTCCCAACTTCCTCAACACTCAAAATGTTAGCTGTAGTAGCTTTACTATATGAAGATATGTAGAAATAAATAGAATGGGGAAAAAAACAGGTTCAGAATAAAAGAAACAATCATTTGTATAAATGGCAACCTGATTCATTCATATCTAAAATTATAGAGTTTTGATAAAGCTTAATATAAAAAGCTACACAAAGGAGAAAGGTCTTTGAGAAAGTACTTTGAGAAAGACAATAAAACTTTCAAACTTGATCTG
The DNA here is from genome assembly GCF_024166365.1 of Elephas maximus indicus. Classification (NCBI taxonomy): domain Eukaryota; kingdom Metazoa; phylum Chordata; class Mammalia; order Proboscidea; family Elephantidae; genus Elephas; species Elephas maximus. The sequence continues at coordinate 149,142,314 of NC_064846.1, read as the reverse complement.
GGATTTCAACTGAAAGATCAAACATAACTTGATTATCCTGTTGCAAGAATGATGTTGGGAAGTTTTTGCATAATTTGGTAAGATTTTTAATATATAGCTGATGTCTTTAATCAGAATAACTGCCAAAATCAAAAGACACTAGTTAACATACTGTGAACGTTCTCAATGAAACCTTTATCTACTCATGGATTTGGGAGGGTTATATGAGCAGCCATTGTCATCAATAGCTACCAGGACTTCAAAACAAAATAAAACAAAGCACACACATGCAGAACTCTAACAGGGCAAAGCAAAGGGATTCGTGACTTTAGTAGGCTTGTACCCTTGAGGGAAACTCTGGTGGTGTAGTGGTCAAGTGTGACGGCTCTTAACTAAGAGGTCGGCATGTTTGAATCCGCCAGACGCTCCTTGGAAACTCTAGGGTGCAGTTCTACTCTGTCCTATAGGGTTGCTATGAGTCGGAATCAACTCGATGGCAGTGGGTTTTTTTGGGGGGGTGAGTTTCAAATGGCTCTGTTGGTAGCAACTTTCCCTGCTTGTGGGAATCTGGTAGTGCTTTACCAAACATCAATTGATGATGTTGTTATTCTTTTTCTCAAAGGCAAAAACACTAGAATACTTCAACTTCCCATAGAGAATTACACATTCAACCTGAAGTCTAGTTTTTTAAATAGGAGAAGGGAGAGGCAGATGAAGTAATGTAATTACAGACTTGATAGAGGGTTTTGAATGAATAAGCAATTTGGCAATTTGAGTAGTTGAGACTCATTCCACATTTTATTATAGCTGTAATGTTTTGAGTTCATAAATCCACCTTCAAGTAGGGAGCTACACGCACACACACACATATATGCATGCACACACTCATGTTTAGTAAGCATAACAAACAAAAGTAACTCATTCCATGACTCAGGGCTAATCCTTGCATGTTTAACCCACAATTTCATAAACTACGTAATTCCATTCATCTGGGCCAGTTCTATCTCTGAAAGTACTCTGTGTACCAAATTCTTTCTCTTCCTAGTTTCCTGATCACAATGTTCAATGTCCACAGTTTAGCTCATCAAGTTAGATGTGGGAGGAAGGTTTTAGTTAGAACTCTCACACTAATGGGTAAATCATTGGAAACCTCAAATTTCCTGAAATCATTGGCATGTTTTTTTAAGAGCCAGGTTAATACCTCACTGGGGGATATCAGGTAATACATGACAAATAGAATTATTCTAGCTAGAAGTAGGAAGATATTTTATGTGTGAGAAAAGTGATCATGGGGTTATTTATTTCTGTTAAGGAACCGGCCTCCACCCCTCAGTGGACCTACTTTTCAGAAATACCCCAGATTCATTGGGTTGTTCGCTCCATATACCTCCAACTGAAAAGATTCTTTAAAAGCTTTACTGTGTCTTTTTAACTTTTTGTTTATTTGCTTATTTCTTAACAATATAGTGAGTAGAGATTTGCAATGACTGGAGAAGGTGAGTAGAGGGGTCAGACCAGGAGAAGCAACAAACCAAAGAGAAATCCCCCTTAAAGAAATTAGAAAGCATCATCCAGTGTCAGCAAAAGCACAGTGTTAAGGAAAACACATTGATCTAATATTTAACAAATCGTTAATATTTTGTCTGCTTAAACCATGTACAAAAACCAACCTACAAACATGATTACTACAAAATATAAGCTATAAGGAAAGAATATCAAGAGACAGGTCATGAACACACACACACAAAGGGGGGTGGTGGAATACAGCTTTATTCATTTTGAAAGCCCATGGTATTAAACTGCCAAAAGAAAGTGGATGCCGAACCCCACTAGTTATTAATTTTATTTTATTCAAATTTAGCAAATGTCTTAGGCTGGGTTCTCTAGAGAAGCAAACCCAGTAAATTGTATAAATATATAGAGAGATTTATATCGAGGAAACAGCTCACATAGTTGTAGGGGTTGGAACATCCCAAGTCCGTGAATCAGGGTAGAGACTTCTCTAGATTCATGTAGCCGCAGGGGCTGGTGGACCCAAAATCAGCAAATCAGAGAGCAGGGCTCCCGCTCTCAGGCTGTGAAGATGAATGAATTCCAAGATCTGCAGATAAGCCTGTAGCTCAAGTCCCAAGAGCCGAGGTCAGGCAAACAGGAGGCAGCCACAGGATCCAGAGTAAGCAAAAAGCCAGAATGTCTGCTTATAATTGGATGCAGGCCACGCCTCCAAGGAAACTCCCTTTCAACTGATTGGCTACTCACAGCAGATTCCATCATGGGAGTGATCACATATAAACACTGAGAATTATGGCCCAGCCAAGTTGACACACAATATTAACCATCACAGCAAGTATTTATTGAAAGGTACACTGAAAGATTCCAAACTTATTCAGCGTTCCTCACTTTAAGAAGTTTATAGTCTGGTGGGGGATACCAAAACCAAACCAAACCCAATGCGGTCAAGTCGATTCCGACTCATAGCAACACTATAGGACAGAGTAGAACTGCCCCATAGAGTTTCCAAGGAGCGCCTGGCGGATTTGAACTGCCGACCCTTTGGTTAGCAGCCATAGCACTTAACCATTACTCCACCAGGGTTTCCGGTGGGGGGATAGGTAGAGATTTATTCATTAAACTTTTACTTACCAAATTCTTCCAGAGTATCAGAAACACATTTTCAAAGATAGGAAGACAGATAGCGCATCACCCCTGCACTCAAGAAGTTCTCTATCTCAATAATCCAAGAAATCTTCTAATACTTTCTTTTCCCTCATTCTCTATTTTCCCCACCATTGGCTCTCTTCAGTTGGACACCAAATCTTACAATTCGCTCTCCTAATTTGTTCATAAAATTAATTGCATTCACTTGTTTATTCACACATCCTTCAGCTGGCATTTGACTTCTTAATGATTAACACACCACCAAAAACAAAAACCAAACCCATTGCTGTCCAGTTGATTCCGACTCATAGTGACCCTATAGGACAGAGTAGAACTGCCTCATAGGGTTTCCAAGGAGCAGTTGGTGAATTCCAACTGCCAACCTTTTGGTTAGCAGCCAAGCTCTTAACCGCTCCGTCACCAGGGCTACAACACCCCACAGTGGTGTCAAATATTAGCACTTAACTGCTTCTTGAATGAATGAGCAAACGAATGCACAGACGAATACAAAAAAGAAAAAAAAAAGATTTATGAACAGAAAGTAGGGGAAGATAATTTCTAACGGATGGTATCAACGAAAGCTTTGTGATTCATATGAACTATGTCTCAATCTCATGAGAGTTAGGACTTCCGAACATGAGGAGTTGGGGCATATAGATCAACTGAATTCTAGGTTATTTCTACTTTAGAAGCTGAAATGAGTAGCTTTAAATATGATTCCAAATTTAAGGTTTCATTCTATAATTTTCTTCTTTTATACTCAAGTGCTTTTTCAAATGGATATTAGAATTTCTATTTAATTATAGTTTTTTAAAGCAAAATTTTACTCCTTTTCCATGTTGGAAAACACTGCAAAAATTAAATATAATAAGGTGACATTTGGGAATTTCCTTTATTATAAGAGATTGAATGTAATTGAGGAAGAGCTAGTTGACAAATATTCAATTTTCATGATACTATTTTTGTACATTCATAGCTAATAACTTCCCAAGATAATTTTGTAATATTTGGTTATCCAGAACTAACTGCACTCATCCAGAGAGACTAGTCATTCTTCATTTCCCTCTCTAGCTTGTCAACCAGATCTTACCTGTTGCTACAACCCATTGCTTATATATTCAAAATGTTTCTGGAATCTTTACCACCTTTTGGTTCTAATATTAACCTTCCTGACTTCCCTTATCCTAGTTTTTCTTACTTGTATGTTATTCTACACACTGCCACTTGAATTCTCTTTCTAAAACACGTATCTGGTCATGTGATTGCTAATGTTCAAACATTATTCATGATTCCCCATTGCCTGTAGAGTATAAGCTTCATGAAATGGCATTCAAGGCTGTTAACAGACTGACCCATGCATACAATTTCAGCCTTTTCTCTGTCACTCCCCTTTCTAGCCCCTTTAGCCTTTTGTTACCCAAATAACCCCCAGGCTTCATGTGGCCCAGGTTTTGAATGGTATCAAGTTCAAGGGAGTAGTCTGGAATCCAAAAGGTAAATACAAATATTTTAAAGTTATTTCATTTATCTCTTAATTAAACACCAAGGCAGAGGGCAGACTATTCATAACTCACGGATAACATCTTAAATATCTCAATGCCCTAACTGGGCATTGCCTTTAAGGGCAGACTTTCCTTCTTTATCGTCTCCAACATCTCCTCCCCATTCTCCAAAGCTCTCCACTCATTGCTTTCCGTTTCTATTCAGTCCTCCCAACACGTTAGTTGTAAATAAGTTTATTCTCCTTGTTTTCTTTAATGTGTTATCTGCTTCACTCACTACTCAGTTTTTGTTTTGTTTTGTTGTTGTTTTCACACAAAAAAAGGGAAGCTGATACTACAAGCAAGAAATCTTTTCTGTCAAAAGTCAGGGAAATAGGAGAAAAATTTAAATAACAGTTTTTAGATAATTTGTGCCCTTATTACACATCTATCCTATATCACACTTATTCAGCATATACTACTACTGATAGAGTTTCCTCCTTTTTTCCTTTTGTCTTCTTCATCATTATTCTAAATTCAAAGTTTTCTCAACTTAGACACCCCAATTTCTCAAGGCAGAATTTGCTGTACCCTTCTGTATGCTTCCTCTGCTTTTTATTGATTCTTCTAGTGTACTGTCTGCCTTGAACAGTTATGTCTTGGCTGTTTCCTAGACAGTGAAATACTTAATGGCATGGACAGTAGTCTTATTCATGTTGTTGTCCCCAGTACCAAACACAGTGCCATTTACATAGAAGAGACTCTATCAATGTTTGTCAAATTGAATTGATTTGAAGAACAGTATTTCAGAGGTAGGTTTATATAAATTCATAAGCAGTTATACTTTAGACTGTCAATAAAATCTGCCTAGTTTTGAAATCAAAAAGTTTATACCTAGTTAATCACTTAAGAACGTTTATAACTGATTTCAATATAAAATCCAATCATATGGATGGCATGAGGCATGCAAATTATAACCAATGTGTTGCGGCAAATTAATTTCCTCTCCACATTTATGATTTTGTTGGAATTATAAAATGAGTATTGGACCAATGCTGCAAAAGCATCTCTTTAAAATGGCCAGCTTCACCTAGAACATAAATTGTCTTTATAAATGTGGTTATAGATAAATTGCTTACTTCTGTGTATGCGTGATGAATATGTCTGTGCGATGGATGTTGCATCATTCTAATGTAAGGATTTAAGTTAAATATATTTTGAAAATAATTAATTTGGTTGAAGTTTTGTATCTAAGATTATGAAAAAAATTGTATTTTAAAAAACTTTGGTTTTTCAATGGGATATGTAATAACTTTTTAAAAAGATTTCATCTTGGTGATCCTAACTTAGGGATTTTAGTGGCTGTAATATTACTGTACACTAATTAGGCAAGTGAAGATGTAAATTATATAAATATGCTTTAAAATATCTTGATTTAGTCACTATGGAAACTGTCTTTTTTATCATGTGGTGGCATTCACAGTTTTTTTTTTAAATCAACCCCTACATGTAATGTAAAATTTCCATATTTAGTTACATTTTCAAACTTACATTGTAAAGATATGAAAGCCAATTAAAAACTTTTTAAAGCTCAAAGAAATGCTAGACACTTTTAAAATTTGGAGATAAACTATACAAACATGTTAAAATATAATTAAAATCTATAATTTTGTCATAAAATATAAGGGGTATTTTTCAGACCTGAACTTGAGAAATTTTGTATTAGATTTCGCTCCTTGATATGAAGATAAGTTAGTTTAACAAACTTGCTGAAGGAACTAACTCATGAGCCATTCTTTGGACCTGCCACATATGGGCAACAAGAAGGCAATTCTTTATAAATAGGGTGTACTTCAAAATATTCAACTTTGTTAAATGTTGGTTGTTTATGGGTATTGTCTTCTGAAGCTACTTGATAATGAGCACACCTATTATTCTTTCATGGTCTCAGATGGCATAAGGACCTGTGGTTTACTCACTGCCCCTGCAATTCGTTTGCTACTAACTTGTAATAGCCCACCCTACTTTGTGTTTCTTGCCATTTCTTCCCTTCCTCATTGCTGTTGTGCGCTGACCTCCTGGTGGTAGTTCTATTTTTTTTCAAGCCTCTGACTCTACTCCCGCCACCCTCATTGTCAACAAATTACCTGACTTCCAACCTTGCAAAGGAAATACAAGCCATCCGATGGAATTTCTTTCACCTCTTCCACAGATTTACACATTCATTCATCGTTATCACCTCCCCTTTGGTGTGCTTCCTCTAATGCAAGCTGAGATATTCTTCGGGTCTGGAGCCCATCTCCAAATTTTCCCTCTCAACTGGCTCTCCCCATCCCCACCCCCAGAACCTAAACATGTTCAAATATTCCCCCATTTAGAAGAATAAATGCAAGAACTTTTTTTTTTCCATAATGACTGTCTCCTCCCTTGACCTCAACAGAACTTCATGCTCAAGTCTCTGGGCCTCAGCTTCTTATTTCTTTCACTGGCTCCTTATTCCCTGTCATTGTTGTTAGGTGTCATCAGGTTGCTTCTGACTCATAACACCTTACATACATACAATAGAACTAAAAGCTGGCCAGTCATATGCCATCCTCACAATTGTTGCTATGTTTGAGCCCATTGTTGTAACCACTATGTCAATCCATCTTGCTGAGGCTCTTCCTCTTTTTCACTGACCTTCTACTTCACCAAGTATGATGTCCTTCTCCAGGGACTGATCCCTCCTAATAACATGTCCGAAGTACATGAGATGAAATCTCACCATTCTTGTCGCTAAGGAGCATTGTCTGTACTTCTTCCAGACAAATTCTCATTTTCTACCCACTCCTTAAATGCACCTTAGCTCTCTGTCCTAATTCCTCTTCTCACTCTAAAAAAAAATGCAAGAAATCTAGCAGAGTTCTCAACAGAAATTAATTTCTCCGTATAATAGAAGGGAAACTCTGGTGGCATAGTGGTTAAGTGCTACGGCTGCTAATCAAACGGTCGGCAGTTCAAATCCACCAGGCGCTCCTTGGATCTATGGGGCAGTTCTACTCTGTCCTATAGGGTCGATACGAGTCAGAATTGACTCGACAGCACTGGGTTTGGTTTTTTGGGTATAATAGAAGAAAGAAAGGTAACCCATATTTTTCAATTAATCCATCAATATCATTTTTATTATTAGAATATAATAGCAAATACAGTAGGTAAATGTGTAATTAATACTAACTAAATCACTGAACAATAATTGCAAAAGTGTTTTTACGAACTATAAAACACTATTCAAAACTATGAAGTGCTTTTACTAATCAATTTGGCAATCATAACACCTGCTCTGATGAGCTTACTTGTTTGAAATTGAACAGATGTGGGATGTGATGATATACCACATTAAAGTTATGAGTGAATAGATTTCCTTGCAATTATAAGTCACATAGTGAAGGTAGCTAAGATATATATATATATGCGCCACTGAAGGAACTATATAATTTCATGTAATGTAACTTTAATTTACAAATCGGCCTTTGGAAAATGGATAAGAGGTTTTTTGTTGGTAGTGTTATGTAGGTGCTCTGTAATTGTTCTTCAGTATTCGTATCAACGTGAAAGCTAAATTGTATACTAGAAAATAAAAAGAAACATAATAAAATTAATCCATGCAGAAAACATAGCACTATGGATTTAGATACAGTCAAGTTCTTGAAGTTTTTCAGTTATAAAAATTGTCTTTTTAAAATGGAAATGCATAGTAACAGGAATTCTGAATACAAGGGGTATAGGATATAAGGAGAATATTACTTCTGTTCCATTGTCTTTGTTGTATATGGTTTTTTTAATTTTTATAATTTTTATTGTGCTTTAAGTGAAAGTTTACAAATCAAGTCAGTCTCTCACACAAAAACCCATATACACACCTTGCTACATACTCCCAATTGCTCTCCCCCTAATGAGACAGCCCGCTCTCTCCCTCCACTCTCTCTTTTCGTGTCCATTTTGCCAGCTTCTGACCCCCTCCGCCCTCTCATCTCCCCTCCAGGCAGAAGATGCCAACATAATCTCAAGTGTCCACCTGATCCAAGAAGCTCACTCCTCACCAGCATCCCTCTCCAACCCATTGTCCAGTCCAATCCATGTCTGGAGAGTTGGCTTCAGGAATGGTTCCAGTCTCGGGCCAGAAGATCTGGGGGCCATGACAACCGGGGTCCTTCTAGTCTCAGTCAGACCATTAAGTCTGGTCTTATGAGAATTTGGGGTCTGCATCCCACTGCTCTCCTGCTCCCTCAGGGGTTCTCTGTTGTGTTCCCTGTCAGGGCAGTCATCAGTTGTAGCTGGGCACCATCTAGTTCTTCTGGTCTCAGGTTGATGTAGTTTTTTAATGTAATTTATATTGATTTAATATAATATGTTATCAGACAATAGAATGGTATTCCACTAGAGTTAGTTAAAGGTGATTTTATGGAATGGAATTTCAAATGTAAAAGGAAACTTTAGTTTACTTGACTGATTGTAGGTAATTTGAATATTTTTTACTCTAGCAGTTAAAATTAAAAATAAAAATTCCAGTACATGAGAAATGTGGTAATGATCATATAATATGAAGAAAAACTTCAGATTGACCCATCGTATACTAATCTTCACCTCTCCAAAGAAAACATTTCAAAGTTATATTCCACTTCAATAAATAGATCAGGCACATTACTAAAAATTATGCTGAGAATGCTCACCTCTCCAAAGAAAACATTTCAAAGTTATATTCCACTTCAATAAATAGATCAGGCACATTACTAAAAATTATGCTGAGAATACAGATTGATTTCCTCTCAGTCAGCACTGTATTCAAATATCCATTTAAAAAATTTCCATTGAATTTCAAAGTTCTACAAGATAAAAAGAAATTCATGCAGGTCAAAAGGGGCATATTTTAACCCAGGACAGTTTTAAGTGTGGGTAGACAGTGCAAATAGGGAGTTGAGGTGGGGAGAGTTAGGAATCTTATTAAATATTTCATGAGGTGACTCAGACTTTGGGAAACTTCAGAGACCATATTTTCAAAAACCTAGTTTTCCCTACAGGATTTTCAAATGGCCTTTCATCTGTTATAAACAAAATTAAGCCCTTATCTTTTTTTTTATCATAAAATATGAAAAAACTGAAACTTACATAAAAGTTGCAAAAACAATACAAAGAATATATTGTTTCTGAACCAAGTGAGAGTAAGTTGCTGACATTCTGCCCGTCAACCCCAAATGTTCTGTGTATTAGCTACAAATAAGGACATTTTCTTACATAGGCCCAATCCAACAAAGTCAGAACTAACAATTAATACACTACTGTAATGTAATCCTCAGGCCCCATTCAATTTTTTTCTAATTCTTCCAATAATGGCCTTTATAGCAAAAAGATCTGGGCCATCACTACACATTGAATTTAGTTGTCATGTTTTTTAATCTCAGTCAGTCTGAAACAGGTCCTCTGCCTTTGCTTGTCTTCATGATCTTGACACTTGAAGATTACAGGCTAGTTACTTTATATATTGTCCCTTAATTTGGATCTATTTAATATCTCCTTGGAAACCTTGGTGGTGTAGTTGTTAAGTGCTATGGCTGCTAACAAAAAGGTTGGCAGTTCAAATCCACCAGGCACTACTTGAAGACTCTATCGGGCAGTTTTACTGTGTCCTGTAGGGTCACTATGAGTCGGAATTGACTTGACGGCGATGGGTTTAATATCCGCTTATCGCTGAATTCAAGTTACACTTTTTATCAGAAATATCCCAGAGGTGATGCTGTCATCTTCTCACTGCATCCTATTAGGTGGTACACAATTTTGATTTGTGATTTGGACTGATACTAACTTTGATTGCTTGATTAAGGTTGTGATTACCAGGCTTCCCCACTGGAAACTTACACATCCTCTTTTTGCATGCTCACATTGTCCCAGGTTTGACCAGTTGAAGTTTCTTCAAGCAGGGTCATTTTGATAATGCCCCATAATTGTTCAGCACTTCCTTACTTTCTGATACCATACAATATAGCAGCCTTATTTTGTCTTTTCCCTGCACTAGCTCTGGAATCGATCACTTCTGCTAGTAATCCTGGTTCCTTTAGTGGAGAATGGTATTTAGAAACCAAGATTAGGGTACAAAATGTGCATATGGCATTGAGCTATTGCAGCTCCAAAATTCTCTCAGTTGCTGTTGCTGTTGTTAGGTGCCACCCAGTCAGTTTTGACTCATAGCAACCCTGTATACAATAGAATGAAATGGTGTCTGGCCCTGTACCATACTCACAATCTGCTATGTTTGAGCCCATTATTGTAGCCGCTGTGTCAGTTCATCTCATTGAGGGTCTTGCTCTTTTTTGTTGACCCTCTACCTTACCAAGCATGAAGTCCTTTTCCAGGGACCGGTCCCTCCTGATAATATGTACCAAGTGCGTGAGATGAAGTCTTGCCATCCTTGTTTCCAAGGAGCATTCTGGCTGCACTTCTTCCAAGACAGATTTTGTTTGTTCATCTGGCAGTCCATGGTATATTTGATATTCTTGATCAACACCATAATTCAAAGGCGTCAACTCTTCTTCGGTCTTCCTTATTCATTGTCCAGCTTTCCCATGCATATGAGATGATTAAAAATACCATGGCTTGGGTCAGGTACACCCTAGTCCTCAAAGTGATATTTTTGTATTTTAACACTTTAAAGAGTTCTTTTGCAGCTGATTTGCCCAATGTAACACGTTGTTTGATTTCTTGACTGCTGGTTCCGTGGGTGTTGTTCGTAGAGCCAAGTAAAATGAAATCCTTGACAACCTCAATCTTTTCTCGGTTTATCATGATGTTACTTATCGGTCCAGTTGTGAGGATTTTCATTGTCCAGTTGTGAGGATTTTCATTTTCTTTGTGTGGAGGTGTAGTCCATGCTGAAGGCTTTGGTCTTTGATCTTCAACAGTAAATGCTTTAAGTCCTCTTCTCTTTCAGTAAGTAAGGTTGTGTCATCTGCATAACGCAGGTTGTTAATGAGTCTTCCTCCAATCTTGATGCTGCATTCTTCTTTGTATAGTTCAGTGTCTCAGATTATTTGCTCAGCATACAGATTGAATAGGTATGGTGAAAGGATACAACCCTGACGCACAACTTCTGGTTTTAAACTATGCAGTACCCCTTGTTCTGTTCGAAGGCCTGCCTCTTAGTCTATGTACAGGTTCCACATGAGCACAAACTGTCTCTTATGGACAGAGATAAAGAATGTGTGTGTGTGTGTGTGTGTGTATAAAATGGCTAAGTGCTCAATTGCTAGCCAAAAAGTTGGAGGTTCAAACCCTCCCAGAGGCATCTTAGAAAGCAGGCTTGGGGATCTGCTTCTAAAAGATTATAGCCTTGAAAACCCTATGGAGCAGTTGTACTCTGCACACATGGGGTCACCATGAGTCATAATTGCCTCAACAGCAGCCACCACCAACAACAAAGTACACATCATACACACATATATATATACCTATAAACATTCACATTATATTTATTAATGTGCTATCTATATATTTTGAAGACCATGAGTTCACACCAATTCCAAGCTAATATTATCAGGTTCATTGTAGTTTTCTCACTTTACATATTTGTAACTCCCTTCAACAGCAAGAAACCTGGCTTCCACTATCCTGAATATATTTACTTACTTGATCAATCCCTCTTATGTAAACAATTCCCATTGCTGTTTAGATCCCTTTTCTCTTGTCATATGCCCCCTTCACCACACACCAATGCCTTGGGCCAGGCTCTCAAACCCAAGGATACCATCCTCTTTTAGATTGTGACACCCAGGCCAGGATTAACCCTTTCTTTACATTTTATAAGACAAGAGTTCTTTTACATAAATGTTTAGCTTACTAGTTTATTTCCAGTTATAGTAGATGAATTTATTATTTTATCTTCCTGTTAATGAAAAAAAAAACGATGATTCTACTTTAATATAACGTTATCTTCAAATCCACTATCATTTAACCTATGTTTCTTTTCTAAATAAGATTAATGGAGGTTAGTTGAGGTGGTAGAGATACACACACACACTTTTTTTTTTTTTCAGGTTTACTATTTCTCAAGATTTTATAATAGTGGTCTTATACAATATTTGTCCTTTTGCCTCTGACTGATTTCGCTCAGCATAATGCCTTCCAGGTTCCTCCATGTTATGAAATGTTTCAGAGATTCGTCACTGTTCTTTATCGATGCGTAGTATTCCATTGTGTGAATATACCACAATTTATTTACCCATTCATCCGTTGATGGACACCTTGGTTGCTTCCAAATTTTTGCTATTGTAAACAGAGCTGCAATAAACATGGGTGTGCATATATCTGTTTGTATGAAGGCTCTTGTATCTCTAGGGTATATTCCCAGGAGTGGGATTTCTGGGTTGTATGGTAGTTCTATTTCTAACTGTTTAAGATAACGCCAGATAGATTTCCAAAGTGGTTGTACCATTTTACATTCCCACCAGCAGTGTATGAGAGTTCCAATCTCTCCACAGCCTCTCCAACATTTATTATTTTGTGTTTTTTGGATTAATGCCAGCCTTGCTGGTGTGAGATGAAATCTCATCGTAGTTTTAATTTGCATTTCTCTAATGGCTAATGATCGAGAGCATTTTCTCATGTATCTGTTAGCTGCCTGAATATCTTCCTTAGTGAAATGTGTGTTCATATCCTTTGCCCACTTCTTGATTGGGTTGTTTGTCTTTTTGTGGTTGAGTTTTGACAGAATCATGTAGATTTTAGAGATCAGGCGCTGGTCGGAAATGTCATAGCTGAAAATTCTTTCCCAATCTGTAGGTGGTCTTTTTACTCTTTTGGTGAAGTCTTTAGATGAGCATAGGTGTTTGATTTTTAGGAGCTCCCAGTTATCGGGTTTCTCTTCATCATTTTTGGTAATGTTTTGTATTCTGTTTATACCTTGTATTAGGGCTCCTAGGGTTGTCCCAATTTTTTCTTCCATGATCTTTATCGTTTCAGTCTTTATGTTTAGGTCTTTGATCCACTTGGAGTTAGTTTTTGTGCATGGTGTGAGGTATGGGTCCTGTTTCATTTTTTTGCAAATGGATATCCAGTTATGCCAGCACCATTTGTTAAAAAGGCTATCTTTTCCCCAATTAATTGACACTGGTCCTTTGTCAAGTATCAGCTGCTCATACGTGGATGGATCTATGTCTGGGTTCTCAATTCTGTTCCATTGGTCTATGTGCCTGTTGTTGTACCAGTACCAGGCTGTTTTGACTACTGTGGCTGTATAATAGGTTCTGAAGTCAGGTAAAGTGAGGCCTCCAACTTTCTTCTTCTTTTTCAGTAGTGCTTTGTTTATCCGGGGCTTCTTTCCCTTCCATATGAAATTGGTGATTTGTTTCCCTATCCCCTTAAAATATGACATTGGAATTTGGATCGGAAGTGCGTTAAATGTATAGGTGGCTTTTGGTAGAATAGGCATTTTTACTATGTTAAGTCTTCCTATCCATGAGCAGGGTATGTTTTTCCACTTAAGTATGTCCTTTTGAATTTCTTGTAGTAGAGCTTTGTAGTTTTCTTTGTATAGGTCTTTTACATCCTTGGTAAGATTTATTCCTAAGTATCTTATCTTCTTGGGGGCTACTGTGAATGGTATTGATTTGGTTATTTCCTCTTCAGTGTTCTTTTTGTTGATGTAGAGGAACCCAAGTGATTTTTGTATGTTTATTTTATAACCTGAGACTCTGCCAAACTCTTCTATTAGTTTCAGTAGTTTTCTGGAGGATTCCTTAGGGTTTTCTGTGTATATAATCATGTCATCTGCAAATAGTGATAACTTTACTTCTTCCTTGCCAATCCAGATACCTTTTATTTCTTTGTCTAGCCTAATTGCCCTGGCTAGGACTTCCAGCACGATGTTGAATAAGAGCGGTGATAAAGGGCATCCTTGTCTGGTTCCCGTTCTCAAGGGAAATGCTTTCAGGTTCTCTCCATTTAGAGTGATATTGGCTGTTGGCTTTGCATAAAAAAAAAAAAAAGCATAGATGCCCTTTATTATGTTGAGGAATTTTCCTTCAATTCCTATTTTGGTAAGAGTTTTTATCATAAATGGGTGTTGGACTTTGTCAAATGCCTTTTCTGCATCAATTGATAAGATCATGTGGTTTTTATCTTTTGTTTTATTTATGTGATGGATTACATTAATGGTTTTTCTGATATTAAACCAGCCTTGCATACCTGGTATAAATCCCACTTGATCAGGGTGAATTATTTTTTTGATGTGTTGTTGGATTCTATTGGCTAGAATTTTGTTGAGGGTTTTTGCATCTATGTTCATGAGGGATATAGGTCTATAATTGTCTTTTTTTGTAATGTCTTTACCTGGTTTTGGTATCAGGGAGATGGTGGCTTCATAGAATGAGTTGGGTAGTATTCCGTCATTTTCTATGCTTTGGAATACCTTCAGAAGTAGTGGTGTTAACTCTTCTCTGAAAGTTTGGTAGAACTCTGCAGTGAAGCCGTCCGGGCCAGGGCTTTTTTTTGTTGGGAGTTTTTTGATTACCGTTTCAATCTCTTTTTTTTGTTATGGGTCTATTTAGTTGTTCTACTTCTGAATGTGTTAGTTTAGGTAGGTAGTGTTTTTCCAGGAATTCATCCATTTCTCCTAGGTTTTCAAATTTGTTAGAGTACAATTTTTCATAATAATCTGAAATGATTCTTTTAATTTCATTTGGTTCTGTTGTGATGTGGTCCTTCTCGTTTCTTATTCGGGTTATTTGTTTCCTTTCCTGTATTTCTTTAGTCAGTCTAGCCAATGGTTTATCAATTTTGTTAATTTTTTCAAAGAACCAGCTTTTGGCTTTGTTAATTCTTTCAATTGTTTTTCTGTTCTCTAATTCATTTAGTTCGGCTCTAATTTTTATTATTTGTTTTCTTCTGGAGCCTGATGGATTCTTTTGTTGCTCACTTTCTATTTGTTCAAGTTGTAGGGACAGTTCTCTGATTTTGGCTCTTTCTTCTTTTTGTATGTGTGCATTTATCGATATAAATTGGCCTCTGAGCACTGCTTTTGCTGTGTCCCAGAGGTTTTGATAGGAAGTATTTTCATTCTCGTTGCTTTCTATGAATTTCCTTATTCCCTCCTTGATGTCTTCTATAACCCAGTCTTTTTTCAGGAGGGTATTGTTCATTTTCCAAGTATTTGATTTCTTTTCCCTCGTTTTTCTGTTATTGATCTCTAGTTTTATTGCCTTGTGGTCTGAGAAGATGCTTTGTAATATTTCGATGTTTTGGACTCTGCAAAGGTTTGTTTTATGACCTAATATGTGGTCTATTCTAGAGAATGTTCCATGTGCACTAGAAAAAAAAGTATATTTTGCAGCAGTTGGGTGGAGAGTTCTGTATAAGTCAATGAGGTCAAGTTGGTTGATTGTTGTAATTAGATCTTCCGTGTCTCTATTGAGCTTCTTACTGGATGTCCTGTCCTTCTCCGAAAGTGGTGTGTTGAAGTCTCCTACTATAATTGTGGAGGTATCTATCTCACTTTTCAATTCTGTTAAAATTTGATTTATGTATCTTGCAGGCCTTTCATTGGGTGCATATATATTTAATATGGTTATGTTTTCCTGGTCAATTGTCCCTTTTATCATTATATAGTGTCCTTCTTTATCGTTTGTGGTGGATTTAAGTCTAAAGTCTATTTTGTCTGAAATTAATATTGCTACTCGTCTTCTTTTTTGCTTATTGTTTGCTTGATATACTTTTTTTCCATCCTTTGAGTTTTAGTTTGTTTGTGTGTCTAAGTCTAAGGTGTGTCTCTTGTAGGCAGCATATAGATGGATCGTGTTTCTTTATCCAGTCTGTGACTCTCTGTCTCTTTATTGGTGCATTTAGTCCATTTACATTCAGCGTAATTATAGATAAATAAGTTTTTAGTGCTGTCATTTTGATGCCTTTTTATGTGTGTTGTTGACACTTTCATTTTTCCACATACTTTTTTGTGCTGAGGCATTTTTCTTAGTAAATTGTGAGATCCTCATTTTCATAGTGTTTGACTTTATGTTAGTTGAGTCGTTACGTTTTTCTTAGCTTTTATCTTGAGTTATAGAGTTGTTATACCTTTTTGTGGTTACCTTATTATTTACCCCTATTTTTCTAAGTACAAACCTAACTTGTATTGTTCTATATCGTCTTGTATCACTCTCCATATGGCAGTTCAGTGCCTCCTGTATTTAGTCCCTCTTTTTGATTATTGTGATCTTTTACCTATTGACTTCCATGATTCCCTGTTATGTGTATTTTTTTTTTAATTAATCTTAATTTGTTTGTTTTTGTGATTTCCCTATTTGAGTTGATATCAGGACGTTCTGTTTTGTGACCTTGTGTTGTGCTGATATCTGATATTATTGGTTCTATGACCAAACAATATCCTTTAGTATTTCTTGTAGCTTTGGTTTGGTTTTTGTAAATTCTCTAAACTTGTGTTTGTCTGTAAATATCTTAATTTCACCTTCATATTTCAGAGAGAGTTTTGCTGGATATATGATCCTTGGCTGGCAGTTTTTCTCCTTCAGTGTTCTGTATATGTCGTCCCATTCCCTTCTTGCCTGCATGGTTTCTGCTGAGTAGTCTGAACTTATTCTTATTGATTCTCCCTTGAAGGAAACCTTTCTTTTCTCCCTGGCTGCTTTTAAAATTTTCTGTTTATCTTTGGTTTTGGTGAGTTTGATGACAATATGTCTTGGCGTTTTTCTTTTTGGATCAATCTTAAATGGGGTTTGATGAGCATCTTGGATAGATATCCTTTCGTTTTTCGTGATGTCAGGGAAGTTTTGTGTCAGGAGTTCTTCAACTATTTTCTCTGTGTTTTCTGTCTCCCCTCCCTGTTCTGGGACTCCAATCACCCGCAGGTTATCCTTCTTGATAGAGTCCCACATAATTCTTAGGGTTTCTTCATTTTTTTTAATTCTTTTATCTGATTTTTTTTCAGCTATGTTGGTGTTGATTCCCTGGTCTTCCAGATGTCCCAGTCTGCATTCTAATTGCTCGAGTCTGCTCCTCTGACTTCCTATTGCGTTGTCTAATTCTGTAATTTTATTTGTTAATCTTTTGGATTTCTACATGTTGTCTCTCTATGGATTCTTGCAACTTATTAATTTTTCCACTGTGTTCTTGAATAATTTTTTTGAGTTCTTCAACAGTTTTATCAGTGTGTTCCTTGGCTTTTTCTGCAGTTATCCTAATTTCATTTGTGATATCTTTAAGCATTCTGTAAATTAGTTTTTTATATTCTGTATCTGATAATTCCAAGATTGTATCTTCATTTGGGAAAGATTTTGATTCTTTTGTTTGGGGGATTGGAGAAGCTGTCACGGTCTGCTTCTTTAAGTGGTTTGATATGGATTGTTGTCTCCGAGCCATCACTGGGAAACTAGTTTTTCCAGAAAATCCACTAAAAAAAAAATGCAGTCAGATCCCTATCAGAGTTCTCCCTCTGGCTCAGGCTATTCGGATGTTAATGAAGCCGCCTGGGGAGGGTGGGGGAGGGAACAGAGAGATAGGAGAGTAGCACCTCAGAATATAGCCAGAGTTGCTTGTCTTGCTTGGAATGACTATTATATCTGAGATTCCCGCGGGTGCGTCTCCTAAGTGTGCTGGCTGTGTGGAGATTGCCCCCGGGGGGTCTGGCCCGCTGGAGTCACGGTCAGATCCTCTGCTTCCAGCCCTACGCCCAGCGTCAAGGCTCCCCTACTGGGACGGTGCACTCTCGACTCCAAAATCAGTCGCTGCCTCCCGGGGACTTCTCGTCCCTCCAGCCGCGTGGCCGTGCCGCCTCCGCGAACCAGTTGGGCCGCCTCCCGGGGTTAGTTCAGATGGGTGGAGCAGCTCCCCGTGCTTGTGCCGTGACCGAGTGTCCCGGCTGGGACGCTGTTCTCCCCGCTCCAATACCAGTTGCTGCCTCCCGGGGACTTCTCCTACCGGCTGCGTCCCACGCCGCCCGCGTGACCCGGCTGGGCCCCTTCCCGGGGTTAGTTCAGGGAGGTGGAGCAGCTCTCCGTGTTTATGCCGTACCTGGGTCCAGTCCAAATCCCGGCGGGACAGTTCTCCGGCTGGGACGCTGCTCTTCCTGACTGGTACGCTGGATCCAGGCTCTGGAAACAATCGCTGCTTCCCCGTATTAGTTCGTTCTCCGTCTCTAAATCTGTGTTTGTTGTTCAGGGTTCATAGATTGTTATGTATGTGATCGATTTGCTTGTTTTTCCGTGTCTTTGTTGTAAGAGGGATCCGAGGTAGCGTCTGCCTAGTCCGCCATCTTCACACACACACTTTTATATACACACATCCACATACTTACATAAATTGATAAACTGTTCATGCCTGTAAATACCTTTGACTTCAATATTTTATATTAAATTATGAATTAGATTATTAGAAGCTATTGCAACTATTTCACACAGCCCTTTTGCCTAGTATGTTAAGCTTTCAAAATATGCCAGTGCTACAGTTACTGTGAAATCTTGCAAAATGAAAAAAAAAAACAGTTATTTTCTTCAGTCAGTATAGATTGACTAGACCTCTAGAATGTTCACTTCCACAGGGATTTTTAAAATAGGGTGTAAGCTGAACAATTGTTCAAGCAAACTGTTATTTAAATGATAATATCTTAGAATTCAGGAATTGTCTTGTGATAAAGTTAGAAAACTGAGACGATATCTCCCCAGGCACAACTGAGAGCAGTTAATAATAGGCCATTTCTAAGCAGTACCAAACAAAGGCAACATCTTCGGGGGAGACTTTGCTCTAAATATTAAGCCCTTCCTTTTTCTCTGCGTCAGCATTCACCTGGTTGATCTGGACTGATAATCTAAAAATATATTTTAGCTAAGACAAAATTTTGGAATACAAAATTTATTTCAACTTTATGTTTAAAAATAAAGCAACAAAAATATAATTGTCCCCTCTCTACTTACTCCTCCCACTTCTTCTAATTTTGAGATTACTTAAAATAAAATGGTGATTTCCAAAGAAGCAGTGGGCGATCTCCAACAGAGAATTTTGAGGGAGATACCAATTTCTGGAAATGCCACCATCTAAAATTTAATGCCAAAGTGGTAGCAGTAACAGACATTTACCTGAGGATAGAATGCAGAAGGGTGATCCTAATGTTTATGTGTTAGACTCCATATTAAATTTCTGTATCAAAGAGTGGATCCATGAACTCCTATTTTTACATTGCCTATAGCTCTCACAATAAAAATGAACATATCCTAAGCTACTCCGGGAAGGCTTGTTTGTTGATTTAATAGTTGTATGTATCTATGAAATTAATCTGCAACCATAACATTAGAATGAAAAGAATTCATGTTATCTAAATCTAATTTAGTATTTTTATATCACCAGGTTCAAATCTCTTCATAATCTAAAAGAGCATTGAGACTTATTGGTGTCTTACCAGGAAATCTTGCAGTCTGTGTTCACTGATTTGCTATTTCTCTTTGTGTGTTCAACATTCTGTTTTATAGGCTGGCTCCAACTTTAGCACATTTTGTCTTCCTTTTTTCCTAATTCTCTATATTTAGCCCCAGGGAACTGGCCGCACCATTCTTTTTGGACCAAACACAGCTTTGGAGTCCCTATAACTCATCATCTAAAGCCTTAGATCATAAAGCTCACTCCTCATGGAATCCCTTACCCTTCTAGGATATTACATATAAGTAAAGCAACGATTTTCACCATTCATAGAACCTTCAAACTGTAACATTGTACATTAAGCCTCAGGGACTGCAACGTATCCTTTTTGGGTTGGACTACTTTTGCCTAACTCTCATTGTTAGCCTGTCCTGAGTCTGTCTCCACATTGCAAACAGATCCTAAAAATGAGTTGGCTTTCTTCAGGAAGACTACCTGAAACATTCAGAAGATACAAGTTAATACCTTATTCACTCATTCAAAAGTATGCTTCAGGCACAATTGTAGATGCTTGAAATTCAACAGTGAACACAATAGACAATCACCCTGTCACTTGTATAAAACCAAATCAGTTGCCGTCGAGTTGATTCTGACTCATAGCATTTGTATAAGTATAGTTTATTCTACATTTATCAAATCTAAGTAGCAATGGAATTAATGTCAATGATATAATTGCTTTTTCTTAGTCCTATGGCATCATAGAACTCTTTTTAAAAAAAATTTTATTGTACTTTAAGTGAAAGTTTACAAATCAAGTCAGTCTCTCACACAAAAATTTATATACACCTTGCTACATACTCCCAATTGCTCTCCCTCTAATGAGACAGCCCCCTCCCCCCTCCACTCTCTCTTTTCGTGTCCTTTTTGCCAGCTTCTAACCCCCTCCACCCTCTCATCTCCCCTCCAGGCAGGAGATGACAACATAATCTCAAGTGTCCACCTGATCCAAAAAGCTCAGTCCTCACCAGCATCCCTCCCCATCCCATTGTCCAGTCCAATACCTGTCTGAAGAGTTGGCTTCTGTCCTGGGCCAACAGAAGGTCTGGGGGCCATGACCACTGGGGTCCTTCTAGTCTCAGTCAGACCATTAAGTCTGGTCTTTTTACAAGAATTTGGGGTCTGCAGCCCACTGGTCTCCTGTTCCCTCAGGGGTTCTCTGTTGTGTTCCCTGTCAGGGCAGTCATCGGTTGAGGCTGGGCACCATCTAGTTCTTCTGGTCTCAGGCTGATGTAGTCTCTGGTTTATGTGGCCCTTTCTGTCTCTTGGGCTCATAATTACCTTGTGTCCTTGGTGTTCTTCATTCTCCTTTGGTCCAGGTGGGTTGAGACCAATTGGGCATCATAGAACTCTTAATCCCTCCCCTCTCCCCACTTTGCTGCTTATATCCTTCTAAACTTGTAAAAAAATATAGTACAGGAAGCTGAAGTATAAATAGTATATACATTTTTTCTTCACAAAACTACAGTTTTATGGTCAGCATAACACCTATTGAATCTCAACATTTTTCTAGCATTTGACATAAAATTAAGATTTTATTTAAAATATTCTTTTCAGTATCCATGATGAAATAGCTGCTGATGTGTATCTAGAACTGGTCTTTCACTATTTGGTTAAAAAAAAGAAATACTGCTTCCAATACTCAGAAAAGTGGTTGTGATTATAAAATTGTTAGCAATTAGAAAAATGCCGTAGATAGGTACAAGATTATTGTTAAATGATATTGAAATAAAACAGATTTCTCAGGTGGTGTTTAAAATTAAAAGTTATCTTAAAATATAGAGAAATTCACATTTTTTAAAAAATTTTAAACAATCATTTAAATTAAGGGAAGTTCTTTTAAACTCAAATAGCTATGATTCTAGAACAGTGAAGTTCAAATACACTTAAATAAGTTTATCAACACATTAACAAGCAAATTCTTATCAAGAGTTTTCAAGAAATTGTGCAAACACAGAAGAAATGAACAATTTAATCCTACTTGGGGAGTTTTGCCTAATGAACATAAGTCAACTAAAGAGTAAAACAGGATAGCCTGTGATTAAGTTTTCAGTTGAGTTATTTAGTGTATTAGAGTTAGAAAACCATGGCAATCAAGGAAGAAGACCTCATGGAGAAAGTAAGGATGAAGCTGCATCTTAAAAAATGCATTAAATGTGAATACGTGTAAGGGAAACAGTCAACATTTATGAGACAAGTTATGAAAGGTTATTTGTGATGTTCACATAAATTGGAGAAATCATCTGGGTTAAGAAGGTGCTGGATGAGGAATGAAGGGAAATGTAGTTGTAAATATGAAGGAAAAATGTTCTGGAGTGCCTTGAAGTCAGACAAAATTTAGACTTGATGGGGGTGAGAAATGGAATGCCTTGTTTTCTTAAATTAATGTGTAATTTTCAAAAAGGTAAACATTACTCTCATACAAACACAGAAAAAACATTTCACTGACTTCTTACCCCGTTAAGAAGGGAACCACTCATAAAAAACCCATTGCCATTGAGTCAGTTCTGACTCATAACGACCCTACAGGACAGCGTAGAACTGCCCCATAAGGTTTCCAAGGAGCAGGTGGTGGATTCAAACTGCCAGCCTTTTGATTAGCAGCCAAGCTCTTAACTACTACACCACCTGGGCTTCTGAAGGGAACCAAGAAGATGGTGAAGTTAAAGAACATTTTTAGGAACCAGGCATTTATAGACATTTTGAAAGCTAGACAAAGATTGTTAGAATAAGTTCACTAGGTTGGGCACAAAATTAAGATATACAGGACAATAAAGCCATCACTTTTGGGGTTATTTTCTCTGCTAGATAAAAATTGAAAAATTAACAAGTGTCTGGGTACTAATCAAATAGTAAATGCAAAGTCAAATTCAGGTATATTCTCCTAGAACATTAGATAATCCTTGAGAGGATGTGTGACATGGCATAGAACAAACATAAAATAGACATGCCTTCATTCCATTTTCCTGAAAAGACCTTGTTTCCAAGTGTTGGATAATTTTTCTTAACATTGAAGAATGTCATAATGAAATCATAATTTAATGAAATTTGCTCTGGCAAAAGTACATAGAATGATAAACATAAATCTTCTAAAGAACAATACGAGATAGTGTATAAGTAAGTGCTAACATCTGAGACCAGACAAATGTTTGTTTCAATGATTCAGTTATGAGATGGTGAGATCAAGAATATAGATATTGCAATGAAAATTGAAAGCAAAATATGTAGAGATATTTTCTTAAAGTAAAAATTAACAGAATTTGGAGGTTTGCTTAATGTGAAGAAATAATAAAAGCAATAAAATTCTAAACAATAACAATTCATACTGATTTTATTTTGTGTTGTATAAATTCTTGCTCTTTATATCTCTATTGGGTATTTTCTTCCATCTATTACATGTTGGATTTTACTATGTTCTTGTTTGATTTCATGCAGCTTCCCTTTTAATTTCTGCTTTCATTTCAGCCTGTTCTCTTATTATGATTCCCTTGGCCTCAGCTTCTTTTGCCAAGGCCATGCATTTTAGCATTTCATGGATGGCATCAGGACATTTTCTAAAATTTTCTTCTGTTTTCTGTGGGAAAAAAATATCAAAGACTCGGTCATTTTCAAAGGTTCAAGGTTAATATATCCATTTTGATTCAGAAAATTTCTACAGGCAACTTCTTGCTGTTCTGCTCACTGACCCTCAAATGAGAAGAGCTGTATATAGAACCAATGTTTGGTAACCAACAGCATTTATGTGCGGAAACCCATTTCTGGTGCCTAGTAAGACTTCACCCAGTACTGCTCTCCTGATGGAGGTAGAATTTTCTCCAAATAAAACTACCATATCCTGTAACTGTGCTAGGAAGTCAGAAGCACTCTGTACTTACATATAGATTTATTTAAACTTTTCTTATGGAAATTTCTAAGTATATACAAAAGAGAGAATTACACATGAAAACTCATTTGCTCATTACCCAGCTTCAATAAATATAAGCATTGTACCAATTTTTGTACTTACTTCCTGTGCAGGTATTACGCATGGAAGTCTACATCTCCAGGATACACTGCTTCCAGGCTCTTTTCTATATGCACATTTACACTGCTTTTCCTGTAGCACCTACCTGTCTGAGCATGCAATATGGTCATCCATCCACTTGTGTTCCCAAACTGTATTTTGCGCTTTAAGTTATAATCTCTGAATGGATTGGGGAAAAAGAATCCCATGGACAGAAAGACGGAAGGAAGACAAGGAAAAAGAAATATAAATAAGATCGTGTAGTTCATAGAACTAGGGGAGCAAATACCTAATTTATGCTTAGTGTACTGCTGTATGCTAGAGTAATGGAGCTGTACATCCTTGAGTATATCCTGTTTGTTCCTGTTCAGGGGGCAAAATATCCATAGTCCAGACTTGTATTTCTTCAATTTAACCCAATAAGTACTGCAGGCAATAGAAATTACCCCCAAAGTTTTGCACCTGGCCTTGTCATATTTTTAAAATCCAGGGCTAAGTTTTTTAATAAGTACCTGGGTATAGCATATCAGGCATTGCTAAATTTTTACCAGATAAATGTGGGAGTTGCTCTATGGCCTTATTTCCCTGAAATGGTGGACCTGCTTCCACAGCCTAGCTTCCTACAACCTTCCCTTCCGATTAATCATCCAGTGCCTTGAGACCCATTAATGGAAGGATGAGTGTGTAGGGATGGCATTTACCCAACCAACTGCAAGAGAAATCATTGCTTCATAGGCAAGTTTGGTCCAGAGAGAAAGAAAGAAACATTTGCTCAATCATGAAATATAGACCAGTGAATATCAGGCTCTTACCATCTTGCCAATCAGGTTGATCCAGACTTTTCTTGCAAGGGCAGAGTAAGACTTAGGAGAAAAGGCTGAAAGTATTTGTCTAGTATAAAACATTCAAAGAAAATATTTGGAGGAAGAAGACAGTTCCTCTTAACAACCCTCTGCCAAGAAATAATTACTGACCAAATAAGTTTGGGAATACCTCCAGCCTCTCATACTACAAGGATCACACAAAGCCCTGTGTTTTTATCATTTTACAGTAATTTGACTATAATTTTTCTCCTTTGTTACACTCTATTTCCTGAGGCTCTATTATAAAGATCAGAGAGGGAATTGGGGAGCTGGGTTCATGCCAAAAAACAAATCCATACTATATTTTAAAGAAGCTGTCAGAGGAAAGAAGAGCAATATATACTTATAGATTTTGTTATATTAACATTCCTATTTACCATTTCTGGTTCTCTTCATTTGTTTCTATGGATTCAAGTTATCCTCTGGTATAATTTCCTTATCCAATACAGCTTTGCCTCCAGTCACCTCTTTTGTGCTGCTATTGTACAATATTTTATGTAATATATATATATATAGGGTTGCTATGAGTTGGAATCAACTCGATGGCGATGGGTTTTTTTTTATATATGTTATAGGCCCAACAATACATTTATATATATATATAATTGCTTATAAAAAAGAAGGGAGAAGAAATTTGCTTTTTTTTTCTTTTATAATTACAAAATTACGTTTACCGGTACTTTTTGTTTTTTTGTGAGGATCTGTATTATGATCTGAGGCCACTTGCTTTCAGCCTGAAAAGCTTATTTTAGTAGTTTTTGTAAAGTAGGTCTGTTAGCAACAAATTTTCTCAGTTTTTGTTTATATCGGAATGTCTTCATTTCATCTTCATTTTTTTTTCACTTCATGAAGGATAGTTTTGCCTGATATAGGATTCTTGCTTGACAGATTTTTTTTTTCCTTCCAGCACTTTGAATATATCATTCCACTGCTTCATGGTTTTCATTGTTTCTGAGGAGAAGTAAGCTATTAATCATCTTCAGGTTACCTTGCATATGATGAGTTGTCTTTCTCTTCCTACTTTCAAGATTTTATCTTTGTCTTCGTCTTCCAGCATTTTTACTATGTTAAAAAAAACATTTTTTTTTTTTCTGTTTGGGTATATATCTCTTTGTGTTTATCTTCTAGGAGTTCATTAAGCTTATTGGATGTGTAGATTACTGTTTTACATCAAATTTGAGAAACTTTCAGCCATTGTTTCTTCAAATACTTTTTCTGCTCCTTTCTTTCACTCTTCCCTTCTGGTACCCTCATTATGCATATGTTGGTGTGCTTAATGTTAAGTATCTCACATTTTTCTGAGACTCTGTTCAATTTTTTACATTCTTTTTTCTCTTTGTTTTTCGGATTACATAATATCTACTGATCTATCTTCAACTTCATTGATTCTATTTTCTGTCAGTTCAAATCTACTGTCAAGACCCTGTAATGAGTTTTGCATTTTTGGTTATTGTACTTTTTAACTCCAGAAATTCCATTTGGTTCTTGTTTTTATCATTTCTGTCTCTTTATTGATATTCTTTATTTGATAAGACATTGTCATTATAGCTCCCTTTACTTCTTTCAACATGGTTTCCTTTAGTTCTTTGAACGTATGTATAATAGCTGTTTTGAAGTCTGGTAAATCAGACATCTGGTCTCTCTTACAGGCAGTTTCTGTTGCTAGTTTCCTGTGTATGGATCATACTTTCTTGTTTCCTTGAATGTTTTGTATTTTGTTTTTTGAAAACTGGACATTTTAGATAATGTATTGTAGCAATTCTGGGTACTGATTCCCTCACACCCATTCAGGGTCTTGTATGTGTTCTTGTTTGCTTGTTTGTTTAGTGACTTGCCTGAACTATTTTAATGAAGTCTATTTCATTTTTAATGTAAAGCCTCTGATATTGCTCCTCAGAGGGTACAACCTTGGGCATGCACACAGTCACCCTGGAATGGAAGTGGTTTTAGCAGGACTCTCTTTGACTATCTCTTTACCTGATCTCTTCGTTAAGCTGTCTTCTTCTTCTGGTATCAGACCCAGTTTCCAGGCTCCACTTATTGCCTGCTGATTTCTCTATTGTTTTGTTGAATACCCTGGGACATAAATTGCCCCACAGTCTGATTCAATTAAACTTGAGCCTTTTTGCAGAGACAGTTTTTGAAGCCAGTCCTTGAGATTTGTTCTGACCCCGGGAGGATTGTTCTTAGCTGTCTCTTTCCCTGGTTCTCTCTGGTAAACTAGCTAGCCTATAGGTTATTTTGTTGTTCTTAATTGCTTAGCACCAAATTCTCCGTTGTTTTCGAGTGCCCTTAGACTTAAACTTCCCCACACTGTTTCAAATAAAGTCAATTTCTTTAGAGAATTCTTGAGAGTTCTCTTTTCTAATGGACAGCCTGTCTTCCTGGACAGAATCTCTGAGCCCATGATCTCGGCTGAGGGAAGAAATTGTGGCCACGCTTGCGAGGAATTTAGCCTCTGCAACTCAGAGCTGAAAAGGGATGAGAAATGCTGGTGGCCTGCCCCTCCTGTGGAGATACCGTAGCCCTTGACTGGGCTCTGGGAGTAGAAAAAGCCCTGCTTTTTTTGGGCACGCACACCCAGTCTAGAGCTTCTGTCAGCACTCTGAGATGGGGATGGGAGAATATCTTAGTTATCTAGTGCTGCTATGAGAGAAATACAAGTGGGTGGCTTTAAGAAACAGAAGTTTATTTTCTCACAGGGGACTAGAAGTCTGAATTCTGGGTGCTAGCTCTAGGACAAGGCTTTCCCTCTCTGTTTGCTCTGGAGGAAAGACCTCGTTTCTTTTGAGCTTCTGTTCTTATTGATCTTCATGTGGCTTGGTTTCTATCGCCCTCATCTTTGCTTGCTTAATCCTTACTGAATATGCTTTTTTATGTCTCAGAAGCGATTGATGTAAAACACCTCCTGCACTAACACTGCCTTACTAACATAACCAAGAAAACCCATTCCCAAATAGTATGTTGTTGGGTGCCCTCAAGTCAGTTCCAACTCATAGTGGCCCTATGTACAGCAGAATGAAACACTGCCTGGTCCTGCACCATCCTCACAATCATTGCTATGTTTGAGCTCATTATTGCTGCCATTATGTCAATCTATCTTGTGGAGGGTCTTCCTCTTTTTCTCTGACCTTCTACCTTACCAAGCATGATGTCTGTCTCCAGGAACTGGTCATCGTGTCCAAAGTATGTGAGATGAAGTCTCACCATCCTCGCTTCTAAGAAGCATTCTGGCTGTACTTTTTCCCAGACAGATTTGTTCATTCTTCTGGCAGTCCATGGTTTAGTCAATATTCATAATTTAAGTGCATCAGTTCTTCAGGTATGGGGATTAGGATTTACAATACATATTTTTGGGGGACACAATTCAATCCGTAACAGGGTAGGAGGGAGGGGTTTTGGTTCAAGTGCTACAGACTCATGTGTTTCTTACCAAGATTTAGTTTGTTTTCTTGAATAAATATTGCTTCATTTGTTGTATGCCCTTAGGACAATTTCCAGAGACTTTAAATAGTTGTTGTTATTGTTTTTAATAATTTGCACCAGCTATGGTTGTTTTCTGAGGAGCCAGTCCACAGGGATCCACACTCTGCTATTCCAGAAGTGGAAGTCCTCCGTGCTGTATTTTAAATGCTTTCTAGAACCCCTATTGTGTATAGATTTAAAACATTTAAGTGTTAAACACTTCTGTTCGTTTCATGTTACTAGCAAGAAAAAGGAAACAAGATTTCCCAAATACCTTTAATTCTGATTAAGAACTAGTAAACTCTCAGAACAAAACAGTAATACCTTGCTGAAATGAGGAAAAGGCTAGTTTCTCAACCAGCATTGGGTGTGGGCTTAGTTGGTTATGTAATAGAAAATATTCTCTCACTATGAGGCTGTGGAGCTCTTTCGTCATTGAAATCTTCCACCAAACAGCCTATTTTATACCAGTTAAGAGCCTAGCTAGAATTGAAAATGAATGCAAATACCAATGTTTATAATGCAGGCTGCAGGGCAGGAGGGACAATTGTTCATTTTCCCCTTTCTCAACTTTCACTCTTAGAACACAGCAAAATGTTGTAACCTGGAGTCAGACTGCTTGTGTTTGAATGCTGTCTTCGTTACTATGAACAGTAGACTTTGGACCAGTTACGTTAAGCTTCAGCTTCTCACTTAAAAAAATAGAAGTAATAATAGGAACTACTTGTAGGGTTATTATGAGAATTATAAGTGATTGATCATTCGCGTAAAGTGCCGGGCAATTCCTTAATGTATAACAATAAATTTAATATGGAATTAAAACTAGAAAACATAAAATCATTTATTAAAAATTATCCCCTTATCACCTTGACCTAATCATTAGAGAATTGAATTCTACAAACCTTATTGTTTAATGAAGTGTAGATATGTAAAATAGACAAGAATTTTTCAACTGTTCTTAAATTTGCTAGTTACAATTTACTGAATTTTATTAACCTTTTAAATATTTCTAACAATAATTTCTCCACAACAATTGATAATGCTTTTTATTAAATATTGGCCCAGTACAGATAAAGTTATTTTTTTTTCAAAATAGATAAAATAAACAATGAAACCATTGATGCTGGATGGCTTTCTATCCATCACTCTTTTCAGTCCCATACTTTTTATGAGAAATTAAATTGTTTTGTGTACACCCATCATGAAGTACCAGAAATGAGATGAACCTTTATGTGGGATTTTCTTACATCTGTTATCCATTGAGTGGCTTTTACCCCTCTCCTGCTATTGTGCCAGGCAATCTACTGAGTTTTTGGAATTCAGAGATGAGTGAGAAATGTTTTCTTCAGCCAAAAGAGGGAGATCGCATGGATCACACAATTAACAAATTTTGATAAGTACTGTTGGAGAGATGCCTACAAAGTGTTATAGAAACACAAAAAGCAAAGACTACCTAGAGATGTAGGGAAAAGTTTCAAAGAGGAGAGGGAGGCAGTGTCATTTGAGGTTGATTATAAAAGCCATAAAGAATTTTCCAGGTAAGATGAGATACAGGAAGACCATTTCTGGCACAAGGAACAACAGACATAAAAGCATGAAATAATTAAAGCGCTTCTGTTGTTAAGTAGATGCTGAAAAGTTAAGCTGTTTGGAAAGTCTGGTGAATGGGATGGGGAAAGGGAATGGGATGGAATACAAGGGATAAGCTGAAGCCAGGTTGTAAAGAACGCTTTATGCCTTATTTAGGAGTCTGGATTTCATCCTGTCCGCAAAGGGAAGCCAGAGGATTTTAACTTACAGAAGAGACATGGTCAGTTAGGTCTTTAGACAGTAACTCTGGCTGCACTGTGAATGATTGAAGGGCATGATGCTTACATTTCTATTGTAATGATCTAGGTCAGGGAAAGTCAGAGCTGGATAAAAATAGCTGGATACAAGGCAGCTTTTCTCTTCCATGCAATAGGGTGTTTTCCCCTTAATCTCCCCTCTCTTCCAGCAAATGCATTTTGTCTTATTTTATGAAACTAGTAAAGCTATTAAGCGTCAACCACCTAGATTTCTTTGCTTAGCCAGCTCAGGTAAATTGCTTTAATGATGTCCATATTGTAAGGGAAGCGTATTCCAATTTGGGAAATATATATGAGATGCATTTGAAACCGTGCATTTTAGAGCAGTGAGAAAATTGAAGTACATAGTGAAATGTTTTGAAATGTTGTTGCTAATGATATTATCTACTACCTACATAATGTAATGTGCATTTAGAAGAAATAAAGTTAATTTTGTATATCTTCTGTCCTAATGATGAGGGGAAAAATAGTAACTATTTGGGCACTTAATGTAACGTGTAGGTTGTTTTAAAGTGAGCTCTTTTCTTTTCAAAAAAGGAAAATAATGAGAAAAATATATCGATGCATAAATATGGTAATTACTTGATTTGGTAGCTGAGATTTATACGTATATGACTTTTATAAATGATTCCCAAAGGCTATTCTTTTTACATTCTCTTGCCATCTACACTACAGATTGTTGTAAAGGTCATCAAATGTCCCACTAAAACCATTTGCCCACCATGCCCTTCTTTTTTCAGAATTTTCCTGTAGACCACACACACACCTTTCCATTTCGGATATTTTCTGGAGAAACCTAGGCATGATCTTCCGCTTGCAATTCCATCAAGACATCTGTATTTTTAAAGCAGCTAATTTTTATT
This sequence comes from Elephas maximus indicus, assembly GCF_024166365.1. Classification (NCBI taxonomy): domain Eukaryota; kingdom Metazoa; phylum Chordata; class Mammalia; order Proboscidea; family Elephantidae; genus Elephas; species Elephas maximus. The sequence continues at coordinate 149,111,714 of NC_064846.1, read as the reverse complement.
CCTGACTTTTTTCCTCAGGCTGGAGGGCACTTTTAAAATTGTTCTTTCCTGAACATTACCAACAGCCCCACCAGCCATTGTAGATGCTGCCATTGAGTTAACACATGCGCTATGTAGATTTATAAGTAGGAATGAAATTATATTAGAGATAATAGCTCTTACATTGCTCAAGAATAGATCACCCCATGACCATCTGGTCCTATTTCAACTCATTTCTTTTAGTTAGTGTTTTTGGAGTAGCATGGGATGTGAACCATGCCTAGAAGCTTTGCCTTATATGGGATTCTCTTGAAATTTATGAATCCTTCTGTTATCTTGGTGAAAAAGACATTTTAAAATACTTAATAGTACAAAACACATTTCTGCCTTTATATTCTTATGTTTCCTGAAGACAGTTATGATCCAAATAAAAAATGTTTTCATTTTGACATCCTACTTTGGTTTTAATTGTCTTAAGCAGAAAAATGATAGAGATTGCCTCCAAACTGAGTAGACTGTATTGGCTGGCTCACCCTGTGCTTCTAGAGCCATAATTTTGTCTTTTTTGTATGAACTTTAGAGTGTTTGTAATTTTTTTCGAAGCAGCAAATATCAGCACCCTAATTAACACCTTCCACCCTTCCTCTCCTGATACTTGAGAAATTGGCTGCACTACAAATGGAACAGAGGCTATGAAACTTAGCATGGGCCTGACACAGATGGACATCAATTGTTTTCCATGTCCTTGGGGCCCTTCCAAGTTTCTTTTGTGCAATAATTTCTCTCGATCCTGCTTCCCGTCACCTAATGCCATGTTTTTCACATTGTTCATTACCCAAGCCTGAGGCATCATGGCCAGAATTAGCAGCGGCCACATAAGTCTGGCCATGCTGGTATACTTAATATGGGATGAGGATGCAATTGGTAGGACAAAGTAGAGGAAAGATATGTGAACATCTCATGGTTATTAATATTTTTGATGTACACTTGGGATACACTAGCAAGTGAGTGTTTGATAATTTCTAGAGATAGTGAAAAGTGGGCTATAAATGACTCTAACAGAGCAAAAAGGTTTAAAATATTGACTCATAAAGTTAGTAATAAACCCATTGCCATCAAGTGAACTACAACTCAGGGTGACTCTGTGTATTATAGAATAGAACTAATCTCCATAGGGTTTTCTTGGCTGTAATCTTTACCAAAGAAATTTGCCAGGCCTTTCTTTTGTGGTGCCGCTGGGTGGATTCAAACTGTAAACCTTTAGCTTACCTTATTTTTACAAAAATAATGTGCACATTATACATTTTTTTGCCAATCTTGCAACACCCTTATGCATGTTCTCCTAGGCACACCATGCACATAATATGTGTGGTTGCATTATTTATGTAGCACATTATTTGCAAAAAAATATGGTAGTAGCCAAGTGCAAACTGTGCCACCCAGGAACCTGACATTAATAATAGATTAATGTTAATCAAAGCTTTTATTTCTTTCTTTACATATCTAAACATATCGCACAAATAGAGAGTGTTACCTATCTTTATCAGGTATGATCAGAAATCAGAATCAATCCATAAAGTATACTTTATGTGACTTAAAGAAAACAAAAATTAAAAATCATGTCACCATGTAACTAAACAAAGCTGAGGTACACGAAGATTAAACATGAACTACTAATTCTTTGCAGGTCTGGAGAGCTCCAACAAGGTAATCCTGTTGAAATCTCCATTGTATGGTGGCTTTCCATTAATATAATTAAGGTTTCTGTTTTGGTTGTAAGAAAGACTCTGCCCAAGTTAATAAAGAGGAGGGAATTTATAAGAAGGATACTGTGTCAGTCACAGCATTATTTGCTATCCAGCCAAAGCCTCAAAGGTGGACAGGAAAAGACCATTTCTAGGAAGCACAGTATCACGGAATCAAGAATATTCTTTAGAGCATTCTAATCAGAATAACCCTGCTCCATTTATCTTCCCTCTTTGAGTACCTTCACTTAAGCTCCAAATTCCTAGGGGAGTGCCTGATTGGCCTTTCTTGGGTCTTAAGCTCATTCCTTGGACTGAAGTGGGGAGGGGGTGCTGTGGCTGACGTTATCACCCCCAGCCCACCCAGTGCCACCAGAATCCCATTAATTAAGGAAAGGCGTTACTTGTCTTTCCTTGTTTTTTCTAACTGCTGGACTATGTTCCTGCCTGAGTCTCTCTTCCCTGCGCTGTCAAATGGAGCAGGATACAGAACTTCTTCCCTGTTGAAATGAGTACTCTATTCTTTTGAATTTGTAAGATTTTATAAACTGAAATAAACAATTATCAAAAAAACAAGCAAATGAGGCTAAATAATCCACTAGTCCTCACAGTTCCTCTCTCTGTTTGCTTTGTTATTCTCACTGGAATTGCCAGTTTTTGTCCTGGGAATCTACTTTCTTTAAAACGAGAGAAGAAATCTAAATAGTTTACCCGGAGGTATGTTTGGGTACATATCAAGTTTAGGAATGATTGAGCTTTTTTTCTATTTCTGAACCTGATTCCTAACTATCTCGAGAATTAATTCCTTTTCAGGTATCCCCAGTACCATTTTTGGGCCTGTGCAGTACTTTCAACTCAATAAACATTTATTTAGGTGTACTATGTGTTTGTTCAGGGATTGTAAACAGATTTTATCACATGTGCCAACTCTGATAAATCAATAGAGGCTTACAGTGTGCTGTGCTGAGAAGTCTTGTGAGGGAAAGAATCAATTAACGGCATCCGTCATGAAGGAGGAAAGGGAGTGTGGGTATAGCTTCTTCCATACACTTTCTTTCTCTATTCTAGATACTACAGGGGATAAGAACATAAGCCAGAAGTGATCCATCCCTTCAAAAGTTTATTATAATCTGGTTGAAAAGACTGCAGGAAGCATCCCAGTTAGGGAGTTCTCCAGGTATCCTCAGTGAGTGAGAACCTAGGCTAGGGCAGTGATACTACAAGTAGAAAGAATAGCATGGGTGAGGGGAATATTTCAATTGGTAGAGCTGGAAAAACACTGTAGACACCCTGGCACTGTACAGATGTTCTTTGGTCCCTAACACCTTCAAGAAGGGAAGCTATGTCTTTTTGCTGTTTTGTTTCTCTGAAGTACTTTCACCAGTTTTCACCTATATCTTTAGGTGAAGCTCACCTTTTCTTTCCATTGTATTCGGTGTATCCATACAAGAGGCCATGTAGTCCTAATGCTGCATTACGTTTCATTAATTTGGTAATCTATTCATTAACAGTCCCTTCTCTGCTCCATGCCAACTTCTTTTTGAACATATAGCTCCCATCTGATGTCTGCAACAGGATAATTAAAATAGGTATTGTAGACAAAAAGTGATCTAACTTTACCCGCTTTTGAGAGTCCACTGATTGATTTTCTGGCTCCTCATTAAGGAAAGGATATGATTCTATAGACTTTTATCTTCATTGGTTTATGATATCAGAATGCCTTACCCATAAAAGAAAAACAGTAGTTACTGTTTTAGTAATGCAGTCTCAAATTACTTGGCACTTCACTCATATAAAAAAAAATTTTTTTTTTGAGGAGAAAAACGTAAAGTCCTTTATTCTCAGAAACTGGTCTGACCTCCCCTCCTGCTAGGTCATGAAGTAAACTACTTTTGGTCTTATTAAACTCGTTCTAATCTGATCATTTAATCGGCCTCTTTAGTTTTAACTCAGTCTCATATGAAGATTGCTTTGCATTTGAGATTCCTCTACTTCTCTCTAAAATAGCATCTGGGATATGAGAAGAGGCTTTCATGATCAAGTGCAGTTGAAAAGAAATGAATATCCTTACATCATGCTGGTTCTTGGGGGATGGATGGCAGGTTCCATCCATTGGACATCCTGCTGTGATCTGCTAACTGAAGTTGACAGTTAATAAAATGCATAGTACATCCTCACTCAGCTAGGTTTAGGCCCTGTAAAGATCTCTGGCTTATTTAGCCACCATAAATCCATCTCTAAAAGTGTCTGCCTTGACTTCCATCTTTCTCCAAGTATAGGCTGGAGAGGTAACCAGGCCCTCTTTTCATGGGGTCCAATCGCTGACCTACAAAAACTGCAGAAGACTTGGGAGGGCAAACTAGGCCATCTTTCTACCAAATCATGTCAGTCTACTTCATAAACTGAGTTATCAGCTCTTGTGTTTTCAGAGTTACTCTGCACAGCAGCCTCCTTCTAGTGTTCAGATGGAGACAGAAATGTCATTATTTCTTACAATTTACATAACATGGTTCTTCCTCTGGATTGAAGCATGAGGAAGGGAAAATAGAGATATTCATCTCCCTCCCATAAGTTTCATTTTATCTTCCCATGAGCTTCTGGGACCAGAAGACAAGGGCTTCTTTTTCATTTCTTCAGTCTCCCTGTGTCTAGATTTGTGGCTGAGCTTCAATGGTGAACATGGAGTATCTTTTCTGGAATGCTGAGAATTTTTTTTTTTTAAATAAAAGACATTGAACAATAACTTTTTCTTTTCCATTGCGTTTCTTTTAAAGCAATCCTAATCCAGTTCTGTAATTCCACTCCATCATTTACCCCTACCTTTCCTCTCAATCAGGAAAAAGAAAGTAATCTCATTCTTAGTTTTCAAACATCTTAATCACATCACCTCATCATTACCAGTACAAGCTGCCATCCAGTTGATTCTAACCCATGTTGACGCTGTGTTTATCAGAGTAGAACTGTGCTTCTTAGGGATTTTAATGGCGATTTTTCTGAAGTAGATCACCAGGCCTTTCTTTTGAGATGCCTCCATGTGGACTTGAACCTCCAACCTTTCAGTTAGCAGCCAAGTGTGCTACCATTTGCACCACCCAGGGATTACACATTATCAGTAGATAATAGAAATGATAGACATTTATTTTTCTTTGTGATATCCATACTCTTCATTTCTTCCTCCCCCTCACTAAACTTTCAATCTTTTAATGTTGGATTTATTACAATGGTTTTTAACTTGTCTCATGTCTCTTTTTCTCTTCCCATTCCATTCTATTTTACTTCTGTTAACAGAGTACCATATTTTTATGCAAATAATACACATCTATTTTTGCCAACTGCTTCCTCCCCCCACTCAGAAGTGCACTATGCTAATTTTTTTTTTACAGCAACCTGTGGAAAAAAAAACTGTCATAGTGGTACTTACAAAAATACCTCATGGGTCAGAGGCAAAAGGACAAATATTGTATAAGACCACTATTATAAGATCTTGAGAAATAGTATAAACTGAGAAGAACACATACTTTTGTGGTTACGAGGGGGGAGGGAGGGAGGGTGGGAGAGGGTTATTTACTGATTAGTTAGTAGATAAGAACTACTTTAGGTGAAGGGAAGGACAATACTCAATACACGGAAGATCAGCTCAACTGGACTGGACCAAAAGCAAAGAAGTTTCCAGGATAAACTGAATGCTCAAAGGTCAGTGGAGCAAGGGCGGGGGTTTGGGGACTATGGCTTAAGGGGACTTCTAAGTCAATTGGCAAAATAATTCTATTATGAAAACATTCTGCATCCCACTTTGAAATGTGGCGTCTGGGATCTTAAATGCTAACAAGTGGCCATCTAAGATGCATCAATTGGTCTCAACCCACCTGGATCAAAGGAGAATGAAGAACACCAAGGTCACAAGATAACTATGAGCCCAAGAGACAGAAAGGGCCACATGAACCAGAGACTTACATCATCCTGAGACCAGAAGAACTAGATGGTGCCCGGCCACAGTGGATTACTGCCCTGACAGGGAGCGCAACAGAGAACCCCTGAGGGAGCAGGAGATCAGTGGGATGCAGACCCCAAATTCTCATAAAAAGACCAGACTTAATGGTCTGACTGAGACTAGAGGAATCCCGGCGGTCATGGTCCCCAAACCTCCTGTTGGCCCAGGACAGGAACCATTCCCGAAGACAACTCATCAGACATGGAAGGGACTGGACAATGGATTGGAGAGAGATGCTGACGAAGAGTGAGCTACTTGTGTCAGGTAGACACTTGAGACTGTGTTGGCATCTCCTGTCGGAGGGGAGATAGGAGGGTAGAGAGGGTTAGAAACTGGCAAAATTGTCACGAAAGGAGAGACCGGAAGGAGGGAGCGGGCTGACTCATTAGGGGGAGAGTAAATGGGAGTATGGAGTAAGGTGTATATAAGCTTATATGTGACAGACTGACTTGATTTGTAAACTTTCACTTAAAGCACAATAAAGATTATTAAAAAAAATACCTCATGGGTGGAGAGTGCACTTGGCAAACAAATGTAGAAGGTGTGAGTTATTTGCACAAAAATACAGTATTCTTCTGATCTGCCTGCTTTTATTCACCATTTTTTCTTTATTTATCAAGTATATTTATCTCATTATTTATCCAGTATATTCATTCAATCCTAGTTGTCTTAGTTACCTAGTGCTGCCTTAACAAAAAATACCACAAGTGGGTGGCTTTAAAGAACAGAAATTTATTTTCTCACAGTTCTGGAATCTAAAAGTCCAAATCAGATTCTTGGCCATGTTGATTCCTTCCATGGTCCTCTCTCCTAGTTTCTGGTGTCTGCTGGCGATCTTGGTGCTCCTTTACTTGTAGATTCATCGCCATGGGTCATTCACCTTCCCCCTGTGTGTGAGTGTCTATGTCTATTCTGCTCTTATTATAAGACACCTCTCAGAAGTGATTACGTTTAGTATCTACCCTAACCTGGTCTAAAGTCCTGGCGGCAAAGTGGTTAAGAGCTACAGTGAGCTACAGCTGCTAACTAAAAGGTCGGCTGTTCAAACCCACCAGCTGCTCCTTTGAAGCTCTATGGGGCTATTCTACTCTGTCCTATAGGGTTGCGATGAGTTGGAATTGATTCGATGGCAATGGGCTTCTGGTTTTTTTTTTATTCTTTTGGAACTCCAGTGGCACAGTGGTTAAGAGCTTTGCTGCTAACCAAAAGGTCAGCAGTTCGAATCCACCAGCCACTCTTTGAAAACCCTATGGGGCTGTTCTACTCTGTACCTATAGGGTTGCTATGAGTTGGTATAAATTCGATGGCAACGGGTTTTTTTTTTAACCCTGGTGTGACCTCATTAACATAACAAAAGAAAACCCCTATTTCCAAACAAGGTCATATTTATAGGTACAGGAGTTAGGACCTCCACATTTTTGGGTGGGACACAATTCAATCCTTAGCACTTGTCTTGCTGGGTCCTAAGGCCCCTTTTCTCTTATTGTATTTTCCTTACCGATAACCAAAAAAAACCAAACCAGTTGCCCTTGAGTCCATTCCAACTCATAGTGACCCCCCTATAGGACAGAGTAGGACTGCCCCATAGGGTTTCCAAGGAGCAGCTGGTGGACTCGTACTGCTGATCTTTTGGTTAGCAGTTGAGCTCTTTACCACTGTGTCACCAGGGTTCCTCCTTACTGCTGCTACCCCTCAATTTGTTCCTTCCTCATGCCTTTTGTTTATCACAATGCTTCTTACTGATAAGACTGTCTATTACTAATACACTGTCTATTTCTTCAGGGCCTAGCTTTAGACCCTCCTGAGTGAAACTGACTCCCTCCATAACTGCACTTCCTTCTACAGGTTCATTAGAGTGCTTAGTTTGTAGAACATATCTTGATGAAAAAAGAAAAAAAATTCTTGATAGGACATAATAAATTTTATTATTTTCTTTTTTTTGTACATGTCTTTCTTAATTATTAGCATTGTAAAAAAATGTGTTCAGTATTGTTCTGCTGCTTTCACAATGTGTAATAGGCAGTGTTGAGCACTAAATACTTATTTTATTAAAGAAAATATAATGGAAATTAAAAAAATAAAAGTGCACATAGCAAAAAAATAAGAGTGTTTATCATTGGGTTGGATGATGAGACATTGCTGTTGTTTTTACTGTTTTGATTTACTTTCTATGGTCTCACTAATAAACATGCTCCGTTCTTGTAATTTAAAGACTATAGGGTCACTATGAGTCGGAATCAACTCAACGGCAGTGGGTTTTTTGTGGGTATGTTAGTTTCACAATACCATAATTAAATTACATTGTATCCAAACTATTGGACTGTACAAAGTTGTATTTACAAAACACCAGTAAGTGTGCAGTTAATCATAAAGCAGTATTTCTGGTGTTCATTTCCAAACATTTTATCTACATTATTAACTTAGAGTATTTGCAACATGCTGCTTCTCAGCTGTGACCATGATTATGCACTCATATATATATTTCATCACTGAAGAGACACCCTTAATTTCTCATTATTCAATTTTAAACTAAATCAACCTGACATAAATTTTATAAAATTACAGTTGTTTAGAACAGATTTAGATCCGGGATTTGAACCCAGGCAAGCAAGATCTGGTAGATTTGGTAAATAATCAAGGCTTTTTTATTGCAATCAATGATCATATTATAGATCTCTTACAAAAATTTAGGGATTTAGACATAACACTATCTTTATATTTTCCATATATCAAGTGATAGGATTAATTTAAATGATGTATTGTTCCTTTCTAGCTCTTGCATTTGTGGTTGTATGATTTGTCTGCCAGATTCTCTAGGGAAGTGCGTATATTAGAGTTAGTGGGGTCTCACAAATGGTAAGTTTCTCTGCAGAATGGATACTTTTAGACATTGAAAACACTTTACCTAGTGGACAGTAAAGGTGTTGGGTAATCTCTTTTGTTTGTATGTTGGAAGATCTGTGGACTATAACTAGAAATAGTTCACAACTAGGATGAAGAAAGCAAGAGAAGAGGGTAACTAATATATTTAGAAATTGCTTTGGTTGAAAAACAGCATTGATACATTCCTATGAAGAACTACGTAGTTGCTCACTTTTGGAATAAGAAGTTATTCAGTTCTAAACTAAGCTGTGGATTTTGAAAAAAAAAAAAAAAGCCAGACAAAATAGTGCATAAAATGTTGAATTCATGGCAGAAGCTTGTCATTTTCTCATCATACTTAGACCAACCTTGACAATATTGTAACATTTTTTTCAAGGATGAAATGTTCTTCAGTTTCTGTATAGAAAAGGAGTATAAATGAGCCCATTGTCTTAGTATTTGGATAGACAGGTCACCTTTGAAATGTTTTCCACTGTTGTTAAAATGAAAAAAAAAAAAGTTCACTAAGCCTTGAGTTGGGTAATACCCAGGACTGATTCACAGAAGAAAAATCTGAGATAAATACGTAGTTCAGAATTCAGAAGAGCAGTTATCTTTGCAAGAGAGGAAAAATATTAACATTTGGTAGGGACACATAGGGCTTCAAAGTATTGGTACTATTTTGTGAGCTATGTGGTGGTTACATGGGTGTTCATGTTATCACTTTACACCTTACATATGAATTTTATATACATATATATTCTCTTGTGTGTATGAAATATTATATAATAGAATGCATTTTAAAAGTGAGTTACAGAACAATCTGTAAAGCACAATGCCATTTTACTTTTTAAAAGCACATGTCTATATATACAGTCAAATCAAACCTGTTGCTGTCGAGTCAATTCCGACTCATAGCGACCCTATAGATAGGAAATATATATGGGAAAGATGTGCTCTCAAATGTTAATAGCAGTTACCTTTGGGAAGCAGGATGATTTTAAGTCTTTATAACTCAGAAGAAATTAAAAACAATGTAACTCTCCTCACAAAATAAGAACAGTATCAGATGAGGTTGTTAGAATCCGGGCGAGAGATAACAGAAGAAGGTAAAACTTGAAAGGAACTTAAGATTTTGGCCAAGAACTCAATGACTCACAGCAGCTACACAATAAAGTCCCATGTGTGCATTGCATTCCACAAAACTTAAAAAAAAAAAAATCACCTCCAGAAAAACTCATTTTGAAGTATCGGAAGCTCCAAGTCAGCTCAGCATTACAGTTTTAGCAATATTAAATCAAGGCCAAGTTGATTTGGCACCTTTGGAAGAACAGACACTAGGAAAATGTCTGGAAACCACCTAACGATACCTAAAGCTAATCCCAGTATTTACAGCATTTTAGTGCAGTGCTCTCTGAGGACCTGCTGCATAAAAACCGGCTTATCAATGTTTAACAGACTTCGGTACAATGTTGAATATAGGATTACAAACAAATAGAATCACATGAGGTAAAATCATTACGTTCCAGACCATTGGCAGCTAATTGAGGAGAAGGGAATGTGAGAAGGTAATTTCTACATTTGGAACAACAAAAGTAAAAATAAAGACACTTAAAAAATCGGAACATACGTTTAAGATTTATGTCACTTTATTCTTTAACCTCATTTTAGAAAGAGATTCAAGAAAATGGCTCACCAATAAAAAGAACAGCATAAGAGAAGTTGATCATTACATCAACAAAGGCAATAGTATTAAGTACTTTTTTTGTTGTTATTGTTCGGGCTTAAATTTAAATTTAAAGCATCTTACCAAAGGCTTTTTTTAAACAAAAGACTTCTGACAGTGCAGCTGAAAAGCACATGTATAAGATAAACGCCTTGAGGCTTAGAAAGTTGCTTAAAGGAACATCTTAGACAAGACAGAATATTCTTATTATAGTTCCGTGAAAACTTAAAAGGATAAAAGGCAAAGATCTCCCAGTAAAACTCCCTTTTATATTCCTTTTCAGTCTAATCTAATACTGGAAATTATTTTTTCCTTCTCATCAAACCAAATGGAACTGCATTTTTTCCAAGCCAATGTTTCAAAATACCATTTGACTTTCTCACTTGAAATGACATTGAAGGAGACTTTTTTTCACAGTGAAAGATAAACTAGAAGGATATTATTGAAACAAGAATTTTTGAAAATTTGTAGCTAAATTGATCCAAGCACATACTAGCTCTTTGTACTCAATGTAAACATCTCCTGCAGCCCCAGAAAGGTTGCTATGCAAGAGACAATGCTGTCCTGGACACAGATGCAATTGATTGATTCGAAACCCACTAATTAAAAATTGTATCAAAATCTTTGATGTTTCTTACTGTAAAAATGGCGTGGCAGGGGCTTCTGACCTCCTGTAACTTCTTGAGGGAAAAGAGAGAGTCACCATCAACATCAGCCCAAGGCTGATTCCTATGAGGAGGAGGCCAGATATGCCTCCTCTCCCCAACTTTTTTACGAATTCTGACACCAGCCGTGCCTCCCACGGCACTCTCTACTTCTCTGCTGGGTTTGATATTTAGTTGCAATGACCATACAGAATTCACAGACCATACTCACAGTTACTGGGTTTATTAGGCAAGTAATAGGTTACAATTCAAGATCAAGAACAACTCAGGATACAGTTCTTGGATCAGGACAGCTCCTCGGCAGTGCCTGCAGGCAGGTCTCTCCCTCAGCCCCTGGGCCCCTTGGGCTGGCCTCTGCCCTGCTCAGGCAAGTGTTACAAAGCTCTTCAGCTCCACCAATAAGTGCCCAGAGGCATCCCACTCTGCCAGTAAGCCTCCTGCTCAGCTCTCTCGCTCTGTGGGCCGGGAAGCCCACCGTGCCATCTCCTGCCGGTCTCCTGTTTCTACTGCTGCTGTTTCTCTGCCACTGCTTCTCTCTGTCTGCACCACTGTCATTGTTACAGCTCTCTCTCTGTCTGTCTATCTCTCTGTGTCTCCTGGGTCTAGGAGGTTCTCAGTGCAGGGACATGCTCTGCTTCCATCTCTTCTCGGTGGTAGTTAAGTCCCCTCTTTCTGCTTCTGGGATGGCTCATTTAAAGCCTAGTAGGATGGCAAAATTGACCAATCCCCTTGTTAGGGTTCCATACACCTTATTTTCATGGTCCCACTCCCACAAGCGTGCCATGCACCTTATTTACATTATTATCAAGCTGCCCAATCCCCTTGGTAGGCCAGAAGCACCTTATTTGCATAGTCTCACCCAATCATTTGGTAGGAGTTACAAAACCATGGCAAGAAAGGCCATATAAAAGCAATCCATCACACTGCACTTACCTCAAGATCAGATGTCCTAAAATAATTCAGTAATATTAAAAATAAAATATAGTTGAACATAGCTACAAATATTTTAAGTTAATGATCTAAATTTATATTAGAAAAACTGAAAACAAACAAACAAAAAAAAAGTGTTTGAGTGGCTTGAATTATCTCCAGTAATCTACCCCAGGGTAAACCTTCCTGCATTTTAGGTGAGGTGAACTTTATTTTTCCACAGAAAAAGAACAGATAAACTTTGTGAAAAGACAAGGATTTATTTTCCCCTCAATGACCTATTACATTCTTCAAAGGGTAAGAAGGGAATTAGGTCAACTTTCAAAAGCCTGGCTTTATTCTTTTTGATTCTATAATATCATCAAGGAGCAATTCTTTGAATTTTTGAATATGTTCTTTTTTGAACTAGTATACATATACTCATTCCCTCCACAGCTTTCACATTTTTTGTTTTCAATTAAACGTGATTGATATTGTACATTTTTTATTTTACATAGGAGCCCTGGTGGCACAGTTGTTAAGCACTTGGCTGTCAACTGAAAGGTAGGTGGTTTGAACCCACCAGCCGCTCTGGGAGAAAGATGTGGCAGTCTGCTTCTGTAAAGATTTACAGACTTGGAAACCCTATAGGGCAGTTCTACTCTGTCCTGTAGGGTTTCTATGCGTCAGAGTCAACTTGATGGCAATGGGTTTGGTTTGAGTTGGTTAGTTTACATATTATATAACCCCCCCCAAAAAAACCTGCACTGCTATTGAGTCAATTCCGACTCATAGCGACCCTATAGGACAGAGTAGAACTGCCCCATAGAATTTCCAAGGAGCACCTGGTGGATTTGAACGGCCGACCTCATGGTTAGCAGCTGTAGAATTTACTACTACACCACCAGGGTTTCCATATATATATATATATATATATATATATAACCCAAAAAAACCAAACCCACTGCTGTCGAGTCGATTCCGACTCATAGCGACCGTACAGGACAGAGTAGAACTGCCCCGTAGAGTTTCCAAGGAGCGCCTGGCGGATTCAGACTGCTGACCCTTTGGTTAATAGCTGTAGCACTTAACCACTACACCACCAGGGTTTCCATATATATTGCCTGCTGATTGGAAAATATATTTACAAAATTCAAAATATAACTCTGATAAAGAAGTAAGAGATGTTTTACTCTGGAAAACTGTACCTTAAAACAAAAAATCTCTTGCTGTTGAGTCAATTCCAACTCACAGCGACCATAGAGGACAGAGTAGGATTGCCCCATAGGCTTTCCAAGGAGTGGCTGGTGGATTGGAACTGCCAATCTTTTGGTCAGCAGCCAAGCTCTTAACTACTGTGCCACCTTATGATTCAGTAATTCCACTCTGAGATATAGATATCAAATAGAATTGTATACCTATGTTTACCCAAAGATATATACTAAATGCTCATTTACTAAAAACTGTAGTAACATTATAGGCAGTCCCCAGGTTATAAATGTCTGACGTACAACCTGTAGTTATGAACCAACCCACATAAAGCCTATTATATTAAAAATTCAAGATACATACAGTGGTTCATAATAACAAACGGGTGCTACTTTGCAACATGCATCAAAATATTATTATTATGTTAAAGATGTTTTAGTATCCGGAAGTGTTTCTTTAAAGTTTTTTATGCATAGATAGGTACACTATATACTATATACAAAGACAAACATTTAACTAACTGACCTTAGATACAAACTGTACATAACTGTTCCAACTTATGTACAAATTCATCTTAAAGACACATTTAGGAACCGAATGCACTGATAATCCTGGGACTGCCTGTATTCATAACAGCCACAAACTGGAAACTATTCAAACGGTAGAATGGATAAATAAATTGAAGTTTATCCCTACACTATAATACTATATATAGCAATGAGAATGAATAGTTTACAACTACACGCAACAACATGCGTAAATCTCACAAATATAGTGTTGAGCAAAAAGAAGCCAGATACAAAGGAGTACATCCTGTATGATTCCATTTATAAAAGGTACAAAAATGAGAAAAATAATCTATGCTGCAAGGAGTTTAAATGGTGTTACCTTTGGAGGGTAAGGACTAAAACAGAGCAAAGAAGAAGTTTCTGGTTCCCAGTAACATTCTGTTTCTTGAGCTAGGTGCTAGTCCCCAAATGTGTTCAATCTGTGAAGAGTCAGTGTGTTGTCAACCTATGACATATGCACTTTTCTCTTATGTGCATTAAATTTCCAACCACGGAAACATGTACCCCCAGGCTTCTGTTAAGAAAATAATAACCATCCTCATGGTCTAAGAATTGAATATTACATGAACACAAATGCATCCCGATGGATACGTGCTCTCTGTGAAGGATCCAAGTATTTAACCCACGACTAACATTTTAACATTAAAGTCAACACATGTAACAAATCCAGTCTTATTCTGAGTGAAAATGGATCAGGTCAGATAGAAAAGTTTCTTGAAGAAGACTGCTGTGTTTTCTAATAGACTAGGAAGACCCCTCCTCCTGTGGGTCCTTAAAAAAGGGAGCGATAATCTAGTAGTGTTTCTTTGTTTTAAAAAAGTGGGCAAATGTTCAAAGTTGATGTTCTTTTTAAAGCACTTACTGCCAAATCCTACTGAAACCTCTTTTGGATGGAAATATTTTCTTTCTTTTCCTACTGATAACTATAAATTGAATAGAAACCTCCCAATAAGGCAGGAAAAGTCTCTCAAATGCAAAGTGTTTTCAATGCACATATCACAAGGAACATATGCCAAATCAAACAGCACCATAAAAGCTTGAATTCAGTAAGAACATTCCAACTTGAAAAGTTTATTTTTAAAAATGCTCTCAAGCCAAATGGAAGTTTGCATACATTAAATGCTTTCAGCAATAAGAGAAAGGGTTTTGTAATTCCAATGAGTGAGGCCTTGGAGCCAACAGAGAATAAGTAATAATTTAAGATTCGACCAAGTGCAAAGATTCTAACATCTTGGGAAGTATTTCAGATCACTGAAAAGATTACCTTTACTAGGGAAGAAAAAAAAATACTCTTAAATAGTATAAAGAAAAATTCATTTAGAGCTTGACTTGAGTGACTAGACCTTCATGTAAAAGAACACTTCATGAGCATTTGGTTTTTTGCCCAAAGGTGCAAAAGGAGGTACTCTATGTGTGTTTGGCCATGAAGTGAGATATGAAGTTATATAGATTTTAGTGGGTGTGTTATACCTCGATGAGCAAAAGACAATATAGACATAATAATAAAATAGTGGCAAATATGTATTTTAAACAAAAATTAAAGACAAGATACTGTAAGACCAATAGGAAAATATGAAATAATAAAATCCTGTACAAATAGAAAATATCAGTTGTTACTTATTTACAATTTGATAGATTTTAAAGAACATGGCATATTGGGGAAAAACACAGGACTAGAACAACAGACTTTTCTCTCTACCTAGATTATATTGGAATTTCTGCTCTGCTACCAAGTAGGATAGCAGCATCACACTACATACATACACAGGGAGTGACTCTTATGTCGATTATTTTTATTTCCAGAGTTTAAAAATGTATTTGTTTCATGAATTTTCATTGAATTAAATATTATACTTTCTTGAGACTACTATCACCTTGTATGTTTCGTTGAGTTATTTTCTCAAAAGTCAAGAAAAGACATTATCCTTATTTCACTCCATTTCAATTTTTCTTTCATATATTTGCCCAAAATATTTTAGAAAAAACTAATTTGTATTAGGATCCTATTGTGTCCTCGTAATAAAGGTTGCAATGCCAAAAAAAAAAGGGGGGTTAGAATAGCACCCCTCTTGCCCTTAAGAAACTTTCAGATCAACGTGGAGGGATGTTGTTGAAGTAACAGAGAGGGAAAATGAGAGAGTTGGTCAATTACAGCTCAAGATCTTCAAAATACCAGAGGCTATCCTAATAACCTAAAAAACCTAAATAGTAGGGTAAAATTATTTTTCTTTAATAGATTATACCCCCCTTGGGAACACACCCTAAGTTTTATTTATCTCCATAAACTTTATGATTTGCAAAGGCCTGACACATGCTCAATTTTCAAAAATATTTTATAACATAGTATTTTATAGTTAGATGAATCAGAGAATGAATCAAGGAATCAATAAAGACATATTGACAAGGAGCAAAGAAAGGAAAGAAAAATTTACTGTGGAGTCACTCTACTTCAGGTCAAGTTTATGAAGAATTATATCTTGTCTTAAGGATTAATGAAATACATTCTAGGTAGAGAGTGATCTATTTAAAAGTAAATTGAGGAGGATTTTTTGTGGGGATAGAAAGGAGCAGGCCTTCATGACTGTAAAGCTTGAGGCTATGGAAAGGGGAAGAGCACCCCTTGCACCAGGTACAGCCTGCTGATGGCTTTCAGGATTGAAAAAGAAAAAAATCTGGGATAAATTACTGAGCTTGGAGTGGGAAGCATATAGCAGCATTATGAATGGATGAGTTGGAGGAGGAATGGCCAGAGACAAAAAGGCCGAGTAAGAATTTTCTGAGATCACACATCTACCATTGATAAAAATTTGTTGGGTGGTGAACCAGGAGCAAGATGGTAGTGACTAAGCTGTCCCAGAAACATTACAAAGAAAGAAGCTGCAAAACATGACAACAGGGCTATGGAGGTTAAAAAAGAAGCAAAATCTCTCAAACCTTATGAAGAAGGAGAAAGATTTTTATTTCTTATTTGCACATTTTAATTTCTGGCAACTTCTGTGATTATATATAGCAGCAGAAACACCTCTGAGTATTTGCTAAGAGCAGTTTTTTTCAAGGTCTGTTCTAGGGACACTTTCTTTCCCCTGTCACCATGGCAATGCTGCCAAAATAAATTATCTGTGTAAAGTTTCATTCCCTACTTCAAACGGTTTAGTGGTAAGATACTGGCTAATAGGGATCATTGTATTTAAATATATATGGATTTCAAATTTACATAAAAAGGCTCAATGCCTTCCATTTTAAAGAGTTTCATGTTGAATTTTTTTTTCCTTTGGTTCATTGACCGAATGACTGATTAATGAATCCAAACCAAACGTGTTGCCATCCAATCAATACCAACTCATAGAGACCTTATAGGACACAGGTTTCCAAGGCTGTAAATCTGTATGGAAGCAGACCATCACATCTTTCTCCCACAGAGAACAGGCTGGTGGTTTCAAACCACTGACCTTTTGGTTAGCAGCTGAGTGCATAACCACTGTACCACCAGGGATCCTGGACTAGTGAATACAATGAGGGATGTTATGGATCAGTTACCCCAAAGGCATTTATTTAGGACCTTTTTCACCATTGTCTTCCTTTATATTAGAGGCTAGAAAATTATTCACCTTCCAGACTTTCTTGCAGCTAGGGGAGGCTATGTAGCCAAGTTCTTGCCAAGACGATGCAAGCAGAAATCCTTTGATAGAAATACCAGGAAAGATCTTTACCAAGGATAGACTCAGCAAGCATTCTCCATCTTCATCCCCAGTCTTTTGTATTTTCTCTGTTACCCTTGTCCCTTCCGTCTTCCTGGACTGCAAGCACAATAGCTAGTTTACGTTTTGTGAACAAGAAAATGAAACTCACAGACTAAAAATGGTAGAGCAGAAAGATAGAAGGAACCTGGATTTTTGATGGCATCCTTGAGCTACCACATCAATGCTTGAATGCCTGACTCTGGATTTTTTCTTAAAACATAAAAAAATAAAACTTTATCTGGTTAAGCTACAGTTAGGTTTTTTTACTGCTTACAGCTGAACACATTCCCAAAACTACTCAGCCTATACTGGAATTGGAAACCTTGGTGGCATAGTGGTTAAGAGCTATGGCTGCTAACCAGAAGGTCAGCAGTTTGAACCTACCAGTTGCTCTGTGGAAACCCTATGGAGCAGTTTTACTCTGTCCTATAGAGTCACTATGAGTTGGAATCGACGGGTTTACCAGAATTGGTATATACAAGGATGTGTATACTAAAAATCTCTATTCTCAAGGACCTCAAAATCTCATAATACTAATAGCTTCTACGTATGAAGTATAATATGCACAAGCCAATGGATTAAGCAATTTAGACAAGTTATCTAACTTAAACCTTAAAGCAATACTGTAAGAGAGGTACTCTATTCTATCCCAGTTTTAAAGATAAGATCCTTAAAGTAGAGAAGGCTTATATGCATGAGGTCATGTATCTAGTAAACACTGGAGCTCAGCTTGGAACCAAGAAGGTCAGACTCCATAATCAAGCATTTAAGGCCCATACTAACTATGAAGTTATAAAATAAAACATATTAGTAATTAATAACATATAAGTGCAGAGTTTTAAATTGAGGATCTTAGAAGTTATAGGGGGATTGTGTCTAGTGTAAAAAGGCTACAATGTGGTTCTAAGGACTAAATAAGGTAAATTCTATAAAGTGTTTTGCATGCTACTTATCAAATAGTAAACTTTTCACAATTGCTCCTATAATAATAATAATAAAAAAATAATAGCTATTATAAATAGTCAGAGATACTGTTTTATCTCCCAAACATAAACACACTAGAATTTATGGCTGCAGGCTTCAAAGGAAGTTACTGAAACCTGGTATGTGTCTAAGCCCTTACTTCCACCAAGTCGATTCTGACTTCTCGCAAACCTATAGGACAGAGTAGAACTGCTCCTTAGGGTTTCCAAGGCTATAAATCTTTACGGAGAAAGACTGCCATATCTTTCTCCCGCAGAGTGGCTGGTGGGTTCAAACTGCTGATCTTTTGGTTAGCAGCTGAGCACTTTAACCACTGTGCTACCAGGGCTTCTTTAGTTTGTATACGTATAATAAGTGATAATTTTTATTATCCTACTGATTAAAAATCTTCCTAGAATTATAGCTAACACCACCAGATTTTTAAAGTTTTAAGAACATTATTAAATACCTAAGAAGGCCTCTATCCTTAAAAAGCTTCCATTGCAAAAAAAAAAATTGCTAAAACTTTAATTTTAGCCTTCTATTCTTTTAAATGCCAAATAACTAACAATATTTTGTAAGCTGTTCCTTTAATTGCTACTTTATTTCACAGAAAGTGTATTCTAACACAGTGCTTCTCAAACTTTAAGGTGCATTGCATTGCGAGGACCTGCAGATTCTGACTCAAGGCCTGGGATGGGGCTTGAGGTTTTGCATTTCTTACAAGCCCCCAGGTGATGTCAAAGCTGCTGGCCTACAGATGGTGCAACCACATCTCACGTACTTTGAACATGTCCTAAGGAGGGATCAGTCCCTGGAGAAGGACATCATGCTTGGTAAAGTAGAGGGTAGGAGAAAAAGAGGAAGACCCTCAAGGAGATGGATTGACACCGTGGCTGCAACAATGGGCTCAAGCAGAACAGCAATTGTGAGGATGGCCCAGGACCGGGCAGTTTTGTTCTGTTGTGCATAGGGTCGCTATGAGTCAGAACTGACTTGACGGCACCTAACAACAACAAAATATTTTGAATTGAGTACTAGCATCTGAATAAATTAAGAAACAAGCTGATCAGAGGTTATTGTGTAAGCACAGGTAATAACCACAGTAGGTGAATATTCTGAATTTCTATCTAAACAATGGTTTTTATAATTGGCAACTGGCCTCACATTATAGACATTTTACTCCAGGGATTAGCCAGTGTTTGAACAAAACTTATCAGATGACAATTAGATTCTGTATGGGTAGGCATATCTATAATCAAATTATAATTATGTTAATATGCATAGACTAATTTCACAGCTACATAGGCACCGGTTGCACCAATAATCCCCTTCAGGCAGGAGACTTACAGAGCAGTTGGATCATAAGAACAATGACCATATTTGCAGCTGTTCCATTCAACTGTTTCTGTTGTTTTATTTTTTCCGGTTTTAAAAAAAACAAAAAAACACTTACCAGGGCACAATTAGATAAAGAAAGCACAGGATTTTTTTTTTCTACAGTTCTGTGCTGAGCAGTATAAGCGTTGTCTGCCATTCCTGTTTCAATTAGACTTAACTATTTTTCAAGTGACTCCTAAAAATGTTCAGGGTGATTATCAAGAGTAATTAAAAATTCAAAGAGTTGTTGTTGCCTCTTTAAATGTAAGAGAATTACATTTTGTGTTCATCTATCAGTCAATCTTACTTTGAAGTGGTATGAGCAAGACACGAATTGCTAGGACAAAAAGCATCAATATCAATTTGCTTACAGATAAGGCCGACCTCATTTTCTCCAGGGTACAAACATTTTACTTGTCAAATAAACAACCAAATTTTATCAGGTAGGTCCAGGATTTGGGGATTTTATTTTTATGGTCATTAAAAACAAAACAAAAAACTTTTTTTTAAGGTTCTGGAAAAAATACAGAGCATCCCATTTTACTTCTTATCTCCATGTAGCTTTTTAAAAGAAACAGCGAATGCACTATTGCCGTGAATTGGGACTATCTTGTGGAATATGTTTGAGGTGGATCTTACTGCCTTTAAAATGAAAACCACAGAGTTACTAAGAGAGGGCCCCTGAACTTGTGGAGACCACCATCAAGTGAACCAATATGGCGAGAATTGCCTTTCTTTCCATGACCCTAGCTGTCAACAAGAGCAACCTAGCCAGAAAGGGAAGCTAACAAGCACCCTTTTTTAAAATTGAGGAGAGGAGAAAGGCTAAACAAGTCTATGAAGACACAGAAATAAAAGAACACATTCATGTCGTTTGCATGGAAAACAACATCATAGTTTGTTGAAATGTATGATTTCTATATCTTCTGGGGGAGGGAAGTAAGAATACTTAGTCTAGTCCATTGCCATCAGGTCGATTCCAACTCATAGCAACCCTATAGGACAGAGTAGAAGTGCCCCCAGGCTTTTCAAGCCTGTGAATGTTTATGGCAGCAGACTACCACATCTCTCTCCTGCTGAGCAACTGCTTAGAACTGCCAACCTTTTGATTAGCAGCCAAGGACTTAAGCAATGTACCACCAGGGCTTCTACTCAGTCTGTACTAAGAATAAAAAATAGTAATGTGGCCCATAAAAAGGAAGGACTTTTAAGATACGTGAATGAGGAATTCTAAACTAACATAAAGGGAATTGTGCCTTTAAAGCAGAAGCCATAAAAAATAAATGGAATTCTCACTTACCTGAAATTAGAAATCAATGAAAATAGAGAAAGCTATACACAAAAGGCCTAAAACTGCTTGTCTCTAGGTGGTGAGATTAGTAATGATTTTATTTATTTTCATTTTCCTGTGCATTTTCTAAAATTTCTTCAATAAACGGGCATTTCTCTTAGGTTAAAAAAAAATAGACATTTAAAAGAAAGCCAAGAAGTTGTTATCAACTAAGATACAATTAAGAAACCACCTAATAACAACCATTATCCATACTGACTAGGAAGGCATTCATTGTAATTTTTAGAAATGTGTTACATATTTTAACATCAATTTTAGAGGAATCATTTTCATCACATTTTAAAATGTGTATATATATACATATATATATGCAAAATATATAAACAAGCTACAGTTACATGAAAGTCAAACATTTCCCAGAAGACTTGTAAATTTGGAACTGGTTTTACTGGTCATTGTTTCTCAACTGGGTATCAGTACTCACGTTGCAAAAAACAATGTTCAAGGGTACCCAGACTGAAGTGTAGGTGCTTAGGCTGAGAAGGGTGGGGTGGAGGTACATGGACCAGGGAGGGTAGACAACAAGAAAGAAGAGAAAGAATGCCATTATTTATTTTCCTGACTCCAGGATTTTGATGCCCCTCTTCATTATACTTCCTTGATCAGACTCTTTGCCACTGGGCTTCCAGAGAAGGGCTGGGTAAGAAGGGTTGGATGGATACCTGGGAAAGATCCCTCAGGGCTGGGATAGCCTGCAATCTGCTTCCTAGAGAGAACTCATACATCAAGTCTGGTTGAAGACTAGGTCCTTTGGGCATCGGGCAGAGGCATGGTATCCAATACTTAGCGGTGTTCACCAAGGCAATGAATTTAGCTTAAGGGCGTTGTACTGGAGTCCACACAGCTGGGTTCTAGCCTTGACTCCACGTCCTACTATAGGACTATATCTTACTCTTTAACAACCTTAGTCAAATCTCTTCACCTGTCTGATCCTCACCTCATCAGCTGCAAAATGAGGTAATAATAGTACCCACCTAGGAAGGGTGTAGCGCGATTCCTGATTGGCACGATCGATTAAGCACTCAACTACTAACTGAAAGGTTGATGCTTAGAACTCATCCAGAGGCACCACTGAAGAAAGGCCTGGCAAATTGCTTCCAAAAGGTCACAGCCTTGAAAACTCTATGGAGCAGTTCTACTCTGCACTCGTGGGGTTGCCATGAATTGGAAATTGACTCGATGGCAAATAACAACAACACAACATCTTAATTTCAGACTTCTAATTAAGATTCAGCCAAATTACTAAAAAGAATTTACAAAAACTATTGGGATGGAGGGGAGGGAGTGGGTAAGACATGAGTAGCATGTTGAAATAAGAAAGTACTGTTTGTCCTTTTTAAAAACACATTGTCCCACATGGCACCTATTGGTTCAGAGGGAAACAAAGCACAACTACTGTAAAAATATGAAGATAAGAAAAGTTCATCTTCTAGCATCCATTGGAGGGTTGTTGAGCATGTGTGTGAGCTTAGTAATGCACATTATGTTTGTATGTGTACGGTATATACACCTGGGAGTCCTGGTGGCTCAGTGGTTAAGAGCTATGGATGCTAACCAAAAGGTCAGAAGTTCGAATCCACCAGCACCTCCTTGAAAACCCTATGGGGCAGTTCTACTCAGTCCTATCGGGTTGCTATGAGTTGGAATTGACTCAAAGGCAAAGGGTTTATATATGCCTGAGTATATACTGTACACATTATGTTTATATGTGTACAGTAAAGCACCTGAGTAATAGCACCTGGTCCTTTAATTAGTTTATATTCATGTAATCCAAACTGCTAAACTCCCCTTTACAGATGTTCCACACATCTGTGGTCAGTGTCACTCCTTGGGAGCCAATAGATGGCATTGTTGTACCAGACAGCTCTGTCCTTTCTTCAAAATACAAGGTTTTCCAGCATTATCTAGGTCTTAGTGAATTTTTCCAACATTTTTGTATAAATTGTTCGAAAATCCATGTAGAGAAAGTTCTCAGTGTCTGTGGTTTTGACTTGCTTTTCCACTACAAGTGGAGAGGAATTGGGCTATTTCCTTTCTGAGTTACGTAAAAACTCACAGGCTCAAATCTTTCAACCTTCAACATATTCTAAGTTTCCAATTTATTATTTTCATTTTATTTAAGCTCTAAGCACAATCTTTGTACTATACGTAGAAGGAGAGTTCTGCTTTTCACAGCCTGGTTCCTGACTGAGAGAATGGCAGCCAGTTCTATAATGCTGCCGGTCATTTAGACTCAGTGAAAAACCCATTTCTGTTGAATTAAATACAGTTATCTTTCGTAGCAAATGTGTGGTCAACGTTTTTGGTCATTTCTGCTTTAGTGAAACCAAAATATCTTTTTCTTTCTCCCTAGAGATGGGATCAGGTTATATAAGTATATGAGTTTCAAAAGCCGTCAAACTCTTAAAAGAGTTGAATTCCCATTAATTAAATGTAAAAGTTTTCCTCTCATTTTGAGCTTTTATTAAAAAAGCATTTAAAATCTTCTCCTCCTTGAACTGCTTTCTTTCTATGGATATAACTTGTGGGACAGTTTTCAGTAATCTAGATTAGTGGGGGACGGGCAAAGAAAATTTATAGAAAATTTAAAAAATTCTGTTTCAAAAATTCCCCTATTTCTTCTAAGCTTTCAAACTCGCTTTAAGAATATCACTTTTCAAGCCATCTATTTCCCTGATTAATAGGAGGTGCTACTGAACAGTAAAAGAACTGATATATGTGCAGGAAAAAGCAGAGAAATAGGAGCTTGAGATAGGTGCCCTGGATTATTACAGAATGCAGTGGAGTTGAGATCCCCATAGATCTCTTCATTACAGTTGTCCTTTCGTAGCAGCTGTTGACTGGTACTTATGCCTGGCCTCAAAACTTAGGCTAGCTAGACAAGGACAAGTATTGTATGATCTCACTAATATGAAATACATAGAATTAGTAAATATATTGAGATCAGAGCTTAATGGTGGTTTCCATGGGGTGGAAAGGAGAGGGAATGGGAAGAAATTATTGTTTGGGAAGCATTGGGTTTTAATTTATTGGGGCGGAAAATTTGGCAAAGGGCATTGGTGATGGTTGTACAACCTTCTTGATGTAATTGATCACACTGAATTGTATATAAAAAAAAGTTGAGTTGGCAAAGGTGGTGTTACCGAGATTTTTTACAACAATAAAAAAATAACAGGTTTTTTTTTTTTTTTTTTTTTTTTTTTTTTTTTTTTTTTAATACAAAGGCTTCCATCTCTCTGGAATGAAAAGACTAAGAAAAAGAACTCAGAAAACAAAGCTACACAATTTGTTTTGAGCATGCTGAGCTGAATCAGATGGGTTTCTCATCAGTTTCCTACACTCTCAATTTTGGGCAAAACAGGGAACACAGAAAGGTGGAAAGAAACTGTACTTCCCATGTATATATGTGTTCATAGCTCTCTACTTCCAAGTAAACAATCTAATGGTGACCATGAGGAAATTGGACAATAGATTTCCAACTTAAATTAAAATGCACTGTCTTAGTCATCTAGTGCTGCTATAACAGAAATACCAGAAGTGGATGGCTTTAACAAAAAGATATTTATTCTCTCACAGTCCAGTAGGCTACAAAGTCCAAATTCAGGGAGTCAGCTCCAAGAGAAGGCTTCCTCTCTCTGTCAGCTCTGGAGGAAGGTCCTTGTCATCAGTCTTCACTTGGTCTGGGAGCATCTCAGTGCAGGAACCCCAGGTCCAAAGGACATGCTCTGCTCTCAGCACTGCTTTCTTGGTGCTATGAGGTCCCCATGTCTCTCTGCTCACTTCTCTCTTTTATATCTCAAAAGAGATTGGCTTAAGACACTACTTAACCTTCTAGACTTCATCAATATAACTGTTACTAATCCATCTTATTACTTCATAGTGATAGGATTTACAACACATAGGGAAACCATATCAGAAGATAAAACTGTAGACAATCATACAAGGGAATCATGACCTGGCCAAGTTGACAGATACTTTGGGAGATACAATTCAATCCAAGACATGCACTTTTGAGTAATCCAAGCTATGTATACCCTAAATCTAGCAGTGTTCTCTTCCACTTCTTTCCACTGCTCCGCTCTTCACTGTTTCCTCCCCCATGCAGGATAAGCTAGAAAAAAATCATCAGTGAAACAAAATGACCCAAATAAGAACATTAATAAAATATAGGTACGTTTCTAGGACAAAAGGCATCAATATCAATTTGCTTATAGATAAGGCTGATCTCATTTTCTCTAGGGTACAAACATTTTTTTCTGACAACTGGTGAACATTGAAGCATCACAGGCTTGAATCTGTAGAGAATAACAGTAGTACCTAAAATTTTCAGGTCCATAGAGTGAGATTATTTCTCTATACGGATATTGCATAATCATTTACTGCATTAAATATAACTGTCTGGGAGTTTATTTCCACTTCCTTTGCAAGTACTATGTGTTAGTTTGTAATTAAAAAAAAATCTACCTTTTCTGAAGACAATGCTTAGGATTTTCTACAAGAGCCTAATTTTTTCTTTTTAAGGTAAACAAATGACAAGCACTGCATAGATGTCAACCTTTTCTTCCCAGTCACTTTGAAATACGTCCCAGGCCAGATCTGTATAGCAAAAGCAAAGAGAAGATGGAACATGAACTACAGAATTTAGAATATTTTTTTCTAAATTAAGTTTTTCTTGAAGAAGCATAATTGTCTAATTTTCCTAGATAATTGCTACAACCTTCTGATAACATGGAAGCCCTGGTGGCATAGTGGTTAAGTGCTACCACTGCTAACCAAAAGCTCGGCAGTTTGAATCCACCAGGTGCTCCTTGGAAACTTTATGGGGCAGTTCTGCTCTGTCCTATAGGTCCGCTATGATCACAATCGACTTGACAGTGGTGGGTTTAGTTTGGTTTTTGGTTTTCTGATAACATGGATTAAAATATTGAGGCCAGAAACTACTACCAGATAGAGAGTTTCTGAAAACCAGAGATAATGTGCATGCTATATGGAAGTCCCAAGCAAGAAGAAAGTGCTATGAAGACTTTTTGCACTTAAGACTGTCTGATGCAACTGGTCATTTTATAATGTGTGCAAACATACATTAGAGGAAAATAGTTATAGAGATATTGTGATGTTTTCTTAGAGTTTGTTCTAGATATATTGCTTGGTTGCTCAACCTTTTATTATTTAATCAACTTATTGAGAAAATAAATGCAATATAACAAGATAATATGACATTTATTCATACTTTTATCTAACAACAAACCCTGTATCTCTATTAATGTTGATTTATGATGTAATCTGTTTTAATGTTTATAGTCAGTGTAGATAAAATGGTGCCCTCTGCAATGTTATAAAATCATCTTAAATGATGACATTACTTTATATTAATATTTTTTTCTCTGGTCTTCTTGAGGCAGAGCACACATTTAGAGGTCAACTAGTTCTGCTTAGCAATTTAAGATCTTCCTCTATAGCACATTCTTAACTACTTTTATAGGTATCCACACTTTTTAAGTAGCTCTCTTAGTTATCTAGTGTTGCTGTAACAAAAAATACTACAAGTGAATGGCTTTAAATAACAGAAATTAATTTTCTCAAAGTTCTGGAGCTAGAAGTCCGAATTCAGGGTGTGGGCTCTAGAGGAAGGTTCTTTTTTGTCTCTTTCACTGTCTAGTAAAAAAACAAAAACAAACAAACAAAAACCATTGTCATCAAGTTGATTCTGACTCATAGTGACATTCTAGGGCAGGGTAGAACTGCCCCATAGGGTTTCCAAGGCTGTAAATCTTTATGGAAGCAGACTGCCACATCTTTCTCTGGCAGAGCAACTGGTGGGTTTGAACAGCCAACCTTTCAGTTAGCAACCAAGCTCTTAATCACTGCACCACCAATTCTCCTTCTAGCAATTCTTGGTGTTCTTGGGCTGGTAAACTCAGCTGCCTCCCTATCACATGATGTCTTCTCCCTGCACATGTCTCTTATGTCTGTTTTCTGCCTTTATAGGACGCCATTGAGAAGGGAAGGAGCGCTGGTGGTGCAGTGATTAAAGTAATTGACTGCTAACCCAAAGGTCGACAGTTCGAACCCACCAGCAGCTCTGTGGGAGAAAGATGTGGCAGCCACCTTCCCTAGAGATTTACAGCCTTGGGAACCCTGTGGGTTTGCTATGAGTTGTAAAATATGAGTCCTAATGGACTCTATAGCAGTGGGTTTGGTTTGGGTTTATTGAGAAGGCATGAGGTTAGGAACCACCCTACTCTGGTGTGATCTCATACCATGACAAAAGACTAACCCTATTTCCAAACAGGATCACATTCACAGGAACAGGGGTTAGGACTTCAACATATATATTTGAGGGACACAATTCAATCCATAATACTCTATGGATAGATATTGTCATTTATTAAGATAAGATCGACCTCTTGTAGCTTCCACACTTTACAAGTAAGAATAAGCTTTCAAAGTAGCTAAATGCTAAAGCTTTTTCTTTGGCAGCCTTCTGAATATTTCAGAATCACTGTCATTTTTTCTGTATTCTTTATTTCCTCTCCTAACTTAGTTAAGTGTTCCTTATATGGTATGGTGTTTAGACCCTTCACCATTTACATCACTCTTCCTAGGACATTTTCTAGCTTGCCAAGATGTCTTTGAAATGTCAATCCCTAGTGTTGCAAAGTAATATCTGGATCCAAAACAATCAAGTTATTATGGATTAAACATCAAGGGTAACAATATTAAAAACCCAAAAAACAAAGAATATGAGTAAATTGGGGAAGGGGAGAAAGGAAGGAAAAGATGAAGGAAAAAGAAAGCAGGAAAGCAGATGTTATGAGTTGAACTGTGTCCTCCCAAAAAGATATGTTGAAGTACTAGTCACCAGTACCCATGAATATGACCTTATTTGAAAATAGGTTCTTTGCAGATGTAAATAGCTAACATGAGGTCATACTGGATTACCAAAAATAAACCAAGCCCGTTGCCATCGAGTTGATTCTGACTCATGGTGATGCCCTGGGTAGAGTGGTCCCTAATCCAATATGACTGGTGTCTATAAAAAGAGGAGAAAAGGCAGACAGATACCAAGGGAAAATGGCCATGTGAGAATGGAGACAGAGATTTGAGTTATGGTGCCACAAGCCAAGGAATATTTGGAGCTACAAAAAACTGCAAGAGACACGAGAGGATTTTCCACCAGAGCCTTCAGAGAGAACATGGCTCTGCCAATACCCTCAACTCAGACTTCCAGCCTCCAGAACTGTGAGAGAATACATTTCTGTTCTTTTAAGCCATCCAAGTTGTGCTACTTTGTTATAGCAGCTTTAGAAAACAAATATAGTGAGCAAGCAAGCAAGGAGGGAAGCAAACACCGGATATATGTGTCAAGTCTTTGTTAAGACATTTCATGGCATTTGACATTATAAGAAATATGAGCGATTCTACCATGAGATTGCCAGATAAAAGGATTTCATACTATCATAAGGGTTTCTAACGTGGCTTCATAACTTATTCTTTGAAAATAAGATTTTTCTTTTTTCTGTGATCATCATAATCTGATATTAGAGATAGGAACTGAGACAGCCACAGCCCATGAAGAGTCAGTAAGAGTAAACCTTCCTAGGTACCCAATGTTGAAGCATGAAAGTTAAGGCAAAAATATGTTACTGAACTTTGATTTTTGCATGCCCATGCATTTATTCAGAAAACAAATATTTTATTATTGAAATCAACCTCACTGAGCCATTAGAAATATCAGCGTAGAGTGAAAGTGACTTTTGAGTACTCTGTATTTTGTTCTGAGTGCAGACTATTAGAAACTTGGGAAAATTCAGTAAATACCTGTGTATAATGATGGAACAGTGTACTAGCAGCTTCCAGGCTACATCAGGCTGTGATGTGTTTTCTGAAGCCCACCAAGGTTTTATATTAAAATTTTTAACTACTTGCCAAATATTAAATAATCTGGGGGTTTCATGTATGAATCCTGATTTCAGGTTCTTTCCAAGCTTGGACAATCTGGTAATACTCAAATTGCGTTTCTACAGGACCACAATCAGCTGGGGTTCACTTAACACATTTAGATGGGGTGTGAGCTTACCAGTTTATCATCTACCCTCTCCAGTTTGCTATGATGCCAGCCCTCCTTGTTACGCACCATATTATACACATTTCTAGTTCACCACTGTAGATAATTGAGTGATATAAACCATCAATACCTCTCAGCCTTTCTCTTGAACGTTCATATTCACATTCCATAGGTATACCTGGGTTTCAACATGGTTAAAGAGCTCAGATCCTAACCAAAAGGTTGGCAGTTCAAATCCACCAGCTACTCCTTGGAAACCCTATGGAGCAGTTCTACTCTGACCTATAGGGTCACTATGAGTCTGAATCGACTCAACGACAATGTTTCTTTTTTTTTTTTTTAATACACTTACTGACTGTCTGGCCTTGGGCAGACTAACCTCTCTGCCCTTGAGGTTTCCTGTCTGTAAAAAGGGACAATAATAGTACATACCCCTTGAATCTGAGTGGAATCTCAATGCATGCTTATTGAAAGAATAAATGATCACTGGCTGTCACTGGGACACCAGATAATGTTGCACCGTACTGAAATATGCCTTCATTTATCCCTACTTCTTTGAATTACATGAGCATTAGCTATTAGGACTTCCTGGGTGTTTGTTAAGCTAATAAAAAGCAACAATTATCATGTATGAATATCCTAAAATAACAACATATCGACTTAAAAGTCTTACACTGAATGAGACAGTACAATTCTTTTGTTCCCTTTAATTACATATTTTCCAAAGCAGATACCTTTATTTTAGAACTCAAGTCCAACCATTTCTATAAAATGTGACTATTTGGTTGTACTTTGGCTAACAAGCTCTCTCAGTGGTGGTTAAATTATTTTAGCAATGAGGCTAGTTTTATTTCATTGATAAAAAAATCTGTTCATCCCGAGGATGTTTTGTCCTAGTTTTTGTTCTATAAATGAAAAATCTAATAGAACAACTTGATTCTCTATTGCATAGCCCTTTTTGTTGAATGGCAGGTACACTTTTTAAATTTTTTTTTCCCAGAGCTTGGGAGAGCAAAGATAGTAATGAAATGTGTAGTCATGCCCCAATTTCAGTGCTCCCATGCTGAAGTCAGCACCTAATAGCTCAAACAGAAGCGAATGCTGGGATGCAAGCCTGTCAAAGACTAAACCAGGGATTATCTCAGTGATGCGTCCACCCCTTTGAAGAAGGCTCCCTTTGGTGGCTTTTCAAGCAGTTGCCTGGCTACGTAGTTCCCAGCAATATTAATCTTTCTGGTTTCTCTCATTCTCCCTAAAGACATAAACACCAGCCTGGAAGGTTTTATCCTGGCAGCTCTATTTGCGCTTACATAACTTTTGTCAGTTATTTCTTGACAAAAATTCGTATTTTATGAACGCAACATTTATCTGAAATGGCTAACCACATTCTATGTACCACAGGACAGGGTTTTCATTTCCTTTAGTAATTACCCCAGTATTAAATTCATCAAATCGTTATCTATAAAGAACTTTACCACTAACCCACTGCCATCGAGTCGATTCCAAATCTGTCTTCTTATAGATTACCGCAGTAATAGGCGAGTTTAAGGGGGTTTCCCAGGTTCACGCAGCTAATTGGAGGCAAGGCAATTCCTCGAACTTTCTAGTACACCACACTGGCCACTAGTGAATAAATACGGAGCACTGAATAAAAGTCTGATCCCCCAGAGTACATGCATATTTAACTTGGGCAGCCCCTCACACCTCGATGCTGACCATGAAATATGTTTAGGGACTTATTAGAGTACCATACTCTCATATGCATTATAATCACATACTAAATGGCTTTCTAATTGAGTCAACCAAGATAGGATGGGCTGGCTGTTTTATTATCAGAATTTGCTGATGCAAGCCCTGTTTGTTAAGGAGACTGTGCATCTTTTGATCTAAGAATTTGGGTCCCTGGGATTTTCGTGGGGCTAAATTTGGATATATGCATTGTTAGTACATAAAGAAATAAACACACGTTCATCCAATAATATTTGCATCATTTGAAAACAACGTTAAAAAAAAAAAAACATTGCTGTCCAGTCGATTCCGACCCATAGTGACCCTATAGGACAGAGTAGAACTGCCCTATAGGGTTTCCAAGGAGCAGCTGGTAGATTCCAACTGCCGAACTTTTGGTTAGCGGCCAAGTTCTTAACCTCCGGACCATCAGGGCTCCCTAAAAACAATGTTACCACCCCCTAAGTACTTTGCAATTTTCTTCGATAGATTTCTATGCAAATAAGCAAATACAAACCAGACACCTTCCTGAAGAAAATGACACATCAGCACCCACAAATACAAGAGCAATGATTGGATAGGATAGTCATTTTTGTTCATATCTGCAAAGACTTAGCACTATGTTAGGCACATACCGTACCCGTGCCCATTGCCGTCGGGTCCATTCCAACTCGTAGCGACCTATAGGGTCGCTATGAGTCAGAGACAGCTTAATACATAGCTGTTGAAAGAATACAGGGACACACACACAGACATCACATCACAAATCTAAAATGTGAAGACAAAGGAGACATTCAGACACATATTTATTCCCATAACTAAACAGGAACACCATAATGAGAAGATCAAGTAGATAATCATACAGCTTTGTTTACGGCTGTCTGCTGAACTCATGACATCTGCCGTGATTTTTACACATGGCAGAACAGGATTCCAGGTGCAGGTAAAAGAAGACTGACCAAATTTCACGTTCTTTGGGTATTTGATTTGACCTAAATCCACTTGAGAGCCCTTCAGCAGTATGCCATGGAATGGAGTGTAGAATTTTTAATTTAAGTTACATAGCTGCCCAAAGCTAGACAATGATTTAGTTTCAGTTGAGTGATAGGTAACAATTGCAATATGGATATGCCCCAAAGTAACTTTTTATCAGAATATATACTTTAATCCTATCATGTAAATGTTTAAATATCAGTTATTTATTTTATTCGGTTAAATCAGCAAAAACTACTGTAGTTTCATTGTAAGTGTTCTCATATTATAAGTAAGAAAAAAATGTTATTTGGGATTTTTCTGCACAATATCTGAACCAGAACAAGTTATTACACAGTCATCCTTTATGCATGGGGGTATTTTGAATAGCAAACCATACTGTGTAAGTTACCTTCACGGAGAAACTGCTTCTAAAAATGGGAGCAAAAGAGAACACAGTTTCAAAACTATATACCTGACTGTGACATTGTGAAGTCAACATTTTTTTTCAGAGGGCTATGTTAATTAATGGTTGTTCAGCAATGTCCTATTATGAACATATTGAAGATGCTATGGTCATCAAGAATTTAAAGTATGGCAAAGCCTGTTCCAGAAATTCTATTTCAGAGGTTCCTTATAAAATATCTTTTACAGTAGCTTTTATAAAGATATGGCTTCAAAAGGCAATGTATTACAAATAGGTGGTCTGCACTTTGTACATCCACAACAGATCTGCAGAGTTATGCCATTTCATTGCCAGTAGAAGAAGACAATGCTATATTAGATCCACTTCTTACAGAGTGAGAATACAGATGGAAGTGTGAAAAAGTTCACAGGCAGATGAAACTCGTAAAATCTGAGCTGAACAATTCCAAACGAGAGTAATAATCTTTTCCATGTGTGTGTCGTTACTAATTATAGCACTGTTGTACCTTCTCTGAAACAGCACAAAGGCAATCATTGTCTTAAAGAAATTAACAACTTCCTTTAAAAAAGTGAGCCATATTGATCAGCAAAAAACTAACAGATGATTCTAACACCTTTTTTTAGGGAGCAAAAGCCTGTTGATCCCTTAGATAATATAGATGAACTCTTATGTAAATTAGGGCAGGAAATCAAGTCAAAAATATTTGCTGTGAAGAATAGTAATTGAGGAAAAACAGAATATCATTTGAGTGCACTATCCCCAAAACCGAAAACCGGAGTCTTGGTGGTGCAGTGACTAAGAGCTCAGCTGCTAACCAAAAGGTTGGCAGTTCAAATCCACCAGCCGCTCCTTGGAAACCCTTATGGGGCAGTTCTACTCTGTCCTGTAAGGTCGTTAGGACTCAGAATTGACTCGAAGGCAATGGGTTTGGGTTTTGGGTTTTTTTTTTTAATAAAAAAAAAATAATTCTCCACTTATTTCATGTACTTTAATAGTCCTCTAGTACCTATACAGTGGTTAAAGTAATTGGCTGTTAACCGAAAGGTTGGCGATTTGAACCTACCACCTGTTCTGTGGGAGAAAAGACCTGGCGGTCTGCTCCCGTAAAGATTACAGCCTAGGAAACCCTATGGGGCAGTTCTACTCTGTCCTATAGGATCGCTATAAGTCAGAATTGACTCAACGGCAATGGTTTCGTTTGAAGTACCTATATTAATCACATCCAAAAATCTTAAAACATGACGTAAAACACTCTTGATGATTAGGCATTTCTTTTTCCCTTGGCCTTCCCCTTTGTAGTTCTCTAGACATAAATAACAGCTCTCATGCCAAACATGAGTCAAACCTCCAGGACTTTGCTCACACCATCCCCTCTTCCTGGAATGTTACACCCACTACAAGCACATGCACACACATACATTCAACTTCACCTATCACTGTAGTTGTGAAATGAACACATTAAAACTTGGCTCACCCCAAGTGACCGTTGCCCCATCTCAGTCATATAAAATTGTGGCACCTTTCTATCCCACCTATATTTCCCTAATAACACCTGTCATTGAACAATGTGATGGTGCCCCCCTGGAATAGTGCAATACAGTTGCTCTTATGACTTTATTTCACACACTTATTTACCTGCCTACCTCTGCCTGTTAGACAACATGTAAAGGTATGATATATGCTTTATCTGTCTTTGTGGTCCCAAAATACAGCCCTGTGATTAGCACATTTTAGGTTCTGAATAGATACTCACTGAATGTATAGATGAATGGATGGATGGATGGATGATTTCCCTTCCTTCTGGAATTTTTGATTGGTGGTTATAGCAATCATATATTAAGTATGTCCTCACATGATGGACCTTTGAACCACAGGAAAAAATAAATACGGTCCAGAAAAACTCATGAGAATACATTCATTCTGACGTTTCATCAACAGCAATCTTCACGTTTTTCACAACTGAAGTTAGGTAACAATGATCTAAATTATCTGAATGTGCAACATTTCTTTGCGTGAAAGTAAAAGTGGGGTAAATATACCCTTAAATTCTGAAGTCTCTCTTACAAAAATATATTTTAACTTAATTTGAGGTGCTAAATTCACCCTCATTTGTATGGAAAGTATTGCTATACCCCTCCGGAGTTCTGAAAGTGACTGTTTTGTGAAGGAGCTGTTAAACTGCTGAGTAAATAATATGGCTTTCAAAATTATCATAATTACATGTATTTACATAACAGACCACAATATCTCCAAGGAATTGTTACTGTAATTACATAAAATCTCACATACAGAATTTCTTTTCCTTTCTTCATGAACTATTTGTAATCATCCTGGGCTATACTTAGTATAGAATAAATAATGATCTATTCTCTCTCCAAGGAATTTCCATAGGGAGTGGATTGTTATCATGAGTAAAACAAATTAACACTTTGAATCTTTATGGAACATATCCAACTAGGTAATAGCTAATCTATGGACTTTGGTTATAGAACTTCTGTTGGCCTTCAAGTCTGTGTTATGATCTTATTTTTTTCTGGGTAACCAAAATTATCTGGTTGTAATATCATGTCATTAGGATTTTATTTGCAAGTGTACAAAGAGATAGAGCTACTCTCAAATGGTTGAAAATTACTTAAATTGCCTTAACTTTTCTAAACCATGATTGACAAACTTCCCTCTTTTTTATCCATTATATTGAAGTTCTCTAGGGTCTTATTATGGGATAGCTTTTCCTTTGTATCCCTGTGCTCACTCTCCTCCTACTACCAGCTCAGACATTTCCATGGACTAGTCTATGCCTCTGAGACTCTTGGATTTTATGACCCTGCAACCTCTCTTCCTAAATGTTCAATGGACTGATACTTGGACACTTAAAATGTAGCATGTCTCAAAGGAAACTATATTCCTCCCCAAATTTACCTTCTCTCATGATTGCTCTAACATTGGCTACTGTCTCCATCAACCATCAAACTGGCTACCATATCCTTTTAATAAATCCTTGTGTTCTCCTTACTCTTTATTTCATCGCTGTTACTTTATTTATGGTCTATTATTATGAAGATTGTTGTTGTTAGGTGCCATCGAATCAGTTCTGGCTCATAATGACCCTATGTAAAATAGAATGAAACACTGCCCAGTCCCAAGCCATTCTCACAATCGCTGCTGTTTGAGCCCATCATTGAAGCTACTCTATCAATCCATCTCATTGAGTGTCTTCTTTTTCGCTGACCCTCTACTTTACCAAGCATGATGTCCTTCTCCAGGGACTGGTCCCTCCTGATAACATGTCCAAAGTACGTGAGAGGAAGTCTCACCACCCTGACTTCTAAGGAGCATTCTGGCTATACATCTTCCAAGAAAGATTTGTTCATTCTTCTGGCAGTCCGTGGTATATTCAATATTTTCACCAACACCATAATTCAAATGCATCAATTCTTCTTCAGTCTTCCTTATTCATTGTCCGGCATCCACAGGCATATGAGGCGACGGAAAATACCTTGGCTTGGGTTAGGCACAACTTAGTTCTCAAAGTGATATCTTTGCTTTTCAACACTTTGAGGTCTTTTGCAGCAGATTTACCCAGTGCAATGTGTCTTTTGATTTCTTGACTGCTGCTTCCATGAGCGTTGATTGGGGATCCAACTAGAATGAAATCCTTGACAACTTCAATATTTTCTCTGTTTCTCATGATGCTGCTCACTGGTCCAGCTGTGGGGAGTTTTGTTTTCTTTATGTTGAGGAGTAATCCATACTGAAGGCTGTAATCTTTGATCTTCAGCAGTAAATGCTTCACGTCCTCTTGTCTTTCAGCAAGCAAGGTTGTGTCATCTGCATAACGCAGGTTGTTAATGAATCTTCCTCCAATCTTGATACTGCATTATTCTTCTTATATATAGTCCACGTTCTCAGATTATTTGCTCAGCATACAGATTGAATAAGTATGGTGAGAGGATACAACCCTGACATACATCTTTCCTGATTTTAAACCATGTAGTATCCCCTTGTTCTGTTTGAACAACTGCCTCTTTGTCTATGTACAGGTTCCACCTGAGCACAGTTAAGCGTTCTGAAATTCCCATTCTTAACAATGTTATCCATAATTTGTTATGATCCACACAGTCAAATGCCTTTGCATAGTCAATGTAAAACAAACATCTTTCTGATAGTCTCTACTTTCAGCCAAGATCCATCTGACATCAGCAATGATAGCCCTTGTTCCATGTCCTCTTTTGAGTCTGGCTTGAATTTCTGGCAGTCCCCTGTTGATGTACTGCTGCAACCATTTTTGAATGATCTTCAGCCTAATTTTACTTGGGTATGATATTAATGATATTGTTCAGTAATGTCCACATTTTGTTGGATCACCTTTCTTTGGAATGGGCACAAATATGGATCTCTTCCAGGTGGTTGGCCCGGTAGCTATCTTCCAAATTTTTTGGCATAGATGAGTGAGTGCTTTCAGTGTTACATCCATTTGTTGAAACATTTCAATTGTTATCCCATCAATTTTGAAGATTAGAAGCTCTTAATTTAATGTAGTCAAATTTATTAATTTTTTCTTATGGTTACTGCTTTGATTCTCATTTAAAGAATTCTCCCCAACCCTAAGATCATATAAATGTTCTCTAACGTTTTCTTCAAAATGTTGAAAATTTTTCTTTTTACTTTTAAATCTATAGTCTACCAAAGAAATTACATCTTTGTTTGCTGTGAGAGAGGGATTTAATTTCTTTATTCAACACAAATAGTCAGTTTTCCCAGCACCTTATATTGAATAGCCTTTTCAACCAAGAGGTCGGCCGTTCAAATCCACCAGGCACTCCTTGGAAACTCTATGGGGCAGTTCTACTCTGCCCTGTAGGGTCGCTATGAGTCGGAATCGACTCGACGGCAGTGGGTTTTTTCTTTCCATACTATCCTATAGTAGCTACCTCTGTCCTATGTCATATGTATTACAATAAAGGCAGAACCTGTAACAAATAATCCCTCAAATTTCAGTGGCCTAATACAATGTGGCTGGTTTTGATCACTGCGTCCATCCCCTTGATTGTTCAAAGACTCAGGCTTCTTCCATTTTGTGTCTCCACCATCTACTAGGATGCTGTAGCCTTCTGTATCTAACTGCAAGACAGAAGAAGAAAAGGTGAAGAAGGCATGCGAACTTCTTAAACACCTTGGCCAGCAAATGATTATATCACTTCTGCGTATATTCCTCTAGTAAAAACTAGTTGCATTCCCTATCTGGATGCAAAGGTTCTTGGGAAACGTAGTCTTCTAATAGGCAGCAGCTTCCCAGAGACATGTCTACAATATGGAAGCATGTGAAACTGAGGTGTTTAGCTAGTTGTCTTAGCTACATCGTGTTTCCTTATATGCATTTGTCTCTTTCTATTTTGTAGGGTAAGTTCCTCCACCTTATTGATCGTCTTCAGGTCTGTCTTAGTGATTCTTTGTCCCTTTGTCCAGTAACACAAAGAGAGAATAATTTGGTGCAGTCAGAGAAAGGATGGGGGGGTAGGGAAATAGGAGTACAAATTAAAGACTATTGCAATAGTCTAGCAATTTGGTAGAAGGATCTGAATAGGGTGAAAAAGGAGAGAGAACTAGAAGTAAAAGTCACTGTGAAAGAAGAATCCACAGAATTTAACAACTGGCTTGATGTGAAGTGGTGAAGAAAACTAAGATTATCATGGGATTTTTATACGCAGATTGTTGAAAGATTGGTACAAATATTAGCAAGTCAGGAAGTCGAGGAAAGATCAAGCACTGCCTATGGCATATGCTGATGATATGTTCAGCACAGAGTTCCAAATACAAAACAGTACTTGGGAGAGAAGCTAAGACTGAAGAAATTGCGAGTATAAAGGTAAATGTATACAGGTGGTTAACCAAACCAAACCCACTGCCGTCGAGTCGATTCTGACTCGTAGCGACCCTATAGGGCAGAGTAGAACTGCCCCATAGAGTTTCCAGTGAGTGCCTGGTGGATACAAACTGCAGACCTTTTGGTTAGCAGCCGTAGCTCTTAACCACTATGCCACCAGGGTAAAATGAAAGCACTTTGTGTAGGATTGGATAGAGATATTCCCTGAGGAAATATTTACATTCGGAAAGCCTGAGAAGAGTCAGCACTGGAGATAAAGAACTCAGGTCAGGGTAGATTTGCTTTTGTGGAATATCATCTATGTGTGGTACTGAGATAAGTAAGTCACATATATTATCTCCTGTAACTACCTGGTGAGGGGTATGGTACCAGAGGAGAAGATTTCAAAAAGAACAGGTGCTCAGCAGTGTCAAATGGTGCAGAAGCAATAAGAAGAAAATGAAAATTAAGGGAGAGGGATCATGTGATTAGGATGTGACTGATGAGTTTTCCAGAGAATAAGTTTCAACCAATGAAAACAGAGAAAAAATATATATATATATACGTATATATATGGATTTAACATAGAAATTAATGCTGTGCAAGTGAACCTTGATATGCAAACAACACTTAATAATTTTGTGGCAAAAGGATTGTAGCAAGGCTGAGAGAAGACACTTTTGATTTAAAATAGGAAAAATGACTTATGTGACAAGCATACTGTCTGTAGGCACTCACTAAATACTTGTTGAATGAAAAACCAAATGTTAAGAGTCAGAAGAAAAAGACCCAGAGGGAAGGACAGCTAGATCATTGAAAGGTACTGAATTGATAAGGTTTTTTTTTTTTTTATGATTCAAAAATTCCAACAATCCCAACAATATCTGCCAGAAATACTGCTCCGTGGAATTGCACAGATAAAGCATAGGATTTGGACTTTTGTGGGTTTTTTTTTTTTTTGTAAGTGTTTT
Source organism: Elephas maximus indicus (assembly GCF_024166365.1). Taxonomy (NCBI): domain Eukaryota; kingdom Metazoa; phylum Chordata; class Mammalia; order Proboscidea; family Elephantidae; genus Elephas; species Elephas maximus. The sequence continues at coordinate 149,072,596 of NC_064846.1, read as the reverse complement.
TAAATGTAGAGCAAGCATAGGAAAAGAAAACAAGCGTTGATAAAATATTACTTAAGAAATGGCAACTCACTATCAATAACAATTGACATTTACCATTTAAAAGGCCAAAGAGATGAATTTTATTTGAAAAAAAAATTCTTACTTGAAAACATGCGTATGCAAGTACATAGAGGAAGTGTTCTTAATATGGCATTTTCTAGCTCATCTCAAACGTTAGCAGCCCCTATTTATCTTTGGCTTTCAAAACCCATCTTCTGCATTCATAATACAAAACCCTTGCTGCAGATCCCACATGTCTGTTATTTGTTGTTCACTCAAAGGTGCCTGTTCTGATGACTTTTGAAGTCCCCAAAGCAGTTTTGTTGAGGTGGAATTTTCTTTATATATCAACATTGCAGTAGTTGTTGAATGTCGTTTCACTAGCAAGATAAAAATTTGTTGACGCATTTAAAGGGCTAACACGCAAACAAAGAATTGACTCAAATATCAGCAACAACTACAAGTAGGGCTAGCATTCCAAAATGTGCTGTTTTTCGATTTTAATCTGAAGTCTAAAATTTGTGTGGCATAAATGTTTTCCTTATTCAGTATAAAATACTTGCATAAATATCTGTTTTCTACCTGAGTGTTGAATTATTAAAATGTGCTCTCTTACATGAATGTAGTAGCAATGAAATATAGATAATAACAATAATAATAGCTAGTATAGATTGATTGCTCTGAGCATTTGCGTTATAGGTATCATTTTACAAAACACAGTAACCTTATGTGGCAGATGAATAATTATTATTCCTATTTTAAGAAGAGGGGTGGGCAAAGATCGAAGAGAAGTTCAAATAAATTGCTCGTGGTTACGAAGCCAGGAAATGGCGGAACTGGATTATAACCCATGCACACTGACCCTAACATGTACTCTCTAATCACCAGAATCTACTGTGATTTTTATTAGTCTAAATGCAGAGCTGAAAAAGTTGTGGGAAGAGTTCCTGTCCCTAACCATTTATTTTCTTGAACAAAAATACATCCACAAATTTTTCTCTCTATGATAATATCTTAGAGAAATAACCATGTAAGCTGAGTGGGGATGGTCAAAGCAGCATTGTTTGTAAAGCTGAAAAATAAGAGACAATCTAAATATCCAGCAATGGAATCTTGGCTTACTCAATTATAGTCCACTCATACAACAGAATTCAATGTAAGCATGTAAATATACATTTATTAACACGGAAAGACGCTCATAATAGATCGTTAAATAATAAAAACAAGTTAAGATCTAGAGTATATCATCAGACATAGACTCACATATTGACACTTATTATTTTCAGGTTGTAATAGCATTATTTGGGGGATAACGTTTTGTCTGGAATTTCTAATTTTTTAAAAATGGATTAAATGTAGAAGACCTGGTGATCTGCTTCTGTAAATGTTTACAGCTAAGAAAATCCTATGAGGCAGTTCTACTCTGTCACATGGTGTCCATGTGAGTCAGAATGACTTGATGGCACCCAACAACAACAACATAGTAATTGTACTAAACTGTATATTTATGTAAATGTATATCTTTAAACATTTAAATAATAAAAGAATACACAGAAAAACATTATATCTACATATATTTTATTTTATATGCTCCAAGTCTCTACAGGTGGGAACCACCACAGTTCCTCAAAATTAATAGATCGTTTTTGTAGAGGTGTTACAGATTTAATACTGGTTTAATTTTTTTTCAATATGAAAATATTTAAAGGATATATTCCAAAATAAAAATAATTTATTGTTTTTCTCACTTCTTGTTTAATGGTTTTGGGATCATTCCATAAAATTAAAGGTAGGAGGTAGTAAAAACAAGCGTAGGAAAGAAAAAAAAAAAAAACTTGCAAAATTCCAAAGCCAGAGAATGGAGTCCTAAAATAACAGTAAAGCAGAGTGAAGGAAAGATAAATGTTCCGTCATTCTCTCTCCTGAATTTCGGTACCGTAAAAGAGATTAACTGAATTAAAATTGAGTTAGGTAAAGATTCCATCAAAAAGATGATTGAAGTAGGGGATGGGGGATTGACATTTTAATAAGTGCTTTTTAAGTAACTGAACAGCCATTTGGAAAAAAAAATAAGATAAAATTGGATTTGTTCCTCACACTGTATACCAGGGCACATCCCAAATAACTTAGAGACTTAAATGTAAAACTAAAATCAATAAGAACTGCTAAAAAAAAAAAAATACCTAGGTGAACTTCTGTATAACCTGAGAGTGTTATGTTTTCCTATGACTCAAATTCAGGAGCAGTAAGAGAGAAGACTGATATATTTGCCTATATAAAAATTTTTAATGTTATTTTACATGCCCAAGTCACTATTTAGCAAGGTAAAAAGGCAAAAGACAAAATGGAAAATATATTTGCAACTTATCACAGAGAAGAGATTGACATTCCAAATATCTAATGAGCTTCCAAAACTAGTAAAGTCCAAAAACCCTATAGAAAAATTCATATTTCGTAGCTTTGTGCACTAAAGAGGCCTAGAACCAATGCTTAACCCATTAACAATAAGCACCTCTCTAAATAGCTTTTTCTACTAAAAGACACCATATCTATTTGGAAGAATGCCTGAATCCTGGTCTGAGGCAGAGAATGTTCAAGATGAGCTTTGAACATCTGGTCATACCAGAAAGCAAGACATCTATGAAAAACTATTGGGAATTTTGTCAAAAAACTCAGGAACCAACTTGAAGGGGTTCCCACTAGACAATTATAGAAATAGTTGAGCATGAAATAGTTGACCATCAAATTAAATCAAATTAAATGAAATACATAAAATATATTTAAATCTATGCGTTCCTAATCACAGTTTTTTTTTTTTTTTAAAGAACTCATTGGATGTTTTTGGAGAATGTTAGAGAGCCAAATTGTTACTCTTTCCACTAGTAAATGGAGAGAAAAATTCAAGTATATATTCTTCTCTTTCAGTTTAAATAGCACCTTGGGATGACCCAATAGGTTGCGAGGGATAGTTCTTTATAGAAGAATTCCATGTAATAAATATAGAGAGAATGCTAGAATTAGAATATTACCATTTTGTATTATCTGATGAAATAAAGGATCTAGCCAGTGCTCTTCAATGGCTTCTAACTATTAGGTAAAAATTTTATAATTAGCAGATCCTAATGTAACTCCCTGGTGGTATAGAGGTTAAGTGCTAGGGCTGCTAACCAAAGGGTCGGCAGTTCAAACCCGCTAGGTGCTCCTTGGAAACTCTATGGGGCAGTTCTACTCTGTCCTATAGGGTCGCTATGAGTCAGAATCGACTCGACTACTCTAGGTTTTTTTTTTTTTTTAAATGTAACTCCTGAACAACTGAGCGAATTTAACATCATAAGAAGAGAGATATCTTTCAACTATGTGCATCTCATATCCTTGCCAGAACAATGAACCTAAATTGTATCAACCTTCTCAAACAGTGCTGTCCAACAGAACTTTCTGTGATGAAGGAAATGCTCCGTATCTGTGCTATCCATTATTGTAACCACTAGTCCCATGCAGCACCTAGGCACTTAAAATGTGGCTAATGTAACTGAGGAGCTGAGCTTTAAATTTTATTTGATTTTAATTAATTAAATTTAAATAGTCACATGTGGTTCGTGGTTGCCATATTGACCAAGGCAGCTTTGAATCTAACCATCAGTTGACAGGAAATAAAAAAGACAGAAGAACATGCTAACCAACACCACAAGGATACAGTTAACAAAATCCTGAATGTAGGTAATTTTACAGACTCAACAATTTGGTTTCTTCAAAAAATAAACTATAAGAAATAAAAGAGGGAAGGGTAAACGAAAGTTTACAAAGGAAATTAAAAGACAGGAACTGAATGTGATGAGTAAACCTTGTTTGCATCACAAGTCAAATAAAGCAATGGTGAAAAATTACATATGAGACAAGCAAGAAAATGTGAATACTGACTTGATATTTGATAATGTTAAATGATTACTGTTAATTTTAGGTGACAACATGTTATTGTGTTTTATTAAAAAATAATGATTCTGTCATTTAGAGATTCATAATGAAGTACTTATGAATAAAATGATAAGATTCTAGAATTTTCTTCAAAATAATTCTGTGGTAGTGGTACTAATGCAGTAAGTATTTGAAAATGTAATATGAAAACGCCTATGAGAAACAGCCTGGGGAAAATCATATAGGGTCTTGTATACCATGTGTGTTAGTTTCCTATTATTGCTGCCGTAAAAAATTACCAAAAATCTAGGGGCTTAAAACAACATGAATTTATTATCTTATAGTTCTGTAGGTCAGAAGTTCTACACGGTTCTCACTAGACTAAAACCACGTTGTCTGCAGGACTGCGTTCCTTTCTGGAGGTTCTAGGGAAGAATCCCTTTCCTTGGCTAATCCAGTTTCTAGGGGCTTCCTGCATTCCTTGGCTTATGGTCCCCTTCCTCCATCTTCAAATGCTGTAAAGTCACATTTCCATTACCCCTTTTCCTTCCATAATCACACCTTCCTCTAACCCCAGCTGGAAAAGTTTCTCCACTTTTAAGGACTCATGTGATTAGGTTGGGGATAATCTTCATATCTAGAAATCCTTAACCTTAATCACATATGCAAAGTTCTGTTGCTACCCATGTAAGGCAATATATTAATTTCCCGAGATTAGGACGTGGACATCTTTGTTGTTGTTGTTGGGTGCCATTGAGTCAATTCCAACCTGTAGTGACCCTAAAGGACAGAATAGAACTGCCCCGTAGGGTTTCTTAGGCAGTAATCTTTACGGGAGCAGATTGCCAGGACTTTTCTCCTGCAGAGCAGCTGGCAGGTTGGAACCACTGACCTTGTGGTTAGCAGCCAAGCCGTTAACCATTAGGCCACCAGGGCTCATTGCAGGACCCTTATTGTACCCACCACATCCATTCAGTTACTGCCAGTTTAAAAACTGATTAATAGAGCATTTATTTGCCAGGCATTGTGCTAAACCAAAAACGAAATCCATTGCCATCGAGTCGATTGGACTCATAGCGACCCCATAGGACAGAGTAGAACTGCTCTGTAGGGCTTCCTAGGAGTGCCTGTTGGATTTGAACTGTCGAACTTTTGGTTAGCAGCCAAGCTCTTAACCACTCTGCCACCAGGGCTTTGTGCTAGGTGCTATTTAATACTCTAAATTATTGTGAAATTAGTTATATAGGCATTAAAAAGCATACATAAAGAGATGGGTCACCATTCGTTATTTGACTTAAGCAACTTACCTCTATTTTTTATATAATAATTCTCTACAGTGTGCTTATTCCATAAACAAGAAATCATCCAACATCAAGAAAATATTTTATTTGCCTTTAAATTTTATTAGAAATACGACTCAGAAGCAGGCCATGACTATTTAAATTTTGACACCCCCACATGTGTTTTTGATTGTCAAGTATAATAAAATCTTCATTTATAATTAAAAAGCAACATGTATCACATGTGATGTGAATCTATATTAACCGATTAGATGAAATATTACCTTCTAGTTGTAGGGGTTACTTGCCTTGAATATTCCACAATAAATATTTTTAGAAATCAGTTTATTTGGGTATCACATGTTTTGCTTTTTAGCTGTCTCTTGCCTGGCTATAAATTGGGGGCTTTTCCATACCTTCATCATGAGCCGAAAGGATAACTATTGCGTATTTCTACTATTTAAGGTTTTACGAATGCTTTTCATAGTATTAATGTAACAAAATACGCTAATTCCAATTACTTTCAAGTTAGTGAAGGCAGAAAATGAAGCAATTAATAACAATGGAAAGATGAAAAGGCAGGAGGATCAAGATAAACATGATGCAGAGTCACTGCTACAGTGACTTGCAGAGCCTCCTAGTGTTTGATATGACCCTGACTTGATGCTTTTTTTCTGAGATAAACAGAGCTTAGCTCTTAAGTTATCCTGAAGGACATGCTCAGGAAGAGCTTTCTTTTCTGACTGCCTAGCCATGCCCTTAGGCTAAGCAGCAAGCAATTTTGAAGGGACAATGTAAAATAGAAAAGAAGACAGTCTTGGGACTATATGCGTAGTTTCACATTTCAAGTTTATAGATGTAAATGTATTCTGTCAAATTATACAATAGCACATTTCTAGAGTGGGCTTATGTTCAGGAAACATACAAAGAAAAGGAAGAATTCCTGAAACTGTAACTAGTTTCCAGAGAGAAACTTTCTAAACAGATTAAAATCAAATTTTATAATTCACATAAAGATTCATATGATACATATGAAAAGGTGAAACTGTAAAATATGACTAATACTTCTCTAATAAATGCCGTTATGACAAAATCTGCGGTAAAGTGGGTAATCCGTCATGACTGTACTCTACGTAGGAGTCCCTGAGTGGTGCAAACCGTTAACACACTTTGCTGCTAACCGGAAGGTTGGAGGCTCAAGTCCACCCAGAGGTGCCTCAAAAGAAAGGCCTGGCAATCTACTTCCAAAAATTTAGCCATTGAAAATCCTATGGAACACAGCTCTACTCTGACACATGTGGGATCATCATAAGTCAGAATTGACTCAACAACAACCAGTTTTTTATACTCCATCTTTATAGCGTTATTTTTGCTTGGGATATGCAAATAAAGAGCAACTGTGTCATGTGAGAAACGGAGAATACAGTGCTTTTTTAGGTGATAGAAGTGATACATTTTAAAATTATTTAAGGTGTTTTTCTGGAGCTGTGCAGTCCAGTATGGTAGCCACTGGCTGCATGTGATTATTAGGCACGTGAAATGTTGCCAGTTTGAATTGAGATGCGTCGTAAATGGAAAGCATACATCACATTTCAAAGACTTAATATGAAGAATACAATGTAAAATATTTTACAATTAATTTTCAAGATTGATTACATGTTGATATTACGTATTTTGTATAAATAAAAAATATAAAAATTAATTTCAGCTATTTCTTCTCACCTCTTTTTAATGCACCTACTAGAAAATTTAAAATTACACATATGGCTCACATTTGTGGCTTGTGTTTTATTTGTTGTAGACAGCATTGTTTCAGACATTGTCAATTACTGAAACATTTTTCCCACTCTTTTTTGTGATGCCATTCTAATTTATAATTTAGTGGTAAAACTGCACAAATAAAAACAAGCATATAATGTATGGTAAATGATTAAAGTACTAAATTTGTGTTTCCAAAAGTCCTCATTAAACTGTATCCTCAAGTCTAGATATGGAAGAGAATCGGTCTAAAGTATATTTATTAATGTGTCCTCCAATAAAAAACAAGAGAGAGGGATAGAAGATACTGGAACTTTACATTTTAGTTCCTGGCCTGCAGCCTATTCTACTCAAAAAAGTCTCACTATTACATAATATTTCTCTTATAGATCATAGGAAATCATTTGCTATATTAAAATCCTCCATAGAAAAACAAATTGCATAGAATAATTTTAGAAAAGAGTTAACTATCAACCTTAATTTTTTTTAGGATGTGTAAAATTTAACCTCTTATTACCCCATGGCCACAAAACAACCTCTGCATCCAACCCCCAGAATCTCAATCCAACAAGAAGACTTGGTGAAAGGGATTGGCAAAAAGACAGCAGGTGCTGGAAAGGGTTTTGTAGGTCAACCCACATTACTGGCGATTGAAATTGTCTTACAAAGGGAATAATTGAGATGGGAATCTCGATTTAACTGACAAGGCATGTGTCACCTTTTCTTATGGGGGAATAAAAAACTATTATTTCCGTTAAAACATACAGAAACTATAAAAGCAATGATAAAATAAAACAATAAAATTAAAAAGACAGGTATTTATGGTAATGCATTTGGCACCACGTAAAAGATCACTTACTCATAAATGGCACATTTGGGCAGGAATAGTGTATGTACCATTCACTACTGTATCTCCGAAACCTAACCCAATGCCTGGTATTTAGTGGAAGAAAAAAAAACTGAATGAACGACTAGTATTATATATACAAAGTAAATATTAATAGGACAAAATGGGCAATAGACAAGACAGAGAGAAAGGGGAGGTAATTCTAAGATTTCTCTGAAAATGACCAAAACGTATTCTCTACACCTCTTAGAGTTTCTAATATGAATTCCTCGAGACTCCCATGACCTTCTTAAACCAGCCTTTAAAGCAGCTTGGACTGAGTAGCACAATTTTATAAAATGGCCTTCTGCACCATTTCTAAGAATCTTAGGTCAAATTAGTCAGATTTCTGTTCTAACACTGATAATTAGATCCACCCCCAGCAAAAATTGCAGTTAATTGCAATTAATAGAATTTAATGCACTGTGGATTTTAGTTGTTAAAAGCGTCATATGGAGAAAGTACAAAGGCTATCCAAAGCAAATTTACAAAATTGACTTTGAAAGCCTTTTCTTTCCCCAGAAAGACTCATTCTCAGCTTAACGTATGTCTTAAAATGGATTGCTTGCTGTATTTAACATCATCATATTACACATTCCCCTGGAAACTGCATAAAGGGTACTCTTTATGCCAAATGTTGTACAAGGTGCACTGAACTTTGAAAGCCAAATGTGTATGAGAAATATATGTGAATACATTTGGGAAGTCTCTGTGTTCTCCAGTTCCTTATTTACCATTTGCTATTTGGAAAAAAAAAAAAATTTGGAATCTTTTTTTTTTATTTGGAATCAGGTTTCGTCTGTGCAATGCATAGTCACCTTACTCTAGGGAATACAGACTTGGGTTTTTGTCCTGACTGCCACTGTTTTGCTAGGTGTTGCTTGGCAGAGAATGGAAGCGGAGAAAGGAATTAGATCAAGTTAAAAACTTAGTAAGAAAGGACATTCAAAAATGTATATGGAATTCTTTTTTTTTAAAAAAAAAAGCTGGAATGGTCAAAAAAGCAGAGGAGTAAGGTGAAATAAATAGCGCAAGGTGGATAAGGGTTTAGATTTTGGAGTCACAAGATAGTTTCTTTTGCCATTCAAATACACCATCTATTGTTTTTGTTGTTAGCTGTCATTGAATCAGCCGTTGACTCATGATAACCTCATGCACGACGAACAAAATGCTACCCAGTCCTGTGCCATCCCCATGATAAGTTGTGGATTGGACCATTGTGACCCATAAGGTTTTCATTGGTTAATCTTCAGAAGTAGATCTCCAGGCTTTTCTTCCTAGCCTGTCTCAGTCTGGAAGCCCTGCTGAAACATGTTCACCATCATAGCAACACCCAAAGTCTCCACTGACAGAGGAGGTGGGTGGCTACGTCTTCTATACAATGTAGATAATGACTCCCCCAACATCTTAATGTTGCTGGGAGAATTGAAGGGCATGATATATTTAACTTACTTAGAAGAGTGTCTGGTATACAAGAAATGCTCAGTTTATTGTTAGAGTGGCCGCTTCTAGCAACAGCTAATTTTACGGCATGGTGACTTGCACATAGGTTGGCAAAAGCAAATAACATATTTCAGATTCAGTTTTTTTCCAGGTATGGCTTTGTGAGTTGAGTGCACATTTTAGAAGAAAATATGTTTTTTTTCAGAGAGATAATTCCTAGAGGTGATTAAAAGTTTGATTATAACTACTTTTGGGTTTCATAATTTAAAAACATTTTCACAAAGTCTGTGATTAATTTTTCCCATTTAAAATTTTTATTCTCAGTAACATGCAGCATTAAATATAATTTGAATTTCACTAGGCATCTTGGGAGTTATACTTTCGCATATTAAACTGCAGAAAAAGTTAAATTTCATAGCTGGTCAAGAACTCAGAGCAAAATGAAAAGATAAGATAGTAAAACATGGTTCATGGTCCTTAAAGGCCTTTTTATGTGGTTAGTTAGTTTCTAATGAATGCAGGTAACAAATTGAATGCCCACCTATGAACAGAGCCTAAATTAACAATTTAGAAATGAGAAAGTGACATAAAATTAAATGAAACTTCTACCTTCGCCACTTTTCCCAGGGTCATTTGTTGATTAAATTATCTCCTGTGCTGCTGCTTGTCTTACTACATCAATCACCCGTGAATTTAAATTAGAGGCATTTTGAAAATATAATTAGCAAGTCATAGCTTGTGTCTATTGAGTAGTAAATTTATATTTTTATAGTACCTCAGCTATATTGCAAACCTTTGAATAATTCATTTCTCACATGAAATAAGGAAATTACCAATATTCAGCAAGTTGTCATTCTGGATAACGGTTCTTCAAAGGATAGAGAACAAGAGTTAAGCTGCACCTTTTGGTTCTTCAAGATCAACTTAATCTCTAATATGTAATTCAAACACCTGTTGAACTCTACACTATAATGCCTGGATAAAGAATCCAAATCACTCATTTTTTAAGCATATGCTTTAAAAAAAAAATAGAGTGATTTCAAAACAACTTAGAATTTAGGCTTATTACTCTACAGTTAGGTGCTGGTGGAGGCGGTGGAGGTGGTGGAGGTGGTGGTACTGCTGCTGCTGCTGCTGGTGTTGCTGCTGCTTTTCTTCCTCCTCCTCCGGCTCTGCCTTCTCTTTCTTCTTCATCATCGTCATTATCATCACCTAAGCTTACCAGATACAGGCAAAATGCTTTCACACAGATTCTCTAATTCAGTGGTCCTCAGACTCTACAGGCATCAGAATCACCTGCATGACTTGTCAAAACACACAATGCTTAATGCTCCTTTCAGGGTTTTTGATTCAGTAGGTCTGAGACAAGGCCTGAGAATTTGCATCTTTGATAAGTTCCCAGGTAGTGCTGCTTCTGTTGATCCAGGAACCACACTATGAGAATCACTGCTCTAGCAAATGTTGGTCTTCTTATCTAGCCCTTCTATCTTTTTAATGCTACTATGTCTCAAAGGTACAGTATCACTGCTCTTTGCCTCACGTTGCACTAATCTCTGTGGACAATCTCATCCACATGTGTGGTTGGTGACTCAGAAATATAAATTGCCAGGTTTATCTCTCTTTTGAAGGCCAGATCAATGTATCAATTGCCTATGGTACATCTCCACTTGGAGATGCCACAGGCTCCAAATAGGATTTCATAAGCCAACCCCTGCAAAGATTGTTTCAATCAAGAACCACCAAATTTTCATGAGGAACGTATTTGTATGGTCTTAAAGGATCTCATCACCAATTAATTATTAGTTGCAAAGGAAAAATAATAACTGTAATACTAACTCTACATTGAAGAAGGAATCCCTGGGTGGTACAAATGGTTAAGTGCTTGGCTACTAACTAAAAGGTTGGCAGTTTGAATCTACACAGAGGCTCATTGGAAGAAAGGCCTGGTGATCTGCTTCTGAAAGGTCACAGCCATGAAAACCCTAAGGAACACAGTTCTACTCTCACATGCATGGGATCACCATGAGTCAGAATTGGGTATACCTAAGAGAAATTGACCAACACCTGGAAGGGGTGATTAGAATGATCATCAGCAAGGAAGGGAAGATGAACATTTGTCTGTCTGCCGATGCGTCAATAACACACAGCATTACTTCCTTGCTCTTTGAACATGATCCAAATACATGGCTTAGCCTGCAAGGCCCCTGTATAACTTTCCAGCTTCACAGCTCCCCACTTCCCACCTCATCATTGATTATTGAAGAAAATGGTCTATTCTTTCTTGTTTGAGGGTCTTTATTTTTGTTGCTCTATTTACTTTGTCACCGTGCCATCACATCTTTGGCCATAAAATGACATCATTCACAAAAGCCTTGGGAACGATCTGCTAACCATCTCTTACTCTAGTGTTCTTCTCAGGGATGATACATGAAGGATGCTCTTCCAATAGCCTCTTGTATTCGCAAACATTCAAGAAAAAAAAATAGTTTGTGGTACTGTGGGGGCTTGTGTGTTGCTGCGATGCTGGAAGCTATGCCAGCAGTATTCTGATAACAGTAGGGTCACCCATGGAGGACAGGTTTCGGCTGAGCTTCCAGACTAAGACAGACTAGGAAGAAGGACCCAGCAGTCTACTTCTGAAAGCATTAGCCAGTGAAAACCTTATGAATAGCAGTGCTTGACCCAAGCCATGGTATTTTCAATCACATCATATGCATGTGAAAGCTGGACAATGAGTAAGGAAGACTGGAGAAGAATTGATGCCTTTGAATTGTGGTGTTGGCAGAGAATACTGAATATACATACCATGGACTGCCAAAAGAATGAACAAATCTGTCTTGGAAGAAGCACAACAAGAATGCTCCTTGGAAGCAAGGATGGCAAGACTACGTCTCACATACTTTGGACATGTTGTCAGGAGGGATCAGTCCCTGGAGAAGGGCATCATGCTTTTTTGTAAGGTAGAGGGAAAAAGAGGAAGACCCTCAAGGAGGTGGATTGACACAGTGGCTGCAACAATGGGCTCAAGCATAACAACGATTGTGAGGATGGCTCAGGACCGGGCAGTGTTTTGTTCTGTGGTACATAGGGCCACTATGATTCGGAACCGACTGGATGGCAAGTAAGAACAACAACAACATACTTTAATAATTCCCAAAATCCTCCCCTCCCTCAGGATTCTTGTTTTTAAAACATATATTGGTCCCAAAGATATCAGATAAGGACTATGAACAATGTGTTTAATAATACTGTGCACTCTCATGGGTCGCTATGAGTTGGAATCAACTTGAAGGCAGTGGGTTTTTTTGGGTGGGTGCTCTCATGGACATTGTGAATGACCTGACCGGCCATGCTTCCTTGTGACAGTGTGTGTGTGGGGGTGGGGGAGGGTTGTCCTGAAGGGCTCTGAGCCAACCCTTTGACTTCCCTTGACCAAGTGCCCTATAGTTATTCTACCTTCATAGAAAATTCTCTTCTATCTTTTCTTTGCCTTTATATCTTCACCTTTATTATTATTATCATTACCAGTTATAATTTTAGGAACCCTGGTGGCACAATGGTTAAGTGCTCGGTCGCTAACCGAATGTTTGAACTTTCCAGTAGCTCTGTGGGAGAAAGATATGGCAGTCTGCTCCTGTAAAGATTAAAAAAAACACAAAAACCAGGAAATGCTACCGGGCAGTTCTACTCTGTCACATTGGGTCGCTGTGTGTTGAAATGGACTTGATAGCACCTAACAACAACAAATTTATTTTGCTAAACACGTTTTGTAATCTGACTTAAGTCCTTTTTTGTTGTTTATGCTGTCCAGTTGATTCTGACTCATAGTAACCCTACAGGACAGAACTACCCCATAGGGTTTCCTAGGCTGTAATCTTTACAGAAACAGATTGCCACATCATTCTTTTGAGGAGCCACTGGGTGGGTTCAAACCACCAACCTTTCAGTTGGTAGCAGCTGAGTGCTTACCCACTGTGCCACCAGGGCTCCTTAAGTCCTTTTTAAAGACTAGTTTAAATGTGTCTAAATTAATTAGTTCTTCATTTAGTTGGATAGCTAGATTGATGAAATAAATACCCTAATTACTTGTCCTGGAGCATTCTCCGGAGGGGGGGCGGGGAAGATTTAACAGAAGCATCCTCAGTTGCCTCTCTCTTTTTCCCCATAATAAAATAACCTCTAATTCTGAGGATAAGTTTTTCCCAAAGGACCTGGTATGATAATGAGCACATGTTTCTTGCTGGGTCGGATTCCTAGTAAGGGGCAGCCCAAGTATCAGTGACCTCATACTTGACTTCCCTGGCTAAAATGTCCAGAAACATCTATGTACCCCAAAACACATGAATCCTTCCCAATTGGAGAATTCTAGACCTTTTAGTTGTGTTTTTGATTCTAATAGTTATTTCTGCAATGAGCAGCTGTTAGAAAAATGACGCACCCTCAATATCAATGCCTTTTTCTCTGTTGCATAAGGGAACTTGAAGAGAAAACGTGTATGTAGTGTTGCTTTCTCGCTCCAGATCACTGGCTTAGAGCTTGAAAAAGAAGTCAAGGGACAAATCACTGAGTTTTCCCTCAGGTCCTGAACTATCAGCCTGGATATCACACAATTCTGATTTCATATTTTAGTCCATACCATGCTTTATGTTTAACGTATCACAATTCACAAATCCGTGTCCACCCCATACATGTCCACTAAATACTAATGATTGTGCCTATGGTTAAAAGAAATCATTGTCCTGCTTCTTTTTCCACGCATTTTAGTCCTTCCAGAGTTCTCTGTTCTCTGTTCCCTCAGCAGGTTCATGGATGGTCATGCTCATTTTACCAGTTTGCTTTTACTCTCACACTCAATTTCCATTCTGTGTGTGCCCCACTAGCATCTAGCACAAACTGCAAGACAATGTTCCTTTTCCATGGGAGTCAGAGTGGCACTAAGTTGAGGAGAACCTCCTCTAAATCCATTTTACCAAATGAGCCTCCTATCTCAGGCTTCTTGTGTAATGCTTTTCTAATTCTCTGGGTCTATTGGTTTTTTAATTTATTCTTTTCAGGAATTTCAAACATACACAAATGTAAACAGAATGATATAATGAACCATCATGTACCTTTCACGCAATCCCAACAACCACCAACCATGGCTTATCCCACGCCATCTTCACTCATCCCCAGTTTTTCCCTCTGTTGAATGCTTTTTGACAGTTGCTGGGGGTGCAGATGGTAAAATGCCCAACTACTAGCTGAAAGGTTGTGGGTTTGAACCCACCCAGAGGCACCTCAGAAGACAGAGCCCGCAATTTGCTTCTGAAAGGTCACCCGCTTGAAAACCCTGTGGAGCAGTTCTACTCTGCACACATGGGGTCACCATGAGTTAGACTCGACTTAACAGCAACTAAAAACGACATTCTTTTGAAGCAAATCTCAATCATCATATTATTTTATACAAAGATAACACTGTGTATATGTGTACATGACAACACACACATACATAGTAAGAATTCTTTCTTAAACATAAGCGTAAAAATAAAATAATTATCACACCTAAAATAATAACAGTAATCCCTTAATATCATCAAATATCTATACAATGGAACCCTGGTGGTGCAATGGTTAAGAGCTCTGCTGCTAACCAAAAGGTCAGCAGTTCGAATCCGCCAGGCGCTCCTTGGAAACTCTATGGGGCAGTTCTACTCTATCCTATAGGGTCCCTATAAGTCGGAATCAACTCGATGGCAGTGGGTTTGGTTTGGTTTTTGGTATCCAGACAATATTCAAACATACAATTGTCCAATAAGGTCCATGCACTGTGGTTGGTTGATTTATATTTTAAGTCTCTTTTAATTTATAGGTTTTCCTCCATCTTCCTTCTGACTCCCCACCCCTGGGCAATTGATTTGTTGCAGAATTAATATTGTCTTGTAAAATTTCCCATAATCTGATTTTTATTGATTGCATCCTTGAGATGTAGTTTAATGTGTTTCTCTGTGCTGCATACTTCTTATAATCTATAGAACCTTGATATAGGTTTTTTTTTCTTTCAAGATTACTGTAACTTAATTTTTTCTTTCTGTGAGTTCATTACTGGTTCTCTCCTAACCAAATCCTAGAGAGCATACCAGCAAATAGTTTATGTAAATCCTGAATTCTTTAAGAAGATTTTAGAGGAATTATGTAAAGACTTGCTCAATGTCGGACGTCTGTTTAATGAGACAGCTGGACTAGAACTCAGTATCCCAGATATTTAAAATCAAATATCCCTTCCCTCAAAGGATTCTGTTAGCTTTAGATGGGAGCATGCCTCTTTATAAGTTTTAAATTTCCTGCAATAGCAGACCAAAGAGCGCCTTTGCAGAATGTTCTCTTCATTACGTGATGTGGTTCTGGTAAGGAATCTTACATTCACTACATAATCGTATAGCTTGGTGTTTAATAGTTTGGGCTTTTCATTCTGAAATCTAAATAGGAATCCTGACTAGGGCATTTACTCTGTTATCTAGAACAAGTTACGTAACCTACTTGCAAAAAAAATGTCAGTGGTACAATCCTGCTCTTGCACAAATAACTCTCCAATTGCTGAAGTCCATTTTAGCATCACCAACAAGTCTTTAAATGGGAGAATTGACTGTTGACCACTAGGTAAAACTGTATCAATTTCCTGCAGTGACTGGATAATAACAGATTAACATTTAAAAGACATTTACAGGAGTATGGGAGAATAAAGAAATGTGAAAATGCCATCTCTTAATCTTTAACTAGTATTTTTAATGTTTGGAACTTATTTTGGTGTTTAAATTATTAAGGATATATTGAATAATAACAAGTCAAGGTATTTCCAGTAGCATCATGTAGGTGCCATTTAAAAACAAGTCAAAATTGAGAACAATCATTTTCCACACAGGCACTGGATCCACTCTCATGACAGTGTAAGGAACTCTGGGAAGAGCACTTGTGTATTTTCCTATTAAACTTAGTTGCTGTCTCTTGCAACCAGCCACAGAAGGGCAGCCAGCAGCAGCAGCAGCAGCACTTTTCCATGGTTTTCCATTTCCTCTGATGCTGCCTGTAGTCCTAGTAAAGGGAGGAAAGCAAAGATGTCCCAAAAGCATGATGTCATAGGAGAAGTTCTTCAAATTTCTTCTTGTCCTCAGAGAAAATGTTATGGAGCATGATCATAGTCAGGAGGAGAGATTGGCTGGTGAGAATGGAAGGTAAGAGGAAGCATCTCAAGAGTTTCTAAAAAGAAAAATAATAGAAGAGGCAATGGTGAAAATTAGAGCAGACATGATAAGGAGAAGAGTAATGCTGAAATTATGGAATAGAACTCAATAATATACAACTCTGTGTACTCATTTTTTTTTCCTGGCTTTATCTTGCAGTTTCATCTATATTCTCCCTTTACCTTGATTTACTTGTCTCTTCTTATCCTTAGGATATTGAAGAGGTTTTTTTGTAAGCCATTTGCATCAGTCAAATTTGCTTGGTTTCACTACGGTGTTATAAAATCCTCAAATCTCAACGCCTTTTAACAGCAATGATTTACCTCCTTATCATGTTGTATCCCATATGGCAGCTGTGTTTACAGTCTATGAGTCTTCCTCATTCTTGGATTCAGGGCGAAGGAGTAACTACTATCCGAGGCACAGCATTTTCAAGGCATAGGGGAAGGGGGAAAGGTGGAACCATGTAATGGATTTTAAAGCTTGTGCTTGTGCTTGGACACGCCTTGCATCCAAGCAGGTCTCAAGGTCATGGCTGATGTCCATGGAGTAGGATGTATATTCTACCCACAGAGAGGGGCACCATGGAAAGACTTCCCGTAAGGGCTTCAGTATAAAGAGGCAGGGAATATTTTGAAAAAATAATATAATCTACTGTGCTTCCAAAATCCTTTCTGCAATAAGGTGCAGCATAGTAGTGTGAACTTTGCATTGATGTGTGTAAGGGAATACCATTAAGGTGGAATTTTAATCAACAATGGTGAAGGTGTTTTAATGCATTAAATTTTTTATCTAGTATCTACATTATAAAAGATACCAGGAAGAAGAAAAGATTAACAAATACCTGTACCATACATTCAAAATGCTCTCAATTCAATGAGGAAAACAGCAAAATATATAAAACCAATATATATGCCTTCAGTGAAGAATGCTTTGTTCATGAATAAAAGAGATGCTACTCTGGAGGACGTGTGAGTTAAACAAACTGTCAATCACTGAATTCTGGAGACTCTGTATAGTTTCTGTGTCATGTTGTTAGATGATTATGATTATGATAGTTGAAGATGATAATAGTAATAATTGTAATTGTTGTTTTAGTAATAATAGCTGGCCTCTATTGAGCATTAACCATACGTCAAGCACTTTATAAAAGAATCTCAAAGTAGTCTCACAATTTAGTTTTGATATATGCACAGTTATTACTCCTATTTTGTAGATGAAGGACATAAAGGCACAAACATGTATTGAAAGATTGTGATTACTTATAAAGTCTGCTGAGCATAGGTGGATTGAGTGAAAAACAAGAGTGAAACGTGTTTACATTCAGTTTGTACAACCTAAAACTATTTTGATTAATATTAGTATATATTTCATATATGTGTGTGTGTGTGTGTTCATGTGCATGTGTGTGTGTGTAAAGTGTCTATGCTTTTTTCCCTGGGATATTGATTGTGAATGTTTCCATAGACTAAGCTCATAAGACATTTTCTTACAGAAGCAATCAAAGGCTATTTGCAAAAGCAATCTCAATAAAATTTACAGACGTGAGTCCTAAGGGCAGAATCAATCGATAAGATGCTATGTTTCTTTATAAGAAATATGGTGGGAAAATAAAACAGTATGAAGTGATGATGGTGTTTCAAAAAATTATTTTGACACACTGTGACTTTTATTAACCTTACTATTAAAGTATAACTCTATCCTTACTTTCTGGAGAACCTACCTTCACTGTTTGCCTATGCCCCTCATAGTGAGGAATGGGGGGAAAAATGTAAGGAATGAAAGATCTCTACATAATGCTTTGTTAATGAGCAAAATTTGAGCATTGTATCTTTTGTGTGAGAAATATAATATTCTGGGGAAAATATGGCACAATTAATCATGGTTCATTTATGCATTTATTACACTGGGGGAATTTTTGCAAATGTTCCATTGTTCTAAAGCAGTAAACTCTTCTTTAATTTGCAATTTCCACATCTCTATTGTCTAAAAACGGCCAATTTTAGACAATAAAATGGTTTGTTTGGAGCATATTGTCAATATCAAAGATGTACGTGGAAAGACAGCACCCAATCAATAGCTAATACAGTCACAAAAACTGTGAGGGGATATGCTAATATTTCACCAGCTAAAACTGTACTAGTGAAGGAGGAACATTTCCAACAGTTTTGCAGACAATGTTTTTTTCTTTTTGGGGTTTAAAAATTTCCATGTCAAGAGTTTTTCCTTAACTCTTGCATGACATCTTTTAAGGAGGAACAGGAAAGCTTATAACAAATAAGGTTTTGATTTACGAACTTATCCAAGGAGTCTCTGACAGAGTAGGAATGAGCAGTGTTTAAGTAGCTAATTTGGATTTACACTATATTTATATATCATGCTTAGCATTTATCACCATCAAATTTACAATAGTTCTTTGCTTGTTTTTGTCTCTTCAGTTAAAATGTAAACTCCATTAACATAAGAATTTTTGTCTTTTTTCATGGCACTGCACTAAATACTATATTAAAAAAAAATCCCATTGCTGTTGAGTCAATTCTGACTCATAGCGACCCCATAGGACAGAGTAGAACTGTCCCATAGAGTTTCCTAGGAGTGCCTGGTGGATTTGAACTGTCGACCTTTTGGTTAGCAGCCATAGCTCTTAACCACTAGGCCACCAGGGTTTCCAAATACCATATTATGTGTCAATAATTTTGAATGAATGAATTTAATAGGAAATATTGCCTAGAGTCAGCCCTGCTTTTCTTACTTTTTTACTAATTGTATAATATATTTTGAGCACCTTTTATGTACTTGACTAGGACTTAAGAATACAATTCATTGTAAGATCTCTTAGCTTAGTGGAGAGCAGGTATAAAAATAGATGATTATATCTGGTGGTATAAGAAGAAGGGTAAAATTTGGGCTTATGCTCTCTAGTTTCAGCAGGAAAATTTCTCACACCCTGAATCCTTCTTTTATTCTGCCAGTTTTGCCTTGTGGAAGCAGTGGGGCCAAATGACCAACTGGAAGAAGTTGCTTAATAAGCTTGGCAGAAGTGACGCAGCCCAGAAAAAAAAACAAAAAACAAGGGTATCATCTTACCTTCTGCTTAAGATCTTAGTTATCAAATTAACTCACATTTCAATTTCCATTTCAGACTAGTTGCTATAAGACTGGTCATGATCCCGGACAAGCAGCCATTCCAAGGAAGCTGGGCACCATTCTTAATGATGCTTCTTCAGGCTGGAGTTCCGGTAGTTCCTTGACCAAAACAGGTCCTACTAGAATGTGAGAGATGGAATGAGAATACGGTGGGAGCAATTGTTCTATCTCTTTAATTTCCTTCCAAATCAGCCTACAGCCCAAAGATTCAGCGAAGTAACAAAATAAACTGTTACAGGTTATGGTCGCATACCTGTCTCAATGCAAGCATTTGAGAACTCTTTGGCATTTTAAAGTAGAGAATTTATGTTTTATTTGCAGCTCAGATTATTCTAATTGAAATTATCTGCAGATATAAAAGTAAGGGGAGGAAAATGCAGACACTCAAAAATCTTGCTTCCAATTTAAATTTATGTCTGTACCAATAAAGAGATCTTTAACTTAGGGTTCTTGATCCCCTTGTCTTAGAAGATTGAGGTTAAGGTGTGTGGGTGGGTGTGTGTTTTATCACCAAGGCTGGAGTGATATTACCACAGTGACCAGAAATATGGTGAAATTCCCATTTATAAGAATTATGGTTGTACTCTGTCTACCACAAACAGGAAGAAATGCCTTGACAAATTCTTCGTCGTTATGCTTTCTTGCCACAGTTTATTCTCTTCTGCATTCTGCGGAAGTTCTTCAGGCCCTGTGGCTTCATCAATCATAAGCTGCTTTCTTATTTCAGAACCATAAGACTGTAGATCATAGGCACCTTCAAAAGCCTTTCACGTTACTCTACCACATACAGAGAATATTTTTTCAAAGAATATTTTTTCCAATTAGCCTTTGTATTAATCTTACAAACATAGAAAAAGAGAAACTAAATATTACTAATGTATACTACGGCCATGACAGAAGTTTCTCAAAACCTGTATCATCGCCAATGTAGTAGAACTTGGTGCAACTTTCCAAGAGTAATGCGCTACTATTTTTATATTCAGTAAAGATAAATCAGATAACAAATGCAATGTACCTTTTTTGAATTACCAGTTGGCAGAATTTTTGTAAGAAATTTTTTATAATTCTACTCAATTACTCCTCCATAGAAGAGTCTGACTCATTGAAAGTATACACACACACACATGCACACATGCATATATATATACACACATGCATATATATGTGCGTGTATATGTAAAGTATATATATATGCATATATCATTATGGAAACTCTGGTGGCGTAGTGGTTAAGAGCTATGGCTGTTAACTGAAAGGTCAGCACTACGAATCCACCAGCAATCCTTGGAAATTCTATGGGGCAGTTCTACTCTGTCATACAGGGTCACGTCGAGTTGGAATTGACTCTACGGCAACGGGTTTGGTTTATATCATATATACATGCATATACATACATTATTTATACACACATATGTATATAAACTCAGAAAAGACATGTATAATCTATACATAATATCTATATATAAGCTTTAGAAGGTATAAAGGCCTTCAATGGGTTAGATTTTCAAATTATTTTGTTTTGGTGACTATTCAAGTTTATTGATAGAAGAATTATGAGTCACTGATTGTTCCTCTATTCTAGCAATAATAAAAGGGTGTAGTCATGACACACAGTCATCGAGGGGTGGCACATTATCAGATGAATTCATAGCCTCCCTCTTTCTCCCAGGCAAAACACAATCAAGTCACTCACTAGGAGTTAAAACAAGCGTCAGTCATTAAGCCAAGATGTTTTCCTCAATATCTAAATGGTTTACATTTTAATTTCTTACACAACTGTTCATTTAAAAACTCCAAGAAGGTTGTTCTTATTGTGTTTTTGAGGAATATTCTTTATAAAATCTATGAAAACACTCTTACTCTATCTTTACAGGATATCTTCTCTGTTCAGTAACAATGACAATAAAAAAATACATTTGAAACAATCGTATTTTCTTTCATCAGTCTGAGTCAGCTGAAATCTTTGGAGTTATCAACCTCTTCCAATATCCTGAGGTAGCAATGGCACAATGGATATCTGGAATGCAGTTTATTCCAAGCTAATGATTTTCTGAAGCCTTAGGGTGGTTTTATTTATTCTGACAGGTACAGAGCTAACGTTCTCATGAAAAGAACACACTGTAGTTCAGGCTACCTACATAATTCCAGCTTCATTTTGATATAATCCTAATTTTAGATGCCTAAAACTGCCTCAAGCTGCCTCATTCCTATCAATACCATCACCCTAAACATCTTGCCTTGCTTGATAATCATCTGTTTCTGGTCTCTCTAATTTCTTTTTCACTGCTTTACTTAGGAGTAGAAGAAAGAATCCATTTAAACCAGAAATTACCAAACTCTGCTGACTGCTTTATATGGTCAAAATATTTTGTAGACTCCCCAAAAGATAATTATGATACTGGTAGCCATAATACATACTGATAAAAATCTACTTCTGATTCAGTAATGTTGAGGAGAAGCTATGCTTTATTGAGTACTTCAGCATCTGCCTATGTTTAAAAATTAACAATACGCATTATTTTTCTATTCGGCATTTGGACTTGCTGAAATCTTTCAATAATTACGATACCCTCTCAAAGGTACCTAACTTGAAGGATGATAACTGGAGGTTTGGAACAATTGACATCAGGTGGATAAGATAGGTGTTTCATGACCCTTCTCATTTGACATTGAACATATATTCCAAAGAAATGTAATAGGGTATGAAAATAACAGAGCAAAGACCTGGTTTATCACAGACTGTCACATCTTCTAATTGCTCCCTGGGCTCATTGTACACCAAGAATTCTGTGAAGTAGGGAAATAGATGTGATTGATAGAAATATAACAATATCAAAATTTTAGATTTGAAAGGGATCTGAGTAACTATCTAGATCCCCCCCTTTTTTAAAAAAAAACAATAATCCAAAGAGGTTAAGTAACTTACTAAGGTCACACAAGTACTTAATGGGAAAGCCATGCCTAAACCTGAATTATACAAACTTCGAAACTCTCTTGAAATGTAGGAGGAACTGTAGCACTGTCAGGTACTACAATTGCCCAGAAGATGGAGAAGTGGAGGCAAAAATTATCACACAACCTAGTGAGTCATTGATGCACTCTGTAAGGTTTAGAGGCAAGAGCAATTGGATTGGCGTCAGAAGTGGAAAGGAAAGTAGAGGACAGTAGAATGAGTCCTGGATTTGGGGTCAGAAGATCTCTTTTTAAGTTCAAATGTGACTTGTGCATGTCCTTTAAATATCCTTGACCTTCCCTTTTGGTTTTCCGTCTCCATCTCCAGCTCTTTGCATAAGTTGTTATAATACTTTGTCTTCTTGAGCCACCCTTTGAAATCTTCTGTTCAGTTCTTTTACTTCATCAATTCTTCCTTTTGCTTTAGCTGCTCGATGTTCGAAAGCAAGTTTCAGAGTCTCCTCTGACATCCATCTTGGTCTTTTCTTTCTTTCCTGTCTTTTCAGTGACCTCTTGCTGTCTTCATGTATGATGTCCTTCATGTCATTCCACAACTTGCCTGGTCTTTGGTCATTAGTGTTCAATGCATCAAACCTGTTCTTCAGATGGTCTCTAAATTCAGGTGGGATGTACTGAAGGTCATATTTTGGCTCTCGTGGACTTGCTCTGATTTTCTTCAGCTTCAGCTTGAACTTGCATATGAGCAGTTGATGGTCTGTTCCACAGTCGGCCCCAGCCTTGTTCTGACTGATGATATTGAGCTTTTCCATCATCTCTATCCACAGATGTAAAGATTACAGCCTTGGAAACCCTATGGGGGACCTCTACTCTGTCTTATAGGGTTTCTATGAGTCTGAATCGACTCTGCAACAATGGATTTGGGTTTTTTGATGTCATTATATAGTTTACCAGGAGATTTCTTGTCCATTATCCTGCTTGAGCCTTTCAGTAGTACTGAGACAAACAGGATATATCATGTACGAGTAATAACAAAAAAAAAATAACAAAAAGAGCAACTAATATTCATATCCCTTAAGTGTAAAAGCAGAATTTTTGATAGTTTAAATAGAGCTATGTGGTCAAGTAGAAACAAGGTCAAGATGGGGGCAATGGGAACTATGGCTCCAGAAGCAAATGAAGCATTTGGGTGTTCCTTTCTGTGTAGTGATGAACACCTTAGAGTCACATGATGATAATGAGGTCCTTTGGGAGATACAAGCTATATACGACTATCCCAATATTGTAAATTAAACAACTAAAGCTCATAATCACCACGTGATTGGCCCTAGACTGTACATGTAAAGAAAGAAAAGGCTAGAATTTGACTCTACGATTCCTTGGCTCCAAAGCCTAGGTTATCTCCATTGTACCATGTTCCTCCCACCACTACTTTGAGGAAGCTGCTCTTCTCCAGTCATCTTTTGAGTGCCTTCCAACCTGGGGGGCTCATCTTCCAGCACTGTATCAGACAATGTTCTGCTGCTATTCATAAGTTTTTCACTGGCTAATGCTTTTCAGAAGTACGCTGCTGAGTCCTTCTTCCTAGTCTGTCTTAGCCTGGAAGCTCAGCTGAAACCTGTCCTCCATGGGTGACCCTGCTGGTATCTGAATACCGGTGGCATAGCTTCCAGCATCACAGCAACACGCAAGCCCCCACAGTATGACAAACTGACAGACATGTGATAAATGGAGAAAACATTGAAGTTGTCAAGGATTTCATTTTACTTGGTTCCACAATCAACAGCCATGGAAGCAGCAGTCAAAACATCAAGAGACACATTGCATTGGTTAAATCTGCTGCAAAGGACCTCTTAAAAGTGTTGAAGAGCAAAGGTGTCACCTTGAAGACTAAGGTGTGCCTGACCCAAGCCATGGTATTTTCAATCCCATCATATGCATGTGAAAGCTGGACAATGAATAAGGAAGACCGAAGAAGAAGAATTGACGCCTTTGAATTGTGGTGTTGGCGAAGAATATTGAATATACCATAGACTGCCAAAAGAACGAACAAATCTGTCTTAGAAGAAGTACAACCAGAATGCTCCTTAGAAGCAAGGATGGTGAGACTGCGTCTTACATACTTTGGACATGTTGTCAGGAGGGATCAGTCCCTGGAGAAGGATATCATGCTTGATAAAGTAGGAGGGCCAGTGAAAAAGAGGAAGACCTCAGTGAGGTGGATTGACACAGTGGCTGCAACAATGAGCTCAAGCATAATGATTGTAAGGATGGCTTAGGACCCGGCACTGTTTCATTCTGTTGTGCATACGGTTGCTATGAGTCGCAACTGACTCGACGGCAGCTAACAACGACAACACCACCTCCCAACACTCCAAGACTCTGACCACATCCAGGAGAATTTTGTTGCAGTGCTAAAACAAAAACAAAAAAACTATCGCATTAAGCACCAGCTCACCAACTACTCCTCTTTC
Organism: Elephas maximus indicus; assembly: GCF_024166365.1. Taxonomy (NCBI): domain Eukaryota; kingdom Metazoa; phylum Chordata; class Mammalia; order Proboscidea; family Elephantidae; genus Elephas; species Elephas maximus. Next base: position 149,047,530 of record NC_064846.1, on the reverse strand, counting down.
TAGCTCTGTTGTCTGTTAATGGTTCCCAAACCCTATCTAACTCTTCAAGCTTAAAATCAAAGTGGAGCCATCCTTCTTTGTCACTCTCTGTGAAATAAATTGCCAATTTCCATCTGATTTACTTCCACAATGTTTTTAGCCCCACTGCATCTGCTTAGTTTTGACCTGGTTAAGTCTCCTAGTAATTGTTGCCAAAGCTCCAAACTGGCATCACTGGCTTGGATTACTCACTTTCTCAATCCAAATGTCTTCGTTTGTATTCACCCCGTAGCTGACCCTGAGACAGGGACTAAAGTGCTGGGCATTTATGTGGGATATGATCTCCTCACAAACAAGTTGGGGAGTGAGGAAATGAGACAGGAAGACAGCCAATAAAGGGTGTGTTAACCTATGGCTGCTAACAAAAAGGTCGGCAGTTCAAATCCACCAGGCGCTTCTTGGAAACTCCATGTGGGAGTTCTACTCTGTTCTATAGGGTCACTACGAGTCGGAATCGACTCGATGGCAAAGGGTTATCATGCAATTTATCACCGTGTACAGCTAAAGCTTAATTCTAATGGGGAACCCTAGCAACCAATGTAAAGTATCCACCTCAGAGTTAGTCTGAGAGTCAAAAGAGCTGGGATATTCATGTATCAACTTCCATCCATCATTGGCTTAGGGCTACTCCCCAAGAGTTTTAAGTCTTCAACACTTTCTGTCTATAGCACAAGTGGCAAGAGCAAGTTCTGGCAGCTAGAGAAAGTCCATAGGCAAAAAGACCCAGGTCTGACAGTTAGAAGTCAGGCCAGAGTATGCAGAAAAGATATTGACCAGAACAATGTGTCTAGGGCACTGATCAAGTCTGCTCCACCAGCATATACATTTTTTCCAAAGTAATCTTTTTTAGTGTATATCTCTGCTGGAAAAAGCTACATTATACTACTTACAGTTCCCCGAGTATGCCTTGTGACTTCCAATTTCCATGCCTTTTCTCATACTTTTCCCTTTTCTTGAAATATTGTTTCCATCCTTACTCTAATCCCAACTCCACATAGTCAAATGATATCCATATTTAAAGATCCATGTTAGGCCCATGTAATAAAACAAGACTAAAGGGGTGTACTAGCCCTGGGGTAGGGACTGGAAGACGGGAGGCAACAGGAAAGCTGGTATTAGGGAACCCAGTGTTGAGAAGGGAGAGTGTTGACATGTTGTGGGATTGTTAACCAGTGTCATACAACAATGTGTATACTGTTTGATGAGAAACTAGTTTGCTCTGCAAACCTTCATCTAAAGTACAAAAAAAAAAAATCCGTGTTATAGGTATTTGTGTATATGCAGTATCTTACTTTATACCATACCTTCATATCATCCACTAGCACAGTGCCCTGTGCATAGAGCATAAAAAAAAAAGTAGAGGCTTAATAAATGTTTATAGACTCATTGTCTGAAAGCATATCAACTAGTGTGCTATTCATTGTTCAAATAAAACACAAAAATTCTAAATATGGAACTCTCTGAAATTGTCTTACTCAAACTAGATCTGTTTCTAGAAATAGGATCACTTTCTTTTTTTTAATCCAGTAAATAATAGCAATCAATTTGGTCGATTATAATATTTAGTACTTCCAAATTGCTTTCCATGATGAGGATTAGACAACTGATACTTTCAATATTCCTTGGTTGGTATATTAGTTTACTATTGCTACTAGAACAAATTACCACAAACATAGTGGCTTAAAATAGCACAAATTTATTATCTTACAGTTCTGTAGTCAAAAGTCTGAAATGGGTGTCACTGAGCTAAAATCAAAGTGTTGGCAGGTCTGTGTTTCTGGAGGCTCTGGGGAAAAATCCATTTTCTTACCTTTTCCAACTATGCACATTCCTCAGCCCATGCCCCTTTCCCATCTTCAAAGCCAGCAATGCTGGTCAAGTCTTTCTCACATCACACCACACTGACACTGCCTTTTCTGTTGCTCTCTTCTACTTTTAAGTACCCATGTGATTACATTGGACCCAGGATAATCCAGGATAAAAAACCTTTTGCTGTGAAGTAGATCCTGACTCATAGCAACCCTATAGGACAGAGTTGAACTGCCCCATAGAGTTTCTAAGGAGCACCTGGTGGATTCGAACTGGTGACTTTTTAGTTAGCAGTCATAAGTCTTAACCACTATGCCACCAGGGCTCCAGAATAATCACCCTTAATTTAAGGTCAGCTGATTAACAACATCAATTCCATCTGCTACCTTAATTCCCCTTTGCCAAGTAATGTAACTTATTTGCAGGTTCAGAGAATTAGGATGTGGACATCTTTGGGAGACCATTATTCTGCCTACCACAAATGGAATGTCTTATTTTCCCTCCAACTTAATAAAAGAATCCTATTTGTTTGAGCTTATCTGGTAAAATATTTAAAATGTAGTACAAATGCCCTTGAGGCTAGAGATTGAGTTATGATTTTATAAGAGTCTCATGCTTCGTAAAAGAATATAGATATTTCATTTTGAAAGAGAAAAGCGAATTTAGTAAATTAGAACTTCAGTGTGTGTACACAGAATAGCTTACCAGAGGTTCAGCTATTGGCCTACTTATAGCATTTCCAAAATAAACTTGCCATTTGTGTCATTATCATAGCTGATTATGAAGCAAATTACTTATATTGACCTCACTGAGCCAATTAAGCCCTTTAGCTTATGGGAATCTCTGTCAGAGAGTGTGGAATATTATGTTTGCACTTGATTCCAATAGCAGTTAAAGGGCATCAGAAGGAGATGCTGCTCATCACTCAACTAAGTCCTTACAAAATAATTTAATCATGCTCTCTGTTTTAGAAATTAAATCATAGGATAAACATGTAAACTGAACATAAGAAGGAAATGTACTCTATAGAAGAATTGGAGAGAAAACATGGAAACAGACTCTCAAAAAGCCCTCTTTTTTTTAATTTTTGTTTTGAGGTGGGGAGGTTGATCTCATAAGGAACAGTCCTAGTTAGGCCTTCCATCCTATTCATTTAGAACATGAACAGAAAGCATATAGCGGGAGAATATGAGCTCTTTCTAGTATTAAGCATACATATAATCTCAACCATGAGTTAAATCAATTGGTGAAATATTAATCATTGGTGAAATATTTCCTAGCTATTATCATTTATATCGTATTTTTGTATTTTGCATTTGTTACTCTTAGTTGCCCTCAAGTCGGCAACCTTATGTATAACAGAACGAAATGTTGCCTGGTATTACTGTGTCATTTTCATGACTGTTGCTATGTTTAATTCCATTTGTGTGGCTCTTGTGTCAATCCATTTCATTGAGAGTTTCCCTCCTTTTCGCTGACCCTCCACTTTACCAAACATGATGTCCTTTTCTGGTGATTGGTCTTTCCTGATGACGTGTTCAAAGTAAGCCAGATAAAGTCTTGCCATCCTCACTTCTAAGAATCATTTTTGTTGTATTTCTTCTAAGACTGATCTTTCTTCTGGCGGTTCATGATAAAAAAAAAAAAAATTTTATCCTGGCGGTTCATGATATATCCAATATTTTGAATTATATTACATTTAATCACAATCACTTTGGTGTTCTATTCTTCTACAAAATTAAAAGTTTCTTTAGGGCAGAGAATCCATGTTATAAGCATCTTTTTATTTTGTAATTATCAATGTCCCAATTCCAGTGAAGTCTTTTCAGTTAAAAATATCTCTCAAAAGCAATTTAGCATTTAACGTTCACAAAATACGGATATGTATTTATTTAATATGGTCATCATTTAATTAGAGAAGTGGGACTAGAAATGATTAACCAATTTGCCCACAGTACTTAATTGGTTAGTGTCCAACATGGTATCTTTTTTCATGAAAACAAAACGAACCCATTGTTGTTGAGTTGATTCCTTCTGACTCATGTTTTTCATAAAAGGAGCCCAAAATTTTTGTTGAGTTGAATTAAACTGAATGAGGCATAGTCTGTTTTTTAAACCAGCTCCTCTATAGTGAAAGCTCCATTGTTGTCTTTAATTAAGTCCATTCCTTCAGGACTGGCCAAAAGCCCAATAAGAACAGGAGCCCTCAGGTGCATTCATTGTCTTCATTAACCACCTTTGTTAGAAACACCATTCATTCAGCAATATGTCTACCAAGAACACTCAGAAATAGGTGCCTTTTCTTTTTGCTGATTTTTGATTTGTAAAAAATGGTGGAGATTTTCTTATTAAAATTTGGCATAGTGATCTATCTCACCAATCTTTCCTTTAAATGTGAAATTATACTTTGACTACAGTAATTTCAAATATGCATATTTTTGAGTGGATTATAAGTTTATTGCAAGCAAGGATTTTGTTATATGCTACCTTCACTATAAAATGATATTTTAAAAAATTAGTAGTTACTATTTCAGAACATTATTATATATCAGACTTCACTGTTGTGGTTGTTGGGTGCTGTTGAGTTGATTTTCAACCCATAGGGACCCCATGTGACAGAGTAGAACTGCCCCATAGGGCTTTTCTTGGCTGTATAATCTTTCTGGGAGCAGATCACCAGGTCTCTCACCTGCTTAGCCACTGGGTGGGTTCAAACCGCCAACCTTTCAATTAGCAGCTGAGTGCTTAACCACTGTGCCACCAGGGCTCCTGGCTTCTTCATAACTCATTGTTTTATTTTTCTAACATTTATATATATTAAAAGATGTGATAGGCACACATAAATAAACTAATTTTTTTACATCTATGCCCCTCAAGGAAACCCTGGTGACATAGTGGGAAGTGCTATGGCTGCTAACCAAAAGGTCAGCAGTTCAAATCCACCAGGCTTTCCTTGGAAACCCTATGGGTCAGTTCAGCTCTGTCCTATAGGGTCGCCATGAGTCTGAATCAACTCGACAGCAACAGCAATGGGTATGCCCTCAACAATATTCCAAGGGATACACTACTAACACAGTTTTATAGTGAGGAATCTGAGCTAAGAGAAGTTACATGAATCGCCCAAGGGCTCATAGCTAGCATGTGACAAAAACAAAGGTCAGGCCCTAGTCTGTGTGACTCCAAAGATGGATTTAAGTTCTTTTTATTGTAATTTGCCATGAGCCTAGCACAGCACACCCTGTTGGGTTAAAGCATATTTTGGATTGGAGATTTTGGAGTGAATGAGATACAAGAGAAGATGGAGATTACAACACCTCCCAAGGGGTCCTCTCAGAACCAGTAAGTATTTAGATTCAGAAGCCTACCAAAGGCCACACAGCATCAGATTCACTTAGAAGGATATAAAACAGGAATCACTACTTATTAGCATCAAGTGCCCTCCTCCCGTGTGAGTTGTCCTCTCAGCCATCTGGGGGGTGGTATCTTTCAACTCCCTCCAAAGCTACCACGGAACAAGAATTACATCGGACAGATGTGGGAATCACCCAGGCTTAAAAGCCTCATTTCCCAGTAGCCAATATCTCCTGTGTCAAATCTGTAGGTATAGCCTCTGGGAACATGCCCAGTTACAAGTCACGACACTCAGGGAAGCCTGAAAATAAATGATGCCTGCATCAGGCATGGAGCCCTGGTGGCAGAGAGGTTAAGAGCTTGGCTACTAATCAAAAAGGTCAGCAGGTGGAATCCACGAAGCAGTTCCTAGGAAAGCCTATGGAGCAGTTCTACTCTGTCCTATAGGGTCGCTATGAGTCAGAATAGAGTCCACAGCAACGGTTTCTGTTTTGTTTTGTTTGCATCAGGCATTTGTAGTTCACTTAGAGGTCCTTATAGTTCACATGCAATTTACCAATCAGGGCTCATTTTTGCCATAAGCAATGTGGCATCATAACATATCTGACATACTACTTTTATTGTTTCCAGGGGATCAGAACTAGGAAGTTAACCAAAGATCAAATTCTAATGCAGAAGAGCAAAATGTTTTGATAACCTCTTATCCAAAAGAATTAAAAGTGTGGGCTTCTTGAAAAGTAGATTTTGGAGATAGCTCTGTAATTAAGCATGACAAGATTTGGGTATGACCTCAAAACTGGGTGGCTTAAATGGGGTAGAGAAAAAGATCCTTGGCCTTGAGGATGTACAGGAACCGAGAGGGAAGATATTAGATGGAGCACCATTGTGTATATTGAAATAACCAAAATGTGGACGGTTAAATGGGACACTGACCCAGGCTCTAAAAAACCCAAACCAAATCTGTTCCTGCTGAGTTGATTCTGACTCATGGCGACCCCACGTGTTACAGAATAGAACTGCTGCATCAGATTTTCTTGGCTGCAAGCTTATGAAAGTAGATCACTAGGCCTTTCTCCCATGGCACCACTGGGTGGGTTCGAACTGCTACCTTTTCGGTTAGCAGGCAAGTGCAAACCATTTGCACCACGCAGGGACCACAGGCCCTAAAACTATGATTAAATGAAGGGAAATGACAGGGAAGTCTCCAGATGACAGCACTGAGGGGAGATGGGAAATGGCGTCTGATGGCCTGAGTGTCAGATGAGTTGAGGTTATTGAAGGAAGAAGAGGGCAAATCATTCTGGAAGGAGCAATTTGAAGAAAGAAAAGCACCCACTCTAACTCCAGTCCCTAATCTTCACTCTTATGATAATTATTTGAAGTTTTCCAAAATACCTGACCAAAGCCATTCAGTAATCAGCAAAAACAAAACAAAAACAAACAACCTTAGAGTTTACGTGGGAATTTATCTATATTGCCATGCTTCTGTATGTGTATATGTGCTGGATACCCATTTCTCCGGATCATCTGTAAATGTAACTGTTCTTGTTAGCTGCCATTGAGTCAATAGGATTTGGAATAAATGAATACAAGGACAAGCATACTGCAGATATTTATTCTAAGTATCTTAGTATTAATACAGGGAATAATATGGTACAGCTTTGTTAATGGATTAAGGAGCCCTGGTGGCACAGTGGTTAAAGCAATTGACTGCTAACTGAAAGGTCAGCAGTTCAAAACCATCAGCTGCTCCGCAGGAGAAAGATGTGTCAATCTGCTTCTGTACGGCCTTGGAAACGCTATGGGGTCATTATGAGTTGGAACTGACTCGACAGCAGTGAGGGTGGGTTATTAATGGATTATTATTTGGGGGATTTCTGCTATGATAGCATAGCAGAAATAGGTCTGATTTCTAAATTCTCCATTTATTAAGCTGCATAGCCTTAGGCAAATTAGTTTACTTCACTAAGCCTTGGATTTGTCTTCTAAGAAATCAGTCTACCAATGTTACTTACCTCACAGGATAATAGTAACCAAAAAAACCAAACCCACTGCCATTGAGTCGATTCCAACTCATAGCAACCCTATAGGACAGAGTAGAACTGCCCCGTAGAGTTTCCAAGGATCGCCTGGCGGATTCGAACTGCCGACCTTTTGGTTAGCAGCCATAGCACTTAACCACTTTACCACCAGGGTTTCCCAGGATAAGAGTAAAAAAAACAAAAAAATAAGAGTAGTCAGGATTAAATGAGATAATGCACACGAACAGTTTAGCACAGGGCCTGGACCTAGTGAGTACTTAGTAAGGTTTAGCTATTATTGTTATTGTTGTAATTAGATTAAACCATACTTTAAAAATTCAGTTTCCCTTTTAGGTTAATAAAATCCACTGCCACTGAGTCAATTCTGATTCATGGCCACCCGATGTGTGTCAGAGTAGAAATGCACTCCATAGGGTTTTCAATGGATGTAATTTTACAGAAGTAGATTTCCAGGCCTTTCTTCTACAGTGCCACCGGGTGGATTCAAACCTCCAACCTTTTGGTTAGTCGCCAAGCACAAACCATTTGTGCCTCCCAGAAACTCATTAGGATAATATGTAGCATTAAAAGAAAGTAAAAAGGGTAACATGTTCAGTTACTTTGTGAAATAAAACATATGTAATGTAGTATTATAAGGGCCGGCTTCCCATGTGATAGGAGAAAGAAAATAAGTAAAGGGTTAAAAGTAGAAAACCATTTGTGCCCTTGACTTGCATTTCTTACCTTGATTCTGAATCTTTTGGTTATTTAGCATGACACTAACAGAATCTTTCCTATTTCATTAACAAGTACTATACTCTTTAAAAGCATTTCTGTCTCCTGCTCCCACTTTAATTATAGGAAAACAAAGGAAAGGGTACCTTGAGTTCCAGCTCAATTTGGAATCACTCAAAAATGATTCTGATTGCCAACTACAACAGGGACACTTCATCTACCTGTTAGCCAGCATTACTCTTCATTTATAAAATATGTACTTTTAATTTGTGGTGATATTTAGCAATATCTCAGTCTGTGGTGTCAATTTTTTGGGGAAAAAAATCCTCCAAATGATGCTTAAAGGAGCCTTGTCAAACTTGGCACACAACTTTTAAGAATTTTTTTTTTCCTATTGCTCTTTCTTCTCAGATATATCTATAACAGAGATTGAGTTCCATCTTCTACTATCTTTGGGATCTTGGATAAGTCACTTCATTGTTGTTTTTAGGTGCAGTTGAGTTGGTTCCAACTCATAGCGACCCTATGTACAGCAGAATGAAACTCCGCCCCGTCCCGTGCCATCCTCACAATTGTTGTTGTGCTTGAGTCCATTGTTGCAGCCATTGTGTCAATCCATTTCGTTCATCTTGTCAAGGGTCTTCCTCTTTTTCACGGACCCTCTACTTTACCAAGCATGATATCCTTCTCCAGGGACTGGTCCTTCCTGATAACATGTCCAAAGCACATGAGATGAAGTCTCACCATCCTTGCTTCTAGGGAGCACGCTGGCTGTACTTCTTCCAAGACAGATTTGTTCGTTCATTTGGCAGTCCATGGTATATTCAGTGTTCTTCGCCAACACCATAATTCAAAGGCATCAATTCACTTAATATCTCCCTTTATTTCTTCATCTATAACAAGGGAATAAAAATGCTGACTTCACAGAGTTATCCTTGGGATTCTAATTAAGTAATGCGTGTTGAAATGCTTATGGAGTAGCTATTACAGGGAAGGTGTCAAAAAGTGTCTGTACCCTCTCTTTTCTGAGAAAGATCTAGTCCCTCCCCAAAGTTTAGCTGTTTTAGTTACTTAAACACTAAAATCATATTTGAAATCGGTAAAATCTGGTACGTAGCACTGTTTCAATGATATTGACACGGCCATTTTCCATGGAGAAATTGATATATAGCACGGCATCATTCCATAATTCAATTTATGTGACAACTCATTTTCAGCTCCCCTCTACTGGTATTCAATCTATAGCTTGTGGCACCATGTACAGAATTTTTGGCAGATGGTGGCTAAGTGCATTATATAAAAGATGCATTATTTACTGGATCAAAGGTCAATGTGTTCATGATTTAATATGCCAAGGGTCAAACAGTCCAGAAATGTCTGCGAATTTCTGAAGTGACGTACATTTCTGAAATAAAACTGCCATTTTGTAATGGATAGCACATTGACTGAGTAGCCAAGCATACTTATAAGATTTACGTGGCATATCTCATCAGTGAGACCCTGCATAAATCTCGTCTAGTACTGATTTCCAGATCCTATCCTTAAGTACATCGACATGCTTTTCTCTTTTTATAAATCTTTCTCAAGGAAATTATCACAATAGGGCTCTTGGAACTGAATTTCCTTATGTTGTAGAGCACTATATTTTTTGAAAGATCATTTATTAATTTGGTAAGTGTGAACTCTATGGAGCATATTTTTCTATTTTTGTCTTTGGATGGTGTCATTTTTCTGTTTTCATTTTCTTGGTTGTGTTCATAGCAAAACTACTGTCATCTTCATAGTGAGGTAGAGATGAAAGTAACTCTACTATGATATGGACACTGCATCTCATCTTTCTTAATGAATATTATAATATGGGTGTACAATTTGGCCATTCGGTATGACAATTTTATCCTGATTTAATGATGGTGGTTGTTTTGTGTGCTATCAAGTTGATTCCAACTCATAGCGACTCTATAGGACAGAGTAGAACTGCCCCATGGGGTTTCCTAGGCTGTAATCTTTATGGGAGCAGATATCCAGGTCTTTTTCCTGCAGAGTCACTGGTGGGCTTGAACCAATGAACTTTCTTTTAGTAGCAAAGCATTTAACCACTGCACTACAAAATCTCTTTTAATGATGATAGATGGCTTTTATTTTTTATTTTTTGATTATATTTTAGTGCTCTACAAAAGCACTCTTCTTTAACCCTTTCATGGACCATGGGGTATATATGCCCTTATTACAATTTTCTACCCCTAGAGGTTTACTGGCAGATATTTGAGCCACTTTAGTATGTTCTGGTGTCAGGGTAGATACTGGTGCAATGGCCTAAGAAACAAGGAATTTGGTCTGTACCATATTTGAGTGTTGAGAGTCATTCGTATGAGAGGTTGCTTCCTGGAGGAGTGATTGTGTGAAACTTTTATGTCTTTTGGCTCCTATACAGCAAGATAAGGCTTGCAAGTATGGTTACTATTTCCTTTGTGTTATTGGGAAGGTATGGTTACTGGCATTTGGAATATTTAAGTAAATGAGTTATTTTGGGGGTGAAAGCAGTTCATAATGCACTTCCTGGGCCATGGCACCAATATGTCCCGTGTGTGTGGTGTGCTTCATGGAACATGGTACCAATATGGCCCACTTTAAATCAAACTGATAACAATTATGTGCAGCAAGTGCAATGTTTATTTAGTATTTCATATGTACTTTTGTGTATTTTGGGAAGGTTGAGTAAGATATTTTACGGCTCAAGTGTAACCAGGAAGTGTGATGTGCCATGGGACCAATATGTCCTGTATGTGTGATGTGCATCATGGTACATGGGACTAATATGTCCCACTTTCAACTGGCACCCCATTTTTTCAAATAATAAAAAAACTACCAACAAATAATTATTCAGCATCCATTCCATTAGTGAAAAAGCACGGCATCACCCAAAAAATTAAAATAATAATAATAATTCACCCATGGAAGGATTGTGAAGGGATTTTATAGTTTTATTAAACTGATAGTAACAATAATACTGATGATAATGTTAACAATAGCTTCTTTTTTAAAAAATGTGTACTGTTAACAAGCACCGAAACCCTGGTGGCGTAGTGGTTAAGTGCTATGGCTGCCAACCAAGAGGTCGGCAGTTCACATCCGCCAGGCACTCCTTGGAAACTCTATGGGGCAGTTCTACTCTGTCCTATAGGGTCGCTATGAGTCGGAATCGACTCGACGGCACTGGGTTTGGGTTTATTAACAAGCGCTGTGCTATGATTTATATACCTGATTTCATATACTCAATCACAGATACCTTCAAGGTCACTATTATCTCATCTTACAGATAACAAATCTTAAGACTAAATAAGGAGACCAAGTTTCCATTGTAAACCTTGAAAGGAAAATGCTTTCATTATTCATTCATCTATGCCAGAAATGTTTATGGAGTGCCTACTATGTGCCAAGAACTGTGCCAAGGACTATGAATAAAACATTCAATAAGACAGACATCATCCCTGCCTTCAGAGAGCTACTAGTCCATGAGAAAACTTGACAGTTATTGAAAACATTACAAAGAGGTGGGATAGGTGTTTTGGGATGGCAAGCGAGAGGTGCTAGGTGAGCCTATAGCAGGGAGACTTAGCCTGGGAGAAAAGGGGGCAGCAAGGACCTCCACAAGAAAGGCTTAATCAGGTAAACAACGGTGAGCTAGTGGTGATACAGGAGAGAAAGTCCTGCATAGAGAATTTTTTCAGCCATAGTAAGAAATTTAACCTATATTCTAATGGCATATTTGGTATAGAAAGGCTGTATTCTTAAAAGGAACTAGAATTCAGGAAATAGTCTTAAATTGCCACATTCCAATTGCTTAATAATTATTGAAGCTTCTGTATATTCATAGATGTTTTCTCTTGCTGGGTTAAAATCACTTACCCAATTGAACTTTCACAACCATCTCTAGACGTACCTTTTGTTTTACAAGTAAATGAAACTTTCAAGTTTTCATTAATACTTTGCAACAGCTTTTCCCCAAATTTGGAAACGTTTAACTGTCTAAAGAAATCAAGTTTTCTCACCTGCATCAAATAGGTTTATTCATGCTGTGCAATGGAGCCGATTGTGAAGTTTCATTTCATTTCACAAACATTTGTTTGACTCCTAGAGAGGAAGGCCATGCATTTTGTGTATTGGGCAGTTGTCTCCAAACATTTGGTCATGCAGTCATATCAGTAAAAATATTTTTGAGCAAATGTCCGCAATAGATGTGTATTTGTTTATTTACAAGTAATTCAGATATATTACTATATTACTATATAACTATACAATATACATTAAAATGGAACCCCTGGTGGTGTAGTTAGTTAAGAGCTAAAAGATCAGCAGTTTGAATCCACCAGGCGCCTCTTAGAAACCCTATGGGGCAGTTCTACTCTGTCCTATAGTGTCGCTATTAGTCAAAATCGACTCAACAGCAATGGGTTTGGTTGTTGTTGTTGTTGTTTTAATACATTAAAAGCCTAAATAACAGAGAATTAAAAGAGTGGTATAAAAATAAATAGGCAAGGAAGATGTAAATTTTCATCTCATAGCCCAGTTGAACAAGTCTTACCTATCTATCGCTTGAGCTCGTTTTGGATACCATCACACTGGGGGATACAAAAATGAATAATCTGTTATGTCTACCTTCAAGGAGGTAACAATATGGTAATAAAACAAGTTCACAAAAGCAGAATGCTGTGCACTGTGGCATTCAAGGGGAGGAGATGGTGTGGTTTAAAGCCAGGAGGGAGCCTTCAGGAGAAAATTAGTTGTACATTGGGGCTTTAGAGCAGTGTGTCTCAAAATTCAATGTGTCTGTGAATCAGCTGGAGATCTGGGGTAGGGCCCAAGATTCTGCATTTCTAACAAGCTCCCCAGTGTTGCTGGTGCTGCTGGTGTGGGGACCACACTTTGAGTAACAAGGCTTTAGAGAACCTTCACATCTACAGTGAGGAATTTGTACTTAATTTGGCATGCAATAGGCAAGTTCTAAAGGTGTTCCAGCTAGGGGCAAGATGACCAAGTTGCACTTTAGGCAAATTTGTTCAGCAGTAATTTACAGATTGAAAAAGAGCAGGCTGAGACTGGAGGCTGAGAGATAAATTTGGAGGCAATTACAATAGTTCAGGTGAGAAGTAATAACGCCTCTGAACTAGGGCACTGGCAGTAAAAACAGGAAGAAGATAGAATTGAGAGACATGGCAGAGGCTGAATCAACCTGAGAAGAGAGATAACAAACTGACATATGTGTAATATATAAAATAAATTAAACTGAGAGCTAGAGAAACTAATGAGAAATCTGACCTTTTCTGTTCATTTAGTAACTTGGAAATTTATATTTTTAAAATTTGAATACATATGCATAAACAATATGTTCAGCTAACCACAGGAAAATTTCTGGTAGAAAAGAACACAAAATAAAATCGAAATGCTAAAAATGGATAACTGGCTTTGAATGTGCTTGTCTTCTTTCCTGATCCTTATTTCTGGAAAGAAACACATGTCCTGGCAGTATGTGTCTATACAGGTCCAATAAATCTCAATGATTGTAAATAGCGCTTTATTCATATTGAGCAAATGTTTCCTGGTCACCTGTCTCCAGCTGAAAAACATTAATGTCCACATAAAAACCCTGAAATTTTTGAGGCATAAAGAGGGTAGAGGTGGCAGTAAGAAACATATTTTCATTATAGGCTCTGAATTTCCATAGCTGTTTTCTGATACTCAGCCACTTCTTCCTTTGTGACTGCGCTTTATGCTGCACACACTATCAATCATAGTGACCACTGCATTCATTTTACTTGATGTGTCTATGTCTGTCTCCCCCTACTGGATGATAACTTCCTTGAGCACCAAGACTGCCCTATGTGTTTTGTATCTTCAGATCCCAGCACAGATGCTGAATAACTGACTTTTGAATGAATGAGTGGATGTTGCAGAACCTAGCACAGATGTGAGCAAGAGAAAATTTTCTTTGCAGTGAACGAACGAGTGAGTGATTGAATGAAAGACTGATTAAGTGGATGAGTAAAATAATCAGTTTCGACTTGGCCCTCAGAATGGCTGTTCCAGATTCTGTCTTCTAGATAGAGTACCAGTCTTATGTATGTAATCAATATTTCACTCATCCATGTCCACATACTGTAAGTAGCCTTCATATTATATAATGACTTTGAAGTCAAAAAGCTAAGACTAAATTTTATTAGACCAATAATTTATGTGCTTTGCATTATAAAAAATTATGGTGTAGTTTAAATATAAATTTTATTTCTCAACTTCAAATTAATTCATCTTTTTTTACTCACATAGATTTTTTTTCATCATTTGTTTAAACTTCCATTTTTATCTTTAGTTTAAATGGTTTTCTGATACTCCAATATTTATGAGCATGTGTGCGTTAACTTTAGGAGAAACACTAATCTCTTCAGTGAGCGTTCTGATACTATCCTCAGTAGTGTAATGCAGAAATCTTTTTTCAGTGATCATCAACGTGCTTGGATAAAGGACTGTGGCAAATTTTTTCTGCACCATGCAGGCGTAGACTCCGACTTTTGATTATAACTATGATTAGATTTTCAGGGCATCAAATTTTTAGTTAACAGCAGGCCCAAATCTTTGCTAAAAGTGTCTTAAATTCAGATTATGCTGCTGTATTGTCTCCAACTTTTGCAGGATACTATCACATTGTTCAAAATTAATTTTCACTGTGCCTTTATGTTTTCAAGAATTGTAGATATGCCCAGAGACTTGAAGACCATCTTGTTGACTCCTTATGGTAGGGACAGTAAAATAAAAACTCATATTGGTTAAGTCACTTTGGAAAAGACATATAGCTAAAAAAAAAAAGCTATTGATAAAATGACACAACCTTGCTTGCTGAAAGTAAAGAAGACTTGAAGCACTTACTGATGAAGATCAAAGACCATAGCCTTCAGTATGGACACCTCAAAATAATGAAAACAAAAATCCTCACAACCAATAAGCAACATCATGATAAGCGGGGAAAAGATTGAAGTTGTCGAGGATTTCATATTACTCGGATCCACAATTAACACTCATGTAAGCAGCAGTCAGGAAATCAAAATGCACATTGCATTGGGCAAATTGGCTGCAAAAGACCTCTTTAAAGTGTTGAAAAGTAAAGATGTCACCTTGAATACTAAGGTGTGTGTGCCTGACCCAAGCCATGGTGTTTTCAGTTGTCTCATATGCATGTGAAAGCTGGACATTGAATAAGGAAGACCAAAGAAGAATTGATGCCTTTGAATTGTGGTGCTGGAGAAGAATATTGAATATACCATGGGCTGCCAAAAGGACGAACAAATCTGTCTTGGAAGAAGTACAGCCAGAATGCTCCTTGGAAGCAAGGATGGTGAGACTACATCTCACATACTTTGGACATGTTATCAAGAGGAATCAGTCCCTGGAGAAGGACGTCATGCATGGTAAAGTAGAAGGCCAGCAAAAAAGAGAAAGACCTTCAAGGAGATGTATCGACACAGTGGCTGCAACAATGGGCTTAAGCATGACAACAATTGTGAGAATGGTGCAGGACACGGCAGTGTTTCGTTCTGTGGTACATAGGGTTGCCGTGAGTTGGAATTGGCTCTGTGGCACCTAACAAAGACAACAGCAATTGATAAAAGTAGAATAAGAATGAAAAATTCCCCAAATTCCCAACCCAGTGATTTTCTCTCATGCCTTACTACATCATTAAAGGTTTAGATATAATAAAAGCAAAAGAGGTACAGACTTCCTATGCAACACCATATACCTCAACTTTGGAGTGGGCTCTTTTGACACATCCCCTGTTCACTGATGTTCCAAAGACTTATTCAGTTTCTTGATTCCTTTTCCTCCTCAGCTTTACCAGTAAGAGTAATATTTAGTCATGTGATATTTTAGTTGGAAATTATAACATTACACGTTATTACACATTATCTATGTATAAATATAATATGAATGTGCAAAGGGATTTTACTGCTCTGTCCAGTATGAGGCATCCACTCTTTGAAGGTTATCGATCTAAATACAAATTCTGAAAAGTGGTTTATGATTTGTGCCATCATTTGTTTTTGTGCCAGGAAGGCAGTCATTGGTATGTAGAATATAACTTTTGTCAGTGATCATAATTTGTGGCATTTCTCAGGAAAATGACAAGTAATGCAGGACCAGTGCACATGGCTCTTTTATGCTTTTATTTTTGACTGTAACAGATTGAATGAGTCAACATTTTATACAACCTATTTTGTAAAGGAGAATATCATGCAATATGTCATTGGCTTTAGTTCTACCTGCTTACTATCATGAATTAATCTTAATGGCTTGAAGAACCCACAGCCTCTGAAATCTTCCTCAAATCTCTCCCTTTCTACTACTAACAGCCTACCTCAAGCTACCATCACCGAAAAAATTGCAACTGCATCCATTCTAGCCCTATTCAGGCCATTGTTTCCCTTCTATGATCAGGCCTATGCTTTAAAAAAAGCAATTTGGATTGAGTCACTCGCTGGGTTAAAACCATTCAATAACTTTTCATTGTTCTTAGAAGAGAGCTCAAAATCCTTAATATCACCAAGAGACCTCTGACTGATTTGTTTTCTTTCTCACATATTCATCCCATTCCTCTCTCCGCTCTCTCTTGCTCTCTCAGCTTCTACTCTCCATGAAAACACATACACTGGCTTTGTCATCCCAGAGCCTTTGTGCGTGCTGTTTACTCTGTCAGTAAAATACTCTGCACTACTCCATCCAGTTTCTCCTTTGCGTGCTTGAATTTTCAGATTTAATGTCATTTGCTTAAACCCACTACCATTTAGCTGATTCCGACTCATATTGACCCTGTAGGAAAGAATAGAACTTCCCCCATAGGGTTTCCAAGGCTGTAAATCTTTATGGAAGAAGACTGCCACATCTTTCTCCCATGGAGTGGCTGGTAGGTTTGAATTGCCAACCTTAAGTTTAGCAGCCCAGCACTAAACCACTGCGCCACTTGCTTAGGAAAGCTTTTTCTCACATTGAAGATTAGGTTAAAAGTCCTGTTATACCCATGTTCATTGCAGCATTGTTCACAATAGCAAAAAGATGGAAACAACCTAGATGCCCATCAGTAGAGGAATGGATAAACAAACTATGGTACATACATACAATGGAGTATTATGCAAAGATAAAAGACAGTGATGAATCTGTGAAGCATTTCATAATATGCATGAATATGGAGGGCATTATGTGGAGTAAAATAAGTCCTCAATCACAAAAGGACAAATATTGTATGAGACTACTACTGTAAAAACTCATGAAAAGGTTTACACACAAAAAGAAAGGATTTTTGATGGTTATGATGGAGGGGAGGGGTGAGGATGGAAAACACTAAATAGACAATAGATAAGTGGTAACTTTGGTGAAGGGTAAGACAGCACACAATACTGGGGAAGCCAGCACTGCTTGTATAAGGCAAGGCCCTGGAAGCTCCATAGACACATCCAAACTCCCTGAGGGACCAAAGTGCTGGGCTGAGGGCTGTGGGGACCATGGTCTCAGAGAACATCTAGCTCAAGTGGCATAACAGAGTAGCCTCTGGGGTCTTAAAAACCTATGAGCCGCCATCTAGGATACTCCACTGGTCTCACCCTTTCGGGAGCAAGTAAGAATGAAGAAAACTAAAGACAGGAGGGAAAGATTTGTTCAAAGGACTAATGGACCACAACTACCATGGCCTCCACAAGACTGAGTCCAGTACAGCTAGATGGTGCCTGGCTACCACCACTGACTGCTCTGACAGGGATCACAATAGAGGGTCCTGGACAGAGGTGGAGAGGAATGTAGAAAAAAATTATGACTCACAAAAAAAGACCAGACTTACTGGCCTGACAGAGACTGGAGAAACCCTGAGAGTGTGGCTCCTGGAAACCCTTTTAGCTCAGTAATGAGGTTACTTCCGAGGTTCACCCTTCAGCCAAAGATTAGACACACCCATAAAAGAAAACAAGACTAAAGGGCACACCAGCCCTGGGGCAAGGACTAGGAGGCTGGAGGGAAGAGGAAAGCTGGTAAAAGGGAACCCAAGGTCGAGAAAGGAGAATGTTGACATGTTGTGGAGTTGTTAACCAATGTCATAAAACAATATGTGTACTAACTGTTTAATGAGAAATTAGTTTGTTCTGTAAACCTTCATCTAAAGTACAATAAAAAAAATCAACAACAACCACCACAAAAAGTCCTGTTATGTACCTTCTAACACTGTGTAGTCCTGCTTTGTTGCAGTGGTTGTATGTATAGTTAATTAATTGTGTAATTTATTTTTATTGTATTTAATTTTTTAATTTAATACAGTTTTTATGCTAAATAAGGCCATGTCTTCTTTGTTCACCATTGTGCCAGGAGAACCTGGCATATTGTTTTTAACATGCCATGTTCTCAACAAATATTCCTCGAGCTTTTGCTTAACGAATCTCAATTTCCTATTAGAATGGATGAACTTGAGGTCCATATATGCATTGTTGGGGAGTGGTCTTCAAAGTGGTGGTTTGAATCTCAAGGACCCCAACACAGAATTTATTAGTAAGAAAGTGTTGGAACATCTGTTTATTTTATTTTAGTGTTTAAATATTGTGGTGCCGGTTTTATATTTTACTATAACATATTCATAGAATATTACAGATATATAATTTATGTAGAGATAGATTGAAAGAGAGAATATGTGCTCAAGCCTTCCTCTCTTCCTTTCTTCCCGCTTTTTAACCTAATAGTGTTGCTTATCAAAAAAGTCTGGAGACTATTAATGCAGAAGCTCTTGATTTGTGTTTTACTTAATATATGTTTTCAGTTTATTTTATAAGCAGAGACAGGAATGTCTTTTAAATTCACTTTCTGGCCTAAATTGGACACAATGATTCAAATATTGCCCTGTCATAAAAAAAACCCCATTGCCGTCAAGTCAATTCCGACTCATAGTGACCCTATAGGACAGAGTAGAACTGCCCTATAGGGTTTCCAAGGAGCACCTGGTGGATTCAAACTGCTGCCCTTTTGGTTAGCAGCTATGGCTCTTAACCACTATGCCACCAGGGTTTCCTGTTCTGTCATAGTTTGTTCAAAAAGAGTTCTGTTATTTTATTTCTAAAATGAAGGATAGTGGACAAAACAATAAAAGTTTTGTATTAAGCAAAGACAATAAAGTTCAGAGTGTCATGTAATAATGTTACTCTTATTTTTGCTCTGTTGTTTTTCCTAATCCATAGTATATATGCTGGCAACCATAAATGTTAACATAGGACAAATAAAAGGCATTTAAAATTAAGTATGCTCCTCCTCCCACCTACATTATCAAGAGTAGAGTAAAATTAAATAGACCAAGAAATTAGCTTACTGGCAAATACCCAAATGGATTATTAGATGTAATGGCACCAATTTATCGAAATATCACATTTGTCTCTAATCTTTTTAATTGAAATATGCACCAAAGAGTGGTCTACATTCAATAGATAGTCAAATGAAAGTACTGTATTCAGAAGGAGGTAATATCATGTTAATTTTTGATGGCTTTTCTATTCCTGTGGCAGATTTCTTTATTTATTTATGAATATTTAATGGATTCTCTAGGCATCGCCTTAACCTATAGTCATTGCCTCACTATAGAGGTCATTTTGTTCTCATTTTGTGGAGGCATTGTGTTTTAAACAAAAACAAATGAACGAAAAAAGAAAAAAACAAAGAGTCATCCCTAATGAGAATTTTTTGTTGTTGTGCTTTTAGTGAAAGTTTACAAATCAGATCAGTCTCTCATACAAAAACTTACATACACCTTGCTATGTACTCCTAGCTGCTCTCCCCCTAATGAGACAGCACACTCCTCCCCTCCACCCTGTATTCCCTGTGACCATTCAACCAGCTCCTGTCCCCTTCTGCCTTCTCATCTTGCCTCCAGACAGGAGCTGCCCACATAGTCTCATGTGTCTGCTTGAGCCAAGAAGCTCACTCCTATAATGAGAATTTTTAACAGCTTTATTTATTTGCCTGACTCCTATAAATTAGACTTTCAAGACTTCCTTACAAACTTTTAAAGCCAAATTTCATCAAAAAAAAAAATCTTGAATGACTCTATATTGAAAGGATAGATGGTCATTTAGTTAAAAAGCAATTTCAAACTACGTGGTAGGATTTAATCTAATGATTTTTACCATGGTTTCTAAAGAAGTATTCATTGTTGCGTCCCTTAACTTTTAATGAAAATAATTACCAAATCTCTCTGTTATGTGGAAACTGAGTATATAAACAGGATCATTAACCTGAAAACTCTATCAAAGGTACCAAAGTTTTGCAAATGGAATTTGAGATATTCAAAAGAAACAATGAAGGGGAAGAAAATATAATAAAAATTAATTATATTTAACATCTACATGTGACTCATGGCAAAATCATGTCACTTTGAAACTTTGTTCCTGTAACATTTGTAAAATTACAAAAGAAAACGTGTAATAAATTACTCTTGAAGTCCTTATACACCATAGGTTGCAGTTCAAACTATGTTTTCTACATAACCTGAACCTACTCTTTCACTATAAAATAGAAATTTGGTAAGGAATGTGCTAACATCGTACCCTAACATCAATAATAGAATAGGATTCTACACAGATTACAAATAACTCAACAAATTATTTGGTAATACAGATCCTTAGATGGAAATAAAACCTTTTACATTTTGGATATTTGTACTTTTTTATATCAACAGTGATCTTTTTTTTTCTCTCTCTCTTTTAACCTAGTCAAGTTGCTGTGGAATCCCTCTTTCTAAATTATTTTTTAAGTTCAATATATATACAAATCCCTTTCTCTAGAAATCTATGCCTACCTAAAAACAACCAATATTTCTTGGATTTTTTTTCTCATGCAATGCCCCACTGGACTTTCCTTACCTGACAAATACAAAATTAGACATAACCTGTGAATCTTATTATTCATCTGAAGGATAAGGAATAGATATGTTTTCTCAGATTGCTATGGAAGTTCGGCAAAGACTAGGTATGAAGCTGAAGGCTGGTATTTGAGCTGACTTGCAAACATATTTTGTCTGTTTCTCTTTTTCAGTTTAGAAGCTCAATATAAATATATGATTTTGGATTACACAAACCACTCCATCTTGCTTTATGAATAAGTTGAAAGTTTTCTTCACTAGTAAAATGAGAAATATAGTTAGTGAATATTAAACATATATGTAGAAGTGATTGGTGCGTGAATGTTTATAGCAGTTTAAGATATCAAATTGAAAATTCACTATAAATTATGACGAAGAAATTCATAATAATCTAACCTCTTGATAAAAAAAAAAATTGACATCAGTATGGCCATGTAATTACTTTTCATGTTAGAGATATATATTTTATTTTTATTTGAACTCAGCTACCTTCAGGGAAATGCTTTATTAAAAAAGCTTTCTCACCTCCAGCCATTGTAATAGATGTGTTAAGGACACAAAAATTAAGACAATGGTGAGAAATTCTATTTAATAAGCAAGGACCATGATTTAAATTTGATATGGATGGTGGTTTACTTCCTATTATTGAATGTTGCATCCATTATATTGAAGTCATAGGATAAAATTGATTTGTTGTTGATTTTGATTTTGCTTTGTGACTTTGGAGAGACCCTATGTGTTACAGAGTAGAACTGCTCAATAGGGCCTTCTTGGCTATAATCTTTACGGGAGAAGGTTGCCAAGCCTGTTTCTTCCGCAATGCCGCTGGTTGGCTTTGAACTGCCAAGCTTTTTGTTACCAGCAGAGTGCAAACCATTTGTGCCACCCAGGGACCTTATATAAGATAAATTGAAAGAGCATGGGCATTGGAATTAAAATACATGTCTGTGTGAATTACCTTAACTACTCAGGGCCTTAATGTTTTCACCTATAAAGAAGGCATTAGACTTCCTGCTTTCCCAGCAAGTGGTAGCGATGGTGTGATTATTTAACAAAGCTGAAGAACATAAATCATGTAGCATAGTATCAAAATAATACAAAATTATGTTAATATTAGTTTTATTGCCCTTTTGTGAGTCTGATTAAATGCAAAGAAGAATTATATAAAACAAGTAAAATCTCTCAAAACGGGGTGAAGATAAAGCTTATAACTATAGGTAAGCACTATCAAGAATTATGAGATATATACCAAAAACAAAACCAAACCCATTGCCATCGAGTCAATTGCAACTCATAGTGACCCTATAGGACAAAGTAGAACTACCCTATAGGGTTTTCAAGGCTGTAAATCTTTACAGAAGCAGATTGCCACATCTTTCTCCCACATGAGACATATAAATAGAGGTAAAGTTAGTTAACATTTGGGAAATACGGTGTTCAATCACAAATTTCTTAGTCATGCAAAATTAAGACTGTAGACATAGAACAATAATTATTTGAGAGCAAACTAAATATCATGTCTATGTTTCTAAATGTCAACACAAATGGGAAATGGAGAGAAAAAATAAAATTTATTTTGCTTTCAACAAAGCACTTCATGCTTTTGAATGTTTATTATGGATTTTTTGTGTGTAAAATAGTCCTCTTGGTTGAGAGAATATTATTTTGTGTCCAAATAGTGCATTTCAAGTTGTTTTAAATTTCTTACTAAATTGAAAATAAATTCATTTTACAAATAATAACCACATGATGTTTTCATAACTGAAGGTTTTTTGAACCATTCAACTGGTTTGACTAAATTTAGCTTAATAATACACATGGTTCCTTTTAGTGTCAATAAAATTTTATATTTAATGTTAATAAATGTCTAAGTTAGCTGTATGAATGAAGTTTTCCAAACTTAAAGTTTCTTTAAAACTCTTTTATTACTATTGGGATATACAGTTGCTCACCAATATTTTCAGCCTTTTAGAATTGTTGGGAAGCTGCTTTCCTACTGATAGTGCATGCTGCTGCAAGGCAGGGGCCTTCATGACTATTTGAAACTGAAAATAACGGGCACACACCTGTTTCTACAGGGTGTTGTATGAGGTGTGTGCATTTTTGGTAGGAAAAAATAGAAATAAAAAAAAATTGGGGACACATATGTCCCAGTGGACTCAGGAGAGATTATTGGGGTAGAATTAGTGGGACAAGGTATGTACCTCTGGACTCTAAAGGTAGGCTTGTAGGAGGGGGCAAGAAGAAAAAAATCCATGCTACCTACCAAAAATTCAACAACACTCAATGATTCAGCATTCTTCCATTAATGAAGACACATGGTATCAACAAAAAGTTCAACACAGAAAATAATTGGGTCTTGAAAGGATTAATACTATATGGATATGTAGTATTGGAGTCCCTGGGTGGTAAATGGTTAATGCCCTTGGTTGCTAACCTAAAGGATGGCAATTTGAGTCCACACAGAGGCACCTAGGAAGAAAGCCTTGGCAATCTACTTCCAAAAATTCAGCCATTGAAAACTCTATGAAGCATAGGTCTCCCCTGAGACACATAAGGTCACCATAAGTTGGAATCCACTCAACAGCAACTGTTTTTTATATGAATATAGCTAAAACCCTGTTACAGATTTTGTTTATGAGGGTAGTTGTATGATTTCAGACTATATTTATTGATCTCAGCTTATTGCTTACAGCAACGGTTCTCAGAGTGTGGTCTGCAAACCAGCAGCAACAGTATCTTCTGGGAACTTGTTAGAAATGGAGATTATCAGGCTTTACCCAGATCTACTGAATCAGAAACTCTGGTGTTGGAGCCCAGTGATCTGTGTTTTAACAAGCACTACAGGTGATTTGAATGCACACTCAAAACATAACAAATCCATATCAGATACTTTAATGCCATACAGTAGTGTGGGTAGCAGTGAAGCAAGACTTGTGTGGTGAGAGCCCTGGTCAGAGAAATCCAATGGATCCTTCATGATTGAAAAGGGTCTTCCTCTTTTCCGCTGACCCTGTACTCTGCCAAGCATGATGTCCTTCTCCAGGGACTGATCCCTCCTGACAACATGTCCAAAGTATGTAAGACGCAGTCTCGCCATCGTTGCCTCTAAGGAGCATTCTGGCCGCACTTCTTCCAAGACAGATTTGTTCATTCTTTCAGCAGTCCATGGTATATTCAATATTCTTTGCCAACACCACAATTCAAAGGCGTCAACCCTTCTTCGGTTTTCCTTATTCATTGTCCAGCTTTCACATACATATGATGCAATTGAAAACACCATGGCTTGGGTCAGGTGAACCTTGGTCTTCAGGGAGACGTCTTTGCTGTTCAACACTTTGAAGAGGTCCTTTGCAGCAGATTTGCCCAATGCAATGCATCTTTTGATTTCTTGACTACCGCTTCCATGGCTGTTGATTGTGGATCCAAATAAAATGAAATCCTTGACAACTTCAGTCTTTTCTCCATTTATCATGATGTTGCTCATTTGTCCAGTTGTGAAGATTTTTGTTTTCTTTATGTTGAGGTGTAGTCCATACTGGAGGCTGTGGTCTTTGATCTTCATTAGTAAGTGCTTCAAGTCCTCTTCACTTTCAGCAAGCAAGGTTGTGTCATCTGCATAACGCAGGTTGTTAATGAGTCTTCCTCCAATCCTGATGCCCTGTTCTTCTTCATATAGTCTAGCTTCTCGTATTATTTGTGCAGCATACATGTTAAATAGGTATGGTGAAAGAATACACCCCTGACACACACCTTCCCTGACTTTAAACCAATCAGTATCCCCTTGTTCTGTCCGAACAACTGCCTCTTGATCTATGTAAAAGTTCCTCATGAGCGCAATTAAGTGTTCTGGAATTCCCATTCTTTGCAATGTTATGCATAGTTTGTTATGATCCACACAGTCAAATGCCTTTGCATAGTCAATAAAACACAGGTAAACATCCTTCTGGTATTCTCTGCTTTCAGCCAGGATCCATCTGACATCAGCAATGATATCCCTGGCTCCACGTCCTCTTCTGAAACCTGCCTGATTTTCTGGAATTTCTCTGTCGATATACTGCTGCAGCCGTTTTTGAATGATTTTCAGCAAAATTTTGCTTGCATGTGATATTAATGATATTGTTCTATAATTTCCACATTTGGTTGGATCACCTTTCTTGGGAATAGGCATAAACATCAGTTGGCCAGGAAGCTGTCTTCCATATTTCTTGGCATAGACAAGTGAGCACCTCCAGTGCTGCATCTGTTTGTTGAAACATCTCAATTGATATTCCATCAATTCCTGGAGCCTTGTTTTTCGCCAATGCCTTCAGAGCAGCTTGGACTTCTCCCTTCAGTACCATCGGTTCCTGATCATATGTCACCTCTTGAAATGGTTGAACATTGACTAATTCTTTTTGGTATAATGACTCTGTGTATTCCTTCCATCTTCTTTTGATGCTTCCTGCGTCGTTTAATATTTTCCCCATAGAATCCTTCACTATTGCAACTCGAGGCTTGAATTTTTTCTTCAGTTCTTTCAGCTTTAGAGACACCAAGCGTGTTCTTCCCTTTTGGTTTTCCATCTCCAGCTCTTTGCACATGTCATTATATACTCTACTTTGTCTTCTCTAGAGACCCTTTGAAATCTTCTGTTCAGTTCTCTTCTTCAATTCTTCCTTCTGCTTTAGCTGCTCAACGTTCGAAAGCAAGTTTCAGAGTCTCCTCTGACATCCATCTTGGTCTTTTCTTTCTTTCCTGTCTTTTCAGTGACCTCTTGCTTTCTTCATGGATGATGTCCTTGATGTCATTCCACAACTCATCTGGTCTGCAGTCACTAGTGTTCAATGCATCAAATCTGTTCTTCAGATGGTCTCTAAATTCAGGTGGGATGTACTGAAGGTCATATTTTGGCTCTCGTGGACTTGCTCTGATTTTCTTCAGTTTCAGCTTGAACTTGCATATGAGCAATTGATGGTCTGTTCCACAGTTGGCCCCTGGCCTTGTTCTGACTGATGATATTGAGCTTTTCCATCGTCTCTTTCCACAGATGTAGTCAATTTGATTTCTGTGTGTTCCATCCGGCGAGGTCCACGTGTATAGTCGCCGTTTATGTTGGTGAAAGAAGGTATCTGCAATGAAGAAGTCATTGTTCTTGCAAAATTCTATCATTCAATCTCTGGCATTGTTTGTAATACCAAGGCCATATTTTCCAACCACTGATCCTTCTTCTTTGTTTCCAACTTTCTCATTCCAATCGCCAGTAATTATCAATGTATCTTGACTGCATGTTCGATCAATTTCAGACTGTAGCAGCTGATAAAAATCTTCTATTTCTTCATCTTTGGCCCCCACGTGTCTGTCAGTTTGTCATACTGTGGGAGCTTGCGTGTTACTGTGATGCTGGAAGCTATGCCACTGGTCGGTATTCAGATACCAGTAGAGTCACCCATGGAGGACAGGTTTCAGCTGAGCTTCCAGACTAAGATAGACTGGGAAGAAGGACCCGGCAGTCTACTTCTTAAAAGCATTAGCAAGTGAAAACCTTATGAATAGCGGCAGAACATTCTCTGAAATATGAAGGCAAAATTATGACATTTCCAGATAAACAGAAGTTTAGGGAATTTGTAAAAAGCAAACCAAAACTACAAGAATTACCAAAGGAAGTTCTCTGGTTAGAAAATAAGTAATATCAGGTATCAACCCAAGACTGGAACATTGGACAGATCAATCAGATGTTAAACCAGACAGGGAAACCGCAAAAATAAATCAAGATAAAAAAACGCTCAAAACAGGGAAACAGCAACGTCATTATATAAAAGAAGACAACATTAAAATAATAAAGAGGGACTAAGAAATGTAGTCATAAATCTTTCATATGGAGAGAAAAACAAGATGATATAAAGAATTAAAAGTTAGGTTTAAACTTAGGAATATAGGGGTAAATATTAAGGTAACCACAAAGGAGACTATGCTACTCAACAAAATAAAATACAAGAAAAAAAATAGAGACTCAGCAGAAACAAATCAACTACAAGGAATAAAAAGAAAAGGCAATATATAAAGATCAGCTAGTCAGCACAAAAAATTAAGTGGGATAAAGAAACTGTCAACAATACACAAAAAAAAGACATCAAAATGGCAGCACTAAACTCATAACTATCCATAATTATGCTGAATGTAAATGGAATAAATGCACTAATAAAGAGACAGAGAGTGGCAGAATGGATTAAAAAACACGATCTGTCTATATGCTGCTTACAAGAGACACACCTGAGACTTAGAGACAAAGACAAACTAAAACTCAAAGGATGGAAAAAAATATATCAAGCAAACAACAGTAAACAGCAGGAGTGGCAATATTAATTTCTGACAAAATAGACTTCAAAGCTTAAAAATGTGCTCCCTTTTTGATGTATATCCCCCCCCCCACCAAAGTCATCAACGTTCTTGATTGATGTATGCCTGAAGATTTCTGTCATTGACAAACAGAGGGAGACTAGACAGCGATTCAAAGGAGATTGACAAAGACCAGAAGGCTTTCCATTTCAGGACTCCAAAATGACAGTACATTTTGTTCTTGGCGTTTGGATATACCCATCTTAATAGTTCCTGACTCATCAGTCTTTTCAGCATCCTTGCTTCCTTTACAATTAAATTGAAGGCTGGCACCAGAAGAACTGGGACTCTGTCAAGTAGTATACATCTTCTCTTGACAGAAAAGAGAGAGGACTGTCCAGTCAACTGAACCGAATTCTGCTTCAGTAGAGAAGACAAAAGAAGAGAAGCAGTTCTGCCAATCGGTAAACATTCCATGGTACATGGTGCTTTGCTGACAATGGATGGTCTAGGGGTGCTTTTCTGTTTTTCTCTGAAAGAACAGGCTTGTTTCACTTTAAATCTCTTCTTTTCCTGACTCATGTTGAAGATTTGTTGAGTTATCTGACCATTTCATTACACACAGAATTACAATAAATACTCTTAACAAACTATTCTTTCCTACCGTAGTTACTCTTACTTCTCCCAAATATTCTACGGCTGTCTCCAGTTGAATAGACCTATTTTATTTTCTGCACAAGTTTCACAAAATGCTTCAGTTCTTTCCCAGAGTATATTCAGAGATACAAACACATTTGCATGAAGTGTGGCATTTCAAATAAAAGTATTTTGTTATTATCTGCATTGTTTAACTGAATTAATGTTGTTAAAATACCAAACCCTCTGTCTAACCAATCCCAGTTTTATTTTTTTGTGTGTTCCAGGATAATGTGGGAGATAGAATAATGGCCCCCAATATGTTCACATCCTAATCCTCAGGCAGTGTGAATATGTTACCTTACATGGCAAAAGGGACTTCACAGATATGATCAAGTTAAGGATATTGAGATAGATTATCCTTGATTATCTAGTGGACCCAATATAATAAACAAGAGTCCTTCTAGGAAGGAAGAGGGTCAAGTCAGAGAAAGAACTCTAAGTAAAGCTTTGGTGATGACTGTATGCTGAGTTTGAATAGGCTCTTTTTTCCACCTTTTTTTTTGACAACTCCAAAACATTAAAGGGATTCTCTTATTGGCTTTCAATAATGGGTCTTCACTAGACTGTGTAAAGGGAAAATGAGCTTTCTACCTCATTAGTGACTAGAGCAGTGGATCTCAAACTTTTGCTTGCACCAGAATAACCTGGAAGGCTTGTGAAACACAAACAGCTGGAGCCCTATCTCCAGAGTTGTTTCTGAATCTGAAAGTCTGGGATGGGACCCCAAAATTTACATCTCTAAGAAGTTTCCAGGTGATACCACTGCTGGCCCTGGGACCACACTTTGAGAACCAGTGCGCTAGGTGATCCATACATGAGCACTAGTGACCCAATACAGGGTATCACCTTGGAAGACCATGAAGAAAATGTCTTCTCACTGCTTTTTGATCAAGTTAGCAGCAACAGAGCATGTACACACACATACACATACTCTCTCTGTCGGCGGATTTCATTAATCCTAGTATCTGAAGCCCTTTGTTAAAAGTCTCATTCAATAATCCATGTTGCAACAGTGTAGAACTTGAAGATATAAAGATGATTGTCAGTACAATGAGAGCTACTATCTTAAAAAGAGGAAATAAATTGAGCAAGGAAAGATGTTTTATATGTAGCATCTCTGAAATTCTGCAGATATTACCTAGGACTTTTTTTTTTTATTCCTCTTGCATTCCTTTGAGAGAGGTAAGATTCAAGTATTATCCCTCTTTTTCATGAAGAAGAGACTATTTTCATTTTTTAAGGGAGCACTGGGGCCTCATTTAGGCTGTTTTTCCTTGTTTTCAAATTTTGTGCTTTATCAATTGATCCACATTACCTAATGCAAACACATTTCCTTTATTGTACTTTGGTTTTTTTGGGGTTTTTATATTGCTTAGAATTTCAATGTTACAGTGAAGTTTTGGATTCCTGTGATCTCTTTATCTGTGTGTATCTGTGTAAGTGTGCATGCAAGCAACATATACATGCTCACGCTTCTCTTTGTATCAAACCATTTCTGTGACACAAAAAACGGGAGAGTGTATTTGATTAATGGAATATACATCCATATTTTTATTGTTTTTCTTTGTTTTGATAAATATTATTACTTTTATTTATTTTTTAAATCTGTATCATAGCTCCCCTGTGTGAGCTATTTAAAATTCTGTGGAAAGGTTTATATGGTGATTAGGTACCTAGGCTCTGGAAGCAGACAGATCTGCATTCAAATCCTGCCTTTGCCATTTACTACCAGGTGACCTGGAAGAGGTTAATTAACCTTCTTTAGTATCAGTTTCCTTATCTGTACCTAAAAAAAAAAAAAAAACTCATTGCCATGGAGTCGATTCTGACTCACAGTGACCCTATAGGACAGAGTAGAACTGCCCCATAGGGTTTCCAAGGAGCGGCTGGTAGATTTGAGCTGCTGACCTTTTGGTTAGCACTTGAGCTCTTCCCGCTGCACTACCAGGCCTCTGTAGTGAAAGCAATAATAGCCCTTTGCTAGGGTTCTGGTGAGGATTAAATGATATATATGTAAGGCTCTTAGTAGGAGTCCCTCGGTGGTGCAAAGGGATAAGCACTGGACTACTAGCTGAAATGTTGGCTCTTCAAATCAGGGCTTTGAACCCCTTCTTCAGGTTCAAACCGCTGCTGAGAATTTGCATTTATACCCCAGATAAACTGAATCAGAATCTACATTTTAACACGATACCCAGGTGATTCTTATCTATCATAAATTTGGGGAACCACTGCTCTACTAGTGGCTCCCAGATTTGGTCCCTAACCAGCAGCATTAGCATCACTTGGGAACTTGTTAGAAATGCAAATTCTCAGCAGGGGTTCAAATCTGAACTAAAGGAATTGAAGCCATGATTCAAACCTACACAGAGGTGCCTCGGAAGACAGGCCTGGTGATCTGCTTCTGAAAGGCGACAGCCTTGGAAACCTTATGGAGTGCAGTTCTACTCTGAAACACATAGGGTCACCATAAGTCAGAATCAACTGCATGGCAACTAACAACAAGGCTCTTAGTATGCTGCATTTTTACAATAATTACTCATTACTATTCTCAGCTATTTAATTGTATGTTCTTGCTATCTCTATTTGTAAAATAGACCTGTAGCTCCATGGGGCTCTGACTGAATCTTTTGATCATAAGAACATTTTGTTTCAGAATTTCAACCCATGGCTATTTATGCTCTAATGGACTAGGTATTGTTGTTGTTAGGTGCCATCGAGTCAGTTCTGACGGTTCTGACGTATAGTGACCCTATATATAACAGAACAAAACAGTGCCCAGTCCTGTGCCATGCCCACAATCGTTGTTATGCTTCAGCCCATTGTTGCAGCCACTGTGTCAATCCATCTCATTGAGGGTCTTCCTCTTTTTCACTGACCCTGTACTCTACCAAGCATGATGTCCTCCTCCAGGGACTGATTTCTCCTGACAACATGTCCAAAGTATGTAAGACGCAGTCTCACCATCCTTGCTTCTAAGGAGCATTCTGGTTGTACTTCTTCCAAGACAGATTTGTTCGTTCTTTTGGCAGTCCATGGTGTATTCAATATTCTTTGCCAACACCACAGTTCAAAGGCATCAACTCTTCTTCTGTCTTCCTTATTCGTTGTCTAGCTTTCACATGCATATGATGTGATTGAAAATACCATGGCTTGGATCAGGCACACCTTAGTCTTCAAGGTGACATCTTTGCTTTTCAACACTTTAAAGAGGTCTTTTAAATGAGGACCTAAAGAGGACTAGGTATTATAACTGCTTAAAATGGGCGTGGATGTTAGCCCTTATGCTGCTCCTTTTGAAAGGTACGCTGTACTTTGAGTAACTTGGCCTTAACAGCTGAAGTTCACTGATGGGGCAAACTTCAGAAAGAATTAGGTAAAGCATTCATTGACTTATTTAATCAAGAAATAATTATAGAATGCCTACTATGTACCACACACTCTTCTTTGGGGATTCAACAGTGAACCAAATAGATAATTGGCAATTATACTCTAGTAGATTGATTGCTCTTAAAAGTGTGGAAAATAAAGGATGGCAATTATATTTTTATAACGGATAAGTCATCTTTGTCTCTCACTTCAGGGTTTGACAAAATGTTCCTTTCTTTAATTCTCATAATGCAAAGCAGGTGTAGCTGAAGACAATTTAGATTCATTCCTCCAATTCAGCTAGGATCTTCACCATTTGTAATAAACTAGCTATAAGTCATTTTTGACATCTAAAATCCCAAACACATTAAGTTGCAGATTTTGAGCATTTAATGGGTATATTGAACATCAGCTGTTTTCGTTTCAGCATCCATCCACCACACCGGTAATAGTACCCAGATTTTCCTTTAGGGATCCACTCCTGCCCCCACTTCTGATTCACTTACGTCAGGTGAGGATGGACCTTGGGCTCCAAGGTGGACCCCCTGACCTTGGCCTGAGTTAATCAACACACTTGCTCCTTTAGCCTCACTGATTAGTTCACAGATGAGTATGTGCCTTACATCCACCAACAAGTCTCGGTAGAGTTTATCTTGGGGCTTTGGCTTGAGTGACCAGGAGATCCAGTTGGATTTTAAATTTGAGAAGCTGCGAAGCCAGAGCTGCTGCTGTGTGCAGAGTGTGAGAATGAATTCACTCATGAAGGAGAGCAGAGCTGAGCCAAGGTCAGAGACAGAGAAACTGAGTATGGCAGTCTGCTTTAAACGAAGCCCACGTTTGGGCTTTTCCATTATGTAATATACAAAGCAGAAAGTTTTGTGCTGGTTGATTTGCATACAGGTTTGTTGCACTGACGACTCTAATCTACAAGTGGCAGAGCCAAGGTGATGTGACTTTCTTAAATGGTGAAAAACCTTTTGTAAAATTGCAAAAAAAAAAAGCAAAGCAAAATCTTCCTTTGACTTGTACATAGCTGAATTACTAGAGAAACTGATGTACATTACACTTCAAAAGGAGAATGAAGAAAACCCAAGACCTAAGGAAAATATTAGTCTAAAGGACTAATGGACTATGCAAACCTCAGCCTCCACCAGCCTGAGCCCAGAAGAACTAGATGGTGCCTGACTACCATCACCAACCACTCTGACAGGGATCACAATAGAGGGTTCCGGACAGAGTGGGAGAAAACTGTAGAACAAAATTCAAACTCACAAAAAAGGACCAGAGTTGCTGGTCTGATAGAGACTGGAGGAATCCCTGAGACTATGACCCTAGACACCCTGCTAGCTTAGACCTGAAGCCACTCCCGAAGTCCACCTTTCAGCCAAAGATTAGACAGGCCTGTAAAACAAACAATAATACACATGAGGAACATACTTCTTAGTTCAATCAAGTATATGAGACCACATGGGCAACGCCTGCCCAAAAGCAAAGACAAGAAAGAGGAAGGAACAGGAAAACTGGACAAATAGACCCGAGAACCTAGAGTGGAAAGGGAAAGGGGGAGAGTGCTGACACATTATAGGGACTGCAACCAATGTCACAAAACAAATTCTAATTTGCCCTGTTAACTTTCACCTAAAACACAATAAAAATATATATATAAAGATTTTACATGTTGATATTAGAGATATGTTCTAGGCTTATGTAATTATAAGCAATATTTTCACCTACATAAATGCTCAAAGGGGCATTACAAAGTCATCCAAGTTGTGGGACAATGCTTTGTCATTTGGAAATGACCTACATATTACAAAATTTTTAACATACATGCTCAGTGGCAAGCAAAATAATGGTCCCCAAAGATGTCCACACCCTGATCTCCAGAATTGTGAGTATGGTACCTTGCATGGCAAAGGGGCTTTGCAGATGTGGTTAAATTAAGTATCTTGAGATGGAGATTTTTTTTGGATTATTTGGATAGGCCCAATATAATTACAAGGGTTCATATAAGAGAAAGGCATGAGGGTCAGAATGAGAGAAGGAGATGTGATGCTGTAAACAGAGATCAAAGTGATGCGGGGCCAAGAGCCAAGGAATGTGGGCAGCCTCTAGAAGCTGGAAAGGACAAAGAAACAGTTTTTTTCCTAGAGCCTCCAGATGAAACACAGCTCTGCCAATTTTAGACTTCTGATCTCTGGAACTGCAAGATAATAAATTTGTGCTGTTTTATGCTACTCAGTTTGTGATAATTTGTTACAGCATCAATAGGAAACTAATACATGGCCAAATCACTAAATGTCACTGTTGCCTTCTAATCGATGTGACAACAAAATAAATCCTTTTCTAAAATGCCCCCTGTGAAGAAATATTGCTCTGATCTTTCCCCTTTTCTCTATCCCTACTGCTGCTGCCTCAGTTTACCTTGATCATATCCCACCTGGATCAGTGTAGACATTTAGCATCTTTCCATTCATCAGTCTTGTGTACTTCCAATCCAGTTTCCTCACTCTGGATTATCAGAATACTTTTCCTCAAATCTAAATCTGATTTTGTCATTCTTTTGCCTGTACATCCTTGTGAACTCCGAAATTTCTATAGAATAAAATCCAAGCATGTTAATTGGCTGACAAAGCACTCCATGATCTAGCTCCTGAATATCTCTCTAAGCATCTCCCTCAACACACTTTCAGCCCTCCCACACCCTATGGTCCAAACCATCACTCCCAGAACATGCTAGGTTATTTTCTTGCCTCCATCTCTTTGTTTAAGCTGTTACCACTGGCTGAAATGCACTCCTCACTCCTTCTTACTCCCATTCCCTTTTTAAAAAATCATCTGTTTTTCCGTTTTGAAAATTCAGCCTGTTTTCAAGACTTTAGCTCAATGCAACATTTTGTCATCCCTCTAGTTAGAACTGATTGTGTTCTTCTTTAGGCCCTCATTTCAGCCTTTATATATGTCCATTATAAAATATAAGGAGCCCTGGTGGCACGATGGTTAAGGACTCACCTGCTAACTGAAAGGTCAGTGCTTCAAACCCACCAGCGGCTCTCAGAAGAAAAGACCTGGTTATCTGCTCCCATAAAGATTACAGCCTAGGAAACCCTATGGGGCATTCCTACTCTGTCCTATAGGATCGTTATCAGTCAGAATTGGCTCAACAGCACATAACAGCATTGTAAAATATATTTACCATCACCCTGACTTGTTTTCGTATCTTTCTCATTTCTAGACCATGAGTGCCTAAGTGTCATGACTGGTGTTTTACTAGTCTTTGTGTTCCCAGAAGTTAATACATTGTCTTAGAGAGTAGTAGATGCTTAATAAAGATCTGATTAATTAATTAAATTTATCAATGCTCACCTGAACTCATATGATGACATTTGATGAATACTATATCTTGATCTAAGCTGTAAAAAAATGTATTTAAATTCTTACTAGGCCTAGGTTTGTTCTCTGCAAAGTGCCACTTAACATGCAGAATGTAGAATGACATTGAGTCCTTTAAATTATATGTTCTTCATCGGGACTGTGATCCTATTTTTATTTTTCCAAGTTTCTGGATGAGTACTTTGTGAGCGCACAAGTGAAATAATGTTCTCAAGTCAAAACACATTACATAGGTCACTTCCTATTACTACACTGGACTTGTCATAGAGGAGAATTTTGTCAGTCTATACAAGATGAATTATTATTATTTTTTTTGCATTTTTATTTTTTTTAATTGTGCTTTAGGTTAAAGTTTACAGAGCAAATTAGTTTCTCATTAAACAATTAATACACATATTGTTTGATGACATTGATTGCTAACCCTGTGACAGGTCAACACGTTCCCCCTTCTCGACCTCAGGCTCCCCATTTCCATTTGGCCAGTTTTCCTGTCCCCACCTGCCTTGTCATTCTTGCTCCTGGGCTGGTGTGCCCATTTAGTCTCTTATACATTGTTTGTTTTATAGGCCTGTCTAATCTTTGGCTAAAGGGTGAACCTCAAGACCAACTTCAGTACTGAGTTAAAAGGGTGTCGGGGGTTATATATATATATATATATATTTTTAATATTTAAGGATTTATTTATTATCTTGAGCAAGGTAGGTCTTTGAAAGCTATATACCCATATCTTCAGTTTAGGCAACCTTTCACCTACTATATTTTACAAGATGAATTATTTTGTTCTCAAAGCCATGCTGACTTTTCTTATTCCATGAAGGTCTAACAAAGTGTTCATGGAGTTAATAGAACAACGTTAAATCCTGTCATGTCTACCACTTTTAATGATAATTCTTAAATGATCATGGGTAATTTGTGATCTCAAAAATTATGTTTTTAAGTGTCAAGGCAATAAGAAAAGCTTTTTGTCAAGTGAGTCACTAAGTAAAGCTTTGCATTTATCATGCATGCAATTACAGAATATTTAATGGACTAGAAACAGTTCTTAGTGCTTTCTTATTAAATAAACATGGTGATAACTTTCTAATTATGTCTATATTCTTAAATTCTCGTTTACCTTAGAGGGACTTAATGCATGGGTTCCTTACCTGACTTTATCCATAACTTGCTGTATGACCTTGGGGAAATTACTTATCCATGCTAAGCCTACCTTTCTTTTAACGGTAAAATAGAAATAAAAATACTGGTAGATCTCGATGAATTGGTGTGACATGACTATCAAATAAGAATGAATGTAAAGCACTTAGCATAGTGCCTGGCTCAAAGTAAGTGCTCAGTAAAGATTAACTGTAAGTATCATTAGCTGTTCTGGATTCCTATTGTTTATTGTGTATAATGTTCTTCACTTAGAAGGCATTCTGTGACTACTGCCAACTTCTTACATTGCAAGTCATAAAACATCATTGAGCTGGAAACTTTGATCTCAAGGTGATTTACAATAAAACAGAGGGGGACGTGACAAATCAACAACTTCATAAGGAAGAATATGATTAATTGCCTAAGAAGGTAAAATGTGTGCCAGGTGCGTGGAAGCCGTAGAAATGACATTCACTGGCTGGCCTCAGGTAATGAGGTGATGGAACAAGAAAAGGCTCTCTTTAAGCATTTAAGAATGGGTCTAAGTTTCACGAAGGAGGTAAGGGATATTCCAGGCAAGGAGCAGAGAATGAGTAAGAAGAGAGAGTGGGAGTACTTTTGGCTGAAAAGTACAGTACATAATTACATGGGAGTTGTTGTAGAGAGAAAGGAAGTAAGATAAGCATCAATGCTTGGTGCACAGTGGGCACTCAATAGGTATTTGTTGACTGTATGAGTCAGTGAACTGGGTGAGAGAAGATATCAAAATGACAGGACAAATCAATGCTGAACATGGTCCGCATTAGGAAACCATTGGCAATACTGGAGAGGGAGATGACATGCTTGAAGACATACCTTATTAGGATAGACATGCCTAGGAGAGATTGAAGCAGGAGGACACTAGATATAAAGAGAAGAGCTAGCAATACATTGCAAGGGTCCAGAGAAAATGTTATAAGAAATAGAAATCATAAGAAGCTACGGTCATTAGAATCAATTTGTCAAAAAACACATGCTGAGCATTTATTATTTGTAAGAATCTGTGCTAAGTGCTGGAGACCCAGGATGGGTCCCTGCCCTCATGCAACTCAATGTCTATCAAGGATCACAAACAAGAAGTAAAATTTTAAGCAAACAAGTAAAATGTACAACGTACTAAAAAGGAATACAGAGTTCTATCAAAACAGGTGACATGGGAATCTTACCAATTCAGGGGCATGCAGAAATCTTGCCTGGAGAAATCTAAAGGGTATTGTGACATGAATCATGAGTTCTGGCTTTGTAATTAGACCTGGTTTTGACTCTATGCCCTCCCCTTCGTTTCAAGCTGTGACACCTTGGACATACTGATAACTTTTCTGAGCCACAGATTATTCATTTAAATAAAAAGATGTCATGCCATCTCATAGTATTGTTGAGTGGTCTAAGTCAAATGAAATAAGATTTTGTATGGGAAGAAGATAACATAGCACTTGAGCCATAGTAGAAGTGCAATGAAATGGTAACTGTTATTATCAATTTAACAACGGATGGGGTGTTGAGGGAGGAGCTTCTAGAGAGGAGAATTCCAACTTTGGGTCTGGATGACTAAGAAAACGCAACCTTTAGTACAAATATGAAAATTCAGGAGAAGGTACTATTAAAGGGAGGGGAGTGAAGGATAGGCATCATTAGTACCATGATGAGTTGGAAGAGCTTCAGAGACACAGGGGATGTAATTCCCAAGTAGATAATTGAAAAATCTGGTTATGAACACAGGAAATAGCCACATAAAGTCTTGATAATCAATGATGTGGATGACAGGGATTGATAATGCAGAGGAAACCATGGGGATAGATCCATGAAGAATTTTTAAATTGGGGGGGCAGAAGGAAAATATGTCTGAGAAACATCTAGAGAAGGAGCCACCAGGATAGTAAAAGAGAACCTAGATAGCATCTGACATAGTACATATAAGAGTTCAATAAATGTTTCTTGAATCACCAAATGAAAAAAAAAAGTCAACTTATCTAATCTAAAGGCAGGGTACATTTCCAGAAGAAAGTGGTGGTGCACAAGTTTCAAGATTAAGAGAAGTCAAAGATTATGAGCCCAAAGAAACAGCTGTAGATTAGGCAATTATGAGTTCATTGGTGGCCTTAAGCAGGATGGAGGAGACAAAAACAAGTTTAGGTGAACCGTGCAAGAATGAGTAAGCAGCAGATATGGATTAGCTTTTAACAAATTTGGTGGGAAATGAATAGAGATGGGAGGATAACCAAGGAGAAGGATTTTTTATGAGACAGCACTATGTGTCCTGGTAGAGAAATGAGTCCACAGGAAGGGATGTACTAACAGTGAAGGTAGGGGATAATTTGTGGACCAAAACCCAGGGGAAATAGAAGGTAATAGGATTAAGGGAGCTAGAGGAGACACCTTGGGGATAGAATAACAAGGACAAACTAAGTAGAGATACAGAGATACATCAATGGGGAGAGAGGAGAACCTGAGGAAGCTCAGGCTGTATTGCCATGATTTTTTTTTTCAATAGAGAGACAAGATCTTTGTAGAGAATGAAAAGATTGGGCTTTAGATTTAGAAGGGTGGAGAAAGTTTAAAATAATTACTGAGGAGACTGTCACAGGACACCCCTGGAAGAGTGAGAACATTGTTCACCTCTCCAGATAGTATTACCTTAGAAAGAACAGTGTAAGTTTGAAAATAAACTCTTCAAATAATACATTGATGATAGTGCTTGGAAGAAGTTTTAGCTCACTCACCCTATTATTGGCTTTAACGTTTAACATTTTTGCTACCTGTCTCAAAATAAAACTCACCGTTCATAGACTTTATCCTAACAGTCCACTATATACTTTTAAAATTTACTTTTGAATTGACATGTGAGGTTTTTGTTTTGTTTTCATTCACACAAAATTATGGCACATATAAAATATAACAATGCTATAGAAATGAATGATTATCATAACCATTGTTTAAACAGCTAAATACACACAGCAGAGTTGAAAGCACATTAAAAAATACTGGAATGAAAAATCATGTAATTAGCCTTCTAAGGCCTCTTCGTGACTAACTTGGACAGACTTCCTGGCCAATGTGATAGGTTATGTAGAAACCAAGGATTAGGATGCCAGAAAACAGTTAGATACCGTGAGTGCACTCCTTTAGTCCAATCTGTGACAAAGGCTAGAAACTCTACAATAGTAAAAAATATTAAGGAGTCAGCTTAGTCTGGGAAACCCAAGAAGGGGGGGAAAAAAAGACACCATTTTGCAGGAGTGGCCTGACAGAAAAGAAAAAGAGAATATGAGGAAGGGAAGGATGAGAGAAGGCAATTGTATTTATAATCCTGTTCCCATAAGTCTATCATTAAATTACCATGGTTACCCGAAAAAGACAATTCATCTCCAAACTGGCAGATACTAACAAGATTCAGTGCCATGTCTTTAATAAGTACACTTGTTCTACTAATAACTATGATGATAATAATAGCTATCATTTATTGATTGTTTAATAGATGACAGATACTGTATTAGGTGTTTGTATGCATGGATCACACTCCAAGTTAGAATTTTTTTTTAATTTCTATTTTATAGGTAAGGAAATCAAGACTTAACTAATAAGAGATAAAATCAGGATTTGAAGCTTGGCCTAAATGGCAACAAAACCTAAGCCCTTTCCACCATTCTGAACTACAGAGTCTGGCATGGTTGTTGGCTTATAATAGTTGAGGAGTGAGTGTTCTATGAAAAATCTACTTATCTTCAAAACCTTCTGTCGAGAACAGTGCTGGGTCTGAGATTTTGGCCTACTTGCATTATAACAAAATAGCCTGCCACAAGTTCCTGGATACTGGCAGAAGACACAGACTGCTGGATCAGAG
Source organism: Elephas maximus indicus (assembly GCF_024166365.1). NCBI lineage: Eukaryota > Metazoa > Chordata > Mammalia > Proboscidea > Elephantidae > Elephas > Elephas maximus. The sequence continues at coordinate 149,007,860 of NC_064846.1, read as the reverse complement.
ACAAAGAACCTTATTACTTATGATAATAGCAGTTTCTCCAACCCCAACTCCCACACAGTGGCATGAAGAGGGCCAGATGTCACCTGCTCGTGCAGCAAGTTGTGTGACAAAAGGATATTCCTGAGCTTAGGGAACCTGTATCTTCTATGCTGGACAGCATACTGCCTGCCCTTTGCTCTGAACCAAAAAACAAACCTGTTGCCGTCGAGTCAATTCTAACTCATAGTGACCCAATAGGACAGAGTAGAACTGCATCATAGGGTTTCCAAGGAGCTCTTGGTGGATTTGAACTGCCAACCTTTTGGTTAGCAGCTGTAGCTCTTAACCACTATGCCACCAGGGTTTCCAAGGGAGATGCTATCTTTATCTTCCAAGGCTGTTTGCTACAGAACATCTTTAAAAAGAGTCTGGAACAAAGGTAGTCAATGCCTCTGCTCATGAAACTTACATAAATGTTAGAGACTCAAGGAGAATTGTCTCCCGAGACCCTCTATTTGCATAAATGTATTAGTAGGAACATGGCCACAATCCATCCCATCATCACCCTAAATCTTCTACCCTTACCCTCTTTGTTAAAACTGTTATTTATCTCTCAATAGGCTTTCCTAGGGGGAGACTCTAGCCCTAATACAGGCATACTAATATGGCCCAGAGGGTAGCTGGAAAAAGGAAGGAAACATATATGTACTGGACTTGAGAAAACTTGGCTATCTCTAAACTCTGCCCTCTAGAGCCCTACTTTACCAAGCCAATTAAATGCAGTTCTCATGCATATTCCTCTCTTTGTAAATGCAAAGTAAGGGCAAAATAAGGGTGGTAGGAAGGTAACTCAGCCCCTATTGAAACTAGAGCAGCTTTTCCAGGAGCCTACAATGCTTACAGACTCAACCAAAACTGATGGATTCATTGTCTTCCACAGAAAGGTTACTAGGAGTCTTTACAATAAACTCTCATTCCCATAAGCCACCTCTGCATGTCACTCCCTTTGTGACTCTGAGAAATCTGACTGGCAAAATAGCTCTATATTTATCTTACTAATTTTAAGAGCCGCCACTCATCTGTCAGTTTGTTATACTGTGGTGACTTGCATGTCGCTGTGATGCTAGAAGCTATGCCACTGGTATTTCAAATACCAGCAGGGTTAACCGTGGTGGACAGGTTTCAGCTGAGCTTCCAGACTAAGACAGACTAGGAAGAATGACCTAGCAATCTACTTCTGAAAAAAACTGGCCACTGAAAACCTTATGAATAGCTGCGGAACATTGTCTGGTACACTACCAGAAGATGAGCCCTTCAGGTTGGAAGGCACTCAAAATGCGACTGGGGAAGAGCTGCCGTCTCAAAGTAGAGTCGACCTTAATAACATGGATGGAGTAAAGCTTTTGGGAACTTTATTTTCTGATGTGGCACAACTCAAAATGAGAAGAAACAGCTGAAAACAGCCATTAATAAGTGCAACGTGAAATGTATGAAGTATGAATCTAGGAAAATTGCAAGTCGTTAAAAATAAAACGGAATGCATAAAGATCAATATCTTAGGTATTAGTGAGCTGAAACGGACTGGTATTGACCATTCTGAATCAGACAATCATGTGGTCTCCTATGCCAGGAATGACAAATTGAACAGGAATGCTGTCCCATTCATCATCAAAAAGAACAATTCAAGATCTATCCTGAAGTACAATGCAGTCAGCAATAGGGTAATATCCGTACGCCTACAAGAAAGAGCAGTTAATATGATTAGCATTCAAATTTATGCACCAACCACAAATGGTAAAGATGAAAAAAAATTGAAGATTTTTACCAATTTCTGCAGTCTGAAATTGATCAAACATGCAACCAAGATGCATTGATGATTACTGGAGATTGGAATGTGGAAATTGGAAATAAAGAAGGATGGGTAGTTGGAAAATGTGGCCTTGGTGAGGGAAATGATCAAATGATAAAATTTTGCAAGACCAATGACTTATTCATTACAAATATCTGTTTTCAACAACATAAATTGTGATTATATACGTGAACCTCACCAGATAAAATACACAGGAATCAAATAGACTACAACTGTGGAAAGAGATGATGGGGAAGATCAATATTTGATTAGTCAGAAAAAAGTCAGGGACTGACTGCGGAAAAGACCATCAATTGCCATATGCAAGTTTAAGGTGAAGCTGAAGAAAATAAAAATAAGTCCACGAGAACCAAAATATGAATTTGAGTATATCCCACCTGAATTTAGAGACCGTCTCAAGACTAGATTTGATCCATTGAACACTAATGACAGAAAAAAAAACCAGATGAATTGTGGGATGACGTCAAGGGCATCATCCATGAAGAAAGCAAAAGGTCATTAAAAAGGCAGGAAGGAAAGAAAGGACCAAAATGGATGTCAGAAGAGTCTGAAAACTTGCTCTTGAATGTAGAGCAGCTAAAGTGAAGTGAAGAAATGAAGTAAAAGAGCTAACAGAAGATTTCAAAGCGTAGCTCAAGAAGACAAATTATTATAATGAAATGTGCAAAGACTTGGAGTTAGAAAACCAAAAAGGAAGAACACGTTCAGCATTCCTCAAGCTGAAAGAACTGAAGAAAAAATTCAAGCCTCAAGTTGCATTTTGAAGGATCCTATGGGTGAAATAGGGTTGCTATTAGTCAGAATCAACTCGATGGCAGTGGGTTTATGGGCAAAATATTGAATGACGGAGGGAGCATCAAAAGAAGATGGAAGGAATACAGAGTCACTATACCAAAAGTAATTTGTCGACAGTCAAACATTTCAGGAGGCAGCATATGATCAAGAACTGATGGTACTGAAGGACGTAGTCCAAGCTGCACTGAAGGCATTGGCGAAAAACAAGCCTCCATGAATCTACAGAACACAAATAGAGATGTTTCAACAAACAGATACAAAGCTAGAAACACTCACTTGTCTATGCCAAGAAATTTGGAAGACAGCTACCTGGCCAACCGACTGGAAGAGATCCATATTTGCACCCTTTCCAAAGAACAGTGGTCCAACAGAATGTGGAAATTATAGAACAATATCATTAATATCACACACAAGTAAAATTTTGCTGAAGATCATTCAAAAACGGTTGCAACGGTACATCAACAGGAAACTGCGAGAAATTCAAGACGGATTCCAAAGAGGACATGGGACAAAGGGTATCGTTGCTGATGTCAAATGAATCTTGGCCAAAAGCAAAGAATACCAGAAAGATATTTACCTGTGTTTTGTTGACTATGCAAAGGCATTCGACTGTGTGGATCATAACAAATTATGGATAACATTTCGAAGAATGGGAATTCCAGAACACTTAATTGTGCTCATGAGGAGCCTGTACTTAGACCAAGAAGCAGTCATTCTAATAGAACAAGGGGATACTGCATGGTTTAAAAAAAATCAGAAAAGGTGTGCATTAGGGTTGTGTCCTTTCACCATACTTATTTAGTCTTTATACTGAGCAAATAATCCAAGAAGCTGGGCTATATGAAGGTGAATGCAGCATCAGGATTGGAGGAAGACTCATTAACAGTCTGTGTTATGCAGATGACACAACCTTGCTTGCTGAAAACAAAGGATACTTGAAGCACTTACTGACGAAGATCAAAGACTACAGACTTCAGTATGAATTACACCTCAACATAAAGAAAACAAAAATCCTCACAACTCAACCAAGAAGCAACATCATGATAAATGGGAAAACACTGAAATTGTCAAGGATTTCATTTTTCTTGGACCCACAATCAACACCCATGGAAACAGCAGACAAGAAATCAAATGACCTATTGCATTGGGTAAATGTGCTGCAAAAGACCTCTTTAATATGCTAAAAAGCAATGATATTATTTTGAGAACTAAGGTGCAACTGACCCAAGCCATGGTATTTTCAGTATCCTCATATGCCTGCAAAAGCTGGGCAATGAATAAGGATAACCGAAGAAGAATTGATGCCTTTGAATTATGGTGCTGAGGGAAAATATTGAATATACCATGGACTGCCAGAAGAATGAACTACGAAATCTGTCTTGGAAGAAATAAAGCCAGAATGCTCCTTAGAAGCAAGGATGGCGAGATTTCATCTCACGAACTTTGGACATATTATTAGGAAGGATCAGTTCCTGGAGCAGACTTCATGCTTGGTAAAGTACAGGGTCAACGAAAAGGAGGAAGACTCTCGATGAGATGGATTGATACAGTGGCTGCAACAATGGGCTTAAACACAGCAACATTTGTGGGGATGGTGCAGGACCAGGCAGTGTTTCGTTCTGTTGTACATAGGGTCACTAGGAGTTGGCACCCACTCGAGGGCACCTAATGACAACAGGGCAGAACTGCCTCATAAACTGTAATCTTTACAAAAGCAGACTGCCACATCTTTCTCAGGAGTGGCTGGTGAGTTGGATCCACTGACCTTTTAGTTAGCGACCGAGCTCTTAACCACTGTGCCACCGGGGCTCACTTAATAATAATATTATATATAATAATGATAGTAATAATAATTTTAAAGTAATGTGGTTGATGTCAATACAATTAGAGAAAAATTCTATTTTGCTAAGCCCCTCTTTCTCATGAAATCCTATTCATTTTAGTTTTGTTCTACATTAGATTTCTGCCTCACCTCAATAATTTCAGCATTTCCAATTTGGGAAATTATAAATAATTAATTACTCTCTGTCCCTCCAGGTCGACTTACATTATTACAGAAGATAAGATTTAAAATTTTTAATGTGTAATCTGGGGGAAAAAAATAACATTGGCGGAGATTTTACCATTTATTGGTAATTAATTGCTCTTAAAATTATTGTTGTCAGGTCCCATCAAGTCAGTTCCAACTCATACTACGACAGAACAAAACACTGGCCAATCCTGCGCCATTCTCACAATTGTTGTTATGTTTGAGCCGGTTGTGGCAGCCACTGTGTCAATCTGTTTCATTGAGGGTCTTCCTCTTTTTTGCTAACCCTCTCGTTTACCAAGAGCGATGTCCTTCTCCAGGGACTGGGGCCTCTTGATAACATGTTCAAAGCTCGTGAGATAAAGTCTCGCCATCCTCTCTTCTAAGGAGCGTTTTGACTGTACTTCCAAGACAGGTTTGTTTGTTCTTCTAACAGTCCGTGGTTTATTCAATATTTACCAACACCATAATTTAAATACATCAATTTTTAAAAAATTATTGTGCCTTAAGTGAAAGATTACAAATCAAGTCAGTATCTCATACAAAAACTTATATACACCTTGCTCTCCCCTTAATGAGACAGCACACTCCTCCTCTCTACCTTGTATTCCCTGTGACCATTCAACCAGTTCCTGTCCCCCTCTACCTTTTCATCTCACCTCCAGACAGGAGCTGCCCACATAGTCTCATGTGTTTACTTGAGCGAAGAAGCTCACTCTTCACCAGTATCATTTTCTATCCGATGGTCCAGTCCAACCCCTGTCTGAAGATTTGGCTTTGGGGATGGTTCCTGTATTGGGCTAACAGAAGATCTGGGAACCATGACCTCCGGGGTCATTCTAGTCTCTGTCAGACCATTAAGTCTGGTCTTTTTACTAGAATTCGAGGACTGCATCCCACTGCTCTCCGGCTCCTTCAGGGATTCTCTGTTGTGCTCCCTGTCAAGGCAGTCATTGGTTGTAGCCAGGTACCATCTAGTTCTTCTGGTCTCAGGCTGATGTAGTTTCTGGTTATGTGGCCCTTTCTGCCTCTTGGGCTCATATTTACCTCATGTCTTTGGAGTTCTTCATTCTCCTTTGCTCCAGGTATGTTGAGACCAATTGATGCAGCTATTTAGGTCTTCCTCATTCACTGTCCAGCTTTCACATGACAAATTAGAATTATTTAATTACTACCTGTGAATAGGGGAGGAGCTCTGATGGCACTGTAGTTAAGAGCTACAGCTGCTAAGCAAAAGTTCAGCAGTTCAAATCCCCAGCTGCTCCTTGGAAAACTTATAGGGTCTATATGAGTTGGAATTGACTCGAAGGCAACGGATTTGGTTTGGTTTGTTTTTTGGTGAATGGGGGAAGAACAAGAGGAAAAGGACAAGAGAGCATGATTTATTTCTCCACCCAATTTTTCTACCATTTAGTACTAAAGTCTTACTCTCTCTCCATATATGTGTGTGCCTGTGTGTGCTAGTTTGTGTATGTATTTGTTTATTTATTTATAAATTGAATATGAATCCGAATCACTCAAAAGTTGCCTAGGAAGCTGTGTGTTCCATATTTTATTATCTCTACTCAGGCTGTATATATCAAATTTGTATGTAGGTAAAAACACTTTCAAAACTCTAAAACCTTATACGACTAATGCAGGACATTATTACTGGTAATAATATAATCTGGACGTGGACCACGCATTGTCTAAAACATTAGGAATGATATAAAGACAAATGTCATGGTAGGCCACAGGTTAAGAGATATGTGGTTAGAAGCATTGCCCTTCAAGCTCAGCAGATCCTCTTTGAATCCTGACTATCACACACACACAATTAGGTATAATGTAGGGTGAATGTAATATTTCTGATAGTATATAGTTTTTTAAGTACAGTACAAACATAAGAAAGATTAAGTTTTATTGGTTTATTCTCCAAAGCTATTTCACTAGCAACCATTTGCCTTGCACTGAGTGTCAGACTGTGTGGTACCTGTCCCAGAGGGCTTCTATTGATATTAATTTTGGTTAGTTTGAGGGTTAGTTGAGGTTATTGTGATGATGAATTGACAAAAGGCTAGTAAGGTGCTTAGCACAGTTGATGATGGATTACATAGATAAATACTATGTATGTTCCTGTCCAACTTTTTACCTCAGTGAAGGTGACTCTCATTGACTGCAGATCATTGCTACTGCCAAACCCAAAGTTCAAAAGAGATTTTATAATGGTTTGGTAATGTTTTAAAGAGTCAGCATCCCCTGCTTTTTTTTTTTTTTTAATATATCTCTGTTTTTACTGGACACAATAATAAAACCAAAAAACCAAACCCATTGCCGTCGAGCAAATTTCGACTCATAGTGACCCTATAGGACAGAGTATAACTGCCCCATAGGGTTTCCAAGGCTGAAATCTTTACAGGAGCAGACTGCCACACCTTTCTCCCATGGAGCTGGTGGGTTCAAACTGCCGAAGTTTTGGTTACCAGCCAAGCTCTTAACCACTGCACCCCCAGGGCCATAATAAAGACTTGTAAATGTTTCTCTTTGTGGTATACATCATTAGATGTGGGAAAAATTGCAATCCCTCTGTCGAACTCCAAGTCAGGATACTGAGTGGGTCAATGGGTACTTTGCACTTTTCTAAGTAAGAATATAAAATAACATCTTTCTGGCCCATTTGAAAACAGTTATTTATAATAATAAAATGGGTTACTGGTTGCAATCTGTAAAATTTGAGGTGCATCAGTCCCTCATCAAGGGAGAAAGTAATGGTGAAGACCTGCTCTTCATTGTTAGTGGCATGTTGCTTTGATTTCTATCTGCCCTATCTTACATTTATCTCTGGTGGATAAAGGTTGCAAAGGACATATGCAAGTATGGGAGGTGCAATATGCTGTTCAAAAAGCAGTTCTTGAGAGACTTATAAGATTAATATAACGAAGATACCAGTATGTATTTAAGCAATTATTAAAATGATTAATAGCCCTAGTAACTTTCATCTAAGCATTTCTCCAAAGATTTTTATATAGAAAACTTTAGAATAGGCAAAAGTAAGTGGAATGATGAGGTTGTCCTTTGATGTGTTAGAAAACTATAACAACTTGATATAGAAGCATGCTGTTGAACCACATTTCCTTCTAGGTAATGTTATTCAATACTATGATTTATAAAATTGTGTCATATGGCAGTTGCTACCTAGGAACCTCATATTTATTTATGTGAAACAAAAGAAATTGTATCATTAAGAATTTTACAAAAGCTTTAGTCAACTTTTTTTGGTAGAGTTTGATGTAGTGATCTCAAGTGGAAATAGAAAGCAAAAGTTCATATCCACACGCTTAGAGTAGATGATGCTCCCTTTTCCTGCATTTAACATCATGCTACATGTCCTGGGGTCTTTACATACACAACATGGCTCTTAGCATGAGAAAGTTTATTCTTCAGGGCACTGGAATGATCGATACACATGAAATTGGGAACAATGGTATGTAGTATGACTTTTACTGGAAAACTGGACTGGAGGTCAGATGTCATCTAGATACTCTATCTAAAAATGTACTTTCATCATTGATTTTATGAGACAAATTTACTTGACATGTACCAAAAAAAAGTCAAGGCGTTTGCCATCGAGTTGATTCTGACTCGTAGTGACCCTATATACAATAGAACAAAACAGCACCCAGTCCTGCACCATCCTCACAATCCTTATGCTTGAGCCCGTTGTTGCAGCCACTGTGTCAATCCATCTCATTGAGGGTTTTCCTCTTTTTCTCTGACCCTCTACTTTACCAAGCATGATGTCCTTCTCCAGGGACTGATCCCTCCTGATAACCTGTCTGAAGTATGTGAGACATAGTCTGGCCATCCTTGCATCAAAGGAATCTTCTGGTTGTACTTTTTCCAAGATGGATTTTTTCATTCTTTTGGCAGTCTATGGTATATTCAATATTCTTTGCCAGCACCACAACTCAAAAGCATCAGTTCTTCTTCAGTCTTCCTTATTCATCGTCCAGCTTTCACATGCATATGAGGTGATTGAAAACACCATGGCTTGGGTAAGGCACACCTTAGTCTTCAAGATGACATCTTTGCTTTTCAACACTTTAAAGAGGTCTTTCAAAGCAGATTTGCCTAATGCAATGCATCTTTTGAATTCTTGACTGCTGCTTCCATGGCTGTTGATTGTGGATCCAAGTAAAATGATATCCTTGACAACTTCAATCATTTTTCCCTTTAACATGTTGCTTATTTATTGGTCCGGTTGTGAGGATTTTTGTTTTCTTTATGTTGAGGTGTAATCCTTACTGAAGGCTGTGGTCTTTGATCTTTATCAGTAAGTGCTTCAAGTCCTCTTTGAGCAAGCAAGATTGGGTCATCTGCATATCACTGGTTGTTAATGGGTCTTCCTCCAATCCTGATGCTGTGTTCTTCTTCATATAGTCCACCTTCTCAGATTATTCGCTCAACATATAGACTGAATAGGTATGGTGGAAGGATACACCCCTGAGGCACACCTTTCCTGGCTTTAAACCATGCTGTATCCCCTTGTTCTGTCCGAAAGACTGCCTCTTGATCTATATACAGGTTCTTCATGAGCACAATTAAGTGTTCTGGAATTACCATTCCTGGCAATATTATCCATAATTTGTTATCTACACAGTCAAATGCCTTTCAATAAAACACAGGTAAACATCTTTCTGGTATTCTAGTAGGCTAATACATACATAGTACCAGACATGTTACAGATAGTGGACTGGAAGGAAAACAAGAACAACTCTAGAACTCGATGTTGTTGTTGTTAGGTGCCGTCAAGTGGATTCTGACTCATGGAGACCCGATGTGGAGAGTAGAACTGCTCCATAGGGTTTCCAAGACTGTGACCTTTCGGAAGGAGATCACCAAGCCTGTCTTCCAAGGTGCCTCTAAATGGGTTCAAACCAACAACCTTTCAGCTGGTAGTCGAGCAGTTAACTGTTTATGCCACCCAGTTACACCCTAGAACTCAATAGATAAAGACAACCTAAAGTGCACATTGAGAAAACGCCCATCCCTAATAACTGAGGAAAAAGGTACTCATATATAAGCACGTACTTAACATCTGACTGAACACCTAGAGTAAGAAATGTGAGGACCACAATGAAGCAGAACTGAACCAAATAACTTCTCTTTGGCTTCACTGGTTAAGGGACATCACCAGTTCCAAAGTGTGAGAATTGTTAACTGCTCTTACGCTACTTCTGTAGGAAAATGCATGAGATTCTCTTTCCTCTGTGTGCATTCAAACATTCTTAGCAACTACTTTTTGTTGATCTTCCGAATACCTTGGATTAAAAATGTTCCTTTCTATTGCTATATACGTAGGTGTAAATATCTAACCTGGGTGGAGCTACCAGACAGACCATTAAAGTCAGGTGCTGTTTTCAAGTAGGTAGAATTGGGTGAATCACAGCACCTTTTGCAGAATCTCATTCTGGTAAATTACATTGCTGCCAGGTTGGGCGGCATCTCACAAATGCCCCGGTGGTAGTTTTCTTTGTCATTGAGGGATATAGTATATAATTACATGTTCCAATTGCATCATTACAACTATGGAGTAATGAGACTGATACCAAATTATGGCTCCTTTTTAATATGGCAAATATTTATAATTTATAATTTCTTTTTTAGTCAAAACACTTTAAAAAGACTACTTTTAATTTACATTCTATTTTTTTATGTTTAAAACTATTTGTAGAGTCATTGATAGAGACTGTAATGAGATGATAGAATAATACCATCTCTACGTGAAAAAGTTGTGAGGAAAAACATCTCTAAATGACCCAAGGTATTCTCTTAGTTTCTTACATTGTAGGAATCCCTCAAGGAATAGTTGCAAGTAAATACTAGGGAAAAAGAAAGTAGATATGTTGAAAAGTTACTCAGTAAAACATACTTAAAAGGCAAGAAATTAGTTAAATTTATAACTCGACAATGCCAATTAAAAGCCAAGAAAGCAAGCTGTAATTTTATGATTAATTGTTAAAGATTTAGGGATTCTCTCTCTCTCTTTTTTTTTTTTGGTAAATTATTAATTTTCTTTTGTAGAATTGGCTGTATTGATATTATATTTTCTGAAATACATATATAGGTCACCAAGTCTCAAATAATATGCATTATACATAATGATCAAACCCATCAGAGGCTCCACAGGAAAAAAGACCTGGTTACCTGCTCCCATAAAGATTTCAGCCTAAGAAACCCTGTGGGGCAGTTCTACTCTGTTCTATAGGGTCGCTATGAGTAGAAATTGACTTGTTGGCACACAACAACAATACATAATTATGTTAAGAAATAATTGCCATTCAGGGAAAAATTATAGTTTAAAATATTTTCAAACATATATATATATATATGTACCACTGCCATCGAGTCGATTCCGACTCATAGCGACCCTATAGGACAGAGTAGAACTGGCCCATAGAGTTTCCAAGGAGCACCTGGCAGATTCGAACTGCGACCTCTTGGTTATAGAGTAAGATTAAATGTATTTGGTATCCTTGCTTACTTATATAAGTAATTATGGTGTGCATTAACTATTAAGGCAATGATTTAATCACTATAACCATGAATAAAGAAACACTACTTGTGCAATGGGGCCCTGGCGGTGCAGTGGTTAAGAGCTCAGACCACTAACCAAAAAGTCAGCCGTTGGAATCCACCAGCCATTCCTTGGAAACCTCATGGGGCAGTACAATATAATCATAAATAAACCTCACCTGCCAATTTTTCCTTTGAAAAGTATTCTGTGGGCTGAGGCATTCAATAGATCTTCTTGCAACTTTCTGCTGAGATCTGTAGCTCTCCCAGGTATTCTTTTTTGTCAGGACCTAAGATGAGCTTAAACCAGATCAGACATGGCCCACCTCTGTCCCATTCATGCGTTCTTTGCTCCAAAAACATTTGGGACTAATCTCAATATAACAGCAAACTGTATTTTACTTGGCCATACAATTCCCCAGCTAGACAGCCTACTCAGCTATAAGTCAGACAGCAGTCTATGTATTCTTTTTGTGCTCCACAAACAGAAGGGTAAAAGTTTTTTCTTGACCCAAGGTGAAGATGAAAGCATTCCCCACTCCTTCTCACGAGGAGTGACTCTGAGGCATACTGAGATCTAAGTCCTTATCCTTTCAAGCCCTCATCTATGAGAGTAGTTAAATAACATGGCTGATGAAATATATCTTGTTCTTCAACTGAAACTTAAATTTAAAATCTCATTTTATATATATATATATATATATATATATATATATATATATATATATAGCGTGTCTGTAGTATGTCTAAAAAAGAACATATACTTATGGAAACAAGGTATCTGACTTCCCTAACATGCATTTGGTAGAACGAAAATTTCTCTATAGTGAACACATTTACTATATGGGGTGATTATCCATCACAGAAGCATTTACCTAGACTCTGAGCTCTTCATTTTTTTTTTCTGAGCTCTTCATTACAACTAATTTCTTTCTTTTTGTAATGTGCTAAAAAGAACGTAAACTATAAAATAAAATAAAATTATTCAATATCTATCAATTCATGAACAATTCTCAACATTAAATGTCATTATAAGAGTAATGTTTTTAGCTTGTAATTCTAAGAACTAAATGCAGCAATGGCAAAAAAAAAGTGATTTTTTAATGCTTCCATGGATGGTATGTTCCAAACAAAACGTGATTCCACTAAAATCATTGAGGATAAAAAAAAACCATTGCCATCGAGTCAATTCTGACTCATAGCGACCCTATAGGACAGAGCAGAACTGCCCAATAGAGTTTCCAAGGAGCGCCTTGCAGATTCGAACTGCAGACTCTTTGGTTAGCAGCCGTAGCACTTAGCCACTATGCCACCAGGGTTTCCTCATTGAGGATAACCCCCCCCAAAAAATAATAATAATAAATTCATTATATTAAGACAGACAAGACAAAAAAAATGTGTGTAGTAATCTAATTCCCTAGATCTTTGTTATAGGAACCATTCGGTATATGATATGTACATATGATTATGTTATGGTTGGGTCCAGAACTTTTTAGCCAACTATATTTTTTCCATAAGGAAAAATTATTCAGAAAAATGTGCTGAATGTCAGCCAGACAATATTAATATGTTAAATGTCTGTAATATTAACAATATTTACTTATGTACAGAATACCTAACTTCAAGAAGAATCTAGATGCCAGCCAAAGAGTGTTATTATTATTATCTTAGGTTAAGTGCTCTACGTTTACATGATAGGATTTGTATCAGATAGCATGCATATGAACATCTATCATAAACATTACTGCTAAAAGGAAAATGGAATGGCTGAACATAACTTACTTTTTGTTTACAATTTACTTTGTTATGTTAATACTTGCTATGTGAATGTCATAATGATCAGATTTTCTATTTTGAGTTTTGTATTTACTTTTATGAATTGGCAATGGTGTTTATATTGAAAAGTAGAAACTTACGGTTAAATTGAACTTCCAAAGTACAGTAGAATTTCCTACATAATTATTTTTAATTGCTAGTGATTAAATGTTGTCTTGTTTAACACAAATTATCAGAACTCCCACATTACCACCTTCTAAAATAAAGTTTTTCATTCTTTCATTTATAAAACCATATTTCTAAGTAGAAATTATGGCAGAAAATAGAACATATAATGACTCTTTCATTTAAGATTTTGGCAGAGAACAAGATAAACAGACTTTATACAGAAGCAGGTTGGAAGTGAGTGTAACTATAAAGGGAGCTCCTTTGTGCTGATGGAATAGAACAATTCTATATCCTGTCTGTGGTGGTGGTGGCAGGAATGTATGCATGTGATAAAATTGCATAGAATCACACACACACACACACACACACACACACGCATGCACATACACACATGTGCATGTAAAAACTGTTGAACTCTGAATAAGGTCTGTAGATTGTACCGGTGTTGGTTTCCTGGTTTTGATATTGTACAAGAGTTATGTAAAATGTTACCATTGGGGGGAGCTGGGCAAAGGGACCACTCTGTAATGATTTTGAAACTTCTATAATTATTTCAAAATAAAAAGATAGAAAACAAAACTCTCGAATAGTTTAGAGTTTCCTGAATGGTTCTTAACTACCGTCACCATTTTTTTGTTTTGTTTTGTTTTGTTTTTTTCTCTTAAGAGATCTAAAATTTTTCCATGATAGAATTGCTTAAAATTTTAAAAATAACTTGGGATATTAGGAACAACATTAATTTCAAATGTACTAAAATAGATTAAAGAGCCCTGGTGGCATAGTTAAGTGCTTAGCTGCTAGCCAAAAGGTTGGCAGTTTGAACCCACCCAGTTGCTCCACTGAAGAAAGACCAGGCAATCTGCTCCCATAAAGATTACAGACAAGAAAACCCTATGAGGCAGTTCTACTCTATCACATGGGGTCTCTATGAGTTGAAAATCAACTCAGCAGCACCTTTCAGCCAGGGTCCATCTGACATCAGGAATGATATCCCTGGTTCCATGTCCTCTTCTGAAACTGGCCTGATTTTCCGGCAGTTCCCTGTCGATATACTGCTGCAGCCGTTTTTGAATGATCTTCAGCAAAATTTTGTTTGTGTGTGATATTAATGATATTGTTCTATAATTTCCACATTTGGTTGGATCACCTTTCTTGGGAATAGGCATAAACATGGATCTCTTCCAGTCAGTTGGCCAGGAAGCTGTCTTCCATATTTCTTGGCATAGACGAGTGAGCACCTCCAGGGCTGCATCTGTTTCTTGAAACATCTCAATTGATATTCCATCAATTCCTGGAGCCTTGTTTTTCACCAATGCCTTCAGAGCAGCTTGGACTTCTCCCTTCAGTACCATCGGTTCCTGATCATATGCCACCTCTTGAAATGGTTGAACATTGACTAATTCTTTTTGGTATAATGACTGTGTATTCCTTCCATCTTCTTTTGATGATTCCTGCATCATTTAATATTTTCCCCATAGAATCCTTCGCTATTGCAACTCGAGGCTTGAATTTTTTCTTCAGTTCTTTCAGTTTGAGAAAGGCTGAGCATGTTCTTCCCTTTTGGTTTTCCATCTCCAGCTCTTTGCACATGTCATTATAATACTTTACTTTGTCTTCTCGAGATGCCCTTTGAAATCTTCAGTTCTTTTACTTCATCAATTCTTCCTTTTGCTTTAGCTGCTCTGTGTTCGAGAGCAAGTTTCAGAGTCTCCTCTGACATCCATCTTGGTCTTTTCTTTCTTTACTATCTTTTCAATGACCTGTTGCTTTGTTCATGTATGATCTCCTTGATGTCATTCCACAACTCGTCTGGTCTTCAGTCACTAGTATTCAATGCGTCAAGTCTATTCTTCAGATGGTCTCTAAATTTAGGTGGGATGTACTGAAGGTCATATTTTGGCTCTCGTGGACTTGCTCTGATTTTCTTCAGTTTCAGCTTGAACTTGTATATGAGCAATTGATGGTCTGTTCCACAGTCGGCCCCTGGCCTTGTTCTGACTGATGATATTGAGCTTTTCCATCATCTCTTTCCACAGATGTAGTCAAATGGAAATATATCCATACATAAATTAGAAAAAGATTGTTATTTTTTTTAAAATACCTCTGACTACATGAGTGTTCATTTCCTCATGAACAATATCATTTATATTCATGTTAGGAAAGGCTACCACCTCTGTTTTTACGGGCTTCCTTTTTTTTTTTTTTTTAAAGGCATTAACACAAGAGAATTTCTATAGTTTATTAAAAGGTAAATCCTATATTTAAGGGCTATCTAAAGCAAATAGGACGCTGAAGTCCAAATTTATTCCTCCATTCATCTAGAAATATTTCATGTGTACAAATGTGTATTAATGTGTACAAATATATAATACATAGATGCTGGTAGAATAGCATTTGAAGGAAAAGAAAGGACAAGACTGCTGTCCTCAAGGAACTTGCTTTCTACTCTTGTGAGATGGAAAAATGAATACATATGTTTCAAATAAAAATATCTAAATAAAACAAGGAGATTTGGTCTATGAAATTTGTCTAAGAGGAATTGTTTGTGTATAAAATTATGGTAATCATATTTAATAATAGAGCACAGAAAGTAGTATTGGTGTCATATTCAGTATTTACAGGGTTCTCAAGGATAGAGTCTGTGTCTTTTTGTCCCGTATGTCCCACAGTGCTTTGCACAGAGGAAATGCTCCATATATATCATTTGAATGCATTACCATTGATCTTTTTGATCACTGTTCCCATAGAAACAAGTTCTCAGCATTGGAGATCAAGTCACATAGTCACCTCATTTTATAGGCAAGAAAACTGGTTTGGATTTAATTTGCTTGAACCCATGTAATCAGCAAATGGCAAAGATGAATCTGAGTTCTGGTCCTCTTAACTCCAAATCTAAGAGCACTTTCAGGCTGGTAATAATTATCTCAGAATATCTTTTGGAATAGTCTTAGTAGAACATTCTCAACTTCATTCTCCCTGAGCCCTATCCATCTATTCATTTATGCTTCCCACAAATATTTATTGAGCACCCTCTATGTATAGGCATGATTCCTAGATGCTGGAGGTGAGGACAGAGATATAGTGAAGAATCAGACAGACCTAGGTTCTAATTTCAACCCTCTACTGTTGAAGCACAGATAAGGCATGTACACAAATGATTATAGTACAAGGTAGAAAGTGGTTAATGCCACAAAGGAGACAGAGATAAAGTGCTGTGGAAGACCACTGAAGGATCAGTGACATTCGTCTCCAGAGATCTGGAAAGGTTTCCGAAACAAAGTTACTTTTAATTTAGACCTTGAGCTGGGAGAATTGTGGCAGTGGAAATCAAGGCTATACTTGGGATAGGGACTTTTATCTCTACAATATAGTAAATACACCAATATCATCAAATAGTTTCCTTATTTATATAACTAATTTCTAAATTTGAATCTATGAACCTACAAATTTCTCTAGAAACTACGCTCCAAAGAAGTTCAAAAGATTCCTAAATTTCCTACATAATAATATGACTAACTGGGTTTTCTTTAGTAACAATTGCCAATGCTACCCCATCATCAAAATAACATGAAGTAAGCTGCCAAAACAGCCCAGATTTATTCTGTGACATCATTATGATCTCAAAAAAAGTCTAGATGGTAGATACTAAGCATCTTCAAAAGTGCTTAAATTCCCGTCCTGTAAGGCTTTTTATCTACAAATTAGAGGTTGCAGACATATTTTGTACTTTGCAGAATATTAAGGGCTAACTAAGGTGGAAACACTTAAAACTAATGTGCCTGCCCATCTTGAGTAAGCCACCCAAAGAATCTTTCTTCTTACAGTGCATACCTATCAACTGATTGGCACTAGCTCAGTATTACAATAATGAATATCGTAGTATGTCCTTTGGGGAACTAACAAATATAAGTTCAGACAAATCTCCATCCTTGTAAAGTGATGACATTTTGCTACGTGGCTTTCCTGTGTAAACCTGACTTGGATGATGGACAATTAAGTCAGTGCATGTAACTAACATCCTCTAGGCTCATCAATAAATGCCTAGATTATATTTGGTTTTATCCATACTGATGTTATTGGTTTATTGGCCTGACTGTGGAGGAGATTGGAGGGCAGAATAATCCCTTAACAATTACTAGGTGAAGGCTTCTCGTTAACCCATCATGATTGCTTTGTCTATACGACCTGGTATCAGACTCACCATTCTAATTAGCAGTGCAGTCTTTCTCCACTATCCCTACTCCCACGATAGCTAGAACTCTGCAGGGAACCCCATGCCTGCCTGGCTGAGCCATGACTCATTGCTTAGGTCTGGCCAGTTTATTCTCCTGGGGGCATTTATTTCATATACCTTAAAACACAAACTCATGGTTTCGGGAAAGGGTATTGCTCCAAAAGGAGCAATAATACTGCATCCTGCCTGACCTTTTATCTAGTGTATATTTTCCTAATCATAAAGACAAGCTTTTGGATAGCAATGCCAGTCTGGCTCAAGCCCAAGTCCATCTTTCTCCTTTTGACAAAGATTCATAATCTTTGCCATATCAGTGCCCTTAGTCTGTCTCTTCAATCTTGTTGGCCTTTTAAGTTCCAGTCCATTAACAGCAAGTCTATATCTATACTTCTTCAAAGTGAGTATTTCACTTAACTGAATTAATTAATTTCCTTTTATTTTGTTAAGAAAAGTTGAACTAAAACACATTAGGTCAAGTCCAAAGGTTGTCTGAAAATTATCGTTCTTGCTTTCTACTTCTCTCAGAAATGTAGAAATCACTTTAAAGGAAACAAAGATTTTATCACAACCAGGGCATGATTTAGAAAAAATAAATAAACTAGGAAGTTTTATCCAGTTTTTTACATGTCTCATTTTTGTTTGGAGCTTTGTCCCAGGCTTTTGGAAAAAGAGGAATTTGTATATCTGGTTTCATGCTGCACTTCTCTAAAGCCCCTTGTCAGACCACACTGTAATGAAAATCGAGCTTGACTTTGTTGAATGCGTCATTACCCAGTGGTACCTATATCCAACCAAATTCTCTGTACTCTCAATTGTCAGCAGCCATTCTTAGAAAGACCTGCCGATTTTTGAAGGGTTTTCTGTACCACATGGCAAGTGAGTGATATTGTAATAAAAAATAGGCAATTTAGACTATCAATTAAATAATAATGTTTACGGGTATTGGCAGTGTAGTTCCTTAGTTCTTTAGAGAGTTTTTTAAATGTGAATCTTTACAGAAGGACAGTGTTCCTTCTGCCTTAGGTCCCTGCAATCATTCTTGAATCCCATATGCCTGGGAGTGGTACACATTGAGCATTGGTTGTCAAGACACCTGAGGAACATGTTAACACACCAGAAGAGGACAAGGAGAAGCCTGAAGCAAGTTGCAAGGAACCAAGAACCTCAGATCAGAAGACAATGAGAAGTTCTCATGAGATGCTAGAGTGTGTAGATGATTTTGTTAAAAACTAAACCAATTCTATTCCATCTGACAACATGGACCCATGTAAATCTCTTGGAATTAGGATGCATGCCTGGGACAGGTGAGAGAGAGTTTCAAGTTCAGGTTCATAATGAATATTGATTCAGTTGTAGAAAAATAAATGTAATGACTTTGCAAAGCTGAGTTTATGGACCAGGATTTATACCCACTATAATTTTTTTTTTATAATCTCTCTAGGAGCCCTGGTGGCACAATGGTTAGGAGCTCAGGCTGCTAACCAAAAGGTTGGCAGTTCAAATCCACCAGCCACTCCTTGGAAGCCCTATGGGGCCGTTCTACTTTGTCCAATAGGGTTGCTATGAGTCAGAATTGACTCGAGGGCAACAGGTTTACAATCCCTCTAAGGAGCCCTGGTGGCTTATAGGTTAAGAGCTTGGATAATACTGGAAGGTCAATAATTCAAACCCACTGGCCGCTTGGAGGGAGAGAAGACCTGGCAATCTGTTCCCATAAAGATTAACAGCCTAGGAAACCTGTGGGGGCAGTTCTACTCTGTCTTATAGGGTTGCTATCAACTGGAATCGACTCGATGGCACACAACAGCAACAGCAGTAATTACTCTGATGATGGTATGAAGGAACACTGGAAGAAAATGTTACTGGAGAGAGAGTGAATGATAAAGAAGCTCTTAAATATTACAGGTCCAAAATACCCAGTACTGTTAGCAGTTAACAGAGATTGTTGGGAAGATCAGATAGCAGCATGGAAAAATGTTTGTAATATATTACTGGAAAGATTAAGGTAAAAAATGGCACAATTACTTTGATTACAAAAGTACCAAAGAACATACACCAAAGTGATGAGTAATTTTGTTTGGGTGCTAAGATAATCACTTTTTGTGTGTGTGAAATATTCTTTTTGGAAATTTTCTCTCCTGTAGTTAAATTACTTTTCAGAATTAAAAAGGAAATCATTAACTAGTTCAAAGATTAAAATATGATAGTGAGCATTATTATGATCTCTCCTAATATAGGCAAATACATGGGATAATGGAATGAAAGGAATTGGAAGTAAGTTATGAGTGTATTTAGAGGACATTATTTCTGGATCTCAACAAGACTGTCATAAAATTCAATTATTAAATTGTATATTGCAAGTTTTACTTTTAAAACTTTGTTAAAGTTAAAAAGAAAAAATCCAAACCCATTACTGTCAAATTGATTCTGACTCATAGCGACCCTACAGGACAGAGTAGAACTCTTCCATAGAGTTTCCATGGAGTGCCTGGTGGATTCGAACTGCTGGCCTCTTGGTTAGCAGCTGTAACACCTAGCCACCACACCACCAGGGTTTCCTGTTAAAGCATATATGATTTATACTCATTCACTCCACATTCATTAAGTGCCTACTGTTTGCTCAGGATGTGCATATGGCTTCCTATTACATTAATGTAAGTTGCTAAGGCTGTGCACTAAAGGAATAATTTTCTGAGTTTTAAATTGTGTGTTTAGAACACAGGACTGAAAGTAAAATACCTGTTTAAAATGTATATATACATATAACAACTGAAGAAGCAATTCTGTATTTTAAGAAAAAAAAACATTCCCAGAAAATTGCACTGCTTTACGTTGCCTGGATGTTATCATTGAGGCTGTGTTCCTGGGTGAACTTTTCAGAGACTATGCATGGCCAGAGTGATCTACTTGAGGGTGGTTCTCTAGCTCAGTCTGGGCCCTCACTTGACTGCCTTTAGTATTTCTTCTTCCAGCTGGGGGCCTAGCAACTTCCACTCAGAAAAATGACACACTGATAAATTTTTAAACTATAGAATGATCACTCACCCTAATAATAAGTTCTTTGACATCTTTGATTATCTGACTTTTCCAAATGGTTCATGTGAAATTTGAACAGGTTATTTTTCTCAATTCAAATCCACATTGAAAAGGGGAGAGAAAAATGCCACAGTTGGACGATGGCAGGTAGTAAGCTAAAGCACCATTTTTTCCCAACAAAATAACGTTTTATCTTAAACTCAGTGTGTGTTTAGATTGGCATTTTTATACTGTACCTGGGCAGAATATAACATCTAGATCTGTAATAATCGATGTCTCTATTATAAAAGGTATAAAGATACTCAACACATTAATGCTATTATTAATCTTATATTAATATTAGTGTACAATATGACAGTTACACAGCTTGTGTAACATCCTACATGAAGATTCTTTTTATTTTATTTTTTGGTGAAAATATACATAGCAAATATATGCCATTTCAACAATTATATTCTTCAAACTATGCAACCCTTCTTGCTATCCTTTTCCAAATTATTCTACCATCATTAACATAAGCTTACTGCCTATGCTTCTCACCTAAACTTTCCAGTTGCTGTTGTCAATTTAATTCCACATAGATGATTCTTTAAAAGAGCGCAATGCTCGACAGACATACTTTACTAATTAAGCTAAACTATTGTTTCGTACAAAGAAGACTTCAGGGGATAGCTTTAGTTTGAGGTTTAAGGTTTAAATATAATCTCAGGGAAATAGTATTGGAGGATCATCCAGCATTACTGGCTCCAGAAAGTCTGGATTCCATTCAAAATGTGAAGTTATGTTTCACATTCTCCCCCTTTTGATCAGGATTCTCCTATAGAATCTTTGACCAAAATGTTCAGTAATGGTAGTCAGGAACCATCCAGTTCTTTTGATCTCATGGCATAGGAGGCAGTTGTTACTACATGTGGATTTTTAATTCATTCTTTTACCCACTTAGTGATTTATGGTATTTGATTGGGGCAAAAAATAACCTAGAAAAGAAAAACAAGAAATAATGAAGATAATAATCCCTTTCCCTATGATAGTTTCCAATTGCTGAAGTCCATAATTGCATCTTGAATCAAATTTCATATTATGACCTGGAATATTATGTTTTCTGCCAACTTTATATCTTATTGACTACTTTACAAATATAATTAACCATACCTTTGGCTTAGTTATTTTTCGGAATAAATTTATATTTATTGTACATTTCCCATTTGCCTATTTTAGAAATGCAAACGATTTTTAAAATTTCTAAAATAAATTTGTATTTTTTGCTAAGCATATTTTTCACTATAATCAATTCTATGCATTTTGGAGAATTTTGTCAATTTTATAGTCCTTGCTATAACACTCATTTTAATAAAAATATGGTATTGTGCTTGTTCATTATTTAAGGGCAATTTATATAATCCATCTATCAGAATTTATACTCTTTAAAAGTCAAAATACAAAGAATTCCAGAGGGGCTTCCATTCCAGGAACATACTTAAGAAATGGATTATACATATGCAAATGACGTGGAATCATTGTGAAAAGAGCACTTTTAATTTTCTTTCTTTATTAGACAGATTTATGAGCAGTTCAATTAGCATTAAATTACTTTGACTTCAGTTATAGCCATTATTGATTTCACTTTTATGATGTTTCTAAGATTAAATGTAACTGTTTAAATTCTCCTATCTCCCCCCGCCACCCCTGCCACCCTTGGAAAAATTGCCTACATAGTGCTGGCTTATATTTGTGAATATAAATGTGTTACTGCCCCAAACTTACAGATGTAATTCAGACATTCAAATTAAAGAGATAAAATATGAATTTAGGCCAAAGTGTTTGGTTTTATAAGTTTTGTGAAATTCTCCCAAAATGTACTCAATTACAGTGTAAGTCTGGTCACATGTATTGATGTTACCTATAGTTTTTATAGTGTTGTCACTATCATTTGATATGATAGATGTGATGGATTCTGGCTTCAGACTGCATGGCCCCAAAAACTGATCCCACCTCTTATCAACCCCATGACCTTGTCAATTACTTAAACTGTTAAAGCTTCAGTTTACTCATCTATAAAATGGATATTATAATAAATAATAGATACTGCATAAGTTTACCTTCAAGATTAATGATCCAAGTGCTTGGGACAATACTTGGCAAGGAGTAAGGGTTAATAAATGTCAGTTTTCATAAATTGTATTTGATATGATCAGTATCAAATAAGTAGAAGTGGAGAAAAAAGCTACCTCATCCGTATCATAAATTTATTGAAAAGCCGGTGGCAATAAGAGATTTCAAATTTTATTTTCATTTTCCTATAGCATTTGCTGTGTATACTTCCCATTCTCTATTTTCCTTTCTTTGTGATTTCCTCTATGTAAAGAAAAATTGTCATATTAAAAATCAAAATGTTGATCATTTAAATGTGAGCTCTGTTGTTTTCAAGAACACTTAAAGACCTCTTTCCTTCTGATTTCTATCTGGAGAGGCTTGGGAAAGCATATGTTTGGGGCATTCTCTGTGATTGATAATTCTACCTAATATCCTCCCAAGACCTACATCGACTTCCAGGGTTATATTTCTTTTTTGCTAAGAAGAATAATACTAAGAAATATGGTTCACTCACCTGAGAGAAAGTAAGACCTTTGAGAATATATAACCTACATATGTATTGAAGTTTATTTTAAATTAATAATTGAACACAGAGTTTAAGAAGACAAACTTGACAGTGTCAATCTTGGGGTCAAAACAACTGCTTGCTCATAATTCCATGCACTTGGTCACTTTCTAGAGAAAAAATAATGGAAGTAATTAAAATATTTCCTCTGAGTAAAAATAATAGGATGGATTTTCACATGGATTATCCCATTGTATTGTTACAACAGTAGTCTTGTGAAGGTAAATGGAACATAATTTCTCTCTGAAGAAAACAAACAAACAAACAAACAAAAAAACCAAGCCCAGTGCCGTCGAGTCGATTCCAACTCATAGCAACCCAATAGGACAGGGTAGAACTGCCCCCATAGAATTTCTAAGGAGCGCCTGGCAGATAGGAACTGCCGACCTTTTGGTTAGCAGCCGTGGCACTTGACCACTAGGCCACCAGGGTTTCCAAAGGAAAAAAAAAAAGGAAAACAATAGTGTATATATATATGCATGTATTTGCACCCTGTCTTACTATCAAACAAATGGATATATTTCTTCAGTAATATGTAGGGTAAACATATAAAAAATAAATGTGGAAATTGGGAGGAATAATGATTGGAAAAATAAGGTGAAGTTTAAAAAAAAAACGTTGCCTTCAAGACAATTCTGACACAAAACGACCCTATGGAACAGGGTAGAATTGTCTCACAAGGTTTCCAAGGTGCAGCTGGTGGATTCGAACTGCTGACCTTTTGGTTAGCAGGCAAGGTCTTAACCACTGTGCCACCAGGGCTCCAAGGTGAAGTTAAGTGTAAGCTAATACTCAGATTGTAAGCATAAAGTCCTAGAAACTTTGTTCTGGTTGGTCCACATTTGTTTAACTTAAGAGTCCCATTACTTATATAGATGAATCAGAGAATATATCCAAAACATTTTCCCAAATTCAGATGTCATATAAATTGAGAACTTACCCTGCATCCCCCCAACCCCTCACCCCCGGCCCCCTGCCCCAGGCCAGAAATGTATTTTATGGCGTTTTTTTGCCTCCTTTGGTTGTTGAAAATGGTAATGGTAAAAACCAAAACCTTTGTCATCGAGTCGATTCTGACCCTATAGGACAGAGTAGAACTGCCTCATAGAGTTTCCAAGGAGCAGCTGGTGAATTTGAACTGCTGACCTTTTGGCTAGCAGCTGTAGCTCTAACCACTAAACACCAAGGTTTCCGGAATGGTAAAGTGTGGCTAAATTTCATAATTTTGTTCCGTATGTGGAAGTTTTGATGTATTCTGCCTTTGCTAAAACCCTAGTAAAAAGAGATGCCATAAACCATCTCCTGGGACAAATTTAGAACTTCAGAGATTGTTTTCCACTCACCAACATAAAATTAAATAAAAATGATTGAGGTTGAAATATCTGCAAAAAAAAAAAAAAAAAACGAGCTTTTCATTTTGCAACATCCTGGGTCAGGAAGACAAAATAAATGAATCATCCAATACCTAAACTGCCCTGAAAACCCTGCTATCAGCCAAAAAAATGTGAATTTTGACCATTTTGATTAAACATGTCTGCTTTCTAACCCAACTGAAGTAAAAATAGCAGTGCTCATTACTTATTTGCTTGAAATACATAATGTTTCACTACATTTGGCTAATGCTGTGTTGAGAAATATCTCTGAACAAACTGCATTATCCTAATTTCTTTCTTATGATTTCTAGCATGATTTCTCAAAAGAACCATTCTAATCATGCTGACCTAGCATGGGACATCCTGGAGGAATAAGTGTGCTTACCTTAGAAAGTATACTGTAATCCAATTTGCCTTTATGCTACCATTTAAACTTCTCTGTAAGTACCTAACATAGAGCGATCATGGACATCTGAAGGCAACAATTCCTACCAAAAATAACAGGATCCACTCACATATTATGTTACCAATGAGGGGAAATGTTAATTTTAAAACAAACCTTCCTATTAACACACAAGCAAAAATAGTTTTTAAGAACAAATTTGGAGTTTAAGAATGCAAAACTTGGATATTATCAACATGTACGTATTTATAAATATTGATCTAGCCAGGTATTTCCAACTGATATGAAATCACATTTGTTCCCTTTGAAAATGTCCAAGAGAGACATTTACATACCTCCCAGTGAACTATTAAGACGTGTGTTTGTTTATAAAAAACCTGGTACCAAAATAAATAGACATCTGATTTAAGCAAAAAGGATACAGTATGCAAGATTAAAAATGTTTGAGCAGATTTGTGAAAATAAGATCCATCTTAGAAATCTCGTGCCTGGTCTGGTTTGTCAGTGGCAGAAACAGGGCAAACAGGGTAAGTGATACGTTCTCAAGGTAATGTCTTCTAGAGCAACTTTCTTTTAGCATCATTTCTTAGGATATAATGGGGAAGAAAAAAAAAGTGTGTGTGTGTGTATGTGTCTTGCACTTATAGGATTACTCTTCACACAAATATAAGCCATCTCTCCCTAAAACATAATGTTACCATTACTTTTAGATAATTTCAACTTTATTGCAAGGAATTTCTCCATTTTTAGATGTATGCATTCACATCATTGAATTACAAGATTAAATCCCTGATGAAGTACCATATCTCTGAACCTGTCATCAGACATCCAACAAACTTAGTCAACACAAAACCCCAAATCTAAAAACCCAAAATGAACTTGACAATGGAGAACAGAGCCTTAGGAAACAGTCCTGAGCATCAAGAGCAAAAACCAGTTGACTTAGAATCTTTTGTCAACCAGTTAGAGAATTAACGGTCTTAACTAGTCCTCCATTAGTACTTCTCAGAGTAAGAATAACACACCAAAGACACCAAATAAATGAGGTCTAGGGGGTGGGGTGCACTGTTTAATTTTAATATTTCTCACAGTAGATTTCCAAGCAATTTCTGCTTCCTGCATTAGGAGAAAGAAGGTATTCTCTTTCCCATTTACAGTTGAAACCATCAGGGCCCAGAAATGTCAAATAATTACCAAAGATTATACAGCTAGGAAAAAAAAAAAAAACAAGTACTAGACCTGATTCTCCTGTCTTCTAATCAGAATCCTTTCCCAGACACGGTATTAATAGCATTGCCTAAAATGTGTTTATTTTGATGTTTTAGTAGTTGTTTCAAATTCATGACATCCAATCTATGTTAGATCCCTCTCTTTTATGTATCTGTGTGAGACTATGTTGTTGTTGTTGTTGTTAGGTGCCATCAAGTCAATTGCGACTCATAGCGACCCTATGCACAACAGAACGAAACACTGCCCGGTCCTGGGCCATCCTTACAATCGCTGTTATGCTTGAGCTCATCGTTGCAGCCACTGTGTTAATCCACCTCGTTGAGGGTCTTCCTCTTTTCCGCTGACCCTGTACTCTGCCAAGCATGATGTCCTTCTCCAGGGACTGATCCCTCCTGACAACATGTCCAAAGTATATAAGACACAGTCTCGCCATCCTTGCTTCTAAGGAGCATTCTGGTTGTACTTATTCCAAGGCAGATTTTTTCATTCTTTTGGCAGTCCATGGTATATTCAATATTCTTCGCCAATGCCACAATTCAAAGGCGTCAATTCTTCCGTCTTCCTTATTCATTGTCCGGCTTTCACACGTGTACGGTGCGATTGAAAATACCATGTCTTGGGTCAGGCGTACCTTAGTCTTCAGGGTGACATCTTTGCTCTTCAACACTTTCAAGAGGTCCTTTGCAGCAGATTTATCCAATGCAATGCGTCTTTTGATTTCTTGACTGCTGCTTCCATGGCTGTTGATTGTGCATCCAATTAAAATGAAATCCTTGACAACTTCAATCTTTTTTCTGTTTATCATGATGTTGCTCATTGGTCCAGCTGTGAGGATTTTTGCTTTCTTTATGTTGAGATGCGATCCATACTGAAGGCTGTGAGACTGTACATATTATATATCCTCTTTTTTCTCTGGACCCACATTCCATTTCCCCTCCTCCCTCTAAAGCAACCTTTATGTTTAAAGGGTATCTTTTTTTATTTGAATGGTGTTTTTACAAAATGTAAATTGGTTTCTGTTTGTGAATTATCATCCATGTAAAATACATTCTGTTAGATTTTTTTCCTTTTTTTTTTTTTTTTTACTAAGCTCCCTTATTTGTTAGAATTCGACCATATTGCAAGTTGTATATCTACTCTACCACTTCTACCTCCATGGTGTGTACATACTGAACCTTTGTGAGCATTAGCAAAACTATGCCTATTCCCCGCTATTCTTTTCCTTGCCAGACAACCCCTTGGCTAGGTGCTCTTCTACAGGCATAAGCTACACACTTGAACACATCTGTAGTGAGGACCTTGGGAGTGTATCCAACCAGTTTTACCTATCTCTTTCTCATTGATGGATACCCCGGTACCCTCCATCTCCCACCCTTACAAATAATACTGTAATGAATACCCCGGTATATGTCTCTTATGGACCTATTTGAAAATTTCCCTGGGATAAGTGCCAGTTGTGAAATTGTTGGGTCAAAGGGTATGTATATACTTAATTTGTCTAAGTAGTAACAGATGGCTGGGCAGATTACTGTCGACATCTACACTACCACCAGTGGAGCATCAAGGCTCCTATGTCACCACATCCACATGGCACCTTCTTTATTTCATATAGCCCTGCCTTGTCTCCCCAACTGTAGTGGAGACAGGGACCATATCTTATACTTGTAGAATTGCCTGGATTAGAAATCCCAGAAATTTTAAAACTAACAGTGACTGTACTTTAATCCTGGCAGGTGAAAGTCAACCAACATTCAAACTGTTCAAACTGGTTCAAATTAATCAGATGTCTTGTTAGGTACAACTGGTGTTTACTTAATGGTTTTAGAGTTAAGCAATGATCTCCATCAACCCCAAATTAAGTTTGCTGTGTTTCGTTTTGATTTTATATCTGGTTTGGTTTTTTATTCCATCCAATTAAAAAAACGATAATTTAATTTTACCCATTGATTTGCTGTTGGAACTATGATACAGAATGAAAATGGTGAAAATAAATATGACACTTCTAAATGCGTCAAGTACTAACGTCATAGATCATGGGGATTTACTGTTGCAGTTTGGGGAGTTGGTATAATAGAAATGGTGATGCTCTTCTTACAGAATTTATTGTCACTCTGAGCCCAGAGATCTGACTTTCACGGTTAATAGGTCTGAATTTGGAAACTCTTCCCATTGAGCTGGTAATGTTGTAGATATTTCTTGAGGAAGGGATATTTAATTCCAATGTGCTTTTAGATATTTTAATCTGTTCATTTCATTTCGTCTTTACTCGCTTGCTTTCCTAATGAAATAAACGACAATGATCTAACCTGAGCCAGTTGTAGAAAATTATACATTCATTGATATCACAAAGTGTATATTGTGATGAGTGACACTGACTGGTTCACTCAATGTATGATTGGAATTGCCTTTTCTTCAAGCCCAGATGATAAAATCTCATTCCAGGTGCGGCTTGAGAGTGTGCTTCCTTTGTTCTTTACAATAGTGCTGAGTAAATAGCAGGAAGTCAGTAAATACATGCCAACCAACTGACTGAGTAATTTAAAAATGAAATCTTTTACTATTTTATGACTCTATATAGAAACTATTTCTCTTCAGCTCTACATGGAAAGTAGATATTCATTGACTGCTTTGCCACATCTCAGCCTTGTACTTGTATGTGAGCGCATACTACTTTTATGCCATCTGTTGTCTTGTCTTCCTTGTTCAGCTGCTTCTGTTGGCAAGGAATCTAATCTGAGAGCAATAGATTAGTTGCATTTCATTTTATAACAGCTTCTCTATCTTTGATGCTTTGCCAAACACACACACAGACGCACAAATCCTAAATGAAATATTCTCTCATCTTCTCTTGTAAATAAGTGTGGCTAATTTTAGTAGCAGTTGTGGGATGGAGGTGGGAGCAGGGCTAAGGTAAAGGCAAAAATTGAGCAAAAGAGCCATAAAGTATCTGTTTAGACTGAACATCTCTTCTCAAATTCTTCACTCAATGCTCCTGATGGAAACATTCCTATGTTCTAAAGAATCAATGGCATCCTGTTTGTGATGCTGTTGCTTACTTGGCTATGACTGTCTTAAAATAACTGCCCATATAATTTATTATACAAACTGGAGCATTTTTATCTCATTATTTTGTTGACAGCAAGTGTGAACCAAGACATATGTCCACCCTGCCATTTGGAAGTATAAAGAACAGTGACTTTTAAATTCCCTACCCCCATGTTGACTTGAAAGATCAAAAAGCCTCTTATGCTTGATGCAGAAACATTAGCGAGCACCTGAAAAATGGCCAAGGCAGCTGAGAAAAACCTATAAGCAGAAGTAGTAAAGTCTATCAAATGCAGAACCAAGAAGCAAAATGGTGACTCAAAGGCAAGGAGGGTGTAAAGTAGAGATGGAATTCATAATCCACCTGAGACTTGATCTCAACAAATACTGAGAATTTTAATATAAAATGCTAGAAGGAATTAATCATTATAATAGTGATAGGTTTAGTTACAATCTTCTTTTACCTGCTCACTATATATTGGAGTGCCCCAGGGCTCGGTCCCTGATATCTTGGGTTCCTCTGCTCTTCTTTTTCTGTACTGCCACTGTTGATATTCTCAACAATCCCCATGACCTTAAATAAACCACTTATATGGTAATGCCCCTCAAGTTTACATCTTTAGCCCAAACCCTTCTATTCAATTCCGGACTTGGAATTCTCTAACTGGAAGTCTAAGGGACATCTCTGCATGTCCAAGCTCAAACTCTCGCTCTTCCCCACCCTAAACCTGTGATTTCCAATTCTTAATTGATAGCAACTTCTTTGTTTGTTCAGGCTAAGTGCTTTGGTGTCATCCTGATTTCTTTCCTCTTTTCACAACGCACTAATTGGTCAGTTCTAACATTACAATGTATCTAGAATTAGACCACTTCTCATGTCCATTACTAATTGTCATTACTCCTTACTCCCATCTTAGTCCCAACCACCATTATCTCTTCTCACGACTAGTGCACTGGCCTCCCAAGTGGTCTGAATTCAATGCTCCCTAGCCATGCCTCCAACTATCTATTCTCTACACAGTAGCCGGAATGTTCCTCTTAAACCAAAGACCAGAGGGCATCTTTGCTCTGTACCCAACACTGCAATAGCTGCCATTTCACTGAGAGGAAAAACTAGAGTCCTTACAAGGGCAAGTAGGGTTCTTCATAATGTGGCCTCCTGTGTGTGCCCTCTCTGACCTCATCCATTAGTCTCATCCCCGCTCAATCCACTTGAGTCACAAACACTTCCCACTGGTAAACATATGCCTCAGGGCATTGGTACTGGTTGTTCTCTCTCTCCTCCCAGATATCCCAGAGTTAACTCCTTCACATTAAGTTGTTGCTCAAATGTCTACTACTCAATGAAGCCAATTTAAAATTCAAACATCCCTCCCATCATTGTAATCCCAGCAATCACCCAATCCAGCTATAAATTTTTTTGTCCATAGTATTTATCACCCTCAAATATACTCTGTACTTGATTTCCTTTAATGTATATATTATGTTTTTACAAAAGGAATATAAGCTCCACAAAGGTAAAGATCTTTGTCTATTTTGTTCAGAACTAATTGTCAGATACTTAGAACTACCTAGTACCTCTTAGATGTTGAATAAATATTTACTGAATAAATAAATAAAGTGAAAAGCCCAGTGGCCACAAGCAAATGAATTATCTTGTGTCTCAAGTTCTATAAACTGAAGGGATCAAATATGATGGTCTTTACTTTTCAATCAATTGCAAATATGTGCTTCTTGTGGGGATTGTGATTCAAAAAATCAAGAGTTTAAAAAAATAGGTAAATGAGGTTTATTACCTATTCTCTCCATTTTGTGTGTGTTTGAAATTTTTCATAATAAAAAAATTAAAATAAAGTAGGTGGGATCTGAAATCCCTCCCTACTGGAAAAATCTTTGATAAATAGCAATAACCTTGGAATTCAAATAAGCAACAAATTACTTTTTACACTATATACTGCTAATTAATATATCATTGAAAATATAAATACTGAAGGCTACAGGACTTTTTAAAAAATAATTCTTATTTATCTTATGTCTAGCATGTGTGTAAATAGATATATAGAGAGATATATAGATTTGTGAAATGTGGACATACAAGCAGTGAGATACCATTAGATGAATAGGTACTGAATCATGAGTCATTTTAATGATAAAATATAGAGGAGAAACAGATGAGATCATGGATATAACTATTTTATAAAAATGGCCTCATCCCATAAAGTACAGAGCAGCAGAACATTGTAAATAGGACAGTTAATTGAAGTACATATGAAAAAGAATGCAGCATCAGGATTAGAGGAAGATTCATTAACAGCCTGCAATGTGCAGGTGACACAACCTTGCTTGCAGAAAGTGAAGAGGACTTGAAGTCAGTTCCCTTGCCCCCAAGTACCGTGAGGTGACACAATAGGCCCAGATGATAGCTTACACACACAGTGGATTGTGTGCCACAGCTGAGAAAGGCAGGGCCAAGGGCTCAGCATCTCTGTTGCAAGTAACAAGAAGAAAGTTCCCCTCTTCTGGGGAGCAAGCAGTCCACTCATGCTAAGGTCACCTTGACCTACTGAATTGCCTAAGTGGCTAGCTACAGAAACTGCTCAGCATCAAGAGATGGTTATGCCTTATAATTTGGTGCACCTGGCAAGGACATACAGGGACACATGTGGCCCATGGCAGACTGCCTCTCCCAACAAACCTGTAATGCACTATGGAATTATTCATTCTTTTTCATTTTGGTAAAATGGTGGTCAAGACCAAATCAATTAATTTCATGACCCTTTAATGGGTACAACTCACAATTTGAAAATCACTGCCTTATGCACCTAATAAAAGTGTTCCAGATTCTGGCTCAATAAGCCATTGTTTAATTCTTAATATTTGCCAGATATTGTGGTCAATCCTCAAAATGCAATGTGTTATAGCAGAAGGATCATACTCTTTGTACCAAATATAGTTTAAATTCTCATTTTGCAACTTATAGATAGTAATTTAGTCATCGTTTAGAATGTCATTTTTTAATTACCTTATTCTTGTGAAGCTAATATATGATAGTCTAGGTAAGGTGTCTTGTGTAACACCTGGTAGGTGGTAGAGCCTCAATAAGCCCCACCCCTTTTCTTAACTCAAGAAAGAAATTAAGGCTATGTGCAGTTCAGTGATATGCCGGGGTTATAGACCTAAAACATGGCAGAAGATTACTGATTTGTTGCCTTTTCTTAAATCATAATATTATTTAGGGTCAGATCACCTATTTGGTGATTTGGAAGTCTATATTTTACTAATGTTTTAAAATTAGTCTTAAATAATCTGCCTTCCATGGATTTTTTTTGCAGTGGAAAACAATACCTAAGTTGAAGGAAGTACTGACGAGGCATCCTAGAAAAACTTCATGAACATCGTAGTTATTAACTGAACTCTTGGAATTTAGAAGAAACAAATCATGTAACTCCAGGATTTACTCATTTGTATCACAGACCATACAAACTCATACTATGCTCTTGCCAATAAATGGAATATAGAATAAATGGAAAGCCCAATGAAGCAAAAACTAAAGCAAACCAAACAAACAGAAATCTGAGTTTTTTTACAGAGATTTGTGTTGTCTTCTATCCTAGATGGAGCTTTGAAAATTTGCATGGTTATTATTACTTACTATTCACCAATTTTTTAGTTAAAATCTTTAAAGATGTTATCAACCAAAATATTGTGTTTACTTTTATTCACATAAAAAAGAAACTCATGTGCCTCCTCTACCAATTGAGCACCATGACAATGTAAATAGAATATACATTATTCTTTATAGTATATGTCTAAAGTCTCTGGAAAAGCATGGAAGCCTAAAATTTTTTTTAATAGCTATTTTCTCTTATCTCCTAGGTAAGACACATCGAAAGCCTTATCAAAAAAAAGAAAAACCTTTCTTTATATTAACACTTGTTGAGAAATATTTATAATACCCCAGAGCTACACTCTTTGGGGGTAACTATCCAAATGGAGTTGTACAATTTAGTTCTGCTGGTGTATCTTGTTTGCGGTCTTAGTTACTAAAAACTCAGAAACATCAACCTAAAATGTTTACTACTACTACTACTACCTTCAAGCTAAAGTAAAGCTATTATTAAAGCAGTGCAGAGAAAAAGCTTTTCTTATTAAAACAGTAATATACAACTATTAAAACTTCCAAAACTTCGTTTATTCATCTTTACTCAGGAAGCAGAGTTGATGTCAAATAAGGCAAAGAATATTGAAGAATATTAAGGAAAAATATGGTATGGTGCTAGTAGCCATGTTAATGGCATCAGAATATTAAATTTTAATATTCCTGTACTTTAGCCACTTAAAAATGAATCGTTTAATGACAAAAGTACATATTGTAGCAATCTGGGATTTCAATGAGAAAAAAAATATTGATTTGCCTCTCCATCTGTATGTCAATACACATATTTCTTGAGTAAGAGTTAATATGTCTGAGTAGACGTGAAATCATTTTGAACCTATCAAAATGGAGAAGGGTGACAAACAGTTGATTATATGAAATACAGCCTTTTGAGTCAGCCCATGAAATGCACAATTGCCTGTTGGGTCATACATTTTCAATGAAAACAAAGGTCCAAAGCTTATTAGAGTCAGAATATATATTCAAGATAATTTAGTGCATACACTTTGATTAATAGGTAAGAAAACTCGGAAATGAATGAAATGGCCAAAGTCTCCCAACTTGTTAATAGCAGAGCAAAGACTCAAATCTAGATACAGCACTTAATCCACTCTACAAAGAAATTTTATTTCATTCATTATTTATTTATTCATTCATCCAGGTATTTTACAAATACTTACAATATACCAGACACTTCGCTATGTCCTGGGTATAAAAATGGAAAAAACACCAGTCTGTCACTTAGGGAGATTGTTGTTTAGCAAGGAAGAGAGCTAATAATAGGAAGAAGATGACATAATTATGGTGTAACGTAGTAATGGTTGCACTAAAAGTCATCACAGGGTCCTAGAATTGTGCCCAATATCCTTTGACTGGTGGACAAGGAAGACTTGAGGTCTCACTTGAGTTGCATTTTGAAAGTTAATTGGGACTTCATTGGAGTAGACCGTGTGACCAGTACAGGAATGACAGATTGCTTAGAGTAGGAATATGTGAGGCAGGCAGAAAACACATCAAAGCATGATGGCAGCCAGAAGTTATGTTAAAGTTATGTTTTAGAACGTTATCTTGAAAGTTATGCATTATTTTAAAATGGATTTTAAGCACAGAACTGACACAATTATATATAGATCTTGTAAAGCTCCCTTTGCAAGCAGTGTGTATGAAGGAGTGGTGAAAGATCAGGTAAGGAGGCTAGGAGACCATTTAAGAAGCACTGGACTAAGGGTGGTCTCTTAGAATTAAGAAAACAGGAAGATATATAAAGGATCTAGAATTACTATAGAATGTGGTAACATAAGCTGTAGGAGTTAAGGAAAGGCAAGAGTCTAGGAGTACTCCCAGTTTTCTAACCGGAACACAGAACTGTTTCTGTCAGTGAGAGAAACGAAGAGGAACCTATCTGGGGCATGGGTGATGAATTGGAAGGATATGTTGATTTGTATTTTGGACAAATTAGTTGAGGTTCCTCTTGAAGATGTGAATGGGAAAAGCAAAGTATTAGGTCATGAGTTCAACAAAGAGGTTTGACCATGGATCTAAATGCGGAAGTTATCAGCATATATATGGTACCTGAGGTCTTAAATGAATAATTTCTTTTATGAGGATCGGCACAAAGCTGGTTTCAATGAGGCAGAGGTTGAAGATGTCCCAAATGTCCAACTTTTCCAAGCTGCTGTACCACTCCATCATCTCTAATATCAACTGCTCCCTTTCCCCTCAGTATTCTCCCTCCTGTCTTTGGGTTCCCTAATTTGCTGCAACATCTCACAGGACTCATGAATCATATAAAGGAAATGGCTCATGTGGTTGTGGAGGCTGCCAGGTCTCAAATTCATGGGTCAGGCATAGATTTCTTGCTGGCCCTCAGTCTCTGCCCAAAGGCACTCGGCTTTCTGGCTCCATACGCCAGGAAGCCCACTGCTCTGTCTTCTGCGTGTCTCTGCTGCAGGTCTTTCCTTCTTTGGTGGTGGTGGGCTCTCCTCCCTGTTCTGGAATTGGCTCTCTTTTAAGGCAAAGCTGACCAATCCCCTTGGTGGGCCACAATTATCTTATTTGCACATCCCCACCCAATCACCTGGATGGGAGTCATGGTTAGAAAGGCCACACACAAAAATAATCATGCCACAGGTCTGAAGAGTGAATTGGTTAATGAAAAAAAGAAATTATAGGAGGAGAGAAACTGAGGGCTAATGTGAAAGCCCTGGAGAAAGTTGACACATGATCACATGTATGATCTCATTACTACTGTCTTACTTCAGGCTCTCTTCCCTTCTTATTCAGATGACTGTTGGTTGCCTCTTAAATGATCGTACCACTTCCTGTTTGACCTGCCTCCATATCTAGCCTTCACATTGCTGCCTGGGTGGTCTTTTAAAATCTGAAATCTGGTCAGAGCATAAAAGCCTTCAATGGCTCTCCATCTCTTTAAATTCATTATCTTATCATGAAACTTTTCATGATCTGGCTTCAGTCAATCACTCCAGCCTTACTGCTTGCTACTCTTCCAGAAGCATCCTTTGGTTCATCATCATAGAACTACTTACTAATACCTCTAAGTGTGGGTGGAAGATGTTGGGAGCATTCTAGCCTGATGGTTGTGATTAACTCAGTGAAGTTGAAAGCAAAGTAATCTGTAGAAACTAAGAGGAAAAGTAGCATTGTAGGAGGCCTCGGGGAGAAGTAAAACTTTAGAACAGTGACCGAGATGATAGGGACAGTTCTGGACACTAACTAAGATTGTCAATCAGTGGTAAGAGTACAATGGGGGTTAAGAGTTCTTTCACTTCCTTAATCCTTTATGATCAAATCTTCTAGCTTGAAAACTTGAATTGTAATTTGATTTTTTATAGTGAATTGCTTCCTCACATCCCCATGGGCGTTCTGCAATATAATTATTACACTGAGTGTAAAAGTGGACTTCATTTTATGGAAAACTCATTTTGGCCGGTTCAATATTAACAGCATAGAAGGAGAACTGAAGTCATTTTATGGAAAATTGTAAAGAACTATTTTGATTCTTTAGATTTTCATTTTCTTCTTTAATTATGTGTAAAGGAACTTTGAAACAGCATGCTTTTAAAAGAGGCTATAGTTTCTTTGATGATGGCTTTAATCCTGTGTAAGCTGACAACTAAGTTAATTGAAAAATATGTTTGAAACTCACCTTACAAACTCCCCACCTGGTTGAAAATTAAACACCATTGAATCTTAATGACAGTTATTTTGTTTTTCCTTAGACTATCTGATATGTTTTTCTATTCATGTTATGCCATTTGAATTTAAAATAATAATTCCCAACAATTAAAAACCTGTCTGAATTGAAAGACATTTATATGTCCAACATATCTAAAAGCTCAAAAAATTGCATAGAACATTAGTACATTTTTGGAGACTTTGTTTCCTCTTATCTTCCACATTCCAAATTGAATACAGGAGAGAGAAAGAGTAACCAGATTATAATTTTCAACAATGCTGAATCCTTTCTGATATAGAATGTTTAAAACATGGCTTCATTACTGTAATGAGAGTGATCCCTCTTCTTGGTTGCAAAAGGGAATCTGGGAACTGATTGTGGCTACGTGAAAATTGTAAATGCCAGATCTCAGTTTCAGTGTGGTAGAAATATGTGGTAGCTCATTCGGAGTATTAAACAGCTGTGCAAATATTGGCAGGGCAGAAAATCTAACCCATAACTAATACTTAGATGTTCAGAGGTTCTTGTTTTAAAAAAAAGAAGAAGAAGAAACCATGAATTAAAATCTTACGTAGGAAACTAGAGGTTAAGATGGAGTTTATAAATCAGGGTTTCTCAATCTTGGCTATACATTAGAATCACACAGGGAGCTTTTAAAATGAGCCCAGGCCTGGGCCTCACTGCCAGGATTCTATATCAACTGGTCTGAGGCATTAGTATTGTTTTTGAAATAAGGTTCATATCTGATTCTGCTGTCTAGCCAGGGTTGAGGACCACTGGTCTACATATTTCAGTTATAGGAAAAAAAGGTGGAAAACATATCCAAATGTAATCAGAATTCTTCCTCGCACAACTGTCATGCACTGATGTAGTTAACAAAAATTAAGTTGGTTACCTGCAGTTTTATGATGAAACTGGCCAAACGCATCTTCCAAAGATAAATGAAATGAAGGCAAGCACAGACAGAAGTGTATTTCACTCTGTCTTTTGTGATTTCACATATACGTATTTGACTAGAACTACTAATGCTCAGTAGGATGAATCATCCTGACAGTGCATTTTTATATACCTTTTGAAAGTCTCATAAATAGGGCATGGCTGAAATCACGTAGGAGTATTTATCATGAAAACAAAACATCCCTAAAGCGAGATGTTTAGCCATTATTCCAAAATGGTAATATAAACACATATACGAGCA
Organism: Elephas maximus indicus; assembly: GCF_024166365.1. NCBI lineage: Eukaryota > Metazoa > Chordata > Mammalia > Proboscidea > Elephantidae > Elephas > Elephas maximus. Next base: position 148,970,158 of record NC_064846.1, on the reverse strand, counting down.
CAAGCAAAGCTATGCCATTGTCTCAACGAACTCCCTCATCCCTTTAATGTAGCTGTATTACCCATCATTTTCACCTGGTACAAGAAGACTAGGTTGTTCTCCAATACAGAATTCAGCTCCAAGAATTCAGTTTTGTCCGCATTAAAGATATATGAGAGAACGTGCCACCCAGCAGCACTCTTTTTGGGGTAATAAGCCTTAGACCAAATCTTATTTCCGCCACTTACTAGTTGTATGATGTTTGGCAAATTGCTTAACTTCATGAGCCTTAGCTGTCTCATCGGTAATAATAATGTTATCTGCCTTGAAGGATTCTTGTAAGAATTAAAAGCTGTAAGTGCCATGAGGGCAGAGGGTTATGACTGTTTTGTTCCTGACCTCGTGGTTTTAGAACAATGCTGGGTACCTAACAGGTGCTCCGTCAATATTTGTTCAATGAATCAATGAGATATTAGTATGTATAATTGGCTACCTCGTACTTAGCAAGTATTCAAAAGTGGTAGTTAATATATTTTGGTTCAAAAGATATTTGCCTAACTTGAGTCATAAGGGAATTGAGATATGATACTAAGAAAGTAGAAGTGGGTCCTTCAAAAAGATTATCTGTCTCTATCTTGCACTAATATCTGAAATCTGATTGATTATATGATGTTGAGATAAGAGCCTAAATGTACTCAATGGTGGCAAGATTTTGCCCTGAATGAGGGAAAGTCTTGAAGAATCTGGCTTATCACAGTTCTTGGCAACCACATACAGGGTGGCATGCTTTAAATTGGGGCATTTCAAGACCTCGGCTGAAAAATCCATTGTGTATGTCATGCTTCACTCCTCTTCCCAGAGAAGAAGCAGGTTGTCTCCTTTTTTTTTCCAGTCACAGACAGAATAGGTACAACCATGCCTCCAGTTACCCAAATCAGAGCCCTGATATCATCTTTGATGCCTCTCTGTCTCAAACTCAACTATTCACCACCAAATCCTGTTGATATAACCTCCGAACATATCTCTTAAATTTGGTTACTGTCTGTTGTTCTCCCTGTCTCTACTTGACCACCTGCCTGACCCTACTTCTTGTAATTTTTCCCCCACATTATTATTATTTTTTTTATAGCCCAGACAATCTTTTTTTTAAAGACAAATTTGAAAAGGACTCCACAGTTGGGGAAAAAAAACAATACTGGTTCTGTTTTGCCCTTGAGGAAATGCCAGCACTCTTTAAATGACCTACAATTCTTTTTGACTTCTGGCCCCTGTGAACTCCATAGGTGTGTGGGGGAACACATGTGCACACACACACACATCTCTCTATTTTCATTTATATCTAAAAGCAATTTAACATTCCGTTCAATTACAATTATTGGCCATAATCATTGGTGGTTATTAACAGAATCTGTGACTTTGTAACTAATAAAGTTCATAAACATTTTCTCATCACATTACAATTATAGATTTCACAAATATTGTTTGTGTTCAATGTTACTTCAAAATTATAGTAGTTATTAGACCTGTCACTAGCTCTTGTCATATGTGTTCAGAATTACAAAATTCATTTTTCTTACATTTTGATGTACTGTTAAGTATCTCTGCACTGAGAACTGAGTTTCGAATTCTCATGGAATCCAGATTTTCTGGGTTCATGAAGGCTGAATGAACTCCTGAAACTATTTCTCCAAGATAATTTTTAAATTTCAAACCAAAAATATTCCCTGAAGTCTTCTTAAAAACCAACAATAGCCTAGCTTAACTAGTAAAGAATGTCTGTTTTGAGCATTGTGCTCTTTTAAAGACTATATGGGATCAAATTGACAACAGCAACTCAAAAGATTAGATTAGAAACTTAGGGGGCAGTGAGTTTGTGTTAATGGAGGAAGAACAACTCAGAAGAGGAGTGTGAGAATGGTTGCACAACTTGAAGAAGGTAATTAATGTCACTGAATTGTACATATAAAAATGGTTGAAATAGTGTATGTTCTGCTGTATATATTGTCAATAACAAAAATATAATAAATTGAAAATAAAAAAGAACCCCCACATTGTACTATAACCACCTTGCTTCCAATGATAACTTCCGGACTGACTTTTACTAAAGTGTTGAATTAAATTGAATTGACATAAATCCCTGAGATACAGATGTAATTTCAGATGGTGATTCTAATTAGCACCTTTAGTCTTTAGTATTAAAGATATCTGAAAGAATGTGCCGCTCAAACACAAAAATAGCACTTATTTTGGGGTAACAAGCCTTAGACCAAATTTTATTTCTGCCACTCACCGGTTGTATGATGTTTGGCAAATTGCTTAATTTCCGTGAGCCTCAGCAATCTCATCGATAATGTTATCTGCCTTTAAACTCATTGTGTACTGTCAAGCTTAGCATTTCCAAAGTATTAAATTTAAATCTTAGAGATTCATTCTCTGAGTACTGTTTGAAGAGTCTGTTCTAGCCCACGGGCATTAAAATTTCAGACTGACTGGATACTGGAAGGATAAAAATGATGAATATGCAGCCCTGGCCTTCAAGATCTCACAGATTAAGATCTAGTTCTCCAAAGGTAGACCAAACTTTGCTTGGGCATAAGGTTTTAAAACTTTTATTCAGATAAGAATAAGATAGAACCTTTATCACCTCTTGCTTTTTATCTATTCCTTTATAATCATAGCAATAATCCTCAATCATCTCAGGCAGCAGCATCTCCAGTGGGGTAAATTTGGCCTGTCATTTAAAAAATATATTTAAATTTATAGTCATATCACATTATTTGCATTTTTTCATAACTTTTCAAAAAGTATCATTCTGCTATGACATTTTCTGGGCTTAGTCATAGGACTAATGTGAGCTGCTAGGGAACTTTTAATTAAATGTCTTTATTTTTTACTAAACATTTTTAGTCTTCTGTAAAGACAAGTGAATATCATTTGATAAACAACATAAAAGTGAGTATGAAAATTAAACCTATGAGCAGATGAGAGACTTCTTAGATGATTCACTTAAAATTAATAATAATAATAATCTTCCATGGCCTCACACAGAATATCAGAATGGCGTGAGTATAGAAGTATGTGTGTGTTTGAGTTGGTCAATACCACCATTGTCTGCCTAGATGGATGAAAGAAGGAGTTGTGCATATTTATAGCAATGATATCTATTCATATCTCTAGAGGCCTAATAAAGAAGCCAGAGAATCCCACAAGATGAAATTTAGAATAAGGCAGGCTCCAGGGTCTAAGACACACTTGACTTTTACCTCATTTTACTGTGCGAAAAAAATAGTATTATAATGAACTCTCAGTGCTATATTTTGCTTTAATTATTTTCTCTGAGCATTTGGCAAATACGCTGCAGAATCTGCTTACAACAGATTTAAAAAAAAATCCTATTGTCAGTTTTGGTCAGTGACAATGCAAAAAGTCCAATTCAGTTGTATGTATAGTTATTACCTAATAAATTCAAGTTCTTAAATAATCGAGTAAGCCTGAGTGTATACACCAAAACTGTAGAAAATCATGAAAGATAGAATAATAAAATACCTTAGGGGCTTTTTAAAAACTGAATTCTCCAAAGGACATTATTATATACTAGTTTTACCAATTGCATAAAAATGGAGAGTTTTTTTTTTTTTAAATGTGAGTCAGAGGGCTTTCAAGGCATCTGAGTCACCTGCGTGCACGCAGGCTTTTATTATATTAATTGTGATGTGGTAATTTAAAATGTTCTTCTTAGAATAATCGACACTCTAAAATGCAATTCATTAACACATTTTTGTAGAAAATAGTGAGGTCTCAAATGAACTCAAAAAACAAGTTTCAAAATGCTAAGATTAAAAGCATATAATGATAACACAATCAAAAAGTCAAAAAATACAATTAAAACTAAAGAAAACAAATCAACGAATTAATAGGATTAAGGAAGCTTTGCCTTCTTTTCATAAAAAGATAAAAAGCCAAGAAAGTGATTTTTTTTTTAAGACTAGCTTTTCATGAATGGAGGTTTTAATCTATTCAAAGCCTAAACCAAGTTTAAGGATTTGAACAAAAAAAATCCCTAACATTTTAATTTGTACTCCGGAGAGTTTTGATCAGACTAACACATTTAATTTGGCAGCCATCGTTTTAACAGATATGTTGTTATTGCTTTCCATGGAGTCGATTCTGACTCAGAGAGACCCTGTAGGACAGAGTAGAACTGTCCCATAGGGTTTCTTAGGCTTTAATCTTTACGGTAACAGATCACCAGGTCTTTCTCCTGCGGAGCGGCTGGTGGGTTAGAACCACTGACCTTTTGGTTAGCAGCCAAGTGCTTAACCATTGTGCCACCAAGGGCTCATTTTTGACAGATACATCTACCTCTTTAGTTTGTGTTGGTTAATAAAATGAATGAGTTCCAACGGACTTGGTTGCAAGGTGTTAAGTCAATAAACTGAATTCCACGTTCCACTGGTTTTCATAGTAAAATTGTTGACTTTTTCAGTGTGACGAACATCTCTCTTTGAAATGAATAATTTTTAAAATAAGTTACAAATTGACGGAGAACAAGATTATGATGCAGAACATTGCTAAGACTCTCTTTTCTTTGTAAATTTGCAGCACTTTGCATCTCTCTCCCCTAATCTTTTTGTTTGCCACCTTAGCTTGCTTCCTGGACAGAGAAGCACTTGCTCCTATAATACTAATACTCATTGAGTGCTTTCTCTCTGCTACTTAATGTTCTAGAACATTTACATCTAGTCATCTTCTTGATAACCCTGTTTAAATTGGTAGTTCGGAAATCATCAACATCCCCATTTTATAAAGGAGAAAACTGAGTTAGAGGAAGGTTAAATGATTTTTCCTAGGCCACATCAGTAGTAAAAACCAGAGTTTTTGGTTTAAACCAGATATTCTGACTCCAGACCATTCACTTAAAAATTTTAGTTTATTTTTATATGGAACACAAATACTGATAATCTGTATAAAACAAATTTACAATTGACGAACTATTATAAGGTAAACACCCTTAATACTATCCCCCATGTCAGGAGAGAGAACCTTGCCAGCTACTCTAGAAACTCTCTACATGCCCTCTCTTAACCACCCGCCCCCGAAACTCCCTCAGCACACACACACAAGTGTAACCACTGACTTTTATGGGAATCATATTCGTACTTTTCTTCATAGTTTTATCACTCAAATATGCATTTCCAGACACTGTACTTTAGCTTAGTCTAACTTTTAAATGCTTTAAGTCTCTTTTAATCTATAGGTTTCTCCTTTTAAAGAAACTGGGTAGTTTGGTGTGAAGAACTTTCCATGGTCGCACTTCTGCTGCCTGTGTTTTTGTGATGTGGTTTAACTTGTCCCGTTGTCCTTTGTGCTTCCTGTCTGCTGTCTCACCTTGCCTGAAGATCACCAAGCTCTCCTTTCCTTCCTGGCTCTCTGAGGTACTTCAGCCACCTCTGGATGTGGATGATGGCTAACAGGGCTGGGCTGAACTCATTTGCTTCTCCAGTAGGTATCACCACCTCACATACATTCGGCTCTGAGGAACTGGTTCCTCAACGCCCATGCAAGGACAAGTTGCAGGGATGACAGTACCCATGAATCTGAGGCAGAATGAGAAAAATAAGGAATAACTTTTTTCATAAAGTTAAATTTATCCTATATAAAGAAGTCCTCTTTATTGTGATATTTCACTTATCCTGCTGTTTTCCTGTCATCATTTTCTTTTTGCTGTTGTTGTTCTCCTTTTTTTTTTTGTATTTTTGTTTTGCCGAAAACTAAAATTCGAAACCCAGTGACAGCCGTCATTATTTTTTATTATGCCAATCAGTAAAATCCAAAAGTCTTGGGGAAACACCTTTAGCCTTTTAAAAGTCCTACGGAAATCTACAGTTTTAATATTCATAGAAGAAATTATTGTTCTTAACCAGTTCTATGTGATTAAAATAAGAAAATGCTTAAAATAATAAAATTTCTCTGTAAAGTCCACCTGGAGGAAAGATACCTGTGATTTGACTAAGCTTTTGAATATGGCTTCTTCTAACTCAAATGTGTTTTCTCCACTAAAATCGCTATAGTACTTTATGGAAAGGAGAAAAGCAGTATTCCTTTTTTTTTATAGACCGAAAACTTTTTTTTTTAATAATTTTTGTTGTGGTTTAAGTGAAAGTTTACGAATCACGTCAGTCTCTCACACAAAAACCCACATACACCTTGCTACACGCTCCCAATTACTCTCCCCCTAATGAGACAGCTCGCTCTCTCCCTTCACTCTCTCTTTTCGTGTTCATTTCGCCAGCTTCTAACCCCCTCCACCCTCTCATCTCCCCTCTAGGCAGGAGATGCCAACATAGTCTCAAGTGTCCACCTGATCCAAGAGGCTCACTCCTTACCAGCATCCCTCTCCAACTCATTGTCCAGTCCAATCCATGTCTGAAGAGTTGGCTTTGGGACTGGTTCCTGTCCTGGGCCAGCAGAAGGTCTGGGGGCCATGACCATCGGGGTCCTTCCAGTCTCAGTCAGACCATTAAGTCCGGTCTTATGAGAATTTGAGGTCTGCATCCCACTGCTCTCCTGCTTCCTCAAGGGTTCTCTGTTGTGTTCCCTGTCAGGGCAGTCATTGGTTGTAGCCGGGCACCATCTAGTTCTTCTGGTCTCAGGACGATGTAGTCGCTGGTTCATGTGGGCCTTTCTGTCTCTTGGGCTTGTAATCACCTTGTGTCCTTGGTGTTCTTCATTCTGCTTTGATCCAGGTGGGTTGAGACGAATTGATGCATCTTAGATGGCTGCTTGCTAGCATTTAAGAACCCAGACGCCACTCTTCAAAGTGGGATGCAGAATGTTTTCTTAATAGATTTTATTATGCCAATTGATTTAGATGTGCCCTGAAACCATGGTCCCCAGACCCCTGCCCCTGCTACGCTGGCCTTCGAAACATTCACTTTATTCAGGAAACTTCTTTGCTTTTGGTTTAGTCCAATTGTGCTGACCTCCCGTGTATTGTATGCTGTCTTTTCCTTTACCTAAAATAGTTCTTATCTACTATCTAATTAGTGAATGCCCGTCTCCCATCCTCCCTACCTCCCCCCTCTGGTAACCACAAAAGAATGTTTTCTTCTCAGTTTAAACTATTTCTCAAGTTCTTATAATAGTGGCCTTATACAATATTTGTCCTTTTGCAACTGACTAATTTTACTCAGCATAATGCCTCCCAGGTTCCTCCATGTTATGAAATATTTCACAGATTACTCACTGTTCTTTATCGATGCGTAGTATTCCATTGTGTGAATATACCATAATTTACTTATCCATTCATCCGTTGATGGGCACCTTGGTTGCTTCCATCTTTTTGCTTTTGTAAACAGTGCTGCAATAAACATGGGAGTGCATGTATCTGTTCGTGTAAAAGCTCTTATTTCTCTAGGATATATTCTGAAGAATGGGATTGCTGGATTGTATGGTAGTTCTATTTCTAGCTTTTTAAGGAAGCACCAAATCGATTTCCAAACTGGTTGTACCATTTTACGTTCCCACCAACAGTGTATAAGTGTTCCAATCTCTCTACAACCTCTCCAACATTTATTCTTTTGTGTTTTTTGGATTAATGCCAGCCTTGTTGGAGTGAGATGAGATCTCATTGTAGTTTTGATCTGCATTTCTCTAATGGCTAATGATCGTGAACCTTTCCTCATATATCTGAATGTCTTCTTTAGTGAAGTGTCTATTCATATCTTTTGCCCATTTTTTAATTGGGTTATTTGTCTTTTTGCAGTGGAGTTTTTGCAGTATCATGTAGATTTTAGAGGTCAGGCGCTGATCAGAAATGTCATAGCTAAAAACTTTTTCCCAGTCTGTAGGTAGTCTTTTTATTATTTTGGTGAAGTCTTTGGATGAGCATAGGTGTTTGATTTTTAGAAGCTCCCAGTTATCTAGTTTTTCTTCTACATTTAGACAGAAAACTTTTAAAAGCTCATCTCATAGAAGGTATGGAGAGGAAGGTAGCTAGGTCATTCTCCTATTGATGTTTCTGGATCTATTCCTCAATCAGACTGCTTCTACTCACATTGCCATGTCACCAAAATCCATGTCCCCCATGAAAAGCCAACATAAACTCTCAACACATGGACAACTTTGCTTTATAAGGAAGATGTTCTAAATTACAGAAATTATTGTAAGAATTAGCCTCTCCTGCCTATTCTTTTGGAATATCTATTAAATAGTGTGATCTGGGGTAGTTTATATTAGTGGAAAAAAGGCAATCCATCCACCCTTTCATTCCTGACTTAGCTTATTACCTCGTCAGTGCTTGTAAATTGTGTGGTACATGATCAGTCACAGGACACTGCTATTTATTGAGCCTCCATGGTCACTGGTTGATGTGGCACTGAATATAACATCGTGTTGTTGCTCCAGGCCTTTTTGCCATCATGCTAAATGACTCAATCCATCAGAAGATATTTATAATGGGCATAAAACTCACCTGTTTAGTCCTCATTACTGACTGCCATATCTTTGAGAGGGGAGACCTTCATTTCAAATAAAGACAACCTCATCTGTGGATTTTGAAGCACATCTGTGCCCTGCAAGTCTGTATTAAGGAAATGAGATGATGCCAACTGTTACAAATGAAAAAAAAAATGTGTGAATGGGTTTGGAACTGGATTGGGTTACAGACAAGTATTAAATTAGGAGCCTCAGAGCATATCAGAGGTTAATATTGTTTGGAAGTTTATTTTGAATCCGCTAGAAAAATTATCACTCTTAATTAAGTGATGTAATTTCAACATTCCCAGGCCCTCTGCTCCCTATAACATCAAAACCTTCCAAGCTCACTCCCTTTATTGTGACCTCTCTGGGTGCTTTATCATTATGGTCTTTTTGTTTTTTTGTAACGGTATATATTTTTGTTGTCTCTCAGACAGCCAGGGCTTTTTGTCAGCCTTCTTTACCACCCCATCCCTTCTTACATCCCTTTGTTGTTTGTTTGGTGCCATCGAGTCTATTTTGACTCATAGTAACCCCATTTAACTGAGTAGAACTACCCTATGGGGTTTTCTAGGTTCTAATCTTTACAGGAGTAGGTTGCTAGGTCTTTCTCCCACATAGTGGCTGGGTATGTTCGAACCACCAACCTTTCACTTAGCAACTGAACACTTAGCAGGGCTCCTCACATTCCTTACACCAGTGGAAACTCAAAAACCCACATCTCATTCTCTTCTGGATCTTCACGCATGCCAAGGTTTCTAAGTTCTTCAAGTTCTTCTTCTAAGTTCCACAAGCTTATCTGATGAATTAATTCATATTGAAGTACTAATGAGAGGTGATTGACCATTAGGCAAAGCCATTCTTTTGCCAGTCACATAATAATTATATTTTTATTAGTGATCTTCCAGAAGCAATGCAGATGACTGGAGTTGAAAGTTAGAAAGTTCTTGAATGATGATGGCCCAAGGGAAGACTGATACATGAGACCTTTGGCAGCAGAAAAAAAAAAAAAAAAACCGTTGCCGTCGAGTCAATTCCGACTCATAGCAACCCTATAGGACAGAGTAGAACTGCCTCACAGAGTTTCCAAGGAGCGCCTGGTGGATTCCAACTGCCGACCTTTTGTTTAGCAGTTGTAGCTCTCAACCACTGCGCTGCCAGGGTTTCCTTTGGCAGCAGGAGTCTCTAAAAGCCTCTAACAAGCAGTCTGGAATAGACATAGGTAAAATCCCGTAAAGTCCTAGTGACATTTTTAAGAGAACTGTTGCAAATAATCTTGTATTACAAGTTCAGTTTGTCCTGCATTTATCAGAAAAAATACCCATCATTTTTTTTTTTTTTTTTGCCGTAAGAAGCTAGAATTGCTGGTGCCTTAGGCCACAGACTTGAGTTTTGCTGCCTTGCTTTTTCCCTTTGGCTTCTACTGTGCAGATGGAATGGTTGAGAAGGAGGACGAAGGGAGGGCGAGGATAGCCACTCTGTGCAGTTGCATTTGTTTATTTTCTGACTGACCTGGCACAGCGTAGGCGGAGGCGATGCATGTTTCCTGACATTGGGCCAGTGATGTATGGCCTGACCTTCAAAATGAGGCACATCTTCTCTGTGGGTGAGAGTACAGCCGTGCAAATGCTTTTATCCCATATTGCTCGGCAGTTTGCTACCAGGTCCGATAAAAAGTACCCACCCCGCTGAGTTTGCTGAAGCTTGTACATTGGTTTTAGTTGGAACATTTTGGCAAACTAAGGGCTGAGTGAAACCATAAAATTGATTTTATTTACAACGAAGCCTTGTAGTGTCTCTTGGTTGCTCTCACATCCCTTTCCTTCAGTCTTTCAGGTTGTCTTTGTACGTAGTTCATCTAACTTCACAATGAATTTGCCCTGGTTTCAGTTAAAGGATAATACTTCCCCTTGGTGCCCGTTTAATTGATATTGGGCATGGTCTGCTTTTCTTTTTAGGCTTTGCTTCACTTCAACCTCCCTTGCATCTCTCATTCTTTATCGAGAGTCACCGACAACTACTTTGTGGTGAACAGATGATTACATTTCTGATATCTGTTCTCAGCTGTTAAAGCATTGGTTTACATTTCCTCCTCAAACAGTACAAAGAAAGAATGGTCCAGCAATACATTTTTTTATAGTGTTACTTCAACATATGCACTATCTTAAAAGATTTCGATACATTTTCTTTCTGGAAGTGCTATTATCACACAGCACCTTTTAGGGACACAAAGAACTCCATTCATTTCTGAATTACCACGAGTTGTGGGAAGAGAGAAAACCCTGGTGGTATAGTGGTTATAGTGCTACAGCTGCTAGCCAAAAGGTCAGCAGTTTGAATCCACCAGGCGCTCCTTGGAAACTCTATGGAGCGGAGCAGTTCTACTCTGTCTTATAAGGTCGCTATGAGTCGAAATCGCCTAGACAGCAATCAGGTTTTGTTTTTGTTTTTTGCGGGAAGAGGAATGGCCTACAAGTCAGAAGACCTGGATTCAAGTCCTGACTTTGCCAACAACTGGTTGTATGATGTAGGGCAAGTTACTTTTTTTCTTGTGGCCTCAGTTCCTTATAAAATGAGCAGAATGTTCTGGATCAATGGTTCTCAACCTTGGTTCTCATTAAAATCACTTAGGGAGCTTTTCTGAACTATACTAATTACCAGCCCCATCCCAGATTAATTAAAAAAGGAATCCCTAGAGATGAGACTAGGGCAATGGCATTTTTTAAAAGCTCTCCAAGTTATTCTAAAGTGCAATCAGGGTTAAGAACCAGTGGACTAGGTGATTCTCAAGACTTTTACAGCTCCAAGATTTTATGATTCTGTTCTGTAACAAATCTTTTGGTTATTTTCTTTTCATCTTTGGAGTTAAATTAAAAGCATTAATTGAAGTAGACATATGGTTTTTAATGTGCATTCCTCAAAGGAACAGTCAAACATCAAGTGTGTTTTACACACTATATGTTTTTACTGCCATTCTCAAACTTTGTGCACAAAGTTGCTAACAATATTGTTAACAATACTGAGTCCTGGTTCTTCCCTACCCCAGGTGATTTCCAATTCAGTAGGTATGGGATGGAGACCCCACCTCTGCGTCACCAATAAGCACTGCAGATGATTCACTGTGGGGGAATCCACTGGTCTCACATCTAGAAACACTGTCCTAAACCCTGCAGAGTAGGCAGGGTTTTGTTAAATAATAAAGATGCGCAAGGCACGACTGCACTGATTTGCTATAAGGTGGCTGGAGTCTCTATTTGATTCAACAGTGCTGCTATGGGATGGCATTGGCGGCAAACTGTTAAATGATTGAGCACATTTTGAGGCAATTTTGAATTTTCCTGAGAGCGAAATGCCAAGTTAGAATTGTAAGGGAGCCATCTAGTGGATAAGCCTGTAGACCTGTTGCACTTTGTCTTAAGGTTTTTGCCTTACGGGTTTCAGCAGAATTTAGACTTAATTACACATATAATTAAGTATAGATATAGATATATACCTTGAATATATGTTTATAGATTTGATTTCATATTTGTATTATTTATAGATTAAATTGCCTTGATTTTTTATTTTGTTTTTGCTCTTTTTGTTTCAAAAAATAATTTTTCATATTTGAGAAATGACAGTGTATACTTTATCTAGTTCAACTGCTTTTATGAAACATGGATACAGAGATGAATAAGACATGATTTTGCCATAAAATAAAACTCTTAATCTCTTTGTAAGGACATAAATCTATGCAAGTACCTAAAATCTGTATTTTTTTTAATTCCTATTAAAACTTCCTTAGATTTAAATGTAAGAGGTGTTTTAGGACATAAAAACAGTTTTTGCAATTAGGGAATGCAGATATAGTATAAAGGAATCACAGTCTAGGAAGCATTATGATTTTTTATATACGCTGAAGTTTTTAACAGCCTGGAACAAATGCATTGGACTGATTAGGGCACTGCCAAAAATATACATAATGCTACTTACTGAATCATTTGCAACTATCATATAGTCATTCCTCAACTGAGCATGCTCCTGACTTCTTGCATGTTACTTTGATAGTGCTGGAAAGATGAGTTAGGCATTTGAATGGCAGTATTTGCCTGTTATACCTAGAGAAGAGGCAATTTTATAGGACAGCATGATGCTGGAGATTTTCATTTTTCTACAGTCCACACATTAATTTTAGTATATCATCGCAAGAAGTATTTTACAAGTGTAACATTGTAAAGTAAATTGAAGATATTCTTCTATCTCAGCTTACATTGTATCAAGTTCTTGTGCTGGATCATTTCTCCTTCCCCTACCCTCAGGCCCATGGGGATTCCATCCACTTCTATCTGACTGAGCTATTCAAGTAACTCCCGGGTTTTCTTGCCAAGTGCTACTTTCCTCCGCCCCTCCACACCAGGATCCAGGCTTTCAGATACCTGCTGGACAAAGCTTCCTGATATTGTTCCAGCTCCGCATCATGCCCCAAATCATATCTTTGCATTGCTCTTATGTTGTATCAGCGAAAGGTTTCTACATCCCTCTCAAGAGCAAAAGATTCTAGTCCTCCTTAATCATCCATTTTTCTAATCCTCCCCCCTGCCATTTCCTGTTGGTTCTACCACTAAAATCTGTCTGACATGATTCATTCAAGATACTCTGCAAAATAGGAAAAATGAGATCAGGTCCTGTGGCAGCCAGATTCCTATTCCCTGTATTTGTCCTGCATAATCCCCTCCACTTGTGTGGGCAAGACTGTGAATATGACGGGTGTCACTGCAGAGATTAGGGTACAATTACGCTGCAAAAGTGAAAGGAATTTTGCAGAGGTAATTAAAGTCCCAAATCAGTTGACTTTGAGATAATCATAAGGGAGATTATCCTGGATGGGCCTCACTTAATCAGGTGAAAGCCCTTAAAATAGGGGCCAGATCCTTTCTGAAGAGAGAGATTCTTCTACCGGCCTTGAGGAGGTAAGCAGCTATCTTGTGAGAGAGACATGTGGCGATGAACTGTGAGTGGCCTCTAGGAGCTAAGAGCACCCCCTGACTGGGAACCAGCAAGAAAACAGAAACCCCAGTCCAACAACCACAGGAACTGAATTCTACTAACCACCACATGAGTTTGGAAAAGAATCCAGACTCCATAAAGAAACACAGCCCAGCCAACACCTTGATTGCAGCCTTGTGAAACCCAGAGCAGAGGACCCAGCTAAACTGTGCCTGGACTGCTGACGAACAGAAACAACAAGCTTTGAAGCAACAACCTTCAAACTAAGCTTTCTCATCTCATCCATCCCCATGAGTTCTTACCTGATGCAAACAGAGTTATCTTTCTTAAAAACAGACTAAAACATAAGCTCCATAAGGTAGGGGAATTGTGGGGTTCAAAGCTGTGTCTCTAGAAGAATGCTAGTATGATATATGTGTCTTAGAAGAATATTACTTTGTATCTTAGAAGGATGCTACCATATTGTACGCATGTTACAAATATTGACAGACTGACAGAATGAATGAATGGATATCGTCTATCCACCTGTACAAACACCAAACCTTTGATGGCCCCCTTTTACCTATAGAGAGATTCCCTCCTGATATAAGAATAGGAAGGCTATATAATAAAGTGCTTAAGCATATGGGTTTTGGAGTAAAAAATCCTTGATCTCAAATTCTAGCTCTACGACTCCCTAGCTTTTTTGACCTCTGGGAGGTTGCATGAGCTCACTGAGCCTCAGTTTTCTCATTTACAAAACACGAATAATTCTTACCACTCTAGATTGATTTAAAGGTTAAATAAGACAATGCATTTAGCATAACACAGTGCCTGGACTGTGCAATAGATCAATAAATGCTAGCTGTGATGATAACTTTCAAGGCCCTCTACAATGTACGTTTCCCTCCTGTCCTCCAGCCTTATGAAGCAGGTACTCGCGTGTCTCCTGCCTTTGTAGCGTGATGTAGAGAAAATGTTTAGGTGCTGGTTCACTTTTAGGTTCTACCCCTTCTGGGCTATATGACCTGGAGCAAGTTTCTTCACAGCCCCAGTTTGGTTATCTGTGAAATGGGGATAATTTTAATATATAGCTCATGAGTTTGTCTTGACTTCATCCCTATATATATCAGCCATATAGAGCAACAGTTAAAAGTGGTGACTGAGGCAACTTGCTATAAGCATGATGTGATGGCTGTCTTTCAAAATATTATAAAACAGGTCTTTATGAAAACCCATGGCAAAAGTTTTCTCATATTACTCTTAGATGTAATTGTGCAGCTCCCGAATAATTCATTTTTTGTTTCATTTTTCATCTGACCAAGCTTTCTTCTTTCACTTAGCTGCTAACTGAAAAAATCTACACTTGCTTTATTCTAAAACTTGCTCTACATTGCTATCCTTGTCTTTTCTTTTTTTTTTTTTCTTTACCCATTTCTAATTTATGTTTTCCTTCTATATTTAGATAAATTATCTTAAATTATTTCTGGAAAAAAAAGTAGAGTTATAGTAAATATATTTTTAAGGTTGTTACATATATAAAAAACACTAGACAAGTATCATTTGTGTGAGTGTATGTGTGAGTGCTTTAATGGTAGAATTAATAAATTGTTAAGATAAGCTGATAGGCCAATATGGGAAAACCGATACCAAAGCAAAATTCTGTAAAACAAGTCCCATTTATTGCCATTGAATATTTCATAGAGACAATTCATAAAAAGGCAAACATAGTGATTTTTTTTTATCACCCATTTAATTAAAAGATCCCAAATGCTGTAGCATAAGGGAGCACGTGTCCTAGGCAGACGATGGTTTAATGAACTAATGTTGATATTGAAATTGGCACTCTCTTCCCTCGCAGAGGTATGACTGAATCCATGCTCTAGCCAGCCGCTTTTCCACATGATTCCATTTGAAAGTCAATTGGTGAATCATCCCCGATGCCTCATTGAACATAATATTGAGCAGCAAGATTTCTGTACGCTATTGATGTGCTTAAAGCAGCACCAAACAGCCCAGACACATCAATAGAAATATTGGTCAGATCATTTGTCTACTATTTTGTAGCAAAAACAGACTCAGAGCTTCCTAATGTTGAACCGCTTGGATCACTCTATTCTTATAAAATGTGCTTCTGTATGGAGACATGCTAACACTTCATCGTGCAGAAATGATCAGGAGGCTTAATTGAAATGAACTGCTCTTGTGGATGTAGTCTGTCTTTCAAATAATTCAAGCACTATTAGGTTTGCAGACTTTAAATAACTACTCTATGGCTTTATTGAACAAGGATATGCTAAGTATTAGCAAAGTTATGCTATATGTTGAATTGGGGGGACCGACCACACAATGAGATTGTTAGCAAGATGATTGAGCTCTAATCTGGTTAGTTTAGATAGACTGTATTCTGTGCTAGCCATCACTGACTTGAACCAAAAAGATAAATTGCGTGTGTAGGCAGCAAAAATTAAACTCTCTTAGAATATGTATCCTTTTCCTTAACTTTTTTTTTTTCCAGTTCATGGTCACAACTGCAACACCGTAGATATTCAACATTAGAAATAAGGACAACTGTATTGCATTCATATTGTGAAACTTGTAGCCAGTTCAATAAAACCGTCCCTTGCAGTACTGGGTGAGAACTTGCCTTTCACCTAGAGCCAAGTTCATTAGAAATTCATGCTCACAGCCCAGAGAAAAACAGGGTTTTTATGAGGTTTCAACAAGTAATATATCTGCATGATGGGTTGTTCCAAGAAACTAAGCAAATGAAAATGTCAGTTTGCAGAAACTGTCAAAACCAGCATAACCTAATTTAGAATGGCTGCTTATTTAACAAACCACCAGTATCCCTACCAGACAGAGTTCTGTCAGTTTTACAGAAAAGTACTCATTCCTATCGCACTTAAGATAGGTTTATAGACACCCTAGGCTCTGCTAATGGGAGAAAAGCATTCATTAAATACAGCACCCAATCATTAAACAGCTGCCTGCACAGTCAGTGTTCTCGGCTACAAAATGCCGGAAGTCTTGATCTGAGCTGAGCATACTTTGATATGTCAAAGTGGGACTCCAGTTTGCGTGCAGTTATAAAACAGGGTACCTTGGTCTATGATTCAACTGTGGCACACCCTTCAAAAATAGAAACTGATAAGTGTAATTTTATTAATGTATATTACTTGAGTTTGCATTGCATGTTATCCACTTAAAATTGTTTCAATACAGTAACTTCTAGAACCAGTTCCAAAATCAAACCCATTGCCATCAAGTCGATTCCAACTCATAGCAGCCCTAGAGGACAGAGTAGAACCACCCCCATAGGGTTTCCAAGGAGTGGCTGGTGAATTTGAACTGCCGATCTTTTGGTTAGCAGCCGAGGTCTTAACCATTGTGCCACCAAGGCTCCTCTAGAAGCAGTGGCAGGTACTTAAGGCTGCCCTTAGTGTTTGCAGCTGTACACCCTCTTTGTGAACATCACCTCTTATTTCATTGTGAAACAAATGTGTTAGACTGGTAGTGGGTAACTCTCCTTCATAGAGAGTACACAGGCATTCAGTGGACCACCTCCGGCTCTGAATATCTAAACTAGCAGTGGAGAAACACTGAAGGAGGTGGAGCAGGAGATGACAAGAGTATGGGGGGGAGGAAAGGTGTGTGGAGAGCCACAGAATAATTTGATTGCAAGTTTCAAAGACAGACAGCAGAAGAATGTAATCACTCATTGCTCTGCATATTGGCACAATAGAAATTTATGGAGAGACTGGAGGAAACAATATGGGAGCAGCTGAATGAAGTCAATTGCTATGATATGGAGCCTTCATTATTGTTGAGAATGGAAAGAAATGCAAAAGCACAGTGCACCAGTTTGGCAGCAAGCTGTGTTTTCTCAGCACTGTAGATTCCTATTGCTCAAGAGTATTAGAGAAAGACCAACACACCTGCTTCTGTTATTCTCAAGCTGAATGATGATTACAGAATTTATAAATGGCCTTTCTTTTCCTCTCTCTAATGTTTCCTCATATGTGGGAGAAAGTAGGTGATCTGGCTATCTAAATATTAACTGGGATTGTTACACCATGCAGTGGGTGTTCTATAAATGGTTTTGGCCGACAGTTTTAGATAATGCAATTTTTTTTAACATCTTTCACAGGCTCCAAACTTTATATCTATTCTGCCTTCTCCATCTATTATTATCATTTTGGCTCCACAGTCCTGTAACCTAGAGTCATATTGACATTTTTGTCATTGTGCTAAATTACTTTCCCGCAACTTCACCATTGGGTAATTCCTTTTCATATGCTATTTCTTAATGATTTATTCAATCACGTGTGGACCTGGAAGTCACCCTCTCATCCAGCATAACAACCTCTCACATGGTTTCTTTGCTCCAACTCATCTCCTCTTCTTTCTAGCCAATACACGTCACCTAGACCCGGTTTGGTCATCCATTATGTTTGGGAAAGTAGACATCATTTTGGCGATATCTTCAGTTAGTCATGATTGTTCATCATGAAACGACAATCACCTGTAGAAACTAATGCACATGTCGGCAGGCACATTGTCAGCCATAGAGGGTCAATGTGGGCCTGTGAAATCTGGAGAACGAAATGTTGAGGAAGCCAGAGAGAGATGTGGCTGTCTTCAGTAGTAGAGCCTTATTAGGTCATAGCCTAGAACATCATTTTCAAAAATGGATAATCCCTCTTTTCCTTATCAATGACTTCTTAATATTTCTTGAATTAGTGTTGCAAATAATGATTTTACAGAGAATTTTTATATTTCGCTATATTTTACAAAGCTTTCATTCAAAAATATGACAACCTTTAAAATAAGTTTTATATACCAAATATGTCTTCCAAACTGAGAAAAACAGAAATATTAATAATAAAACATTTTGCTTCATGTTTTGTGTTGCAATTGTATAATCTGACTCATTTGCATTTCTCGATATAGAATTTACCTTGAATAGTCTAATCTTTGCTCCAGAAGGTGGAATCGTTATCTCCTTTGTCATTAGTCTTGCTTTATGTGATGGAGAATTGCTAAATTATACTCCTTTTTTAAAATAAAATATTTTTCTTACACAAAGACCTTCTTGAATATCACACTTCATTCAGTTTTCAATTAATCAATAGTAAGTATTAAAAAAAAAGTAAGTAGTATATATTAAGTTTCTATTAATGCTATAACAAATTGCCAAAAACTTCATGGCTTAAAGAACACAAATTTATTAGCTTCCAGTTCTGGAGGTTAGAAATCCAACACAAGTATCACTGGCTAAAATCAATGTGCCAGCAAGGCTACATTCCTTTCCGGAATCTCTATGAGAGCATCCATTTTCTTGCTTTTTCCAGCTTCTAGAAGCTGAAGGCATTCCTCAGCTCATGACCCCCTCCTCCTTCTCCAAACCCCCTCCTCCATCTCTCTGATCATTCTTCCATAGTCACATCTTCCTCTCTGACTTTCATCTTCTGCCTCCCTCTTTCAATTTTAAGGACCCTTGTGATTATATGGGAATCACCTGATTAATCTAGGGTAAACTTTCTATATTACCCTAGAAAGGACGGCTGATTAACAATGCTAATTCCATCTGCAACCATAATTCCCCTTTGCCATGGAACCTACCCTATTCACAGGTTCTGGGAATGGACATCTTTTGGGGGCAATTATTCTGCTTACCACATAGTAGTGTGTGGGTATGTAAATATGTATATATTTTTTACCAAAGTATGCCCATAAAAGCAAGCATGAGTAAATAAGAGTCAGTACTTTGATGTTTTCAACTTTGGCACTAAGTGTTTACCTATAGAACGAAAAGAAATCAATCTGATTATACAGTGTGCACTTAGAATCAATTTGAGGGCTAGAAGCTGTTAATACCAATAAATTCATATACATAATTTCTGAAATTTGAGTACAAGATAATGAAATTTTCCTCAACAAAAAGTAATAGTCTGTAACACAAATATATAGAGAAAATTCCAGAATATAACTCCAGATTATAAAGAGAACAAATGGGGAAATTTGCTAACATCTCCAAATTTTTTACTGTGAGACACTAAGCATTTCTCATGTCTCCTTGACCCTATATTTTCTGAAGAAAACTTTTTTTTTTTTTGCGTTCTGCCAAGTGGTACCACTTTTCAAGCCCAATTCTAATTTCATAAATTGAGGCATAAAGAGGATTAAGGGCAAGCTCTCAGTAATTACTCTCTCATCCAGAATTTCATTGGCATTGTTGCATTGAGTACCACATGAAACTTTTGTTGAAGAGTTGGAACATTTACTTATTGGGGTGAAAGGATATGATAGTTTTGATTATTCCTATGAAAGTAGGGCACCAGAAGAGACATAAGATACAGGGGTATATTCTTAAGGCCAACATACTGTGTAATGACGTTGAATGAGATAAAAAATGGATTTAGGGAACCCCCCCATTTGGGTTGAACTGGGTATTTCTTCACCATGATACAGCGGGAAAAAATGTTAGATGAGGATACCAGAGACCTAGTTTCTAGTCTTGGCTCTATCTCTAATTATCTGTGTCCTTATTAACAAGCTAAAGGACCTCTTTTTGCCTCATTTTCCTCACTATAAAAATGAGTTTAGGTGGAATTATCACTGAAGTCCTGCATCATTCAAAGCTTTTGTGATGTTGTATTATATCCCCAGTCTTGGAAGGCTACCACTTGCCTCACATTATCTATTGTGGTTCATGAGAGAACACGGAGGACAAAAAAGGAAATATAGCAAATAGATGTGATATGGCAAAGATCTTGCAACTACTGGTGTTGAAAATAGAGAACTCCCTCAACCCCTGAGAGCTGAAAAGGACTCTTTTGCACATGTTTTGCTACTTTACTGTTTTCTGAGTTCAATTCTAATAGCAATGGCAAATGTAAAGGGGCCTTAAAAAGAAATAACACTAGAATGTTTGACTACAGTTCTGCCTTATTGTATATGGAATGGATTTGATACTAGAAAGTTGACAGCAAAGTGAAATTCC
This sequence comes from Elephas maximus indicus, assembly GCF_024166365.1. NCBI lineage: Eukaryota > Metazoa > Chordata > Mammalia > Proboscidea > Elephantidae > Elephas > Elephas maximus. Next base: position 148,949,730 of record NC_064846.1, on the reverse strand, counting down.
CTATACAAGATTTTTTTTTCCCCCAACTGACTTCTTTTATAGAATTGAAGCTGCACTACCAGGGGAAGATAAATGATTCCACAAGGTGCAGTAAAAATCAGAGAATGTTATCATAGCAGAGATAGGATGGACTACAACCAAAATCTATCTTACACCCACATGTAACTGACTAGGACATGGGAACAGAGAGACTTCATGATTCACCCAAGGTTATGAAGCTCATTAGTTACAGAGCCAGGCTTAACACTGGACTAACTCACTCCTACTTCAGCTATACTCAAACTTCCATACTTGAATTTTATATCGTGATACAGTATTCAAGAGGTTTTTGGTTAAATATTGGCAGTGTTCAACATCAGTCAGGAATTTTAATAATCGTTAATACTTAAATGGTGCTTAAAGCCAAAAAGGAGCCCTGGTGGCACAGTGGTTAAGAGCGCAGCTGCTAACCAAAAGGTGGGCGGTTTGAATCCACCAGCCACTCCTTGGAAACCCCATAGGGCAGTTTTAATCTGTCCTACAGGGCCGCTATGAGTCGGAATCGACTGGACAGCATTTGGTTTGTTTGTTTGTTTTTTAAACAAAACAAACAAACAAAACTGCCCAAACCCACTGCCTTGAGTTGATTCCGACTCATAGCGACCCTATAGGACACAGTAGAACTGCCCCATAGGGTTTCCAAGGCTGTAAATCTTTCTGGAAGTAGACTGCCACATCTTCCTCCTGTGGAGTGGCTGGTGAGTTTGAATCACTGACCTTTCTATTAGCAGCCAAGCACTGTAATCATTGTACCACCAGGGCTCAGATAAATGGTACTTAGTATGTGCCAAGTACTATCGTAGGTGCTTTACGCATGTAGTTTAATTAACTAATTTAATCCTCCCAACAACCGTGTGAAGTAGTTCTGTTTCTACCCCGATTTTATAGGAGGAGGGCTTATGCTCAAGGTGCAATTTGAACTGGGTTGGAACTGCATTCTTTCATTATCACATTCATGTGAGATGAACCACTTTATTACTTGGATCTTTAACTTAGGTATACACTTTGCCCTCTAATTTGAGGCTTATTCATTCATTCAACATGCAGTGATTGAGCATCTACCATATGTACAGGACTGGACCAAGTGTCATGGGGGCTACAGAGCATAATATAACTCAAAATGCTAGCGTGGATGATAAAACAGTATAATTCAAAATATAATCAATAGCATCAACAACAATTATTAGATATGTATTTCTATGGACCAAGCTTTGTGCTAAGTCCCTTACATGTATTACTTTGGTTAATTTTCACATCAGTCAATCACTTAAGAGAAGTCATATTTCATACATTTTAGACATGATAAAACTGAGTCTTGAATAGGTAAGCAATTTACCCATGACACAAAAGAAGTGGCAGAGTTGACATTAAAACCAGGTCTGTGTGAATGAAAAACTCCATTTTATTTCTACTACTCTGCTCTGAATCTAATAACCCAGTCCCAAGGAAGGGCCAAGCTGGGAGGCTGTTACCTCTGAATGCTTGGCCAGAATCCCTCTTGGTTTCTGTTTGCCCATATCCTACAGGTACCTGGAGTCTTCAGCATCTCTCTACCGTGGTACCTGAGGAGAAATCCCGGAGTCCATTTCCAACCTTTCTACTCAGGCTTTGCCTGCCAATTAAATTTAAAACCAGTGTATCACCAAGTATTTTAGGAGTCTGAGTGATGGAACGAAGAGAAATAGAGATATGCAGCTAACTGTCTAAATATATGGTCTTAATTTCAAAAGTAATGCTTTTTTCTTTTTCCTGCTGCTCTTCTACTTTATTTCCCATTTATCCAATATTGCTTCTCGTCTACCTGTGAAGATCTCTTCCCTAGGACCTGGAAGCTCCTCAGATTCGATCACTCATTTAAGAACTGGACTGAGTCTCTCTCTTTTCACAAATAATGTGGCTTCAGTTTTTTATACCCATCGAATGCCATTCTGGGCAAAAGAAGGATTGCATCTCCATCTTTTAGAGGGTCTTGAATTATGAAACAGCTCTCAATCTTTCTCCCTTTCTCATTCTCTTGTGCATACACATGTAAGCATTGTGTAATTCCAAGTTATCTATTTGTTTCCAGTGTTGTGGTGACTCACAGCTAAACTGTATATGTATTACATTCAGGTAGAAAATTGTCAAGACAAACACAGTCTCCCTGACACTGATGCTTGCAGACAGCACTAGGATGGAAAGTTGATAGCTGCATTAAAATTTTTGCAATTGGCTGCCATAGAAACCAATGCAAGAGTGACTTTGGACTGAAATATGACATCTCAGGAATCTGTCTGGCGAATCTTTGACACAGAAGGCGAAATAAATTAGAAAGCAATTTTACACAGAGCCTTTTAGATCTTCAAAACCTAAGTTTCAAAGCACTTGAACAAAGTAACTATTTAGAAAAAAAAATTGGTTCTTGGCATTTTTAAATTCTTAGGGAAGACTTTCTTTAGATGTTAATAACATTTTGATAGGAATATCGCTTTATCCGGAGCATTCAGCTCACCTCAGAAATGATTTAAGGAAGATTTTATGTTATGGCTTTTAAAAATTAAGGCTCTGGTTTTCCATCCCTAAATGAAAACTGGCATAGAATTTCAGAAGTCAGGGTTTAACAGCAAACAAACATATTGGCAAAACTGTTGAATAATGATTATTTTTGCATTTGAAATGCAACTGCATTCACATTTTATATATTGAGGCATATGTGTTTCCATTCACTACATGTATGCAAGCAATAAACGTTCACCTATCCAGACTCCATGGAGAATGAGTTACCTGAATATTCTATTACTGAGGTGCCTCAAATGATTAAAGTACTAGCCAAAAGGTCACTGGTCCAAACCCACCCAAAGGCTCCTTGGAAGAAAGGGCTGGTGTTCTGCTCCCAAAAGATCACAGCCTTGAAAACCCTATAGAATGCAGTTCTGCTTTGCACATATGGGGTCACCACAGGCCAGAGCTAACTCCACAGCAACTAATAACAACAACGAGCAACAACAACAACTCTAACTACTGGAACTTCCACTTTAGCAGTTGAACCAAACCTGGTGATACTCAGATAGCAAAACCAAAACACCTTCACATACATTTTAGCCCCCATGGAATTCTTCAAAGACTTACTTCCTGTCCTAATTTATAGAATATCTCAAATATACATTCCCTTTTCTCTTTTGGTGATTCTTCTTGATACTTTTGAATATTAGTTATTGTGATCTAGTGCTTTGGTGTAGGTACAGGTAGAGAACCATACTTCTTAACATCTCTTCCCTTTTTTAAGAATATGAACTCATACAAGATGCCTTCAGCAGCCACAGTAATGCCTCAATGACAACTGAGCCAAATGCAGGTGGTTACTTGCCTCCCCAAGAGGTCTTTCCTACCTCAGCATTACGCACACACAGACTCTAGTCCCAGATGCAAATGTCTTCTGCCTTCAGGTGCCACCATGAGGAGATACACCCCACCCCAGCCCTGACTGCAGTCCGACTTCTCATCAACCTCCTACTCGTAGTTTCAAATCACCACCACCCTGTTGCCTGGGCAGCTGATGAGATGACTTGGGGCTTACTAACTCCACCCGTTTTTGCATAACAGTCAGTGTGGCGCTAGGAATGATTTCCATTGACTTGTTTCCTCTTCCCTTAATTTTCCTCCCTTTTGCCTCCTGTTGCTATGCCCACTTTTCTGTGAAAAGCTTGTTTATGTATAGATTACCAATCATCAGAGAATATACTTCAATTGGGAAATCAAATAATCACAACATATTGCGTACTATTTTAAAGCTTTTGTCTTCTATGTTGTGGGTTGTTTTTGGATCCACAAGGAATGCTACGAGAAAGGTTCGTAGTCCCTCCTACCTAGACCTCAATTATTTTGAAGTCTAGAGACTCGATGGCACTGAGTTTGGGTTAGAGCTGTTCCCAGAGTTTGAAAGTTCTGGAAGTCTGGTCTTAGGAGGAGGAAAGTGTAGAGTATATGCATGTGTGTGTGTACATATGCACTCATTGTAATACTCAGAGTAGTCATATGCTTAATTTAATTTGACAATATGTGCATGCTTAACATAAGATGAAACACAGAGAAGGATCCCCATCCCAAACATGTGGAAAACATAGTAATTTTCTTTTCTTAGGTTAAACAGGAAACAGCAAATCAACAGCCAATGGTATATTCATACCTCAGTTGGGTTCATAGATTTTACATAGAGCACATAATTATGTTTGGTAAAGGGCTTATGAAACAAAACAGGTGTGTTTATGTATTCATTTACTTAGTTTAGTTTGATTGGATATGTGGGGAAAAAGAAAAATTTCAGTAGAATCCAATTATTTCAAGGACTATTACACAAATGATACTGTACTCACCTGGCTCCAGGGACAGGTGACACAGACATCAAAGGCATTAAGTGCTATACTGGGGGAAAAAAAAAAAACAGGAGAGAGGAATAAAGAACCACGAAAGAAATCAAAACAGGGTCAATAGTGGTGAAAACATAGGCTTATTAAAAAATGGAAGCTTTGGGAGAAGGTAAAATTAAATGTCCTTCATACAGTAAGGAAGAAGGATCTACAAGTTCCTCTTCGGGGTTTAATCTAGATATCATGGAAGGGAAAAAAGATATTTGGTGGGAGAAATGACATGAAGAGATTAAAAAGATGGGAGAACAAGTGAGGCCAGCAGTGTTTTTGATGTGGCATTTGGAATGGTTAGTGGAACACACTAGGGTTCTCGAGGCTTTCCTCTCACTTGGGGAAGGCACTTTTATCTTATAGACACTTTGATTGTACAGAGGTAGAGAAACTAGGGTGGGCTTCTAAAGAGGTAACAGTTCTAGATGTTTCAAATCTGCTCTAAATTAACAAAAGAAAAAGACAAACACAGACAAATAGAAAGTTGCATGCAACTCTTAACGGACAAGATAATATTACAGTATATAAAGAGTTCTCACAAATCAGTAAGAAAAGACCAACAACCCTTTACAAAAATGGACATAGGATATGAACAGGGAGTTCATAGGAAAGGAAATTCAATTGGCTTTGAATTCAATTGGCTTCTTTTATAATAAGCTATGTGCATATAGAGTTTCCAAGGAGCATAAAAAAATTTTTAATCTGTCAGGTTGACCAAATTAAAAAAAAAGTCAAGGTGTGTAGAGAATCATCTGATACATTGCTGATGTGAATTAAAGTAATAGAGCCTATATGCAGAGAAATGTGGCAATATCTGTGAAGACTAAGATGGCGTGTACAATTTGACTCAGCAATTCATTGAGTTTTCTTGCAGATACATTCATTCATGTGTGAAATGGCACATATATCCGTGTGTGTGTATACACACATTCATTGTTTTTTGAATAGTATGAGACTGGAAATTACTTAAATATCCATCAATAGAGGACAGGTCAAGAAAATTATAGTTCATCCTTACAATGGATATGGTTCATTTGTGAGAAAGGGAGAGGCAATTCTAAATATACTAATATGGACAGATCTTGAAAATTGTTCCTTATTGTATACTATCTCTTGGGGGAAACAATATGCACACACACACTTGCATTGTGATAGTTATAGAGTATCTTTGGTCTGTATACTAGAAATTGGTTAAGGAGGTTGCCTGTACAGAGGGGAATTATCTGGCTGGGGAGATTGGGAGAAAAACTTACTTTTCAGTGTATATACTTTCATACCCTTTAACATTCTGTATCTTGTTGCATGGCTTATGCACAAAAAATATTTTAAAACTACAGGGATTAGAGGAAGATAAGAATAGTGTCTGGGAAACTATGCATTTGGCTAGAATTACTTTTGCTTTTCTAGGAATCTGGTAATAGTGAGCACGATACAAGAAGGAGAAAAGCTTTCACAGATATTTTTACATCAAATTGAGATCATTTGATAATTTTTACCTGATTAATATTCTTAAATGATTATGGAGAGGATGTTGTAACCCAGAAATGCAATAATCCATTATGGTATCTCGTTTATATCCCATTAACACTGACAGCACTCTATGTTACCTTTTTAAAGTTTTTTTTTTACATCGGATTCTCAGTTATTTAACCATTTTCCAATTATTAAGCAATACATGAATCAGACTTACGTTCTGTATTCAGAACAATGAAGATCAAAATATGTATTTCTTATAGCAATTATAGATTAGAGCAGTGAAAATGGGTTTCAGAGTATCAAAAGAGTGGAGAACAAGTCAAAATCTTATATGAATATGAGAGAACATTTTACTTATAATTAGAAGGCCTCAGTGGCCTAATTTTCTTCATTAATGCTGAGTGATATGTCTGAAAAGTATGCATAACTTAAGATACTAAACGCCAAAACAGTGAAATAAGGAAAAGGCATACGAAATAAAGACAAACTTCAATTTATTACCCGATTTACGTCAAAATGTTTTTCTAATTGTTAACGTAAAATGTTTTCTAGGAAATTTTACACATCGTTCTACCTAACATCTCTTTCCTTGAGGTGTTCAAGTGATTTTATTTCATATAAGAATTTGGAAAATCATGCATAAGCTGACCTAACTTAGATATGTAGACTGTAGTCATGCTTAAGAACTGCTGGTTCAATTTTCTGCTCAATGTACCTCAACTTATGTCCTGTTTACTAGGAATATCACTTTCTTCTCTTTCATTGCACTTTCTTTTATTACCATACTCGCCACTTACATTTACAGTGCCACTTAAGGAAAAAGAAGTCCTAAAGGGAGTAAGGAAGAAAACCACAAATGAGAAATAGGAACAACACAACAACGAAAGTGTAACTGAGTAAAGATATTTGATGAGCCTCCTGGTGATATACAAGTTAATGAACTTGTGTGAGAATAGGATGGGTATTATCTAAAACCTGTTGCCGTCGAGTGGACTCCAACTCATAGGACCCTATAGGACAGAGTAGAACTTCCCCATAGGGTTTCCAAGGAGTATCTGGTGGATTCAACCTGCCGACATTTTGGTTAGCAGCTGTAGCTCTTAACCACTGTGGCACCAGGGCTCCTGAGTATTACCTATGCTTCCCAAGTTTCAGAAAAATGAAGAAAACATTAAACCATTAAACTATAGCTTGTGGATAAAATTTCAGACTGGGAGTTTACTGAGCACTGAGGATGCCATTCTTTTGAGGCTTCTCATTCCCTTTTAGCATTTGGAGCTCAAAATAGAAAATGGTTTCTCCTCAGATAATACCAGCGGCCATTTCCTCTTCCCTTCAGGTCTCTTCTTAAGCATTGCTTTCTTATTCCTTTTGTTGCATGATGTCTGAAGTATTGAATTTTATTTCTCTTCATTGTATCACTAAAAAATAAGAAGCTTTCCACAAGGAAAAAAGAAGGGTGTTCACATAAGACCAGAGGCTTTCTCTGATACCTTCAAGTATACTTCAATTTGTGCTGGCAATGGAATGTTGGCTGTTGTCCAGCAGTTTAATTGGCTCTTGTTTGCCTAATCTCCTATAACAGATAATGTTATTACAGAATCCTAGAACTCCAAAATCCCCCAACAGACAAAACAAGTCTTTTAATGAGAATCACTTTGTTTTACCTGGCATTTGGCTTGGTTTTAGCCACCTCAATCCCATCTCGCTTGTGAGAAATGCATTATTTTTTCCTAAGAACCATGCTAATTCTAAACCAGGAAACATTTATTTTGGATCATTTCTTTTCTGGAATGATTCAAAGTTCAGGAAAGTAAAATCGAGAAGGAATTTAAATTAGGCTGAAGTGGGCAGAAGACAAAATTAAATTGGATTTTATAACCTCTGTTTTGCAACTAGGTTGATGTTAACTTATATCCTCAAAGACAAAGCACAAAGAACGTTGACTCTTTTTGATTTCACATTGTTTTCTTCTAAAATAAGAAATCGATGTAAATAATTTATTTGTCTAGGCTTTTTTTTTGTACCTTTTATTTAGAACATTTAGTTATTCTTGCATTCAACAAATATTTAGTGAGTGCTTTCTGTGTTTCAGGCACTCTTCTAGGTGCTGCTAATAGAGCAGAGCAAAACAAACCAACATAAAAGAGAATGCCTAACACAAATAGAACTTATATTTCAGGTAGTACTAAGTGTTTGAAGAAAAATAATAAATAGAGGATAAGAGTACAGGATGTGTGGGAGTGGGGCAGATACAATTATATAACAAATACACATTTTATCTATTTCCATATATATATATACATATACATTTTTTTACATATACATACATGTAATCATATACAGTTATAAATTATATGTTATAGGATGGTCAGAGATTATCTCTCTGATAAGTTGACTTTTGAGAAGGTCTAAAGGAAGTAAAGGGGCAAATCATGTAGCCATTTGGAAAAGCTAAAAATCCAGGCAGGACACAGAAAATGCAAAGGCCCTGAGGTGAAACCATCTTTTTGTGTTTAAGGAACAGCAAGGAGTAACATGAGTTCTGGGAAAATGCTAGAAGATGAGATGAGAGAGGTAGAGTGAGAGTGGTACAAATCAAGTATGGCTTTGGTGATTCTGGAGACGTTTGAGAATGGATTTTTTTTTTTTTTAAACAACATGTATCCAATACGGTGGTATTTTATCCAATGTGGTGGTTAGGGTTGAAAATCAGGGCCATAGAGAAGAGATGAATGGAAAAATAATGCACAAGAGAGCCAATATGATTTCTACAGTTGAGTACCAGATTTCTTTCTGAGTTTCCTAGTAGCTAGTGCATAAAAGGGAATAAAAATTTCATATAGCTTGTTGAATAAATAAATGTATTTTAAATAGTAAGGATAAATATAAGTGAATATATAAAAATTAATATAAATAAAATATAAATGTCTTTAGGTTATAAGGATAAATACATAAATATTATTTTAAAATTCTTGATCACACTTTACTTCTTTGTTAGACAAACATGCCTTTTTCTTTCTTTCCTTCTGTTTTTAAATTTCATCAGTTCTTCAGTAATGACTAAAAAAATTTCCACGCTTTCGACACTGTATAATTCTAGTTTTATACAAAGTTGCAGATGATAAAATCTGTCATTTTCAAAGTGTCCATTGCCATATTGCAATTTTCATGACTTTTACCTTATACACGGATATATTTTTATTTCAATCCCAAGATTCAAGTGAATAAATCCAGTGTTTTTTTTTTTAACAGAAAGCAGATATTAAATTCTCCATGTACCAAAATGAAACTTGCTTCACTTAGTGTATTGATTATCTCTTTATATTGACTGCCTCTTTTATAAGTCATTTTACAAACTCTTAAATTGGGATTAATGCAGTTTCCTATCGATCCGGTAAATACTTTATCATATGTTGTAACATTTCAAGTTAAAACACACTGTGAGCACCAAAAATAAACTATATTTTCTGGTACTAAAATCATAACAATTTCAAAAATAATATCCATCATCCAAGAAAACTTACCTCCCTGAGAAGCAATAAGAAAATGAACTAGCTTATCTAAGACAATTATTAGTTTTTAATATTGATGGCACAGTGGTTAAGACCTCGACTACTAATCAAAAAGGTCAGCAGTTTGAATCTACGAGCCTCTCCTTGAAAACCCTATGGGGCAGTTCTACTATGTCCTATAGGGTCGCTATGAGTAAGAATCAACTCAACATGGCAATAGGTTTTTTGGTTTGGTTAATGTTTATAAAAGTGAATAAACCCAAACAGACATATAAAAATAGTTGGATTGTATAAAGATATGGATAAGAGGAAAATACTGCCCTTGTAATTGGTCATGTTAAATGACAAGGTAGTCTGATTTCAGCAATTTTCTCAGTATTACATTCTAAAATGGATAGTGAGTTAAGCAGGCAGATTAAAAATACCCTAAAGTAGTGCAATAGTAAAAGGAACATACTGGGTAGGAAGAGTTAAGTCTTGGATCCTAGAATACAGGGACAAATTAAAGCAAAATAATATACAGGCATGATGATGAAAGATAAGTTGTCTATGGGAACATGTTAAGAAGCCTGGAATACCAGTAAAAGTAATGGTAATAATAATAGTAGCAGCTAATGTATATAGTGCTTACTGTGTGGCTGGAACCAATCCACAGTTTATACAAACTGCTCATTTAATCAGCATAACAACCCTATGAGATTGGTGTCATTATTATCTCCATTTTGCAGATGAGGAAACTGAGAGAACCAAAAGGATTAATTGGATCCTAACACTCAAAGCCTTTGGGGTCCAAGGTGTCAAGTGATAAAAGTGTTTGGTAGAGTTTGATATGTGGAGTACATTGCTTCATATTGATTATAATAGGTAGGTCCTGTCAGGAGATCAGAAGAGAGATGATTAGAAAATCCAGATAAGATCAACTAGGACCTTTTTCAGGCATTGGTGCCCTGGAGCCCTGGTGGTGCAATGGTTAACCACTCCACTGCTAACTAAAAGGTTGACAGTTTGAACCCACCCAGCAGCTCCATGGGAGAAAGTCCTGGCAATCTGCTCCTGTAAAGATTACAGCCTAGAGAACCTTATGTAGCAGTTCTATTCTGTCGCATGAGTCTCTATGAATCGAAAATCAACTGGACAGCACTAACAACACCACAAAGGTGAAGCTCTGGATTTAGGGGAAAAATTACCTTAGGAGATCTGAAAAATTGCAAGCATTTAAGTGAACAACAAATGGTTGCTAAGACCCTATTGAACCTATGCTATCAATGAGGAACACATTCAGAAATAATTTAGGCATAAAGCTATTGGGCTTATAATTAGTGGGCAAGAGGTAGATAGACTGAGAAAATCTCATCTGCAATTAGAAAACATAATCAGGTATAAAAGTGCAGAGAGGGGAGATATATCCATGAATATTTATCCCGAGTTTACCATGAGAAAAGAAATACTATAGGATGAGAAATCAACTGATGGAATCTGAAAAAAAAAATAGCTTCCACAAGGGTCCTCTCTTAGTCAGCAAGGAGGAAATAAGGGAATAGAAACAATGTCACCATCTTTTGAAATTTAATCTATTCATACACAGCTTATGTTTATGATTTATATGTATGGATGTGATGTTCTACCCAGGGGCATCGCGTATGAAACAATTGTCATACACATTGCAAAATGCAGTATAGGCTTTTATACTAAAAAAAAAAAAAAAAAAAACTCAGTGCCGTCGAGTCGATTCCAACCATAGTGACCCTATAGGACAGAGTAGAACTGCCTCATAGGGTTTCCAAGGAGCGCCTGGCGGATTTGAACTGCTGACCCTTTGGTTAGCAACCTTAGCACTTAACCACTACACCACCAGGGTTTCCAAGGCTTCTGTATACATGGATAAATGTTTCTGTGCACAGAGAGGAGAAGGGAGAGAGAGAAAGCAATTTTAAATGTTTTTAAAGAATGAGAGGGTTATAAGATTATATTCCTGGAAAAAGGAAATGTTCCACTTCAAGGTGTATGCATTTATACGGTGGACTACTGGTATGATGAGACTGGGGAACAAGTCAAAACACTTGAATGGAAGCAAAATAATCATAAACAAGACAGATGAAATATTCCAAAGTCACCTTGAAATAAATATAAAATTGATGTTGGCAGCTTGACAGTGACAGGAGTCAAGAGATTATGCTGCTGTGAAACCACAAAAGATGTGATGGATATTTTAATCCAAAATATCATGTCTGAGGAAAAAGCCTGGAACTAGGAATTGTTCTTAAAAATGTGACTGTAATTCTTGATCAAGCGACTGTTCACCGTGTCTGACTTTGTTGCTTTTCATTTTTCCACCCTCCTATGGAGAATAATAATGAAAGAAGCGTCACTTTCTAGTTCATTTTGCTCTTTAATTTTATTTCTTGAAATTGATCTAAGTTTTTGAAAGACAAGAACCTAATGCCCTCTGAGAGTATATCATTAGGTTAAAAAAACAAAAAACATTTTTTTTTTTTTTGGGTGATGGTTTGTATTGCTAGAACACGGCTTTTCTTAAGAACGGAAATTAACCTTTTACGTTTTCCATAACTAAGATATTTGCGGGTGTTTGTGCATATGGCCATGCACACGTGCTTTGAAGAACGGTCATCATGTTTGCTCTTCTAAAACTTTAGTTTTCTAATTTTCCTATTTTGAAGCATGCTTCTGTCCCCTTGTTACTTAGGAGGGGAAATAAAATTATTTTGGGTATTTTCTGCTACCTCACTCATTGAATCACTTAATCAAATCCTCCCTCCTTCTCCTCCTTTTCTTTACCAAACTATTAATAAGCACCTACAATATTCCAGAAATTGAGTTCTTCACCTTTGAAGGGTCTCACATTGTTCCCATCCTATCTACTCCAACATCAACCTTACAAAATCTCTCAAATGACCTCTTTATTATTTTTATGGTCTCTAATCTCTTCTTTTTTAAAAATTGCTGATATGTCACTATACAAATCAGCCTAATCTCCCTTTGAAAAAATTACACCGTTTGATTGATTAATTAATTAATTAATTAATTTCCTACCCCTTTTCACAAAGCATTTCATGCAATTAAATAGTAAGCAAAAATAATATCAGGGGCAAAAATTATGCAAACAAGCCAACTAAAAGGACAACAATTTTGTTGTGACTGCTTTTTTAAATGACATTTTGAGCTTCTTAGCAGTGACTATAGAAGGTGAGACACAGCCACCTATGTAGGACTTGGCATCAGAGAGGAAGTCAAATCAATCACTTATTTTGTTAAATTCTACCCAACCCTCTCATTCTAAAGCTGGTTATAACTTTAATGCCTCCAAATAAAGACAAAGCACTTAGATTGTTTTTCACACGCCCTTTTTCCATAATCTAGTTCTCGTTTACCCATCTAACTACACTTCCCATTTCTACTCAGTTTGAACATTCTAGAAAGTCTGGTGGTCACACTGAATTCAAACTGCTTACTATGAACTCTAGACTTAATCATTTTCCCTCTTGGTAGAACATCAGAGAGGCGATGAGGTGTGGTGATTAGAGAGTTGTGACAGCAACAACAGACTTGCTTTTACTTTGATGCCTTTATTTCTTCTGGAGGAATTACTCAATCTCTCAGAGCCTCAGTTTTTCCCTCTGTAAAATTAGGATAATGCCTACCTCACAGAGCTACTATAAGTAGTGAATGAGACAATGCATGTAAACATACTTGCCAAATGCATGACATATAATAATATTACAGATATATATCTTACTATTTTATTATCCATATATATTTTCCTAACTTGAGAACTGGATGGATTTGGGGAATCTGGGCACTGAATTAGATTATTTACTGGGAGTGCAGTTTGAACAAAGGTTGCCATTTGTTAAAGCTGAGGGGAAGGTTTGTTTCATTTGTAGTAACATCGCTGCGTATAGCTAGAGTAGGAAGCTGGTTTAGGAGTTAGTGAGATTACCCATAAGAACCCGTAGAGCACAATATCCAAAGAATACATTGAGATATGAAGAAGTTAGCAGAAAGAGAGAGTGAATTTTAATGATGCATCCGAGTGCTCAGGTTTAACTATGGCAGTAAAAATCTAATCCATCTTAGAAAGGAACAGGAGAGAGACTAATGGGGAAAAGGTATCACAGAAAGTCTAAAGCATGAGGCATGTTCAGGAAGTTTGGAGTTAGTCAAACTCATGGCAGTGGCTGGGTCTAAATATTCAGTCTGAGATGAGATTGTCAGAAGAATCAGTTGGCTCAACAGGCTGAGGTGTGGTCACAAAAAAGAATTAAAATAGGATTATTATTACATTTATATGAACTTTCCGTAATAGGCAAATCCATAGAGACTAAAAGTAGATTACTGGTTGCCTAGGACTGGGAAGGTTGAGGGGAATGGGGAGTGACTGCTAATGGGTGTGAGTTTTTCTTTGGGGTGATGAAAATGTTCAAAAATTGATTGTGGTGATGTTAACACAGTTCGGTAAATATACTAAAAACCACTTAATTTTATACTTCAAATGGATGAATTATATTTCAATAAAGCTGTTATTGAAAACAAACAAACAAAACACAGGATTAGTGGTCCAAAGAAACCCAGCTTGATAAACAGGCAACTATCGAGGTTGAAAGACTAATAAGGATGGTCTGGAGTTAGAGCTTGGAAGACATGGCTCTGCAGTGAACATTGAGGCTGGATGCTCTGGAAGTAGCCATCAACATGGGGATTTGAGTTCTAACTCTACCACTGCCTAGATTTGTGACCTTGGGCCAGTGAAGTGGCCTCTCTAAGCTGTTCTCCACCGTCTCCGTAGAGGAGTTAATACTGATCTCAGAGGATTATGGGAAACAGTTACATTAGAAACATCATGTTTGGTAAAGTAGAGGGTCAGCGAAAATGAGGGTAAACCTCCATGAGATGGATTGATACAGTAGCTGCAAAAATGGGCTCAAACATACCAAAGATTGTGAGAATGGCACAGTAACAGGCAACGTTTTGTTCTGTTATACATGGGGTCCCTGTGAGTCGGAAGCGACTTGACGGCACCCAGCAACAACAACATTAGAAAACACCTAAGAGTGAGCTCTTTAGCTCCCCATGATACTGCAAGCTCCTTGAGGACAAGAACCATGTCTAACTAAGTCTTTGTGTCCCTATCACTTAGGCTCTAGGTGTCTAGGTCATAGACGATCAAGTGACTTGTAAGAATAATCCATAAACATTTGTTTGTTTTTGTTGTTAGGTGGCCTCAAGTCAGTTCGGACTCATAGTGACCCTATGTACAACAGAACTAAACACTGCCCGGTCCTGAGTCATCCTAACAATCAATCATTGCTATGTCTGAGCCCCATTGTTGCAGCCACTGTGTCAATCCATCTTGTTTAGGGTCTTCCTTCTTTTCACTGACCCTCTAGTTTTCCAGGCATGAAGTCCTTCTCCAGGGACTGGTCCCTCCTGATAACATGTCCAAAGTAAGTGAGATGAAGTCTCAACATCCTCGCTTCTAAGGAGCATTCTACTTGTACTTCTTCCAAGACAGATTTGTTCATTCTTCTGGCAGTCCATGGTATATTCAATATTCTTCACCAATACCATAATTCAAAGGCATCAATTCTTCTTTGGTCTTCCTTATTTATTGTCCAGCTTTCACATACATATGAGGTGATTGAAAATACCACGGCTTAAAAAAAAATTTTTTTTTTTTTGGGTCAGGCCCACCTTAGTCCTCAAAGTGATATGTTTGCTTTTTAACACTTTAAAGAGGTCTTTTGCAGCAGATTTGCCCAATGCAATACTTCGTTTGATCTTGACTGTTGTTTCCATGGGTGTTGACTGTGGATCCAAGTAATGTGAAATCTCTGACAACTTCAGTCTTTTCTCCATTTATCAAGATGTTGCTTATTGGTCCAGTTGTGAGGATTTTTGTTTTGTTTATGTTGAGGTGAAATCCCTGCTGAAGGCTATAGTCTTTCATCTTCACCAGTAAGTGCTTCAAGTCCTCTTCACTTTCAGTAGGCAAGATTGTATCATCTGCAAATTGCAGGTTGTTATTGAGTCTCCCTCCAATCCTGATGTGGCATTCTTCCTCATATAGTCCAGCTTCTCAGATTATTTGCTCAGCATACAAATTGAATAAATATGGTGAAAGGATACAACCCTGACACACACCTTTTCTGATTTTAAACCATGCAGTATCCACTTGTTCTGTTTGAACAACTGCCTATTAATATGTATGGTATACATATATACATATACATACATATATATATAATATATATATAATGATATGTAAATAACAAGGCCCTATAGCAGCCCTGGTGAATCATGGGCTGATTGAAGGCTCAGCTAGTGGGCAGCACTTCTCTGTGGGGTGGAGGGAAAGTAGATCATTGATTTCTTCGGATGCTCAGCAACTGCTTCATCATACTGCTAATTCATCTAGAAGTACTAAGAAAGCCAAAAACGCTGTAGGAATTTGGGGAACTGGGATCTTACCAAGGACTTTGACACTGAGCAAATCCAGAAATCTGCATAATTGTCTGGCAGAGATATAACTCTGACAATGCCTACATCAGTTTAAGAATTTTTATACTAGAAAACCTCTGGAGTCTCCTGTTGACCCAACCTTTTTGTGGAACTTTCACATGGTAAAAGGGTCTTGTTTGTTTGTTTGTTTTTTAAAGCAATGTCATCTTCATATGCCTCAGAGATTTCAGGGGCCCTGGTGGCGCAGTGGTTAAGAGCTACAGCACGCTAAGGCTACCAACCAAAAGGTCGGCAGTTCAAATCCACCAGCCACTCCTTGGATACCCTATGAAGCAGCTCTACTCTGTCCTACAGGGTCACTATGCGTGGGAATCAACTTGACAGCAAGGGGTTTGGTTTTAGTTTTGAGATTTCAGAGTCCTAAAAGGGAGGGCATGTCTTCTGCTTTAACGAGCGTCCTCTGTCAAGATGGTCCCAACACACAAAGATCTGATAGTCTTGTTACAAATATTGTCTGTGCACCACTGGGCTAATTACCCAGGAGTAGCATCTTTTGGATCAAACTAAGTTCCACAAACCTTGTTTGTATAAATAAATAAACAAACAAATAAAAGACAGTGATGATGGTGGTGGTGGTGATGGTGGTGGTGGTGATGGTGGTGGTGGTGATGGTGGTGGTGGTGGTGGTGATGGTGGTGGTGGTGGTGATGGTGGTGGTGGTGGTGATGATGGTAGTTAATGTTCATTGAGAATTTATAATATGTTGGGCACCATGCTAAGTATCTGTTTGAACTACCTCATTTAATCCTGAAAATAACTCTATGAGGAGGGCACTTTTTGAGTCCCTATTTTACACTGAGGAAACTGTAGAGAAGCTGAGTAACTTCGATGTCCACTCACAAAAGTAATATGAATCTGCTATATGTTTATAAAATGTCTATGTTGTCCTCACAATGACAAATACAGGAGAATTGCCCTGTTTTCTTACCTCCTCCCACTACTTTAAGTTATTAATTGAATGAAATATGAGAGCAATAAATTCAGAAGAGGCAGAGAGTTACATTTTTGCAATATATAACATCTAAACAGCTCACAGAAATACTTTGGGAAAAAAACAAAGCAAAACACATTTATTTCTTTTTTCTTTTTTTTCTTCTTCTAGAAGCATAGTATATTCCTGAAACTTTTTTGAAATTTACCTATTTATAATGTTAGCACCGATGTGTCTAGAGTAAAAACAATTTGTGGGCAAAGTCTGCCCCCAATGTACTACATCATTTGAGTGCATGGAAAGATATTAGCCCCGATAAAAAATATTAGTAAAACCGGTATCACTTCAACAGCCTGTAGGTTGAGTTGGCTGCATTTATCTGTTTACATCTCTCTGTTCTGTACAAAAACAGCATCTTAAACGACACAGATAAATAATAGCGACATTTTATCTCCCTTTCTAAAGTTGAATTCCAGAAGGTAGGAAAGACCCTTTCATGCTTACATTACCGTGACAAAATGAAAGAGATAAATCCCTAACAAATGGGACGAGATGAGGGAGTTAGGGGATTAATGCTTAAATGCTTCATCCAATTTATTTCTCCTATTGTATGTGGTAAAAAATATATACCGTATGTCATGCAACATGTTTTAATCCCATCAAAATTTCTCTCACAATTCCTGAGGGGGGATACTTTTTTTTTTTTTCTTTTGCTGCCAAGTGTTCACTGCTAAAGTACTGACTTACTATTCCTTTGCCAGAGAACTGCATAGTTTATTTTATGATAACATGTTGTTATAACTTCTCTGGCTGTAATTTTTATAAGGCAAATTAGTCCCCGAGTAATTTCTTTTGAGAGCTGTATGCTTAATGGTGATGGGGAAGGAGAGAAATATTTCCAGAAAGCCATGTATCCTTCAGTTGTTTTAATAGAACAGAAATTCCTTTGACAGCACTTGTGTGAGCCTTTTTGATATCCGGCATTTAAATTCAGCCCCTGAACTGGGGTTTTCCCAGATCATTTGAAGGTCAGTTTTGGAGTAGCTCTTGTTTCCTATGTCACTTTCCAATGGTGGCATTTCACGCAGATGAGCAAATTCACGGAAAAATTCATTTTTAAATAATATTAAGTACACGAGTTACCCCAAGTGGCAGAAAATTTGTGTGTAATTATCCTAGGAAGAATTTTCTTTGTGCCACATTTTTTGCTTAAAAAAAATGGCAATGCATGTTATTACATAAAGAAAGGACAGTTTGAAGTAATTTTCACTTCAAGAAGAAAAGAAAGTTAAAACTTTTCCCCAAGAATTAAGATCATCTTACCTTGGTTCATCTGTGTAGTAGTTTAGTTTTAAATCCCAGTAATATCCTTGAAGTTTTTATTCATTTTATGCAACATTTTTCAGCTAACTCATATAGGCTGGGGTCCACTCTGGCCCCCACATATTTCGTTTTTACTAATCAGGGATCACTGCAAGCTTTATTTGACTTAAATACTCAAATATAACAAAGCCAAGTTATTTCTTTTTCAAAATTAAGTCGTTCCTAAATCTGCACCTTGTTTCCAATCAAGTGCTCTAATTGTAATAACATTCCCCCACAGAGACACTATTAGCATTTATAGGCTATATTAAGGAGAAATAATAAACACATATGGGCATATAATTCCAGCAGTGCCCTTTGGGTTTTCGTCCTATTATATGATATAGCATAAGGGGATGTCAGGTTTGCAGATGGAATATTTTTATGAAACGAAGTCTGCTGGTCATGGTACAAATGCTGTCTTAAAAGTTTTTCTATGGGACTTAATAAATGCATGGATGCAAACTGAGAATTAACTTGTCATATAACACCATTGGCGGGGTACAGATGGTAAATATAAAACCGTTTGCTCCTCCCCCTTCCTGCCCTCCACCCCATAAAGTTTACACATATCAGACCTCAGCTTCTCTTTGTCAGACTCAAATTGGATTTCCTTTGCTATCAGCTGTAGGCTCAGACTTCTATGACCCTAATGTGGCAGCTCTTCAAGGGGTTTATGGTATAAGCCTTTTCTATTTCTCACAAAAAGTACAGCTCAAATCCACCTTGTAATAGTGAATTCTGTTTGAAGTTTTGTTTTCCAAAAGGATAACATACTTTCTGAGCTTTGTAAAAAAATTATTTCTTCTGTTTCTACACTGAATAATCAGTCAGTTTTAATACTGAGTGAAAATAAAGCAATTTGAGTAAAAAATTGTGCATTAAGATTTTCTATAATTTGACTTTATAGTCCAGTTTAGAATAGACACAATATAAAATATTTAATATACTATAAAATAAATGTTACGTTTCTTTAAGCCAGTGATGCTTATAACTTAGATGCCGATTTTACCATCCGGTATTTAGTATATATTCCTGTTGGCCCAGGTTTTAACAAAGAGTTTAAAATTCTTAAATGCTGTTCTCTTTAGCTTAGTTAATTTATATCACAGAAATAAAAAATAATAATAATATGAGAATAATTTTAAATGTAATCAATGCTAACTAAGCTTAATATTAGGAAAGCAAATTTCAAAACTGTATTACTATTGGAAATTCTCATATGATTCTATATATCAATATATATAGTCAAATGCTTAATATTACCTATACTGCTATGGCAAATAAACAGTAAATTGAAGTTATGGCTTCTTATGAAATATAACCTACACACGGTAGCATGGATCATTTTGCTTGTTTCATTTCCTATTAGAAGAAATTTTAATGAAAAGCGTCAATAAAATATTGATTAAAAAGTGCTGAGGTGAAGTGCCTGTTTTTTAGTAAGCTGTAATTAAAATTTAATGCAACTATATTTAAAACATATTTAAAAGAAAAATTTTGACAATTAACCTTGGTGATACTAATTATGGAATATTCAATTTGTAGAACCTTTTTTTTTTTTCCTTAGTTGTTCCACAAAACACAGCATCCAGGACGATAGCAAAAACAAAAACAGATAAGGTATAAATAAGAATATCATCACTGTTCACATTATATATATATAAAAGAAACTGAAATAAATGAAGGGAAAAGGAGATACTATATAATGTTCTGCTTTTCATTTAAATAAAATGAAATCATAGATTGGGGGTTACAGGTGTGCATTTTTGAGTCAGAGAGATCTGAATTCATATTTATGGTCCTTCAATTTCTAGCACTGCAACCTTTGAAATCCAAGTTTCTCATCTGGAAAATCAACAGTATAAAATTACTTACCTATGTTAAGGATTGTTTTGATGATTAAATGAATTGGTGAATGTGAATTCTTAGCAGAGTGCCTGGCATATGGCAAACACACTGGAAATATAACCTAACATGGTTCTTAATATCACTGGTGTCAAAAAAGCCCTTGCAGAAATCCATGTAGTGGCTCCCAAAGGCTCAGCAGAATGCTGACTGCTACCTGGTTCTTCACAGAGATATATATTTTTAAACTGGTTCTTGGTAATAAAAGAAAAAGATTACTAGTGATGTTTTAAACATAAAGCTAAATTTAAAGGCCTGTGGTTTTAGTCTGAGATTATTTTTCCTTCACTTTTGCTGAGAACATGCCATTTACTTTATATGATGCTATTGTTGTTTGGGCCCATTGTTGCAGCCACTGTGTCAATCCATCTCCTTGAGGGTCTTTTTCAATGACCCTCTACTTTTTGAAGCATGATGTCCTTCTCCAGGGACTGGTCACTCCTGATCACATGTCCAAAGTATATGAGATGAAGTCTTGCCGCCCTTGCTTCTAAAGAACATTCTGGCTGTACTCCTTCCAAGACAGATTTGTTCGTTGTTTTGGCAATCCATGGTATATTCAATGTTCTTCACCAACACCACAATTCAAAGGCCCCAATTCTTCTTTGGTCTTCCTTATTTATTGTCCAGCTTTTGCATGTGTATGAGGTGACTGAAAATACCATGGGTTAGGGTCAGGTGCACCTTAGTCTTCAAGGTGGCATCTTTGCTTTTCAACACTTTAAAGAGCCCTTTTGCAGCAGATTTGCCCAATGCAATGTGTCGTTTGTATTCTTGACTGCTGCTAATGACAGAAAATGTAAGTCATATACCTGCTTTATTTTGTTTTGTTTTAAAACACTTACTGGACCATCAAAGGTGGTAAGTTTATGCTAGCCTCCCCCCCCATTTAATTATTTTTTAAAATTGTATGACCATTGGAACTCTAAAAGTCTAGGGATCATCTTCGTCCCATGAGAGTTACTCATCCAGCCTTTTTAACATAGCTCCGTTAGCTCTTCAGACATACATCCTTTTTCTTTGGTGGACAGTTACAGTTGTTACAATGACTCCTTATTTTTCGCTTCTTTGTTCTAATTCAGTTTTATTAGGATTCACATACTAGGCATCATTTATTTTACTATATGTTATGGAAGACAGAGAAATGAAAAGCAAATGGTTAAAGCTGTCATAAAGCTTCAAGAGCTAACTGTGGACAAAACTCTGATTGAGCATGCTTTAGTGGCATAGATACACAAGAGTGAACATCTTTGAGCATCCTAACCAAATTTACCAGAGTACAGGAAAGGAAATTGAGTTGGAGGGTGTCAAGACTTTCATTCCAGTTGTGCAATACTTGGGCCTTCATCCTTTTTCTACATGCCAAAGTATGGACAATAACTTACGAATTAAGAACCCTTGCTATTTTAGCCTGTCTACTGGTTGAAGGTACAGTTCCCTTTCGACTTAGCAAGTTTGGCACTGGAAGATTATATAGCCTGGAAAAAGAACAAAGATAAACAAAGAAAAAAGTACTTAAATGGCTAGTACTCACTCAAAAGTGAGTATCCTGCAAGAGTGTGTGTGTGTGTGTGTATGTGTTTGTGTGTGCCTTCCTAAATATGTTTTAGTAGCTGTATAAAGCATGTCACTCCACGATTCCCCATTGTTGCCTTTTAGAGCCCCAGTGGTGCAGTGGTTAAGAGCTTGGCTGGTAACCAAAAGTTCAGAAGTTTGAATACACCAGCTGCTCTTTGGAAACCCTATGGGGCAGTTCTACTCTGTCCTATAGGGACTCTGAGTTGAAATCGAAAAGACGGCAACGGGTTTTTTTGTTTGTTTGTTTTTGGTTTGGTATCTGCAGGCAGATAGCATCTTCACTGTTTGAATTATTTACTGGGGGTAAGTTGTATACCAAAAGACAATCTTTTAAGCTCTTTATACATGCTTTTGTCTAACTTTCTAAAAGAGCTGCAACCAATTCTATGACCTAGACTAAACTCTTCATCTTCCCCGACTCAGTAAACGGTATCGTTTTCCACCCTGTCGCTCAACCCCAAAACTGGGCTTGCACCTCTGCCCCTCACTCCTCTTCCTACCCTTTGAATCCATCATTAAATTTTGTTCCCTCTACCTCATTGCAGTGGTTTCCATTGCACTTAGAATAACATTTCTTAAC
This sequence comes from Elephas maximus indicus, assembly GCF_024166365.1. Lineage (NCBI taxonomy): Eukaryota > Metazoa > Chordata > Mammalia > Proboscidea > Elephantidae > Elephas > Elephas maximus. Next base: position 148,927,407 of record NC_064846.1, on the reverse strand, counting down.
GTGGCCTACATACTTCCCACCTACCTACGATCACTAACTCCAAGTAATACAGAGCAGACAAACTCCTCTTATTCATTCTGCTCCATCTTTTTGAAATGTTCTTCTTCCTGCCCCTTCCATGACTGGTGTCTTCCAGGTCTTTAAGGATGAGTTCTAACGATCCGTTTTAGAGAGGCCTTTCCTAGTCCTGCAAACTTAAGTAGCTGTTTTTCCCTCTCATAATATTGTTCCTTTCTTTGGTACTCTTTTTGCAATGTATAGTGTTATTCAATATGCGTTTGTTGGTTTACTTATTTAATATCTCTCTTCACAACTAGATATAACTCGTTTATGTTTGGATTACTGTATATGCTATGCCCAACATATTGCCTGGCACATTATAGTGAATCAGATTGTCTGAGTTTGTGTCCTGGCTGTGACATGTATTAACTGTTGTTCTTGGGTACAAATGTAAAATGTGTGTGCAATAATAACACTGAACATATAGAGTCATCGAAGGATTAAATGTAATTATTCACATACAGTAATTACCATAGCACTTGGCACATTATAGGTTCTCAATACATATTAGTTAGTATTGTTGTTCTAATAGATATTCCTTAAATGTGTTGAATGAACAAACAAATTTATGATATAATTAACTAGGTAAATATCTCCTCAGTGTAAGAATGTGCCATTTTCACCATGACTTCTGCCACCTTGCATGTAATCCTCCACTGTCTTTCTATCCCGAGCCTAATAGGAATGATTGGATGTGTTACAGAGACTTAATGTTTTCTTACCTCAGTTGAAACCACTCACTTAATATCCCTGTTTAACATAAGTCTATGATTTGACTAGGGTTTATTTTATATCAACTCCATACTTTCAGCATGCCTGGTTACATAGAAGGAAAGTCAGATATCTGAGGAATAATCAAGCTTATTGTTCTCCATTCTTTTCTTGTTACTATGAGGGAATATTTTCCATATCCTTACTGAGAATCATGTTGAACTGAGACACAAACAATTCTATTTCATTTTTTCATGATAACTAAACATTGATTGGATTGCTACTAATGTTTACCCAGTTTATGTTTATTAACAATATTTTACTTGGAAGAAAATAAGCAGCTAAGGTCATTGATAACAAATGCTCAATAATCAATCCTTTTTTGTTTCCTTCCACATGCATGAAGAATAAAACATAATCTCTGCCCTTAATGACCACATTTTGTAGCGAAAGGCACAAACACATGCATACCTCTAATACGATATGATTTGTCTCTAATTACTCTGATGGTCGTGGGTTTAACATGTTTGTCTTTGATTATTAGAAGTTGATCATTTTCCCATCTATGTGAGTTTCTGGAAAACAATCCATGTCTCTTCTCTCTTCATTAATATTTTAATTGTGGAGATATCTATTTTCACAATCTGTTCAACCTAAAGCACTGTAGGTTCAATAATTAAGACAGTCAGAAACATAACCAAGATTAACTTTTTCTTTCCAAAATAACTAAAGCACATTCAGTCTAAGTCTTATGTTAAAGTGAATCAAATGCTAATTATCAAAAGATTGAATGGCTGTGAATATAATCCTTTGCTAATGAGAAGTTTAGCATCATTTTAGAGATTTTATTTTCTATTTAAAGGTGTCCAGGAACACATGGTGAAATTAAAGGTTGTCTTTCCTCTGTTGAGTCCTAGAGGTGCAGTGGTTAAGCGCCTGGCTGCTAACTGAAAGGTCGGTGGTTTGAACCCCCCAGTTGCTCCACAGGAGGAAGATGTGGCAGTCTGCTTCCATAAAGATTACTACCTTGGAAACTCTGTGGGGAAGTTCTACTCGGCCCTGTAGGGTTGCTATGAGTCGAAATCGACTCGACAGCAGTGTTTTTTTTTTTTTTTCTAGTTTTGGTTCCTCTGTTATCAGTGGTATCAAAATATTTTGTTGATACCGTCATTAGAAACAAATCATATTGTATTAGAGGTATGTGTGTGTTTGTGCCTTTCACTACAAAATGTGGTCATTGAGGGCAGAGATTATGTTTTACTCTTTATGCATGGGGAGGGAAAGAAAAAAGGATTGATTATTGAGCACTTGTTATCAATGACCTTAGCTTATTATTTTCTCTCAAGTAAAATATTGTTAATAAACATAAACTGGGTAAACATTAGTAGCAATCCAGTCAATGTTTAGTTACCAAGAAAAAATGAAATAGGATTGTTTGTGTCTCAGTTCAACATGATTCTCAGTAAGGTTATGGAAAATATTCCCTCATAGTAATGAGGAAAGAATGGAGAACACTAAGCTTGATTACCCCTCAGATATTTGACTTTCCTCTTACATATTCAGGCATACCGTTCAAAGTACAGAGCTGATATAAAATAAACCCTAGTCAAATCATAGACTTATATTACAGGGACATCGAGTGAATGGTTTCACCTGAGGTGAGGAAACATTAAGTCTCTGTAACACATCCAACCACTCCTATTAGGCTCGGGATAGAAAGACACTGGAGGAGGAAGCAATAAGTAGCAGTCCAGGGAGTAAGTCTCTCTGACTGTCTGTCTCTCTCTCCTCCCATCCCCTCTGTCTGTAGTACAGCGGAATACCCCTTCTTACCTTTAAATGGAAACTGCTCGGTGAGCATTATTTCCCCCACAGTTTATGGAATGTCTGTGTTGGCATTTTTTGTGTACCTGGATTTTCATAAGTAATATATCCTTTGGGTGGTAAAGCTCTGGGGAAAGGCTGATAAGACTCTTCTATAAGAATTCTGAAACCATCTGTGATTGCAAACTGAAATGAGTTTGAGATCCATTTCTAAGACAGCGTTCCCAGAAGTAGAAGGAGAGAAGTGACACAAAAGTTTTATTTTGTTTTTGACTCCGGAAGATACTTTGTAATAGATTCATAAAAAGAGTGTGAATATAATATCATATCTTACCATAACTAAATATATAATTTTCAAATATAAAGATATTAACATATAATATAACATTGATCCAAACATTGAAAACATATAAACACTGCCCTCAGGAACTAGGTTCTCCATTGCTCTACATGTAGTTGTATATAAAATAAAAACCAGTCTAGATAATTATTGCACTACAATTTTTAGCAAATTCTGTTTCTTGATTAGCCTTGTCAGAGGTTTATCAACTTTATTGATCTATTCAAATAACCAGCTTTTGGTTTTGTTGGTTTTCTGTACGGTCAAATTTCTGTTTCTATCTATAGTTTAAAGTGTATTCAATGTGAGTCCAAGCTGCGTAGTTTTCAATTATTCACAGAAGTTTAAATAACCATGAATTAATATGTGTCTGTAAAGCAGAGCTCTTCAATTAGAAATGAGCTACCATTCATTATTTTTTTTTAATTTTTATTGTGCTTTAAGTGGAAGTTTACAAATCAAGTTAGCCTCTCACACAAAAACTTATATACACCTTGCTATATACAATTGCTCTCTCCCTAATGAGACAGCCCGTTCCCTCCCTCCACTCTCTTTTTGTGTCCATTCCGCCAGCTTCTAACCCCCTCTACCCTCTCGTCTCCCCTCCAGGGAGGAGATGCCAACATAGTGTCAAGTGTCTACCAGATCTAAGAAGCTCACTCCTCACCAGCATCCCTCTCCATCCCATTGTCCACTCCAATACCTGTCTGAAGAGTTGGCTCTGGGAATGGTCCCTGTCCTGGGCCAACAGAAGGTCTGGGGGCCATGACCACTGGGGTCCTTCTAGTCTCAGTCAGACCATTAAGTCTGGTCTTTTTACAAAAATTTGGGGTCTGCATCCCACTCATTCATTAGTTTTTATAAAATTATCCATGCATGCTAGATATATAAAGAATATATTTCCTTCAAATCAGTCAGTATGAGTTGGCTGGAGCGACCCCAACATGTTGCATTTATTTTGATTCATTTACATTTTTATTTTATGTTCCTTAATTCAGCCTTTGGTCCTTGCTACACACTTACTTCACATTGTATAATAGTCAATTAGCAAAGTAGAACACTGGAGGAAGATAACAACTGTATTATGACCTTTCCACAGTGTGGAAATAGAATAGAGTGTACGACTATGCTTATAGATCCAAAAAACCAAACCAAATCCATTGCTGTCATGTCGGTTCTGACTCACAGCGACCTATATAGGGCAGAGTAGAACTGCCCCATAGAGTTTCCAAGGAGCGCCTGGTGAATTCGAACTGCGGACCTTTTGGTTAGCAGCCATAGCACTGAACCACTACGCCACTGCTTCTAGATCAGATAACCTCACTTGGATACACACCATCATTAAATTGATTATCTAGGCAGGCATGTTATAATGGAATTTTACTGCATTAATTATATGTACACAGGGAGAATCTATATCATAAAACCAAATTTTGAATGTGTATTTTTTATCGTTTTGGAGTATGTACTTGCAAGTTTTCAGAGATCTAACTGGCATTTTTGCTAATAGTTATCTTTTTTAAAGTACTGTTTATCCCCACTTGTTTTGTTTGTTGAAAACATAGTTTAATAAGAGAGTCAACGAAAAATTGCAAAAGAGTGCAAGAATGCACTTCAGTGAATAAGAAATAAACAAGAAATATATGTGACTGTTTGGGCTGAGGAGAATGTCTAAATGTCTGTAGGACTAAACAGCCCATTAAAGAATTATCTTCTTGTTTACGCTTCAGATAACTAATTGTCAGTTTATTTAAAGGGTTGTGCCTTAATTAGAGGCCGTTAGTGGACATGAAGAACTGAAACTGTTTAAAGTTCCCATGTCATGACCATCTCAGAGGGAGCCAAGGTTTTGCAGTTCTCATTTGTGATAACACTCCCAGGCCGGCCCCAACTGGGCCCTCTGATCCCAAACTCAGTGAACTAGTTAATGCTGACATCGTTATGCTACACACCACTGATTGGAGTAACTGTGCAGAGGTACAAGCGAGCTGGTAGTCAGCCCTTCAGATAGCCTTCCTTTCAGACTCATTTAGAGCTTGTTTGAATATACCGTTGAACTCAATCCATTTGCACGTAAAATGGGTCCTAGTGGTGTGTCTTTCTGAGGTGCCTGTCAACAAGAAAGCAACAGAAGTGAATGGGGCTGCGTAAGCCCTCAAGTTAATTCTAATTAAAAATAGTAATGAAGGCACTGCTAAACCTGGCACAAAGCAGATTTGAACCTTAGGGAATGAAGTTGAAAGAGAAAAGTATGCGTGGATTTACCTGTTTGTCTTTTTTTTTTTTTACTGCATATGCTTGGCTGGCCTGAGATTAGAAGCCATGAGGAGGAAACCAATTAGTAATTGTATCCATCATGGACTTGTCACATAATCCTATTCTCAATATTAATTGTTTAAATAAAAGCATTGAATTTGATATGGAAATATATAATGGCATGGTTTTTGTTTCAGGGGGGTGAAATTCAAAATAGTAAGTGATGTGTTTTTGCATTTGCAAGTATACATGAGTTTCACAAGGTAATATAGAGACCTACCTTTAATTTAAGGAGCTTTGTGGCACAATGGTTAAGCACTCTACTGCTAACTGAAAGGTCAGCAGTTCGAACCCACCAGTGGCTCCGCTGGAGAAAAGACCTGGTGATCTGCTCCTATAAAGATTACAACCTAGAAAAACCTATGGGGGCAGTTCTACTCTGTTATATGGGGTCACTATGAGTCGGAATCGACTCAAAGGCACACAGCAACACCGTTAACTTATATTAACTCATGAATACTTTGCTGTTATTGTAGGCTGGTAACTTCATTTTAATTTACTTTTCTTAGAATAGTAAATAAACTTATTTTTTTTAACATTTGACTTTTGGTTAGATTTTAAATTTAGCTTTTAAATGAAAATACTCAGGGAAAGAGAAAGCAAGGAACCCTTTTTTTTTTCCTGTGTGAATGGGTAAGTTTAAATATTAAATTACTTATCAGTGGGCACTAAATGAGACATGATAGATATCAAAATGTTTTCATTAGCAACAAAGGTTAATTGTGTTAGAAGAGATCACCAGTTACGAACTGCCAAGTTGAGGTAAGACACATAGAGTAAGAAAATACATAAATAAGCAAGCCTCTTCTCATCAATAACCACTATTAATAAAAACTCACTGCAATTAAAGCTTACAATGATCCAATTACCAAATGGATGATGAATTGGAAAGTCACCAAGGAGGAACCTAGGTGGATCTGTAGATTTCAGAATCATAGATTTGGAAAATTGAAGGAAAAGACTACAAAAATACATAAAATGGAGACAGTCTTATCAGGGCTAGTGTTTTTTGTCTGTTGATGTTTTTGTGGACTTATAAGCAGGCAAGAAAAGAGTAGAAAGGGCACTGAACAGAGGATAATAAAATGGTGTAAAAATACAGTTCACGTAGCTAGGATGGTGTGAAATGGATACTCTCATGACTGCCTATAGAGATATAAATTGGCGTAAACTTTCTGGAAACAATTTGGTAAAACATATGATATCCTTTAACCCAGTAATCCTCCTTTTAATATCCAAGCTGAAGGGAAATTCAGAAATTCAAATAAAAAATATATGTAACATGACATTTATCATGGTGTTGTATGTTATAATAAAAATTAAAACAACCTAAATATCTAATAAAATATAATGTATTTATAGAACAAATATATACACAGCTATTCATGGTAATCTTTTCAAATAATATCTAAAGAAAATACACAGTATATACTATTAATGGGCAATACAGAAAACAGAAGTCCACTTCTTATAGGACAATCACAATTATGAAATATTTTGTGAAGTTTTTTTAGGTGCAAAGTTTAGAACTGTAAATATTTAAAATAATGTTTTAAGTATGCATAGAATTTGAGTTCAGAAATAAAAAGCAGCTGGTAATCAAGTTCTAGGAGTTTGCTTTGATCTCTCTTTTTTTTTTCCCTAATGGGTCTCCTTATCTCTCTCCTTTTTCTAAGCTTTTCTATGCACCTCATCTCCACTCTCATCTCTCTAGGACTAGCTTTCTCTATTTATTCCGCTTCTCTTTCCCTATAACTTTGGCTTACATGTGGTCATCACAGCTTCTCTGACCCTAAATCTACCTTAAGCTCTTTGTCTCTACTCAGAGAGGAGGAATCTGATTAGGCCAACTCATCTTTTCTCACAAAACCAAGACATGGGTTATTTACCTGCCTAAGAATCGGCCTCCCTTGGCTAGGTGGGCATCTATGCACCTATCAGTAATGGCTGCTCTGGAGATGGAGACACATACATAAACAAAGAGCCTTCTCTCTTCAACCTCTTTTCTACACCACTGCCTGTCCCGGGGCCCACAAATTCTACGCTGTATCCAAATCAAACTTCCAAGTAGACTCTGTCATTTCACAACTCACACTATTATCCTGCCTTCTCTCGCTTCTTAGAATTGCCAAATTCATGATTAATCTCCTAGTCCCATCTCTTGCACATCCCCTTGAAGGCCTTTTTTGACTCCCATAGTGCTCTGTTCATGACCGTATTAAAGCACATGTGACATTGTATTTCCATTATGAAAGTCATGTAAATGAACTATTGACTCCAAACACATGTGCCTTTGATACCACTGTGTTGTATAGTTTATGCAAGAAAACTATGAGACAGTTAAGGTTATTGACTTTATAATAGTGAAATCACAAATACACACACACATACAACTTAACCAAACTTGGTGTACCAACATCCCAGCACATGAAACCTACCAAAGAGTATTATTTCTGAGCTGCGTTTTTCCCCCCTACATAAGCCCTCATTCTGATGGTGGAAGAAGTGAGTTTAAAGCAAAGGCATCATCTTTTCAACCAAAACCAAAAACCTTTGCCATTAAGTCAATTCCAACTCATAGCAACCCTATAAGACAGAGTAGAACTGCCTCATGGGGTTTCCAAGGAGTGGCTGGTGGATTTGAACTGCCCACCTTTTTGTTTTAGCAGCCAAACTCTTAACTACTGCACCACCAAGGCTCCATCTTTACAAAACTGGACCCCAAAATTTCCATTTCCTGCATGACTCAATTTTTTCAGTGAATATTTCCAGCAAATGAACAAGCACTGCATTAACTCCATGTTTTGTTTTAGTGGTTTCCTTAGGTGGATTGATTTCACGGAATGCTGGGTGTAAACTGGTCAGATAGAACAAGAATTTAGATTTGCACAATCTTACTGGGAACTTTGAAACTTCTGTTATCTCACAGGACCCAGAAATTGAATTGAGGCTTTGTTACTAGGCCAGGTTTTAGCAACGGACCCAGGAGTCAGTAGCTAAATTTTCTACTTCTTTGCATCAAATTTTCTCTTGAAAATGATGCATGCAATACTGAAGAATGGCAAGGAGGAGCCTCTGTGAAGTGTTAAATATTTGGTTCACTGGGTCCTATCAGCAGGTAGGGCCTGCGGGGAGCTTGTTTATCCAGCAGAATGATCTCATTATGAGGACAGTGATCTACTATACCTTACTTCATACCCTGAAGCCATTCAGGGAAACAACTGAGTGAGTGATATTCATCCCAGGCCCTGTATTGGGCTATTATGACTTGCAATAACTGGCAGCATATTAAAATAGAGATCAGCGACTACAGCTACTCCACTGAAAGAAGTTCTGAAATTTCCAAGCTGTTGAATTATTCAGTATTTTCCAACTTATAGAAGAATATGTGATTGAATATTTCATGGCACAGTGATGGAAATAAAGAAACAGAGTGCACAGGCTTTATAAATTTCAGAGTAAATATTTATTTTCATAATTGCATGGTACCCTAGTGGGTCTCCGTTTAGGCCGGTGTGTCCATTGCTGTCAGATACAAACATAAGAACTTGCCTTTGAAAAACAGAGAACAATAAAAGGAGAAACAAAACAAAACAAGCACCTTAATAAATGATCACTAACGTCAACAAAGGAGCACTAAACCACTGGAATAGTGGTTAAGTGTTCAGCTGCTAACCGAAAGGTTGGCGGTTCAAACCCACCAGCCGCTCTGCAGGAGAAAGATATGGCAGTTTGCTTCATGAAAGATTACAGCCTTGGAAACCCTACGGGGCAGTTCTATTCTGTCCTATAGGATCTCTATGAGTCAGAATCAACTCAAAGACAGTGGGTTAATGGCAACCCACAACACTGCCTTGTTTTGTTTTGAAAATAACCATCGTTACCAGATTGGGAAACAGAAGTAAGGTTTGAGACAAATGTCCCCTCTTCTCCACGACAATACTACTGGGAACAAATTAAGCTGTAAATTTAGAATAAAGGAAGGAAACTCTGCTTAAAGTAATATGCAATAAGCTTATCAAACACCTTGTCCCAGCCCCAGCAGTGCCAGGATATATCAGGTACCCTGTAAAAATTTTTTTGAAAGAATGAATGAACCAATGAATGCTTCCATTCCAGAGGTGGCACAGACTAAAAACTGTGAATTCATTCCCCCCTGAAAATAATTCAACGATTTTCTGTTGCCTAAAAAATATTCAAGGAAAAGGTCATGGTGTGGCATTAGCAAGGTCTGGGGCTTTAACGTTCAAGGAGTAAATCAAGGAACGTGGCCAAAGAAAGGATATTGAGCTGCATGAACCAAAGAAAAAGCAAACTGCCACTCACGGAGAATTTAAACTTTTATGCAAATAATAGCTAACTGCAATAAATACTATCACGACTTACAATCTGGTAGGCCAGAAGATTCCTCTAGTTTTGAATTTAATCAGTTTTAGTAAGTGGACTGTAAAGATAATCTCACTTAAACCAGTGCTTGAGGGTCTTTTAATTGCTAAGTAACACTGAGGCAGCTAAAATTTGCTTCGAATTTTGGAGATAACAGTATTAACAATTGTCCAGTACAGTTATTCACATAAGTGCCTCCCCCTGTATTTATCAACTTTCTTGCACCCTGAGGCTGCACTCTCAAAGACAAGAAAGAAAAAGAAAACAAAAAACCAAGCCTCAATCCACATGATTTTCTACTGTTTAAACATAGATTTCCACTTGCCATGCGCAAGTGATTATTTAAAGAATGTCTGAGAGCATGTCGACAAAACTTAAGGAAAGTAGAAAGTTTAAGATTAATGCAAACTTCTACACTTGAATTTGTTTTTTTTTGGTCCTTTAACCACACATGAAAAGATACAAAAAATCCCCCATGATTTTCCTTTCTGAAGTTACTGCCATTTTTGTTCTTGCTTAAGTTTGACAGTGTTTAAATTTTTTTTTATGAAAATACTATGTAAATGAAGAAGAACTACACAAATAAAAAGAACTGTTGCTTTTATAGCCATGAATAAACGAGAAACGAAGGCCCTGAAGGAAGTCCACAGATACTGCCTTGTAACACCCTGAACAAAATGTAGAATGTCAGTAGTTGCCCATCATAATAAACATATTATTGCACATATGAATGCAGATGAATTTCCAGAAAAAAGTTGTGTGTAAACTTAACATAATATTCTGTGTACATAATATTATGCATTTTCATGAGACTTCTTCTACAGTGATAAAAATAGACTCAACATCACTAAGAAAAATGTCTCTAACCTTTTTTAAAATTCTCACTTAGGAATTTGCTTTAAGGAGCAATACACAAACTGTGTGGGTTTAATTTTCTACCACAGTCTCTGCAAGAAGTTAATCAAATAGACAATTAATCTGTATGATAGTATTCATAGGAAAGCAAATGCATATTAAAATACACAACCAACTTTATTCCCATTTCCCTTGAATTTCTCTCTAACTCCAGGGACTTGAATGCCCAGCAGAGCTCACAATATGAAAAAAGATACAGAGAAGTGCTTTTGTCACACAGACCAGATGATGTAAGCAATAAACTTCTGCTGTACAAATACAAAAACTTGTCCCCTGCCTCTTTGAACCAGGTCCCACTGCTTATTTCCATTATGATATCAGAATCCTCTTGGGAACCTTGGCCTGAAGCCTCAGAATCATCCTTGACTCCTTGTTTTCCCTCATCCCTCCCATCTCATTAAACGCTGCATTCTAATAATTCTGCCTCTACAATTTCCCTCACATTTTTTTCCATGTCTTTTGTCACTTGAAAACCCTGGTGGCGTAGTGGTTAAGTGCTACAGCTGCTAACCAAAAGCTTGGCTGTTCGAATCTACCAGGCGCTCCTTGGAAACCCTATGGGGCAGTTCTACTCTGTCCTATAGGGTAGCTATGAGTCAAAATTGACTCGCTGGCAATGGGCTTTTTTGGGTTTTTGTCACTTATTTTCTTTACTTCTTCTATTTCAAGGACTTTCTAAGTGGTCTCCCTTCTCCTAGCTGTCCTCTTCCCACCCACTCTTGGTATTGATACTAGAGTTATTTTCCTTCACAGAGAATTCCTGCCTTCGGCATTGACTAGCTATTAGTCAGAATCGACTGGATGGCGTTGGGTTTTTTTTTGGTTTGGCATTTTTTTTTTAGAGCAGTGGTTCTCAAAGTGTGGTCCCCGGACCAGCAGCATCAGAATCACCTGGGAACTTTTTAGAAGTGCAGATTCTCTGACTCCACCCTAGACGTTCTGAATCTGAAACTCTGAGGGCGGAGCCAGAGATCTGTGTTTTAACAAGCCCTCCAGGGGATGCTGGCGCTCACTAGAATTTGAAAACTACTGGGCTACAGGAGCACGTTCAAGTTTTCTTTGCATGGTGTCTTGGCCAAATCCACATTTCTCACCTTATTTTCACCTGGTAGCTCTCTTCTCCCCCCAGCCCACTCCACCATTTCAGGACCTTAGCCTTGAGTGTCATATCTATGTGGGATATTTCACTGATTTGGAATTTTCTCTTTCCAATCATCAGGTTTTGAGTTGAGATACAATTCAAATTTCTCTTCCTTAAATCTTTTCTAATCTTCCCAGTCAGATATATACTCCATTCACTGATTTGAAAAACAAATCTCTTGTTCTGTAGTCTCTCAGCAATGCTGCCTTTACTTGGAATTTCTTCATTCTTCCTTGTGTTATATGTAGCTGTTCACATGCCTGTCCCTATTATAAAATGATCTCTTCAAAGACAACACTAATCTCAGTAATCCTTGTTTTAGAACAGTGAGTTGCACATAGTAGGTAGTCAATAGCCATATGTAGAATCACACTGAAATATAATTTGAAATTTAATATGTGATTGTTCATGTGTTCCTTGCTGTAAACAATAGCTCATTTGGGATTGTCATAAAATTTAAAGACTGTTTATAACTTGCAATCTTTAAAAATAGAATTATATTCTGCTATATGTGTTAAATAACCAAAGGATTGGCCATTCGAATCCACCAGGCACTCCTTGGAAACTCTATGGGGCAGCTCTATTCTGTCCTATAGGGTCGCTATGAGTCAGAGTTGACTCGACGGCACTGGGTTTGGTTTGGTTTGGGTTTGGATATGTGTTAAAAGGAGCCCTGGTGGTGCAACGGTTAAGCTCTAGGCTGCTAACCAAAAGTCCAGAGGTTTGACCTCACCAACAGCTCCATGGGAGAAAGACCTGGCTATCTGCTACCATAAAGATTGTAGTTGTTGTGTGCTATTGAGTTGATTCTCACTCATAGTGACCCTATAGGACAGAGTAGAGCTGCTCCATAAGGTTTCCTAGGTTGTAATCTTTACGGGAGCAGATTACCAGCTCTTTTCCCACCCAGGAGCTGCTGGTGGGTTTATACCACCGGCCTTTCAGTCAGCAGCCTAGCACTTAACCATTGTTACAAGAGGACTCCTTCCCATAAAGATTACAGCCTAGGAAACCCTATGGGACAGTTCTACTCTGTCCTATAGGGCAGCTATGAGCTGGAATCGACTCAATGGCACACAATAACAAAAGCAACATATATGCTAAAACAAAAACAAAGTAGAAGTAAATGTGTGCCTTAAGCCCTGTTACTCTCTCTTTAAAGAATCAAATCTCAGATTGAGTGCCCTGCCATCCGACAGACCTTGTGAGGTGCCTCTAAATTGGGAAAGGGATTAAATTTGAGCACTGTTTGTTTGGTTTGTCACTCATCATGTTGATATTTAATCTAGTGTCCAACATTTGTCCTAAAGGTGTGAAATGTATGAAGCTGGCAATACTTTTTGACCTACCCAGATGCACATTTCCTTAACCTTTTTGTGGTCTTTTTGAGGAGGTATACATAAACTAAATAAATAGCATAGTAGTATGCCTAATGAATGTAAAACATATTGTATCATGTTTATTAAATCAATAAGCATTTACCGAGTTCTGAATTATATTCTGTTCTGTGGAATTAAACTTTTGAGTCAAAAAATGTATTGCTCTGCAATATTATAAAGGAAAAATGCATATTATTATTATTTTCCAAATTAATAAGTTATAAATACTTAGAAAAAATAGTCATGAGTGATTGTGCTGGCACCCAAGACACATTTTCAGCACCAATTTAAATGAACATTTATTTAGCCAATTACTCATTTATTCAACACACATTTATTGATTGCCTACTATGTCCCAACAACAGTAAAGCAAATAGATATAAATGTGGAAATAGATAAAATATACAATTAGATGATATTTAGTTAGTTAGATAGACAGACAGACAGATATGGATGGTTGGATGGATGGATGGATGGATGGATGGATGGATGGATGGATGGATGGATGGATGGATGGATGGATGGATGGATGGATGGATGGATGGATGGATGGGTGGGTGGGTGGGTGGGTGGGTGGATGGATGGATGGATGGATGGATGGATGGATGGATGGATGGATGGATGGATGGATGGATGGACGGTGAAGTCCCAATTCTCAAAGTCTGCACAATTCAGTGATGAAGAAATATATGTAAGCAAATAATGATTCACTATGATGATGATAATAAAGGTATGTATTGAATAAGTAACACAGAAATAATAAATAATTGAAAGAATTTTCACAACATCAACTCGAAAGATTAGATAGTTTATGTTAATGGAGGGAGGAATAAGAAAAGGAGGGTGAGAATGGTTGCACAACTCAAAGAATGTAATCAATATCACTAAATTGTACATGTAGAAACTGTTGAATTTGTGTACATTCTGGTGTGTATATTCTCAACAACAACAAAAATAAAATAAATTATAAATATACATAAATAATTGAAAGGATAAAAAAAATATTGAAGGTAAATTGACATTGCTTTACTCTTAAAGGATAGACCATATGCATCAAGGTGTTGCATCAATCCCTTATGTCCACAAAAAAAAAGAATCCAGATTTTCTTGTAGTACAACATTCTGCTTGTGTTTGTCCAAATGATGGTGCCTTTCCTGCTCCCAGTCAGTGTGGGAATGGAAAAAGGACTATCCACTATATTCTAGGTACTGAATTTGGCACTTTCTCATGCCACTTTTAGACATTAATAAAAATAATGATCTAAAGACACTATGAGTCTTAGCTGAATTTACTGCCAGGCAAAGCAGGGATACCATGATCCAGCAGAGGATGGGGCCTTCAGATTTACTGTCAAAGAATGACTCACAAAAACTTAGCCTAAAGCATTCTGGATTTACTCACATATAGGTACATACAAGGAAGAGGATCCCCTATGAAGACTACTTCTCAGGCCAAAGGCAAGTGTAGAGCTTAGAAAAGGCAAAGTCAGAGGGCTTCTCACGGAAAAAAGACTGATCAGTTTAAACAGTCCTTGGTGATCAGTTCAAGATTTGATCACTATAGTGGAGCTTGGCCGAGGAAGATTGCTAAAACCCTAGTCCATTTGTTGAATGCAGATAGTGCAGTTGAATCACAGACTGCAAACAGTCCAAGTTCACTATTGCACTCTTTTTCTGACCAATTTTCTGTGAAGTGGTTGCTCTCCTTCTTTCTGTTCTTTTTTCTGAGCCCTGACCACTGACTATCTGCTGTGCCTTACTCTCTTCAGGCTCAGAGACGTGTAACAGGAAAGTCTGTAGAGACATGTAGCAGGAAAGTCTATACGCTCAAGCCCAAGACTCAGGAAGATTTCCTTTATCAATACCATGGCAATCCCACAAGGTGGATTTTTCAAGATGCAGAAAGAAGGCTCCAGAAGCTTCAGTGGCTGGGATTTGAACTTGGGTCTGCTTTGTACAGAGCTTGTATACCACCCTGTTGTACTATTACATACATTTTTCAACTCTCTCTAGCTTGATTAACAAGCAAACCCACAAAGAGAATGAAAAATTGTGTTCATCATGGAGAATCTGAGTCATATATAGATTTTAGAGCCCCTTCTGGTTAAATTAAGAAACGCATGTGGTACAGTGGTGAAGCGCTCAGCTGCTATCCAAAAGTTCAGGGGCTTGAACCCACCAGCCACTCCTCAGGATAAAGATGTGGCAGTCTGCTTCTGTAGATACAGCCTTGGAAACCCTATGGGGTAATTCTACTCTGTCCTATAGGATAGCTATGAGTTGGAATCAACTCAATAGCAATGAGTTTGGTTTTAGATTTCTTGTTAAATTATGTTCAGAAGAATTTCATTAAATATTTTCCTCTATATCCTTACATGGAGTACATGCCACTCTCATCTTTTCCAGCCTACTTGATATCTAGAGAAGCCCTTTGGCTAAACCAAACCATATTTAAATGTTTATGGTACTTGATGACTATGATTTAAGGTAGATTTTAACATGGCCATGTGGATGGGTGAAATACCAGCCATGGAAGACTGGCACCACAAGGAAGGGGCAACAAAATATACAAGGGAGTTAGTCCAACAACAACTGGTGCTGCATATTGAGAATCTCTCTCTCTAGTTTTCATTTCCACCCTGTGAAATAATGATGACTGTCCTCCTTTTACAGAGGAGAAAAGGTCCTAGACAATCAGGCCTCTAGCTGCCTCTCTGACTTTGGCTCCTGCCCCTTTCTCTCCCATTCACTTCCTCCATCTACCCATCCTTCCTGCTCTCCCTTCAACACAGTTCCCAACATAGTCCCACCCCAGGACCTCTGTTTTGAACTCTACTGTCACATTTGCTTGGTTTATTCTCCACCCAAACATCAATTCCTCAGAGAACCCTTCCTTGGCCACCTTACTGAACACAGCGTCCCATACACTCTGGCCTCTTTACCTGCTTTAGTTTTACTTCCTGATACATTATATATTTTTGATTATTATCTGTCTTCTCTGAGAGCTAGAACTTTGTTTTGTTTACCACTCTATCCCCAGCACCTAGAGCCTTCCCTGGGTGCTGAATGAATGAATGACATAGCCTGAGGCTCAGAGAAGTTAAGTCAATTTCCCAAGGCCTTACTGAGTTCCATCTGACACTCAAGAAATAGCCCCAAAAATCTGGAAGAAGTGCCATGTGACATAATAATGTCAAAGTAGAACTAATTTATAGAAGGAACATTACCAAAAAGCATTACCTTTACAGATGCATATTTCATTTGGGGATCATGGGCTGGTTAGGGAGGGCAACTGTTTTAGTTCAACAGGCATTCAGGATTGTCTTAAGGGCCCCCGTTGATGGTAAAGTAGTCAACTTATGATCGAAGACACTCAATGAATATTTACCTCGAATTATGGGGAGTTTTCTGCTTGACAGGTGCACAACATTCCTCAAATCCCCAAAAGAATTCAAGGAAAGATTAATAGGCAATCAAGAGTCAGCGTTGCTGAATTTCTCCTCCAGAACCCAGCAGTTTATTTCCCCTTTTTCCTTTCTGAAAATATAAATGCACTGGCTTTCATTTGCCCTGGAAAGGGGTTTATTGTATTCAACGAAAACCCCCTTGCCATCGAGTCAATTCCAGCTCAGGGGAACCCCATGTGTTACAGACTAGAATTGAGCTCCATAGGGTTTTCTTGGCTGTAATCTTTATGGAAGCAAGTTGCCAGGCCTTTCTTCCTCAACACCACTAGATGGGTTCAAATCACCAACCTTTCAGTTAGTAGTCGAATACAAACCATTTTCAGTACCCAGGAACCTTGTACTCAACCAAGAGAGATTTAAAGATACATTACCCACTGCCGTCGAGTCGATTCCGACTCTTAGCAACCCTACAGGACAGAATAGAATTGCCCCATAGAGTTTCCAAGGAGCGCCTGGCAGATTTGAACTGCCAACCACTTAGTTAGCAGCTGTAACACTTAACCACTATAGGTTTCCAAAGATATATTAGATCATCAAAAAGAAATTTATATGCAGTGCAAGCTACATTGTTATTCCAATCCAATGAGTTACTGTTTGGGCTCGGTTTAGATGGCCCTCTCCAGGAAAGATAAAAATCATGTCCTTAATTCCCCTGGATCCCAGAGGCCCAGGAACACTGTGGGATTCTGGTGACCTCACAGCAAATGGGCTGTGGATTCTGAGGAACTGACAACTCTGAAAGCCACTTTTAACCCTGTGTTTTTGTTAAAAAAAAAAGTGGCTTCCTCCGCTTATTAGATGATTGGGACAAGTGCTGGGCCTATGCCATATTTGCTTGCTATTGAGGAAACCTGTCACTGGCTGCAACTCTAGATAGCATTTCAAAGAGGGAAGAGTCACTGTCTGCAGTGGCCCAATAAAGGAAAACGTAGCAACAGTGGTGGGAAAGGACAAATACTAGAAAACAATGGTGTGGTCTGTAATGAGCTAGAAGGCATCACAGGTGAGAAGAGGAGAGGTACTGGGAATTTGAGAGGCCGCTTATGGCTGAGCAAAAGGGAAGACCCAAGTTGGACAGCAGATCCCTTTTCCTTGCCTTAGGGAGCTTCACTGCCTTTTTTTTTTTTATGGCAGGTAAAAATGCAGCTGGTTTTCTCAACTATGGTTTTCCCTTTATACCAAAAAAACCAAACCAAACCCAGTGCCGTCCAGTCGATTCCGACTCATAGCGACCCTATAGGACAGAGCAGAACTGCCCCATAGAGTTTCCAAGGAGCGCCTGGTAGATTCGAACTGCCAACCCTTTGGTTAGCAGCTATAGCACTTAACCACTATGCCACCAGGGTTTCCACTTTCCCTCTATAAAAAAGGAGTACATGAGCTTGTGTTCACACCATCTTTCTTTGAAAAGACAATACAGAAGAGAATGGATTGAATTATAGTGTTGAATGAAAATAGTTTGAAATCTGGAATGGAGCAAACTATGTACAATGGATCAGTCAGAGATATAGGAGTGACCAATGATGGCTGTGATAATTTTGCCACTAAAATATCAGATGAATGATACTTATGTTAATGCTATATTTTTGTAATTTGAGACAAAAGTGTGCAAACTGTACTTGGTGCTCAGTTTAAGAAACAATGCATGAGTTAATAAAATCATAAGCATATGTAACAGTTAATAAAATCTTAGTACATCTAGTGAGATAGGAGCTTCCATAGATGGCTGTTGTGGAAGGAGACGCTGAGACAGTTCTTTTAAAAAAACATTAAAAAAATGCGTATAATGTTTGAACAATGTATTATTTGATTCAGTAATTCACTTCTGGAATTTTACCCTAAGGAAATACCACCAATTTTTTTTTTGAGGGGAGGGTTTTGGAGCTTTGTATATGAAGTTCTTTTGTTATCCCAGAATTATTTAGAACAATTAAGCCTAGGGGAAAAACTTGAAGTCAACTACCGCCAGAAGAGTTAAGTAAGTTATTATGTATCACCATTATGCAATATTATGCAATTATTGCAAGATGTTAAGTAAAAAAAAAAAAAAGATATAAAATTTTATAAAATGTATGATCTCAGCTGCAAAAAGGCTGAATAAACAAAAGGAAAATAATATGTCAAAATATCAACAGGGGATTCTCTTGGGTAGATTACGAATGAATATTTTTTACTCTCCCGTAGTTTTCTTTTTATTATTAGAAAACAAAATCTTTAAAAAAATGATAAATCCTCCCCAAGTGCACACTGCAATCCACAGGCTTTTGTGTGTTGGTACCAGGGAGACCTGCTAAAATTTAGGTGCTAAGACATGAGAAAAACATTAACTACATCACCAAGATCCCGTTTACCTCGGGACCTACTGTCTCCTGATCAATAGGGAACCATATCTTAGAAGAAACGTGGTAACAGCTGACCAAGGCCTGTGTCCACCTGGAAATGGCCTACATTGAGAGAATGATAGATGATAACTTCCAGGCTTTGTCAGACATAGGACCTTCTAGAAATTGGGTTTTTGTTCATTGGTAGAGCCTCATGAGTAACAATTCTTACTACTCACACAAATTTCTCCAAAATATTTGAAACAACTCTTCCAAAATTGTTACACTGTACATAATTTTAAAGGTGGGAATCTGGAAATGGCCCACTCCAGAGAAGCATGATCCAGAAAGTAGAGGGGGAACAAAGTATTTTGTGAACCAAAGCGTACTATAAAGATTAGCTTTTGTCCTATTTTGCTGTTATCATTGCTGCTGATAATTTGGGGATATCCCTGCTCCCTCCTCTGAAAGATGTCTGCATTGCCCACTTTCATTTGTGGAGTTCATGTGTGGAAAGAGGAACAGCCAGTGCAGCTGAAGTGTAGGATTTACCTAATGAAGATCTAGTGTCAGTCTTTTTGTTCAGTGCCTATGATAGCTTGTGTGAAAAATGAGAGGTTGCTCAGTTCACTGCCTCTACTCCCTGGCTGCTTTCTTGTCTGAAGTTCGATGTTTCCAAGCCCACTAAGGGTAGAAACAAATGATGCCAGTATGCCAGATAGTTGTTTAGTTATTTTTGGTCATTGTATTAAAACATGTAACAGAAGAAAACTACAGGCATTTTAGGCCTGTCTGCTTTATTTTTTTTAATTCCCAATATATGTGTGTGTGGGAAACCCTGGTGGCTTAGTGGCTAAGTGCTACAGCTGCTAACTAAAGGGTCGGCAGTTCAAATCCACCAGGCACTCCTTGGAAACTCTATGGGCCAGTTCTACTCTGTCCTATAGGGTCGCTATGAGTCGGAATTGACTTTACAGCACTGGGTTTGGTTTTTTTTGGTTATATGTGTGTGTATATATATACATATATGTGTGTGTTGTGTGTATATGTGTGTGTGTGTGTGTGTGTGTATAAAACCAAAAGGTCAGCAGTTCAAATCCACCAGTTGCTCCTTGGAAACCCTATGGGGCAGTTCTACTCTGTCTTATAGGGTCTCTATGATTCGGAATCAACTCAACAGCGAAAGGTTTGGTTTTTGTTTTCATTTTGTTTTTAATGTGTGTGTGTATATATATGTATATATACATTTTAAAGATCTCACCCCTTGACAAGCATGGTGTTGATATTTTTAGTTGACTGGGAAAGATATTTCAGTCTCTGAAAAAATACATGAGTTGCAGAGTAAACTAGCATTACTCCTCTCCCTCACTGCTTGTATTCAGTTAATCACCTGCTCCTGCCAATGATACATCCTAAATTTTTCTCAAATCCAGCTTCTCCTTCTGTACTACCACTGCCTTACTTCAGACCTTCAGTAACATCAATCTCCTTGCTAAAGCTTTCTAATTTACATCTGTATCTAAAAATCCACCCAGTGTAGCATACCTAAAACCATTAGACTGACTCTGTCATCGACCCCACCAATTAAAACTCTTCAGTGTTTCCTCGTCCCTCCCACAATGAAGCCAAACATTTTTACATCACATAGAAGAAAAACAATGATGTGTCTTTGTTCATTTCCCTTCCTTTGTCTCTTACCATTTTCTGCTTTAAACTTGTTTCCTTAAAACAAAGTCACTTTTCGTCTCTGCAAAACTATGCTACTTCTTATTTCTGTGCTTTCGCTTTTGTGTTTGCCTCCATAGCAAGTATCTGTCCCCTTACCCTTCCTATGGCTACCTGCTTTTGATGGGCATCTCAAACATTTCTCCTTCAACGAACACTTTTCTGACCTGCTTAGTGCATTTCTTTATCATCGCATTTCCACTAGTACTCTTAATTTCTGTCTATGTGTATCTTGTTCTATTAGATCCTGGGTTCCTTGAAAACAAGGGTTACGGTTTGTATGTCTTGATATCTCCAGCCCTTAGGACAGAAACTGGAATGAAGCTCTCACTATCCAAACAAACCAAACCAGTTCCTGTCGAGTTGATTCCAACTCATGGTGACGGCAAGGGTGTAAGAGTAGAACTGTGCTACATAGGGTTTTCAATGGATGATTTTTTGGAAGTAGATCACTAGGCCTTTCTTCCAAAGCACCTCTGGGTGCACTCGAACCTCCAACCTTTTGCTCAGCAGCCAAGCTCGTTAACCATTTACACTACCCAGGGACTCCTGCTCTCACTATATGAATATATAAATCTGTGTTAGGTTAGGTTTACTAAAACAGTGCCCAAGACAGGGATTTTGATGCCTGTGGTTTATTGAGGGAGAGCATTTCAGAAAGAACCTGAAAGAGAGGGAGGGGAGCAGCCAGGAAAGGGGAAAAAATGAGCAAAAGGGAGGTGTCAGGTAAACTTTGGGCTTGGCCTGATTCACAGAGGAGCTCTGGAGCATAAACTATCACATAAAGTTGTCCCCATTTGAGACAAAGGAGCCAGCCTTTTATATACGCACCTCAGTCAGTTATTGGTGGTGGGCCACACCCAAGGGGGTATAACTTTCCCATAATGGTATCTCCTGTCAATCAAAAGTAATTTTCAAGAGAGGTGGGCAACTGTGAACTGTTAGTATCCAACACTCAAAGTAGCTGGAGAATGCATGCATCTGCTTAAGTAAAAGGGATCAGGATGGGGTACTGTAGTGTCTACTACACTATCACGGGTGTCCTGATTATTTTATTTCTATTCCAATCGACCTGCCTAGATAGATACTTTAAGACTAATAAAATTTGCCATTTTATAAAGTCTTACATTTTCATATTCGGGTGCAATATGTGTAAGTTTTGCAATTAGATGGAAATTTTTTTAAGAAGTCAACCTTTAAGCTTGTTACCATGGAGATATTTTGAGTTCTTACATATGTAGTAATAGTGATTTAGTTAGAAATACGTTCCCTAATCTCTTTTGAATTTATTCACATTCTCCAGTCTATATAGCCTTTGTTCATAAAATGGTACATCATTATGAACTTCTTGTAAAAGAATAAGTTCTGAATCCTAATTCCACCATTGTCTACATATAAGCTCCCATAACTTTATGGGTAGTGACAAAAATGAATGAATATGGTGCTTCCTACTCTCACCCCCCAACATAACTTTATGGCTTCCTAAATTCCCATGGGCTTTGAATGAATATGTACTTCAGAGGAGTCATTGAACTACAGTATTTCCATGGAATCTTCCCTTCAGGGAAGAAGAGTAGTCTTATGGATTGAATCATGTCTCCCCAAAATACGTGTCAACTTGGCTAGGCCATGATTCCCAGTGTTGTGTGGTTGTCCACCATTTTGTCATCTGGTGTGATTTTCCTATGTGCTGAAAATCCTACCTCTGTGATATTAATGAGGCAAGATTAAAGGCAGTTATGTTAATGAGGCAAGACTCAATCTACAAGATTAGATTGTATCTTGAGTCAATCTCTTTTGAGATATAAAATAGAGAAGAGAGCAGAGAGACATGGAGACCTCATACCATCAAGAAAGTAGTGCCGGGAGAAGAGTGCATCCTTTGGACCCAGGGTCTCCGCACCGAGAAGCTCCTCAGCCATGGGAAGATTGATGACAAGTACCTTTCCCCAGAGCCAACAGATAGAGAACGCCTTCCCCTGGAGCTGACACCTTAAATTCAGACTTCTAGCTTCCTAGACTGCAAGAGAATAAACTTCTCTTTGTTAAAGCCATCCTTGTGTGGTATTTCTGTAACAGTAGCACTAGATGACTAAGACAAGTAGCAATAGCAAACTTTATGAAATAGGCTTATAGAAGGGTATTTTATTTTGAAAGAGAGAAAAAATAGATTAAATACTACTGGCCTGGACTATTACCTGTTAGTAATTTTGAAAATAATAATGAAGGTCACCTGGTAACTTACGTAATGGAGTTCACAGTGTCTGTAAGTATGCTTTTGGAATGATTGTTACCAAGCTAACAGAGCTTATGTTCGGAAGTAAGGAAAAACTAAAAAAACCAACAGCAATTCTGTTTGTCAAGAGTTAGGCTTTAAGTTATCACACTCTCTTTTAAGAGTTCCTACTACTCAAGATAAAAAAAAAAAAAACAAGCACACACAAAAAAACACTTTGTGACTATATAAAAAAATGCACTTTTTCAAAGGATATGCATATTTAGGTATTTAGGGGTGAAATGTCATGGTGTCTCTAACTTATTTTCAACTGGCTTAGGCAAAAAAAATTGTGATATGTATGCACATACATGTACACACAAGCACACACAGAATACAAATGAGGCGAATGTTAATAAAGAAATATTGCTCATCACTTCATTCACTTAATGAAATACCTTCTTGTAATTGTTGAAAAGGGACATAAGTCCATCATTTATTTAAATATGTTTATCCTAATAATTTGGAAGTATTTTGAACTGTTCTTTACAGTATTTGCTATCTTTTCCCAAAAAAAGGTATTAGAAAATCTTAAGAATTTGATGGTTTATTTTGAACATTGGGAATTTAGTTTAATAGTAGTCAAACCTCCTAAACCATAACCCTCCATCTATTTCCACACTAAAATGAACAGTCTTCGATGTCCAAGGTGCTGTTATTTCTTCATTTCCTCTTGACATATGACTCAGAGCTCTTTGAAACTATTTTTTTATTACTGATTGTTAAGTAGTGAATAATTTTAATTTTCAGAAATGTTCTCTCAACATTTTTCTTAGTAAGCATGTTCTAAAAGTATATATTAATAACTATATTCCTAATACAACTCTCCCTGTGTTCTCTTGATCTAATTTGTTACTAACTTTTTAGAACTTTCTAGACTAAATCTTTTTGCTCTTAGCTTCAAGCACTTTGCTTTATCTTACAAACCTTCTGAGAGTTTGACTAATTTCATCCCATTGTTTATACTGCTACCTTGAAGGTGTTTCAGGCTTTTTCACTGTCAGCGATATCCTCTATGACAGATGGCTTCAGTTACAATAACTTGATACTAGAATTGTGATGTAATTCATATAGTGGTAAAACAAGAAACTTTCATACTTATCACTAGGATTTTAACTGTCGAAAATAGAACAGGATTCATTTCATGCAATGGTACAAATATATGAAATTTTGTTGATAAATATTGTGTGTAATTAATATCATCACGGCAATTCTGTTTGTGCACAGTGCTGTCATCCTACTTGACAGGGATGATGGCAATGACTCAGACACTGATGATGTCCACCAAGCTTGCAACATGTTTACACTAGACAGAACCTAAACACAGCTCTTTAGTAGGAATCTTAGACCAACATTTGGTGATTGAAATTAATTAAATCAAAGAATGGTGTGAAATTGAAAACACTTTGATTAGGAAACAGAATACTATAGTGGTAGAGAGAATGAATTCTAGGGTCAGACATAAATGGATGAAAACCCCAGCATTCCCAGTTACTAGCTGGCTGAAAACCTATTGCCATTAAGTCCGACTTATAGTGGCCCTATAGGACAGAGTAGAACTGCTTCATAGCGTTTCCAAGGAGAGGTTGGTGAATTCGAACTGCTGACCTTTTTTGGCTTGCAGCCATAGCTCTTAACCACTGGCCCACCAGGGCTCCTGGCTATGCAACTTCAATTAGTCTCGTTTCTTTGACTGTAAGATTTAGTCATCAATTTGTTTATTTCCCCACACGCTCATTCGTTCATTTAGCAAAAGTGTGTTGATTTGGCCAGCAGGCACAGTTTTAGGCACTGGAGCTAAAGCAGTGAGTGAGAAGGACAAAATTCCTGACCTCAAGGGGCTTACATTACGTACATCTATTTAGGAGACAGAAAACAAACAGGTGGATACATAATATAACATTGGACAGCAATTAGTTTTAGGAAGAAAAATTAAAGCAAAATAAGTAGATCAAGTGACCAGGATAGGAGGGTGGTGTTTCAAACAGGATAGTTAGAAAATACTTTTTTGAGGAGGTGACATTGGGAGAAAGTGGGGAGGAAGTCATACACTTGGGCTGGGCAGGAAATTTGCTTGTAGAGGCCACAGCAAGTTCAAAAACCTTAATGGATGTTTTCATCAAGAGTGAATGAAAATTTATAAACTTCTCAGCACACAGCTAAATGTTCATTACATGTTAGATATTGCTATTATTTTAAAACAAGAAATGGAGATAGCTAATTCCATAAATTATTTTTTTTGATCTGATGAACAACTTTATTTTTTTCAATCTGGATCATTTTCCTTCTCTTGAATTCTATATTTTTCCTCCAGTCTGAGGACCTCTTTTTAATCTGTAGTGAGTTAAACCCTGACTGTAATACTCAGATGCTATTGCTATTACAGGTCCTCTTTTCTCTGTCTTTGACATTTGTATACTCTGAGCAACATCAAACTTATTTTTTTTTTTTGCTAAGTATTTAACAACTGCCCTCCCTAAGCTGGAAATCCACAAATCCTCTCCATACGGTGATGATGGGGACTCACTTGCTGTATTGGGACCTGTCATTCTGTGTGGGAATGGGTGGGTGCCATTTGGAAGATGGTACTTCCAGCAAACACAGAAAACCAGCCACTACCCACTCCCATTATCCCCATATCCTACTATGGTTTCTTCTTGAGACTTCCCCTGATGCTCCCAGAAATCAGAGCAAATTGATTACTACTGCCTCTACCAGAGCTCACCCCACTCTTGTTTTTATTCTTTTATGCCTCATTTGCGTATAAAAACATTTATTCCTGATTTATCAGTCTGGGTCCAATCATAGAAACTACAGCAAAGGTTTAGTGTGAAGATTTATTAAATGTAACAGGGGACTGGAGTAATGAAGGATTGGCTAATAAAAAGGAGAAAGAATCCTGAAGAATATAGGAATGGCTGCCATTACATGTAGGGCTGAGATACAACACCCAAAGAAGAGTCCCCACCCTCTCAACCTCAGGGTTGAGTCCAGACCTTGTTAAGAGGGAGCGGCCATGGCTTAATGAAGAGCCAGGAAGTCAATGGGGTACAGTGTAGGTGGAACTTGTTGGAAATATGCTCTCTGGAACTTTACAGAGATCTGCACTCCAGGGTGTCTGGGAAAGCTACGTACTTGAAGATGTAACACCCAGTGGGGAAGTGGGGTTGTGCCAGGGGAAGCTTCTGGCCACCTTGCACAACAAGAGTCTAGTACTGGACAAGCATACACCACAGGAGCCTGATTCTGACTACCAAGTGAGCACATTAGAACCAGCAAGCAATACCCTTTCCTTCTCCATGTCTCTGCAGCACTGTCTCTTGACAAAGCTTCAGGGCCAGCTGGCAAAGGAAAAATATTTAAAAGGCCCAGATCCATTTTCACAGAACAGGCAAAAAGGTGGATTTGGAGCTGAGAATCAATAAATTGATAACTGACAAGCTGATATAAACAAAGAATAAATACAAGCAGACTAAATGAAGAATGCATTGTTTTTAGCAGGGTTTTACTTTTCAATACCAAGAAGTCTTATTCATTGCTGTATCCCCTGTGCCTAAAGTAGAATTTGGCCCAATAAATATTTGTTGGATACATGTATGAATGAATGAGTGCTGAATGAGATTATTATTCATATTTTTCTCTAATATTGTTCCTCTTTTTTTTTTTTCATTGTAGCTGATGGATGCACTGATTGGTCTGTCGATATCAAGAAATATCAAGTATTGGTGGGAGAGCCTGTTCGAATCAAATGTGCACTCTTTTATGGTTATATCAGAGCAAATTACTCCCTTGCCCAAAGTGCTGGACTGAGTTTGATGTGGTACAAAAGCTCTGGTCCCGGAGACTTTGAAGAGCCAATAGCATTTGATGGAAGTAGAATGAGCAAGGAAGAAGATTCCATTTGGTTCCGGCCAACATTACTACAGGACAGTGGTCTTTACGCCTGTGTCATCAGGTATACTTTTAATTATATTACTGTTGAATCAATTAAATCACATGCTGCTTTCTCATACTTAAACGTTGCTACTCTCCCCTTCACCTGAAGGTATTGTCTCAACATTTGTATGTGTTGCTGCTTTCCAAAATTTAGAATCTAAATCATAAAAAGATGGGATTGGAATTTATATTGAGACATTATTTCTAGCTTATGGGGAAAAGAGATACCATCTGGGTATCTACTTATGTTGCCAGAAATTACTGAAGACTATGAAATAAAATTTATAGAGGAGGTAAAATGTTGCAAATAAAATGTAAGCAAAGACTTGCAGAAAGGATGCATAGTTTATTGCTCAATGGGTTGTAACATTTTGTTATTGCCCTTCACAGACAGATAGTATGCAAATAGCTCTGGTTCACACACATCTGCAAAGATGATTTAGGTAATGTGTGTGCGTGCACAGGTAGAGGAAGGTGGCATTGCCATGTTAGGGAATACTAAGACTGCACTCCAGATCACTTTGTTAACTGGAAGTGCAACACCAAAATTCCCCAGGCTCTCTCAGGGTGAATATCAAAGTCAATACCAAAGTCTTTGCCCTCATCCCCAAGTAAACTCATCACACATCTTTGTCTGCTCTTGGAAGAGACATACGTAGTTTGCTTAATGATAATGCATTGAAACAGTGCCCAGGTAACACATTAGCAGTTAAAATTCTCAGTTTAGGCAGTTAACCCTTCATGGATTGTGAATCACAGCCTGCATGGATGACTACTGATGTTGTTAGACTATTAGAACACTAGCAAAAAGGGGTATAGGCATATAGAGGGTGTATTTAAACCTACTTATCTGGGCAAAAAAAAAAAATTTTTTTATCTGGGCTTCTGTACTTTGACTTATTCAGATAAATCAAGCAAAATCTAAAAGTTGAATTGGAACTTGGAGAAAGGCTCAGAATCACCTAGCGTCTTTTTCAAATCAAAATTCAACTTCCGCGTCTAAAATTCTGATCAGCACTTGTATCCGTTTCTTACATCTGCCGTAACAAATTGCCACAAAGTAAGTGGCTTAAAACAACAGAATTATTCTCTCACTGTTTTGGAGGATGGAAGTCCAAAGTAAGAGTGTTGCAGGGCCTGATCTCTCTGAAGGCTCTAGGGGAAGATCCATTCTTGTCTCTTCCAGCAGCTGGGAGCCCCAGGCATGCCTTGCTTTGTGGCAACATAACTCCAATCTTTGGCTTTGTCTTCACATGGCCATCTTCCCTCTGTGCCTTTCTGTGTCTCTTCTTTTTTTTTTTAATAAGGTCACCTGGGACCCACCCTATTTCAGTATGACCTCATGTTAACTAATCATATCTGCAAAGACCCTATTTCCATACAAGGTCATGTTCATAAGTACTGGGGTTAGGACTTCAGCATGTCTTTTGGGGGGACACAAGTCAACCCATAACAGCACCTGTCATGAGGATCAAGTCTCCCCCTCACTGTGATCTGTAAGGATTACCATTATCCTGAGCCGTGGCTACAGGTGTGTTAGGACATTAAGACAGGTCAGACCACACCAAAGTGGAAACGAAATTTACCTTTTTAATACTGACAACATATAAGTTAGGATCAATGTGAAAAAATAAAAATGAATGCAAGTATAGAGTTGTGCTTGGGGAAAAAACTGTCCAATGGATTTTAAACGAACAAATGCATTATGCCTTTGGCATCTCTTGTTCCTTCTCTTAGGGTCTACCATTCATTTTCCATTCAAACATAACTCCTAAAAGAAGTAGAGGTCTTGTGAGGGCATCGATAAATAATTGTCAGCCTAGAATGGTTAAAAAATACTGTTTGAACCAGCTACTCTCACTTGACTAGTAGTAATTTGATTTTAATTTCAAATCTGCTGTGTTTCTTTTAAAACAGTCATTAGTTCTGATTGATCTTGCTTGTGTAGAGGTGATTCTTCAAGATAGGGAAATGTGTGCCCTCATTTACCTGAGATTAGAATGGAGTTGCATGTCCATAGTTTAACACTTCATTTCGTTATTTATTGTTGATGGAAAAATAATGATGCATTCATATTAGTAATCTGAGATACTAAAGCACTGAGGTTGCAGTACATTGATGTATTTAAATGTACATCGTGATCTAATGCCCTGAGAAATTGGCATTAAAATGCCTGAATTTGTAGTTGTCGATAATAAATGAAGGCTGAAAAATTCTCAAACTATGACATTTGCCATAGGTTCATATGTATATATTTTAACGGAAGGTTAACCTAAAAGACAAACTTCTCCATGTCTTATGTGTGTTCTAGAGAAAGATGGTAACTGTAGAAAGAGATCATTTTGTCACTGAAATTTAAATATCCCAGTCGATTTGAAGCTGGTATTGATATGGCTTCCTTTTCAAAATCCATACGAACAGAATTTGAAATAGCATGGCTTGGTGTTGATGTGAATGGAGCCCAATCTCTGTTAGTTGAGTCACTGACATTTTGGCACATTGTTACCTTTGTTGTTGTTGTTGTTAGGTGCCATCGAGTCGGTTCTGACTCATAGCGACCCTGTGCACAACAGAATGAAACACTGCCTGGTCCTGTGCCATCCTTACAATCGTCATTATGCTTGAGCTCATTGTTGCAGCCGCTGTGTCAATCCACCTCATTGAGGGTCTTCCTCTTTTCCGCTGACCCTGTACTCTGCCAAGCATGATGTCCTTCTCCAGGGACTGATCCCTCCTGACAACATGTCCAAAGTATGTAAGATGCAGTCTTGCCATGCCATCCTTGCCTCTAAGGAGCATTCTGGCCACTCTTCTTCCAAGACAGATTTGTTCATGCTTTTGGCAGTCCATGGTATATTCAATATTCTTCACCAACACCACAATTCGAAGGCGTCAACTCTTCTTCGGTCTTCCTTATTCATTGTCCAGCTTCCACATGTGTATGATGTGATTGAAAATACCATGGCTTGGGTCAGGCGCACCTTAGTCTTCAGGGTGACATCTTTGCTCTTCAACACTTTGAAGAGGTCCTTTGCAGCAGATTTATCCAATGCAATGCATCTTTTGATTTCTTGACTGCTGCTTCCATGGCTGTTGGTTGTGGATCCAAGTAAAATGAAATCCTTGACAACTTCAATCTTTTCTCAGTTTATCATGATGTTGCTCATTGGTCCAGTTGTGAGGATTTTTTTTTTCTTTATGTTGAGGTGGAATCCATACTGAAGGTTGTGGTCTTTGATCTTCATTAGTAAGTGCTTCAAGTCCTCTTCACTTTCAGCAAGGAAGATTGTGTCATTTGTATAACGCAGGTTGTTAATGAGTCTTCCTCCAATCCGGATGCCCCGTTCTTCTTCATATAGTCCAATTTCTCAGATCATTTGTTCAGCATACAGATTAAACAGTTATGGTGAAAGAATACAGTCCTGACGCACACCTTTCCTGACTTTAAACCAATCAGTATCCCCTTGTTCTGTCCGAACAACTGCTTCTTCATCTATGTAAAGATTCCTCATGAGCACAGTTAAGTGTTCTGGAATTCCCATTCTTCTCAGTGTTATCCATAGTTTGTTACGATCCACACAGTCGAATGCCTTTGCATGGTCAATAAAACACAGGTAAACATCCTTCTGGTATTCTCGAGATGCTTTCAGCCAGGATCCATCTGACATCAGCAATGATATCCCTGGTTCCACGTCCTCTTCTGAAACTGGCCTGAGTTTCTGGCAGTTCCCTGTCGATATACTGCTGAAGCCGTTTTTGAATGATCTTCAGCAAAATTTTGCTTGCGTGTGATATTAATTATATTGTTCTATAATTTCCATATTCGGTTGGATCACCTTTCTTGGGAATAGGCATAAATATGGATCTCTTTTGTGTTACCTATCAGACCACAAAATTCTCACCTTTGGTCTTTCAGTAATATGCTTGCAAAGAATTTTAGAAATTTGAAAATGCCAGCTTAGTTTCAAAGGTTCTCGTCTTTTTGATAAGTGTTCTGGGTATTAACTTATCAATGAAAAGGTTTAACAAGCCTTTTCATGTACAGCTAATTTACATTTACATCTAAATATACAACTAAATGATGTATATAATGGAAATGTCTAAGATTACTGTCAGCATAATGAACAGTAGCTTTCCTACTTCCCTCCATTAATATCTATTTTGAACAGAATAATATCACATAATTCTTTGCTCAATCCCCCACTACTATAATCCAGTCCATTCCAACTCACAGTGACCTTATAGGACAGAGTAGAGCTACCCCATAGGGTTTTCAAGGCTGTAATCTTTTTAATCTTTTTTAGCAATGTTTTTTTTTTTTTTTAATCTCTACAGAAGCAGACCGCCAAGTCTCTCCCCCATGCAGCAACTGGTGGGTTTGAACCGCCAACCTTTCGGTGAGCAGCCAAGTACTTAACCACTACGCCACCAGGGCTCCTTCTTTGCTCAATAAAACTTGGCTTTTTACTCAGTTTTCTCCTTCCTGAATTTTATTTTTTACATGAAAAATGAGTGAAGAAGAGCTGGGGAGCAATTTATTTTCTTTTGTTGCCATTTAAAATAAGAGTTTATTTTATTAAAAAATAAAATATTCCTATATTCTTGACCCCTAATTTTTTAATTCCCATCTTCTTTGGAGTTATGCACTATCAACAATTTCAAATGCAGACCTAGCCATTGCACATGTAAGCATTTTAATACCTCATTAATGGTAGCATACTAAGGTGTTTGGCACCCTATTTTTAATTAAAATTTTATTTTTGAGGTAATTGTAGATTCACGTGCAGTTATAAGAAATAATATAAAGAGATCCTGTATATCCTTCGTCCAGTTTCTCCCAAGGGTAACATTTTGCAAAACTATGTTACAATATCAAAATCAGGGTACTGCTATTGATACAATCAAGATACCCAACAATTCTATCACCACAAGGATTCCACCTGTTGCCCTTTTATAGCCACATCCACCTCTGTCCCCCAATCTTAAACCTCTGGTAACAACTAATCTGTTCTCCATTTCTGTAATGTTGTCATTTCAAGAATGTTATATAAATAGAATCATATAGTATGTGACCTTTTGGGATTGGCTTTTTTTTTTTTTTTTTCTCTCAGTGTAATTCCCTTGAAATCCATCTAAGTTGTATATATCTGTGACTTA
This sequence comes from Elephas maximus indicus, assembly GCF_024166365.1. Taxonomy (NCBI): domain Eukaryota; kingdom Metazoa; phylum Chordata; class Mammalia; order Proboscidea; family Elephantidae; genus Elephas; species Elephas maximus. The sequence continues at coordinate 148,895,454 of NC_064846.1, read as the reverse complement.
TTTGCTTAACCATTCATCCACTGAAAGATATCTGGGTTCTTTCCAGTCTGGATCTATTAAAAATAAAGCTTCTATGAAAATTCCTGTACAGGTTTTTGTGTGAACATAAGTTTTCATTTTTCTTGGATTAATGCCCAAGAGTGACTTTGGGTTGTAAGGTAGTTGCATGTTTAGTTTTATAAGAAACTGCCAAACTGTTTTCCAGAGTGGCTCTACTATTTTACATTCCCACCAGCAAGGTATGAGAGGTTGTTTCTTCACATCCTTGTAGCATTTACTATTGTCACTATTTTTAATTGTAGCTATTCCTATCAGAATAAAAAAAATATTTTATTTTTTAATAAAATTAAAAAAAAATTTTTTTTTATTCTGATAGGAAGGAGCCATGATGGCACAATGGTTAAATGTTCAACTGCTAACTGAAAGGTTGGCAATTTGAACCCGCTAGTAGCTCTGCAGGAGAAAAGACCTGGCAATCTACTCCAGTAAAGATTTCAGCCTAGGAAACCCTATTGGGGGGATTCTGCCCTGCCCTATAGGATTGCTATGAATCAGAATAGACTCAATGGCACACACACGAAAAAAAAACAACAACATTCTTGCAGGTGTATAGTAATAGCTCATTGTGGATTTAATTTGCATTTCCCTAGCAGCTAATGATGTTGAACATTTTTTCATAAGCTTATTTGACATCGGTATATCTTCTTTGGTAATATGTCTTTTCATATCTTTTGCCCATTTTATTATTGGATTGTTTGTTTTCTTACTGTTGAGTTTTAAAAATTCTTTCTACATTCTAGATACTAGTCCCTTGTTGGATATGTCGTTTGTAGATATTTTCTGCCAATCTGTAGCTTGTCCTTTCACCCTCTTAACAGGAACTTTTGCAGAAAAAAAGTTTTTAATTTTGATGAGATTCAATTTATCATTTTCTTCTTATGGATCAGGCTTTTGTGTCAAGAAGAGCTTTTTGCCAAGCCCAAGATCCTGAAGATTTTCTCTTAGTTTTCGCTAAAAGTTTTGTTGTTTTACATTTCACATTTAAGTCTGTGATCCATTTGAGTTAATTTTTGTATAAGGTGTGAGGATTATTTAGGTTGAAGTTTATTCCTGGCCTATATATGTCCAGGTGCTCCGGTTGTTAAAAAGGCTAATGCTTCCTCCATTTTATTGTTTTGGCGCCTTTATCAAAAATCAGTTGGGCATATTTGTGTTGGTCTATTTCTGGGTTCCCTATTCTGTTCCATTGATCTATGTGTCTCTCCCTCTGCTTATACCACATTGTCTTGGTTAGTGTAGCTATACATTAGGCTTTAACATGAAGTAGAATGAGTTCTCCTACTCTATTCTCCTTTTTCAAGATTGTTTTAGCTATTCTAGGGCCTATTTCTTTCCATATAAATATTAGCATAAACTTGTCTATGTCTACAAAAATCTTTGTTGGGATTTTGGTAGGAATTGCATTAAACCTAAAGATCAATTTGGGGAGAATTGACATCTTTACTATGTTGAATTGTCCAATCTATGAACATTGTATGTCTCTCCATTATTTATGTCTTCTTTGATTTCTTTCATCAGCATTTTGTAATTTTCAGCATACAAATCTTGTACATGTTTTGTTAAATTTATGTCTAAGTATTTCATTTTCTTTGCAGTTTGCAAATGGTATTGTATTTTTAATTTTGGTTCCTGTATGTTTTTTGTTAGTATATAGAAAAGTGATTTGTGTGTGTGTGTTAATTTCTTTCTAAAAATACAGTATTTTTCAAATGACATGTCTATAATGTGTTCTATCTAACCTCTAGTTTCTCTACTCAAGTCATTATTTTCCCTTTAGAGGCCAAATGACTCTTCTTTCTCAATGAAAGTACATATTAACCATCTATCACAAGGTACTTAGTTAAATTCATTTATTTATTCATCTACTTAACAAACATCTACTGATCACCCTGTGCTAAGTAATATGCCTGTGCTGGGATTACCAAGATAAAAATATCTGGTGCTTATCCTCGAGTAGTTTATATAAGAGGAGATACATGAGCAATACATTGTTTTAGATACTATGATCATAGTATGTTTAGAATATAATGGGAAGACTTCTTGTTCCACCAACATGGAGTAGCCCTGTTCCTCCCAGTCCTGCATACCCTCTTACAACTGAAAAAAAAAATTGGTATAATAAAACAGACTAGCATAGGAAGTCCCTGAAAGGTAGAAAGATGTGGGGTGTCTAGGAATCTTAGGACTTGAGGAATGACATGGTGATTGCACTCCAATTCCCTTGCTAGTTGATGTCAGTAGGGCCAAGCAGGGAGCTAATCTTCTACCCCCTGCCTAGCAGAAGCAAAGAGCTGTGGTCTGATTCTCCTGCTGCTGTACTGTTGGCACAGCTGAATGAGGAGCTGATCTTCTACGCTCCACCCAGTGGAAGCAGGCAGTGCTCAGATTCCTCTGCAAGGGTAGTGTCAGTGGGATCCGGTGGCGAGCTAAGGCTCTACCCTCACAGGGCAGCAATAAAATTTAATGAGCCAGTGCAAGGCAGGGCTAGTTACTGCTAGGCTTCACCCTTGCCCAGAATCAGTGAAGCCAAGTGAAAGAACAGAGTTTCCACTCTCAGTGTGGTGGAACAAGGTGGTGGAAGGTGGGGCTAGTTTGCATCTGATTCACTACTTCCCTTCCCCTAGTGTCACTGTGGCCCAGTGGGAAGTGAGCTTATACCCCCACTTCAGGGCAATGAGGCAGTGCAAGTTGATACCACACTTTTACCAGGGAGGTATCAGTGAAACTGAGAGGGGAGCTGAACATATATACCCATCTGGCCCTCATGCTACACTTTAACAGGAGAATTGCCTGCTAAAAACAAGCAAAAAAGGACTAAATAAGATCCAAATCCTCATAATATAATATCCAAAATGTCTAGCATACAATAAAAAAAAAAAAGCACCCATCATACCTGGAACCAGGAAAATCATAGCGTGATTGAGACAAGACCATCAACAGGCACCAACCCTGAGATGAATCAGGTGTTGGAATTATCTAATAAAGATTTGTAAAGCAGCCATCGTTTAAAAAAATGGTTCAACAAGTAACTACAGATTCTTTTGAAATAAATGGAAAAATAGAAAATCTTAGCAAAGAAATAAAAGCTATAAAATAGAACCAAATGGAAATTATAGAACCGAAAAATGAAATAACCAAAGTAAAAACCCACTGGATGAGTTTAATAGTAGAGTGCAGATGACAGAGAATAGTTTGGCTTCTTTGCTACTCTATTAATTTTACTTGTAAGGGCCAAAGAACTTCAAATTGCCAGATCCTGTGGGCCTCCCTTAGTTTTCTTAACACTGGTCTTTACCATTTTTATTCTTATCCCTTTGATAGATGGCCCCATAGATTCCCTTTGTTCATATTTTCCTTAAATCCAGAATTTTTGTTTCAACTGTCTTCCTTTAGCCTTCTGCATCAGTTGTTCTAAATATTGATGATTGAGTACTACCTCAGACTAGTTACATCCAGATAGCACATGATTCTAGTGTGCAGCTTGCTTGAGAATCACTATCCTATACTGATTCCCTCGTCCTTCTTATCTACTCCCATAGATCAAATATTTATTGATGACTCAAAAATAATTACAATTTTTTTTTTCCACAAGCACTAGGAATATATTTTCAACTTCCTAAGCGTACTCTTGGAGCCCTGGTGGCGTAGTGGTTAAGAGCTATGGCTGCTAACCAAAAGGTCAGCAGTTCAAATCCACCAGGAATTCCTTGGAAACTACGGGGCAGTTCTACTCTGTCCTATAGGTCGCTACGAACTGGATTCGACGTGATGGCAACGAGTTTGGCTTGGGTTGCCTTTTTTTTCTTTTTTTAATAGGGTCACTATGAGTTGGAATCACCTCAATGGCAACGAATTATTGTTTTTTTTTTTAATAGTCCTCTTGGAGCCCTGGTGGCACAGTAGTTAAGAGGTCCGCTGCTAACCAAAAGGTTGGCGGTTTGAACCCACCAGCCGCTCCACGGGAGAAAGACATGGTAGTCTGCACCTGTAAAGATTACAGCCTTGGAAACTGTATGGGGCAGATCTACTCTGTCCTACAGCATCACTATGAGTAGGAACCTACTTGACAATAGTCAGTTTGGTGGGTTTTAATAGTCCTCTGTTTGTTTGTCCAAGAGGTGCATTAAATCTAACATATATAAAAATCTAAATACCAACCTCAACAAATCTGTCTCCTCCTCAGGTGTTTCCTTTCTTAATAAATTGCATCACCATCATTCCAGTAGCCTCAACTAGAAAATTATCACTTATCTTCATTTCCTTCTTCTTCCTTACCTTGTCTTAGTTACCAAGACCTGCCCAATTTACTTTAGAAATATCTTTTGAATATATCCTTTCTTGTTCATACCAACTTCACTACTCCAGGTGAATGCAATGTCCTCTTAAGTGGTCTCCCTGTATCAAGTTTCCCCTCCCCCCCCAATTTAGTCACTGTTCCACACTGATGTTAGGATTGTGTATCTAAAACAGATGTTTCACTTCTCTACCTGTTAGCCTTTCATGGCAACTGTTACTCAACAAAATGAAGTCTCAAGGCTTCACTTGGCATACATGGCTCTTTATAACCCAGCTTCAATCATATGTCCCAGTCGCACCTTAGGTGTTTCTCTCCCTGGGCGCCTTGCACTGTGTTCTCACCATCTTCATTTGCAGAATAAGGCATGAATTTTTCACCACTCTTTCACTTATTCCTTCATCTAAAATTCTATTCTTGTTGCCTACCTCAATAATACATATTTATTTCTGAAGAATGGAAACCCTGGTGGCAGAATCGACTCGACGGCACTGGGTTTGGTTGTTTTTTGGTTTTATTTCCGAAGAAGATCCAGTTTATACTTACCTTCTTTCTGCCATTCCTAAATTTCTCCAAAAACAATTGCTTCAATTAACTATTGAAGGGAAAAACAAAACAAAACAGAACTTAGTGGCTTAAAACAACACCACTTTATTTGCTTATGGTTCCACAATGTGAGCTGGACTCAGTTGGGTGGTTCTGCTGCTGCTGCTGCCCACTATCACCTTTGAGGTGGAATCAGCCTGAATGCAGTGTCGGCTGAGCCTGATCTGTCTACGAATTCTGAGGACTTCTCTCTGTCTCTGTGGTCTCTCTTTTTGTGGTCTCTCTCTCTGTGTCTGTCCAGCAGGATGGCCAGACACTTTATATGGTAACTCAGAATGTACAACCACTTATCGTGCATCTGTTTGCAGCATGCTTGCTAGTGTCCCATTAACCAAGTCTAAAGCTAATGTGGGAGGGGACTTTACAAGGGGTTGAATATTGTCAGGCATGTGGCTCCTTGGTGTGACCACTGAGGTAACAGATTTTGCCCTTTGGCCCACGATGATTCATCCCCTAAAACATGCAAAGTACAATCACCACATTCCTAAGACCCAAAATCTCTCATCTTATTATGGGATCTCATCATCTAAATCAGGCCTGGGTGGGATTGAGGCTCTTCACACATATCACATTTTTAAGAAAATAATGCATGCCTTCCTCCCATGAGGTATTTTTATAAGCCCCGTTATGCCAATTTTTTTTTTACATGCTGTAGTAGAAAAATTAGCTATCTGACCTGACACACCCAACATACAATGTTGAGCCAGGGATAGGATAACGATAATATATAATCGCATTTGAAATGTGGGGGAGAAGGATGTGAGGTACTAAATAGTCACTAGTCCACAGCAGTCCTGACATCCAACTGGGTACATGTCATCAATTCTTTAATTAGGGCCGAGTTCTGCTTCCTGGGAGTGGTTCTCTATGGCTCTTGGCTCCATCCTTTTCCTTTCCACAGAAGGTTTAATGCCCAGAGGCCTCTTTTCATTTTGAACTTTTTCTGTTCCTTCTAGTATAAGCTGGTATGATTCTTTAAAACATTTTGAGCCTTCTATGAACAGTGAGGAAACCCTGGTAGCCTAGTGGTTAAGTGCTACAGCTGTTAACCAAGAGGTTGGCAGTTCGAATCCACCAGGTGCTCCTTGGAAACTCTGTGGGGCAGTTCTACTCTGTCCTATAGGGTCGCTATGAGTCGGAATCAACCTGACGTCAGTGGGTTTTTTTTTTTTATGAACAGTGAAACCTGTGAAAGCCAGAACTTGACAGGACTGCTTTGTTTTGCTGTGTCTCACAAGTTTTGTGCCTTTGACAGGGTACAGTCTTACCATTTTTCTATTATTGTCCATTAGTGGAAAATGTTTGCATTTTCTTTCTCTGACAGCTTCCACCTTATACAGGTTCCAGCTTTCACAAGTTTCACTGTATTAAATTGTAATCTACTCCATTAAAGAAGCCACACCCACAAATATCTTGAAGATAGATGCCTCTCTATATTGGCGGGGTCATTGGTCAGTGTGGTGGGGTGCAATGTCCTTAAGATTCTGAGACACCCTTTTGTGTAGCTAAGAGGGTCTGTGAGGCATACTGTAAGACTCTTAAAAGTCTGAGAGAGCTTAGGATGAAGCACATCTTGCTGAAGTCTTCAAAAAGCCTCATAGCTGTACTCTAGGTTTTATCTTTGTCCCGAGGCCATTTCTTATCTTGAGACTATTTTGCTGACTGGGCGTGCAAGATCTGAGTTGGAAAATTTTCCTTGAAAACTGAAAAGCTCCCTTTTTAATTCATCTCTATCCATACCTTATCATATGCACTTTCAATATTCTGCTTAGAAATCTCCATAGCCAGAGCCGTAAGTTCATTTGTTATAGTTTCTCTTGTCCATGTTCCCATACATGGCAATGCTGTCAAACATTACCCAGGTTCCCTTTTTTCAGCCTCCAGTAACAATTTTCTTGTGCTCTTCCAGCCTTCACTAACAGTCTCTTTGAGGCCCTCCCACACTCTGCCCATAAAAAAAGCCAATGCCACATATTTTAGGTTAAGGCTTGTAGTTCCCCATATGACCTTTTCAGAAGAGTAGCTGACTTATTTCATAATGATTAGGGGCTCCTGAATCATAACATTGTAAGAGGACAAGGCCTAATAAGCAAATATTTATAAAGTCTGTTTGCAATGCACTTGCTGATATCCTGTCAATCAATGTTTGAGGCAACTACACAAGAGTAAATATCAAGAGGTGTGGTTTATTGGATCATCATTATTTTATACCTTTTTATGTGCTACCCCACATTATATTATCATTATGTAGTTATCTTTATGTAGATTGCCAATTGTTTGAGAGAAAGCAAATTCTTACTCTTCTTTTTATCCCTTGAAACCAACACAAAATCTGACATTCATTCATTTAGCAAATATGAATTAAATGGCTTCTATGATACTAGGATCTCTGGATCCACTGGGAAGAAAGGCAGGCCCTACTTTCATGGAATTTACCACCAAGTGATACATAGGAACTTAACACATGCTTGTTAAAATGAATTGAGTCTTCAGTTCAAAATGAAGCATTTTGGCCCAGTGTTCCTCAAGGGGTATTCTGGGGAACACTAATTCCATAGGTCAGTGGTCTAATAAAGATCAAATCTAGAAATCTAGAAAATGCTGAATTAAGCAGGTTTATATACTAAAAAACAAAAAAAAAATTTTTTTTATATACTATTGAACTTCTCTGTGTGATAGGGTGTAAGTTGTATCCCAAACATATTATCACAGACCTTTTTTTTTTCCCCTCAGAACCATTAGGAAATGGTCTTTGTCACAGAGAAGGCATTCAACAAATGCTCACTGAATAAAATAATGAGTGAGGGGGTTCAGTGTGCCATGTAATACCTTGTGAAAAGCACTGCTTTAGCCAAATTAAAAGATTTCCTGATTCCTATCCTTTTCCATGAGAAAATAAAAAAATCCTATTGCTTATGATGTCTCTTATCCAAAACTAATAGAATTTTTGAACTGCTTATCCTACATCATCATTTTTAGTATTCCAAAAGGCAACTTTCTCTTTTATTCTTTCCCTATAATATACGCCCACTGTCACCAGGTAGAACTAGAAAGTAATAATATATTAGACCTGTTGTCATTAGGTTCTGTTGAGTCAGTTCTGACTCATAGTGTCCCTATGTACAACAGAAGGAAACACTGCCCCATCCAGTGGCATCCATACAATCGTTGCTATTTTTGAGCCCACTGTTGCAGCCACTCTGTCAATCCATCTCATTGAGGGTCTTCCTCTTTTCTGCTGACCCTCTGCTTTACCAAGCATAATGTCCTTCTCCAGGAACTGGTTCCTCCTGATAACATGTCCAAAGTACATGAGATGAAGTCTTGCTATTCTCACTTCTAAGGAACATTCTGGCTGTACATCTTCCAAGACAGATTTGTTCATTCTTTTGGCAGTCCAACACCATAATACAAAGGCATCAATGCAATATTTTCTCTGTTATCATGATGTTGCTTATTAGACCTTGTCTTAGTTATCTGGTGCTGTTATAACAGAAACACCACAAATGGATGGCTTTAACAAAGAAAAATTTATTTTCTCATAGTCTAGTAGCTTACAAGTCCAAATTCAGGGCGTTGGCTCCAGGGGAAGGCTTTCTCTCTCTGTTGGCTCTGCAGGAAGGTCCTTGTCCTCAATCTTCCCCTGGTCGAGGAGCTTCTCAGGCACAGGGACCCTGTGTCCAAAGGATGTGCTCTGCTCCTGGTGCTGCTTCCTTGATGGTATGAGGTCCCCAACACTCTGCTTACTTCCCTTTCCTTTTGTCTCTTGAGAGATAAAGGTGGTACAGGCCACGCCCCAGGAAATTTCCTTTACCTTGGATCAGGGAGGTGACCTGAGTAAGAGTGGTGTTACAATCCCACCCTAATCCTCTCAACATAAAATTACAATCACAAAACGGAGGACAGCCACACAATACTGGAAATCATGGCCTAACCAATTTGATACACACATTTTTGGGGGGACATAATTCAATCCGTGATAGACTTAAAGACCCACAACAAATTACTATAACTGTAATACAATTTGTCTTTATTTTAATTTGTATGATAGAATATATTTTTAATATTAATATTTTCTGTGATCATTGTTTAAAAATCAAGTCATCATGAGATCCAAGGATAAATAACAACAATGTTATTCTAGAAAATCTTAAATATTTATGCCCTGAGTAGTCCTTGTAATTTGTTCAGGGCAATTAAAGTCCATATAAATGTTTTATATCCTACCCAGAAATTTTAATGATCATATGTATACATGTTTCAGGGACTTAGAGTAATTTCACAATCTTGGTTTCCTAACAGTTAAAACACCTCTCTTAATTGAAACCATGGTGTACCCTTGAGAATATCAGTTGTAATTTATAGGTTATAAAAAATGCAATTAAGCCCACATAAGTGAGCTCTAAAAAAAGCCATATACAATTGAAAGTCTTTAAAATTAGATTTTAAGTCTGGATATAGAGTCTCTTATGTATGATACACTAAACATTGTGGAACTACACATCGGGTATTCTTTCCATACTCTTTTGATGAGTACATGTGTTTCTTTTTATAATGGATTGCAATGAGATTTTCCAGTTGTATAATTTTGAACACACATGGAAATTGGGCTGAAGTAATAGACCAATCAAGAACAGATAACAAGTTTACCCTTCTTTCCATGTCTCGGATATGGAGACATTTTCTAAATGACTGAACTATTTTTGAACAGCACAATAATTAGTGTGATTGTTATCTTTCTGAGAGCTTCCTTTTCAAAAATTAACAAACCCATTTAATGGTCAAAGCTATAAACTGTGAAAATTACCTGCATAATCTATTGATTTTTTACCACCCAGGAAATTCATATCTTCAATACGACAAGCTAATATTTTACCAAGATGATGAAATAAATTCTGCTGGAGTGATGTTGGAGTAGTTTCTTAGATCACTGGATTAAGAAAAGCTTTGTCTAATCCTGCCAAGTCCTAGAAGAAAGCAAGCATGAGAACGCTTTGAAATCCATGGTGTCATGCTCAGGGCAGACAGAGAATTACAAATTGTCTCCAGAAAGTATCAAATTAATATGGAAGAGGTAGGCTACTGAAAAGATCCATCTGCAAAATAATTAGATGCATAAAGTTTAATTATGAGCTGTTATGTTTGCATTCCTTTTTTCCCCCCATTTTAGGTAAAATGAATCACTATGGGCTATTTCCAGTCATGAATATAACATGTACATTTGTCATATTTCACAAATATTACTGACAATCTATGATATGACAGAATTGGTAATCTTCTTGAGGAAAGTTTTCAATTGCAAACAGTATGTGGCAGGCATGCAAGTCACCAGCAATCCAGTAAGACTTAATTGGTGGCTATAGGGTCGCTATGAGTTGGAATCGACTCGATGGCACTGGGTTTGGTTTGTTTGGTTTATTTTTGTATGGTGATTATTTTTCTTTTGTTTATTTGTAAAAACTTTTCTCCAAAAAAAAAAAAGCTAATTGCTAATGTTGGTGCAGTAAGCAAAGAGAAAGAAAATAGGCCTAATAAAGTAGTAGCTGCTGATCAGCAAAGTTTGGGATGAAGCTGAATATGAAGCTAAGATTATGTAAGGCTTTTTGTAAGTCTCATTTTCTGTGTGGTTATTAAGTAAAAATATGAACAATAATCTCAGTGAATATGGAGGTGATAAAGAGACTGATTGCTCTTGAAATAGCTCATAAAGGACCTGTGATTTGATCAGGGACTTGAAAAATAAACAAGACGTAGCTAGAGTAGGTGTGATATTGAAACGTTTCTCTGTTAGAAAGATTTCATGAAGACTAGTACACGAGAAACTAAATAATGATCCAGAACAGGTAATGGAAAACATTTTCTGTAAAGGGCAATATGGTAAATATTTTAGGCTTTGTGAGTCATAGGGTCTCTGTCACATCTACTTAGTTTTGCTATTGTAGTGAGAAAGCAGCATAGACAATACAGAAGTGAATGGTTGGGGCTGTGTTCCAAGAAGACTTTACTTCCAGCAACAGGTGGTGGGACAGATTTGACCTGTGGGCCATAGTTTGCTGACCCCTGATCTAGTAAATGCCTTCACACTGCTAATGGTTAAGCCAACACCTGAAACTATTGTTGTTATTAGCAAAGAAAAAAGCCACAATCTCTTCCTGAAAAGTTAATAGGTAAGTTTGGTTGGAAAATTGAGCTTTTGTAGATCATGTTTAGAAGGAGGGCTGTGAAAAATGGTAAAAAAAAAAAAAAAAAAAAAAGGGGGGGTAAGCCTAAGTGGCAGGCAAGTGTCGAGCAGGGACTGGAAAGCTGAAAGCAGTTTTTCTGGCACTATCTTGCAGTAGCTGTTATGAGCATGTGAGAAATTCGAGCATGGAAAACAGGTGAGGGGTTTTTACAATAATTGAGGCATTAGGCAATGGAGCTTCTAGTAAGAGAACGGTAGGAATGGTGAAGAAAAAAAAAGATTCAAGATTATTTTTGGAAGAAAAAAATCAATCAGATGATACTTGATTGGGTGTTTACCCTGGATTGGATGTTGCTTTGGGAAGCAAATAAAAAAGGACAGCAAAAGGCACATCTTAATGCTTTACCAGTATAACGCTAAACTTTTTCATTGAAAAAAATCTCAGAATTTGGAGAGATAAAATTGCCTTGACTTGAAGGCATTGCATTAGGAAGCCTTAAGCAGACTCCTTCCAGCATTGCTCTCCTCTCACAGCATCGTGTCTGTTTGAATAACTAAAGAAGAAGTTCTTTCTAGGTTCTCTGTTGGTCAACTTGTTTGTCTTTCCCTTGGACTATTAGTTTTTTAAAGGCAGTGATTTATCATTTTGTTTATCTTTGCATCTCTGATTGTTGTTATTGCTTTTGTTGTTGTTAGTTGTGGTAGAGTAGATTCCAATTCATGGCGACCCATATATGCAGAGTAGAACTGTACTCCATAGGGTTTTCAATGCTGTGACATTTTAGAAGCAGATCGCCAGGCCTGTTCTCTGAGACACCTCTGGGTGGGTTGGAACAGCTAACCTTTTGGCTAGTAGTGAGCACTTAATTGTTTGCATCACCCAGGGACTCCACATCTCTGATTACACATGTATAACCAATGAGATCTGAACAGAGAAAAATCAGTCAATCCTCACATTTGGGGGACAGGCTATGCTATATAGTATCTTAGAAATAATAGTAGCTGAAGCAGGAGAGAGGTTAGTTTCTCAAGGAGTCTGGATATAGTCAGCTTAGGACTGATATGGTGACTGCCTAATTGTGTAGGCCTCAGGCTTCTTCTGTATTTGCCACTCTGCCATCCCTAGGGTATGGTCCTCATCCTTATTTTTCAAGATGAAGCTCTAGCCATCATATCCATGCTATTATAAGTGACGAGATGTAGAATGAAAGGAAGAAAACATCATGGTCCTTCCCACCTTTAAGAACAAGTCTCAGAGGTTACACACATCACTTCTATTTATATCTCATGGGCCAGATCTTATTCACATGCTTAAACCAAGCTGCAGAGGAGGCTGGGGAATATAGTTTTTACTCTGAGTACCCATGTGCCAAATATAAATACAGGAGGTCTATTATCGACCATCTTAAATTGATTTATCTAGAAGAAAAGCCCAAGACAAGGATTCTTGTGCAAATGATTTCTTAAGGGAGTTCTCTCAGGAGAAACGTGCAGTGGAAGAAGCCAGGCAGAGATGTGTCTTCAAAAGTCTAGCTTCATCCTGATCCCACAGGGACCTCCAGAGCATAAATTGCACCACAGAGTTTATCCTGCCTTGAACTAAGGAGCCTGGGCTTTTATAACTCCGCATCAGTTACTTATTGTCCATAAGTCATCCTCAAGGAGCAGGGAGGGTATGGCTCTTGTCACACTAAGATGATTCTCTAGAAGAAGGTGTGGGTATGGGTCTTGACCAGTCAACTCCCACACCTTGCTTACCAGATCATCTGTAGTGAACAATTTCACATTTTTTCACCACATCAAAGATTCTGCTTCTAGGCATAGCTGGCATCTGTCTCTCTCCCAACGCCACAGCACCCTCCTACAGAATCAAAGTCTTTTTTCAAATTTATAACCCCTTACAGGGGCAGATGACCCACTAAGCAAGGTAAGCACCAGCTTACCATATGTGGTGAAACCCATGTGAAATTGTTCACTACAATTAGTAAATAAGCACAAGTAAGCCTGTGCTTACCTGGCTTTTTGGATAATCTGCCCCTGCCCACAGTAGCCAAGGGGTGGGTACACCAGCTGGTGAAGAATTTCTGGGCAGGATACCTAAAGCATCTGCTGCACCGAGGAAGAAGAGGAGGTAGATATTGAGGGGAAATTAGTAACAACTTTTTTTTTTTTTACAACCAAGAAGCATCCCCCTACATATACTGAAATGGCTCAATATCCTATTATCTTTTTGTATGTGGTAAGCTCTCAATAAGTACTTGCTGAATGAATAATTCAATATTCTTGAACAACCTTCTATTTTCTTTTGTGTTTTCACAGCCTTCTTTAATTTTTTTTGAAAGAATTAAGAGATTAGTATTCTCAATACCACCACACCTACTACCTACACCCCCAACACATACACAAGACTCCTCCCCTCAACAGCTACTCACTATGCTCAGATTTTAAGTCACACTCACCATAGATTATAGAATTACCTCACTGGCATTTCTTAAGAAGAATTGGCTGGCAAAATCCCTGCTCTTTCAAATATTTCTAATTCTGCTTCCCAGAAAATTTCCCACTGCCCAGGAAATAAAGATCCAGCCAGGTTCCTATGGTTAGAATATAAACAAATGCCTTAGTTTCCTCTTCTCTAAATCCTATGTGAAGAATCAGAACGACTCTTCTCATCAGTTTGCTCTGGCCTAGATTTATGCTGGTTTTACAGTGACATTTCTGGCCTGCGTGTGGGTCTCCATTTAGTAACTGCTTCATGATACAGGAGTTGAGGTTATAAAATAAAAAACTTAAAAGAAGTCATTGAATAAGTATTTAACTGATTTCATTATAGCTCACAATTAGAGATCTGTAACTATCCATTTTCTCCCATGAAGGTCATAAAAGACAGTCTATAAACTATCCATTTTCTCCCATGAAGGTCATAAAAGACAGTCCTATAAAAGGGTCAAGGTTATGGAGTGAATGAGTAACATTTAAAGTCTGGCCAGATGGTTTCAGGAAAGTGTCGTGTATTGTTCTACAAAAAGAATTAAAAAAAGCATCATTTCACAGCGATATTAAATCCATTTGAGTTAGTTAGACTTTATGTTAGAGAAAAGCAGCTTCAACAAGAGAGAAGTTTATTTCTCATGTAGTTATAAGATAGGCCTTCCTAGACTTGGATGATAGTTTCACAGTTTGTCAAATCCCAGGCTCCTGTCATTATGTTCTTGCATTCTCAGTATGTGGGTCCATTCTCAAGATCACCCCCTAGTCCTAGTGCAACTGAACTGAAGAGCTGAATTTTTAATTTTATTTACTTTCAATTAGCCACATGTGGATAATGACCACTGTATTGATCAGCACAGCTCTAGAGCCTTAATGGCTAATGGAACTTTTAGTATCACAATCCATTGACAACCTAGAATACGGTAAGATTCTAATATCATAGATACATAAGTCTTTTAAACCCAAGAGGATCAAGAAATGATTCGATGGAGATATGTCTATAAGCGCTAGAAGAGTGGTTGTCATTGTATGAATGGGCTAACTAAAAACCAGAGCAGTTAAATAGCTTGTCCTGAGATTCTGCTTTGGGAAAAAGTCCTTCAGTTATGTGAGGACATTGTCAGGAAGAATATTTAGAGTGGAAATACATTTGAGCAAAAAGAACCTTCTTTTAAAGCATTTCAGAAGTTGCAACTTTGTATGAAACTGTATTTGTTTAATGTAATCAAAGGTCCAAGGGTTTGGAGGGCTTATTCTTTGTTTTGAAATGGCAGTCTTAAGCCATTCTTGGCTATTTCTTAGAACAGAAACTCTGTTAGATAGCTCTTATTTAGCCTAGAATCGTGTAATGTAGATCTGGAAGAGATAATTAGATTTCATTGCAGAGGTGGCCCCATTTTATGGATTAACAGTAACGAAAACAACAACAAAAGGAGGCCCAGAGAGGTTAAGTGGCTTTCTAAAGACCACAAAGCTAACATCTTCTAGCTGAAACTCAATTATGCCTCTTCTGATTCCATACTCACTGAAACTCATAAAAATCCATATCTTTAAAAAGTTTTACAATTAAGATTTATTTTTTTCCAATAATTCAGGCACACTTTTTATTGGTTCAAATAAGTAAGGTTTACAATCATCATTTGAATTCATTATTAATGGTTATTTAAAGAATGATTGCAATAATCTGACAACAAATTTTCACCCACATCTACTCTAAATGCTGAGGCTTAAGCAGTCTGTTGGTCTTGATTATATAAACCTATCTACTTTTTATCTACTTAACTAACTAGCAATTAATTTACATTTAAAAAGCATACTACTTCTGTTATTGTAGAAGATTTGGAATTAGTTGTATGTGAGTAGGTATGAATGAATTGGCTAGGAGTTTTTGGTATTATATTTACTCAATTCATTCCAATAGAATATTAAGTATCTGCTCTACACCAGCCCCTAACTAGCTCTTGGGAGCACAGCAGTGAATTAAGCTAGACTAGGCTCTTTCCCTCCCGTAACTGGAGGTCCATTCTGGAAAAGAGCCTTTGAAACTTTCCCTCCTGTAACTGGAGGTCCATTCTTGAAAAGAGCCTTTGAAACAGTAATTACCTGTGGCCTGACTTTTAAGGAGAGGAGCAGGGTGTCTGAAACAGGCCTGTCTAACCCACTTGAGGGTGTATAAGCTCAACCTCAAAGGCCACACTCTTCTAACTGAAATTCAAGTGTACTTCTGGAGTTACACAATGAATTTCCAAGGGGTTAGTGCCAACGGTAGTTTTAACAGAGTTGATTTCCAGGGCCTCAACTTCCATATGTACTCTTGGCTAAAATTGTCTGATAACTCGCAATAGCACTTAGGCATATATCTCTCCCTTCCTAAATTTTACTACAATGCATTGCCCGAGGGTATAAAAAGGCTTTGGTACCAAAGCAAGGAATAGTCTGAAATACAGGTTTGAAAAATCAAGACTACTTAAACCAGGGCTTTGAATGTGTTCATTTCTGTTCGAACCCCTGATGAGAATTTGCATTTCTACCCCAGAAAAAAAATTTTTTTTCACCCCAGATATACTGAATCAGAATCTACATTTTAACAAAATTCCTAGGTGATTCTTCTGTATAATAAGTCTTAAGAACCACTGCTCTACTATTGGTTCTCAGAATTGGTCCCTAAACAGCAGCATTAGCATTGCCTGGGAACTTGTTAGAAATTCATATTCTCAGCAGGGGCTCAAACCAGAAAGAACTGGCTCAAAGCCCTGCTTTAAACTCAAACTCCCACCCTATTTTACAGGAATTTCTGATAAATTTGAGCTTAATCCAAGTGAGTATGTTCTTAATTCAAGGAAGCCAAAGCAATAGATAGTAGTGATACTGAATCGTTCAAGTGTTATTAGAATGTTTTCTGAGACTATCGTATTTTCAAGACGCATTTGATAAAACCCAAGGCTAAAATTTACTTGTTTTCTTTCATATTTGTTGTGCCTTATCCAAAAAATCAGTTAGACTATTTTATTACATCATGCCATGAAATATTTATTCCAGTTAGTCAATCATCTTATTTCACTTTATGTTTAATATTTTCTCCTTCTTGTTAACAGATAAACTTCTTTAAACATACAAAAAGAATTAGGTGTCAATCTACAAATATGTAACTTTTAAAAAAATCTTTTAAGGGAAATGCAACCAAAAAAAAAAAACTTTTTGAAAACCACTGCTCAATGTTTCTTAAATTATAATCGATGCATAATTAGGTAAAAAAAAATCACCAGAGGTTCCGCTACATAACTACTGAGTCAGAATTTCTGGGAAAACAGGGACTAGGAATGTGACTTTACAACATACATTCAAGTGATTCTCATCCGCATTAAGTTTGAGAATTTAGGTTTAGTTCTTTCTTATCCTTTTAAGAGAACTGTATCTCATAAAAATTCCGGGACAACATGGTGCTTTAGAAAATCATAAGTGTTATGTAATGAGTCTCCTGATAGCAGATCGTGTCTTGGACACCCAACACCTAACAGAGTGCCCAGCACATAGTAGTCTTAAGAGTTGAAGAACTAATATGAATGAATATAAAGTGTATACCTCTTTCCTCTAAAATGTGCAAGATGTACTCCACTAAACAGTTAATGTTTTTAGAATGACGATTTACCTCTTCAGCTAAATTTAATTTACAAAGGGAATCACAGATAGTGAAGACATAGCAGGGTGCCTTCCAGATTCCATTGCTGAGATCTTCAAATGAATGAGCATAGCAGATTAGTCAACCTTCTGAAAATCTCTTAATTGAGAAAACAGGTAGTTTGCAGAGCAACAGCCTGTGCGTTAACCTTGTTGGGACAGTGTAGAAATCCCATGCAGATAGCTTGTACAAAAGAAGGAAATTGTTGTTGTAGTTCCTAAATTAGAACGTCCAAGTAATTGTACTTGTAATGAAAATTGCTTCTATGGATGTCTGTTCAAAGGCTTAGGTTTACAAAGATTTGAAAATATCAAACTTTCTTGATTTCTGAATGTTGTTTTCATTAATTAGATGAATATGACAGCTCTCTCTTTACCCTAATAGCCCCCCCGGAGGAAATAACATTTTTGTTTGTCTAAACAGTACTTAATGACTACTCTAAAATTAGAATTTAAGACCTTTAACTCTAG
Organism: Elephas maximus indicus; assembly: GCF_024166365.1. Classification (NCBI taxonomy): domain Eukaryota; kingdom Metazoa; phylum Chordata; class Mammalia; order Proboscidea; family Elephantidae; genus Elephas; species Elephas maximus. Next base: position 148,877,674 of record NC_064846.1, on the reverse strand, counting down.
AGTGCAAAGCTCTATGTCCTTGACTATGATGTTTATCATGAATATTAATTTCTGATCTTAAAGTCAAGCCATGAAATTTTTATATATTTTCATGCCTTCCCCTTGACAATTTTTGTAATTGCAGTAATTTCCTCATCAGCAAGTGTTGTTTGTGGCTTCCCTGGTTTAAGGAGGCTATAAAATTGGCAGTTCTGAATTCAGTCTTTTGTTTCAATGTGAGGCTTGTAGACTTGTTTACTCTGAGCAGTAACTAGAACCCTGATCTTAAAGGAATTATAGTTTTTATTGGTGCCCTTACATGATAAAGGACTTAATATATTTTTGACATTACAGGTTTCAATCATTACCTTTGGGATTACTTCCTATTAGGTTAGATTTATGTCTACTACTCCAGACCCTTTCTCTGCTTCTCATATAAAAATATTATTTTCTGCAGGATATCTATCATTTTCTTTAAAACAAATCCATTGGTAGTATCTAATCATCAAATATCAGACTGTATATCAGATTGTTTATCAATAACCAACCTTAGAATTATTTAGACAATATGCTCATAAACACACTCACACATACTTTTTATATATGTAATTCAGCTAAAATATTGTTCTCTGGTTTATTTGTACCTTCTACAGAGATTTATCAAATACCTGCTATACATCAGACCTGCATTTTGTTCTGAGGATAGAAAGAAAAATGAACAAGACACAACTGGCCTGAAGAAGCCATAAGCAACTAGTGAAGACAGACTTTTAAAAAGTTTTGTTTCCCTGTATGTCAAATGCTGCTCAAGATAATGACAAAGTGCTGTTGCAACCAGGGAGATTCAGGGATACACAGGACAGGGGGCATTGAGCCTGCATGAGATGAATTTTGCTTGATAGACAAATAGAAAGGACATTGTGTTTTATACAGAGAAAGTGGCATGATGCAAGCCATGGTGATTTGGAAAAAGACGCTTTGAGAAGGCAATAGCAATAAACATACGTGGCCAGATTGCAGAGTGCAAAGTGGTGTGTAGAAAGATACAGAAGAAGCTAGGAAGGAAACTTGTGGAAAGATTTGGAAAGTGCCTGTGGATAGACTCCCAGGCTCAGGAGTTTGAACTTTTTCTTAGGAGACAGGGTGATCTAGGATGGTCTAAATGCCATAGAGAAAATTATTCTGGATATTCAGTCATCCAGACAATTATTTAATCAATTCTCCTTGAGAGATTTTCTTGGGCAAATGATGGCCAAATTTCAAAGCCAAAGTCTCTGTCCTCAAGAAACTTGTAGTCTTTTGAGGGAGAAAGTTTAGTAAGTCAACAATTAATATCTAATATATGACAAAGGTTATAGGAGTGGCAAGAAGAGAGTGATAACGGTATACAAATGAGGCATGTAATTCAGAATAAAAATTAGGAAACCCTTCTTGAAGATAAAAGTGTTAAGTTTTGATAAAGGAGTAAAACTTCGCTAGATGGAAAAGGACGTTTGGAAGAGAAACAGTAAGGTGGGGAACAGTACAAGGCTTGAATCATACATGTCTTTTTAATTTTCTATGACTGTAGCAAAGTGTCCATGATTTGGGTTGTTCAGAGATGAACTTACAGAAGTAGTACAGAGTTCATGGACTTGGGTGTAACCTAAACATTATACTAGAAGATACAGGGATCCAATGACAGGTTTTAACCACATGGGTGACAAAATTAGATGTAAGTTTTAGGGAGATTATTTTGGCAGCAGTGTATGGGAGGTTGAACGGATGGTTTGGAGCATCATCTAACTACAAGGTTGTCTTGGATTGGACTCCTCTAGATGCAAATCCCAAGAAAGCAACACTAGAGGAATGGGAAGTGAGATGGGGAAGAGAAGGAAGCCAATTAAGTGTGTGTTATAAAGCCAGTTGCTCCTGTGGGCAACTGAAAATGAGGTCTACTGGAGAACTCTGGGAGACAATACAGACATGCCCTCAGAGTTATCCCACCCAAGGAGAGAGGAAGCTGGGGTACTTATCTACCAACTCCCTTTCTACTCCTGATTGAGGATTTCTTCCAGCAACTTGACTCTCCAGCATTTCTGACTTGCCCTATAGGCAGACTGAGCTTGGCCCATGATCAAAACAAAGCCTTCAGACTGAGGGTGTCAGGTGTGTGTAAGAAGCAGCATCCATATCATAGCCATATGGGTGGGGTACTGACTGGCATCATATGCTACAAGGGCACCATTTATTTTATTGCATTTGTTTGTTTTGTTTTTACCCATTTTTTTTAATGAAATTTGGGAAGTCATCACTTTATTTCCTTTGGAAGTTTTCAATATTTTACTTAGGATCCCCATAAGGATACTCATGAAGCATACAAACAACTTAATAAATTGAAATACATTCTGATGAAATAAGGTGATGAAGGAAACAAGAATGGAGATATGAAAAACCATGGAAGCAAACAAAACATACAGAAAACCACAACGGATGATTTGGATCAAAAATAGAACTATAAAAACATAGTGTTAAAGGGAAATATAAGAGTGCAAAATTTGAGTCATAGTGTGTACTTGAAGTAACTGGACACACAATAGCAGAAGTTTATTTTGATCAGTGGGAAGCTTTGTCATCATTTGTATGTTTTTTTTTTTTCCCCCTTGACAGCAACCTTCATAAATTCTCTTCAGGCACTTATCTTATTTCACTGAATATAAGATGCCAAATACTGTAAGAGATACAATCGATATCTGTACCACTAAACTATGACACAATGCTTTCTTATCATAGCAATTGCAAAAGACATCTGGTTTCAGAGATGATAAAATGTGTGCGAAAAGTGCATCTCAGAATTGGTGAGATCAAAAAATTGATGAAAACAGACAAGTAACTAAATGATTAAATATATGGTATTAGAAAGCTTCCAAAGGAAATAAATTTATGGCCTTCCAAACTTGAGAAAAATAATTTAAAAAAAAAAAAGAAAATTCACTGAAACTTCTTGGCCAGTATAAGAGAGTTTTGGAAACCTTAAGAGTGTTAGTTGAGTTACTTCAAAAGAGCACTAAAAAAAAACACATGTTCCGGGGTCATTATCCTAGACTCAATAAAGTGAGATGTCAACTTGTAGAAAACTGATAAGTTGCAAATTGTTTTTGTCTGGGAGGGGTGCAAAGTGATAATTTTCAGCACCAAAGAAAACCTCACAGTTGCAGTTCTATGTCCCTGAGGATATTAACCAGTTTTGTAACTGACTTTGCAATCATATTCCAGCAGTTTTTTGTCTTTCGATGACTACATATACCAGTCTCTGCTATTCTTTTTTGAACCAGCTTTGTCATCCTTTTTTATTTATTTATTTTTTTGGTTCCCTCTAAACCTATGACTTGTGCTCACTGTATATTTATACGAGGTTGTTTTTACGTTTGTGCAAATTATACTATGCCATTTTTCTCTCTCCTTGTAAAAGTTGGTAAAACAAGCAGAAATCAAAGAAACTGAAACCAGAAAACAAAGCAAAACAAAACAAAATAGCAACAAAAAAGACACACTGAAACACAGGTTTGGAAAGGGCCATAAAATCATTTCTGGAATCTGACTAAGGAGACAACATGGGGAAGGCCAATGGGGTAAGGAGAGGAATATGGAAATAATTGTCTTTGGAATGTGAGCATTTACATAATGGAGAGCAATAAATAAGAAGCATGACAATGTTAAGCATTTTATATCATTGTCCCAAGAGCTGCTCAGTTGAGAAATCACACAACAGAAAACATTTCAAGCCATAAGAAAAGTATGTGATAAAATAATTGGAGAACTCAGAAGCATCCGAGAATAAACAATTTATTACTACCTCTTAAGTGGCTTCTACTCTTCTGAAATTTTCTTTGTAAATTTGCAAGTTAACTTGAATTTTGACATAGACATAAATGGAGCTTGGAGCATTTATTTCTGTATTGCCAGGAGAAAATATTTATCTTGATCTATTAAACACTTCCAGGCATTTGTATTTATTTAAATTTGTAAAATCCCTTTTTGTTGATGTTACTCTAAGTTTATTTTCATTATTTGAGAAAACAAACTGAAAAAATCTAATCTCTGTCCCCCAAATTACTATTTTTTTTTTCCCCTCATGAAATTTCTAGGACTATCCAAATGATTTCAGTAAAATGAAATATGGCAAATTGCCTTCTGGAGGGACTCTTCCACAACTAGAAATTGCCAAAAGTAGAGATTAAAGTGGTATACAATGGGTTTAAAACCAGCTCATGGACAATGTTGCACAAAGATTTTTGCTTTGATTACTTTTATGTCATAATTATTCTTACCAAGTTCCAAGTATAACAGACACTTTGTAATAGGCACTCTATAAATGAAGATTTAATTTTAAAAGCAACTACCTGCTTTATTCCCAGTCTAAATATAATCAGTATGAATGAAACAGGAATACAGCAGTTTATAGTCTAAATATTACCAAAATAGAGACATCTCAGGAATATGTATTCTACCAGAGCTTTCCAAAGGTGGTTTTCATGGATACCAGTCTTTAGGTATAGCAAGAGATACCTAGTTTCTTGGTCAGCACGATTAGCACTATCCAATTGAACTTTGTGCAATGATAGAAATGTTGTGTATCTGTGCTGTCCAATACAGTAGCCACTAGCCATATGTAGCTATTAAGCACTTGAAATGTGGCTAGAACAACTGAATTTTTTAATTCTGTTTAATTTAAATTAATTTAATTTAAACAGCTGTATGTGGCCAGTGGCTGCTATATGTGGCCAGTGGCTACCATATTGAACAGCACAACTCTAAATTCTTCAAGATTAAAGAAAAAGGCTTAACCTTTTGTTGTTGTTGTTTAAAATACAAAACTTTGCTTAACCCAGTGGTCCCCAAATTTAGTTCATCAAGGAATTCCTGTTTTAAACCTGAGTAAAACATGTGGGCGCACTTTAAAAAAAAATGGAATAAGAAGGTGTTCAAGGGCACTTAAACATTATTTCCTATTTTATTTTCTGGTTCATTTATGTATTCACTCAACTGGCATCTATTGAGTTGGGTACTGTCGAGATAGTCCCATTCACTCATTAAGCTCTTTCTAATGGAAGAAGCGAATGAATAAAGAGATAACTACATACGATTTTGTAAGTGCCAAGAATCACAGGGGGCTGCAGGAACTCAGAGCTGGGCACATCATCAAGATGTTTTGTGGGGGAATTTTTCCAGAGGGGTACTGGAGGATAAGTACACATTTTTATTCCTCTTTTTATTCGCCTCCCCAGGATTTGACATTTAGCCTGTCTCATTCAAGCTAAGTCCTTGAATCACGATCTTGAATCCTTGAGGGTTAGTCAAAGGCATTAGTCTGGTTTTTACAGATTGGTTTGATAATGAGATGCCTTAATCCACCTGTACTTCATTCTGCCACCCCCAGCCACTCTCCCTGTTCAAACCCCGCACTCTCCAACACATAGCAAAGAAATATGGGGCCATTCTTATTGTAAAAGGATTACTGCTAAAAAAAAAAAAAAAAGTATTACTGTCAGGAGACTAAAAGGCAAAATAAAAATATTAATCATGGAGAATTTAAATTTTTCTATATAATTTACAATATTATCAAAATAGCCCTCAAAATTTGGACCTATTTGTACAGGGACAGATATACATGCACACATGCATGTGCTTACACACGCATACACACACACACACACACACACACACATAAACCCTCTGTCTTTTCCCAACATAAACAACCTCCCAACTGATTTCCTTGCATCCTCTTTCCTCTTCTAACCCATTCTAAGGGATGTTCTAAATGTAAATCCCATTAAACCCCTTCCCAGATTAAACTCTTCAACAGCTCTTTTAATTTCAAGATAAATCCCAAAGCCATTCCAAAAAACACTCAAACCCAGTGCCCTCAAGTCGATTCCGACTCATAGCGACCCTATAGAACAGAGTAGAACTGCCCCATAGAGTTTCCAAGGAGGGCCTGGAGGATTTGAACTGCCGACCCTTTGGTTAGCAGCCGTAGCACTTAACCACTACACCACGAGGGTTTCCTCAAAGCCATTAGAGTAGTTTAAATTTCTCTGTAAGATCCAGTCCTGATTTACACCTCCCATCAAAGAACTAAAGATTCTAGAACAGTATTTAGCACATAGTAAACACCCAGTAAGGGTTAGCTATTATTTTTGGAAATGGTTCTTTGTCCAGGAAGCCTAAAAGAAGTAGTGAAATACCGGGGAATTGATACGAGGTGCAGCAAATGTACAAAAGAAAAATAAGTCCTGGACACGTAACAAAGAACTCACCCTTCTTTACAGCACTAATCTAACCTCGCCCTCAGTCTTCAAATGTTCTTGCTTCCATAGAGGAAGTTTACCCATTTATATCAAACCTTCCTTTTTACAGATAGGTTCACTATGAGTCGGAATTGACTCGCCGGCAGTGGGTTTTAATGTACATTTAAAACATCCTTATAAAACCCCCTTTTGTCCTAAAAAAGTGCAAGAGTTAGTTCTAAAAATATTTAAAACACAGGTGATGTAAGACTGATTGAAATCTTACAAACTAATTTTATTTTATTAACAGAGACGTTGTAGGGTAGTTATCATAAACCCAGATCTAGCAAGGAATTCATTAATTAGCTTCAACTGTTAACTTGCCAAAGCGACCACCGGTATAACCTGTCATTCAAGCAATGCTAAGTATATTACTTAGTGCAGTGAAGGAGGCCGACACGTTGATAGCGTCCTAGTAGATTCTCAGAAGAGAGAGGTTGGGGGCAGATATTTATAGGGTTCCAAGGGCTTTAAAGGAGCCCTGGTGGCGCAATGGTTAAGCACTCAGCTACTAACCAGAAGGTCAGCAGTTCGAACCCATCGGCCGCTCCGTGGGAGTAAAGACCTGGGGATTTCCTCCCTCCCATAAAGATTACAGCCTTGGAAACCCTATGGGGCAGTTCTACTCTGACCTCATAGAGTCGCTGTAAGTCTGAATGGGCTCGATAACACACAGCAAGAGCAAGTGGTTTAAAATAGATTTTTGAATGCAGAGGTGCATTGGAATCGGGGAAAATCCAGATATAATAGATAAGAGTTGGTGGATGCAGGGAGTCCAGGATCTTGGAGCAGGTCTTGTTAACAGCTGTTTGATAAGTGAAGGGGTTTGCTCAGTTGAACTATCTGTTGTCCTCAAAGGGGGAGATTTTCTCCTAGATAGACAACGCATTGGCTTGTGACATGGCTGGTTGATTATTCTATAAAATATAGTTTCAGGAATTTCCAGAAGCCAATAACGAAGCTATATACTAGTTTGCAGCCTTATTTCCTGGGTAAAGACTTCCTGGAACAAATAAAAGTCCCGTTGACGTAGGGGCCTTGATAATTAAGCTATCTGAGTGAAAACCTTTCTGAGTTTCTTCGGCCATAAAATGGGGATAGCACTAGTCCCTTTTTTGTCAGTGAAATAATAATGTGTAGTAAAGGAACAATGACTGTTAAACGTCTTCCTCCTTCTCATCTTCTTTTTCTTTTCCTCCTCCTCTTCCTTCTTCTTTTAATCAACTCTTCCTAATATGTCAATTCATTATTTCATTCACTCATTCTAAAACAGCCATCAAAATACTATAGGCTATGACCTTTGTAATGTGTTAGGGGTGCAGGGAGTAAAAGGCTGTGCACTAGAATAATTCATACACAACTAGACACATGCTGCTGAGACATGGAGAGTATGCTGGTAAAAATCAGAGTGACATGCTAAGGGAGCCCAGGAGCTACAGGAAAGTCTGAAAAACATGTCCTAGTGAAGTTGATGCTTGACCTAGGCATTGAAGGATGAGTAGTAATCCACGAGACAGCCAAGGGTCAGAAGGTCATTCCGCCTTAAGGGAAAAGGGTTTACAAAGACTGTTGTTGTTACGTGCCATCAAGTCAATTTTTGACTTGTAGTGACCACATGTGACAGAGTAGAACTGCCTCATAGGGTTTTCTAGGCTGCAATCTTTATGGGAACATATCACCAGCCTTTCTCCCTCAGAGCTGGGTGTGTTGAACCACTAACCCTTCAGTTAGCAGCAGAGGGATTAACTGTTGTGTCACTAGGAGATATTAATTTCCATGCTGGGTTCCAGATATGAAGGAGAAATCAGTCTGATTCAGATAAAGATCCAGATGGAGGAGCAGGAGATGAGTCTGGATAAGAAAATTGTAATAAATAATAATAATAGAATTCAATATGTAATAACTATAACCAGTGTTAAAAATAAACATGAGTCAATTACAACCAAAAGGTCAAGGTTTTTTTTTTTTTTTTATCATGCTAAGGAGCTGGGCTTCTATCTTATATGGTCCAGTGATTCTCAACTTTTTTTGTACAGAAGAATCACCTGGAGAGACTTAAAATTGTCTTTGTCTTATCCTGCTGACACTTCCCAGAGATTCTGATTTAATTGATGTGAGATGGAGCCCATAGTTTTTAAAATGGGTTCTTAAAAATGTTTTTGTCTTTTGTTGTTGATTTAAGGTTCCCCAGGTGATATAAATGAATCAGCCAAAAAAAAAAAAAAAAAACCCCACTTCCATCGAGTTGATAGCAACTCATAGCGAACATGGAGGACAGAGTAGAACTCCCCCATAGGGTTTCCAAGGCCATAAATCTTTACGGAAGCAGACTGCCACATCTTTCTCTCATGGAGTGGCTGGTGGGTTCCAACAGCAGACCCTTTGGTTAACAGCTGAGTGCTTAACCACTGTGCCACCCAGGCTCCTAATGAACAGGCAGAGGGGTGAAAACCTGCCTCTAGTAAAAGGTCACAACCCAAGACCTTGATCTGGTTGGGAAAGTTTCCATGGGCAAAGATGGGACATTTCTGGGTGAAAATAGAGGCCCAATTTGATTCAATTAAGCAATAGCCTTACAGTCCACATGCATGTAAGCAAGGAGTTAAAAGAGGTTTGCTGGTGGAGCCATCCCATAATCACCCTATTTAGGAGGTGATTCTAGCAGCCGTGAGAGGATAAATGGGGACGGAGTTGGTTTTCAGTCATTTTTCGCTCATCAGGAGCTTGGTGTCAAAGAAGAAAAGGAAAGAGGCTCTTGAGATATCCCCAGTGATATTGGAGTTGTAGGCTGTGGCTGAGGTAGTGGGCATGAAATTAAGCCAAAAAAAAACAAACCCAGTGCCATCAAGTAGATTCCGACTCATAGTGACCCTATAAGACAGAGTAGAACTGCTCCATAAAGTTTCCAAGGAGCTGCTTACCCTTTGGTTAGCAGCCGTAGCACTTAACCACTATGCCACCAAGGTTTCCATGGCATGAAATTAGATGGACTCAAAAGACAGAAGTAGATGTTGGGATAAACCAAGGTGTTGGAATAAAAGAAGAGATGGAGAACTCAGTCAAGAAAAATTCCTAGGGTTGTAGCTATAGGGGCAGGAGTATCGGATATGGGAATGGAGATAAAAAAAATTTGAAAGGGTTGAGTGTAAGGGCTTGAATAAATCATGACTAAGTCCTGAGGTATTATTTCTGCTCCAGCCCACTGTCTATGTGGTCCCTCACTTCTCTTTCTGGATATCTTTAAAAGTCTGCTTTCTCTCCTTTGCATAAAGCCCCAATGCCCCTGTCTTCCAGTTCCAAAATATTTCCTCTACTCTTGTAAGTGTTGGTTTTTGTTAGAGGAGATTTTATCTTTTGAACTGAGAAATGTGCTTATAGTGGGCATCCCAGGGACAATACTAGAAAGATATTAAAGTCAGCAAACTTCTTTCTCCCATCATCAAAGGTCCTGGGGCACATTATGAAAAATGAAAATTAAAGGCAGACAGAAAGGGTATGTATTTTTGTTATATTGAATTGTACTGTAAGAAGGATAACTTGGGAGGATCAATGTGCTTTCTCTGAGTATAAATCATAATTCCTGAAGAAGGCCAATTCTCAGTTGCCTGTTGTCTGTTGCTGTTGTTGGGTGCTGTCGAGTAAATTTTCAACTCAGAGCGATCCTCTGTGACAGAGTCGAACTGCCCCATGGGGTTTTCTAGGCTGTATTCTTTACGGGAGCAGATCACCAGGCCCCTCTCTTGAGGAGCCACTGAATGGGTTCAAACAGCCAGTCTTTCAGTTTAGTAGCTGAGCACTTAACTGTTACGCCATCAGGGCTCCTCTTCAGTTGTCTAATCCTCCCCAAATATTTTGGAATCTGGTGTCACAATTGCTAAAACCCTGATTTCAAAGTTAGAAGAAGAATACCATAGCTGCAGCTTTTTACTGATTACAAGATAAATGCTAGAAAATACGTGAAATAACTGTCAAAGACAGCAGTATTAACATGACAACAAAAGCAGGTTTGTTTTTTGTTTTGTTTTGGTTTTTATCCCTCAAAGGTCAGGGGACTGATATTTTCTGGTAATTCATCTTGGAAATTAGCTACCTTTGGCTTTTTAAATGTTTATCAGTGATAGCTAGTTCATTAATATTGTAATTTTCTTATTGTATTTTATTTTGAAGAATATGGTTTTATAGGTAATCGTTTGTTGGAAAATATTTTTACACATAATGGCTTGTTTAGGATAGCATCTACTGAAGCACAACAGAAAGATAAAAATTCTTGTAGCTTTGACAGCAATTTCAATCAGAAAGAAAACCTTAAAGAGCTTCATAAAATTTACCAAAATTTATGCTTCTGATTCAATGCTATGTATTTGTTGATTTGTTTCATTCCCTGAGGGATCAGTAGTGAATATGTAAGTAAAAGACGATGTGATTGCACATTAAATACAATATGCCTCCTGGGAGGACAGAGAAATCTTTCAACGTAAGCAGCATTCATATTCGTGTGTATGTGTGAATTTATTCAATAATAATGATACCATCTTCCATTTGCATGATCTTTTAACCATTTTTTAATGTCTTTCCCATATATTATCTCATTTTTGTCCCCTAATAATTCTGTGAGATAACAATAAGTTATGATACTCTTAAGGCTGGAACCATTCCCAAAGCCAACTCTTCAGACAGGGATTAGACTGGACTAGAAGACAGAAAATGATACTGGTGAGCAGTGAGCTTCTTGGCTCAAGTAGACACATGAGACTATGTGGGCAGCTCCTGTCTGGAGGGGAGACGAGAAGGCAGAGGGGGACTGGAGCTGGTTGAATGGACTCGGGGAATACACGTTGGAGAGGAGGAGTGTGCTGTCACATTGCAGGGAGAATAACTAGGGTCACATAACAATGTGTGTATAAAACTGGCTTGAATTGTAAACTTTCACTGAAAGAACAATAAAAAAAATTATGATACTCTTTATAAAACCCTTTGACATGCACCATCTTATGTGAGATAACGGGCTCTGGAAGTAAGTAATGTTTATATTCTCTCCATTTAAATAATGAAGAGATAAGGCTCAAGCAGGATAGTGACCTAGCTACCTGCACCCAGGTATTTGAGATAAATTGATACTGAAACTAAGTCTGCCTAACCTAGCACTGCGCTTGAGTCAGAAAATTTCAATAAATATTTGAAATTTAATACATAATTTATATAGACATAGCATATAACTCTCACAAGGAATTTTGGCTTTCTTTTGAAAATGAGGACTATTATATCTCAGAATAAGTTTTCTTTGTGGTTGAGTGCTATCGGAATGAGTTTACTTAACTAACTTGAACCACATAGACATCTCATTAATTCATGGGAAAGTGCCCCATAATATAGATTTAAAATGCCAAGGTCACGTAGGCTGGAATACATACTCTGTGGATTATTTTGGAAGAAACAAAATATTCTAATACAAAATTGCTGCACGTGAATTTGATGGGGTGTTCTCCCTTTTTTTCTGCTAGTAGAAACCTGCCTGTCTTCAATAAGTACTGATGAGCAGAAAATAAAGGGAAATGCTTATAAACTAGCAAAAATGCAATAAGCATGCATAGTGTTCAATTCTTATTTTAATTCACGGAAAGATGCCTGTGAAACTAATTGGTAGGCTAAAAGAACAACCTCATGTAAATGCAGAATGTAATTACCATTTTCACAAATTTGGTACATGTTGGAAATGTCATTTCAATCAGGGCTAATCATAATATGACAGGAATGACTGTGATATCATAAGTGATAATATTATGCTGTTCACTTTTTCTAAATTTGGTGGCAAAATACGCAAAGATAAAACTTTCAAAGAGCCAGTACAACATGTTCAAGTTTTTTTCAAAAATATTTTTAGGGAAATTCTCATCATTACGGAACAACAATTATTTTTTTGTAACTCAACTGTTTTTAGATTAACCCCTTGTCCAAGTCATCTAGTGCTGCTATGACAAAAATATCACAAAGGATGGCTTTAACAAAGAGAAATTTATTATCTCACAGTCTAGGAGTTTAGAAGTCTGAATTCAGGGCATCAGCTCCATTTCTGAATTAACAGGAGTTGTGGGAAGAGGGAAAACCCTGGTTGCATAGTGGTTATAGAGCTACGGCTGCTAGCCAAAAGGCTGGCAGTTAGAATCCACCAGGTGCTCCTTGGAAACTCTATGGGGCAGTTCTACTCTGTCCTATAGGATCACTATGAATCAAAATCGACTTGATGACAGTGGGTTTAATGCAGAAATGGAGCCCTGGTGGCACAGTGGTTAAGAGCTCAGCTGCTAACCAAAAGGTCAGCAGTTTTAATCCACCAGCCATTCCTTGGAAACCCTATGGGGCAGTTCTACTCTGTCATATAGGGTTCTTATGAGTCCACAGGATTTTTTGGTTTGGAATGCAGAAACAAGTAGCCCTGGTGAGTCAGTGGTTAAGTGCTTGGTTGCTAACTGCAAGATGGGCTGTTCGAGCCCACCAGCCACTCCTTGGGAGAAAGACGTGGCAGTCTGCTTCCGTAAAGATTACATACAACCTCGGAAGCCCTATGGGGCAGTTCTACTCTGTCTTATAGGGTCGCTATGAATTGGAACTGACTTGATGGTGTGGGTTTTTTTGGTTTGGGAATGCAGAAATAGGTTAATGACAAAATTCATAATTTCATCACTTGACATTAATCATTGTGTGGTTCTCAGAAAGTTCATGACATTTTAATTTAATTTTAATCTTCTAATGCAGTTACATAGGGACTAGTTAACAAATAGTTTATTAAAAGTAGCCCTACACTGGCAAGCTGCAATAAAGAGAAACAGTTAAACATTGCCTTGTGTGTATAGCCCCAGGACTGGAGATGATAGGGACTGGGTTAGTAAGGACGAGTGTGGCTGAGAGGGAGCATGCAGAAGAGAAGAATAATGCTTTCTATTGTTTGTTTTTTGGTATTGAGTACAAAGTAACATTAACACAGGATATAAATGCATTAGTTTTAAAAATCTGAGGATCTTAACCTGTGGCTCAAGGACCCATAGGGAATTCGTACGTTACTCAAATGTCCTAAAAATGGATGAAAATTTTTATTTTTTTATGCATATGTCCATTTTTATGGGGAAAGGAATGAAAACTTTTATCAGATTTTTCTATAAGTACAAGCTCAACAAATAGATTTGGGACTACTGCTCTATATATTCATTAAACTTAGATCCAAACTGAAAAACAGTCACATTTCCAGGAAAAAAAGGCTATGATAAGGAATTTAATGAATTCACTTTGATTTATAGAAGAAATCGCATATAAGATTGTAAGAATTGAGAACTGAACATGTTTTTATAGGTAAAATGACATAATCTCTGCAAAAGCAATGGAGCTGGATTTGTATGTAATGACTTTTCCCAAATATTGGTTTGAAGGGACAAGTTTCTAAGGCTTCTAAATAACTTAATGTGAAGGCAGGTGTCATGGATTGAATTGTGTCCCCCCAAAATATCTGTTAACTTGACTAGATTATGATTCCCAGTTTTGTATGATTGTCTACCATTTTCTCATCTGATGTGATTTCCCTATGTGTTGTAAATCCTATCACTATGATGTAATGAGATGGATTAGTGGCAGTTATGATGAGATCTACAAGATTAGATAGTGTCTTAAGCCAATCTCTTTTGAGATAAAAAAGAGAGAAGCCAGCAGAGAGACATGGGGACCTCATACCACCAAGAAACAGTGCCAGGAGCAGAGTGCATCCTTTGGACCTGAGGTTCCTGCACTGAGATGCTCCCAGACCAAGGGAAGACTGATGACAGGGACCTTCCTCCAGAGTTGATGACAGAGAGAGAAATCCTTCCCCTGGAGCCCGTGCCCTGAATTTGGACATGTAGCCTACTAGCCTGTGAAAGAATAAATTTCTGTTTGTTAGAGCCATCCACTTGTGGTATTTCTGTTATAGCAGCCCTAGATGACTAAGACAGCAGGTGATTTCTTAGAGGTTTTGATCATACTCAGATTGGAGTATTAAGAAACAAAAGATCAAGATCGGGGTGATCTGCATTCCTTTGACAATTGCATGCAGTTGGTGACTCAAAATACTTTTGCATTCCTGAAAGATACAGAGAGAATTTTACCCGCATACTATACGGCCGCTATGAGTCAGAATCGACTCAATGGCAGTGGGTTTGGCAGTGGATTACAGGAGGAGACTATCTCCTCCCAAGAAGCCATTTGAGAGGACTGAGTGAAGCGTTATGAGATGGGTTATAAATAATTTCCTGAGAAGGCCTTTAGTAGGAACTCACCTCTTGCTAAACTGCTGACATCCCTTTGGAACAATTTACAATTGCTAAAAAGAAAGAAACTTTTGCTTTAAGATAAACGTGAGGTTGTAACAGATATAGGAGTAATTCATTTTAATTATTACTTTTTTATATTTTTGAAAAAATACTAATGTGTGTACGTGTATATAGACTTTGTGTATGTGTGTAGTTGTGCAGCAAGGTAGTTTCGAATTACCAAAAAGACATGGATTTCTTAAAGGTAGGTTGAATTACATCACATCTCTAGTTAGGGAAAGAATAATAAATTGAGTCTTGATTTAATAACCCTGAATCCAATAAGATGACACTCTACCTTTTATTAGCAACCGCTCTGTGTGCACATTTCATGGAGTGGCATGAAAACAGTGTTTATTCAATTATAAGACAGATCTTTGACCAAAAATAGAAGGAACAAATACAAGCAGAAACATAAATCAAAATATAAGCACTATAAATCAACTTAATCATTTATTGTTAAATAAGGCTTTCTGATTAATGTCCTAACCTTTAAAAAATGTTTTCTGAACCATCTTCCCTGTTGTGAAACCTAAATCTTATAAAATTCATACATAGCAAAAAAGGCCTCATGTTCTAATTACATTATGAAAAAAAAATTTAAATAATGAGCCTTCGGAATAGAAAAAAAAATTATAGGAGCCAAGATCATGCAGTTGCTTCCTCTTGATGGGTGGTCTTATTATAGTCTTTCACAGTGATACATATATCCCAAGTTCAACATATTCCCTTTTCAAAAGATGTATCAGTTAGATTTTGCTGCATAATAAAATACTCTAAAATTTAATGGCTTAAAACAACCACTTATTTAGCTCACCATGCTGCTGGTTATTTCTTCTTTCTGGGCCTGCCATTTTCATGCATTTGTGGTCCATTGGCTGGTCTACTAGGGACTTAGTGGATCTAGATGGCCTCACTCACACGAGTATACATCAATGGCTATTGGCTGGGGTAACAGGAGTTTCTGGTCTATGTGTCTCATATCACATAAAAGGCTAGCCTGAGCAGTATTCAGGTGACATCGAGGTTTCAACAGGAAGAAGAAAGGAAGCTTATGAGGCTTATGCTCATAACTTGCAAGGCACCACCTCTACCCATTGTACTCATCAAAACATGTCACAGAACCAATCTAATTTCAAGGGGTAGGAAAATATATCCACCTATTTGTTGGAGAAGTTGAAGAGTACTATGGTTACTTTTGTACTCTAACACATACATCTTTTTTTTTATTTACACACTATAGAAAACCTAAAGTAAGAAAATAATTGTTGTTATTGTGCCCTGAGGAGTTGATACCAACTTAGAGTGAAACTATAGGATAGGGTAGAATTGCCACATAGAGTTTCCTAGGTTCAAATCTTTATGGGAGCAGGTCACCAGGTCTTTTCTTCTTTAGAAATATTATATGGTTCTTAAGGAGCCCTGATGGTGCACTGTTAAGGTGCTCAGCTGCTGACAGATCGGTGATTTGAATCCACCAGCCCTATGCAGGAGAAAGATGTGGCAGTCTGGTTCCATAAAGATTACAGACTTGGCATTCTTATCTCTAAAATATACAGAAAACTTCAATACCTCAACAATAAAAAGACAAGCAATCCAATTAAAAAATGGGCAAAGGAGATGAACAGACACTTCACCAAACAAGACATTCAGGCAGTTAACAAACACATGAAAATGCATTAAAACCAAAACCCAAACCTGGGAGGCGGGGCCAAGATGGCTGACTAGGTAGAACTACCGCGGATCCCTCTTGCAACAAAGACTCAGAAAAACAAGTGACTCGATCACATACATGACAATCTACTAACCCTGACCATCAAACACAGAACTAAAGAGTTGACCTGAGTGACAGGGGAGCGAAAAGCCACTCCCTGAAGCAGCGACCACTTCTGGAACCTGTGTCCTGTGCCACAGCCTTGAGTCCTTGTGGTTCCCTGGTGCCACAGCGGTGGGGCTGATTGTGGCTTACTAAGATGGGGCAAGCGCAGAACACAGCCCTAACCCCTAACTCCCTGGGGTAACCTCAGTAGAGACTCAGCCAGCACAAGCAGGCTGCACTATGACTTGGCCAACAAGAGAACGAGCAACCATGGGGAAGCAGCGACTGTTTTTGGAGCCTGGATCCAGCTTCCCAGTCAGAAAACCTTGGTGCTGGGCTTTGGACTAAGCGCAGAGGAGCTGAGCATGGTTTCCTGAGATGGCGCAAGTACGGGATGCAGCCCTAGCCCCCTGAAGTAACCTCAGCGGAAACCCAGCCAGTGCACGCAGGCTGCACAATGATGCCGCTGACAGGAGGAGAAATCATGGAGAAGCAGTGACTGGTTTTGGAGCCTGGAGTGCAGTATCCCAGCCAGAAAACCTTGACACTGGGCATTGGACTAGGAGCAGAGGAGCTGATCATGGCTTCCTGAGATGGTGCAAGCATGGGATGCAGGCCTGACACTCAGGGGCAATCTCAACCCAGCCAGAGCACACAGGCTACACAACCCAGCCAGAGCACACAGGGTACACGTCCCTCTGGAATCTCAGATAAAACAGTCATCACCAAACAAGATAAGTAACTTTGTCTATATTGCCATATATACATTTGTCTTCTCTCCCCTATCTATCTGATCCCTCCCCTCCCTGCCCCAGGCAGCTTCATTAACATTGGAATTTTCTGGGCCAGGGAGTGAAGTGTTCTTCAGGTTTTGTTTTTTTTTTCCTAACCAATTCTCCTGGCCTGAGAGAAGCAGGAACCAACAACCCAGGGGGGGGAAATCCTTCCCTGACTTCCCTAAACTGGAATAAAAACACAGAACCAGCTCTAGCCAAGCATACGAGATCCACAGTCTTTGGCTTTCATCCCTACATGGAACAAGGTGACTATTATAATTGAAAGGCAATTCTGATAGAGATCTGACTGTAATTGTTTTAGCGGAGCAATGGAAAGACAAGTTTTCCAGGTCTGATACCTCTCTACCTATTTAACAGAGCCCTCACTGATCTACAGTGAGGAACCGAGGGCTGAAGCTCCACCCAAAACCACCTGAACCCACTGCCGTTGTGTTGATTCTGAATCATAGCGACCCTACAGGACAGAGAAGAACAGCCCCATAGAGTTTCCAAGGAGCGCCTAGCCACCTGTAAAAGGGGTCTGAGGATAGGGATACCTACCAATCTTTAGAGGTACAAGCATTGGGCGCCTAAGCTACAGCTACAGAGCCCACCCACCAAAGAGCTCTAGGAATAGAGACACACCTACCTCACTGGCACGTGGGGGAAGGCTGTCAGCATCCTGCTCTCCTTGGAGTGTGACCCCCTGCTGCTACTAGAATCTGGTGCACACAACTATCACCACTACTACTCTAAGTTAATAGGTGACAGTCTACACAATATACTTGGTGACCCAAAATCAGAACACCTAAGCTGATTCAATTCAAGAATAGTGAATGGACTCTCCGGCTTATATATCTGGTAACAGCCCAAACCAGTGGTAATAGGACATAAGTGATTCAAAGGCTACAACAAAAAAGACAGTGCAATCTAGTAGCCCATCTGGGTATATTGAAACAAAACAAAACAAGAAGATAAGACTCAGTGAGCAAATATAAAATAAATCATTACAATATCTTATAGATGGCTTGGAGACAGCAGTCAATATCAAATCACGTAAAGAAGCAGTCCATGATTGCTTCTACAAATCTCCAAATTAAAGAATCAAAATCTTTCCCAAATGAAGATACAATTCTGGAATTGCCAGATGCAGAATATAAAAAACTAATATACAGAATGCTTCAAGACATCAGGGATGACCTCAGAAATGAAATAAGGCAATCTACAGAAAAAGCCAAGGAACACACTGATAAAGCAGTTGAAAAAATCAAAACGATTATTCAAGAACATAGTGGAAAAATTAATAAGCTGCAAGAATTCATAGAGAGACAGCATTCAGAAATCCAAAAGATTAACAGTAAAATTACAGAATTAGACAACTGAATAGGAAGTCAGAGGGGCAGAATCGAGGAATTGGAATGCAGAGTGGGGGAGATGGAGGATAAGGCAATTGACACTAATATAGTTGAAGAAAAATCAGATAAAATAATTTAAAAAAATGAAGACCCTAGGAATCATGTGGGACTCTATTAAGAAGAAAAACTTGTGTGTAATTGGAGTTCCAGAACAGGGAGGGATAA
Source organism: Elephas maximus indicus (assembly GCF_024166365.1). Lineage (NCBI taxonomy): Eukaryota > Metazoa > Chordata > Mammalia > Proboscidea > Elephantidae > Elephas > Elephas maximus. Next base: position 148,858,858 of record NC_064846.1, on the reverse strand, counting down.
CAGAAAATACAGAGAGAATAGTTGAAGATCTGTTGGCAGAAAACATCCCTGGCATCGTGAAAGATGAAAGGATATCTATCCAAGATGCTCATCGAACTCCATTTAAGATTGATCCAAAAAGAAAATCACCAAGGCATACTATCATTGAACTTTCCAAAACCAAAGATAAAGAGAAAATTTTAAAAGCAACAGGGATAAAAGAAAAGTCACCTACAAAGGAGAATCAATAAGAATAAGTTCAGACTACTCAGCAGAAACCATGCAGGCAAGAAGGCAATGGGATGAGATATATAGAGCACTGAAGGAGAAAAACTGCCAGCCAAGAATCATATATCCAGCAAAACTCTCTCTCAAATATGAAGGTGAAATTAAAACATTTACAGGTAAACACAAGCTTAGAGAATTTGCAAAAACCAAACCAAAGCTACAGGAATTACTAAAGGAAATTGGTCAGAAAATCAATAATATCAGATAACAACACAACACAAGGGCACAGAACAGAACATCCTGATATCAACTCAAATAGGGAAATCACAAAAGCAAAATAAGATTAATTTAAAAAAGAAAAAAATGCTCAAAACAGGGAATCATTGAAGTCATTATGTAAAAGACTACAATAATAAAAAAAAGAGGGACTAAGTACAGGAGGCACAGATCTTCCATATGGAGAGGAAAACAAGGCAATATAGGACGATACAAGTTAGGATTTCACTTAGAAAAATGGGGGTAAATATTAAGGTAACCACAAAGAGGTCTAACAATTCCATGCTTCAAAATAAAAACCAAGATAAACATAACGACTCAGCAAAAATAAATTCAACTACGATGAAAATGAGCAACACACAATTTAAAAAGAAAAACGTCTCAGCACAAAAAATAAGTGGAAAATGAAATTGTCAACAACACACACAAAAAGGCATCAAAATGACAGCACTAAACATATACTTATCTATAATTACGTTGAATGTAAATGGACTAACTGCACCAATAAAGAGACAGAGAGTCTCAGACTGGATAAAAAACATGATCCATCTATATGTTGCCTACAAGAGACACACCTTAGACTTAGAGACACAAACAAACTAAAACTCAAAGGATGGAAAAAAATATATATCAAGCAAACAACAATCAAAAAAGAACAAGAGTGGCAATGTTAATTTCTGACAAAATAGACTTTAAAGTTAAATCCACCACAAAGGATAAAGAAGGACAGTACATAATAATTAAAGGGACAATTTACCAGGAAGATATAACCATATTAAATATTTATGCACCGAATGACAGGGCTGCAAGATACATAAAACAAACTAACAAAATTGAAAAGTAAGATAGACACCTCCACAATTATAGTAGGAGACTTCAACACACCACTTTCGGAGAAGGATAGAACTTCCAGTAAGAAGCTCAATAGAGACATAAAAAGATCTAATTGCTACAATCGACCAACTTAACCTCATAGACTTATACAGAACACTCCACCCAACAGCTACAAAGTGTACTGTTTTTTCTAGTGCACATGGAACATTCTCTAGAATGGATCACACATTAGGCCATAAAACAAACCTTTGCAGAATCCAAAACATCGAAATATTACAAAGCATCTTCTCAGACCACAAGGCCATAAAAGTAGAAATCAATAACAGAAAAATCAGGGAAAACAAATCAAATACTTGGAAAATGAACAATACCCTGCTCAAAAAAAGACTGGGTTATAGAAGACATTAAGGAGGGAAGAAAGAAATTCATAGAATGCAACGAGACCGAAAACACTTCCTACCAAAACCTCTGGGACACAGCAAAAGCAGTGCTCAGAGGTCAATTTATATTAATAAATGCACACATACATAAAGAAGAAACAGCCAAAATCAGAGCACTGTCCCTACAACTTGAACAAATAGAAAGCGAGCAACAAAAGAATCTGTCAGGCACCAGAAGAAAACAAATAATAAAAATTAGAGCAGAATTAAATAAATTAGAGAACAGAAAAACAATTGAAAGAATTAACAAAGCCAAAAGCTGGTTCTTTGAAAAAAATTTTAAAAATTGATAAACCATTGGCCAGACTGACTAAAGACATACAGGAAAGGAAACAAATAACCCAAATAAGAAATGAGATGGGACATATCACAACAGACCCAACTGAAATTAAAAGAATCATATCAGATTACTCTGAAAAATTGTACTCTAACAGATTTGAAAACCTAGAAGAAATGGATGAATTCCTAGAAACACACTACCTACCTAAACTAACACAATCAGAAGTAGAACAACTAAATAGACTCATAACAAAAAAAAGAGATTGAGAAGGTAATCAAAAAACTTCCCCCCACAAAAAAAGCCCTGGCCCGGACGGCTTTGCTGCAGAGTTCTACCAAACTTCCAAAGAGTTAACACCACTACTACTAAAGGTATTTCAAAGCATAGAAAAGGATGGAATACTACCTAACTCATTCTATGAAGCCACCATATCCCTGATACCAAAACCAGGTAAAGACACCACACAAAAAAGAAAACTACAGACCTATATCCCTCATGAACATAGATGCAAAAATCCTCAACAAAATTCTAGCCAATAGACTTCAACAACATATCAAAAAAATAATCCACCACGACCAAGTGGGATTTATACCAGGTATGCATGCAAGGTTGGTTAAGGTTGGTTCAATATTGGAAAAACAATTAATGTAATCCACCATATAAATAAAATAAAAGAGAAAAACCACATGATCTTATCAATTGATGCAGAAAGGGCATTTGACAAAGTCCAACACCCATTCATGATAAAAATTCTCAGCAAAATAGGAATAGAAAGAAAATTCCTCAGCATAATAAAGAGCATCTATACAAAGCCAACAGCCAACATCATTCTACATGGAGAGAGCCTGAAAGCATTTCCCTTGAGAACTGGAACCAGTCAAGGATGCCCTTTATCACCGCTCTTATTCAGTATTGTACTGGAGGTCCTAGCCAGAGCAATTAGGCTAGATAAAGAAATAAAGGGCATCCAGATTGGCAAGGAAGAAGTAAAATTATCTCTATTTGTAGACAATATGATCTTATACACAGAAAACCCTAAGGAATCCTCAAGAAAACTACTGAAACTAATAGAAGAGTTCAGCAGAGTATCGGGATACAAGGTAAACATACAAAAATCAGTTGGATTCCTCTACATCAACAAAAAAAACATCGAAGATGAAATCACCAAATCAATACCATTCACAGTAGCCCCCAAGAAGATAAAATACTTAGGAATAAATCTTACCAGAGATGTAAAAGACCTATACAAAGAAAACTACAAAGTACTAGTGCAAGAAACTAAAAGGGACCTACATAAGTGGAAAAACATACCTTGCTCATGAATAGGAAGCCTTAACATAGTAAAAATGTCTATTCTACTAAAAGCCATCTATATATACAATGCACTTCTGATCCAAATTCCAAGGACATATTTTAATGTGATGGAGAAACAAATCACCAACTTCATATGGAAAGTAAAGAAGCCCCGGATAAAGTAAAGCATTACTGAAAAAGAAGAAGAAAGTGGGAGGCCTCGCTCTACCTGATTTTAGAACATATTATACAGCCACAGTAGTCAAAACAGCCTGGTACTGGTACAACAACAGGCACATAGATCAGTGGAACAGAATTGAGAACCCAGATATAAACCCATCCACATATGAGCAGCTGATATTTGACAAAGGCCCAGTGTCAGTTAATTGGGAAAAAGATAGTCTTTTTAACAAATGGTGCTGGCATAACTGGATATCCATTTGCAAAAAAATGAAACAGGACCCATACCTCACACCATGCACAAAAACTAACTCCAAGTGGATCAAAGACCTAAACATAAAGTCTAAAACGATAAACGTCATGGAAGAAAAAATAGGGACAACGTTAGGAGCCCTAATACAAGGCATAAACAGAATACAAAACATTACTAAAAAAGACAAAGAGAAACCAGATAACTGGGAGCTCCTAAAAATCAAACACCTATGCTCATCCAAAGACTTCACCAAAAGGGTAAAAAGGCCACCTACAGATTGGGAAAAAAATTTCAGCTATGACATCTCCAACCAGCACCTGATCTCTAAAATCTATATGATTCTGTTAAAACTCAACCACAAAAAGACAAACAACTCAATTAAAAACTGGGCAAAGGATATGAACACGCACTTCACTAAAGAAGATATTCAGGTGGCTAACAGATACATGAGAAAATGCTCTCGATCATTAGCCATTACAGAAATGCAAATTAAAACTATGATGAGATTCCATCTCACTCCAACAGGGCTGGCGTTAATCCAAAAATCACAAAATAATAAATGTTGGAGAGGCTGTGGAGAGATTGGAACACTTATGCACTGCTGGTGGGAATGTAAAATGGTACAACCACTTTGGAAATGGATCTGGTGTTTCCTTAAAAAGCTAGAAATAGAACTACCATACGACCCAGCAATCCCACTCCTCGGAATATATCCTAGAGAAATAAGAACCTTTACATGAACAGATATATGCACACCCATGTTTATTGCAGCACCGTTTACAATAGAAAAAGCTGGAAGCAACCAAGGTGTTCATCAATGGACCAATGGATAAATAAATTATGGTATATTCACACAATGGAATACTACGCATCGATAAAGAGCAATGATGAATCTGTGAAACATTTCATAACATGGAGGAACCTGGAAGGCATTATGCTGAGTGAAATTAGTCAAATGCAAAAAGACAAATATTGTATAAGACCACTATTATAAGATCTTGAGAAATAGTTTAAACTGAGAAGAACATATTATTTTGTGGTTATGAGAGGGGGGAGGGAGGGAGGGTGGGAGAGGGTTATTTACTGATTAGATAGTAGATAAGAACTACTTTAGGTGAAGGGAAGGACAGCACTCAATACAGGGGAGGTCCGCTCAACTGGACTGGACCAAAAGGAAGGCAGTTTCCTGAATAAACTGAATGCTTAGACAGTCAGTGGAGCAAGAATGGGGGTTTGGGGACTATGGCTTCAGGGAACATCTAAGTCAACTGGCAAAATAAATTCTATTAAGAAAACATTCTGCATCCCACTTTGAAGTGTGGCGTCTGGGGTCTTAAATGCTAACAAGCGGCCATCTAAGATGCATCAATGAGTCTCAACTCACCTGGATCAAAGGAGAATGAAGAACACTGAGGTCACAAGGTAATTATGAGCCCAAGAGACAGAAAGGGGCACATGAACTAGAGAGACTACATCATCCTGAGACCAGAAGAACTAGATGGTCCCTGGCCACAACCAATGACTGCCTTGACAGGGAACACAACAGAGAACCCCTGAGGGAGCAGGAGATCAGTGGGATGCAGACCGTAAATTCTCATAAAAAGACTAGACTTAATGGTCTTACTGAGACTAGAAGAATCCCAGCGGTCATGGTCCCCAAACCTTCTGTTGGCCCAGGACAGGAACCATTCCCGAGGCCAACTCATCAGACATGAATTGGACTGGAGAATGGGTTGGAGAGAGATGCTGATGAGAAGTGAGCTACTTGCATCAGGTTGACACTTGAGACTATGTTGGCATCTCCTGTCTGGAGGGGAGATGGGAGGGTAGAGGGGGTTAGAGACTGGCAAAACTGTCACAAAAGGAGACTGGAAGGAGGGAGCGGGCTGACTTATTAGGGGGAGAGTAAGTGGGAGTATGTAGTAAGGTGTATATAAGTTTATATGTGAGAGACTGACTTGATTTGTAAACTTTCACTTAAAGCACAATAAAAATTATTAAAAAAAATAAAAACCAAACCTGTTGCTGTCGAGTCGATTCCAACTCATAGTGACTCTATAGGACAGAGTACAACTGCCCCACAGAATTTTCAGGGAGCACCAGGTGGATTCAAACTGCTGACGTGTTGGTTAGCAGCCATAGCTCTTAATCACTAAGCCACCAGGTTTTCCCATTAGCCATTAGAGAGATGCAAATCAAAACTATGATGAGATACCATCTCACCTGGCAAGAATGGCACTGATAAAAAAACAAAACAGAAAACAACAAATGCTGGCAAGAATATGGGGAGATTGGAACTCATAGACTGCTGGCAGGACTGCAAAATGGTATAACCATTATGGGAAATCGTATGGCACTTCCTTAAAAAGCTAGAAATAGAAATATCATACAATCCAGCAATCCCACTCCTAGGTATATATCCTAGGTAAATAAGAGATGTGACATGGATAGACATATGCACACCCATGTTCACTGCAGTATTATTCACAATAGCAAAAAGATGGAAACAACCTAAGTGTCCATCAACAGATAAATGGATAGACAAAATATGGTACATAACATACAATGAAATACTACACAATGATGAATCTGGGAAACATCTCACAACATGGATTAACCTGGAGGACATTGTGCTGAGTGAAATAAGTCAGTCACAAAAGGACAAATATCGTATGAGGCTACTATTATAAAAAGACAAGGAAAGATTTACACACTGAGAGAAATATTCTTTGACGGTTACCGACGATGGGAGGGAGAGAGAGGAGGAATCACTATCTAGACTGTTGTTTTTGTTGTGTACCGTCGAGTCGATTCCAACATATAGCGACACTATAGGACAGAGTAGAACTGCCCCCTATAGGGTTTCCAAGGAGTGGCTGGTGGATTCGAACTGCTGACCTTTTGGTTAGCAGCCTGAGCTCTTAACCACTTCGCCACTAGGGCTCCAACTAGAGAGTAGACACATTTTAATTCTGGTGAGGGGAACGGTAATATACAATATAAGGGAAGTCAGCACAACACGACCAAGGCAAAGGAAGACACTGAGAGGTATGAAAGAATAAAGGCAACTACAGTAAATCCTCACAACTGGACCAATAAGCAACATCTTGATAAATAGAAAAAATATTGAAGTCATCAAAGATTTCATTTTACTTGGATCCACAATCAACACCCATGGAAGCAGCAGTCAAGAAATCAAACAACCTATTTGCATTGGGCAAATCTGTGGCAGAAGACCTCTTTAAAGTGTTGAAGTTGAAGAAGTCACTTTGAGGACTAAGGTGCCCCTGACCCAAGCCATGGTGTTTTCAATTGCCTCATATGCATGCAAAAGCTGGACAGTGACATTTCAAACAGCTTTTCTAATTCTCACAATGACCCTGCAAATAAGTGGACTATTATTATTTCTATTGCCTAGTTAAAAATTCAAGTCTTAACGAATTTATGTGACTACCATTGTCATATTAGGTCCGGGATCTGCACTAACTTTGAAAAACTCAAGAATTTATGCTCTTTCCTGTAAAACAATGGTTTTCAATAATTTTCCTGCTTTCATTTTTCCAGATGAGCAACACACTCCTCCTATTTTATACAATATTTTTCCAGAAAAAGGAAAAAGAAATACGTTGTATATAGTGAGTCTGCTGCCTTTTACACCTCCCTCCCAAACCTTAGAGGTTTCAATACCCATGATCTCAATGATAGTTACCATGCCATATAGCAGTGGTTGAATGCTGACCTCAAATTAGATCTCTAATATTCAGATTTAATTATCCTAGGTACTAGAATGTTGGTGTTTTTTAAATCTCCCTAAGTGATTTTAATGTGCAGCCAGGGTTGAGAACTAGTGACTGTTATTGGGTACGGAGTTTCTTTTAGAGGGCAAGAAAGTGTTCTAAAATTACATTGTGGTGATGGCTACATAACTCTGTGAATACACTAAAAACCATTGAATTGTATACTTTCAATGGGTTAATGGTATGGCATGTGAATCTTATCTCAATGATGCTCTTTAAGAAATTATATGTAATCAAGAGTTTGAACAAGCCCTATTTGAGACGTATTCAAATGCAATTTTATTTTGGATTCTCAATATTCCTTTAGGAGCCCTGGTGGAATAGAGGTTAAGAGCTTGGCTGCCAACCAAAAGGTCAGCAGTTCAAATCCACCAGCCATTCCTTGGAAGCTCTGTGGAGTAGTTCTACGCTGTCCTATAGAGTCACAATGACACAGATTCAACTCTATGGCAACAGGTTTTTTTTTTTTTTTTGATAAATATGTATGTTTACAATCATGCATCGCTTAACATCCACAATATGTTCCGTGAAATAGGACATTATGTGATTTGTACATTGTGCGAACACCATATTATGGATGAAGGTCCTTTCAGGCATTCACTTCCAGGATAAGGTGGTTTTGTCCATATTAAAAATTTGCTGGGGCAAATAACCTCCCTGTAGAATTAGTTTATCTAAGGTTTTAACAAATTCTTCTGCTGCCTTCGCATCAGCATTTGCAAACTCACCACACATTATGCAGTGAAAGGTGTTGTTTGAAGCACTTGGACCACTCACAGCTAGCACTAAACTCCACATCGTAGTCTGGTGCTGCCTTTTCTTTAAGCCTCTCGAACAAACATCATGCCTTAGCAGTGACGTCAACATGCTGAGAGGGATTCACTTTTGTGTCTGGTCCTCAATCCACATCATCAGCAATTTCCCCATAGCTGATATAGGTCCATCTCACACTTTCATGAGCCTTGTAGTTTTAAGTGGAGCTGATCCTCTAACAGCTTGGAGAATTTTTTCTTTGTTTTAGAGGATCGTGGTGATTGTCGAGTGCGGCATGCCTGAATCTGCTACGTTGCGTTCTTCAATCGGGATTTTTGAACTCTATTATAAACTTCTGGGGCCACAGATGTATATGTGGTTAGAAGTTGCTGAAGGAACATTATGCGGCACATGACAATATATACACGTATACATACATACATACATACATAAATATATATATATTTTTTTTCATTGTTATTGTGTGCTGGTGCCAAGTTCATTCAATTCCAAATCATAGCAACCCTATATCATACACGACAGAGTAGAGCTACTCTATAGGGTTTCCTAGGCTGTAATCTTTAAGGGAGCAGACCACAAGATCTTTTCTCCCGAGGAGGGGCTGGTGGGTTTGAACAGCCACGATTTCAGTTAGCACCTCAGTGCTTAATCATTGTGCCACTAGGGCACTCTCTCTCTCTTTCTCTCTCTCTCTATGCCTTACCAGACTACTACTGGGAACCTTTTCTGTAGTTTTTGACACAGGCAACTCCATCTCTATTCTGTGAAGACTTTTGACTCTGACTCTTTTCCTCGCTCTTAAAATCTGGGTTCACCTCTGGATTCTTCCTACTGGGGTTCCTCTACTTCTGTAGGTGGCCATTGAACAGAACCTAAGTCAACCCCATGTTGGCTCTATTTTCTGTGTGTTGCGCCTTTATGGTGACTGTGTAATTTAGCATCCAAACTAATACACTTTGTGAGTAAAAGGGGGCAATATTAACAATAATGATAGGATAACAGGCATAAAATGGGACTGCTCTTGGAAAATGGGGCTTATGGACTTCCAATCCATGACAAACACATGTTCTTTGCCCCCAGAATTTTGGAACACAGCATCAGGTATCCCACTATAGCAGTTGATTTGTGTCTTTCAAGTGTGAGTTGAGCCCCCTTACCCTATGTCTTCCAACTGCAAAGAACATAGTCCATAGGACTCCAAGAGGTCTCATAGAAGACCCCCTCACTTGGCTGGAGATGAAGGGTGAGAACAGTCAATTCTTCCGCAAGGAGACAGACAGCAGTTATCTCTAAAGAAATACTTGTGCAGAATCCTCCCTCTGCACTTTCATAAGCCATTTATAATCTCAAAGCTGGCGAGGAGTTCAAAAGTGAGGAACAGATGCTCACCCATTTCCTTTGGAAATCTCTATTTAGTGATTTGTAACCCATACTGGTATATCGCATCTGTTGTAACTTGGTGCCTACTTCCATGCCTACTTCCAACTTCAATTTTAACATCTCATTTCATATATATTCTTTTTTGCCCACACAAATGTGAGAGTTATTTTTGAAATATGATGTCAAAAGAGGTGATTTGTCTTAGTGGTTAAGTGTGGCACAGTTTTTGAAGTCAGAAATCCAGGTTATTAGATTTTTGATGTTAGGGAAGTGACTTGGCTTCTTTAAGCCTTAACTACCTCCTCAGTAAAATAAGGATAATAACATACCTACCTCATAGAGCTATTATCATAGTTATAAGAGATCAGATACGTAAAGCAATTACCATACTACCTGACTTGTGGCTAGGTATGAAATATGTTAACTATTATTATGACTATTATTCTTTTTATTATGATGATCTATATTAAACTATTAATAGAGGAAGAAAAATGAAAACAAATAAACCAAATGGTAAGAAATGTCAGAAATTATTTTTTAAGATACCATTCTAAGGTCTTTAGACGCAGGAGTTCCTCAGAGCACTAAATCACAAAAATATCCACATAGATTTTTTAGAGAAGGAGCTCAATCAATGTTGAATGAATGGAATTGCACAATTCTTTACCTTACCTCTTAGGTAACTTCACAAAGTACAATATGTCAAACCATTATATTATATAATGAATTTTAATTTAAATATCTTTATTGATACATGTTTAAAAAAATTAATTCTTTTCACAGAAAAGTAAGCATACAATTTAAGTCATTGTCCAGATTCTCTAGACTTGTTGAGATGAAAGAAAAAAGGACGTTAGTGGACATATACCCCTGATAATGTAGTGTCCACTTTCAAATAGATATAATTCCATTTAATCTTGACAATAAGCCTTTAACAAAGCTATGATTTTCAACTTTTGTTTTCCCAGAAGCTAACAAAATAGACAAATGTCTTACTCTTAAGGAGCTTACAATAGCAAACTAATGTCAAGGGAATAGAGAACACATATGTCACGGTGGTGGGAGGTGGGATATCTTTTTATTTGGAGTTGTTTGAGAAGGCCTCTTTGGTACAATGGTAATTGGAACAGCTGCTTAAAGGATGTGAGAGAGTGAGCCATATGGACAATCAAGGTAAAAAATATTGAAGGTGGAGGAATCAGGAAGTGTTCAGCCCTGTGGCAGGGGCAGGATTGGTATATTCAAAGATCAGAAAAATGACCAGTGTGACAGCAAGAGCGTGAAATGATTTGTGGAGAAGTAGTTGTAGGAGATGTAACTAAATCAGATAGGGTCAGGATGGTGGGATTTTAGATTTTTTAAATTTAGATTAAAACACTTTATTAAAAAGTTTCAACATCTTTGATGTTTATTTTTCTCATAAACATTGCATGTTTAAAATACTAAACAGAATTGAATCTAGTGTTCATTTATTCCAAAAATTTTTACTGAGTGCCTGATATATGTAAATTACCAGTTAAAAACCATTGCCATCAAGTTGTTTCTGACTCTTGGTGACCCTTTATGTGTCAGAGTAGAACTGTGCTCCGTAGGGTTTTCAATGGCTGATTTTTCAAAAGTAGATTGGCAGGCCTTTCTTCTAAGGTGCTCTTATTTTTTTATTTTTATTTATTGTGCTTTAGGTGAAAGTTTACAAATCAAGTCAGTCACTCATACAAAAAGTTATACACACCTTGCTGTGTACTCTTAGTTGCTCTCCCTACAATGTGACAGCACACTCCTCCTCTCCACCCTGTATTCCCCGTGTCCATTCAACCAGCTCCTGTCCTCCTCTTCCTCCTCATCTCGCCTCCAGACAGGAGCTGCTTAACATAGTCTACTTGAGCTAAGTCTACTTGAGCTAAGAAGCTCACTACTCATCAGTATCATTGCCTATCTTATAGTCCAGGCCAATCCTTGCCTGTAGAGCTGGCTTCGAGAATAGTTCCAATTTTAGGCTAACAAAGGGTCCGGGAACCATGACTGTCAGGGTCTCTCTGGTCTCAGTCAGACCATTAAGCCTGGTCTTTTTACAAGGGTTTGAGATCTGCATCCACTGTTCTCCTTCTCCATCGTGGATTCTCTGTTGTGTTCCCTGCCAGGGCAGCGATTGGTGGTAGCAGGGCACCATCTAGTTCTTCCAGTCTCAGGCTGATGGACTGTCTGGTTTATGTGGCCTTTTCTGTCTCAGGCTTAACTTTACCATATGTCTTTGGTGTTCTTCATTCTCTCTAAGGTGCTTTCAGATAGACTCGAACCCCCATCCTTTTGGTTATCAGCCAAGTGCATAAACCATTCACACCACCCAAGTACCAGGTAGACATTAGGAATACAGTGGTGAGCAAAAAATAGATAACATTCCAACCTTCATGGGACTTATGGTCTATTAGGGAACACCACCTGCAATCAACTAATCGCATAATGAATAACAAAACAAACAAACAAAGGAGTCCATTGGGGTAGAGCCTATTCCAACACATGGCAACCCTATAGGACAGGGTAGAACCACCCCACAAGTTTCAAAGGAGCACCTGGTGTATTCGAACTGCTGACCTTTTGGTTAGCCACCCTCTCTCTTAACAACTGTGCCATCAGGGTTCCACATAATGACTAGTCAACAAATGGGGCTGTTACACACTTAGATCTATGCACTATATTGGTGACCCAGTCTGTAGCAATTGCTATGCATTCATTTATTCCACAAATACGTACCTGCCATTCTGGGCTAAAGGGTTGTATGTATAATAGAGGAGAAAAAAGATTCCTACAAACATTTCCATGTTTTGGCTTCTGACAATCTCCTCTCTACTTATACGGTGACACTCTGACCACGAAAAAAAAGGATGGCAGCTTATCAGAGGAAATCAGATAATCAACAAATCAGTATGCTTAATTGTATGTATTATTATAAGCTATAATACAATGGCCTGAGGTCTACTTGAATCCTTGCACCTTTTATAGAACAAAGGACAAGGACTGTGTGGCAGCTATTTTTCCTTTTTATTCTTTGCCTACATTTGAAAGTATATTTAAATTATGAATGTTGAGTTTATTAGAAAAGTGTCAATGGTGATATAAGATCTGGAAAAATGCCAGTAGACAAGAAAAACATAATTTTTAAAGTATCCTTGATTCTATTGTATTTAAAGACATCCATGTGTATGTAAATAGTTTCAAAATTATATGGTAGTTACAGATTTTGCATGTTTATGAAAATGTATCTAAACTATAGCTGTTGAGTTTTTTTAGAAACCTGACCTCCATAGCAAATTACCTGTATTAAAAATATGTTTACCTGTTTTATTCTTTTTGGCTTTATCAGTGAATAACTCTGTCGTCTTTTGTTTTTAAAGACATGCACAAGAATATAATTAGCTCAAAATAAAAAAAAATACTAGCTACAAACATGTTCTTTTAGTATAAAAGGGCTTTGGAAATTGTACTTTCTTACCTTAAAAATAACTCAGATTTGCCTAGTTTTATGAAATGTATGTGTAAATAATTATATACATTTTTAATGTTTCTATCAGAATATAGACTAGTGTATTTTTCAAAGTATAAAATTCAATTGAACTTTGCCAGCCTTGAATTTTATGCTGACTATGGACTATTTTACCTTAAATCATTGTCAAAGAGATAAAAGAGCATAAATTTATAGCATGACCTTCCAATTTAAAAGGAAAAAAAAGATTAATATTCTCAACTTTAAATAGAAGTCATTGTCAGTAAGGGGTTGTGGTGCTGTTAGGTGCTGTTGAGTCAGTTCCGACCCATAGAGACCCCACGTACAGTGGAACAAAACACTGCCAGATCCTGTGCCATCCTCACAACCGTTGCTGTGTTTGAGCCCATTGTTAAAACCACTGTGTCACTCCATCTCGTTGAGGGTCTTCCGCTCTTTCGATGACCTTCTACTTTACAAGACATAATGTTTTTACTCAGGAACTGGTCCCTCCTGATAACATGTCCAGAGTATGTGCGACAAGGTCTCCTCATCCTCAGTTCTAAGGAACATTCTGGCTGTATTTCTTCCAAGGCAGATTTGTTTGTTCTTCAGGCAGTCCATGGTATATTCAGTATTCTTTGACAACACCATAATTCAGATGCATCAATTCTTCTTTGATCTCTGTTATTCATTGTCCAGCTTTCACAGGCATATGAGACGATTAAAAATACCCTGGCTTGGGTCAGGCACACCTTAGTTCTCAAAGTGACATCTTTGCTTTTCAACACTTTAAAGAGGTCTTTTGTAGCACATTTGCCCAGTGCAATGCATTGTTTGATTTCTTGACTGCTGCTTCCATGGGGATTGATTATGGATCCAAGTAAAATGAAATCCATGACCACGTCACTATTTTCTCCATTTATCGTGATGTTGGTTATTGATCCAGTTGTAAGGATTTTTGTTTTCTTTATGTTGAGATGTAATCCAAGGGGTAGAACCAAAAAAACAAAACAAAACTCTCTGCCTTCAAGTTAATTCTGATTTATAGGGACACTTTTTATAGGGTAGAGTAGAACTGCCCCATAGGGCTTCCAAGGCTGTAAATCTATATGGAAGCAGACTGCCACATCTGTTTCCCATGGAGCAGCTGGTGGGTTTGAACTGCTGACTTTCTGGTTAGCAGCCAAGCACTTTAACCACTGTACCACCAGGTCTTCTTAAGAGGATATAAAACCAAACCCATTGTTAGCGAGTCAATTCTGACATCTAGTCGACCCTATAGGACAGAGTAGATCTGCCCCATCAAGTTTCCTAGGAGTCACTGATGGATTCGAACTGCCGACCTTTTGGTTAGCAGTCATAGCTCTCCATAGATCTTAACCACTTCGCCACCAGGGCTCCCAAAGAGGATATAACCCATTGCCGTCGAGTCGTGGTTAAAACAGCTGCCTTACAGCTCATGCCCCTTGAGTTCATGCTTATTATCTGTGTGACCTTGAAAATGTACTTGAACCTCAATTTACCTCAATATCCTCATCTGAAAAATGGGAGTTTTGATTATAACATATGAATCACAGGATTATTTTTCCAAATTACATAAGGCATTACACACAAAGGGCCTAAAACTGTGCCTGACAAATATATAATTAACAAATATTAACTATTATAATAATTATATATTATGGTATTTCTTGATATGTCTCCTTTTCTGGACAGAGCATTTTATTAATCTTATTTATTTAACTTATTAATTTTGGGGGGGAGGGTGGCCTTAGGAATTAGCACAATGTCTGTTCTTAAATGCTTGAATAAATGACTCACTGACTGAATGAACTGTTGGCTGACTTAACCAGAAGGTGTGTGTGAGGTATATGAGTTTAATATCTTTAGGAAACGTTCTCTTTCATTATCATATGATAAATAGGTGTGTATATATATGTGTGTGTGTATGCATATATATGTGTGTACACACATATATATGTATGTATATACATATATACCCCCACAAAGTGGCTTCAACAATGGGCTCAAGTACAGCAACAATTGTGAGGATGACACAGGACCAGGCAGTGTTTCGTTCTGTTGTGCATGGAGTCGCTATGAGTCGGAACCGACTCTACAGCACCTAACAACACAACGACACACACACACACATACTAGCTGAACGAAATACTTTTGAATGTAGAATGATATATTTATAATGAGTCTAAAATTATGGGTTTTGATGCTTTACATTTCCAGAAAGATTCTGTAGATATTATTGAAGTTTGCTTAGCTAGGTTATTAAATATTTGCTTTTAATTTTAGACAATAGACTTAAACTAAAAGCTTGTTTTATTATTAAAATTATTATTAAAAAGATTGCTTTTTTCACACACATTTTCTGTATTACAACTCTCTGAGGGGCGAGTGACAGAAATCTACCTCAAGATAATTTTAAAGAACTGTATCGACAGCACTGGGTTTATTGACTCAATAACAGAACTCTTTAGTGGTAGGACAGTCACTGTCACAACAGGTATAGCTGAATCCAGAAGCTTAATGAATATCATCAATACGTGGTTTCTATCCCTACCTCTCTCTGTCTCTACTTCTAGCTTTTAGCTGTTCTTTTCCCTGTGGTGGCTTCATTCTCAGTCAGGCTCTATCCTTTTTGTGAATAAATGGCCCCCAGCAGCCTCATGCTTACATGATCTCCGGGACCCACTGTTTCAGGAAGCTCTGTATTTTTGTTTGGTCCAGCTTTGATCACATGCCCATTCTTGAACCAACTCTAGTGGCCAAGGAGATGTAGTACTCTGATTAGCCAATCTTGGGTCATATGTCCACTCCTAAGGCCAGGGATAGGGTCAGCTCCACCCAAAGCACATGAACTGAGAAGTGTGGTCTGTTCTGCCAAGCATATGTTGGACACACACACACACACACTCTTATGTATCTCATCTCACTATGATAATGACCCTGTGAGAAACTTTGAACAATTCTTTTATAAGAGAAGCAGCATGATATAATGGAAAGATTTTGGAGATGGATCACTTTGAATTGTCTATTTTGGGTGTGTGCTCTCAGCCAAGATACATAGCATTTCTTTTTTCTTTTTTTACTTTCTTATTGTGGTGAAAATCTACACAACAAAACATATGCCACTCAACAATTTCTACATGTATAATTCAGTGACATTGATTACATTCTTCAAGTTGTGCAGCCGTTCTCACTATCCTTTTCCAAGTTATTCCACCACCATTGACATAAACTCACTGCCCCCTAAGCAAAAACACCTCCTTCCCCCTCCCTGTCACCCCTGATACCCACTAATAATTTTTGTTTTCTATATATTTGCTTATTTCATACAGTATTTGTCCTTTTTCGACTGACTTTTTTCACTCAGCATGTTTTCAAGGTCCCTCCATGTTGTGATATGTATCAGGACTTCATTTCTCTTTATGGTTGAGTAGTACTCCACTGTGTATATACACCACATTTGTTTATCCATTTTCTTTTCAAAGACATTTTGGGTTTTTTCACCTTTTGTTTATTGTGAATTATTGTGAAAAGTACTATAATGAACATTGGTGTTCAGGTTTCTGTTTGTATTCCTGCCTTCACTTCTTCTGGTTATATACCTAGGATTGGGATTGCTGGGTCATATGGTAGTTCTGATACACAGTCTTTCTGAGCATCAATCACCTCCCTGTAAACTTAGGGTAATATAAAAGACGATGGTGAAGATTAAATAATATGTCACATGAAGAAGAACCCAACCTGGTACTTAGCACATAGCAGATAGTCAATATATATTAGATATATCATTGTAATTCATTCTTTGGCAAAAGTACTTTAGGATTCAGGAAAGGGAATTCAAGACTGGAGAAAAAGAATGATATCTGGAGAAATGTCATCCACGCTCTTTTTTTAAAAAAATAAGATTTTTATTTTAGAGTTGTCTTAGATTTACAGAATTATTACAAAGATAGTACAGAGAATTCCCATATGCCCCAGACCTACTTTCTCCTATTATTCACATTCTACATTATATGGTACATTTGTCACAATTAACAGACCAACATCGCTGTATTGGTATTAACTAAAGCCCATACTTTATTCAGATTGCGTCAGTTTTTTTTTTTCTAATGTACTTTTTTCTGTTCCTGGATCCCATCCAAGATACCATGTTATCTTTAGTCATCATGTCTTCTTAGGCTCATCTTGACTGCAACAGTTTCTCAGACTTAGCTTATTTTTGATGACTTTGAAATTTTCAGGAGAAGTGTTTAGGTGTTTTGTAGACTGTCACTCAGTTGGGATGTACATACTATCTACATGACTGAGCACTACTGATGCTGGCCTTGGTCACCTGGGGAGGTAATGTTTGTCAGGTTTCTTCATTGTTAAGTTGCACTTTTTATCCCTTTCCATACTGTCCTCTTTGGAAAAAGTTACTACACACAGCCCGCACTTAAGGTGTGAGGAGTTATGCTCCGTCTCTTTAAGGGAAGAGCTTACTCATGCCTTTTTGACCCTGATTTTTTAATATGCCGTCACCAGATTTCCAATGATATCTTGGTTTCTGGCTTCTGAGTTTATTCCCCAAGGATACATATCAGTGTATCCTGGCCATATATCGCTTTTTTCTTTAGCAACTTAACTCTCCTACCCTGGATTCTCCATTTGATCTCTCTTCTGAGCCCCCATAAGGTCCAGTCCTTTTAGCACTGTAGCTTAGCCCATTGTCTGTCACACAGTAGTTGTTCAATAAGTAGTTGTCTGCTGACTAACAGAATGCCATGGTTGCCTACACAATATTCTATCTTCCTTCTTCCTTGCCATAAAAAATCTACTTTTTAAAAGATCTCATTTATTTCCTTTCACGGAGGCGAAATTGACATAACATAAAATTAATCATTTTAAAGTGAAGAATTCAGTGGCAGTGGCATTGATTATATTCACAGTGTTAGAGAAGTCTCACTTCTATCTAGTTCCAGAACATTTTCATCTACCCAAATGGAAACTCTAAACCCATGAAGTAGTTGCTCCTCATTCCTCCTTTCCCCCAGTGCCTGGCAATCACCAATCTATGTTCTTTCTCTACAGATTTACCTATTCTTGATATTTCACAGAAATGGATTCATACCATATGTGACCTTTTTGTGTCTGACTTCTTTCAGGTGGTGTAATGTTTTAGAGATTCATCCACATTGTAGCATGTTATTAGCACTTCGTTTCTTTTTGTGGCAAAAATTTACTTTTCCTTGGGGTGGCAATGTGCTCATCTTAGAAGAAAACAATATTCCCCTTCTTACCTTGCACATAGGTGTGGTCACGTGGCACCGTTCAGGCGAATTAGGAATCCCTGGATGAGGCTTCCAGACAGTTGCCTTACAAGAAGCTGGTACTTGGCAAGCAGTTACCCTTTGCCCTTTCCCTTCTTCCTTCCTGAAACACAGACATTAGGGTGAGAACTCCAGACCTAAGGAACATAACACAAGGATGATAGGGTAGAAAGTGAGAAGGAGCCAAAGTCTCTAAGGACCTCATGCAGCTGCCGTACCAGCTCTGTTATCTGTACTCTGTGGACTTCTTTCACGTGAAAGATAAATGAACATCCGATGTACTTAAAAATATTGATATAATAGTGTATGTTTTACTCTGCAGTAGAGATCCAGTTAAAATTAAATACATCTCCTGACCAATACCGTAATTCTGAATTAGACCTAAGTAAGAGATTAGAATATTCAGATGTCCATTGAAATAAATGTTTTAATCATTTTGGCCATTGTCATCCTTAGCTTTGGCATATTTCTGTATGCCTAGTATGGTAGAGATAAAAAGACCAGACATTTATGTCTGAAAATGGAGTTTGCAGACTTAAAAAGTAAGTTAGATATCAATATGCTGACATAGATTCCATCTTGACATATGTAGTCACCCACGTCCAGGAAATTAACCCAAAATGTCAAGGGCACCTCTGCAGCCCAGACTAAAAGTTGAGGCCCTTTTTGTTGTCCGCTGACACCCACTTACAAGAGAATGAAGTGTGATAATCTTTAGAGTATATAATCTATTGGTTCCTTTATTAAAAGTACATGACTGGTGAGGGGTGAGGTTCTTGGATCAGGTGGACACTTGAGACTATGTTGGCATCTCCTGCCTGGAAGGGAGATGAGAGGGTGGAGGGGGTTAGAAGCTGGCAAAATGGACACAAAAAGAGAGAGTGGAGGGAGAGAGTGGGCTGTCTCATTAGGGGGAGAGTAATTGGGAGTATGTAGCAAGGTGTATATAAGTTTTTGTGTGAGAGACTGACTTGATTTATAAACTTTCACTTAAAGCACAATAAAAATTATAAAAAAAAAATATATGACAAATGGGTACTGAGATAAATAGCCACCCAGCACACTTCTTTACTGTATAAAAAAAAAGATAGACTGCATAAAAGCCAAAATAGGATATGTGCTTGAGTAAAATAGAGGAAACAATTGAATATTGGAGCTGCTAACAGAGACTGGAATGATGATGACTAAAGTTGAAGGTGAAGATGAAAAAGATTGAATCTGAAGGACAATGAAAAACCAATGAGGGTTTTGAAAAGAATAGTTTGGTTGCTGCAAAGAATAAAAAAGTTACCTTGATGGGGGAGAAGTTTCTATTACCTGAAGAAAATAAAATTATAAGGAATTGGAGCAAGGAGTATGCTGATGTTAGGATGAAAATAGTGAAAGCATGGAGAACATTCTTAAGGGTGAACATAAGCTCACGACAAAAAAAGGAAATGGAAAAATGTGTAGTGATGTATCATGATTAATGTGATTTTTGTTTTTATGATGGCTTCAGGATAAACTTTCTGAGACAGAGAAGTGATTGTGGCTTAACCCTGAAAGCCAGAATAAGTCACTCATTTAAATACATTTATTGAGAACCTACTATATTCCAGGACTACTGTAGGTATCTGAGATTAAATTGTAAATTTAAAAAATAAGGCTTTTCCCCCCATTAATCTTAGCTTCTACTGGCAGAAACACAGTAAACAGATAAGGAAACAAGTAAATATTAAAAGAGAGAAGGAATGGTGTTGTATTTCCCCCAACGTAAATTCCACGTAGCAGTAAGAATACAGGATAAAATGAAGATACACATGATTGGAGGACAGGGGTCAAGGATGTATTGTTTTTGGAGGTTGAATCATTTAAGGAGTATGTTTGCACCCAGCCATTAGTGAGGCATATGGGCAGCTTTGCCCTTATTGTTCTGTCACAACAAAGGATGGACATTAGCAGAGGAAGATGTCGAAAAAGGTGGACACACATCACAACGTGAATGCCTCTTTTCTAATTATTTGTCAGGTTTAAAATTGTAAACATGACTTAGAGTGTGGACTAGTATCACCCGAATTGTCTAATTATGCTAAAATGCAGCTTAAAATAATGATGGTAATAATAGGTTTCTCTGTAAGTTCAACATCATTAAGAGAAGCACGAAGCAATTGGAATGTGCCGTGGCAAAGAAGCAAGATAATAGGGCGCCGGAGCAGTGTCAAGGTCCCAGTGTTAACAGAGATGAAGCCTTCATTTCTCTTTTTTTTCCCCCTGGAATAGAATTTCAAATACATGATAGAAAAGCTCCCTAGGACAAGTCAGCCTCATTACTTCTGGAGGTCTCTCTCATCAGTGCCTGGTGGAGATGACAATCCCTAACCCGTCTGCCGAAAAGTGTTAATTACTTGGGTAATGAAAACAATGTATTTCCCATCTGTATTTATTATTTCAAATGAAAACAGCTTTAACCATTTTGCTAGCTGTTGGAAGAAAACATAAACTCATTGGGAAAAAAAAATATGGAAAATAAATACAAGAAAAAAACTCACCTGAAATCCCACTATGGGAGAAAACCATTATTAATCATTTGGTGAGCATCCTTCTAGCCATCACTTTATTATTGACTCCACCCAGGTGGGGATCTTAAAACCAGTATAGAAGAGAGAATAAATAGATCTGTTCCTCAGTGGAATCTTTTGGGGTTTAACTCAAAGAACTGGACTGGTTTTAATACACAAGAAGGAATATATTTTGGAGATAACCCAAAAAGCCAGAGAAAGTAACTCTCCTATTTTAGCAGAAATGTTAAAGAGCAAAGAGGTGGGGAGAAGCTGAGAAACTTGCTAATTACCCAGGTAATTCAGCTAATGGTCCATAGTTCTTTGACTCTAATTTGTAATTTGATTTAATAATTCAAAGAAACTGTATCTCTCTATGTGTTTATTCCCTGAGTGGCAGGCACAAACGGTTAAGTGCTCAGCTACTAACCAAAAAGTTGGCCATTCAAACCCTTGCAGAGGCATCTTGGAAGAAAGGCCTGGCCCATCTCCTTCAACCACGAAAACCCTGTAGAGCCCAGTTTTTCTCTGTAACACATGGGGGCGCCATGAGTGAGAATTTGAAAATGTAATTTCAAAGATGAAAATATGGACATGAGTGTGGCAAAAAAAAAGCCACTAAGAATGAATAATTAATTTTATTAGTTTTTAATTTCAAAGATATATGCTCTTCTATTTCTATTTATTCTTACTCATTTCGGTGCAATTACTCATCTGGTTGAAATGAAATGATAAGGTCAACTGCAAAAGACTAAGCGGAATCCTGGATCAGAGAAATTTTCTGAGCAGATCAGCTCAATGACAACTGGGAACTATTATGGGTATATATTATATATATACATACACATATTTGTATATACAGAAATTTCTACCATATACCAAAATAAATCACAGAAGGATTATAGCACAAAATGCTTTAAAAAAAAAAAAAAAAACTATAAATGTACCAGGCTTTAAGTTCTGATACTGGGATAGGGAAGGCTTTCTGCAATAAAACATAACATGGGGGACAAAATGAAAGATAAAATTGATACATTTTACCTATAATTTTTTAAATTATAAAGTAAAAAAAAATTGCAGTGTATAAAATCCACAAAGGATTAAAATGAACCATATACAAAAACTATTGTCTATAAATCAATCAGAAAATAAAACAAATCAATACAAACATGGCCAGAGGTTATAAACAGGTATTTCAGAAAGAAGAAAAATAAAATAGCCAGGAAGTATACGAAAACCTGAACTGACTCGAAATTCAAGAAATGCATATTCAAACAACATGTCAATAGCTTTTTCTCTTCTCAGTGCTACTTAAAGACAGGGGGCCTGGGAACTCTTATATTTTGCTGGTGGGAAAGCAAATTGATACTGGCATTTGGAGGACAATTTGACAGCATCTATTAAAATTAATGGTGCCTGTACCCTATTACTATCAGTTTTAATTCTTGGGATCTAGCCTAGAGAAATACTTGCTTATGTGTATAATAAAGCATATTCGTGGATTATAACTGAAACATTGTTTGTAATGGTGAAATATTTAGACATTCCGAAGTATCTACCAATAGAGAAATGATTAAATAATATTGCTATGTAGTCTCATTGTGAAGTACTCTTAGCAATGAAAAAGAATGAGTTAGCCATGTATGTATTGACATGGGAGATCCTCCAAGATTTATTAAAATTATATGCAAAATAATACATACAATTTTTGTAAAAATGTCTGATTGGTTGTGGCCTTGTCTTAAAACACAGTTATGCCTGGAGAAGAGGGGAAGTAGAGATAACTTTTACTATTGGCCGAGGACTTGAAGGCACCTAACGACAACAACAATTGGTCAAGGGAGATTTTAAGCTTTTTTTCCTTGTGTGTGTTTGTGTGTTTACCTTTTTGGGATTTTTTTGAACAATAGGAGTAGATTTGTGTATTACTTGTATAATTAAAAATGCATGAAAATTATAAATACTTAAAAAAAAAAGAAAGTGCATCAAAGCAAGTATCTATCTGCAGTGACTGGCTGGATGAATGAATAGACGAATGGACTTTTTACATATCCCTTTTCTGTGAACAGGAAATATATTTCCTGTTTATGATGATAAAATGTAATTTCAAAGATGAAAATATGGACTTGAGTGTGGCAAAAAAAAGCCACTAAGAATGAATAATTAATTTTATTAGTTTTTAATTTCAAAGATATATGCTCTTCTATTTCTATTTATTCTTACTCATTTCGGTGCAATTACTCATCTGGTTGAAATGAAATGATAAGGTCAACTGCAAAAGACTAAGCGGAATCCTGGATCAGAGAAATTTTCTGAGCAGATTTACAACTTATACCTGGGAACAACAGAAAGTAGGCATGTTACTAAATAATGAAAACATGGGGATAAAAATGGAATATTTCCATATGTGTGGCAAAGCAGAGTGTGCCAATAAATGTCGATTTTCATTCAGTACTTGGCATCTTGCTCATTTGCATTAACCTACTTTTGATGTGTCCCTAATGCAGAATTTGTCCCCTGTTCTCCCATCTACACCTCTGTGTGTGTGTGTGTGTGTGTGTGTGTGTGCGCGCGCGCACATGTGTGGCTACTGTGGGACTTAATTAAAAGGAGTTTCTCACTATCGCTTTTTGGGGAAACTTTAGCCCTTGATTCAGTAAAGATATACACACACACTCGCATACACATACAGGTTGACTGATGTAAAACAATACAAAGCAATCTCTTCGCATAAAATACCATCAGGCTACCTAGTATTTTATGGAGTGATTCCTTCTGAAATTGACCGTAGAATTATTTTACCACATTAGATAATGTTATTTTATACTTTCAGGAAATTAGGCATTTAATTTAATTTTATTTCTTCATTTTCTATATGCCAGGCTCTGTAGAATAAGAGGGAGTAAGCACTAGTGTAGACTATAGCTCCAGTTATAGAGAGGTTCTTTGGGGGCAAAGGAAAAAACTTTCCTAAGTTAGCCAAAGAAAAGGGGGGATACCTAGGCTACAATACAAAATGGAAAACCATTAAACCTGTCGCACTTCCCAGCCACTGTACTTTTTATGCTCATTAGCCACATGGTCTTCCCTCTTGGCATCTCAACTTCTCCCTGTGAGGCTGGTCCCTCGTAAGTTTTTGCAATGACTCCACACCCTCTCGCCCTTGTCCTGGACCCATTTTCATAATTCTTCACCATGGCTCCTCTCTTTCTGAGATTTTAGCTTTAGCTCTCACTGTTACCTTCATACCCTACCCCTCCCTCCTGCCTCATATTTCCTATATCAAATTCTCGGGAAGAAAACTGAGCACACAACTCGTGTTTTTACACATCCAGACAGGATTATTGGCCTTCCTTTGAGCTGGCTGACTTTGAGTCAGGTGCCTATATTAGTTCCCTATTGCTGCTGTAACAAATTACCACAAACTTAGTAGTTTAAAACAACACAAATCTATTATGTTAAAATCCTAGGAGCCAGAAGCCTCTCTGGGCTAAAATCAAGCTGTCATTAGGGCTTCACTCCTTCTGGAGGCTCTAGGAGAGTATCCATTTTCTTGCCTTTTCTAGCTTCTAAAAGCTCCCCACATTCCTTGACTCCTAGTTGCCTTCCATCTTCAAAGTCGGTAAAGGCCGGTCGTGCCCTTCTCACATGACAGCACTCTGACACTCTGCTTCTGTCTTCACATCTTCTATGATTCTGACTCTCCTGTCCCCTTCTTTCCCTTATTTGGACCTTGTGAGTTCACTGGGCCCACTCAGAGAATGCAGGATAATCTTTCCATCTCAAGATCCTTTACCACATATATAAGGTAACATAGTCACAGGTTCTAGTGATTACAGTGTGGCCATCGGCGGGGGGAGGCATTATTCTGCCTCCTACAGTGCCTATCTGTGGTGCAAATCACTTGTCACCAAGGTAGGAGTATGTGCGAGGGAGATAGAATGGTAGGACTTGGGGGAATGCTTGGTTGCCCTCAGCTGAACTTGAGCCTGTGCTTTCAGTGGGGGCAGGTTCACTTATACGATGGGGCTAAGCAGACACCACAAAAGATATCTCTTAGTGTATAGACTCCAGCGCAACTAACAACAACAACCACAGCAAAACATCAACCCTGAATGGAAAGAGTTTACATGTCAAACTTCATGATAAAATTAGATAAGTTACAATTTGGAAACTAGTTAGAAGAATGCCTGAACATAGTAAGCATTCTATAACTATTTGTACTTGTTAAATAAAACCGATGATAATAATAATAATAATGTCTACAAGGAAGGGGTTTTGATTTGCAAATAGTTAATTTGCAAATGTGACAGTACCTCTTGATCCTGGCAGCCAATGGGTTTTGTGCATTACTTTCCTCAGGGAACACTAAACCTTCACTGCGGACTGTCAGCAGAAGACACACCTTGATGTATTTTTCCAGTGGTGGTTGTGATTATGTATGGATTTTACGCTCACTTGCCAGATTTTTATAAGACCAGCTTGACATCAAGAGTGAAATGTGTGGACTGAAAAGTGGCAAATTAATTGGTCTATCCCATGCTTATTTTCTGAACACTTACACTATGCCAGATGCTACAGCGTAACAGACAGACCTTGTGCTTGGAAGCTTTTGAAGTATAATACGGTGAATTCTTCTGAGTGTGCAAATACTTATAAATACAAAGTGGATTACATTGTGGCCTAAAGAAAATACAAACAATCCCAGCATCACAGCAACATGCAAGCCACCACAGTACGACAAACTGGCAGACCTGTGGGGATAAATAAAGGGCTATAAAAGATTAAAAAAGGTGTCTTAGAGTAGGTCAGATCTGAAATAAGTTTGACTGTAAAGGGGAAAATTAAACAAGGGCACTCAGGGCAAGGGATTAATGTTACCTAAAATAGAGAGAGAGAAAATCCAAGGACTTAAAATCAAAAACCTTGGCAGAAATAGAGGGTGTTGCACCTCTGATCAACAGTGAGGGAGAGAATGGAAAAGTTCAATGTAGCTTTTAGATCATGTACCAGTGTGAGGGGGTTGTACTTAATTCCATAGGAGGTAATGATTTTTGAAGAGAGAAGATGTGTCATCAAGCCTACTTTTTAGAAAAATTGATTTGGCTGTCATATATTAGATAAATAGAATGGAGACAAGATCAGAGGGAGGGATAACAGTTAAACAGCTCATTACCAAGTGGCCTAAGTGAGCCATAGTGATGGCTTTGACTAGGATATTGGAAAAAGAATGGAGAGGAGGGGGTGGGTGTGGGAGACACTGTGTAAATCAGAATCCACATGATTTAGCAACTGATTGAGGAGGGAAGGGAGAGGTCCATAACGACCGGTTTCCTGCTTGGATGACTAGGCTAATGTGGTATCAGAATAGAAACAGGAAATTGGGCAGATGATGTATTCAGTTCTTTAACTGAATGGCTTTAAGATACTACAAGAATTTTGAGGGTGACTGTTTGAAACAAGTATTTGAAAATGAGGTTAAAAGTTCCAGGGAGAGAGAAAGAAAGAGAAGGGGATTTGGGAGTTTTAGACTAAAATAAACTTAGGATGGATTTAAGGAGGTTGCAGTTCATGTAGTCCTACGACCTCATCTTACTTCAGTTGTAACTCTTTTCCCATTTCTGCCAAAGAGCTTTCTATCCTGTATTTGAACTGTGAGTCTATGACATCCTGAGGCAGGCATTTCTGTTGGCACCATTCCGTTCGAAATTTCTTCTTTATTCTGAATTCGCCGAAGTTCCTTCCCTTTAGGCCTAATTCTACATCTGAGGACCCTACCCTAGAGTGAGTCCACTTCTTCTTTCTTAAAAAATCTCTTCTGATATTTTAAGAAAGCTAAAAGTCCCTGTTGAGCCTTCTCTTCCAGTAACTTAGGGAGGGCAAATAGTGCTCAGAGGCTACGTAATATGTTTATGCCTTCTTTTGCTGTGCTCCTTGCTAGAATTTTCCCAGAAAGTATAGCGTGGAGCAGAGAATCAAAGGAAAAAGATCGTATTTTTGAGCTTTTAATGATTTGAGTATGACAAGGGCACATTCAGTGTAGTCCAACTCTGGAATTTCTAAGACAAATACAATAGAATATGTATTTTTGAAAAGGCTTTCTAGGACTATTTTACCTCTTTAGTAAATAGTAAAATAACATATTTTTCTTTAGATCTATTTTCATGATTACTAGAATGAGAATATTTGCAGGTATAAGGCAAAACTACCTCCAGAGGAGTTTAAGGTGATTATATAGAAACCTGTAATTACTAGGTAATGAGTAAAATTTTGCCAGGGACTAATCTTAAATTTATATTTGAAACCATCATGAAATATGTGTTCCAAAGATTTACATTGGATGCACTATTTATATTGGATAAACTATATTTTATGTATGTATGTATTTATTTGTTCATATTTTTCTAATCCCGTTTCTTATCGTAACTGGCCCAGAATATCCCTCTTTCTTGAATATATATATGCATGTATGTATGTACCTGAAACCCTGGTGGTGTAGTGGTTAAGTGCTGTAGCTGCTAACCAAGGGGTTGGCAGATCAAATCTGCCAGGCGCTCCTTTGAAACTCTATGGGGCAGTTCTACTGTGTCCTATAGGGTCGCTATGAGTCGGAATCGACTCGACGGCAGGGGGTTTGGCTTATTTTTTGGTTTTTATGTATGTATATATATACTTTTAGCCCCCAATCTAATCCCATCATTCTCCAACACTGAGCCAACTGTTTTAATGTATTTAATGCCTATCACACAGTTATGGGGTTTATTAGGGAAGTAACAGTTTACAATTCAGGTTCCGGAATGCTCAGGATACAATTCATGGATCAGGACAGCCTCTTCTCAGCCATGCCTGTAGGCAGGTACCTCTCTGGCCCTCGGCCCTTTGGCCTGGCCTCTGCCCTGCTCTGGCAAGTGTTACAAAGCTCTTTTAGCTCTGCTGCTAATACCCAGAAGCACTGTACTCTGCCAGTAAGCCTCGGCCAAAGGTGCTCAGCTCTAGCTCCATGGGTCAGAAAGCCCACTGCACCATCTCCTGCTGGTCTCCTGCCACCACTGCTGCCATTTTGTTGCCATGGCTCTCTCTGTCTTGGTGTCTTGGTTCCAGGTGCTTCTCAGCACAGGTATCTTGGATCCAAAGGACACGCTCCACTCCTGGTTCTTCTTTCTTGGTAGCGGTAAGATCCTCCTCTCTCGCCTCTGGGATGGCTCATTTTAAGCCTAGTGGAATGGCAAAACTGACCAATCCCCTCATTAGGGTTCCATACACCTTATTTGCATGGTTCAACCCCCACAAGAGTGCCAAGCACCATATTTACATTATTAGCAAGCTATCCAATCCCCATGGTGGGCCACAAGTACCTCATTTGCATAGTCCAGCCCAGTCATTTGGTGGGGGTTACAAAACCATGGTAAGAAAGGCCATATAAAAGAGATTTGTTGAATTAATATAACATTCATTAACAATATTAATTTTCCCATCAAATGATTTTTAAAGCTACCAGGCCAAGGTTTTTAATTGAAAAGTATTTCCTCTTTAAAGAAATGCTCAAATACTGATACATCATTCTTCATAAAACAGTATCTTTTTAACATCCCTGAATGTTCAAGGGTGTGATTGAATATATGTAAATGTTGCTTAATGAAAAATCTATTAAGTCCTAAAGCAGGGATATGTACTATTCTATAGAATGTGTTTCTTCCAACTTGTGATGATAAAATTTGGCTCTTAGAGATGAGAAGGTATATTGTCTCCTAGACCTAGCCGACCACAGCTGACCACTGACACATGGATGATCTTGGCTTGGCTTGCTTACCACTCTGGCTATTGACTGACCTAAGATGGCCTCAGATGAAATGACTGGGGAGGCTAGAATCTGCTCTATGAGATATTTATCCTCCAGATGCTAGCCCAGGCCTATCCTCATGTCAATGGCGGAGGTGCACCAAAGGAAGAAGAGAGATGCACAAGCACTTTTTCAAGCCTCTGCTTCATGATTTCTAACATGTCATTATCCCAAACAAGTCACATAGTAGGCTCAGACTCAGAGTGGAAGTTACATGGCAAATGAGGCTGACACAGGGAGGAGTGAAGGGGCCATTAATGCAATCAACCTACTATACAAGTTTAACTAATTGAATCTATGATGTACAGTACACAGCATTTCTCCTACAACCTTCTGATTCCCTACTTAGAACTGAATCCTAAAAGGCAAACTACCTTAAACACACACATACACAACTCACCCCACTTTACTCATTTTCTGATCTTATTGTATTTTTTTACTACTATAATTCATTAGCTAATATATACATTTCTGCAGAGACTGAACAAAAGGATTGCAGGCTTTTAAATAGAAATATCACATAGTATGAACTTTGTGTTTGGATTACAAAACAAGTATTATCCACATGGCATTTATCAAATAAAATTTTTATGTGTGGGCATTTAATTTATAAGCACACATTGCAAGAAAAGCACATTTAAAAACAAATTTTATTGTGCTTTAAGTGAAAGTTTACAAATCAAGTCAGTCTCTCATACAAAAATTTATACATACCTTGCTACATACCCCTAGTTGCTTTCCCCCTAATGAGATGGCACACTCCTTCTCTCCACCCTGTATTTCCGCATCCATTCAGCCAGCTTCTGTCCCCCTCTGCCTTCTCATCTCCCCTCCAGACAGAAGCTGCCCACATAGTCTCATGTGTCTACTTGAGCCAAGAAGCTCACTCTTCACCAGTTATCATCTTCTATCTTATAGTCCAGCCTAATCCCTGTCCGAGGAGTTGGCTTTGGGATTGGTTCCTGTCTTGGTCTAACAGAAGGTCTGGGGACCGTGACCTCTGGAGTCCTTCTAGTCTCAGTCAGACCATTAAGTCTGGTCTTTTTACTAGAATTTGGGGTCTGCATCCCATTGCTCTCCTGCTCCCTCAGGGGTTCTCTGTTGTGCTCCCTGTCAGGGCAGTCATCGGTTGTAGCTGGGCACCATCTAGTTCTTCTGGTCTCAGGCTGATGTAGTCTCAGTTTCATGTGGCCCTTTCTGTCTCTTGGGTGCATAATTACCTTGTGTCTTTGGAGTTCTTCATTCTCCTTTGCTCCAGGTGGATTGACACCAATTGATGCATCTTAGATGGCTGCTTGCTAGCATTTAAGACCCCAGATGCCAAGAAAAGCACATGTTTTAGAAATAAAAACAAGCTAATCATTCTACAAATATTCTACTTGCCTATTATAATGCAATTGTGTGTTAAGTGTCACTCTTTAAGCAATGGAGATAGCATTTGCATATCAGTTTAACTGCTTTGGATTAAGCATTGAAAGATGAGAACCAAGAGAATTTTTAAGCTGAAAAGAGGGCAAGTGATATTATGTGAACAATACATCTGGATGTCTATTGCTATTTCCATTTGAAATCCTAAATTCCAATGTTTGTTAAAATATCATTGAATGCCATGGTCTTGGAATATAATAAAAAACAAAACAAAAAGGTTAATGTGTGAATTAGGCTTGATAAATAGAATTTGATTTGAAAACCAAGCTAGAATTTTCTCCAAATTGTTCATATTTGTTTGTTGTTAACGTACTCTAGACTAAGCTTTTGAAAGACATTATATCTTTTTTAGTGTTGCCATCTTCAAGACTTTAACAAAGTGTCTGACCTGTAATAGGTGCTCAATAAATATTTGTGAATGAAAGAATGCAAGTTAACCCCTTCATAGTTGTTGTTGTTGTAAGGTGCCACCCAGTTGATTCCTACTCATAGCGACCCGATAGGACAGAGAACTGCCTCATAGGGTTTCCAGTGAGCACCTGGTGCGTTAGAACTGCGGACCTTTTGGTTAGCAGCTATAGCTCTCAATCACTATGCCACCAGAGTTCCACCCCCCCCAAAAAAAAAACAAAATCAAACAACCTGTTGCTGTCCAGTCTATTCCCATTAATGGCGACCCTGTAGGACACGGTAGAAGTGTCCCATAGGGTTTCCCAGGCTGTATTTACGGAAGCAGGCTGCCACATCTTCCTCCCACAGAGCAGCTCAGCCTTGCCCACTGCACCAGACGGAATCCTAAGTCATCATTATATACACAAAGTCCAGCAGCCACCTACTTGAAGAAGGCTATGTGAAGTTGGACATGCGCGAGGCAACTAGATTGCCTTTCAGAGACATGTTCGGATGTTTAATTTGTGGTTCGTGTAAGAAGCCACCATTTGTTTGCTGTGTCTACGGTATCCAGAAACTGATGGCGCATTGTTTTATAAATCAATAATTGTGCAGACATCACTCATTTGCATTGGAGAATTACTGTCACTTTCAGGTGGTCCTAGATGCTCACTACAATGATTTCATGTTTACCAGGTATATTGTTTCAGATCACCTGAAACTTACCTTTAAACTTAGTGAGACTATTCCCTCCATTTCGATTATTTTGGAGAATTTACTTTATGGAATCTCTAAGCATCTTACTAATATTATCTTTTTCAATCCTTATAACAGTGGTGGTGTAAGGAAGGTTCTATCAAATATCTCTATTTTGCAAATGAGAAAACTGAAGCACAGAAAAGAGAAACGACTTACCCATGGTCCCACAGCTAGGAAGTGGCAGAGCCAGGTTTTGAAGTCCATCTGGCTCCAAAGGGTTGTGCTCCTAACTACCATGCTATGTGCTATGAGAGCACAAGTACCTGAGGTTCCCTCTAAGATCCCTGAAAATGAATTCTTTTGCATGCTACATTTGTATTTAAGTCTTATCATCCCAAACATAGCAGCGCAATCTGATAAGATGCCATCAGACTATTTTCACATGATAATAACAGACAAATAGGAGCTTTATTTCACTTATAGCAATTAGTACATGCCCACAATTCAAAACTTCTAAGAACTACAAATGCACAAGAAATGGGGTCATTTGAAGTAAGAAGGTCTCTTAGTAATTTGTTTTCTTCTTGTTTCCCAGTTTATCCTTGGAATTTTATAGAAGAAAACTTTTCTTCTATAGTTCTTCAGAATGGTCTATGCCTAACTTATAACTTCAGGATAGTAATCGTGGTTCAAAGCCAAAAAACCAAAAAGCTGTATTTAATTTTCTTGTGTCTTACATATAAATATTATTTTAACCTGTTTAAGAAGAAATTATATTCAAATACTTCTAAAAGTTCCATTATAATATATATGTATATCCTATTTTATTAAAATAATTCCTTTTTAGTGTTCCTTTGATGTTTAAAAAGACAATTACAACATTCAATGCAAAGCTTGAGAATATGAATGTATATTAAATATATTTATACATAAATATGGTAATTTTTAATCATTCAAGTAAAAGTACTAACATTGTATAAATGCATACAAAGTTATGCAATCTATGATTAAAAAAAAAAACCTAAAAAGGATTTTATATTAATATAGATTTTCCATTCTTAATTTTTTAAATATTGACTACCATATTCGGCCCTCGAACCAACCCCGTGAAGTAGAGGCAATAGTTTGCTCAATCACTCTTTCATTGCAGCAAGGTCTAGGCAATGAGGTGGAAATACAGCGCGGATAAAGCACAGATCCCTTTGTCTAGGATCTCATAATGGAGTGGCTAAGAGTGGTTGAGAGCTTGGCTGCTAACCAAAAGGTGGGCAGTTCAAGTCCACCAGCTGCTCCTTGGAACCCCTATGGGGGAGTTCCACTCTGTCCTATAAGGTTGCTATGAGTTGGAATCGACTTGACGGCAACAGTGGGTTTTGGTAGGATCTCAGACAAGTAAATGGAAAATCCTAATGCAGTTTTCATTGTGCTCTACTCCTGAATGCTATGTAAATAGACTCACTCAGACTCTAGAAGGGTAGTGCTTAGACTGAGTATTAAATGATGGGCTAAGAATGGGAAAGAAATTCCTGGTTGAGGGTCTTCACCGATAAATGGAGGTGAAGAAGAATGTGGCAGATAGGGAGCACCAAAAGTTAAGTCTGGCCAGAGCCAAAGATGTTGAGTTTGGAAGCAGTAGGGATGGGAAAGAGCAATAGGCTAAGTCTAGATCAAGAAAGACCTCGTACAGGCAAACAAAATAACTTGAACTTGATTCCACAGAGTATGAGGATGCAGGGAAGGATATTAAGCAAAGGAATGTGTTAGGGTCAGAAATATCACCGATGAAAATATTTTATCATAAATCCTTTTGCTGATGCTAGGACACTGCAAGTAAATAACCATTCTGCCTCCAGTTTCACCACACTCTGACCCTAGTTCAGGTGTTGAGAGAGACGGCTGGGAATTTCTCTAAAGACCCTTCAAAGTACACTAGTTGCAGTAGAAGTAATGTTGGATGATACCAGTGTACAGACACATTTTGTGTTCTTTAAAATTCTTTTTAATTACTTGGCACTTAATTGAATTATTTTATCAATTATTCCAACACAAAACAGTTAAGGTCTGATAGCCACAGAGAAGTGATGAATGCCATATATCTTGCCTCAGTCAGACTTTTCTGTTTCACATGACAAGCACTAAGAAACTGGGAAGTGATGAGTCTAGAGACAACGTAACTTTTAGGTGAGTCATACTCAGACTAATTATCTTAGGTGTCATCTGAAAGAGCATAAATTATTTTTAAAAGGGTATTTCCTAACTGAAATGCCATCTAAGTTTTTTTTTTTTAATTATTAATGATGGGGTGGAATAAAGAAATCGAAAGTGTGGTTATTAAACTTTCAGAAGCCACAAGGTTGGATGACAGTGGCCAGCATCTTAGAGGAGACCGTTGGAATTTTAAATGTTTTTATCTTTATTCAGATTTTAAAATGAATTTCTCTCATAATGTCACCCTCTTTATATTCTTGAACTTAACCATGTGTTTTCATTTTATTACCACTTTAGTGGTTAAATAAAAAAAAGTGGTATAAAACCCATTGCCATCGAGTCGATTCCAACGCATGGCAACCGCATGTGTTACACAATAGAACTACTCCATAGAATTTTCTTGACTGTAATCTTTATCGAAGTAGATCACCAGGCCTTTCTTCCAAGCACCACTGGATAGGATCAAACCACCAACCTTTCCGTTAATACTTGAGTGCAAGCCATTTGCTGTACCCACTGACCTAAAAGCAGTGTGTTGTTATTAGGTGCCATCATGTCGATTTTGACTTATAGTGACCCCATGTGACAGAGTAGAACTACCCCCATAGAGTTTTCTAGGCTGTACTCTTTATGGGAGGAGATTGCCAGGTCTTTTTCTTATGGAGCCACTGGGTGGGCTTGACCCACCGGCCTCTCAGTTAACAAAAGAGTGCTCAACTGTTGTGCCTTCAGGGCTCCTTAAAAAACAGGATAGTCACTTCTTAAAAGAGAATACATTCTCCATTTTTCTCAAGTGTATGCCACAGGAAATCAAGACTGTGTTTCTTTTAGGTGTTGGTTCTATGGGCCATTTATTACAATAAAACCTGTCATTCTATGGTTTTAATAGGAAAATACACTCCTTCAGTGGAACAAATTGCAGAAACAAGAAATACTTAGCAAACTTTTTTAAACTCAAGAGTTATGGAGTCATATTTGTTCATTTCAGCTTCCCATCATTTTAAATTTAAAGCTGCCCATTTTAAATTGAAGTCAATTCCCACTCCATCAAACTAACATTTCAGTTAAGTGGACTTGTGAACATTTTTTACCCAAAAGTTTTTTGTATTTTGTATGACAATGCAAAAATGAAATTATACACACTGTAATAGAGCGGTTTGTACACCATAAAGATTACCATTGATAATTTTTATAGTAATACCTATGTTTATGTTGTAAGAGGTACATTTAATTATTCCATTAAATCAAATTGAGTATGTAGTCAATGATTAAAAAAGTAACTGAACTTGAGGGTACACAGAAATATATATAGGATTACAAATTGAAGGAGTACAGCCAGAATGCTCCTTAGAAGCAAGGATGGCAAGACTACGTCTCACATACTTTGGGCATGTTATCAGGAGGGACCAGTCCCTGGAGAAGGACATCATGTTTGGTAAAGTAGAGGGTCATCCAAAAAGAGGAAAACCCTCAACGAGATGGATTGACTCGGTCGCTGCAACAACAGGCTGGAGCATAACAATGATTGTGAGGATGGTGCAGGACTGGGCAGTGTTTCATTCTGTTGTACCTAGGGTCGCTATGAATCAGAACCGACTCAACGGCACCTAACAACAACAACAACTGCCAATTGAGTGGATCTTCCTATAGACTGCATATGCCAATTCATTTATATAGTTATGTCTCTGAATTTTTTTTCATTCATTGATAATCAAGTTGAATAATCTAATGTAATTTTCAAATGAAACATACGAATTACAAAATTAAGGTTCTCGTTGGTAAGATCTAGAGCTAAACATTAATATGTAAAGATTTGAAAGAACTAATCATAAATAATTAAGTTGAAAATAAACTATAATAATAGTGCTAAATAATTATATTATAATTATAATAATATTAGTGCTAAACAAATATATTTATGTTACATCACATAAAAGGCAACCTTAGAATCAATGGCAAATATGCCTTGGAAAATTAATTCTTCAAAAAGAAAATCTAGACTTTTTAAAATAAGCAAGGAACTCAAACACCTCAGTAAACATATATATACGTTTACATCTATATATGTAAGGTTTTAATCCTTTATTAATCATTGGTAGCCCTTTTACTCTACCTACAAGCACCACATGGTGAATTCTCTCTCTGATAAAATTTGAAGCATTAGGTACGTTGTATTTCATTCTCCAGTAATTGAGGGATGATTTGGATATATGACCCTTAATGTTATTTGCCAGACAATATTCTTCAAATGCATTATTCATGTGGTTCTTATTATTTTGCAAACACTTCATAATATACAAATGCACCTGCTGTCTGCCATTCATCTTGCTCCTCAATTCTGTCCTAATGATTTTGTCCCCAGCAGACAAAATAATAATCACAAAAGAAAAAAGGTAAAAGTTTCTTGGCCTACAATGGACAAGTGAATGAAAAATGATAAGTTTAGATGAACTGATGAAAAAAATTACAATAGGGATTATAGGGAAAAGAATGAAAAATTGTGATATGAAAATATACTTGCTAATTAAAAATGATTTCTGCAGCTCCTACACAATATATTTTAGGATAACAGAGTAAGGTAAGAAATTAAAAGACTAGATCAAACCCTTGTCCCCTCTCTGTTCATCTAACACATCAGGCTCAATTCTGCCTTAAGGCATTGGCACTGGCTATTCCCCTTTTATGGAACACTTTTCTCCTGAGTATCCATAAAGGTAACTCCCTCAATTTCTTCAATAATTGCTCAATGAGGTCTACCTTCTCAAAGAGGTCTTCCACCCTATTTAAAATCACAGCCCACTCCATGCTATACCCACTCTCACAACCCTGGTTCCCGAGTCTCTTTTACTACTATTTCTTGGTATTATTAATCACTGGCTAACATTGAATATAATAATTTATTTATTGCTTGTATTGTTCAGGCTTCCTCTTCCTTTTCTAGAAAGTAATCAACAAAGATAGGCCTCTTCATTTTGTTAACTACTATAGCTCAAGCACCAAAATTAGGATCTGGTACATTGGAAAAAAAAAGAAAATTTGAAAGCACTCAGTAAATATTTGTTGAGTGAAAGAGCAAATGAATTCATGAATCTTAATTATTGTAAGCAAGCCATTTTCACTGGTATAAAAATAAATGTGCCTTTTGTAAACTTAAGTTGTAAATTTTTCCATTTACGTTTGTTCTAATGGAACCTTAGCAAAAATTGAATAAGTCAAAGAAGTTGGAATTTTTTTAAATATTTTTAAAAGAAATAGCCATCATTTGCTGATCATAGATGTTTTACATTTAACACACCTTACCATCACTAACCTTGACAACAAACTTACCCATTGCCATAGAGTGACTGCAACTCATAGCAACCCAATAGGACAGAGTAGAACTGCCCCATAGGGTTTCTAAGGAGCGACTGGTGGATTCAAACTGCTGACCTTTTGGTTAGCAGCTGAGCTCTTAATGACTTCGCCACCAGGGCTCGGACAACAAACTCAGGAAGTAGATATTACTATTCACATTTTACAGATGAGGAAACAGAGACAGAGAGAAGTTAGGAAATAGACTCAAGGTTAATAAATGGGAGAGATGGGATTTTGACTCCATGGTGGCTGGCACCATAGTCCATGCAGTTTTGTTGTTTTTTTTTTTTTTTAATTATTAAATCATTTCCCTGTTTTTATTTCTTATTTAAAGATTATAAGGCTGTGCTTCTGTATAAAGTTGGTACATCCAAAATGTAAAATACTGACACATTAAAAAAATGAAGTAAAAACTCAGAATCTTTTTGATTCAATCCTCTTGTGTTTTTTAAATAAGATGGGAAAAAATAACATAAGACTTAGAATTTTGGAAAGGTTGCTGTACCTGTATTTTCCATTAATAATTGGAACATGAAATGTATAAAATATGAATCTAGGAAAATTGAAAATAGTCAAAAACAAAAAAGAATGATTGAAGATAGATATCCTAGGCATTAAAAAAAAAAAGGCATTAGTGAGCTGAAATAGACTGGTATTGGCCATTTTGAAACAGACATTCATATAGTCTACTATGCCAGGAATGGCAAATTGAAGAGGAATGGTGTTGCATTCATAATTAAAAAGAACATTTCAAGATCTATGCTGAAGGACAATGCTGTCAGTGATAGGGTAATATCCATACACCTACAGGGAAAACCAGTAAATATGACTATTAATTCAAATTTACTCACCAACCACTAATGCCAAAGATGAAAATATTGGAGATTTTTGCCAACTTCTGTGAAGACCTGGTGGCATAGTGGTTAAGAGCTTGGCTGCTAACCGTAAGGTCAGCAGTTTGAATCCACCCGCCTCTCCTTGGAAACCCTATGGGGCAATTCTACTCTGTCCTATAGGGTCGCTATGAGTCAAATTCAACTCGACAGCAATGGGACCAGTTTCTGCTGTCTGAAATTGATCAAACATGCAATAAAGACGTATTGATAATTACTGGTAATTGGAATATGAAAGTTGGAAACAAAGAAGGATCAGTACTTGGAATATATGACCTTGGTGATAGAAATGATGCCGGAGATTGCACAATAGAATTTTACGAGACCAATGACTTTATTCATTGCAAGTACCTTTTTTCAATAACACACATGGTGACTATACACATAGACCTCACCAGACGGAAAACACAGGAATCAAATTGACTACCTCTGTGGAAAGAGACAATGAAGAATCTCAACATCGTCAGTCAGAACAAGACCAGGGGCTGACTGCAGAACAAACCATAAATTGCTCATATGCAAGTTCAAGTGGAAGCTGAAGAAAATTAAAACAAGTCCACGAGAGCCAAAATACAACCTTCAGTATATCCCACCTGAATTCAGAGACCATCTCAAGAAAAAATTTGACACATTCATCAGTAATGACCAAAGACCAGACAAGTTGTGGAATGAAATCAAGAATGTCATACATGAAGAAAGTAAAAGGTCATTAAAAAGACGGGAAAGAAAGACAAGACCAAAACGGATGGCAGAAGATGTTCTAAAACTTGGTCTTGAGTGTAGAGTAGCTAAAGTGAATGGAAGAAATGATGAAGTAACAGAGCTGAACAGAAGATGTCAAAGGACAGCTCGAGAATACAAAAGTATTATAATGAAATGTGCAAAGACCTGGAGTTAGAAAACCAAAAGGGAAGAACACACTTGGCATTTCCCAAACTGAAAGAACTGAAGAAAAAAATCAAGCCTTGAGTTGCAATATTGAGGGATTCTATGGACAAAATACTGAATGACACAGAAAGCATAAAAGAAGATGGAAGGAATACACAGGATCACCGTACCAAAAAGAATTGGTCAACATTCAACCATTTTAGGCAGTAGAATATGATAAGGAACAGATGGTATTGAATGAAGAAGTCTAAAATGCACTGAAGGCATTGGAAAAAAACAAGGCTCCAGAAATTGATGGAATATTGATTGAGATATTTCAACAAATGGATGCAATGCTGGAAGTGCTCACTCATCTGCCACAAAATTTGGAAGACAGCTACAAGGCCAACTACCTGGAACAAATTCATATTTGTGCCCATTCCAAAGAAAGGGGATCCCACGGAATGTGGAAACTATCAGACAATATCATTAATACCACACACAAATAAAATTTTGCTGAAAATAACTCAAAAACGGCCACATAGTACATTGACAAGGAGCTGCCAGAAATTTAAGCCGGATTCAGATGAGGACGTGGAATGAGGATCTATCTTACATTGCTGATGTAAGATAGATCTTGGCTGAAAGCAGAGAATACCAGAAAGATGTTTACCTGTGTTTTATTCACTATGCAAAGGCATTCCCCCACGTGTCTGTCAGTTTGTCTTACTGTGGGGGCTTTTGTGTTGCTCTGATGCTGGAAGCTATGCCACCGATATTCAGATACCAGCAGGGTCACCCATGGAGAACAGGTTTCATCTGAGCTTCCAGGCTAAGACAGACTAAGAAGAAGGACCTGGCAATCTACTTCTGAAAAGCATTAGCCAGTAAAAACCTTAAGAATAACAGCGGAACATTGTCTGATATAGTGCTGGAAGATGAGCCCCCCAGGTTGGAAGGCACTCAAAAGATGACTGGGGAAGAGCTGCCTCCTCAAAGTAGAGTCAACCTTAATGACATGGATGGAGTAAAGCTTTCAGGACCTTCATTTGCTGATGTGGCACGACTCACAATGAGAAGAAACAGCTGCAAACATCCATTAATAATCAGAACCTGGAATGTACGAAGTATGAATCTGGGAAAATTGGAAATCATCAAAAATGAAATGGAAGGCATAAACATCAATATCCTAGGCATTGGTGAGCTGAAATGGACTGGTATTGGCCATTTTGAATCAGACAATCATATAGTCTACTATCCTGGGAATGACAACTCGAAGAGGAACGGTGCTGCATTCATTGTTAAAAAGAACGTTTCAAGATCTGTCCTGAAGTACAACGTTGTCAGTGATAGGATAATATCCATACGCCTACAAGGAAGACCAGTTAAACAACTATTATTCAAATTTACGCACCAACCACTAGGGCCAACGATGAAGAAATAGAAGATTTCTATCAGCTGCTGCAGTCTGAAATTGATCAAACATGCAATCAAGATGCATTGATATTTACTGGCGATTGGAATGCGAAAGTGGGAAACAAAGGAGGATCAATAGTTAGAAAATATGACCTTGGTGATAGAAACAATGCTGGAGATCCAATGATAGAATATTGCAAGACCAACGACCTCTTCATTGCAAATATAAACGGCGACTGTACACATGGACCTCGCCAGATGGAACACACAGAAATCAAAATGACTACATCTGTGGAAAGAGACGATGGAAAAGCTCAATATCATCAGTCAGAACAAGGACAGGGGCCGACTGTGGAACAGACCATCAATTGCTCATATGCAAGTTCAAGCTGAAACTGAAGAAAATCAGAGCAAGTCCACGAGAGCCAAAATATGACCTTGAGTATATCCCATCTGAATTTAGAGACCATCTGAAGAATAGATTTGATGCATTGAACTCTAGTGACTGAAGACCAGACGAGTTGTGGAATGACATCAAGGACATCATCCATGAAGAAAGCAAGAGGTCACTGAAAAGACAGGAAAGAAAGAAAAGACCAAGATGGATGCCAGAGGAGACTCTGAAACTTGCTTTTGAGCGTCGAGCAGCTTAAAGCAAAAGGAAGAATTCATGAAGTAAAAGAACTGAACAGAAGATTTCAAAGGGCCTCTTGAGAAGACAAAATAAAGTATTATAATGACATGTGCAAAGAGCTGGAGATGGAAAACCAAAAGGGAAGAACACGCTCGGCATTTCTCAAGCTGAAAGAACTAAAGAAAAAATTCAAGCCTTGAGTTGCAATGGTGAAGGATTCCATGCGGAAAATATTAAATGATGAAGGAAGCATCAAAAGGAGATGGAAGGAATACACAGAGTCATTATACCAAAAAGAATTAGTCGATATTCAACCATTTCAAGAGGTGGCATATGATCAGGAACCAATGGTACTGAAGGAAGAAGTCCAAGCTGCTCTGAGGCATTGGTGAAAAACAAGCCTCCAGGAATTGATGGAATATCAGTTGAGGTGTTTCAACAAACAGATGCAGCGCTGGAGGTGCTCACTCATCTATGCCAAGAAATATGGAAGACAGCTTCCTGACCAACTGATTGGAAGAGATCCATATTTATGCTTATTCCCAAGAAAGGTGATCCAACCGAACATGGAAATTATAGAACAATATCACTAATATCACACACCAGCAAAATTCTGCTGAAGATCATTCAAAAACGGCTGCAGCAGTGTATCAACAGGGAACTGCCAGAAATTCAGTCCGGTTTCAGAAGAGGATGTGGAACCAGGGATATCATTGCTGATGTCAGATGGATCCTGGCTGAGAATACCAGAAGGATGTTTACCTGTGTTTTATTGATTATGCAAAGGCATTTGACTGTGTGGATCGTAACAAACTATGGATAACACTGCGAAGAATGGGAATTCCAGAACACTTAATTGTGCTCATGAGGAACCTTTACATAGATCAAGAGGCAGTTTTTCGGACAGAACAAGGGGATACTGATTGGTTTAAAGTTATGCAGATGACACAACCTTGCTTGCTGAAAGTGAAGAGGACTTGAAGCACTTACTAATGAAGATCAAAGACCACAGCCTCCAGTATGGATTACACCTCAATATAAAAAAAAAAAGAAAGAAAACAAAAATCCTCACAACTGGACCAATGAGCAACATCATGATAAACGGAGAAAAGATTGAAGTTGTCAAGGATTTCGTTTTACTTGGATCCACAATCAAAAGCCATGGAAGCAGCAGTCAAGAAATCAAAAGATGCATTGCATTGGATAAATCTGCTGCAAAGGACCTCTTTAAAGTGTTGAAGAGCAAAGATGTCACCTTGAAGACTAAGGTGCGCCTGACCCAAGCCATGGTATTTTCAATCGCATCATATGCATGTGAAAGCTGGACAATGAATAAGCAAGACCGAAGAAGAATTGTGGCCTTTGAATTGTGGTGTTGGTGAAGAATATTAAATATACCACGGACTGCCAAAAGAATGAACAAATCTGTCTTGGAAGAAGTGCGGCCAGAATGCTCCTTAGAGGCAAGGATGGTGAGACCGCGTCTTACATACTTTGGACATGTTGTCAGGAGGATCAGTCCCTGGAGAAGGACATCATGCTTGGCAGAGTACAGGGTCAGCGGAAAAGAGGAAGACCCTCAACGAGGTGGATTAACATAGTGGCTGCAACAATGAGCTCAAGCATAGCAACGATTGTGAAGATCGTGCAGGACCGGGCCGTGTTTCATTCTGTTGTGCATAGGGTCGCTATGAGTTGGAACTGACTCAACGGCACCTAACAACAACAACAACAGCAAATGCATTCAACTGTGTGGATCACAACAAATTATGGATAACAATGCAAAGAATGGGAATTCCAGAACACTTAATTTGTGCTCATGCAGAACCTGTACATAGAAAAAGAAGCAGTCATTCAAACAGAACAAAGGGATACTAAGTGGTTTATAGTGAGGAAAGGTGTGTGTCAGCGTTGTGTCCTTTCACCATACTTCTTCAATCTGCATGCTGAGCAAGTAATCTTAGAAGCTGGACTATATGAAGAAGAACGAGGCATCAGGATTAGAGGAAGACTCATTAACAACCTGTGATATGCAGATGACATAACCTTGCTGCTGAAAGTGAAGAGATCTTGAAGCACTTACTAATGAAGATCAAAGACCACAGCCTCCAGTATGGATTACACCTCAACATAAAGAAAACAAAAATCCTCACAACTGGACCAATAAGCAACATCATGATAAACAGAGAAAAGATTGA
Organism: Elephas maximus indicus; assembly: GCF_024166365.1. Taxonomy (NCBI): domain Eukaryota; kingdom Metazoa; phylum Chordata; class Mammalia; order Proboscidea; family Elephantidae; genus Elephas; species Elephas maximus. The sequence continues at coordinate 148,815,866 of NC_064846.1, read as the reverse complement.
TGTGGTCAAGAATTTCATTTTACTTGGATCCACAATCAACACCCAATGGAAGCAGCAGTCAAGAAATCAAACGACATATTGCATTTGGCAAATCTGCTGCAAAAGATCTCTTTAAAGTGTTAGAAAGCAACGATGTCACCTTGAGGGATAAGGGTGCTTGATCCAAGCCATGGTATTTTCAATTGCCTCATATGCATAGGAGAAGAATTGATGCATTTGTATTATGGTGTTTGAAAGAATATTGAATATACCATGGACTGCCAAAAGAGCAAACACACTTGTCTTGGAAGAAGTACAGCGTAGAATGCTCCTTAGAAGCAAGTCTGGTGAGACTTCATCCACATACTTTGGACAGGTTATCAGAAGGGACCAGTCCCTGGAGAGGGTCATCATGCTTGGTAAGTAGAGGAGAAGAAGACCCTCAGCGAGATATATTGACACAGAGGCTGCAGCAACGGGCTCAAACACAGCGAAGATTGTGAAGATGGTACAGGATCCGGCAGTGTTTTATTCTGTTGTACATAGGGTTGCTAGGAGTCCGAACCGATTCAACAGCAGCTAACAACAACAACAGCTGTACCTGTCTTCATTCTACTTTGCACTGTGTGCCTGTATGCCGTGATAGATGTTTTTGTTGCTGCCTCGGCCGCAGCCACTGGCTGCTGCAGGAGTCTCAACTATTGTATCTGTGGCTGCTGCTGTGGAGAAGCAGAGGGGATCTGGAATCTCTGCTGAGAAAGGCTTTGTTCAGGTCTCTTCTGGGCAGAGGCAAGCTGGACAAAAACAGCTACCCAGGGTAACATAAAAGTTTGCACTCCAGTAAGGTTAACAATAGCTTGCTGAGTGGGTAAGGGCTGTGCTTGACTGGTTGAACCTTGTGCAGAGCCCTGTCCTTCTGGCTGTTGAGGACAAGTTGTGGGATACTGAGGTGGTTGTTGTGGAGTAAACACATGAGGGCTTGGCCCTATACAGCTGCACTGCACACTCTTCCTGGCCCCTGTGCCCACACTTCTGACTTGGTGGCCTGGACTGTGCAGCTGGGCCCAGTACATGCAGTTTTACAAGATCAGTACAAAAACTACTCCTAGAGGCTGATGCAGTGTCATCTTTTTTTCTCCTTTGCTTCTGTGAAACAAGGAACAGAGAATTAGAAAAATACGAATATAAAATATGTCCTATCTGTCCCTTCTCTCATAAGAAAATATATCCATATGCATCCAACAAGCTATTTTTGAAAGTGGATTATCTGGGAGGTAATATAAAATTTTTTTTTTTTAAATATGTTAGATTGAGAGAATCGGGCCAGTGACACGTGTCCTGCCATGGAGGAGTTCAGTTTCCTTGGGGAGGCAAATAAGTAATCAGATAAATACACTGCACTCCTTACTGTAATAGTCTTTGCACAGTGATACAGGAGCACAGAAGAAGTGCCAAACATTGAAAAAAAAAAAAAAGCTATTCCCAAAGGAGATGATTCTTAAGCTATCTTAAAGGATGAATAGGAATTTGTCAGACAGATAAAGGGAGTCAGTCATGGCAATTCTGGAGTTGGAAGAAAAGCCTGAATTCAACCTGTAGAAGACGATATTGTCAGCATCTAGTGGAAATCATATTCGAGAGAGTTCCCACTGAGAGTCAGGCGAATCCCTAAGGCATTCAAAATACAATTGATCTAATGCTCTGAGAAAGTTTACAAGGCAAGCCTTTTTAGAGCCTAATTTTTCAAATGAGGAATCTGATATTCAGCCAAGTTTAGTAACAGGTCTAAGGTTACAAAATGGTAAGGAATTGAAGCAGGATTCAAACCTAAATCTCTCCGACTCCCAAACCTGAGTTCTTTTCACTTTTCTACAGAAGAGCATTTAAAAACATTGATGGAGAATTTGGTGGTAGCTGCCCAACTGAATACCATCTTAAAATCACATGCAGGTTTTATGGTTTCTGTTTTTTATTTTTTCATAAATATAATGCTTTCAACTACATATTTTGAAGCAAAATTGACAATTCACAAAGATTCCCCCATTAGAACTAGTCAATATGATTGTAAAGTTTACGTGGAAAAATAACACCCAAGAATACCAAAAACCCAAACCCATTACCATCAAGTGGGTTCCAACTCATAGCAACCCTATATGACAGAGTAGAACTGCCCCATGGGGTTTCCAAGGAGCAGGTGGTGAATTTGAACTGCCCACCTTTTGGTTAGCAACCAAACTCTTAGCCACTACACCACCAGGGCTCCACCCTAGAATAGTGAAGTTTTTTGTTGTTGTTGTTTTGTTTTAATAATGAGTAATGGCAAGAGGGAAACCCTGGTGGCATAGTGGTTAAGTGCTACGGCTGCTAACCAAAGGATCGGCAGTTTGAATCCACCAGGTGCTCCTTGGAAACTCTATGGGGCAGTTCTACTCTGTCCTATAGGGTCGCTATGAGTCAGAATTGACTCGACGGCACTGGGTTTGTTTGTTTGTTTTTTTTAATGGCAAGAGACTTGCCTTAAAAAAATAGATATTAAATCATATTATAGAGTGTGGCACTGCTGCATGAATTTCCAGAGAGATCAGCTGGACAGTTGGAGAACTGAGAATTCCCCCAATACGTGGGAGTTTATTATACAATAAAGGTGACATCAGGTACCAGTGGAGAAAAGATAAATTTTCAGTGATGCTAGAAAAGGATACCAGTTTGGAAAAATAAAGTTTTGTTTATTTTACTACTTCTGTAAAAATAAATATATCAAAGAAGATACTGTAAACTACTAGAAGAAAATATGGGAGAATTTATATACATAGATATAATTGTAGAGTGGAGGAGACCTTTCTAAATGACACAAAATCCAGAAGCTATGAAATCAAAGATTGATAAAATATTACATACGAATGAAATGCCAGATGCGTGACAAACATTCAAAACAAAATTAAGTGATAAAAAATGGAGAAATTACTTTCAGTATATTTCAAAAAGATCTAATATCCTTAATATAAAAAGAGATCCTACAGCCCTGCCATATTATTTTATGTTATATTTAGTATGCACTAACCCAAACCCACTGCCCAAGTTGATTCTGACTCATAGCGACCCCATAGGGTTTCCAAGGCTGTAAATCACTACGGAAGAAGACTGCCACATCTTTCTCCCTGGAAGCCGAAAGCTGCTGGTGGTTTCGAACCTCCCACCTTTCGGTTAGTGGCCACACCCTTAACCACTGCGCCACCAGTGTGTATTAGCTTAAATATGTCTACCGTATTTCTTATTTACTTTTACTCTTTTATTCTGTGATCTTTTGTTGTTGTTGTTCCTGTAGTTAACTTTTGGAAATCCTGGTGGTGGTGTGGTTAAGTGCTACGGCTGCTAACCAGAAGGTTGGCAGTTCGAATTCATCTAGGCGCTCCTTGGAAACTCTATGGGGCAGTTCTACTCTGTCCTATAGGGTCACTGAGTTGGAATCGACTTGACGGCAACTGGTTTGTTTTGTTTTATTTTAGTTAACTTTATACTAATGCCCTGGTGGTGCAGTGTTTAAGCATTCGGCTGTTAATGAAAAGGTCGGCAGTTGGAATCCACCAGCTGCTCCTTGGAAACCCTGTGGTGCAGTTCTACTCTGTCCTATAGGCTAGCTGTGAGTCAGAATCAACTGGATGGCAACGGGTTTGGTTTTTTGGTTTTATATAATGATCTCAGTCCTCTTTTTTGTCACTTAGATTTTTACTGTTTTTCAGCTGTAAGTAATATTTTAATTCCCACATACATGTCAATCACGTTACTCTACATTCCTTTATCCTTTCTCTTTTCATTTTTTAGTTGTGTTATTTCTACTTTATCAGAGCAAATAACATTTACACATTATTCATCCACCCTTAAAACAAACAAAAACCAGAGGAGAACTACCCCATAAGGCTTTCATTTATTCCCTATCTCTCCTGAGTTTGGCTAGCTCCTGTTTCACATCTTCCTGTTGTTTGTCCTTTTCCATTCAGCTTTTGAGTTTATGATATACGGTGTTCTTCCATTTTACAATTGCTTGTTTAAGTAAAAAATCCATGTCCAAGAGTTGAGTTACAACTCTGCCTTGTGCATGTGTGTATTTGTGTAGGTGCTTTGCAATGGCTTTATCTGCTTAGAAGTTTTTATTGTAATTTTTCCGTTTTTTTTTTTTTTTTTCCTGGATCAGTGATAGAAGACACTTCTTTGGAATGGATAGGGGAGGCAGATGGCATAGCTTACCTGAATTCTTAGTTTGAGACCAGCTTCTTTTGTTGCCATTATAACATGCAGATTTGGTTTCTTATTGTCATTGGAGGTGTTCTGAATAAGTGCTACATTTTTAGCTAGTTTGTCCTGTTTTAATTCTTTGACACTATCTTTACTCATTAAAGCCCTTTATCTTTAGTCAGTTCCTTCTTTTCCTTTCACTGAGTCTTCAAGAGACAACTTTCCCTTCCAAGGTGCCACTGTCTTCGTAAGAAAGGATCTCCACCTCTGGTACTGTGCTCTTTCTATGCTCCTTTCTTTTTGATTCCCCTACAGCCAGTGCTATAGTCTACCTGGTTATAGTATTTCCGACTTAAGACTGAGTCTCAAAAACCTCTTATAAATTATTAAGTATAAGGCCATTGACCTAGGAGAAAAAGAATGGATGAAAATGGCAGTTCCTAACAGAAAAAAGTACAATAATTTTTAAAGTATATGAAAGGATGCTGAAGCTCCCTCATAAGAGAACTGTAAGTTAAAACTAAAATAAATTTTACCTTAGATTGCCAAATATCAAAACATTTCATAGCTTACATGTCAGCTAAGAGTATGGGAAAACAGACAGTTTCAAACATTGTCGTTGAGGGCATTGATTGGTCCAATTCCTATGGATAACAAAGAACCTGGTAATTGAAGTTGCCTCCCAGTTTAGGTTCAGGGTGACTGGGGCTCATAGGTGAAGTAAACATTTATCCTATTGCTTTGTACACCACCTGCACATCACTGCTCCATTCTGCGGAGAGTCACTTGGTAACGTGAAAGCACTCAAGGAAAAACCTAAAGGAAATCCTGGCATTTAAGGGGACAGAAGGGAATGAATAGAAGCACAGAAGGAAAACCAGGAAAAGGCTTTCTAATATAATCTTAAGAACACTGGACAGTAAATAGCATTAAACGTTATATAGTGCTCAAGCCAGATGGGGATTGAAAGCTAGGAAATTATTGTTAACCTCCGTAACATTTTCTGAGAAATATTTAGGAAAAAACTCAGACAGCAGTAGAGCAGGGGATGAACCTGTGCTGAGAAAGTGTAGAAAGCAGTTTGATTACCAATGAAAGAATTTCATCAGTAAAAGGCAAGAGGTATCTTAGGAATACACAAGTGGCAGGCAGGGCCTACTGCCCAGAAACGGGCCTGCTGTGGCCACCATAGTTAAGTGTTCAGCCTCTGATTCAGGCAGGCTTGCTTCCAATCCTAGCTATTTCATTTACCAACTAGGTGACGTTGGCATTGACCTAATCATTCTAGGACTCACATTTCTCTATCTGTAAACCGGGGGCGATAATCATGGAACCTGCTCATAGGGGTATTGAGCAGCTGACAAGAAAAAATACATGTAAAGTCCAGCGTATAGTTAATGTTCAATAAAAGTTGTTGTAGTTGCAAAAAAAAAAAAAAAAAAAGGTAAGAGGTAATTTAAGGGAGAACTAGAGGGGACACACACACACAAAGACTACCTTGTGCAAAATCTCTCGATAATTCAATAATGGGTCAGATAAATATAGCATGCATAATGATATTATCAATAATATAATTTTGGGATTTGGGGAAGAGACATATGCTTTCATATAGACTTCTGTTTGATGAATGAGAAAGTAACGTACCCAAAGCCACAATTCAAATTAATGACTTATTCATGTTTTGTGTTTTATACATTATAGACATAATAAAGGGTAAATAATGACATCAGTAACTACAAAGTCAAATTATGCAGCAATACCTCGTACAATTTGAGTTTCAAATAAATCCATATTAGTAAAAGAAAGCCAGACGCCAGAAGCAATGTAATAGCTTTTGCAAATTAGCCACCAAGGTAGTCAATTACAATTGTATTTAATAGACTAGTGAACAGAAGGGCTGTGAGAGTGGGAATGATTCCAATGCTGTTGCATAAATTGTAGCTTTAGGAAAGCACTCAAGATGTCCAGTTAATCATTATGATAGTCTTCATGTGTGTATGAAGAACAATTCGGGAAAACCTTGCATCCTGATAAGATTGACTATGAAGGGATTGAACTACATTTGATAAAAGTTCTCTCCCTCTCTCTCTTTTTTTTCTTTCTTGCTATTATCATAATGGACTTTTAAGGAAGAGGCAGATATTGTAACTGGAAATCACATATACAATAAAGCCATTTTCAATTCTTTCCAACAGTTGTTTCATACGAAAAGTCCATGAAAAATGATCTTATAGTATTTACAGGAATGGAGTTTTGACAGCTGACTATTGAGAAGTCTCCTGTGTAATTATTCCACCTCCTCTCTGGCTAGGGATAAGTGTTTTTCATATGACCCATACTCCTGAAAATACTGAATTTCAAAATGTCTGTTCCACATACACAGCTGTTGACATCTGCAAATATTTAACTACCCAGTTGTAGAATCCCTTTGGTGAGTCATCCATCTAAGACTAAGAAAAGAGAGCAGAGCTAATAACAGGCCCTCATTCATGGGGTCTTATTTACTTATTTTTCTCCCCACTGCTGCATCTAGGGATGCCTTCCACTTTATGCCTCTGCGTCAGAGGCAGCTCTTCCTGGCAATAATATGAGACAAGATTAACTGAATTTCAAATGTATGGGGCTTCATTCCCAGGAAGGGTGTTCTATTCATATTGAACCTTTCTATAAAAATGAAAAGTTGGATCTGGAGAACAGAAATGGAAGAGGGCTGTATTCACAGTAGGGTAAGGAGATTAAACAGAAAAAGCTATGTGATTTATCTCTTTTATTAGGTGCTGCTGGAAAGGAGATTAAGCTTTTAAAAAGTGGTGACCTTGTTATAAAGTCCGTATTTAGCCAGTAGTGAAATATTATGAATAACAAAGCATGTGTGAAACAACACTGGGCGTAAATGAGAAGATTCAGAGACGTAGTGCGGTTGATAAAAATCTAAGGGGTTAATCCAGTACGGCAAATAACAGTAACAACAGTAATACATATTGTATAGCAGTTTGTCCATTTCAAAGTACATTTATGTCAGGATGCTACTTACTTCTCACAACAACCGTCTGAAGTAAGTATCCTTGTCACTTTATGGACAGGTAACTAAAGTTAAGAGAGGATAAGTTACTTGTCCAAGATCATACCACTTGTTAAAGAATCCCTCTCCCCATGCAAACCTCCTCTTCTTGTATTCTTTTTTTTTTAGTTTTATTGTGTTTTAAGTGAAAGTTTACAGCACAAATTAGTTTCTCAATCAGAAATTTATACACAAATTGTTTTGTGATATTGGTTGCAATCCCTGCAATGTGTCAGCACTCCCACCCCGCCTTTCCCTTTCCACCCTGGGTTCTCTGTGCCCATTTGTCCAATTTTCCTGTCCCTCCCTGCCTTCTCATCTTTGCTTTCAGGCAAGTGTTGCTCATTTGGTCTCACATACTTGACTGAACTAAGAAGGACATCCCTCACGTGTGTTATTGTTTGTTTTATAAAAAAAAAAAAAAGCCTGTTTAATCTTTGGCTGAAAGGTAGACTTCAGGAGTGGCTTCAGTTCTGAGTTAACAGGATGTTTGAGTGGGGGCATAGTCTGGGAGATTCCCCCAGTTTCTGTCAGACCAGTAAGTCTGGTCTTTTTTTTGTGAATTTGAATACCGTTCTATATTTTTTTCCTACTCTGTCTGGGGCCCTCTATTGTGATCCTTTTCAGAGTGTTAGATGGTGGTAGCCAGGTGCCATCTTGGCTTTGATTTTATTCATTCTCCTTTGTTCTGGACGGGATGCCACTTGCAAGCTTGTAAGACTCCAGAGGCTACTCATCAAAATAGGATGTAGAACATTTTCTTTATGAAGTATGTTATCCCAATTGACCTAGATATCCCCCAAGACCACGGTCCCCAGCCCTCAGCCCCAGCAAATCGGTCCCTCAAGATGTTTGAATGTGTCTAGGGAGCTTCTATGACTTTGCCTTCGTCAAGGTGTGCTGACTTCCCCTATATTGTGTGTTGTCTTTCCCTTCACCAAAGTTAACACTTGTCTACTATCTAGTTAGTGATTTCCCCTTCCCACCCCTCCCCTCCCTCGTAACCATCAAAGATTGTTTTTTCCTGTGTGTAAACCTTTTCTTGAGTTTTTATAATAGTGCTTTCATACAATATTTGTCCTTTTGTGATTGACTTATTTCACTCAGCATAATCCCCTCCAGGTTCATTCATGTTATGAGATGCTTCACAGATTCATCGTTGTTCATGTGTATGTACCACACTTTGTTTAAAATATAAATTTTGTTTTACTCTGTTCCAAGTTTCCCTGGAGTTTTCACCGTAAAATGAGGAGGTAGAGTGTAGGACTAACTGGGCATCTGGACCATAGGTCACATCTTCTCCACAGTAGTCCAGGAGATTTTCTCCCTCATTTGCAAGATTTAGCTATGTAAGAACTATCGTAACCACTTTAGAAAAAGCTGCCCATGTGATGCTTGCAGAGCAGAAAGTAATTTGCAGCTGACCCAAATGTAGTCTTCATATTTATGCTCCTCTTTCCTTTACCTTTCAAATCAAGAAGGTCAAGTGCAGTTAAAAGAAAGACGTTGTGTGGAGGGTGGGAAGACATAACCAGGTGATCACAGGTAGCTATTGAGTGCCAGGGAGTCTTTTACAGCCCTCTTTTTTAGCTTCTAGTCTGGCCTGGAAGACAGATCAGCTTGCCACATCTGCTGACAAGAAGTGTGTGCTATTTTAAAGAAGCATAAAAAGAAAGGAGGTAAAAGCTAGTATGCAGGTGTTTAGATGGAAATGGTTTAAGGGGTTTGAGCAAAAAAGAAATGTAATCATAGCTATGTAGTCACTAACTAATAGTTCACTGATTCAATCCTTCATTCATTTAATAAATAATGAGAGTGCCTACTATATGCCTGTAGGCACTGTATTAGGCACTTATGGAGATAATTAGGCCTATCAAGTCTTTTTTTTTTTTTTTTTTATCAAGTCTTTAGCCTCAAGAGGCCATCAGTGAACAAATTCCCTTAAAGAATTTTTCTCCATATGCTGGCACACACCCAAGGGTTCAGAAAAGGAGAAAGATCTTAAGAGATAAATACATGTGCCTGGTTCCTGAAAAGATTAAACATAGAATAACCATGTGACCCAGCAATTCTGCTCCTAAATGTATACCCAAAAGAATTGAAAAAAACTGGTATTTAAACAAAAACTCATATGTGAATGTCCATAGCAGCACTATTCACAATAGCCAAAAGGCAGATGAAGAAAACATGGTATATACATACAATGGAATATCGGTGTTGTTGTTAGGTGCCATCAAGTTGATTCCAACTCATAGCTACCATAATGGATTGAATTCTGTCCCCCCAAAATATCCGTTAACTTGGCTAGGTCATGATACCCTTATATGATTGTCTACCATTTTATCTTCTGATATGATTTCTCTATATGTTGTAAATCATATCACTACGATGGAATAAGATGGATTAAAAACAAAAAACCTGGATTAGTGGCAGTTACGGTCTACAAGATTAGATAGTGTCTTAAGCCAATCTCTTTTGAGATATAAAAGAAAGAAGAGAGCAGAGAGATGTGAGAACTTCCTACCACCAAGAAAGCAGGGCCAAGAGCAGAGTGAGTCCTTTGAACCTGAGGTTCCTGTGCTGAGATGCTCCCAGACCAAGGGAAGACTGATGACAAGGACCTTCCTCCAGAGCCAACAGAGAAAGAAAGACTTCTCCTGGAGCTGGCACCCTGAATTTGTGGACTTCTAGCCTACTGGACTGTGAGAGAATAAACTTTTCTCTCTTAAAGCCACCCACTTGTGGTATTTCTGTTATAGCAGCACTAGATGACTAAGACAGCCACCCTATGTACAACAGAATGAAACACTGCTAGGTCCTGTGCCATCCTCACAATAGCTGTTATGCTTGAGCCTATTGTAGCCACTGTGTCAGTCCATTTCATTGAGGGTCTTCCTCTTTTTCACTGACCCTCAACTTTACCTAGCAAGATGTCCTTCTCCAGGGTCTGATCCCTCCTGATCACACGTCCAAAGTATGTGAGATGTGGTCTCGCTATCCTTGCTTCTAAGGAGCATTCTGGCTGTGCTTCTTACAAGACAGATTTGTTTGTTCTTTTGGCAGTCCGTGGTATATTCAATATTCTTCGCCAACACCACAATTCAAAGGCATCAATTTTTCTTTGGTCTTCCTTATTCCTTGTCCAGCTTTCTCATGCATATAAGGTGATTGAAAACACCATGTCTTGGGTCAGGTGCACCTTAGTCTTCAAGGTGACATCTTTGCTTTTTAACACTTTAAAGAGGTCTTTTGCAGCAGATTTGCCCAAGGCAATGTGTCGTTTGTTTTCTTGACTGCTGCTTCTATGGGTGTTGGTTGTAGATCCAAGTATTCAGCTATGAAAAGGAAACAAGTTTTGATGCATACTGTGACATGGATGAAACTTGAACACATTATGCTGAGTAAAATGCCAGACACGGAAGGACAAATATTGTATGTTCCCACTTGTATGAAGTATCTAGAAAAGGCAAGAAGCAGAAAGCAGATAGGAGGTCACCAGGATCTAGTGGGAGAGAGGAATGGGAAGTGAGTTGTAACAGATACAACCAAAAGGTCGGCAGTCCAAATCCATCAGGTGCTTCTTGGAAACCCTATGGGGCAGTTCTACTCTGTCCTGTAGGGTCACCATGGGTCGGAATCAACTCGACAGCAACCGGGTTTTTCAATGGATTTATAGTGATCACTTTCTACCAAAAAAGGAGATAATTATTTCCAACTTATACTTAGTGGAAGACTGTAAATGGGCTTCAATTTACTGGTTAAATGTAAAAAGGAAAAAAAAGAAGACAGGGAAGAATTGCAAACAAGAAGGCAATAAACTGGCAGTTTTAGGTCTTAGCATCTGGCCGGTGGTCTCACTCTAATCTTTTCACCAAGGGCTGATTTCAACCACAGTTAAATCAATAGGTCTTCCAGAGCCCTTCAGAAAAGGAAAACTAATCCAAACAAATCTCACATTTAGCACCAGTAGCTATAAGCATACTGTGTGTGAGAAAGATAAAACAGAGAGACCACATGCTTAGCTTCAGGCATCCCCTTAAATGCTAATAATAAAAAAAAGACCAAAATTGGAAGGCTTTAAGAATAGAAATAAACTATCAAAGTTAAGTATATTTAAGGCTTAAAACTCAAAAGAGCTGCTTTTATTGATGCCGCCGTCAACAACCCAACCTTGGTATTTTTGATTCCCGACACTGTATTTTCAGAACTAATGATTAGACACCATGGTCAAATGCATGCTTAAGGAACTACCCTCTGGATAGTTCAGATCTGCCCAGGTCGGTAGTGAACTGAATTTTCAATGCTGGTTTGTGACACTTCAAAAATGTTCTGTGCATTTGTTTTCATAAGAAGAAAAGATTATGACTCGAAAAATGATCAATGAATGCTAGAGCAAATCACATCAAACATAGAAGCTTAGAGGAACTTAGTCCTTTAAAAGCACTGATCTACTCTCTAACTTTCTTACACAGCACTTCATAAAGTGGGAAAAAGTTGCTAAACATTCTGGAAGTGTTATTTCCCCTAGGAACCTGAGAATTAACATAATACACAGGTCAAGTGTTTAGTGATGTTGTTAGAAGATGCAGTTAGCAATCATGTTACTGGGAATTCTGTTAGAGTAAGAAAGAGACACTGAACTGTACACATTATCATGCAAAGGGGTGTCACTACAGAATAATTGAAACTGTTCCACTAAGTTATTCTGTAGCATGGTTTTTATTATATTTTATCAGCTAAATTTTTTTTTTTTTAGGTATACACAAAACTTCCTTTCCTAAATGTATTTTTCTTTTGTACTTCCTGCCTGCACTACCTAAATTTCCACACCTTAGCGTGCAGTTGGGCCAGGCAGTCATCCTTTAAAAGATGAATTTTTAAATCTCTGCGAGCTCTCCTGCCTGCCAATTCAGAATTGCCCTCTATTTCAAAGTAGCCCACTCCTGAGAAACATGTGGAGGACTTCAGTGTGCTCTGCTGACTTCCAGAGCCTGCACTTAAAGTAGTTATTGTAATTTTATTTCTGGGTCATATCATTATGTCCTAAAATATTTGTTGCTCCCAATATTTGCACTGGATATACAGTTTGATTATTTTTTCTCCCTTATAAGGTTGGATCCAAAGGCAATCTTTTTAGTCAGAAGCCAATCCTTTTGCAAACATGTATGTGTGTACATGTATGTATACAGATATGTGTGTATATATACATATATATATGAAAGAAATGAAGAAGTTATGAAACTTCCTTAAGACCTGCTGATAGCTCTCTTTTAGCCCTTTTTTTTTGGGGGGGGGCAGGTTCAGGACCCAAGTTTTTAAAGAAATCGAAGTTATATCATATTTTGCCTTTCTCCAGAAAACCACATCCATTTTAGAATGTAAAATAATAGAAAACCAGGGACTAAGTGTGGGTAACCTTCATTTGCTTTAAACAATGCTATAGATAGATGTAAAGAAAGAGATAAAGAGAAAGTGTGTGTGTGTTGTTCTCATTTCCTAGCGCTGTTGTAATTGAAATACCACAAGTGGGTGGCTTTAAAGAACAGAAATTTATTTCTCACAGTTTAGGAGGCTAGATACCTGAATTCAGGGATTCAGATCACTAGCTGTAGGGGGAGGCTCTTTCTCTCTGTCAGCTCTAAGGGAAGAGTCTTAGCTCTATTACCCTGGCTTTCTTTGGTTCCTTGGTGACCTTCAAGCGGCATCTATTCCTTCCCCTCTTCCCCACCCCATCCCTGTTTGTGCTTGCTTGTACTATGTCTCTGCTGTTCCTTATAACTCAGGAGTGATTAGGTTAAGGACACATTCTACATTAATAAGGTATCATTAACATAACAAAGAAAACCCTGTTTCCAGACAGGTTTAGTGATTAGGGGAGCCTTAGTGGCACAGTGGTTAAGCACTCAGCTGCTAATTGAAACTTCAATGCTTCAAACGCACCAGCCATTCTGTGGTAGAAAGATGTGGCGGTCTGCTTCTGCAAAGATTTACAACCTTGGAAATCCTAGGGGACAGTTCTACTCTGTCCTATAGGGTCGCTATGAGTCAGAATCAATTCAATGGCAATGAGTTTTGAGTAGGGATTAGGATTCCAACACTTATTTTGAGGGGACACAATTCAATCCATGAGACATAGTTTATGTGTGTTCCAGTATCATGTAGAAGAGACCAATGAAATAGAAGGTAGGAGATGTGAGTTCTAATCCAATTTCTTACACTAATTAGATAGTAGAACTTGGACAAGTCATTACCTTCTTAAGGCATTGGGTCCCTCTGCTGTAACAGCAGGAGTTTGGAAGACATAACTTTATGTGAATTGTTTGTAAAATATATTGTGTACCTGGTGTGTACTGCTGTGTCACCTTTGCCAAAGAAAACTAGGTCTTTTTTTTATACATATTTACAAAAATGGCACCAACCGTAAAAATGGCAGTGTGGTGTGGTCTAACCTCCTCTAACTTCACGAGGTGGGAAAATCATCAGCATCAACAGCCCAAAGCTGATTCCTGTGAAGCAGAGGTCAAACATACCTTCATCTTCCAACCTTTTTACCAATTCTGACACCAACAGTCCCTCCTATAGCGTTCTCTACTTCTCTGCTGGGTTCAATAATTCATAGCGACAGCCACATAGAACTCACAGATCATACTCATGACTGTGGGGTTTATTAGGAAAGTAACAGGTTACAGTTCAGGATCAGGAACATCTCAGGATGTAGTTCTTTGGTTAGGACAGCTTCTTGGCTGTGCCCACAATGAGGCTTCTCCCTAGCCCTCAGCCTCTCCTCCCCTTGGGCCTCTTGGGCCTTTTGGGCTGCTTGGGTCTCTTAGGCTTCTTGGGCCAGCTCAGTCTCTGCCCTGCTTGAACAAGAGTTACAAAGCTCTTTAGCTCCACTGATAAGTGTCCAGAGGCACCCCACTCTGCCAGTAAGCCTCGGCCTCAGCTCTCTAGCTCCACCAATAAATGCCCAGAGGTATCCGACTCCGCCAGGAAGCCTCCTGCCCAAAAGCACTCAGCCCTCTCGCTCTGTAGGTCGGGTTGCCTACCATAGCACCTTGCTCGGTGGGCCGGGAAGTCCACTGGACCATTTTGTGCCATTCTTCTGGCTCTGCTGCTGCCATTTCTCTGCTGCTGTTTCTTGCCGTCTCACACGGTCTGTGGTGTTAAAGATCTCTCTCTCTCTCTGTCTCCTGGGTCTAGGAGATTCTCAGTGTAGGATACACTCCATTCCCAATTCTCCTTGGTGGTAGTGGGGTTCCCCCTTCTAGGCTCTGGGATAGCTCATTTTAAGCCTAGTGGGATGGCAAAACTGACCAATCTCCTCATTAGTGTTCCATGCACCTTATTTTCATGGTCCCACCTCTGCAAGGGTGCCATGCACATTATTTGCATTGTTAGCAGGCTGTCCAATCCCTTTGGTGGGCCACAAGCACCTTATTTGCATATTCCCACCCAATCATTACAAGACCATGAATGGCTTAAAGGCCCATTTTAAGTAATTCACTGTACCACAATATTAATATTCTTTCTTCACTGGAAAGGATAATTGAATGTTGACTCTCAGTTATCAACAACTCTGTTTTGTGCACATATATGTATGTCTTGTCTCTCTAACCATTTTCATTTTATAAGCATTGACACCAGCAGTCATGATTTAACATTTTGCCTAGACAGCAGTCCATCTGTTACAAACAATAGAAGCCAAGTAAAGATATGTAGATGATTTCACCTTAAGTCCTGTAGGAGCATTCTCCTTACCCCATTCTGTATCATTTCCCTGAATACAGACAGCCACAGTGCTGTAGCAGTCCTAGCGCAAGTCTGATGATGGCAGATTGCACTCTTTACTTTAAGAGTGTGTAAATTCCCCTCAGGGGGATCATATGTTTATTAATGTGTCACAAGTTGCTTGCTTCCTGTTAGCTCTTCTTAGTAAATAGAACTATAGCGTTCTTTGAATGTGGCTTTATTTTTAGCATTTTAAATCACCTCCTGATGAACAGAAACAGTAAACAAGTATTAAGGCATCGAAAGTAATTTGAAAATAGTGCTATCCTGGGGAGTCTGGAATTCCAGGCATTACCAGACAGTTGTAAATCAGCAGTCACCTCACAGAGCAAGGGAATAAAAATCAGGAAAATAAGAATACCTTAGTGTGCTCTTTTTTTAGTGTGCTCAGCTGGAGCCACTTTCTGAAGATTAGGGTCAATTGCATTGACAGGAGAGAAGGAAGGGGGGCTGGGGTGAAGAGTCCATTTTATTCCTCAACTTCAGTCATTCTTATCCAGCCCACTCAGATATCCCCCATGACAAGTATAAAGACTTGTTCGGATTTTTGTACTTCACACTAATTGAACACCAAAGAACTAAAGATGTCATCATGGTGATATGATCTAACCCACCTTCTGAACACTGTCTGGTCATACTGCAAAATGGAATAGAACAGAAATGGGGAAAGGGACACAGCAGTAATGACAAGACCTAACACTGAGTGCTCACTCTGAAAGGCACTGTTCTAAGCGCTAACATATTTTAACGAGCTTGATTCCCACGACAACCTTATAAGGCTTTACTATTATTTTCTCCTTATACAAATAAGGAAACAGAAGCCTGTAAGAGTCAGGTAACTTACCCTAGTTTTCAAAAGTGATGAGGAAGTGAACTGGAATCTGAACTCTGGCAGTTGGGCTTTGAGGTTCTTGCTCTTACCTGGACCCTGTTTGTGTGCGCGTATATATATATATATATATATATATATATATATATATAAAATCTATCTCCTATTCAATACACCACCACCACTACCCACTGCAGTTGAGTTGATTCCGACTCATAGTGACCCCATGGGGTTTTCAAGGCTGTAAGGCTGTAAATCTGTGTGAAAGCAGACTGCCACACCTTTCACCTCTGAAGCCACTGGTGGTTTTGAACCACTGTCCTTTGGGTTAGCAGTTGATGACTTTAACCACTGCTCCTTATTCAATACAATGAGGCGTGATAAAACAGATAAACGAAGTGATCAATTGTTTGAGGAGAAAGAAAAACTAAGACTCTTGAATTTAAAAGATTTATGTGGAAGGTTCAAAATTAGAATTCACAGACTTATTTCTTAGATTCTGTTCTTTAAGAATTCTAAAGCATTATACGAGTATCACTATTATTTGAAAACCTGAGTATTTTCTTAACACGTGTCCTAAGATAGGTATTAGCTTAACTTAGATAATTATTTTTCTGAAAAAAAAAAAAAACAGTGAATCCTAATTTTAAATCTTTCACACAGTGAAACATAGGTTTTCTTTCTCTCCAAACTACTGATGACTTTGTTTGTCCTTATATCAAAAGGAATCCCAGCATGGTGCAAACGGTTAAGTGTATGACTACTAAGTGAAAGGTTAGTGGTTTGAACCCATCCAGGGGCACCTTGGAAGAAAGGCTTGGTGATCTGTTTCCGAAAAGTCCAAAACCAAACACCCAAACCCATTGCCGTCGAGTGGATTCTGACTCAGAGCGGCCCTATAGGACAGAGTAGAACTGCCCCATAGGGTTTCCAAGGAGCGGCTGGTGGATTCGAGCTGCCAACCTTTTGGTTAGCAGCCAAACTCTTAACCACTGTACTACTAAGGCTCCAAGGTCATAGGAGTGCAGTTCTACTATGCAGCACATGGAGTCATTATGAGTCAGACTCAATGGCAACTGTTTTTTTTTTCTTGTATCAAATTCCAGACAGACTTTTTTAAATAAGTAGGGTCAAGTCAAAGAGCACCCAATAATATTTCCTAAACATACATTTGAATATATCCTAAGATAGGTAATGGTTTGACTTAGATGATTATTTTCTTGGGAAAAAAAAATCCTACAATGATCCTGGGAAAAAGCATGCTTTAGTCTATAAACCTATTGCCATCGATTCAATTCTGACTCCTAGCGACCCTGTAGAGGACAGAATAGAACTGCCCCAGTAGGGTTTCCAAGGAGTGGCTGGTGGATTTGAACTGCAGACCTTTTTGGTTAGCAGCCAAACTCTTCACCACTATGCCACCAGGGCTCCACTTTAGTTTATACTGGAGTAAAATTAATATTGCTGACAAACACAAAGGCGATTTTTTTTTTCACTTTGGTGTCCCACAGACATCTCAAGCTCAAGTTAAAATTGAACACACCCTCTTTTCTCTCAAAGTTGTTTCTTGTTCAGTATTCTCTCATATACTCATTTGAGAAGGTCTTCATGATCTTTCTTTCACTCTTTTGTGTCATGTTGACTCTATGCCCTAAATATCTTTTGAATGTTCCCTCCTCTCCATCCCAATGGCACTGTCTTCATTGGAGGTGCCATCTTTTTTCCAAATGAATACAGTTGCTTTCTAATTCCTCTCAATGCATTTAGTCATTCTTCCAGTCCAATCCATCTTTCTCACCACAACCAGAAAAAAAGAATAATCAAGATCCAAATTTCATTGTCCCCCAAGATAAAATCCAAACTCTTTGAAGTGAATTACACAACCTTCAGTCTGGCTGAAGCTCACCTTTCCAGTCTCAGTTCCTGCTGTTCATTTGTAGCTACCTTATACTCTAAATTTTTTTTTATACTCTAAATTATTTGCAGTTACCTAAAAGTACCAGTTGTTTCATGCCTTTATGTCTTTGTACATACTGTTACCTGAAATATACTTTCTTGCCAAATTCTTACTAATTCTTTAAGGCAACCCACTATCACCATTTTTTGTTTCTTATCAAGCCTTCTTGTTTCCTTCTTTGACACTACTGTATTAATACATATCCCTTCGTTGTACTTATCACATTGAATTTCAACTGTTTACCGTCTATCTCTTCTCCTAGACCATAAGCTGCTTGAGAAATATGTAATATCATTCCACCAAAATTCTCAGACACATGGTCTAGTTGACTTTAATGGTCAATGGTTTCTCCTATTAAGTATTTTAGATCTACTCATAGGCTAATATAATAATCTAGAGATAAAAAGACTTCTAATTTTGTGGAAGTTTTTTTTTTTTTTTTGCCCAATATAAAGCCTGGGTTTTATAAAGCCAAATATATAGCCTAGCTATTTTCTGACCAATCTCATCGTGTCACATCAACATTAAGCAAAAGTTAGAATCTAAATTGAGAAGCTGCTCAAATGTCAAAGCATCTTAGTTGAATAAGGAGGAGGACTTGGGAGCTGTAGTTCACATGTACAGATACAGAGCAGGGAAAAGCCAACATCTCTGAGCGCCTAGAATAGGTTAAGCAGATTCCTATTCAGTATCTCATTTGATACTGGGACAAGTTCTGTCCCTGCACTGCAACTGAGACTTAGAGGGGTTAAATAAATTGTCCATAGTTGCAGAGATAGGGTGCAGTGAGATTCAAATCCAGAACTTTGGTGGCCAACTACATGAATATACATTTGGGAACTTACCAAATGAGTTCTCTGCTCAATTTTGAATCTCATGCTTTATTCTTCTCTTTATTCCCAGTGTCCAACACAGTGCCTGACACAATGTTGGTGCTCATTGAATATCCTGAGACAAACAGAAATGGTGCAACTTACCCCGAAACTTCTTTTGGTCCCACCTCTTCCAAAAGGCTCTCTGAAGATGATTTCTATTCTCACTTATTCCAAGTTGTAAACTTGATTTAAGAACCAGCAAGGAAAATGATGAGCCACTGATTTAATGACCTGATTCTATAAAATCTGCATATCAAGATGGTGTTGTCCTTATATAACACAGTAGAATGCTTCAGTGGTCTGACAATCCAGAGTCCAGGTCCTAAAAAAAAATGGATATGGAGAAAGGGTAGAGATAGTGACTTTTTAATTATTTTATCCAAGACTGTTTTCTACCCAGACTCATTGATAACCCCTATGCTTTTGGTATTAGAGAGTGGGGCAACCTTATTTCTGCCTTTCCTTTATGCTTAATAACCTATTGCCATCGAGTCAATTCCGACTCACAGCAGCCTTATAGGACAGAGTAGAGCTGCCCCATAGGGTTTCCAATGACCAGCTGGTGGGTTTTAACTGCTGACCTTTTGGTTAGCTGCTGAGCTCCTAACCACTGTACCACCAGGGCTTCAGTGCTTAATAGGTCAGTTATATTTTTTTACTTCTCTTTTAAGTTTACCAATTTTAGCATAAATCCAGGCTTGATTTCCTTCCTGATGTAAATCTTCCTTTATGTTTTCTATTTTTCTTGATACAAAAATCTTTATTGAGCATTTTTTCAAGCCTAACCTGTATATAACAGAAAACATATTTTTCAGCAAATAAAAAATGTGCAGTCGGCTTCACTGGACCAAACATTGTTTAGGCTGGGCGACAAGACAGAGCAGTGTACAATAAGCCAAGATACCATAAAATGGAGTTTTTGCTTTTCTCTTCTTTTGAGTGAATTAAACACACTGCCTTGGCAGCACTTTCTTTTTGTTCTCACCAGGCCACCATATTTATTCTGCTCTGTTACAGAAACTCCACTTACTGTATGAAAGTATCCATCTCGCTGACAGTGGGTGAAAATGACACTGGACTCTGCTACAATTCTAAGATGAAGTACTTTGAAAAGGCTGAACTTAGCAAAAGCAAGGAAATTTCGTGCCGTGACATAGAGGATTTTTTACTACCAACCAGAGAACCTGAAATCCTTTGGTACAAGGTATGGACTGTGGATGATTTTATTGCCTATAAATAGATTAATGTGCATCTTATTCTGGGGAAAATTGGATAAAAATTTTAAATGTGTGTGGTACATACATAGCTCAGCTCATCCTTCTTAAAACACAGCAGCAAGTTGTAGTAGTCATTAAAGTCTCCGAACCTGTGACTGCTAAATTTTAGTCAATATGTGTATTGGTAGTTCGTTGTAATAAGCTATATGTTTATGCTCTCTATATTGACAATTCTTTCAAGTCTATTACAGTCTGGACTGATAATTTCAGGAGCTAAAATATATTAAGCATTCACTTCAAAGGTCTTCGTGTTAGCAGTCCAAAATGTCCCCACTCAGCAGGGAAAGGATTGATTTGCCTCTTCGATAAAATGGTACATTACTTCTTATTTGAATGTTACTACATGTAACTTTGTCCATATTCTAATCCTTTTAAATGTAAGCACGCTTTCTAAAGAATTTACATCTGATGAAAATGTATAATATTATAAAAATAGTGTGAGTGTAACTTTCTTCAAAACCACAAGAAATTTTAGATTTGAGAATAATCTAACCCCTGTTCTTCTCATTACATCATTTGCTTTCACTAAAGTTCCAGATTTGAACACATACTTCAGCTTATTTATATCACAGAATAAAGAAAATGTCGTTATTGAAAGTACTCAAGAATATACAGAATACAGAGAGAGAGAGAGAGGCACACACACTGTTGCTACGTTGATGCTATGGATGTTTCTCTAGAATATTTTATCCATGGTTTAAAGATCTCTAGTATAAAATTCCTTTGTCCAACTCGCTGGAAGTAGGGATATAGGAAACTGGACATCTTGGTAGAGGAGCCCTGGCGATGAAGTGGTTGAAGTGCTCAGCTGCTAACCAGAAGCTTGGCAGTTCAAACCCACCAGTCGCTCTGCGACAGAAAGATGTGGCAGTCTGCTACCATAAAGATTACAGCCTTGAAAACCCAATGGGGCAGTTCTACTCTGTCCTACAGGGTCCCTATGAGTTGGAATTGACTCGAAGGCAGTGGGTTTGGGTTTTGGAACTCTTAGTAACTAGATCCACAAATGTCAAAATACATAGTGTAAGCCCTCATGATGGATTGCTCATGAATGCAGAACCTGTTAGAAATGAAACAAGAAACAAAACTTCTGTGATTTTTTTAAGGATTTTTGCCAAAATCAGCAATGTTCTTCTCTAAGACTTAATTTTAATTCTTGATAAGAAGCAATGGTGGGTTCAGAACAGCAAGGAAACTGTTAAATTTTTTTTTTCTCCCTTCCCCTTGGTTTCCTATCCAAGGCAGTCTTAAACAACACTCAGATATTAGCAATACTGGTTTCTGTTCCTGGGCTGGAGAGTTTTGTGTGTGTGCTCTTTTTTTTCCCCCTTTTTAAAATTGTTTGAGTATTTCCCACCCTTGATTCTCTGTGGCTTGTCTGCCTTCCACAGGCGGACTCTGAGGAAGCCCTGGTGACTGCTTCAAAGGAGGGAAGTGTTAAGGGTATGTGACCCAAGGTCTCAAAAGAACAAATATTTTTCTAGTACATATATGTAGACATATGTATACGTATACATATATACGTATATGTATATGGGTTTTTTTTATATGTAGACATTCACCTTCTAGATAATGCAATTTCTTAGTTGGTTCTTAATAAGTTATTCGTAAGAGTTGGGTGTCATTTCTCATTTTTGCAAACTGCATCTCAAAATGTCTGAAAGATGAGAGATTAAATATACACACACACATATATTCTCTCTCACTCACGTTCAGTTTAAGAAAATGGCTGACTTCACACTGGTCCTTTAGGTGCTTCCACCATCACCACAATCATTTTGACTTTAAGTTATAAAGGCCATCACTAGTGGAGTGATTTGTGGGAATATAGTGTGTGTGTAATTTTAAAGTCTCGTAACATACCAGATTGTTTTTGTAGACTTAGGTGTTACCCTCTCGATTCTAAATAGATGAGATTTTAAGACTGCTTCTTAAAGTAGAAAACCATAAAAGTTACTCTGGTTAAATATGTGTTCGATATATTCAATGCATATTGTTTCTAAACTAATGCAATAGGGCGTTATATTTTACTTACTATGAATCTTTACCTTGTCTAAAAGGCATAGAGCAGTGATAATACAAATACATATGATCTTCAAAGTGTCAGTATCTGAATCATTTAAAAAGGGGCAATTTACGCAACTAATATAAGCACATAAAATGTATATTTTGGTCTGAAGTAACTGGATAATTGCCCCCGCCCCGTTACCCAAAGGCATTGAGCCACATAATCAAAATAATGGTCTGCAAAAATTTGATTTACCAATAAAATTTTTTAGAAATAATATTACCTCTGAAAAGTGTCAAAGCGTTTAAAGCTTTTTTATCCTCATTCCATTGATTTGAAATCTGGCTAGAGGAAACGGACTTCTGTCTTGGCAAAAACAGAAATCTCCTGAGCCAACATCATTATAATCCAAACCTTAATTCAGAGACAATAATTTGGTAGGCCCATCAACAACAATGAAAGTGTATTTGTGGGACTGTAAAGACCTTGCATATAAATTTTGTCTTTTTAAATGAATTGTAGAATACAAATGCTATGAAGGAATTGAATTATTTCTAAATGCAGTATTAACATATTTCAAATATTGAAATAGCATTTTCCTCTGTAGAAGTATTAATTTT
Source organism: Elephas maximus indicus (assembly GCF_024166365.1). NCBI lineage: Eukaryota > Metazoa > Chordata > Mammalia > Proboscidea > Elephantidae > Elephas > Elephas maximus. Next base: position 148,793,239 of record NC_064846.1, on the reverse strand, counting down.
TTTTTCTTTACTTTCTACTAAAATAATGTATTTCATACTTATGGTATCAGTAACAAGATGATTAATTTCAAAATCATCAAATGTAAAGTATTTGCTTCTAAAAATGATATTAGGATTAATCTTAACATAGATCCCCATTCTTAGAAGTAAGTAATTAATAAACAACTGATTTAGAGACACCAATCATAGAAGTTAATAAAGTGATTCTTACTAAAAATACTCTTTTCAAATTGCAGTTATACATATGCCTGGTTTCCTGGAGATTTGAAGAATGAAAATCTTTAGCATTAATTTAAAACTCCTTAGTCCTTTTAAAATATAAATTTATTACCTTTTGGTTGAGTTAATTAAAATGCTTTGCTCTGTGTTTCAATTATTATACGCACCATCAAAATTTTGTTTTTCATGTAGGAATGTAGGACAAAAACATGGAGGCCAAGTATTGTGTTCAAAAGAGGTACCTTGCTTATAAGAGAAGTCAGAGAAGATGACATTGGAAATTACACCTGTGAATTAAAATATGGAGGCTTTGTTGTGAGAAGAACTACTGAATTAACTGTTACAGGTAATCGCAGTCTTCAATATTTCATTCGCAATTAACGAAAGTCCCATGTTAAGTTTAGCTGTTGTGCATGCATTATTTTGTCTACACACGAAAGAATAGCTTCACCAAATGTTAAGTGGATTCTTATAGTTGAAACTTATTCCTTCTGGCTTTTAAATCATCTTAACACTGAAATGCATTTGAAAGGTGAAAAGGAATATGTTCAGGGAATTATAGAAATGTTAGCTTTTGAAAGTACTTGAAATAATGAGTTGACAATTTCAGAAAATTATGCTTATATTTTGTGGTGATATCATTCTCGGAAGCAATTTTCTAGCGTGATGATATGGAATATATGAAGTATACGTCTGTCTTCCTGTCTCGTTCCAAATAGAAAAAATTTACTTTTCTCTTTTATTCCTTTATCACTCTATGAATCTGACAGATAATCCTTGTGAGCTTTAAAATAACATAATGGCAGGAATAATCAAATAATTATGTGAGAGACAATAGATATTGGTTGCTGTGGTGGAAGGACAGGAGACAGAATATAGAAAACCATCTGTAATCATACATCTACAACTCACCAATCACGCGGCTTAGATAGAGTCTCCACCATTTTCAGAACATCCGTTTTCTCATGTATAAAATGGAGACGATAAAATTTGCCTTATTTATTTCAAAAAGTTTTTGCGAGAATCAAATGAGGTAATTTGTATGAAATCAATTTGCAAAATACGGAATTATTCCAATCATACTTTTTTTGTCATTTTTATTCGTAACTTTTTCTTTTTTTATTTTATAGTCTACTTCACTAAAAATGGTTCCATGAGAAAAGGGGGAGGAAGGGCAAAATCTGAAGGTGAAGGACATTCTTCTCATGTTGTTATTGAGAGAGGGTCTTCTCAGTGATTCCTGTAGAGGCATCAATTCAATTAAAATAGTTTTTCTGTATATGAAGTCTCATGGTACTCAACTATATTTTGTAATAATCAACTTTTCTTTTTGATCTTAAAATCATGATATACTTTGACTTGACCACTACATCCTGCTTGATGGAATTTATTTGATGAATAATAATTATAGTAATTATTCTGATTAAAAGAAAATTTATTTAAACAGAGAAGGGGCTCTCTGGTAATGCCTTTGATAAACAGCAGATCCAGTAAACAACTGACACTTGAATAGTAAACACAGGGTCAGTCTTTAGCCTGTATCTATCATAGGCGTATGTACAATTTACAGTTGTTTGTGATTTAGATGTATAATAGGCTTCTTTATAGAAAATCAAAATTAATGCTTTATTGTTCTTACTCCCTATCATTTTAATGGGCTGGTGAAAAAAATATATGTATCTGTCTACATTTGGGTTTTCTTTATCATATACATTGAAATTTAATGTTATTTTGCTCTCAGTATATACTGAAGTAGCTTTTCTAAGGAGTAGGAATTTTAAAATATAAAAGGAAATAGATCTAATAGAAAATAGAATTCACTTCTAGTCTTTTTTCCTTGCAGTGTAGAATTAATTTTTGGTAAGTGTCTTTGTTACTTAGTGCTGCTGTAACCCAAAAAGAAAAAAATACACGAGTGTGTGGTTTTAAAAAGGAACAGAAATTTATTTTTTCACTGTTTTAGAGGCTAGGAATAGAAATTCAAGGCACCCACAGGGCTAGGCTCTTTCTCTCTCCGTAGGTTCTAGAGGAAGATCCTTGTCTCTTTCTGCTTCTGTAGCCCCAGGCATTTCTTGGCCTTCCTTAGCTGCCTGTAGGTGTATCTTCACATGGCATCTGTCTCCTTCCTTGTGTGTCTGTGGCTGTTCTGCTCTTTGTATAAGACACCACTCAGAAGAGATTAGATTTAGAACCCACTCTACTCCAGTTGGATCTCATTAACATAAAAAAGAAAACCCCTCCTTCCACATTCACAGGTACAAGGGTTAGGACTTTAGCATAACTTTCTGAGGAATACAATTCAATCTGTAACAGTAAGCCCATCTTCTCCCTTCCCAGAAACACTAGGATTCTAAACCATTATCGAGTAAGAGACAATTGAAGACAATCTCATGGAAATTGGAAACTCGGTCCCAAGTGGTAAAGTGACTTATTAAGGCTATTTACTAGAACCAAGACTAGAACTCTTTTTCTCCTAAATGCTGCCCAGGTCGACTATACTTTTCTAAGCTTCATTTCTCTAAAAGCATCTCCTTTTCTTCATAGGAAAAACCAAAAAAAAAAAAAAAAAAAACCGGTTGCCATCGAGTCCATTCCAACTCATAGCAACCCTATAGGACGGGGTAGAACTGCTCCATAGGGTTTCCAATGAGCTGCGGGTGGATTTGAACTGCTGACCTTTTGGTTAGCAGCCATAGTTCTTAACCACTGCACTGCCAGGGCTCCTCATAGGAAAGAGAGACATGATTATTTTTTGATACCCAAGTGGAAGTTAGTAAAAGTTTTCATTCAACTAATTAGCATGAATACTTCTAGCATATCTAGTCTTACCTGTGACAATGAATTGGGCAAAGAAATGATCAGGCAACATTACATTGTATATGCAATCTTGGGTGAGTAAGAGAGCTGCATGCCCTAAAATTAAAAATGGTATTATTAAAATGCATTTTAGGTATTAACAGATCAATGGACAAGATTTTTTTGTGCTTAACATTATTTTAAATGAAGTGACACTTGAACACATTTACTTTGCCTGTGGCCAAATGAAAGAACAATTCTTAGAATCCGAATTATATCCCTCAGTAAAGCAACAAATGTGTGCTGTTCTCTGGATACCAATGAATCCCTATTTTATAGCTTGTTTTTTTGTATGTCATTATCATGTTGCATTCAATGTAAATATTACGCAAAGTGTGATACCATTTATTTTTAGTGGAAATGCCTTAGCAGATAATAAACAAATATTTTGTAGTGTGTTAGAATTTTCTTTAAAAGAAAAAAAAGGAGGCCTGTATGTGATGAGATTAGGGAATTTCTGGCTAAATAAGGTGACTAAATGTGCAGGCAATATTGGGAGCTTATCAAAACTGTGTGTTTCTAAGTAAGCAAAGTAGTGGTTCAGAAAACGCATCACAATGAAAAACCAAAACCAAACCCACTGCTGTCGAGTCAATTCTGACTCATAGTAACCCTATAGGATCAAGAAGAACTGCCCCATAGGGTTTCCGAGGAGTGGCTGGTGGCTTCAAACTGCTGACCTTTTGGTGAGCAGCAGAGCTCTTAACCACTGTACCACCAGGGCTCCAGCACAATGAAAGGAATAATAAACCTGCCCAGCAGTTTTGGTACCTTTTAAACATTTGTTTTGTTTTGAATGTAAGATGCTTCAGCCTTATCTCTAGCCTCTGCCCTTAGCTGTAAGCCTCAGCAACGCCAAAGTTTTTACTCTTCCCCAAATATCCTGCCTCTGATCCCGTACCCATGCTGTTCTCTCTGGAATGTTTTTTTTTTTTTTTTCTCCTCATTGTCACAGGGTTGATTTTTACTCTTCCTTTAAGGTGCAGCTCAAGTGTTACTTTCTTTTTGAGGCATGTAATCCTTCATGCCTCCATAGCGCTTTTTAGTATCCCTATTTCAGTATTTACCACATTGCATTTTAACTGTTGATGGCCAGTCCTCTTTTTTCCACCAGAATATGCACTTCTTGGAGTCAAGGGTAAAATATTTTTTAATAAACTTTTTATTTTAGATTTACAGAAAAATTGCAAAGATAGTGCCGAGAGAACTCATATACCTCATACACCTCATACCCAGTTTCCTCTATTTTTTAACTTCTTATATTAATATGTTATAATTAATGAACTAATATTAATTCATTATTATTAATTAAAGTCTATACTTTATTCAGATTTCCTTCAGTCTTCGCTAATGTTCTTCTTCTGTTCTAGGATGGCACATTACATTTTGTTGTCATGTCTCCTTTGGCTCTTCTTGTCAGTGACAGTTCTCAGACTTTCCTTGTTTTTGATGGTCTTGACAGTGTTGAGGCGTACTAGTCAGGTATTTTGTAGAATGCCCCTCAGCTGGGATTTGTCTGAGGTGTTTGTGATTAGACCGGGGTTTGTGTTCTTCAGAGGAAGGCCACAGAGGTATCACAATATATCACATAGATATATCACAATATATCACATGATCACCTGTCTGAGGTTGTGTTTTGTCAGGTTTCTCCACTATAAAATTACAGTAAGTCCCTGGGCTATGAACGTCCGACATATGGACAACTCGTACTTGCCCTTGAACTTTATGTAAATTTGCCCTCACTTTGAAATGATCGAACCAACCCCTACTGGCAATAAATTCTTCATCACAATCACCTTCACTTGCTGCATGTGCAGTTTTAAGACATTGAAAAGACTTCAAGCCTTTTCTGGCACGAAAGTGAAGCTAAATAAGAACTGTATGTGCCTCTTCGGACTTACCTACAAATTCTTAAAGACACACTTAAGAAAGGATTTCGTTCGTATCCTAGGGACTGCCTGTACTAATTTTTCCTCTTTTGTTACCTTACTCTTTGGAAGGAAGTCACTCTGAGCAGCTCACACTTAAGGAGTAAAGTTCTACGTCTTTGAAGGCAGGGTATCCATATCAATTATTTGAAATTCTTCTGCACAGAAATTTGTCTATTCTCCTACATACATTTATTCAATCATTTATTTATACCAATGAAGTCATGGATCTTTCTTTTATATTTTTATTTTGTTGTTCAGATTGTTCCAGGTTTGGCTATTGGGAGGTCTTCCAGTTAGTTCCTGTGTCCCTTTGACATAGCCTTATCATTTTTAAAATACTAACCCATACATATACACAAATCTGTAAATATGTCTATGTGTAACCATCAATATCTATAATAATCTAAACATGAGTTCATACTGATGTCTCCAATTGTGATCAATTATGGCATGGATCATTCTAGTCTCTTCCTCTTGCTTATCTATAGCCTCCCACTCCAACAGTGCGAAACCTGGGTCCCATAATCCACCATCAATTTACTTAGTCGTTCCATTCCAGTACACATATATAGCAATATCAGAACTGTTAACCTCTACCACCATGGGAAAAAATTTTGTCAACTAGAGTACAGTGTTATGTACATTTTTTTTGTCTTTAGTCTTAGAGATTCCACTCATTTCCAAAGTTGCTTAAGTCAGCATCCTCCCCCCCAACTCCCTTCTTCAGTGAGTTATTTGTTTACTTCTGTTTTTTTTTTAATATTATGTCTGTGAAGTAATATAGTTAGAATGTTTTGTTACATTCTGCATTTCATTGTGGAACTCCTCAATCTCCTAAATGATTTTTTTAATTGCATACATTAAGGTTCACTCTTTGTGCTGTAAACTTTTACAGGTTTTAACAAATGAATAGTGTAACATATCCATCATTACAGTATCATACAGAATAGTTTCACTTCCAATGAAAATCCCCTTCTTTCCATTTTCCCCTCTTCCTCCCAAACCCCTGGCAACCTCTGATCTTTTACCATAACAATTGTTTTGCTTTTTTTCAAAATGTCATATAATTGACATCATACAGTATTTAGCCTCTTCAGACTGGCTGCTTTCAGTTAGCAATGTCCATTTAAGATTCATTCATGTCTTTTCATGACTTGACAGCTCCTTTCTTTTTATCACTGAATAATATTTCATTGTATGGGTGTACCACAGCTTGCGACATCTTGGTTGCTTCCAGTTTGGAGATTATGAATAAAGTTGCACATGTAGGATTTTGTGTGGGTGTAGGTTTTCAAATCAGTTGAGGGAATGCCTAGGAGTGTGATTGCTAGATAGTATTGTAAGACTATGTTTTTGGTTTTCAGTTTGTCCAGTTTTTTTTTTTTTTTCTTTTTTGTGGTAACAATGGAAGTGATGACTTACAGGCTTTCCAACATGTGGGAGCTGAAACAGAAAGTGACAATGTCATTTTCAATTTCGAGTTCTCAACCCAAATGAGAATCTCACATAATGTCTGACCAATTGTAGTCACTCTCACTCAACAGATGTGCGTCCTTGAAAGAATTAAGTCACTGTCATGGACATGTTCCAGTTTAAACAATTGCTCTTAACTGGTGTCACACTTTGTAAAAGAGAGGGTCATCAAAAAAGAGGGTCATCGAAAAAGGAAATGGATTGACACAGTGGCTGCAACCATGGGCTCAAACACAGCAACAGTTGTGAGGATGGTGCAGGACTGGGCAACGTTTCTTTCTGTTGTACATCGGGTGGCTGAGTCGGAACTGACTCGATGATGCCTAACAGCAACAACAGCTTTAATTATGTTTACAATTAGGCAAAATAATACCCTTGTCACCTGAAAAGTATAAAAAATAGTGGAGTGAATAACTCTCTCAATCCAGGTCCCACACTCCACTTTTGTTAATACTACCGAGTATTACATTAACCTTTTAATTTCCTATATCATATTGCTGCTTTACATTGAGCTTTAAGTTACATGGAGCCCTGGTGGAACAGTGGTTAAGAGATTGGCTGTTAACCAAAAGGTCAACGGATCGATTCCACCAGCTATGAGGCAATTCTACTCTGTTCTATAGGGTCGCTATGAGTCAGAATCGGCTTGATGGCAAATGGTTTGTTTTTTGTTCTTTTAAGTTAAATAATATAAATAACATCACCTTCATTATATTAATTGTTACGTCAAGTGCCTATCTGCACTTGAACTTTTGGATACAAATGCAGGAATGCATTAAGCTGCTTCACGTTAATTTTTAATATTTTATTCCATCAAGATCAGTTTTATTCTTGATTCTGTTTTCCACCATATTATCTTCTCTTTCTGGACAAAAGTCAGTAGATTTTTACTGGACGATATCTCTGTTTTGATTGAAGTTGTTGTTAAAAATGTTATATTCAATAAAACTGTATAATACTGTGTAATATGCCTTTCTATTTTTCTATCTTTTCAGAAATGTGTAATTTACCTCTCTTTAGGTATTTTTTTAAAATCCCACTAAGAAACCAAGAATCCTGCCCATATTTCCTCACTTTTTTCCTTTTCATTTGATAGTGAACTTTAACCACCAAAAAAAAAAAAAAAAAAACCCGTTGCTGTCAAGTCGATTCCGACTTTAACAAGGTGTATCAAATATAAACGTGCAGCTACTTAGCATGTTGTCAAATGAACCCCACTAGGTGAAGAAACAGAACAGTGTATGTACCACAGAACCTCCTTTTGTGTCTTTATGATAATAAACCCCTTCCACCCCACTAATGGGTCCCACCATCGTGATTTTTATGGTATTTTTTTTTATGTCTTCTTAAAGTTGTGCTAGCTGATAGTGCATGCCTAAGATAATTAAAGTTTGCCTGTTTTTGGAACATAAATATAGACACACATGGTATATTATTCTATCATGTCTGGCTTCTTCAACTCAAATTATTTTTAAAATCTCCATCCATGTTACTCCATTTATCTGTAGTTTATTCACTACTCTTATACTTTAGTATTTCAGTATATGAATAGCCCATAGTTTGTTGATAGATGTTTGGTGCTGTTTGATTTTTTGGCTAATATTATTAATGCTGCCATTAATCACCTAGTGTGTGTGTGTGTCTGTGTGAGTGTGTGTGTGTGTGTGTATCTTAGGACATGCATTTCTGTGGAATTTTTACCTAGTTGTAGATTCACTGGTTCATATAAAAACTAGAGTATATATATTTTCAAATTTACTAGACATTGTTAATTCTTTTCCAAAGTGTTTGCACCAATATAGATTCTTACCAGTGGCATATAAATATTTCTGTTATTCTGATCTTGCCAACTTTTAGCACGCATTTGCCTATTTGATGGGTATATTGTGGTATCACATTTCCCTCATTACTAATGAAGTTGAGCATCTATGCACATGTTTATTATTCATTTAGATTGCTCTTTTATAAAGTGATTATCCGAGACTTTTGCTCATTTTTTTCCTGTTTTATACATATAAAAACAAAACAAACCCCAAACCCATTGCTGATGAGCCAATTCTGACTTATAGCAACCCTACCCATAGAGTTTCCAAGGAGCGCCTGGCGGATTCGAACTGCCGACCGTCTGGGTAGCAACCCTACAAGACAGAGTAGAACTGCCCCATAGGCTTTCCAAGGAGCAGCTGGTGGATTCAAACTGCAAACCTTTTGGTTAGCAGCTGAGCTCTTAAGCACTGCCCCACCATAGCAGTTCTTTATATATGCTAGAAATGATCCCTTCGTTGGTTGAACTTACATTTCTTCATCTTGTGCACAACTAGGGTTTGCTGTATCCTTTTCTAAATGAACAATATTATCTATTTAATGACCTATCGTAGACTTTGTTTTGATTGACATCACTATGAGAAATCAGGAGTTTCTAGAGTATATTTCAATTAAAAACATTTCTGCTATTTGAGGTTTTTAATTACAAGTAACAAAAACGTATTTCCAGTTGGCTTTAAAAAAATGAAATTTACTGATTCACATAATCGAAATGAAATTTTCAGGCATGGTTGCATCCAGGGTTTCAAATAATTTCAGGTCTCAGCCTTTTCTTCCTTCCATTTGTGACCTATGCTATCCTCCAGGTCTTCTCCAAAATTTCCAATTATGTAATGGACCATAACCAGGCTGTATTTTACCAGCTTACACACTCCAGCCAAGGTAGGACCGTTAGTGATAACATGAGAAAAAAAATCTCCATCTGTAGTTGTTATAGTCCTGGATCAGATCATACAACCATTCCTAAGACAATCCCTGCATCCAGGGGAATGGAATATTCTGTTCAGGCTGGTTTGGGTCATGTGCCAACCCTACTACATGGACTGAAAGAAGGGGAGGAGTCGTATCCGAAAGGAAATTTGAGGTTCCAAAACAAAGTGAAGAATATTCTAAGGAACATAAAAAGCAGATGCCCATTACTTCTTTTAAGTTTACTATTTCTCTTAAAGATTATAAACTGTGATTTGTTTATCATAAAATTCTGTTGTAGGTTACATAATTTTCTGTACTTCAATATTGCTAATTAAAAATATGAAAAGATTCACATTTGTGTTGATATAAATTGTCATATCCTAGGTGTCCTTGGACAGAACTCTAACTCACACCCAGACTATAACTTTAACCTTAATCCTATGCCGGATTATTTGTAGGAATGTGAGTATGGGGAAAATCTCATGTCCAGAGGTGGTCCATCAGAGATTTAGTAATCCCAAACTAAATTAGACCAGTTTGCTATTCTTACAGTATGAACTATCCAGATTAAAAAAATAGACAATAGTTATGGTGCGTATTTTTGGATGTTAGGTCTAAGAAAAAAGGAATAAACACTATATGTATATTTTTTAGTAACATTAATTAAATTATATGTTTATCACTTTTGTCTATTTCCCTTTAGGTCAAAACATTTTCCTGTAATTGTAAAAATAAAGATTCAAAATAAAATAATAACCATATTTCCATCATAAAATTTACATATGAGTCTGATCAGTTGAAAAGCCATTTAATTTCTAGAACTGGAGCATAGAGTAGTGAACTGATGGTAAGAGAACAGATGGTGAAAAAGTTATATGAGGAAATTTTTTCCCAGTTTAATGTAAGAATGAGCAAGAATAATGCTTTAGTAAGTAAGCAAGTGAGAAAAGGAAAACTGACCTGAAGGTAGTAAAAAGAATGAGGGGCTTGCTACAAGAACATGATGGTTTTAGTAGCATTTCAATACTTGATCTAATATTTTTAACAGAGTTAAGGTAGCAGTATGTTTAAACTACTTTCAATCAACCATAGGCTGAATTTATGCTCACAAAAGGACATCCACCTCCAAGGTAGCAGTATGTTTAAACTACTTTCAATCAACCATAGGCTGAATTTACGCTCACAAAAGGACATCCACCTCCTCTGTTTATGGATGAGGAAGCCAAGGCAAAGAAAGGTTAAGTGGCTTTATTGAGGTCACGAAACATCATGGTGACAAATTTAGGAATAAAATTTAATTTCCTGGACTTCATTCTATAATTTACTCCACTGGATAAATTAATAGCAAGGCTTTGTAGTTTTCATATTAGCTCTGCTGATCGCTATGGAAGATTTATTATTGAAGTTCAACTGAAACACATTTTACTATGAGACCTTTAATCCTTCTGCCACTGATGTAATTAAATGGTATATTTGTGGTCTAGCCTGAGGGGGGTGGAGTGATTACCTCTATTTTTTTCTCTCTTTCAAAACTGGTAACTTTTATCTCCTTTTTTAAGGAACCATTTTTTGATTTACTTCATAAATTCAAGTGTTCTTTACTGACTATAACTTAACAAGAATTGATGAAATTGATAATAGGACATATCTTTCCAGACATTAATTTCTCTGTCTGGTAACATGCCAAACCTGATGCCCCAACAACCATCATGATAATCCAGTAACCCCAGTGCCGTCGAGTCGATTCCGACTCATAGCGACCCTATAGGACAGAATATAGTTTCTATTAAATGGAGCATATTTCAGTCTTAGTTATTTTTATAAGTAAATATGTCATATTTTGCAATTCGAGGACCATTTACATTAATTCTATTTTTTAAATTAAAAGAGAATCAAGCTGATCAGTACATTGAAACTGAGTTTAATCAATTTGACTAATTCTGAGTTAGAGTTCAATCCCTAGAGCAAAAGATCTGTCTCATGAGTAATTTCTAATGGAAATTCTACTGAAACAACGGACACAAATTACCTTAATTTATTGTTTAGTCTCTCCATATACAGTAGTCCCCCATTACCCAAGGTTTCACTATCCTTGGTTTCAGTTACCCGTGGTCCAAAATAATAAATGGAAAATTTCAGAAATAAACAATTTGTAACTTTTAAATTGTGTGCCATTCTGAATAGCTTGATGAAATTTCATAGTCCTGCTCCGTACCACCCAGGATATGAATCATCCCTTTGTCCAGAGTACCCACCTGTATAAACTACCCGCCCCTTAGTCGCTTAGCCACCTCAGTTATCTATAAGATTGACTGTCCATGGTATCACAGTGTTTGTTTTCAAGTAATCCTTATTTTAGTTAATGGTGGCCCCGAAACACAAGAATAGTCATGCTGGCAATTCCAATATGCCAAGAGAAGCCTTAAAGTGCTTCCTTTAAGAGAAAACGTGAAAGAAAGTTCTCCATTTAACAAGGAAAGAAATAGGGTTCAGTACTATTTGAAGTTTCAGGCATCCACTGGGGGTCTTGGAACATATCCCCTGTGGATAAGGGGAGACTACTGTATTGAATGAGTTATCCAAAAACGTATGAGTCAAGAAAAGATTTAATGTCAAGATGTGGTAATTTTGAATAAAAAGCATGTTTTTTATTATTAAACAGAAATATATATGTATATATAAGCATATAGATATTTAAACTAGTCTGGAATGTGCCATTTCTGGCCATGGGGAAGACATCATTTATTTGCATTATTTCCTTTAACATAAGCAATAATAAGTGTTAGTAATGAGAATGGTTAACACTTACTGGGTATTTGCTATGTGCCAGATTGTTTCTAAATTCTCATTTTTAATGACTCATTTAATCTATATAACTTCAATTTATTTACCCTTTACAATTTTTCAAGTGCTTGATAAGTACTTGGTAATCTCCTAGTAGATTTCATAAATTGCACCTGAAAATAAGCAATTTTCTCATTGTCCACTTCATACAGTCCTCTGGATTTGAGAAAACAACAGAAATTTATTTCTGGAAATATGCTAGATTAGATGTCTCCCTTCCCTGCCATGAAACCAAGAATGCTAGATAAAATAGAATAAACATACTGTTACAGATTGAATTGTGTCCCCTCCCCCCAAAATATGTGTTGAAATCCTAATCCCTATACCTGTGCATGTAATCCCATTTGGGAATAAGGTTTTCTTTGTTATAATGATGAGGTCATATCAGTGTGAGGTGTGTCCTAAACCAATCGCTTTTGATAAAAGGAGCAGATTAGGCACAGAAGCTAGTAAGCATAGATGGAAGAAGACAGATGCCAGGCCACTTGAAAAGATCACCAAGGAACCCAGCAACAGAAGCTGAAAACAGACAAGGACCTTCCCTCAGAGCCCACAGAGAGAGAAAGCCTTCCCCTATAGCCAGTGCCCTGAATTTTGACTTCTAGCCTTCTACTTAGCTAACTGAAAGGTTGACATTTTGAACCCACACAGAGGCTCTGCAGGAGAAAGACCTAGAAATCTTCACTCACAATGATTACAGCCTAGAAAACTCTATGGGGAAGTTCTACTCTGTCACATGGAGTAGCTAGGAGTTGAAATTGACTCGATGGCACCTAACAACAATAACAGCCTCCTAAATTGTGAGAAAATAAATTTCTGTTTGTTAAAGCCACCTACTAGTGGTATTTTTGTTATAGCAGCACTAAGAAACTAAGACATGTGCCTTTTAAATGCATAGCTGAGCTTGCAAGAAAGTTAAAAACAAACAAAATCTCAAGAGCCAAAAAGAAAGAGGAAAATAAAAACTAGAGCAGTTAAAAGAACCTGACTCTGAGGCCATCATGGAGTGGGGATAGGCAGAGGACTGTCAGGGGTGTCATTGTTAGCAACCAAGAGCTTGGTTTCTAATAGTTACATGGGGAGATGAGACTAAGACTTAAACTTTCAAAGGTGGGGAGTTGGACTGAAGACCTCCCATAAAGTAAGGTCTCCAGAAGGGCTAGCATGAAAGTGAACTGGGAAAAGATCACTGGGACAGAAAGAAGAAAAGCAAGTTTTCGTGCCATGGTCTGAGCACTTCATTTTTTTTTTCCTGTAAGTATTCTATTAATCCATAGTCTTGTGGGTTTGAGTGTTTGAATTTATACCACTCCTGGAACCCTGGTGGAGCAGTGATTAAGAGCTCACCTGCTAACCAAAAGGTCAGCAGTCTGAATCCATCAAGCGCTCCTTGGAAACCCTATGGGGCAGTTCTACTCCATCCTGTAGGGTCGCTATGAGTCAGAATCCACTCAACGGCCAGGGGACCTGTGGCCTGAAAACGCTTAAGTAAAAAAAATTAACATAAAAACGGTGCCAGGCTGGTAAGATTTCTGGATAGTAAGTGTAATGCAAGACTTTTCTGGAGAGACAACAACCTCAACACAAAATTCCCATGAATGAAACTTTACTGAAGATTGCAAGACAAAAAATGAACACATTTAGCCATGAGAAAGTGTATGCAGACAAAATACAGAGTAGGCTAGGACCCTTAAGAATGCCAGCTACCAGAATTCGTAGATACAGCCTATAAATTAACTATGCTTAAAATGACGGGTGTTATTTTAAAAAATCGAAAATAAAGCTTCTATTTTTTGGTGCTAAAAAAAAATTTTTTTTGTGTGTGTGTGTGAGAGCATAAATATTAGGAACAGTACTATGGCCAGCAGCACTCCCCACCCTGACCTTTTTTTTTTAATATATAATTTTATTTATTTTGTTGTTGTTGAGAATACGCACAGCAAAACATACACCAATTTGACAGTTTCTACATGTGCCATTTAGTGACACTGTTTACATCATTCAAGTTGTATGGTTAACCATTCTCACCCTCATTTTCTGAGTTGTTCTTCCCTCATTAACATAAACTCACTGCCCCCTACGGGTTCCTATCTAAGCTTTCCAGTTGCTGTTTTCCATTTGATTTCTTATACATAGTTCTTAAAATAGCATAATACTCAAGGCAGACCTTTTTTACTACTGAAGCTAAACTACTGTTAGGTTTTAAGATGACTTCAGGGGATATTTTTAGTTTAAGCTTTAAGGATTATCTCAGGGCAATAGTTTCAGAGGTTCACCCAACTTTCATGGCTCCACCAAGTCTGAACTCCATGAGAATTTTAAATTCTGCATTTCCCCCTTTTGATCAGGATTCTTCTATGGAAATTTGGATCAAAATGTTCAGTAATGGTAGATGGGCACCATCCAGCTCTTCTCATCTCATGGCAAAGGAGGCAGTTGTTCATGGAGGCAATTAGCCACAGATTCCATATCCTCCTTCTGTTCTCAACTTTCCTTTCTCTGTTGTTCCGGGTGAATACAGACCAATTGTTGTGCTTTGGATGGCTGCTTGGAAGCTTTTAAGGCAGGCAATACGCATCAAACTAGGAGGTAGAACAGAAGCACTGAACACGTTTTTAGGCTATTAGCTGGGATGTCCCATGAAACCCTGACCCTAAACCTCCAAACCAAGAAACCGAATCCCGTGAGGTTTTTGGTTGTACATAAGCAAACTCAGCAGCTACTTTTTTTTTTCTGTCATTGTTGTAAATATGTCTATCACACAACTTTTGCCAATTCAACTTTTTATAGGTGTACAACTTATTGACAGTAATTACAATAACCGGCTGTGCAACTCTACCCTTAATCAATGTAATATTTTCATCACCGTTAACTTCCTTTTTCCCCCTCCCTCTCACCCCTGGTAACCACTAATAAACTTTGTTCTGTATATATTTGCCTTTTCTTGTCTTTTTATGTAAGTGAGGTCACACAATATTTGTCCTTTCATGATTGGCTTGTTTCACTAAGTATAGTGTCTTCCAGCTCCATCCATATTGTAGCATGTATCAAGATTTCATTTCTCCTACTGGCTGAGTAGTACTCCATTGTATGTATGTACCATATTTTGTTTATCCATTCATTTGTTGATGGGCATTTAAGTTGTTTTCACCTTTTGTTTATTGTGAATAGTGCTGCAGTGAACATTGGTGTACAAGTCTTTGCTTTCAAGTCTTTTGGGTATATACCTAGGAGAGGAATTGCTGGGTTATATAGTAGTTCTATTTTTAGTTTTTTTTTTTAGGAACCACCACACTGTTTTCCACAATGGCTGTACCATTTTGCTTTCTCACCAGCAATTGGTAAGGGCTCCAATTTTGCCACATCCTCAGCAATATTTGTTATTTTCTGCATTTTTTTTCTTTTTTTTTTTAATCTTAGCCATCGTGGAAGGAGTGAAATGGTATTTCATTGTGGTTTTGATTTGCATCTCTCTGCTCTTAATCACTACTGTAACATTCACCACAGAAGAGAGTGGCTTTGGTAAATGTCATGTTAAAGTTATGAAGGAAGACAAACCATGAGCAAATAGAGACTATTAGTTGGCTGAGAAGAGAATATGGGATGGATGGTCAAAGAGAAGCAAGGTTAGCTTGTGGAAAGAACAAATTTCTCAGGATAAAGGAGAGACTGGTCCCAAGAACTGCCTTGATTGAGTATGAAGTTCTGCTGTTGGGTCCAATTTCAAGCCACCTGTACCCTGGTGGGGTAGTAGTTAAGAGCTACAGCTGCCTACCAAAATGTCAGCAGTTTGAATCCACCAGGCACTCCTTGGGAACTCTATGGGGCAGTTCTATTTTGCCCTATAGGTTCGCCATGAGTCGGAATCAACTCAACGGCAATGGGCTGGGGTGGGCTGGATGGCTAATGACACTGAGCATCTTTTCATGTGTTTGTGGCCATTTGAATGTCTTCTTTGGTGAAATGTCTGTTCAAGTCCTTCACCCATTTTATGATTGGGCTATTTGTCTTTTTGTTGTTAAGTTGTTGAAGTTTTATATATATTTGTGTTACTAGATTTTTATCGGATATATGGTTTTCAAAGATATTCTCCCAGTCAGTAGCTTGTCTTTTCATTGTTTTGGTAAAGTCTTTTGATGAACAGAAGTTTGTTGTTTTTTTTAATTTTTATGAGGTCCTATTTATTTCTTTTGTTTTTGGCTATTTATGCTTTTGTTATTATTTCTTTTGTTTTTGGCTATTTATGCTTTTGTTATTATATTAGAGAATCTCTTGCTGAAAGCTAGACATGACAGTGTTGCCCCTGTTTTTTCTTCTAAGAATTTTATGGTTTTAATTTGCATATTAAGTAGCCCTGGTGGCACAGTTGTTAAATACTTGGCTGCTAACCAAAAGTTTGTCAATTTGTACCCACCAGGCGTATCATGGGAGAAAGATGTAGCAGTCTGCTTCCGTAAAGATTACAGCCTTGGAAACCTTACAGGGCAGTTCTACTCTGTCCTGTAGGGCCAACTATAAGTTGGAATCAGCTCGACAACAATGAGTGGTTTTTTCGGTTTAGTTTGCAAATTTAGGCCCTTAATCCATTTTTAATGTTTTTGTGTGTGGTGTGGGGCATGGATCCTGTTAAATTTTTCTTCATGTGGAAATCCACTTTTCCCAGCACCATTTATTGAAGAAACTTTTCTTTCCCTTGGAATGGACTTAGCACCCTCGCCAAAAATCAGTTGACCATTTCTAGACTCTCAATTCTATTCTATTGGTCTATCTATATGTCTATTGTTATATCAATATCAGGCTGTTTTGATTACTGTAGCTGTCTAGCATGTTTTAAAATCAGGAAGCATGAGTCCTCCTACTTTGTTCTTCTCTTTCAACATTGCTTTAGCTATTTGGGGCCTCTTGCCATTCCATATAAAGCCGAGGATTGGTTTTTCTATTTCTGTAAAGAAGGCTGCTGGAATTTTGATCGAGATTGTGTTGAATCTATATACTTTTCAATTGGATTGTATTTTGGGGCCTTCTTTTTGGTGTTATATTGCTGCCTGGAGTAGTTCATCAGCAAGAGGTAGCCTTTGATTTCTTGCTGCTTTCCTTTGACAGCATTGGATTTCAAGTGCACTTAGGATGTTTTTATTATGATAGCCCTGCCAGCACAATCCCATGGACAACTTGTCTGTTAGTTTTGGCACAATCTTCCAGTCACCAGTCATCCTCGTCTGGCCTAGGTGTTAGAGCTGTATTGCTTCTAGGCTTGTATACCATTAGCTGAACTTATACCTACCTCATTGTTAGAGAGACTCACTGTTATGGATTGAATTGTTTCCCCCCAAAATATGTCTTGCATTCTGTTTTAGTTATCTAATGCTGCTATAACAGAAATACCACAAGTGGATGGCTTTAACAAACAGAAATTAATTTTCTCACAATCTAGTAGGCTAGAAGTCCAAATTCAGGGTGTCAGCTTCAGGGGAAAGCTTTCTCTGTCGGCTCTGGAGGAAGGTCCTTGTCATCAGCTTTTCCTTAATCTGGGAGCTTCTCTGTGTAGGAACCCCGGGTTCAAAGGGTATGCTATGCTCCTGGCACTGCTTTCTTGGTGGTATGAAGTGTCCCTGTCTTTCTGCTTGTTTCTCTTTTATATCTCAAAAGAGATTGCCTCGAGATACAATCCAATCTTGTAGATTGAGTCCTGCCTCACTAACACAACTGCCACCTGTTCTCCCTCATTAACATCATAGAGGTAGGATTTGGTGCATATAGGAAAGTCACATCAGATGACAAAATGGTGGACAATCACACAATACTGGGAATCATGGCCCAGCCAAATTGATATACACATTTTGGGGGAGGTCATTATTCAACCCATGATACAATCCTAACCTCTATACCTGTTGATGTAGTCTCTTTTGGTAATAGGGTTTTCTTTGTTATGTTAATGAATATGGCCTAAACATAATCACTTTTGAGATATAAAAAAAGCAGATTAAATCCAGGAGCAAGCACAAACAAGTTGTGGGTAGAGGAAGATGCATGTGAAGATCACCAAGAAACTGAGGAACACCAGGGCTACAGAAGCTGAAAGAGACGAGGATCTTCCCCTAGAGCCACAAAGAGAGAACCTTCTGAATAGCCAATGCCCTCCCTGATTTTGGACTTGCAGCCTTCTAAACTGTGAGAAAATAAATGTCTGTTCTTTAAAGTTACCCAGTTGTGTTTTTTCTGTTATAGCAGCACTAGGAAACTAAGACACTTACTATATATGAAAGATTCTGCAAAATGATTTACAGATGTTATTATCTACATTTTACAGAGGAGAAAACTCAAAGTACATTGTGGGCATGTATTTATAATTTTAAATATGAATCATCAGTTCTAGGAGAGTTCCATTTTTTTTTTTTAATTTTGCACTCTGCTGCTTCTGGTTCTTTTACACTCATTCCAACAGATTCAATTGTGAGAACAGAATAGCTGTCCACTAAATACTCTCTGATGGAATGATTGGTTAGTTAATTAGAGAAACGGGCAAAACTCCTGAACTGTGCTGGTCAATAAGGAAGCCACAAGCAACACATGGATGTTGAACACTCAAAATGTGGGTAGGGTAGATTAAGATGTGCTGCAAGCGTAAAATACACACTAGATTTCGAAGACTAAGTACGATAGGAAAAAATGCCAAATATCACATTAGTAATTTGTCATATCGATTACATGTTGAAATGATAATATTTGAATGTATAAAATACATTACTAAATTAACTTTACCTCTTCCTTTTTCCTTTTTTAAATATAAAAAAATATAGTTCCTAGAAAATTTAAAATTTTATATGTGGCTCACCGTTATATTTCCACTGGACAGCGCTGCTCTAAAAAGTGAATGTGCTCTCAGTCTGGCAAGTGTAAGAGATGACACAGGACCCAGTCTGAAGGTGTCATTTGCTTGGTGGCTCTCACACCTTGACCAAAAGACCTTAATGAAGTCACCTGACTTCATTAAGTGTTGTCTTAATGTTGGAACTGTGAATACCCACTCACGATAGTGCCCTAGGGAGTAAACTAGTGCAGGCGTGTGCATGCATCTGTTAACAAGTAAAGTCTAATGTCTATCTATAAGTGGTGCAAACTATCAAGGAGAGTACACATAGAAGTGCCCAATGTCATTGTTTGGTCTGATCTTTATCTTGGCTTGTTGCACTTGATGGAATGTTAATATTTATAATTTTTATCCAGTCTTTAAAATGACATTGATTATCATAAGCACAAATCATTGATCAGTACTCATTGATCATGAAGTAATGTTTTATATGTGTACAGAACTCTCCAGGTATCTTATTTGTATGTAATCTGTTAACAAGTAAAGTCTAATGTTTGTCTAAGAGTGGTACAAAAAATGAATACATATGTTTCTGCTTCTCATCTGATTATATATTTCATTTGTATTTCTATATGATGTATATTATATATATAATATATATATATCCATCCCAAAACCCATTGCCATTGATTCAATTCTGACTCATAATAACCTTGTAGGACAAAGTAGAACTGCCCCCATAGAGTTTTAAAGGCTGTAATCTTTATACGTAGAAGCAGACTGCCACATCTTTCTCCCGCAGAGTGGCTGGTGGTTTTGAACCACCAACCTTTCGATTAGCAGCTGAGTGCTTAACCACTGTGCCACCAGGACTCCTCTATATGATATATATATACACTTGTAACAGTGGGTAAAATTCCCTGTAATAACTTTCTGTCAATAATTTCATTTGCTACTTTACAAAACTGGCTCCTATTTTGTGGTTCACATTTCAAAAGTTCATTTGAAAATAAATGGCTATTTTTAACAGTTTGGAGTACATTTTTTAAATTATCCTATCAGATTTTTTTTTAAAAGCGTTCTTTCCTTACTTCACACTGGCCTCTCCAGTTTGACAGGCATTGATTTTTCCATAAATCTTATGAAGCTCAAGCCATTATGTCAGCACTTTATATTAACTGCTTTTAGTTTTGACATCAGCAAAATTGACTGAGAACTCAACATTACACCTATTTCCATGTAGAAGCTCTGGTGTAGAAGGTTTAGTAGGACAAGCTAAAGAAATCACTGTTGCCCAACATTCTTCATCCTCTCAGTTTCATCAAATTCGAGATTGAAAACACATTCCAGGACGATACATTCCTGGTTAGGATAGGTGACTACACATGTAAAAGAAAAGCTTTAAGTACAAAAGATAATATAATAGAATTTAGAATCCTGAAGTTAAAAGAAAAAAAAATTTTTTCAACGTATTTATAGCAATGAACTCTGAGCATCTTGAATAAAGATGGCTGTAAACAGGAAAGCATTTAGTACCTTGTTCCATGCAAACCCCTTAATTTGTACAGGCAGTCCCAGACTCAGGAAGTATTTGAGTTACAATGAACCACACTGACATCTTATTGTTAGTAATATGTACTACATACAATGCTGTAATGTGTAATTTGCTGATGTCATCATATCTGTAAGTTTACATGTAATGTTTCCAACCCCCAAAGACAAATAAAAGTTGGATTTATAAAGATACTGATAATAAAAGGCAATAATAATGAAAACTAAAAAAAAATGAGGTATTGACTTACCTCAGAACCAAATTATGGCAGAGTGGTAGGAGCAGAACCCTGTCCGTCATAAGTCGAGGACTACCTGTATTTATAAATCCTTTTTTAAAATATAAAGACTAAAACTTAGTACATAATGTCAACACTAAAACCTGTTTAAAGCTTATGTGATATTGGGTGAGATATTTTCTTAATGATTCACTAAATCAACTAGATTTTTTTTTACTGTGCATACCTTTATCTATACCTATACACACACACAAAAATTTATTTATTTATTTATTTTCATATACATGTATATATATATTTCTTTTTTTCTTTTGGTTAGAGTATCACCAAACCCATTTGATATACAGCTCTTATGTACCTAATTTTATTGTTGCTTCTTAGCAGCAAGAAATTTGTTACTTGGTATAAATAAAACCATGTTGATTTGTTTAAGCAGTAGGTTCCAACTGGATTTAACAATATTATATCATCCTAACATAAACCCCCAAACCAAAACCAAACCCACTGTGGCCGAATCAATTCTGACTCATAGTGACCCTATAGGACAGAACTGCCCCGTAGGGTTTCCAAGGAGTGCCTGGTGGATTCGAACTGCTGACCTTTGGTTAGCAATCATAGCACTTAACCATTACGCCTCCAGGGTTTCCATCCCAACATTAGTTTCAATAAATTCCTATTTTCATATTTTTCAAAAATTTCTGGATGCATGGAGTCAACAGTTGAATCGTTGCAAAAGTGGTATGATCATGCTACCACTTCACTGTGGGGGTTTTTGTTAACAAACTGAACTCTGATAGTTTAATGTGTACAGGACTAAGGAAAAATTTAAAATGACGAGCTATTTCCTATTTATGCTCTGTGTAATATTCTTAATGGAGTCCTAGGTTATTGTTGTTGTTGTTGGTGGTTTTCCCCTTCTTTTCTAGACACTAACTTAAGGGGGACAGTGAGAACTTAAGGAGAACTTTGGGTAAAAGCACACTAATAATTAGATACTTAGAAAAGAGAAAAGTTTAAAGGAACTAAGAATATTACTATTACTTGGATTTTTTTAAAAAGCTATGATGTGATGTAATAAGATGTTAAGAATTGGAAGCATTCAGAATAATGGAAAAGCGCTACGAGCGACTGCATTAAAATTTTAAGAGATACCTGGTTTCATCCTGATTCAAAAGGTTTTTTTTAGTTGTCCACAATGTACATGGCAGTGTGTTTACCTTCACTAGATCTCATCTTCTTTTCTGGTCAAACAAGAAGACTGAATTTATAGCTCTGTGAGTTTAGCATTTGACAGTGGTTCTCTGACAAAAATTATTGTTCAACACTTAGATTGTTGGTGTTGTCTCCTTTGGGAGTTCTTAAAATACAACAGATTCCCATTTGAGGCAGGGTTAGGCATAGACAAGCTAGAGGAAGGTCATTGAAATTCTAGTGATTTTTCGTTGTGTTCAGTTCCTTATTGCTCACTTTCTTCATAGCCATTTTATAGTATAAAAAAAGGGAGCACTTAAGAAAATCAAAGCATTAGGTTTTGACAGGACTAAAGCCATTTTAATAATGACATAACAGAATTTGAAATAACGGATGTGATTTTCAAATTGTTTTAACTATTTGAATGAACTTTATTATTTTTTACACTATGAGAAAGCCCAGTAAGTATATTCCAGGGTTTTCACATATCTTTTCTACAGTATTGAAGGCTCTTTCTTGATGATGAAACCAAGAGACAAATCCTAACTTGCAATTTATGTGGATATTGTATAATACACACGCACACACGCACACACGCAAACACACACGTATATATGTATGAAAAATGTTTAAAACTACCTTGGGGGAAATTACAAGGAAAAGGAGATAGTTGTATTCATGCTAAAATATGTGGCTTTTGCATCATAAGAGAATTTAGTATTTTCGCTTCTTACCATGGCTAACCAAAGCTTTTAATCATTACACTAACATCTGTTGTTCCATCTGGAGGACCTAAAAAATCCAATGAATAGTAAGAGGACAGTTCAACATGAATATGCAAATTAAGGGCATTTTATGATGTCTATGATTTTTTTTTTTATGTAGTAGCTTACTGTATGGGTCAATTGGAAGGTCTCACTATATACTCCTTAATCATCTATTGGGTTTAGCATTGGGTTCCAACCCAACACGTCAACCAGTGACTTCCTGGAATACAAATAGCATCAACGATTCTTTACGAATATCATAGACTTAGTCTCAAATAATACAGTGCAATGTGTTACGGCAGGAAGGGGGAATACAAATCAGTCTTTAAGAGGTATTGTTTTAAAAACTAGAAGTGCTGTCTATAGTCACTGTTGTGTTCTAGTGTCAACAAAAGAAATTTTGCAACTTTTAATGAGTGCTTATTGTTAATGTTCCATTAGATAATTATGTTCTGTTTATATACTGCCATCATTTGAAAAACACATTTGCTTTATTCACTAAACCTTGAAGCATCCTCTAAACATGAATATAAATGCTGCTCTATCACCTGCCTTCAAAGTCTTGTAATTTCTCATTTTTGTTTAAACATTTTGGTTTTCAATACACCAGTTATAATCACAAAGCACCTGCTGAGCTTTTTTTAATGTTGAGGTTTGCTCTGCCAAATTAAGACTGAAATAAAGACACTGAAACATATGTTCTTTCTTTAAAAAAGCAAAATACATTTTAAACCTTTTAAGTAAATTATGTCATGAACATGTCACACTTCTGTGTACCAACTTTCATAAGTCCAGGCTCAAAATGTAACCTGAAAACAGAATGTTTCTAATTAGATATTGTTGCTATGGTGATAGTGAGCTAGTTAATGACATAACCCTTTCAGAATAATGAAATCAATAACAATTGTCACCACCAAACATGAAGGGAATGAAGTAGAAGAGATGTGAAAATATTCATTAATATTAAAACAACACACTATGGGGACAGCAAATAGGTACTAAGCTATTTACTCTATTTAGTGGTTGGATATGGGAGTCCTGGTGGCACAGTGTTTAAAGTGGTTGGCTGTTAACCGAAAGGTCCAAAGTTCAAACCCACCAGGTGCTCTTCAGAAGAAAGATGTGGCACTCTGCTTCCATAAAGATTAACCCCCAAAAAACAAACTGTTGCTGTTGAGTCAATTCCAACTCTTAGCAACCCTATAGGACAGAGTAGAACTGCCCCACAGGGTTTCCAGGGAGTGGTTGGTAGGCTCTAACTGCCAACCTTTTGGTTAGTAGCCAAGCTTTTAACCACTGCACTACCAGGGCTCCTTGGAAACCCTGTGGGGCAGTTCTACTCTGTCCTATAGGGCCACTATGAGTCGAAATCAACTCTATGGCAACAGGTCTGGTTTGGTTGGATATGACATTGCTAAAATTAGATTAAAGCAAAAATGCTGAGTAAAAATATAATGCAATTGTCTTGATGATGTTTCCCATTTGGGGTATATAATCAGATCATTTTATATTAATTAATTTATTTTTTTGGGTTAAATAAACCTAGTAGTGTCGACCTTCCTTTTCATCTTTTTTTTCTTTCAATGAAATCATTTGATAAACACTTAATAATAGACTTATACCCTGAGCCACAATTTTATACTTACACAGTTACAATATCTCATTGTAAAGATGAATGTTCATTTATTGTTTCTGATAGAGTTAAGAAGTTATAGCTACTTTCTGGACCAGTGATATGCAAAGTGCAGATTAGACATAAAACAATAAACTGTTTCTTCACCCCAGAGAGTTTGAGGAACACTGTTCTGGAACAGACAACAGAGGCTAAAATAAAGGCAAGGCAGTGGGCTTGAAGAAGGGTAATGGATTTAAGATATATGTGGGAGGTACCCATAACCCGAAAACCTGTTGCCGTCAAGTCAATTTGGACTCATAGCAACCCTATAGGACAGAGTAGAACTTCCCTATAGTCTCCAAGGAGCGCCTGCTGGGCTGGAACTGCCGACCTTTTGGTTAGCACCCATAGCACTTAACCACTATGCCACAAGGGTTTCCATGTGGGAGGTAGGGCCACAGAATTAGATGACTAATTACATGTGGGTAATTAAAAAAAAAAATTTATTTTTTTAATGATGGAGTAGGTACTTTTTTGTTTGGAAGATTTGAATTTTTAAGGATTTCAAGATGAGCTTGTTTGAGGGGGAGTATACCAAAAATGAAACAAAACAAAAAACCCAAAACACACACACACAAAAAAAATTTTTTTTTTTTTTTTATATATTAGTGTTTGTATGTGTGTGTGTTTTGGGTTTTTTGTTTTGTTTCATTTTTGGTTGCAAGTAACTAATGATTTAAATAGCAAAGCCATTAAATTAACAAGAATTCTAGAGGTAGGATAGGCCCAGGGTTGGTAATTCAGCAGCTAAAATGACATTATCAAGGATCCGTTTCCCTTTTGTCTTTTCTTTCTGCCATTCTTAGAGTGGCGATTTGACCTCTTAGGCTGTCTTGCAAAGATGGTATTATGTGAAGATACCAATGCCTATAGGCAGAAAAGAATTATCCCATATTTTGTTTCCTATTCAGAGCAAGGGCAATTTTCCCATAAGTGCCCTGGGCAGACTTCTACATATGTTCCATTGGTCAGAATTGTCCATGAACAAACCAATCACTAGAAAGGAGAACAAGACTACTGTCACTATGACTGGAGCTTAGGTCAATCAAGATTTAATCCTGGGTCTTGGAAGGATCTGAGCCTCTACAAGAAGCACTTGAGAACTTGGAGTAGAGTGATCAATATTAGGGTTTCACTGGCAAGGAAGAAGGGGATGGAGGTGGATTTTGGACAGTCAACAAGAGTATGTGTCCAGGAGGTGGCAGTTAAGCTTTGATAAAGTTTGATTTGGGGTGTCTGTAGGATATCCTTTGGTGGGATCTGGAAACTATTGGGAGTGAGGGCCTAGAAGATGCTAAGTATTTGGGAGTAATCTACACACAGATGATTCTTGAACCCATAATAGTTAATTGAATTATCCAGGGAGAACAAGAGTATTGTGAAGTATACAAAGGACAAAAGGCTGTAAGGATAAGGCAGTAATTAAGAGAGGCTGATTTTCCAGAGAGATAAAACAAGAAACATAGAGACTCCCCCCTCCACCCTTTGAATGAATAGAGTTAAATTCCAAAATATAAATAAGTTTTTGTTGTTGTTTTTAGGTGCCATCCAGTTGGTTTCGACTCAGTGACCCTATGTAGAACAGAACAAAATACTACCTGGTCATGCACCATTCTCACAATCATTGCTATGTTTGATCCCATTGTTGCGGCCACTGTGTCAGCCCATCTTGAGGGTCTTTCTCTTTTTCGCTGACCCTGTACCAAGCATGATGTTCTTCTCCAGGGACTTGTCCCTCCTGATAAGATGTCCAAAGTATGTGAGATGAAGTTTCATCATCCTCGCTTCCGAAAAGCATTCTGGCTGTATTTCTTCCAAGACAGATTTGTTTGTTCTTCTGGTAGTCCACGGTATATTCAATATTCTTCCCTAACACCATAATTCAAAGGCATCAATTCTTCTTCGTTCTTCTTTATTCATTGTTCAGCTTTAGCATTCATATGAGGCGATTGAAAGTACTATTGCTTGCATCAGGTGTACCTTAGTCCTCAAAGTGGCCACTTTGTTTTTCAACACTTTAAAGAGGTCTGTTGCAACAGATTTGCCCAATGCAATATGCCATTTTGTTTCTTGGCTGCTGTTTCCATGGGCATTGATTGTGGAACCAAGTAAGATGAAATCCTTGACAACTTCAATATAAATATGTTATTGGCAGAGATTTCTTGCCTCAGAGAAGTTCAACTTGGACCCTACATTTCTTCCTGATAAGAATCCTCTTAACGTTCATTGAGTTGGTTTTTGTTTTTTATTTTATTTTTTGTTTTCTTATTTATGTATATACATGTTTAAATTTAGAAAATTCTGTAACAATTGTAAAAAAGAAAATTTTCAACAAAACATTAATTTTTATTTGAACTCATGGGCTTTACTTAGAAATTCATGATTGGGAAGTTTCTAATCTGGATGTCAGACAAGAGCTCAGGACAAGCAGAAGGGACAAAAGTTATACAGGCAAAGTCATATAAAAAAGTGATTGGTTAGTTCTAAGTGACTTCCTTCTAAGGCATATTGAGTACTCTTGTAGCCAGGTCTCATACCATAGCTGAGGCAGCAAGGCAGATTGGTTGACTTAGGTTTTGGCTTCTGAGAAGGTCAAGCATTTACAATGAAATAGAAACTTAATTAAGTTTCAGTTTACTGACATGGGGCTTAACAGAAGTGATGCAATCTTGGGCTTAATATAGTCAGATTAACAGGATGTATTTTTCTTCTCATTCAAATACTGCCTGGCCATTGATTCCAAGAAAATTTACTCTGAGGATTTGTGTGCGTGTGTGCTCTTTTTTTCCTGCTTATAACATCCAGAATTCACAGTGCCACTTCACTGCAATTGTGGAGCAGAGTTACCAGTAGAGGTGAAGCTTTGTGATGTAAACACTCTAAATTGGTTTTCTTATGTCTTTTTTGTACTTTGCAAAATAGCTCCTTAGTGGACGGGGGTAGCAAAACAGGTCCCTATTTTCCCAGGCGTTTGCCTGTAGGAGGTGTTGTTGTTAGCTGCCCTTGAGTCAGCCCCCAACTCGTGGAGACACCATGCACAATGGGATCAGACCCTTGTGATCTGTAGGATTTTCACTGGCTGGTTTTTTCAGAAGTAGATCACCAGGCCTTTCTTCCTAGCCTGTCTTAGTCTGGAAGTTCTGCTGAAACCTATTCAGCATCATAGCAACACATAAGCTTCCACTGACAGGTGGGTGATGGCTACATATGAGGTACGTCGAACCTGGATCTCCCTCATGGAATATGAGAATTCTATCACCGAACCACCATTGACCTACACCTTTTAGTTAGAGCCATGTAACTAGTTCTCTTCAATGAATGCAAGAGAAAATGAGGAGTGTCACTTCTGAGCCAAAGTAGTGAAGAAGTGATTCTCCCTGTCTTTCTTCCCCTGTTGATTGCTGGATGCAAGGAACGTCAAGGCCCAGCACATGGAACAAGTCCACGTCTTTAAATCATATCATGGGAGAAAGCTGGTCACTGACCAGAAATGCTCTCATTGCATGCTTTCGTGAATGAGAAATGAACAGCAATTATATTAAAGCACTGATAAGGTGGGGTTTACTTGTATGACGGCTAGCCTCACTGTAAGTAGCACAGGTAGGCCATCTGAATAAAAGATGTTTATTGTCAAATCACGAATAGCCTAAAACTGTAACTGCTATCTCTACCCACCTCACATTTTCCTGCCTGAATGCCTCGCTCCACACTGTTTCCATATGTGCTGTGCACACCCACCAGATTTATGCATGTTCAAAGTCTACCCATCCTTCAAGGGCCAGCTCAAAAACCCATCTCCTCCAATCAGCCTTCAATATTTTCCTTTTAGAAAGGAGCAGTCCCTTCTTCCTTGGAGGTCAGTAGGCTTCTTGACACTTGTTTCATATACAGCTATTTGGTTATTTAAATATATCCCTACTCTCTCATATTGGCCTCTAAGTTACTTGACGGTGAGACTTGCTCTTGTTTTTTTCAGGGGTTTTCTGGTATATTTTACATTACTTAAAACACAGTAGTAAGTTGAATCAAAAAAAGTTGAGTTGGATATAAAAAAAAAAACCAGTGCCGTCGAGTCAATTCCGACTCATAGCAATTGGATATATATCTTAGAAAAGTATTCTGTTGCCAACAGCGAGTACCTAGGTGGTGAAAATAGTTAACACACTAAGCACTCCTGGTTGCTAACCAAAAAATTGGAGGTTTGAGTTCACCCAGAGACTCCTCGGAAGAAAGGTCTAGTGATCTACTTCTGAAAAAAAAAAAAATCAGCCATTGAAAACCCTATGAAACACAGTTCTACTCTGACTCACGTGGGCTCACCATCAGTCAGAATCAACTCTATGGCAACTGTTTTGTTTGTTTGTTTGAAGAAAGCTAGAAAGAGCCAGGTGTAGGAAAGTGGGATGAACGGGAATAACCTACTGGGAAAGCAGATTAGATATTTCCCCCAGAGGCCAGCTTATTTCCTTAGAGGCTGCTCAGGTGGGGCTGTATGTTGACTCAGGCTGAAAATTAACACCAAAAACTAAACCTATTGCCATCAAGTTGATTCACACTCATGTCGTCTTTACAAAAGCAGATCACCAGGCCTTCCTTTCACAACACTGCTCTGTGGGTTTGAGAACCACCATCTCTTTAGGTTAACAGTCTGTTACAAACAACTTGTGCCACCCAGGGACCTCAGCTCAGGCTGAGAGTGGGCCGAGTTCAAGGACCTGGAGGAAGAAGAAAATCTTAACCGAAGTTTGGTTAACAAGCTAACCCTGCTGGATTAGCCTTTAAGAGCATCTCTGAGCTATTCTGAAGTCATCCCCACTAGTACACTTTAGAATTAAATTTTGAACCCAGACCTCCCTGATTTTAAAAGCCCTTTAGATCATTCTGTTGTTGTGTGTCTCCAAGTGGATTCCAACTCATAATGACCCTATATGACAGAGTAGAACTGCCTCATAGGGTTTCCTAGGCTGTAAATCTTTACGGGAAAGAGCCCTGGTGGTGTAACAGTTAAGCTCTTGGCTGCTAATTGAAAGGTTGGTGGTTTGAACCCACCCAGCGACTCCACAGGAGAAAGACCTGGTGATCTGCTCTGTAAAGATTACAGCCTAGAAAACCCTATGGGGCAGTTCTACTCTGTCACATGGGGTCACTCTGAGTTTAAAATCCTCTCAATGGCACCTAACAACAATCTTTACGGGAGCAGATCACCAGGTCTTTTCTTCCATCTACCTGCTGGTGGGTTTGAACCTCTGACTTTTGGTTAGCAACTGAGCGCTTAATCATTGTGCCACCAGGGCTCCTTCTAAACTATTCTATTCTGAATCAATTACTCATACTTTCAAAGCTAATCAATAGCAGTTCTGCTACTTAATAGCTGAATAACCTTAAGGACATCATTTAACTACTTTCTGACTCAGTTTCTTCGACTGTAAAATGAGGGTAATCATATCCTCCTTATAGTGTAATTGTGAGAATTAAATAAATTAATATGTGTAAAGAATTTAAAATGCATACATAGTCATCATTCTATGTGTTATGATGATAAAAACATGTTTGTATGTTAGTTATAATGATGACAATAATGATTGTGATGACAATGAAACCATGCTCTCTCTATATATTAAAAACTCAAAGTAAGTGAATAAACAAATATATATATATTTATATATATGTATACCTAAAAAAAAAAAATTTTTTAAAGACCAAACCCATTGCCGTTGAGTCAATTCCGACTCATAGCAACCCTATAAAACAGAGTAGAACTGCCCCATAGGGTTTCCAAGGAGCACCTGGTGGATTCGAACTGCCGACCTTTTGGTTAACAGCCATAGCTCTTAACTACTATGCCACCAGGGTTTCCATATATATATATAATATTTATATATATACACAGTTCTATTCTGCACCCATGGGGTCACTATGAGTCAGAATCTATGGCAACAGGTTTGGGAATATGTATATACATACACACTAACATTTCTCTCCCCCATACTTTTCTAGCAGTTTAATTGAAAGAAAACTACAGAAAATTAGGAGCATTAATTTACTCTTAATTGAATTCACACATAAGATTTTATTTTTTAACATAAAGTTAAAATTTTTTCTTGTGTCTATCTTTAGGCTTCTCCGAGTTCCTAAAATAAAATTTGCATTTTACGTAAGAGCACAGGATGGCAGCTTTGACAACTGGATTTTGAAAATCTTTTAAAAACAAGGATTTGCATGTTGTTGTCCAATCTCTTATCCATATTTCATGTTTGCATGGAGCCTGCACCAAGCCTGAGTTTTCCTGTTTGAGGCATCAGTGTTGAGAGATGTGAACTGTAACCTGAGGTTAAACAGGTCAACACAGGAGTAACCGGGGAAAGACAAGGAGATACAACAACCAAGATGGTCCCATCACTGTTAAGTATGGAAAGTCCAGAGGCAAGGAATAAGGAGGTGGTAGAGCTCATTTAGCTCAGCAAAGGCTATACACAGCCACGGGAGTTTGTGAAAGCTTTATGTTCTGGTAAATACGTGGTTTGTAAATAAATCAGGCTGAGTTTAAGGGTTTCTAGCAGGCATCACATAGGATATTGTAAAAATTTATTGACGATGTTCCTAAGTATTTTAAATATAAAGGATTAAACTAAGTTTATCTAGAAGTTCCGTTGTGTCCTTTGTATAACTATGGCTTCTGTCTATTGCTGTGTAGAAGATGAAGATGGTAGGGAGAAGTTACTAAAAACAATATCTACTCCCAATCCAGAAAACCTCTCCACAAAAATAACAGAAAAGTTTTATTACTGAATAAGGATTAAACCAGAACGTGATGCATCACAGGCAACCTACTAAAGAGATTGCAAAGACAGAAAGGAACCTGACCCTTTACATAGCTGAGTGGCTACAACCCATTACCTTCATGTGTTCAAGATAAAACTGCTAATTTTCTAGTATCTTTTTGGCAGGATAAATGAAGTAATGCTAATCTCCTTCCAGGACTCTGGGAGGTAGGGGTGTGATCTTTCTTAACAATTATATTTCAAATGAGGTAGTTCCCAAGTCCTTGAGGGAACAACCCTGATTTACATACTTTTCAAAGAAACACATAAAGAGTTTACAAGTTATCTAAAGTGAATTCGAAAAGAATAGGAAGGGAGGGGAGCCTTTTCCCTTATTTTCAGAAGGAGAATTAAAACCTATTATTTTCAACTTGTGTTTTTCCTTATGAGGAGATAAAAGCAAACCAGGGCCTCTCTCCCCAGTCCACAATGACTAGAGAAATGATCACACAAATTACTACTCTGTTTGTTGAAAAAAAAAAACCTTGTCTCCCTAGAACACAACATGACTAAACACAACCTAAGACTATTATAGGACTATACTGATTTTCTCTGTTATCTTTGAAACAAAGAAGGGATCCAGATAGAATATGCACAGCCCAAGGCCTGAAGAAATTAGGTCCCATGGGTTAGATTACGGTATCCACCTGCTGCCACCAAGCCTGCCTCAAAGCCATTCTCCACATTGTAAAAACTAGATGCTTGGAATCTTTTTTTTTGGAATCAATCCATCAGCGATTCCATGTTATCCAAAGGTTAGTCTCCATAAAATTAATCAAAACAACAAAATTTGAACATAAGCTTTATTTTGAGCAGTTATTCTATGTGCATATAGGGAGACCAATTTGATTCCAGAAAAAGGAAATGGCTGGAAGAAGCTAGGTACAACGAGGCTTATAAAGAGAAGAGAAGGAAAAAATGTAGAAAATCAACCATTAGCTACTTTTAAAAGGATTGATTGAATCCTGCCTTCCCCCCTTTTTCTGAGATTCATTAATATCAAGTCACAATCTCGGTTCTGCCCCTCCACTCAGCAGTACCTTTTGAAATTCAAATTCAGTAAACTTGGTTTAGAACAGAAAGAAAGAATTTGCAACTTTGTGTGAAAGAAAGGCCTGTCAGATGAATTTTGGTTAGGAATTCCTTTTATGTGAATATTTGGTTTTGTGAGTAAGAAAACCCCAAAATCATAGCAAGATATCTGGTATCAATTTCTCTCTTTGACATCTGCCCCCACCCCTACCCCCCCGTCATGACTAGATTAGAATCTTTGATCACTAAGCATTGGCCTGGCACCAGCCTAGGTTCTTCTGGTCTTACAGGTACTGTTGTTAGAGTACCTTTTTGTGAAACATCGTGTTTCAAACATATGTTATTCTCGGTTCTTTACTGTCTTTTCTTCATTATTCCTCTAGTCGATGAGACCATTTGCTGCACCTTAGATGTCTGCTTGCAAGCCTTTAAGACCCCACATGCCAAGCAGCCTAGTATATAAAAGAGGAGAATGTATAAGCCAATGACCTGAAAGACTTGTCTGGCCCAGGAACCCAAATTCCTGACCCATGACCACAAATCACAAGAAGATGCAAGAGGAGCGCCTGCAGCAAGCATTGCATCTCTAGTCCTGAACTATATCTCCGTATGCTTCCGCCTAGGTGTCATTAATACATACCCAACAATTTTATGTTTACCGAAGTACAAACTCCTTCTTGGGAAGCAGGTAAATAATCAAGAGCTAATTTATTTTATAATGTAATTTTATCTGTACTGTTTCAAAGAGAGAGAGAGAGTATAGCATTGGCTAGATTATTAATGGAGCCTTTTGCTTTTTCTGGCATCAAAATGGATCTTCCTATATGCATATAGAATAACTGCTCAGAATAAACCTTACGTTCAAATTTTGTTGTTTTTATTATTTTTAACATCTCAGATCCTTAGCTTACCAAATCACCAATCATCAGCCCCCACTCACACCTTCTGTGATCATCCATCGCCACTTGCCTTATCATTCCTTAACTTCCAGCCAAACTAAACATTCTTGACTGTATAATGAGAAGTAGTCCCTCTGCCCAGGCAATTATCCATCCTCACCGTATACATTCACTTGATTAACTCCAATGTGTCCTTCAAGTCTAATTCATAACTCCAAGATGAAGTCTTCCCTTAGCCCTCAAATAAAGTGGCTTCTCCTTTGTGCACTTGTAGTATCAGGACAGGATCCCTGGGTGAAGAAAACTATTAAGCACTCGACTATTAGCCAAAAGGTTAATGGTTCAAACTCACCCAGAGGCGCCTTGGAAGACAGGCCTAGTGATCTGCTTCCAAAAGGTCACAACCTTGAAAACCCTTTGGAGCAGTTCTACTCGGCACACATGGTGTCACCATGAGTCAGAACCAACTCCACAGCAAATAACAACAGTTTCAAGACACATCTGTTTAAAGCAATTTTATAATGATCTACCTAAAGCAGCATTCCTCAAACTTCAGGTGCATACAAATTATCTGGAGATTCTGCTAAAATGCAGATTCTGATTCAGCGTGATGATAATCCAGCTGGTCTCCACGTACCACACACAGAGTAGTAAGGATCTCAAGTCTCTCTGCTCCCACTAGACCTGAGGGCAGGATCCTCAGGGCCTGAACTAACAGCTATTGAAAGAATTTAAAAAGGAAGAGTTTGGGCAATATAATAAAAATTTCATTTGAAACAGAAGCAGTACTTGCAAATAGCCTTTTGAGACAAACTTTAACTTCCTTCTGTAGCTTGGTACTTCCACCTATTCTTTCCTTCCCTTTGCCTCAAAGTTCACTAGTGTCTGAACCTCCTCCCCTCCTTAACTCTTCCCCCACCCCTTCCTTAATCCTCCATTCCTTTCACAACTTGGCATCAACCCTCCTGATAATGAAAAGGAAAGGGAGCCAGAGTGTAGAAATAAAAAGGAATGAACTTCTGTTATCTTCTTCATTTGAATTACTTTCTTCTTCCTCTAGTCTTGGAAACCCTGGTGGTGTAGTGGTTAAGAGCTATGGCTGCTAACTAAAAGGTCAACACTTTGAATCCACCAGGCGCTCCTTGGTAACTCTATGGGGCAGTTCTACTCTGTCCTATAGGGTCACTATGAGTCGGAATCTACTCAAAAGCAATGGGTTTGGTTTTGGTTTGGGTCCTCTAGTCTCCCTCCTTGGTCTCTCTCAGACTATTTATCAAAGAATCCCAAATATGTCCCTAGACTCCAGGTTAGTGTTGTAATACCCAGAAAGTCATTGTCTGGGTGATTCTCAGAAATGGAAATAAACCTTATGTCAGTCACTTGTTTACACAAATATTTTAACATCTAAGTAGAGTCTTGATCTTGTTTTAAGGCTATAAATATATATTTTTAATGCATATATACCTAGGACTTGAGGGAGAGAAGACATATAGCCATTTTGTTCCAAAAGTTTGTAGCAGCATAGATTGTAAGTGGAAAAATAAAAATAACACAAACTCTTTGTGATCCCCTTACCACTCTTCCTCAGCCCTTATCCCACCCAAGACGAGTATACCGAATCTTGGGGAGCAAGTGCTGTGGAGCAGCCGCTGCGCCCAAGGTAGAAACTAGTAAATACATTTTCTCAAACAATCATTTTCCTACTCGGTCAGCAGGCCTTTTAGTAGTATACCCAAACCAAACCCGTTGCCGTCGAACTGATTCCGACTCATAGGACCATATAGGACAGAATAGAACTGCCCCATAGGGCTTCCAAGGAGCGGCTGGTGGATTCGAACTGCCGACCTTTTGGTTAGCAGCCAAGCTCTTAACCACTATACCACCAGGACTCCATTAGTAGTATAGACGCTGCTTTTTTTTCCCCCCTCCATTAGGGTTAACTGTTTCTGAGCAGACAAAATCACCAAATAACATTGTTTCAGGAAGACTATATGTCCTGGAGCCCTGGAGGCACAGTAGTTAAGAGATAAGGCTGCTAACCAAAAGGTAGGCAGTTCGAATCCACCAGCTGCTCCTTAGAAACACTATGGGGTAGTTCTACTCTGTCCTATAGGGTTTGTTTGTTTGTTTGTTTGTCTGTATGTGTTATCAGACTCCTAAAACTGCAGGGTAACTATACTATTAGTGCATACATGTATTTCTTAGACTTCTGGTTCCTTTATTGTCAAAAGGTCCAATATAAGGAAGTGGGTTAATTAGGCTGGATTTCTACATAAAATATACAGTTATATAGATATAGATCTGATACATGATATATATACATATATATATATGAATGAGGTGGTCTATATCTATATGATATATGGAATATATATATGGAATATATATACAGATATATGTTTAATGTGTAATTTTCATTTATATGTATGAATTTCATGCATATGTGCACTTGTGTGTATCACCTATGTTTTCGTTTCTTGTCATAAAACAGCTAAGGTGTGAAGGAGCTCAGAAGAGACACTCTTGATAAACTGTAGTTTGTTAACAAGAAGATGTTAGCAATACTATATAGGTTTTATACTAAAGCTAAAATCTACCAAATGTGAAGATAATAGAATGATTAACACTAGGGTGAGAATTCTAGCAAATTAAAGGAAATATTTGCATGACCCATGTTTCTAATTATCTGACAGAGTGGTGTTAATAACTTTTCTGGAAGCCACAAACAGCAGTAGTACTTAATTATGATGCAGTCTTATAACACAATGTAGTTTTCCTACTGCCTTCAAGATCGTATCAGCAGCAGAGCCTACCATAATGAACTGTCCTGAAGCCTCAAAAATGCTTTTTTCAGCAATTTTGCACTTGCACATTCAGATTTTACAGTGTGTGAAGCCTGACTTGTATGTGACCCTCCACAGTAATACTCATTTCGAAATATTCACACACTTTTTTTTATTGAATACCATTTTTTTAAGCATATAAAAAAATATTGAAAATAAACCGCCACAGTGAGCTAGGAACCCAAGATTCTTCAGGATATGTTAATGAGTATTTTGTGGAGTAGATTTCCTTGTGCTTGCAACACACATGCTAATAGGCACTTCGCACTCCCCCGAGGTTTTTGTGGCAAACACACTAGCTCAGAATTATCAGCACACATTTATTCAGTTATCCACTCGTAATCAAGAAAATGCATCATCCCTTTTCCCTTGATATTTTGGCTCACATCATCTAAATCTAACCCATTACCCGTTGTCGTTGAGTTGATTCTGGCTCATAGGAACACTATAGGGCAGAGGAGAACTGCCCCATGGGGTTTCCAAGGAGCGGCTGGTGGATTCGAACTGCCGACCTTTTGGTTAGCAGCCGAGCTCTTAGCCACTACTCCACCTGGGTTTCCTGCTAGTATAAGTCTAAAGCATTGATAAAATTATAATTTACACATGTGATAATTAAATTGGAGAAAATCTCTTAAAGGTGCTGAAAATCTCTAATTTTCTTCCCTTTATCAATATTATTTCCCCTTTGCTACCACATTTATCTTAGAGTAGCAGAGGACTTGGGAGATAAAGCAAAAAGGAACAAGAAAGCCTTCCTAATAAGAAATATGCTTAATGCTACCACATTAAATTATTATTAGTAGGAATTAAAAGGAGCTCCTTTAAAGGGTATATAATGCTATTTTTTAAAGGCTTAGAAATATTTTATTTCAAGTTTTAATTCACTCTAAAAATTACAGGAATTTTGGAGTCACTGTGCGGTGTTATAGTGTTAGCCATGGGATATCACTAAAAAGTAATTTTAGTAAACCACATCATAACTTAGGTGCCTCATGAATAAAAGCAGTTTACAAAGTGCTTATTTAGACTCAAGTTTACTGTACAGAGTAAAGGAATCCGGATTAATGGAAAAAAATTTTGAAAGGGTTTTCATGAATACTTTAGGACATAACGATGCCTCATTTATTGCCGTCACTGTGTCTTACCCTCTTAAGCCACACCTGTTTTTCTATTTTAATCATTCATGATGGAAATATTCATAAAAAACAAACCCATTGCCTTTGAGTCAATTCTGACTCATAGCGACCCTATAGATGGGGTAGAACTGCCCCATAGGGTTTCCAAGGAGCGGCTGATGGATTGGAACTGCTGACCTTTTGGTTAGCAGCCGTAGCGCTTAATTATTGCACCACGAAGGCTCCTAAATAGCAAATTGTTCTGGATTGAATTGTGTCCCCCAAAATATATGTTGGAATCCTAACCCCTATACCTGTGGATGCAATCCCATTTGGGAATAGGGTTTTCTCTGTTGTGTTAATGAGGCCATATCAGTGTAGATGGGTCTTAAACCTAAGGACTGAGATATAAAAACAGCAGATTAGACAAGGAGAGAAGCACAAATGGGAGAAAGATAGATTATGCATGGAGATCGCCAAGGAACCTAGGAAGGCCAGGACTACAGGAGCTGAGACAAGGGTCTTCTCCCAGAGGTGAGAGAGCCTTTTCCTAGAGCAAGCGCCCTGGATTACCACTTCTAGCCTTCTGAACTGGGAGGAAATAAATTTCTCTTCTTGTGCCCACTTGTGGTATTTCTCAAAACAAAAAAAATGCTTTGTTTCTTAAATTGAAAATTGTGTGTGTGTGTGTGTGTGCACGCGCTCGTGCAGTTAAACAGAAATGCAAGTGTAGAAAATTCAGACACTGCAAACCATAGATTAAAGTGGTATTTCTCAATCCGTTTTTTTTTTCCTCATTTTTCCTTCCCCAGGAGACTTTTTCGGGTTTTTTTTTTCCGCCCTAATTACCCCTTCCCATGAGATTTTAATACCATGTATATACCGTACATATGTTTACGTACTGTGGTCCTTTGGGGGTGCCATAAACCATTGTAATACGTAAGAGTTTTTTTTTTTTGACCCCCCCAACCGATTTTTGCCCCCTTGGAGTGATATCACCCCATTTAAAACTATGGATTAAAGCACAAAATAAAAATCACCTAAAATCCCGACCCGTAGAGGTGACCACCATTCTCATTTAGACAAATATTCTTTCAGACGTCTTGCTACCCATAGTTACATACTTAAAAAAAAAAAAAAATCTATTCTCGTGTTTCAATAACATAAGGTAGAAACAGTTCCATATTAATATAAATAGACCTCATCCTCTTCAAGAATATACCATACCTAATTTAACCAGTACATTGACTATGGGGATTTTTTTAAAAAGATTTCATTTTTAACTTGTCTTTTTTTATGACTGTCAGCCACTGTTTTCTACTTTTTTTTTCTTTGTATTTCTTATTAAGCACATTGCCCAGAATATAATCACATGTACAATAACAGTGGTGCCTTTGGGAACTCTATAGGGCTCTGTGCCCCTTCATTTCATATGTTATTTTTGCTTCTTATTCAAATTGACTCCATGTATAAATTAAAAAAATTTTTTTTATTATTTATAAATGAAGATTATGCTAACTTCAGATATATTCATGTGGGAGCTTATTAATTTTGTGTAGAGGTGTTTTAGAAAAAAATCTATTTAAAATAATTGTAGATCCTTCATTATCACAGGTAAGATAATTCTCTTTTTATTTAAGGAGTGCTCTAATATTCTAATGTACTCTTTTCATAGTGAAATTTATAAACTACCTCAGTTCCCTTCACTCCTTAATCCCTTCTGCCCTATAGGCTTTGAACTGATATATTTCTTTTCATCTTTATACCTGTATATATGTGTATGTGTATACACACACAGACATATAATTATTAGGCTGAGAAAAATATATCGTGTTTCCATGAAGATGTACTTTGTTAAAAAAAAAAAGATGTTTAGCAAGGAAATAACAAGGAGAGTCTGAGCATATCAGATTAATATGATCATTGCTCTGGTCCCAGTTGGGCTCATTCCATTTATTTTTCAATGCTGGTCATATGAACCAGAGCCCTGGTGGTATAGTGGTTAAGAACTGGGCTGCTAACCAAAAGGTTGGCAGTTCAAATCTACCAGCTGTTCAAATCTTCCTTAGAAACACTATGGGGCAGTTCTACTCTGTCCTGTAGGGTCACTATGAGTCAGAATCAACTCGGCAGCAATAGGTTTGGAAACCCTGGTGGCATAGTGGTTAAGAGCTATGTCCGCTAACCAAAAGGTCGGCAGCTCAAGCCCTCTAGACCCTTCTTGGAAACCCTATGGAAAAGTTCTACTCTGTCCTTTAAGGTCACTGTGAGTCAGAATCTACTCAACGGCAAAGGGTTTGGTTTTTTGGTTTGGTCATGTGAAGCAATACCTACTTTCATAGTTAACACACTACACTTTCATGCCATCTGTTCCCTGTTTCTCCAAATTTATTCATTATAGTTGTTATTGATACATTTTAACATTTTGCTCATGTGAATGCCAACCTTTTCCCAACAAATAATGATCTGTATCTGGAAAGAAAGATGGAGGCTAACTATGCTTTGGGTTTGATGACCCCTTTGAGAATCATCTCCATATTTTGACAACATTTCATTAAACCTTACAGGGTTTGCTCAAAGAAAAAAAATACTCATCAGTTATTGGGTTAATTTATATGTTAGGTCCACAAATGCATTTCATATTTTTTTGTTCAGATAGAATTCATATAACATAAATTTCGCCATTTTAAAGTGTATAAGGCAGAAGTTTCTAGTATATTCACAATGTTCTGCAACCACCGAGACTATCACCACCACCGTTTTAATTCCAGAACTTTCTATCACTCCAGAAAGAAACCCAGTATTCCCCAATTTCCCCCTTCCCTCATTCCCTAGTAACCACTAATTTACTTTCTGTTTCTACTAATTTACCTGATCTGAATATTTTATATAAGTGTAATCATATATTTATAAGGTCTTTTGTGCCTGGCTTCTTTCACTTAGCATAATGTTTTCAAGGTTTGTCATGTAGCACAAAATCAGTACTTCATTCATTTTTATGACTGAGTGATATTCCACTGGGTAGATGTATCATATTTTCTTTATCCATTCATCATTCAATTTAATGTATTCTCTATTTTTCTTGAGACTTTGTTTTGAACCATTGGATCATTTAGTAGTGTGTTGTTTAGTTTCGCAGTGTTGGAAATTTTTCTGTTATCTTTCTAGATTGATTTCTAGTTTGATTCCATTGTGGTCAGAGAACACGTGTATGAATTCAATTCTTTTATATTTGTTGAGGTTTGTTTTATTGTCCAAGATATGGTCAGGATTGGTATATATTTCAAGAGCACTTAAAAAGAATGTGTCTCCTGACGTTTTGGGCTGAATTATTCCATAAATGATCATCAGATACTGTTAGTTGATGATTTTGAATTCTTCTGTACCCTTGTTGATTTTCTGTTTAGTTGGTCTATCAGCTACTTAGAGAAGGATGATCTTCACTGACACTATGGGATGGAGGTGGGGAGTTATCACTGCTTGGCAAAGATGAAAGTTCTATCGCCCTACTTGGCTTTTTCTGACACCCCCTACCTAGCAGGAATGTTGGGATGCCTTGTCATAGCTTGGCAAAGATGGCTCCTTACTGCTGGTGTGAGTATGGGTGGGGCCACAGTTTTTTTTTTTCTGTGATATTTGGCTGCAGAAGAGTGGTGGTTGTCTAAATGTTTTCTGCCTTTCTAGACTTTTCCTTTCCTTGTCCTTTGGTTAGAGAGAGCAGGCTTTTGTGGGGGCTTATTCTGTCTGTGCCCATTAGCATTTCTGAGTTGTCAGCTTCTTCAACTCCAAGCCTGGGATATATGAAGAAAAGGAAAATCTAAGGAACTTACCACTGTGATGTTCCTTGGACCTGATGTCTCTAGATGGTCTGCTTTCTTCTTTCCACCTTTCTAAGCCTTCTTACATTTGTTTTATATATATATATATATATATATATATATATATGGTTGTACTTAGCAGAAAGAATAGTGAAAAGTACATCTATTCCATTTTCCTGGAAATGGAAGTCCCCAGATGTTAAGAAATTTTAATTAAAACATTTCACAGATAGATCAAACAGATAAAGGGATGCTAAATTTCCCACCCCAATGTCTACAACAGCCAAAGGCCTCATGTTTTTTCCAAAAGTGAAACAAAGTTGATTCTTTAGTAGTGGCAATGAGCTACAATCCTTCCTCTTTTTGTTTGATTTTAGCTCCTGACTTTTTTTCTTTTTTTTTGCGTAGCTTAAGGAAATAAAAGAGAGAGAGCCCCCTCACCACTCAGCTCTAAAATGAGAAATATTTCTTT
Source organism: Elephas maximus indicus (assembly GCF_024166365.1). NCBI lineage: Eukaryota > Metazoa > Chordata > Mammalia > Proboscidea > Elephantidae > Elephas > Elephas maximus. Next base: position 148,751,946 of record NC_064846.1, on the reverse strand, counting down.
AAACAAACAAACCAGAAAACCTCTCTTCCTCCTCCCCATGATGCATTGAGCTCAGATAATTATTCATAGGCAAATGCTCTTGATTTGGAAACTTCTGAAATTATCTAGGAAAAAAAATAACAGAACTACAGGCAGAATATAGAAACTATTGAGTCGAAATTTCTACAAAAGACTGCTTGCAACCTAAATTGGTTGGATTAAAAATTATTCCATTATTTGATTCTCATAGTTTAATCTTTTCCTAAAGAATAAAAAAAGATAAGAAGGAAAATGTTATGGAATTGGAAGATTAAAATACAAACATGAAACTAAGTAAAATCAATAGTGCAGAAGATAAAAATCAATCTTCTTAAATACTTAAATGATACTTACGACATTTTAAAATAAAATGATGATTATCTGTCATTTATATGGGTAGGATTAACAAATGAATTGTATTCTGTCTTTCACATATATCCTCCTCATTTGCTGTTGCATGTATAGACCAAAGTTACACAATCAGTAGTTCATGAAGAATCAAGCCTTGTACACAGTTAATACTTAGTAAGGGTTCGTTGACCTGCTGAGACCTGCCATATCGTTGCTATTACCACATTCACCTCTCCTGAGATCTGCTAAAATTTCCAGGAGAAAGATAAGCAGTTAGCAATAGTACCCCACTGAGGGATTCAATTAGACATGATACAGTCAGAATGCTGCATAACAAACAACCCCCAAAACTCGGAGGTTTACAATACCAATTCTTTATTTCATGGTCAGGGGTCTACAGTTTGTGTTTTGACTATTCTCATCTACATTTGCCTGTGTTCTACTGGGCTAGGCTGGATTCCAGGTTTTCGGTTATATTCAAGTCTATTCTATATGTCTTAATTTTGGGATCCATGCTGAAGGAACAGCAACTATCTGGAGTATGTTCTTCTCATTGCAGTGAGTAAAATATCCAGGAGAGCTAGTGGAAATATATAGCACCTCTTAAAGGATCAGTCTGTAATAGGCACACTGTCTTGGTCATCTAGTGCTGCTATAACAGAAATACCACAAGTGGATGGCTTTAACAAAGAGAAGCTTATTCTCTCACAGTCAGTAGGCTAGAAGTCCGAATTCAGGGCGCCAGCTCCAGAGGAAGGCTTTCGCTCTCTGTCAGCTCTGGAGAAGAGTCCTTGTCATCAGTCTTCCCTTGGTCTGGGAGCATCTCAGCACAGGGACCTCAGGTCAAAGGAAGCGCTCTGCTCCCAGGGCTGCTTTCTTGGTGGTATGAGGTCTTCAACTCTCTGCTTACTTCCCTTTCCTTTTTTCTCTTGTAAGATAAAAGGTGATGCAGGCCACACCCCAGGGAAACTCCTTTTACTTTGGATCAGGGAGGTGACCTGAGCAAGAGTGTTACATCCCACCCTAATTGTTTTAACCACAAGCAGAGATTATGATTTATAACACATAGGAAAACCACAAAATGGAGGACAACCACACATGGCCTAACCAAGTTAACACACACATTTTTGGGGGGACATAATTCAATCCATGACACACACCCACATTCCATTGGCCAAAGAAAGTCACAGCAGAGTCCAAAGCTAACGTATTAGAGGTATATACTCTGCCTAGTCCTGTAGGAGGCACCTCAAAATCACATAGCAAAAGGCATGGATGCCTAATTCTCTTACAGTGAAGGAATGAAGAATTGGAAACCGTAATCCAATTTACCTTAGACTTATACTCTGAGTCAGTTCTACCTTCTACTCCATACTAAAACCAAAACCAAACCCAGTGCCGTCGAGTCAATTCCGACTCATAGCGACCCTATAGGACAGAGTAGAACTGCCCCATAGAGTTTCCAAGGAGCACCTGGCGGATTCAAACTGCCGACCCTTTGGTTCGCAGCCGTACACTTAACCACTTCGCCACCAGGGTTTCCTACTCCATACCAGGGTAAGGAAAATGAAAATTAACCTCGTACATGAAAAGGTGGGAAATCGTTGTTTGGATTACAAACTGTAAGGAATGTTCCCCTTGACAGGCAATTAAGTTTTATACATTATGTTTTGGAGAATTTTTCTTCTCCAATGGACTAATGAAAAAATGCTATGAAATGTATTTCATACTACATGAAAGGCAATATATTTTTAAATCCAACCTATATTCTCTGATTCTTTTGGTTTTGAACTATAGGTAGGCACTTTGTTGGGAAGATTTTTTTGGAAATCGTTTTTAAACCCGGTCAGCGAAGTTAAACGCAAAGACTTAAAATAGATTTGAATTACAGCAATTTGATTGTGTGTGTGTTGTAATATTTGTACTTGCTATTTATTTTTGGAAATCTTCACAATATCTTTTTTTCTGTATCAGAAATCTATAGAATATTTGGCATGTCCCAGATAGTCACTACAGAGTGCTATAGGATGATAAATGTACTGGGTTTTTCAGGTCACAACTTGAATTTTATTTGAAGAGACAAAATAGTCATTAAAAACACAAAAAGGGAAATCCGAGGACTCAATTCTTAATTTAAATCTAGAAAAGGCATGTAGCCCCTGATATTCCATATACAAGCAGGGTGACAGAGGATCATCTGCAGAGAATAAAAGCAATAGTAGTTCAGAGTCTGCATCCATTCAGGATGCTAAGTGGCTCCAGTTAACATAGTTGCTTTAATGATATGGACACTTCTTCCCCAAGAATTGATTTGGTACCACCAACACACTCACAGACTAACTGAGCACAGAAGGAGCCAATGATGACTTTCAATCACTGCTGCTCAGCTTGATTTGGATTCAAACCTGATAATCCAGGAGATATGAGCCATATTTTGATCAGTTTCCTTAGGTCACAATCAAACAAAATTAAGAACCATATTTGAAAAACAGAATATTTATTCATGTTTGCAAGTATTCATGTAAACGACATTGGAAACATGATTGTCAGAACAAAATAAAAGCAGCTGAATTAGAATTCATTTAGAGCCTCTTACTTGTCAAATAAACAGGAACAAATTTCACTGAAGGAAATCAATGGAGGAAACAATTTAGAACATGACTATTGCTATTTTACTTTTGTCAGTTGCAGGAAAGGGAAATAGTTGAAATATTGACAGCAGATAAACTTTAAAGTTATTATTTGTTCTTCTAATTTTTCCTTCCTGATTGACTTCCAATTCCTTGTAATACAGCAATGAGAAAAATGTAGGGACATCTGCATTGGATTTGGTTAGTGTCTACAGTTGCTGCCATTGATACATTCTTCTCCTTTACGTCTGGGTCAAGGCTCTTCTCCTTTCTCACCTTCCTTAAGTGTTGATTTTCCTCCTCTTTCCACCTGTATGATCTACTTTTATAACTTTAATAATGACCTTGCACGTCCTTCGCTGATCTCTGTTCTAAAGAACCCATCTGATATGCCCAGCTGCCTTCCGGAAATGTTCACTGGGATATCTCCATGTTATCTCGACATCTGCCCTCCATCATTTTCCATCCTAGGCCAGCTCTCCCATCCCCTATACATTAAACAACCAAAATAAATTCTTCTTCCCTTGATTCACCATTTAGTTAATTCTGCTACCAGCTCTCCCACCCCCCATACATTAAACAACCAAAATAAATTCTTCTTCCCTTGATTCACCATTTAATTAATTCTGCTACCTAGGTCGAAGTCACCTTTATCTTTGATTCTCCCCTGTCCCTTAACTCCAAATCTAGTTTGCTGCCAATTCCTTCTCAGTATCTCTTTTATATCAAGACCAAACTAAGAAAGATGAATTGACAACTATGACTGGTTTCTTGAGTTTTAAATTTTCGTTATTAATTATCTTAGTCATCTTAGTTTTTATCTGCTTCATAGTTCCACTGATCCCACCTGCTTCAAATTCTTACTGCCCAATGATTAGGTCAAAAATGGAAAACACGTGACACGTGGTCCATGACAGTTATTTCATTTGACCTTGACACTCTCTCCTGTTGTTCCTAGACATGGCTTCAAAATTCACTAGAATGACTTAGAAAGTCAAAATCAATACAGTAGCATTGGCACAGTATGAAATCTGTCTACAGTCTTGGCCTACATTATAATACTCCCCTGTGTAACACTTTTCTTACCTGCAGATACTACCACTCTGAGTATGTTGCCCAAACTTCCATCAGCTAAATCTGTCTAAAGCACACTTCTCATCGTGTAATTTTACTGATCCACATGCATATAATCAGTGTCCATCTACATGGGGAAGCCCTGATTAATGAATTGACATGATTGCTACTCCATGCCTTCCTTCTATCCTTGCACTCATTGGTGCTAGTCTTGAAGAGTCTTTAGAGATGTCTCAAGAAGAATAGCTCTTCCCTGTACAGCAGACTTTTCCTTCCACTGTTTGAGCTGAAATTTTCTCAACTCTGATTTCTCAGACAAATGATCCCACCTAATTATTCTTATCTGTAAAATTTTCAAAGCATCTACTTAGTTGGTGGTACCCCATCATTTTATTTTAGTGTGGGAATAGAAAAATCACCTATATAAGTCTCTGTCATTTTAGGGACTTACCAGACTAACTGTATCATTGAGTCTTAGCTACATAAAAACCCTTCACTTCAAAATATAGTGACATATATAATAACCTGCATGCATCTGTCAGTTTGTCATATTGTGGGATCTTGCATGTTGCTGTGATGCTGGAAGCTATGCCACTGGTATTCAAATACCAGCAGGGTCACCCATGGTGGACAGGTTTCAGCTGAACTTCCAAACTAAGACAGACTAGGAAGAAGGACCCAGCAGTCTACTTCTGAAAAGAATTAGTCAGTGAAAACCTTATGAATATCAGCAGAACATTGTCTGATATAGTGCAGGAAGATGAGCCCCCCCCCAGCCTGGAAGGCACTTAAAAGACAACTGGGGAAGAGCTACCTGCTCAAATAGAGTCCACTTTAATGACATGCGTGGAGTCAACTTTTGGGACCTTCATTTGCTGATGTGGCATGACTCAAATGAAAAGAAACAGCTGCAAACGTCCATTAGCAATTGGAACGTGGAACATATGAAGTATCAATCTAGGAAAATTGGAAATCATCAAAAATGAAAAGGAATGCATAAAGATTGTTATCCTAGGCATTGGTGAGCTGAAATGGACTGGTATTGGTCATTTTGAATCAGACAATCACAGATCTACTATGCTGGAAATGACAAATTGTCAAAAAAATACTTCAAGATCTATCCTGAAGTATAATGCTGTCAGTGAGTGAAAGGATTATATCCATATGCCCACAAGGAAGACCAGTTAAAATGACTACTATTCATATTTCTGCATCAACCACTAAGGCCAAAGATGAAGATATTTACCAACTTCTGCAGTCTGAAATTGATCGAACATGCAATCAGGATGCATTGATAATTACTGGTGATTGGAATGGGAAAGTTGGAAACAAAGAAGATGGATCAGTAGTTGGAAAATGTGGCCTTGGTGATAGAAACAATGCTGGAGATTACATGATAGAATTTTGCAAGACCAACGGCTTCTTCATTGCAAATACCTTTTTGCACCAACATAAATGGCCACTATACACATGGGCCTCGCTAGATGGAATACACAGGAATCAAATCAACCACATTGTGGAAAGAGACAATGGAAAAGCTCAATATCATCAGTCAGAACAAGGTTAGGGGCCAACTGCAGAACAGATCATCAAGTGCTCATTTGCACGTTCAAGTTGAAACTGAAGAAAATTAGAACAAGTCCACGACAGCCAAAATACAACCTTGAATATATCCCACCTGAATTTAGAGACCACATGTTGAACACTAATGACTGAAGGCTAGAAGAATTGTGGAATGACATCAAGGACATCATACATGAAGAAAGAAAGAGGTCATTGAAAAGACAGGAAACAAAGAAAAGACCAAGATGGACGTCAGAAGAGACTCTGAAACTTGCTCACGAACATCGAGCAGCTAAAGCAAACAGAAGAAATAAGTGAAGTCAGAGAGCTGAACAGAAGATTTAAAAGGGCAGCTCAAGAAGACAAAGTAAAGTATTATGATGGCATGTGCAAAGATCCGGAGATAGAAAACCAAAAGGGAAGAACACGGTCAACATTTCTCAAGCTGAAAGAACTGAAGAAAAAATTACAATAGTGAAGGATTCTACGAGGGAAATATTAGACCCAGGAAGCATCAAAAGAAGGTGGAAGGAAGACACAGATTCTTCATACCAAAAACAATTGGTCGATGTCCAACCATTCCAGTAGATAACATATGATTAAGAACCAATGGTACTGAAGGAAGAAGTCCAAACTGCAATGAAGGCACTGGCAGAAAACAAGGCTCCAGGAATTGATGGAATCTCAATTGAGATGTTTCAAAAATGGAGGCAGTGCTGGAAGTGCTCGCTCATCTATGCCAAGAAATTTGGAAGACACCTACTTGGCCAACCAACTGGAAGAGATCCATATTTATGCCTTTTCCCCAAATGAGGAAATTATAGAACACATTAATATCACACACCAGTAAAATTTTGCTGAAGATCATTCAAAAGCAGCTGCAGCATTATATCGACAGGGAACCGCCAGAAATTCAAGCCAGATTTAGAAGAGGATGTGGAACCAGGAATATCATTGCTGATGTCAGAGGGATCCTGGCTGAAAGCAGAGAATACCAGAATGGTGTTTACCCGTGTTTTATTGACTATGCAAAGGCATTAGACTGTGTAGATGATAACAAATTATGGATAACATTGTGAAGAATGGGAATTCTAGAACACTTAATTGTGCTCATGAAGAACCAGTACATAGATCAAGAGGCAGTCGTTCAAACAGAACAAGGGGATACTGCATGCTTTAAAGTCAGAAAAGGTGTGCATTATGGTTGTATCCTTTCACCTTACTCATTCAATCTGTCTGCTGAGCAAATAGTTCGAGAAGCTGGAATATATGAAGAAGAACAAGGCATCAGGATTGGAGACTCATTAACAATCTGCATTATGCAGAAGACACAACTTTGCTTGCTGAAAGTGAAGAGGGCTTGAAGCACTTATCGATGAAGATCAAAGACCACAGGCTTCAGTATGGATTGCATTTCTACATAAAGAAAACAAAAATCTCCACAACTGGGCCAATAAGCAATATCATCATAAACGGAGAAAAGATTGATGTTGTCAAGCATTTCATTTTACTTGGATCCACAATCAACACCCATGGAAGCAGCAGCCAAGAAATTAAAAGATATATTGCATTGAGCAAATCTGCTGCAAAAGACCTCTTTAAAGTATTGAAAAGCAAAGATATCACCTTGAAAACTAAGGTGCGCCTGACTCAAGCCATGATGTTGTCTATCACCTCATATGCATGTGGAAGCTGGACAATGAATAAGGAAGACCAAAGAAGAATTGACGCCCTTTGAATTGTGGTGCTGGTGAAGAATATTGACTATACCATGGACTGCCAAAAGAATGGAACAAATCTGTCTTGGAGGAAGTACAATCAGAATGCTCTTTAGAAGCAAGGATGGCGAGACTACATCTCACATATTTTGAACATGTTATCAGGAAGGACCAGTCCGTGGAGAAGTACATCATGCTCGGTAAAACAGAGGGTCAGCGAATAAGAGGAAGATCCTCAAAGAAATGGATGGACACGGTGGCTGAAACGACGGGCTCAAGCATAACAATAATCCTGAGGATTGTGCAGGACCGGGCAGTGTTTCGTTCTGTTGTACACAGGATCACTATGAGTCGGAATCGACTCAATGGCACCTAACAACAATAACATATATAATAGTTTATTATAATCAATTATTTGCTTATAATTGGTTATGATAATCAATTATAATAATCATTTATTTGCTCACAGTTCTGTGGGGTTATTCACTGGGGCTAGGCACAGCTAGGATGGCTTATCTCTGTTCGGCATGAGGTCAGCTGAGCTCACTCTTGTGTCTGGTACCTTCCTGACTTGGCTGAGGTTCTCTCACCATGTGATCTCTCCTCCTCAAGGAGGCTAGCCCAGGCTCGTTCACATGTTGGCAGAAGAGGTCCCAGATACAGCAAGAGAGGGCAAGCCCCAATACACAAGCACTTTCCAAGCCTCTCCTTGTATCAGTTCTGCTGATGCCCCATTGACCAAAGCAAGTTATACAGCCATATTCAGATTCAGGGGATAGAGAAACAGATTTTACTTCGTGTAAGAAGTTACAACATCACACTGAAAATAGGCATTCATACAGAAATGGGAAGAATTTGTAGACACCCCCTTTTTTTTTTTTTTTTTTAAATCTATCACAGTCATCCAGGGAACGGGGATGTTATAAACCAAAAAAACCCAAACCTGTTGCCGTCGAGTTGATTTCGACTCATAGAGACTCTAGTGGTATAAAAATATAGTTATTTAGGACAAAAAGACACGGGGCATTTCCCTGGGAAAACTTGGGAATGAGCAGCTCCAAAATACGGTTAACAGAGTGAGGTCAGCATTTTATTGTATTAATAATTATAACAATCTCACCAAAAGAGTCATGGAAGAGGTTAAGGGAAGTATAGTAGTAAAAAATGCACAACTTATCTACAGTCAACCCTTTGACAGTAATCTAATTAAGGCCAGGTAATACTGACTTTTTTTTTTTTTTTTTAATACTGACTGGAAATCATTGTCCCTGATGGCTGTTCTCTAGTACAGTCAAATTAAAGAGGTGGTGCAGTTCCCAGTGTGAAGGAAGCCACATCAGGAGAAAAAACACAAGCACCATCACAATTAACACTAATTGTGAGTTGGTACCGGAAAACCGGAACTGGAATCTGTTTTAGCTTTCCTGTCTTCATAGTTGCCCTTGAGGGCAGAAGTTGAAGTACATTATAGTGAGTAAACAGAAGCTGTGAATTCCCAATAGCTTAATGTTTTGCTGTGTAAAGGTAGATAGTCTGTTTAAACCTAGTGGTGTGAACCTTGGTTTTTTGGAGTAGACTTAAAATATAAATATTAGAATTGGACACATCCATGAAACAGAGTTCACTATGAAGTCAGCAGGATGCCATACTTCTTTCCATGCACTAACAGGCTCACCTTAATTCTGAAAGGCTTAATAGACTTTCAAAAAGTGAACGCTCCAGTCTCCACTCTGCTTAGATTCACTCTCTGGGAGAGAAGGGATCCCGCTAGTGAGCAGAAAATCAATTGCCAGCTTTCTGGAGCTGCATTAAGTTTTACTTACCAGTAGGACACCATCATCTTTTTTGGAACCCCACTGGCATAGCCATTATCTCCCTTTTCACCAGCAGGGCCAGGCCCTGTCTGTTTCTGAGTTTGGAGTTTTATGCATTATACAGAAATGCCCTTGTTTTTAAAAATAGAATTGCATCTAGAAATGTGTTGGTATTCTTTAGAAATAGTTACTAACCAGAGAAAACCTGCAATGAAGTATACCACAATTGACCTCTGACCAAGCCATTATATGCCTATATTTAGATTCTAGTCTCTACAAAATTATTGCAATGGCTTTGAGTGTTAAAAATACCTATTTAAGTTCATTTGTGGGAGATGCTTTAGATATTGCCTGCCCTGGTTCAGTCACATGAGCCTGGAAACTGTGTGGTGTAAAGGTTTTGAGTTGAGTTAAAAAAAATCAGTGATCCTTTGATTTAAACAGGGAAAATGATCCTTTGCCATGATATAATTCCTGTAATGAAGTTGCTCTTTTTCAAGTATCACTTATTCCAAAATCAATTTGAAAATCACTTAAGTATATATTTTTAAATAATTCCAATACACTAATACTGTAGAAAATTGTTTCAACTGAGAGAAAATTGAACTAGGAATAATTATTGCTTGATTGAAGAGTCCCAGTGACGTGATGGTTAAGTGCTCCGCTGCTAACTGAAAGATCAGCAGTTCGAACTCACCAGTGGCTCCACGTGAGAAAAGACCTGGCTACCTACTCCCCTAAAAATTACAAGCCTAGGAAACCCTATGGGGAAGTTATACTCTGTCCTACAGGGTCGCTGTGAGTCAGAATTCACTCAACACCACACAACAACATTGCTTGAGTACTACTTTTAGTTTAAGACAATAGTTAAGAGTAGTACAAACCAAAAAACCAAATCTGTTACCATCGAGTCAATTCCAAGTCATAGCAACCCTATAGGACACAGTAGAACTGCCCCATAGAGTTGTTGCCTGAAATTTATCATGCAGTGGCAAATGGTTTTCAAGATCTTTCACCTTGTATATCTTTTTAATTTGAAAACTCACTTGGAAATTTTTGACCCCCCCAAAATGAAGGCATATCTTGAAAAACAAACAAAAAAAAAACAATGTGGTTAAACTTTGAAGAATTCAGAAATGTTAAAAGTCTCCCTGGCAAATGTGAACTTCATTTTTTTTTCATCTGTGATTTTTAAAAAACCCAAAACTTCAATGTAAATTTTTCTGTAATTTCTTTTTTTTTTTTCTGGCTGTAATCTTTTTTTCCCCTAAATTTTATTTATTTTGTTGTTGTTGTTAAGAGTACACCCAGCAAAACATACGCCAACTCAACAGTTTCAACATGTACCATTTAGTGACATTGATTACATTCTTCCACTTGTGTAACCATCTTCACCCTCCTTTTCTGAGTTGTTTCTCCCACCATTAACAAAAACTCACTGTCCCTTAAGGTTCTTATCTAATCTTTCGAGTTGCTGTTTTCAATTTGATCCTGTATAGATAGTTCTGAAAAGAGTGTAATGCTCAAATCAGATATTCTTTGCTAGTTAAACTAAACTATTGTTCCGTTTTAAGGTGACTTCAGGGGATATTTTTGTTTTAAGGTTTAAAGATTTTCTCAGGGCAATAGTTTCAAAGGTTCATCCAGGCCCCATGGCTCCAGGACGTCTGCATTCCATGAGAATTTGAAATTCTGTTCTGCATTTTCCTCCTTTTGATCAGTATTCTTCTATGGAATCATTGATCAAAATGTTTAGTGATGGTAGATGGGCACCATCCAGTTCCTCTGGTCTTATGGCAAAGGAGGCAGCTGTTCATGGAGGCAATTAGCCACACATTTCATATCCTCCTCCTATTCTTGACTCTCCTTCATCTGTTATTCCGGATGAATAGAGACCATTTGTTGAGCCTATGATGGCCACTTGCAAGCTTTTAAGACCCTGGGCACTACACAACAAAGTAGGAGGTAGAACAGAAGCACTAAACATGTTATTAGGACAATTAACTGGATGTCCCATGAAACCATGACCCTAAACCTCCAAACCAAGGAACCAAATCCCATGAGGTGTTTGGTTGTACATAAGCAGCCTCAGCAGCTACTCTTTATTATTATTATTTTGTCATTGTAAATATATCTATCACACAACTTTTGCCAATTCAACTTTTTACAGGTGTACCTCTTATTGACAGGAATTACAATAACCAACTGTGCAACCCTACCCTTAATCAACATGGTATTTTCCATCACTGTTAACCCCATTTTCCCCCTTCCTCCTGCCCCTGGTAACCACTAATAACTGGTCTTTATACATTTGCCTTTTCTTCTCTTTTTGTATAAGTGAGGTCATACAATATTTGTTCTTTTGTGATTGGCTTATTTCATTCAGCATAATGTCTTCCAGTTCTATTCATATTGTAGTATGTATCAAGATTTCATTTCTCCTACTGGCTGAGTAATATGTATGTACTACATTTTGTTTATCCATTCACCTTTGTTAGGCATTTAGGTTGTTTCTACCTTTTGGCTATTGTGAATAGTGCTGCAATAAACATTGGTGTACAGGTCTCTTTTTGAGGCTCTGTTTTCAAGTCTTTTGGGTATATACCTAGGTGTAGTATTGCTGGGTCATATGGTAGTTCTATTTTTAATTTCTTGAGGAATGTCCACACTGTTTTCCACAACGGCTGTACCATTTTGTATTCCCACAAGCAATGGATAAGGGTTTCAATTTCCCCACATCCTCACCAACATTTGTTTTTTTAGTTTGTTTGGCTGTTTGTTTTGATATTAGCCGTTCTGGTGGGAGTGAAATGGTATCTCATTCTGGTTTTGATTTGCATCTCTGATTGTTCATGATGCTGAGCATCTTTTCATGTGTTTGGTGCCCATTTTAATATCCTCTTTGGTGAAATGTCTATTCAAGTCCTTTGCCCATTTTCCGATCAGGTTGTCTTTTTGTTATTAAGTTGTCAATGTTTTATATATATTTTCGTTATTAGATTCTTGTCAGATATATGGTTTCTGAAGATACTCTCTCACTTGGTAGCTTGTCTTTTCATTTTTTTTGTAAAGTCTTTTGATGGACAAAATTTTTAATTCTTATGAGGTTGCATTTGTTAATTTTGTGTTTTACTGTTTGTGCTTTTGTTATTATATTAGATAAATCCATTGTTGAAAGTTAGGCCTGACAGCATTGCCCCTACTTATTCTTCTAAGAATTTTGTGATTTTAATTTGCACATTGAGGTCTTTAATCCATTTTAAATTTGTTTTTGTGTATGGTGTGAGGCATAGATCCTGTTTCATTTTTCTGCATGTGGGAATCCAATTTTCTCAGCACCATTTATTGAAGAGACTCTTCTTTCCCCCTAGAATGCACTTAGCACATTTGTCGAAAATCAGTTGACCATAGATGTGTGGGTCTATTTCTGGACTCTCTCAATTCTATTCCCTTGGTCTGTGTCTATTGTTATACCAGTTCCAGGCTGTTTTAATTACTGTAGCTCTGTAATATGTTTTAAAATCAGGACTTGTAAGTCCTTCTACTTTGTTCTTCTCTTTCAACATTGTTTGAGCTATTTGGGACCTCTTGCCATTTTGTATAAAGTTAAGGATTGGTTTTTCTATTTCTGTAAAGAAGGCTGTTGAAATTTTGATCAGGATTGCATTGAATCTGTAGATCGCTTTGGGTAGTACTGACATCTTAACAATATTAAGTCTTACAATTTGTGAACATAGAACATGTTTCCATTTATTTAAGTCTTTTTTAATCTCTTTCAGCAGTGTTTTATAGTTTCCATTGTATAAGTCTTTCACATCCCTGGTTAGATTTATTTCCAGGTATTTTATTCTCTTTTTTTTTTTTTTTTTTTATTCTCTTAGATGCTATTGTAAATGAAATTGTTTCTCTAATTTCCCCTTCAGATTTCTCATTGCTTGTGTATAGAAACTCAACTGATTTATGTTTGTTGACCTTGTACCCTGCACCTCCGCTAAATTCATCTATTAGGTCTAGAAGTTTTCCTGTGGACTCTCTGGGATTTTCTATACATAGGATCATATCATCCATGAGTAGAGATAATCTCACTTCTTTTCCAAACTGGATACCTTTTAATTCTTTTTTTGTCTTATTGCTCTTGCTAGGACCTCTAATACAATATTGAATCAAAGTAGTGAGAGCGAGCACTCTTGTCTTGTTCCCTATTTCAAGGGGAAACTGCTCGGTCTTTCTCCATTAAGTATAATGTTAGCTGTTGGCTTTTCATATATGCTTTGAATCATATTTAGGAAATTCCTGTCTATTCCAATCTTCTTTAGGATTTCATGCTAATTTCACTCAGCATAATGACTTCCCAGTTCCTCCATGTTACAAAATGATTCACAGTTTCATCATTGTTCTTTATCGATGCGTAGTATTCCATTCTGTGAATATACCATGATTTATTTATCCATTCACCTGTTGATGGGCACCTTGGTTGCTTCCATCTTTTTACTATTGTAAATAGTGCTGCAATGAACATGGGTGTGCATATATCTATTCGTGTAAAGGCTCTTATTTCTCTAGGATATATTCCGAGGAGTGGGATTGCTCGATCGTATGGTAGTTCTATTTCTAGCTTTTTCTGGAAGTTCCAAATCGATTTCCAAAGTGGTTGTACCATTTGACATTCCCACCAGCAGTGTATAAGTGTTCCATTCTCTCCACAACCTCTCCAACATTTATTATTTTGTTTTTTGGATTAATGCCAGCCTTGTTGGAGTGAGATAGAATCTCACTGTAGTTTTGATTTGCATTTCTCTAATGGCTAATGATCATGAGCATTTCCTCATGTATCTGTTAGCTACCTGAATGTCTTTTTAGTGAAGTGCCTGTTCATATCCTTTGCCTATTTTTTAATTGGGTGGTTTGTCTTTTTGTAGTTGAGTTTTTGCAGTATTGTGTAGATTTTAGAGATCAGGCACTGATTGGAAATGTCATAGCTAAAAACTTTTTCCCAGTCTGTAGGTAATCTTTTTACTCTTTTGGTGAAGTCTTTGGATGAGCATAGGTGCTTGATTTTTAGGAGCTCCCAGTTATCTGGTTTCTCTTCTGAATTGTTGGTAATGTTTCATATACTGTTTATGCCATGTATTAGGGCTCCTAACATTGTCCCTATTTTTACTTCCATGATCTTTTTCATTTCAGATTTTATATTTAGGTCTTTGATCCATTTTGAGTTGGTTTTTGTGCATGGTGTGAGGCATGGGTCTTGTTTCATTTTTTTTGCCAATGGATATCCAGTTATGCCAGCACCATTTGTGAAACAGACTGTCTTTTCCTCATTTAAGTGACTTTGGGCCTTTGTCAAATATCAGCTGCTCATGTGTGGATGGATTTATGTCTGGATTCTCAATTCTGTTCCATTGGTCTGTGTATCTGTTGTTGTACTAGTACCAGGCCATTTTGACTACTGTCACAGTACAATAGGTTCTAAAATCAGGTCGAATGAGTCCTCCTACTTTGTTCTTTTTCAGTAATGCTTTATTTATCTGGGGCCTCTTTCCCTTCCTTATGAAGTTGGTGATTTGTTTCTCTTTCTCATTAAAAAACGTCATTGGAATTTGGATCGGAATTGCATTGTATCTATAGATCGCTTTTGGTAGAATAGACATTATGTTTTCCCGCAGTTGTGAATTTATTCCTTGTCAAGGCCAGGAGAATGGCTCCCGGCGCTCAACAGGACCTATCTCAGGCCCAGGGAAATCAACAGCCTCTGAAGCCAGCTTGGGGGTGGGGGGCACAGTAAAATATACGCAAGCACTTAGCTTTTGCTGAGAATGCCATTCTTCTCTGGTTCCGGAGGTGTGAGTAGGCTGTATGGCTGGCTGCTTCTCCCTGAGGAAACTGCGGCTGAAGGCTAGTACCAGCCCGCTGCAGCAGCTCCCAGGAATGGTGCCTGAGGATCCCAGCGATTCAGGTCCAGCAACTCCTCTCTGCTTCTGAACTGTCCCTCCCTTCCCCTGTCGATCAGTCCATTTTCCAACTTTGTCTATGATGTTCAGGGCTCCTAGCTTGTCATAAATATAATCGTTTCACTTGTTTTTTCAGATCTTAGTTGCAAGAGGGATCGCAGGAAGCATCTGGCTGTTCCGTCATCTTGGCCCCGCCTCCTGCAATGGGATTTCTTAACAGATATAACTACCAATAAGAAATGACTTAATTCTGTCATTTTGTTATTTGCAGGTCTTAAGCCTTCCTTGTGTTTGTCATTTAGT
The DNA here is from genome assembly GCF_024166365.1 of Elephas maximus indicus. Lineage (NCBI taxonomy): Eukaryota > Metazoa > Chordata > Mammalia > Proboscidea > Elephantidae > Elephas > Elephas maximus. The sequence continues at coordinate 148,736,524 of NC_064846.1, read as the reverse complement.
ACAGCTTGCTTTTGTGTTTTGTTGGCTTATTGTAGTGAGCCTTTTTGGTTGCCTTCTCCTTTCCTTTACTGTATTTTTTAAAATATATTTTCTTGGTGGTTATCATGAATATTACGTTTATGACCTTGCATTTATAACATTCTAGGAGAAGCTGGTACCAACTTAACTTCAGTAACATACAAGAAATTCTATATCTATACCATTCTTCTCCCCCTTTTGTTGTTATCACTAATTACATCTTTATATTTCATGTGCCCTGTAACACAATTTTATTCTTGCCTTTTATAGATTTGGTATTTAAATCTTAAAGGACAAAATGTAATTATCATGCATGAATACCTTATTACTTGCCCTTATACTTGTCCACGCATTTCCCTTTGTTAGGGATATTTCTTTTATGTATAGCTTTGAATTGCTTTCTAGTGTCTTTTCCCTTCCATCTATCAAACTCCCATTAGTATTTTTTGTAGGGCCAGTCTGGTGGCCACGAATTCTCTCAGCTTCTGTTTGTCTGGGAATGTTTTAATTTTACCCTCATTCTTGAAGGATAGTTTTGCTGGGCATAGTATTTTGGGTTTACTGTTTTTTTGTTTGTTTTTGTTTTTCAGCACTTTAAATATATCCTTCCATTGCTTTCAGGCCTCCAATGTTTCTGAGGAAAAATCAGCATTTAATCTTATTGGTGATCCTTTGTATATGATTGTGCTTCTCTCTCACTGCTTTCAGGATTCTCTCTTTACCTTTAATTTTTGAGAGCCTAACTATAATGTGTCCTGATATAGATCTCTTTGGCTTTATCCTGTTTGGGTGTCTTTGAGCTTCTTGGATTTGTGGTCATGTCCTTCATTAGACTGAAGAAAATTTCTGTCATTATTTTCAAATATTCTTTCTGTCCCTTTCTCTCTTTAATCTCCTTATGGAATTCCTATGATCGTATATTAGGTCTCTTGTTGTTGTCCCGTAATTTGAGCCTCCATTCTTGTTGTTCTTCAGCATCTGTAACTTTAACTGTACCATTCTCTAATTTGCTGATTCTTTCTTCTGCCTGATTAAGTTTGTTGGTAAGTCCTATTTTATTTCTCATTTCAGTTATTGTCTCTCTCAGTTGCAATATCTCTTGTTTTTTAAATTCTCATTTTGTTCTTGCATTGTTTTCCTTCTTTTAGCTCTTTGTCTATGTTTACCCTTAGCTCTTTAATTATGTTTGATCTTGTATTGTATTTTTCCATTATTTGGTCATCCCTACATGCACTTTCACTCCCTTCGTCATGTTTATTTGGACGGGCCATTGTTTCTCTGTTCTTTGTGTGTCTTGTGCATTTTTGTTGGGCCACTGAAATTTTTGAGGATGTTAACTTTCTCAGTTTCCCCCAGTATTTGGTGTTTTTACCTGATACTTTCTGCAACAAACGCTTAGGCGGGCAGAGCCTTCGACTTTTGCTTACCATTTCCTCTCCCCTTCTGTGATCACTTCTTCTCCCTTCCTGGTTTAACTGGGATTTGAAAGTTCCAGATCTCGTTTTTCAACTTTCAGTCTCTCCCGAACATGTGAGAGATATTTGTGCTAATCAGTCTGTTCACCAAGTGGGCACAGTCACCTCTCTGGTTATTACTCCCTTCCCGTCTCTGTTTCTGCAATCATGTTTTTTGTCAGAAAACCCACACCCAGCGAGCCTCCATTGGGTCTGGTGTTGCCCTCCAGTTTTGCCCAAGGCTTCCTTCCCTGCTCTACAGGGATTGCTTATATCTGAGCTGGCATTCAGGGGATGCACAGGCAGACTTTCCACTGATTCAGAAGGAAAAGGGACTGGTACTCCCACAGGGACTTCTGAGAGATGTGTCTAGTTGCTTTCAGAGCCCCAGTGGCCCTGTGGTGGCTGGAGTAACATTCTCCACTTAGATGACCCACCTCCTGATTCCACTGTAGGTAAAGTTCTATAGGAGTTCGTGTCAGTCCAGCAGCCGACAGTTATTGGTTGGGGGAGAGGTAGTCACACTCAAAACAGGCCCCCAGAGAGGTCTGTCTTATTGCTATCAGAGCCCACCCTTGGAGGCTGTGATGTAGCCTCCACTTGAGGTACCTGCTTCCTAACACAGTAGCCTCAGTCACTAGTCCTCAACAATGACTGTACGGGGTAGCAGACAGGCCCAAAATGATCTTCAGGGAGGTCTGTTCTGTAGGTTTCAGAGGTCTGAGCTATGGGGTGAACAGGGAGGCCAATAGAGTGCTGACTATGGGAGTAGACTTCATTGTGGGCACCTTCTGTAGCAGTTTGCTACAGCCTGGCAACCAACAATTACCAGGTGTGGGAGAGGGTGTCATGTTCTGGTCAGATCCCCATGGACATCTGTCTTGTTACTATTGGAGTTCTCCCAGTAGACTGTTGGCTGTAAGTGCAGCCTCCACTCAAAACTCCTGCTTCCCACCACACAGCAGATTCAGTCAGCAGTCCTCAGTGCCAACTGGAAATGGGGGCAGACTACTCCTAACTGATCCTCAGGAGAATTTGTCCTGTTGGTTTTAGATGCCAGAGCTCTGGGGTGTGCAGGGAGGCAGGTAGAGTACTGACTATGGGAGAAGACTCCACTGCAGGGCCCTTCTGTAGCAATTCACAGCAGGCTTGCAGGTGACAGTGTCCAGGTAGACCAGAGGCTGTCATGCTCCAAACAAACCTCCAGAGAGTTGTGCCTTGTTGTTATCAGAGCCCTCCCTATAATAAGTTGGCTGTGGGTGTAGCCACCATTAAGGATGCCCTCTTCTTAGCACACAGCAGCCTCAGTCAGCAGTACTCGGCACCAACTGAAAGAGGGACCAAACAGACCTGAGGTGACTCCCCAGGAGACCTGTCCTGTTGGTTTCAGAGGTCTGAGCTATGGGGTGCACAGGGAGGCCAGTAGAGTATTTATTATGGGAACAGACTCCACTGCAGGGGCCTTCTGTAGAAATTCACAGTAAGCTTGCAGCTAACAGTGTCTGGGTGGGGAGGTGCTAGTACACTCCAGATGGACCCCCAAGGAGGTCTGATTTGTTGCTTCAGAGCTCTCCCTGGAGTATGTTGGCTGTAGGTGTAGCCTCCATTAAAGAGACATGCTTCTTGGCAGACTGCAGCCTCAGTCAGTAGTCCTCAGCACTGACTGAAAGAGGGAGTAGACAGACCAGAACTGACTCCCCAGGAGGTCTATCCTATTGGTTTCAGAGGTCTGAGCTCTGGGGTGCACAGAGAGGCAGGTAGAGTGTTGACTATGAGCACAGACTCTACTGCATGGGTCTTCTGTAGCAATTTGCAGTAGATTTGCAACTGACAGTGCCTAGGTGGGGGAGGCATTTGCACACTCCAAACAGACCCCCAGTGAAGTTTGCCTTGTTGATTTGAGGGCAAAAATTTGGGATCTTGTCTCTTTGTATATGCAGATGCTGTAGTGGTTAGGGAAGCAGGTTTTTTTTTCTGGGGCTGCTTACCCAGTTCATAGCAGCCAGTAGCCTGCATGGCTGGGGGAGGGGCAGGGATGGTGGAAGAAGCGATTTTACTACTGTATGTGACTTATTGATTTGTTGATTCTTGCCTGTCTGCTGTTCCCTGCTGCTTTCCTCTGCCTTCCAATTTAGAGTCCCTCAAAGGCTATCACCATTTCCTTGTTGTATTTCTTGTTGTATTTGTGGGGAGAGTCAGGACAATGGTTTGTTTATGCCACCATCTTCCCAGAATTCCCCTTCTATAATTTATTTTTAATAAGCCATACTATATATCCTGACTCCTAAATTAGGGTATATCAGACAGTACTCAGACTATTCTGTTTAGAAACAAATAACATCATTTTTAGGGGAGGACAAAAAGGACTAATACATGCTGTATTAATTAATCTTTTCAAAATAGGAATCAGTTTTCGTTCTGATATTTCCTGAGTCTTGATTGAAACTTATGTAGGCAATAGTCTTTTGACTAAGGAGGATCACATATTATGATTCATGTAGCTATTTTCTTTTGTGAGATGGCACTTAGAGGGAAGTCTTTAGGGTTAATGATGCACCTGAGAATCATTACAGTGAACATACTAATCATCATTTAACAACGTACTAATATTGTGCACATAGTATGCTCTGGGAGAAACCAGTTATGCTTTCAACGTGTAGTCGTTTTAGCAATAAAGAATGTTGAATCTCATTTGGAAGGGTCTTCAAACATTTAAACCAGTAATGTTCTGGAGCCAACTTGTACCAGCTCATGAGAACCTATTATGAGCATTTCTTTCCAACTCTGCCTTCAGTGACATCATTTTGATAGCTTGACATTGCCCACAGTGAGAGTATTTACACCGTGGAAATTGACAAATGCTACAAATCACTGTTCTGACTCCTCCCCCTGTCATGGAGAACCAGTTGTCAAACATTAACCAGCACAATGCTGAATTGTAAATGATATATCTTTTAAAAAACAATTAGGCTTTAAATGATCGTATTTTGAATGAAGCCAAATAGAAGCTTTTTATTTTGATTACTTTCATTTTGTTATCAAAATCCTCTAAGCTTTTTGAAGAGTGATTTATCTTGAAAACCGTGATCCATCTGTACTTGTACATATTTGGCATTATGTCAAACTGTACCTCCTAGTTAGAGCCCCCTCTTAAATATGTGTATTTTGATTATCTTGCCTACAAAAACAGAATTTCCAGTTGACTGGTTTTCATTGTAAAACTGCCTTTCACAGTTTCATATTGAGTCACTCATATGTGCTATATATATAAATTATATATATATATATTTCATAGGAAACCCTGGTGATGTAGTGATTAAGTGCTATGGCTGCTAACCAAAGAGTCAGCAGTTTGAATCCACCAGGCGCTCCTTGGAAACCCTATGGGGCAGTTTTACTCTGTCTTATAGGGTCACTATGAGTCGGAATTGACTCGACGGCACTGGGTTTTTATATATTTCATTAATTGCCTTACAAAAAGAAGCAAAATAATTTAATTTCTGAAAATAAGGCCATGAATTTCAGTGTTTATCAATGAAATTTACTGTTTATATATGTATTTAAACTATCCTTGAAGCACTTTTCACAATAAGATTTCTCTAGAATTATGCATCTAGAAAACTTTGATATCCGAAGCATTGATTTTAAAGAGCGAATGATGGTTGTAGACCACAGAGCTTTGCTCTTTATGATTTTTTTTTTCACTGAAAGATTTAGCATAAGGCATGTGTCTCATCTCATGGAGTTTATTACAGTAATTATTAACAAGAACTCTTATAACATCATTTCACTTACAGTATATAATCTTAGAATAGTTCTAATCAAAGAAGCTTCTCCTTTGAGCTATCATAGCACATTTCTGCTATAGGAAGTATCACCCTGCAATGTAATTGCTGATTTATTCTTCTGTAAATTCCTCAATGATAAACCCATTGCTGTCGAGTCAATTCCGATTCATAGCGACCCTATAGGACAGAGTGGAACTGCACCATAGGGTTTCCAAGGAGCGCCTGGTGGATTCAAACTGCCAACCTTTTGGTTAGCAACCATAGCTCCTAACCACTATGCCACCAGGGTTTCCCCTTGATGACAGAAACCATATTATATATTATATAATATTGTAAGAGATTGGGTGTCTGGCATACAGGAGTCACTCAATACCCATTTAAAGAATAAATTCTAAGAGCAAAGATTGGTTGTGTAAATAAGAAATCTATTTGCTAACAAAATGGGAATAGCCAGCATGTACTTGAAAGTCAGGGAAGAATTCACCGCAGTGGTAGGACTTCCATACAGATTAAGTTTATATATGGAAAGGACAGGAAGGTGGTCTGAACAGAAGAAACTGCATGAGCAAGGTTGCTGAGGTGTAACTAATGCATTTAAAGTTCAGTAATGGGCATCCTGGTGGGAGCCAAGATTTCCAGAAGTTAATTCTGGAGGTTAGAGTGGAGAGTTGAAATAACATCAGGTGATGGGAAAGGTTGAAAATTTATCCTGTTTATAATGGGGAACAACTGAGATTTTGCCTAAATACTTGATTTACAAAGATTCTTCTGAAATAGATTGTGACATAGGCAAAATTATAGTTGGAAAAGGGTGTGAAAGCCTAGACTCAGAGACTGTTGGTGCCATGAAATTCAATGTTGTTTAAATGTGTCCTTGTTCTTGTCCAATTCCAAAAATAATCCTAATGCAAAATTATTCTCAAATACTAAATTGTTTTAGGCCTTCTTCCTAGGCAAAAAAAAAAAATTCTATGTCCATATTATAGAGATTGAGCACAGCAAAACTCTTAATTTTATCACCAGTCAATTCAAATCTGTTGATTGGAGCAGTCAAAATTGTGAAGATTTAGATTCAAAATAATTTTAAACACACACATATAATCTAATAATTACTGACACTCCTTGACAAAGAAAATGCAGAATCAGAGTCATGAAAGTAAATACAAAAGAGAAGAAAAATATTGCAATGGGTGGTTGTGAAATAGAAATACTAAAAAAATCAGGTATTTCAGTTATCAGAAGGAAATAGTAATAGTTACAGATATTATACCATTCGATATTACAACAATCCAATGATAGGTACTGTTATTCCCATTTTACAAGTCAGCAATCCAAGACAGAGATGGGTTAAATAATTTGCCCAAGTTCAACAGCTTTGGCAATGGGGGTTGAGGCGGAGCCAGACTTTGAACCCAATTAGATTCCTGAGAACAATGCTCTTAACCCATTCTCCAGATCAAAATAGAGTATTGGCAGTTTAAAGATAATTGATAGCTGTTATGTGTAAATATGAGTGTGTAAGTGTGTCTGTCTATCTGAGAGAGTAAGAGAGTGAGAGGGCAGGAGAGGGAGAGCCTAAAGAATAACAGGCCTAGCGATAATTTACCACTTTCACTATGCGGTATGAGTGTGCTGTTATAGAGGTATAGCTAAAAGGAGTAATTTAAATCTGATTCTTTTAAGCATGTCCACCAGCTGGTCATTTTGTAAACTCCCACAGCTCTTCTAACAGTGTATCTGGACAGTGAAAAACATCTTTCTAAATCTAAATTGGACTCCGTGGGCAGAGTGCTACTAGTAATGCATCCTGTTTCTTCCAGGGAACTCCATCTAATATCAAGGACATTTTGTAATGTTGACCAATAAACAAAGCTTGTTTTACAAGAGTAATTTCTGTGTATGCATTCATGTAACACATGCACACACAGACTATAAAGAGGAATAAAGTAATTTTATAAAACATTTTAGTTATGTTCCAATGTTCTAGCTATTGGAAATAATATAATCTTTAATTGACTAAAATAAGCAAAAAGGAAAGAAATAATAAACAATGAAAGGAGGAGAGAATTAAGGGAAGAAAGTTATGTTAAGGGAGTTCTCTTGACAGCCGGTGTTCTTTTTAGCTTTCCTAATTCTACTCCCTTGACAATATCAGCAATTTTGCTATCATAAGCTTAATGACTTGGGAAATGAAAACCAGATATAAAGTGTCAAAGTAGAAAGGAAAATTTCTCAATTTTTTGCTTTCTAATGAGGGCTTAAGCTGACAAATCCAAGTTCGTTTTAGCATAATGGAAGGATATGTTATCAATTAGGGACATTTAGCTAATGTTGGAGCAAAAAAATCCAATAATTTATCATCTAATAAATTCTGAGATGGCTGCAGTGTGCTGAGAGGATATGATAGGTTTTAAAAGGACACCAGGAGGAGAAACACACAAACACAAACACACACAATTTCAACTATCTCATACAGGAGTTGGCAAACTTTCTTTGTAAAGAGGCAGTAAATATTTTAGGCTTTACAGGCCAGTCTCTGTCACAATTACTTGTCTTTGCTTTTGTAGCATGAAAGCAGCCATAGACAATAAATAAACACATGTGAGTTACTGTGTTCCAATAAAACTTTACGTACAAAAAGAGACAAAGGACTGGATTTTACCCACAGGCCATAGTTTGCTGACCGCCGATTTAATATATACTTATACATTTTTTTTTTTTTAGATATGGGGAATAGTTTCAATTAGCAAACAGTAGTGATGTGTGTGTGTCATTTTAACTCTCACATATCTAAATACATATCACATCATTCAAACTTCAAAAAAATGAACATTTATATATTCCATACTCCATCTGAGGCAACAATTTTATATTAATGTTTAATTCATATGAAAGTTGTTAAAATAAAGTGGCATCTTCATATTCAAAACAGCCTCAAATAGATTCATGGTTGTCAGTGCCTTAAATAGAATCTGTGAACAATTCTCATAAAATATCTCCTGAATTATTTCAAATCAACCTGGAGAGTAATTGCAGAATATTTATTTACCACTCCCTGTACATGATTTAGCTTAATTAAGGTGCCAATATTTGTGTATGATAATAAATTAGGTGGTGGTAGTGGGGTGCTATTTATCTTGAAGAGTCATATGACATTGATAATTGGTCAGAAACGGTCAAGTTTGAAAAAAAACTGGTGCAAAAAGATAGGGACAAATTATTCAGATACAAGATGGAAAATGGCTGAGTCTACCCATGCCTGAAAGAAAAAAAAAATTGAATTACAGTTGATTTTTAAAAAGAATTTTAATTCATAATTTTACAGTGATCTGGGTTGTGAAATTGAATTGTTTTATGTTAATAATCCCTAGGGAGTCATTTGTTCTCATTTAGGAATTTGAATTAGAGATAGATACGTATGTGTATATATATGTATACACACACACACACACACACACACGTATATATATAAACCAAAACAAACCCGTTGCTATCATGTGGATTCTGACTCATAGCAACCCTACAGGATAGAGTAGAACTGCCACATAGCGTTTCCAAGGAGCAGCTGGTGGATTCAAACTTTTGAACTTTTGGTTAGTAGCTTAGCTCTTAACTACTGATATATGTATATGTAGTCTTAGTCATCTAGTGCTGCCGTAACAGAAAAACCACAGGTGGATGGCTTTAATGAAGAGAAGTTTACTTTCTCACAGTCTAGTAGGTTACAAGTCCAAATTCAGGACGTCGGCTCCAGGGGAAGGCTTTCTCTCTCCATCGGCCTTCTCATCAATGTTCCCCTCGACAAGGAGCTTCTTCATGCAGAGACCCCAGGTCTAAACGACGCGCTCTGCTCCTGGTGCTTCTTTCTTGGTGGTATGAGGTTTCCAACTCTTCTCTTGTTTACCTTTCCTTTTCTCTCTTGAGAGATAAAAGGTGGTACAGGCCACACCCCAGGGAAACCCTAATCCTTTTAACATAAAATTACAATCACAAAATGGAGGACAACCACTCAATACTGGGAAGCATGGCCTAACCAAGTTGATACACACATTTTTGGGGGGACAAAATGAAATCCATGACATATATATACGTGGAAACCCTGGCGGCGTAGGGGTTAAGAGCTAGGGCTGCTAACCAAAAGGTCAGTTCGAATCCACCAGGTGCTCTTTGAAAACTGTACGGGGCAAATCTGCATTGCGTTGAGCAAATCTGCTGCAAAAGACCTCTTTAAAGTGTTGAAAAGCAAAGATGTCACCTTGAAGACTAAGGTGTGCCTGACCCAAGCCATAGTATTTTCAATCACCTCCTATGCATGTGAAAGCTGGATAATGAATAAAGAAGACCGGAGAAGAATTGAGGCCTTCGAATGGTGGTGTTGGAGAAGAATATTGACTAGACCACAGACTGCCAAAAGAATGAACAAATCTGTCTTGGAAGAAGTACAACCAGCATGCTCCTTAGAAGCAAAGATGGCAAGACTACGTTTCACATACTTTGGACGTGTTCTCCGGAGAGATCAATCCCTGGAGAAGGATGTCATGCTTGGTAAAGTAGAGGGTCAGCTAAGAAGAGGAAGACCCTCAGTGAGATGGATTGACACATGGCTGCAACAATGGGCTTAAATATAACAACGATTGTGAGGATGGCACAGGACCAGGCAGTGCTTCATTCTTTTGTACGTAGGGTAGCTATGAGTCAGAACTGACTGGACAGTACCTAACAACAATAGGGTCACTATGAGTCAGAATTGACTCGACGGCATCGGGTTTTTTTTTTTTAATATGTATTATATATATATATATATATATATATATATATATATATATATATATATATATGTATATATATATATATATAAACCCACTGCCCTCGGGTTTATTCTGACTCATAGCGACCCTATAGGACAGAGTAGAACTGCCCCATAGAGTTTCCAAGAAGTGCCTGGCAGGTTCTCCCTCAGGTCTGGGCAGAAGATTGTTGATATGGAAAATGTACCATTCACCACACATAAGGAAACTATATTACAGCAGGTTATTAAGAAAATATCTCTTCAGGATGACAGTCCTCTCGAGGCTAATGCCAGGGAGTACATTCATCTTTTCTGTAATTTTTTTAGAAGTCAGCTTTGAAAAGGGGAGGTGGTTTCATGATTTATCAATGCCAGAATTTCTGCTTAGCAATGCACACACACACACACAAAAAGACCTGTTTTTACCTCATGGATAGTCTAGCATTGTTAACATTTGATTTTAAGATGCTGTAGGGCAGTGACTATCTTCTTCAGCTCAGTGAGGACAGGGATTTTGTCTGTTTCCTTCTTGACTGTATCACAAGCACCCAGTACAGTGCCAGGCCCAGGGTAGGCACACGATAAATATTTTTGAGTGGAAGGATTAAGCTTTCCATTTCCAGCAGAAACTTAGGACAAAGTTGACCCACCATGCCATTCCATTACCATGGGTCTGGGGAGTCATCCTTATAAAACAGTGAAGAATGTCCCTCAGAGTTTATACAGATTTTGTTTTTGGCCCATATATTGAGAAGCTAGGTACAGTCAGATTGCTGTAAGAATCGTCTACCCTAACTTAATATTGACTTTCTAGGGAGGAAATAAAAAGTACTTTTATTTCACATGCTTATATGTGAAGTAAAATGTGCGTTTGGTTTACACATCTATATACCTATATGATTTTATACCAACAAATCATTAACCGGGAAAAAAAAAAAACCCTGAGAAGCAAAAATAATTGAATTTTTTTATTATTGTTTTTTATAGCCTGCTTTCAACATTAATGGATAATTATCAAGATAACAGCCATTACCAATCAGTATAGTTACAGCATGACACAGGGAGAAATAATATTAAGATTGTTGACCTCAAAATGACCTTGAAATGAGCTCATCCTCAATAGATCAAAATCCAATGGCTCTCAACCCTGGCTGCACAGTAGCATCGCCTGCTATGGGGAGGATTTTTAGAAAAATTTATTAGAAGATTCTACCTTCAGAGATTCCCAGTGGTACCTAGACATCTGTGTTTTTTTTCTAAAAGCAACACAAGTGGTTCTATTATACAGTTAAAGTTTAGAAAGTCTGTTGTTATTGTGTACCATTGAGTTGATGCCATCTCATAGTGACCCTATAAGACAGAATAGAACTACCCCATAAGGTTTCCTAAACTTTAATCTCTTTTCTTCCACAGAGCATCTAGTCTGTTCAAATCGCTGACCTTTTGGTTAGCAGCTGAGTGCGTAACCATTGGGCTACCAGGGCTCCTTAAGAAGGTCTAAAACCAAAAAATCCCAAACCTATTGTCATCATGTTCCTCTTTAAGGCAGGAAAAACTCCTCACTCATAGTACCTGCAGGTAAAGCAAGCAAGTGGTAGTTCCATCTCTTTGGTGTGGGCGTGGAAAAAAGGTAAATCCTGACACCTGGTGTGTGATGAATGCACAGGACATTTACTTCTGTTCCTGAAAAGCCGTATAGAATCCAACTATAGATGACATTGTTGGACATACACGACGACAAGTAACGAAATATTTCACAAATCTCTTTCCTCTGGTATCACAGAGACTTTTCCATTAAGTTTCCTTGGTTCTTGTTTTAACCCAGAGTCTCAACAGTTATCTCCTGAATAACTGAAAGTGTCGCTTAAGCTTTAAGTGCCACTTGAAATTTTGAAAGAGAACAGTTTTTTTCCAACTCCCTGAGATTATAATACGCAATTCCATGACTTTCCAAAAGGAAAAAAAGTAGTGTTAATTGTTAATTAGATGAAATTGTTGAAGAAAAGGAATGTTTACCTTGAAAGTTATTATTCTTGAGCATCAAACTAAATCTAAAAGTGCAATGGTGTTTAGGGGGAGATTTTTTAAATGACCCCTACCTCAGAAATCTGGATCGAGTTTAAGGCAAATAAAATATAACACAATATTAATTCAATTAATAGTTGCCCAAAGTGTTGTTGCAAATACACAATATGAGTTCACACTTGTGGCCCTTACATTTTCACAGTGCATGGCAATTGTCTTTTTTAATTAGAAAAAATCCCACATTTCCGTTGCATTGCCATGGGGTTTTTCATTTAATTTCCTATTTAAAAGTAATTTCATTCATCCTTTTAATTTAATTAAAAACATGAAAATTATGAGAGGAAAAAAAATTAAAGAAAATCCTGAGCAATGACTATTTCCTTCCCTAATTATTCACATCATTGATGAGGGTCTGTCCAGAACAAAACACTGATACCATTCACTAAGTGATAAGAAGCCTTTCCCAGAATTACATATCAGACATCAGATGAATTTTTTTTTTCTCTTGAAAGGAAGTGGAACATTGTGAAGATTCAGGAGTTTATTCACTTTAAGGAGATTAATAGAAAACAAACATCCCAAGTATTTCTTTCTTTTTTGACAAAATTAAAAAAAAAAATTCTCAACAATAAAATTTTCCATGTTTAGAAGCCCTCATCCTCCCAAAAAGAGAAGAAAACGCTTTCTTATAACCCGGGAGCTCAAATACCTTACGACCTCTTCTACTCTAACTTGAATTTCACTCAAAGGCTTTGTTGCACATGCTTGGAGTGACATCTTGCTTTATAGAAATCCCAGCTTTAGGAAATGAAAGGGATAAATGGCATTTGAATTGTAATCACTGTCCAAGCCAGGGCAAGTTTGCTGGGGCAGGAGGGCAGGGAGATGAGAGTTCCTAGTGGTCATGACAGGAGCCCTGGTGGCACAATGTTTAAGCGCTCTGCTGCTAACTGAAAGGCTGGTGGTTCACACCCACCCAGTAGCTCTGCCAGAACAAGACCTGATGATCTGCTTCCGTAAAGATTACAGCCTAGAAAGCCCTATGAGGCAGTTCTACTCTGTCACATGGGCTCGCCATGAGTTGGAATCGACTTGAGAGCACTTATCACAGTAACAACAGTGGTCATGACTAACTGTAAGAAAATTTATATTGATGCCTCTCAGTTGGGTGGGATTTGATTTGATATCGGCTAACACTTTGTTTGGAAACCCTGGTGGCATAGTTGTTAAGAGCTATGGCTGCTAACCAAAAAGTCAGCAGTTCGAATCTACCAGCCACTCCCTGGAAACCCTATGGAGAAGTTCTGGCTGCTAACTGAAAGGTCGGCGGTTGGAACTCACCAGCTACTCTGGGGAGAAAGATATGGCAGTCTGCTTCCCTAAAAGATTACAGCCTTGGAAACCCTATGGGACAGTGCTCTGTCCTATAGGGTTGCTATGAGTCAGAAACAACTCAATGTCAAAGTTTTTTTTTTTTTTTAAATAACGTTTTACTGTGTTTTTGGTGAAAGTTTGTGCAGCAAGTGTTATGGATTGAATTGTGTCTCCCAAAAATATGTATCAACTCAGCTAGGCCATGATTCCCAGTATTGTGTGATTGTCCACCATTTTGTCATCTGATGTGATTTTCTTATGTGTATTGAGGCAGGATTACAGGCAGTTATGTTAATGAGGCAGGACTCACACTACAAGATTCGGTTGTAACTTGAGTCAATCTTTTTTAAGATATAAAAGAGACAAGAGAGCAGAGAGACGGACCTCATACCACCAAGAAAGTAGCGCCAGAAGCAGAGTGTGTCCTTGACCCGGGGTCCCTGTGCTGAGAAGCTCCTGGACCAGGGCAAGATTGATGACAAGAACCTTTTTCCAGAAACGGCAGAAAGAGAAAGCCTTCCCCTAGAGCTGGCGCCCAGAATTCGTACTTCTAGCCTCCTAAATTGTTTGTTAAAGCCATGCACTTGTGGTATTTGTGTTATGGCAACACCAGATAACTAAGATCGCAACTCAGGTTCCCCATAACAATTTCTACACAAATCAATCAATGACATTAGTTACATTTTTCACATTGTGTCAACATCCTCATTAACTGTGTTCTGGTTGTTCCATTTTCAGTCCTCTAGTTTCCCCGCCCCCTTATCTTCTCATTTGCTCTGAATTAAATTTTGACCTTTTGGACTCATACAGGTGTTTTGTTGTTGTTGTTGTTGTTTAGTAGAGCACCGATCTAACAGGAAATATCCTTTATTTTGTATGTCACTCTGCTTTTCTGTTAGAAGGTGATCTCAGGGATAGTTCTGGTTCAAGGTTTAAAGAGCATCTCCAGGCAATAGACTCAGGGAGTCCTGTGGTGTCAGGTGGTCCAGTTTGTCTGGCCATTTTTAGGAATTTGAATTTTATTCTGCATTTTTCTCCCATTCTAACCAGAGTCATCTATTGTGCCACCAATCAATTCGGTCAGTGGTGGTAGCCAGGCACCATCTAGTTCTTCTGGTCTCAGGGTAGTTGAGGTCCTGGCTCATGTAGGTTATGAGCCTTGTATACTTGTTTCTTTTCTTCTGCTCCTGACAAGCAGAGACCAATAATTGTATCTTAGATGGCCACTGGTAAGCTTTAAAGACCCCAGATACTACCCACTTAAGTAGGATGCTAGAACATGAACTTTGTGAGCTATATTATTTCAGTTGACTGAGTTGTCCCATAAGACTATGGTCCTAAGACTTCAAACCCAAAAACTGACTTTGAAAGGCATTTGGTTATAGCTGAGGAGTATCTGTAGTTGTGCTTTCAATGACTATATGTATCTGCTTACACATATCTGTATTTACATGCACATGTAGATACTTCTGTTTTCATGTACATGTAAACCGGTACCTACCCATATACGTATATGCCTATACCCATCCTTATCGTGATCCTAGACTCGTTTTTTATACTTCGTTGGATTTGTTGACTCCTTATATATGTCAAATTCTTTGGTACAGACATCCTTTTTCTCATGAGTGCTTCTCAGTGGCATCATTTACTTTGGTCATGCTGTGGTCCCTTCACCCATATTTGGTGCCACTTTTCCCATTATCAAAAATAACAAGTATTTACTATCTAAAGCATGATTCCCTCTCCCTTCCCTCCTCCCTCTGGTAACCACCATTGAACATTGGTCTTTTTATATATGTCTATGCTTGTCTTCTTATAAAAGAGGGACCACACAATATTTGTCCTTATGTGCTTGACTTATTTCATTTAACATGCCCTCCCGGTCTATCCATATTATCATATGACTCGTCATTGTTCTTTATGGTTGTATAGTATTCCATTTTATATATATACCACATTTTGCTTATCCATTCATCAGCTGATATAGCCATTCTCCACTGAGTATAATATTGGCTGTTTGTTTTGCATATATACCCTTGATTATGTTGAGAAATTTCCCTTCTATTCCTATTGCTGAAGGTTTTAATCAGGAAAAGCTGTAGAATTTTATCAAATGCCTTTTCTGCAACAATTGATATGATCGTATAGTTCTTTTTCTTTGTTTTATTTATGTGGTGGATTACACTGATTGATTTCCTAATGTGGAAAAAAAATGTGGAACCACCTTTATAATCCTGGTATGAATCCCACTTGATCATGGTGTATGATTTTTTTGATATGCTGCTGAATTCTGTTAGCTAGGATTTTGAAAAAATTTATGACTATATTCATGAGGGATATGGGTCTGCAGTTTTCTTTTTTTGTGATATCTTTTTTTTGCCTGGTTTAGGTATCAGGGGTATGCTGGTTTCATAGGAAGACTTCGGTAGTGTTCCTTCTTCTTCTATGTTTTTGAAGAGATTGAGTAGAATTGGTGTCAACTCTTCTCTGAATGTTTAGTAGAATTCCCCAGTGTAGCCATCTGGTCCTGCGCTTTTTTGTCTGTTGGAAGTTTTGTGATGATATCTTCAGTCTCTTCTTTTGTAATGTGTCTGTTTAAATTTTGTACTTCCATTTGTGTTAGTTTAGGTAGGTGGTGTTTTTCTAAGAATTTGTCTATTTCATCTAGGTTTTCAAATTTGTTGGAGTACAGTTTTTCATAGTAATCTGTTATGAGTCTCTTTACCTTGGTTGGATCAGTTGTAACATTTCCAGTTTCATTTCTTAATTTGGTTATTTTCCTCTTCTGTTTTTTTTTTTCCTTTTGTCAGTCTAGCCGATGGTTTATTTTATTGATCCTTTTAAAGAATCAGCTTCTGATTTTGCTGATTCTTTCTATTGTTTTTCTATTTTGTTTATTTCTGCCCTGATCTTTATTATTTTCTTTTTTTCTGGTAGCTTTTGGCTTCCTTTGCACTTCCTGTTCTGTATGTTCGAGTTGTTAGTTTACATTATTGATTTTGGATCTTTCTTCTTTTTTTAATATAGGCATTTATTGCTATGAATTTCCCTCTGAGCACTGCTTTTGCTGTGTCCCAAAGGTTTTGATACATTGTTTTTTCATTTTCATTTGATTCTAAGAATTTTTTTTAATTTTTCTTTTGATTTCTTCTATGACTCAATCGTTTTTTTTTTTAGTACTGTATTATATACTTTCCATGTAGTCATTTTTCCCCCTTACTTTTCCTGTTGTTGATTTCTAGCTTCATACTTTTATGATCTGAGAAGATGTTTTCTGTGATTTCAATCTTTTTAAATTTGTTGAGACTTGTTTTGTGTCTTAGCATATGGTCTATTCTGGAAAATGATCCATGCGTGCTGGATAAGAACGTGTATTGTTTTGATGCTGGGTGAAGTGTTCTATATAGGTCCATTATGTCAAATTGGCTTATGGTTTTACTTAAGTTCTTAACGTCCTTATATGTTTTTCTTTTTAGTTTTCCTGTCTAAAATTGAAAGTGGTGTGTTGAAAAACTCTACTATTATTGAGGAGTTGTCTATTTTTCCTTTCATATTAACATATTAGTATTTGTTTCATGAATTTTGGAGCATTGCTGTTAGATGCATATATATTTATAATTGTTATGTCTTCTTGCCGAATTGACCCTGTATCTCTTGTAATAGATTTTGATTTAAAGTCTATTTTATTTGATATCAGTATTGCTACCCCTGCTCTTTTTTGTTTACTGGTTGCATGGACTATTTTTCCATCTTTTTATTTTCTGTTTGTATCCTTATGTCTGTGGTGATGGTGTGTTTCTTGTAGACAGCAAAAGGATGGATCACATACATGTATGTGTGTGTATATGTGTATATATGTATATATAGTTTGTTTGTTTGTTTCCATTCTGCCACTCTCTGTCTTTGGCATGGGAAGTTTAGACCATTTACATTTAAGGTTATTACTGAAAATGAAGTGTCTACCTCACTCATTTCGGTATTTGCTTCTTGAGAGTTTTGTGTCTTCTTTGTTTTTTTTATTCTGATTTTTCTATTTTTGTTTGTATTTGGCTGCTTTCTTGTGATAAGTCTTTTTGCTTCCTTCCCTCTTTTCATCCGTGTATTTTTTCTTGGTGATTTCTTAGTGTTTACTACACAAATTAAATTACACAGTTGACAATTTTGACAATGTTTAACATATGAAAAACAGATAACATACAACATACAACCTTAACATATTAAATCTAGTCTTGATATGCTCCTCCCACCCCCATTTCCTTTGGCGGGTTTCCATTAACAGCATTATATATTTTAGATTCAATAGGATTGCTTTGTACTTATTTCTTACATTATTGATGTATTGTTTGCCAGATTATATTATTGAGTTTATTCCCCGAAAATATCATGTATTTACTCCTTATTATTGCTTGTGTTTTTTTTTTGAGCTCTCTCTTATTATTATTTTTTTTCCACTGTGCATAGATTTGAGTATTTATTTACTGCTCTTGCCTTTCCATTTGGAGAACTCCCTTGAGTAATACTTGCAGAGCTAGTCTGGTAATGACAAATTCCCAGAGCTTCTGTTTATTTGGGAATGTCTTGATTTTCCCCTCATTTTAGAATGGCAACTTTTCTGGGTAAAGAATTCATGGTTGGCAGTTGTTTTCATCTAATATTTTATATATGTCATTCCATTGTCTTCTGGCCTCTAAAGTTTCTGGGGAGAAACTTACACTGATTCTTATGAAGGATGCTTGGTATGTTATATTGAGTTTTTCTCTTGCTGCTTTTAGAATTCTATTTTTTTCTTTAGTTTTTAGGAAATTTATTAGGATATGTCATGGAGTGGATCTTTTTCTATTTCTTCTAATTGCGGTTCATGTAACTTCCTGTACTTGCATGCTTGGTTCTCTGTCCAGGTCTGGGAAATTCTCTCTGATTATTTCTCAGAAAATTCTTTCTATGCTTTTATTGTTATAGGGCTCTGGAAATCCAATAATTCTAATGTTAGATTTCTTAATTGAACCCCTATTTCCATTTGGCTTAGTTCACTTTTCCTTGTTTTTCTTGAAACTTGATAAGTTCAGTCATTCTGTCTTTTAGTTTACTTAGTCTGTCTTCTCACTGACTCTATCTATTGTTGACCGTTTCTCTTGCTTTCTCTAAGTCATTTGTTTTATTCTTCAGTTCCAGTAGTTCTTTTTTTTTTTCACTTTCCTTGTTGAGTCTCTCATTTTGTTTCTCCATTTATTTCTTGATCTTTATTATTTTGCTTTCTGTATTCTTTTTTCTTTCTTTAAACATATTTAGCACAATTGTCTGAAAATTTAATTTTTTTGCATTTACCTGGCCTCCTTAGAAGAAATTTCCTCTTCTTCATGTTTTTCCTTTTGAGTGGTCCTTCTTCTCTTATGATCTTGTGTGTTTTACTAATTTTTGTTGAACTGGGTCCATTTTGATATCTTTTTAAAATTTTTTAATAGTTTAAGTTCTGTTCTAATTTTTGTGGGAAAATTTTCTGGTTATACTTGCTTGATTTCACTCCACTCTATTCTCCTAAGAACCATTAGTGGACATGCTTATCCTTAAGTTTTTTTCAATGCTGATTTAGGAGTTCTCAGTGTTTAGGCTCTGGAGTTCAATACACATGCGTGGCAAATTTTAGCTGGTCACAGATACTGATGTAAGCAGCATTGTTCAGCTTTCCAGTGGTAAAGTTGGGGAGCACTCTATGTCTTTTTCTCATAGGCATCCCTGCACAGGCTCTTCCACAGTGTCCCACTTTGGGCAGGGAGTCAGCAGTTTTCCTCTGTGTGGCCCGTCTAGAGTATCCCCCTTGTCCTGGTGCCTTTTCACCTCCTCCTGGTCCTAATGCCCATCTGTCTGGGGTCTTGGTGAAATTCAACAGCATTCTCTAACAGTGCCATAGTCTGCCTTTGCCCCTTCCCAATTGCACAGCTCAGGAACTCCCATGGCAAATTTGCACAGCCTTAGAAATCTGGCTACTTCTTCAGTTTAGCTCCCATTCTGTGTTCTTTGTTCAGAGTGTTGCTCCACCCTGTCCCAAAATGGCTACAGTGATTGAGTACTCCAGATGCTAGTGGGTAGGTTTTCCCAGCTTCTGTGTTACCCCTAGTCCTCTTCTCCCCTGTTTCTGGACTCACCTCAACTCTCTAATACCTCAACTGCCATCCAGAGTTCTGAGACTTCAGTCTGTGTTTGTTTTCATTCATTGTTCAGTGGGTTAGCTGATGGGGGATAAACGGGGGCAACCTCTCATTTCACCATATTGCTTTACCCCAATGGCTTTGGTTTTAAAGAGCCCTGATAGTGTGCTCAGCTGCTAAATGAAAGATCAGTGGTTCAAACCCACCAGCCACTCCATGGGAAAAAGATGTGGCAGTCTGCTTCTGTAAAGATTTACAGCCTTGAAAAACCTATGGGGCAATTCTATTCTGTAGTGTAGGGTACTGTATTGACTTGACAGAAATGGGTTTTTATTTATATAGGATAAAATATTTTTCTAATATCACCTGCAATTGCACTACAAAACTGATCTTTACAGAACAATCTTGAGCCCAAGCCATTTCATTAAAATACAATTTTATTATTCAATTTATACCAGCTTTTATCTGCCTGTGTTCTGAAGAGTTCAGTCATACACCATGAATATTTTATTGCTGTAAGTTAGGTAACACATTTGAATAATTAACTCAGCACCCTCAATTATGGATGGTTGCCAAATTGATACAAGAGTGTATGCTAAAGAATTGCGGTACTTGGGCAGTCAAGTTACGTACACGTACACACGCAGTGTTCAAATGGGTTCTTGGACCACATCAAATAATATTGTTGTGAATAATAGTTGGTACCTATATGATGGTGAAATTATATAATAAAAATCCATATTTTAAATATTTCTACTTGTATTTTTATACTTTCATTAGAGCAATTAGGTGTAATAATTTGTATTTCCTTAATCAGCATGACCTAGGTCAGGGGTTATGAGACTTTTTCTGTACAGGGCTAGAAAATAAATATTTTTGACTTTGTGGGCCATGTGGTCTCTGTTGCAACTAGTCAACCCTGCTGGTGTAGTGTAAAAGAGGCTATAGATGATAAGTAAATGAATGAGTGTAGCAATGTTCTAATAAAACATGGAGGGAAAGATTCAGCCCATGGGCCATTGTTTGCTGACCACAGATCTAGACAACATGAAAGTTCAAACCAAAAATAAACCAAACCTATTGATGTCGAATCGATTCCTACTCATAGCGACCCCATGTGACAGAGTAGAACTGCTGCATAGTGTTTTCAAGCCTATAATCTTTATGGAAGCAGACTGCGACACCTTTCTCTCACAGAGCAGCTGGTGGGTTCAAACTACCAACCTTTCAGTTAGCAGCCAAGTGCATAACCACTGTTCCATGAGGAAGAGATATCAAATTGGAGATGAGAAAGTGTTTCATTGAAGAGGTAGTATTTGGGATCATTTGAAGGCTGGCAGGATTTTGGCCAACTGAAATTGTGAAATGATGTCTGGTGGAGGGAATGTGTGGAGTTTAAGTAGAATTTTATGAACATCAAGGATTTTTATATGGCAGAAATGTAAGCTCTGTGTAGAAGAGTAACTAGATGAGATAGGAATGTAAGTTTGCTCACTTTTGAGAACATTTTCAGTGGCAGGATAAGGAATTTATACTTAATTTGGTAGGCAATGTAAGCCATTAAATATTTTATATTGTGGAGGGATTTGATATGGACAAGGGAACAGATTAGAAGACTATTATAATTGCCTAGAAGGGAGATAATGAGGGTCCTATCTAGTTGGGGCAAAAGAATTGGAAACAAGGGGCTGAAGAAGTGAATTGCAACATTCTAATGATTGACAACTGGGAAGCAAAATTATTCCCAAGGCTTAGACCCAGTATATGCACCAGTCCCTTTAACTGGGCCTACCTGCTCCCTGAAGCCATTTCCTATGAATCCTGTCTTATCATTAAATCATTTCCTGGGAACTAGAGCCATGCCTAAATTCCTGGGGCCCAGCATTTTAGGCTTGGCTATCTTACAATACCTGCTTCTATGGATTTTCAAGTAGCAGAGCCAACTCTCCTGACGTTATTTTGTATTTCCTTACCTGGAGCCCTACTGCATCTTGGGCCCTGTAGCTCTTTGCCTGGAACTCTCACTAGAGACAGTCACTGTTGTCGTTAGGTACCTTTGAGTCAGTTCCAACTCATAGCAACCCTATGTACAACAGAATGAAACACTGCCTGGTCCTGCGCCAACCTCACAATTGTTTCTATGTTTGAACTCATTGTTGCAGCCGCTGTGTCAATCCATCTCACTGAGAATCTTCCTCTTTTTCAGTGACCTTCTACCAAGCATGAATATCCTTCTCCAGGGACTGGTCCCTCCCGATAACGTGTCCAAAGTATGTGAGATAAAGTCTCATCATCTGCACGTCTAAGGAGCATTCTGGCTGTACTTCTTCCAAGACAGATTTGTTCGTTCTTTTGGCAATCCGTGGTTATACTGAATATTCTTCTCCAACACCATAATTCAAAGGCATCAATTCTTTGTTCTTCCTTATTCCTTGCCCAGCTTTTGCATGCATATAAGGTGATTGAAAAGACCATGGCTTGGGTCAGGCCCACCTTAGTCCTCAATGTGACATCTTTGCTTTTTAACATTTTAAAGAGATCTCTTGCAGCTGATTTGCCCAATGCAACGCGTCTTTTGATTTCTTGACTGCTGCTTCCATGGGTGTTTGTGGATCCAAGTAAAATGAAATCCTTGACAACTTCAATCTTTCCGTTTTTCATGATGTTGCTTATTGGTCCAGCTGTGAGGATTTTTGTCTTCCTTATGTTGAGGTGCAATCCATACTGAAGGCTGTGGTCTTTGATCTTCATCAGTAAGGGCTTCAAGTCCTCTTCACTTTCAGCAGGCAAGGTTGTGTCATCTGCATATCACAGGTTTGTTAATAAGTCTTCCTCCAGTCCTGATGCCTAGTTCTTCTTCATATAATCCCTTACAGATTACAACCTAGAAAACTCTATGGGGCAGTTCTACTCTGTCACATGGAGTCACTATGAATCAGATATATTTGGACTTAGAGATGCTTCTTGTATAAAGAGGAAATTGATAAAATTTCATCACAAAGATGTTTAGAATATCCATGATGTAAAATAGGCACATAAGAGAATTAGTCCATAGAAATAAAGCATTTTTCTCTGGCATGCATATTGCAAAATTGTATGGTTCTGTTTATGACCAAGAAAATGGAACTTTTTACAGGGAAACTATATTCATAGTTGGCTTTGAAGGGAAAAAACAGCTCCATGAAATAAAATATTGCTTGGGGAGTTCTTTCATACTGCTTGTCACCAGCAGTCTTAGTAGCTTATAAGTTATAATTGCTCTGTGATAAAGGCATGTGCTTTTCCTCCTCTCTTATAAAAATTTTAATGAGAACTTGAAGTGAACTCTCACTGAACCTATTTTCATTCCAAAATCTTACGATTTTAATCTTATGATACTCCTGAGACCCAGCACTGTGGTAGTGACAGCATGAGTACTTCATAATTATTCCTCCTGTTTGTAGAAAACACCATGCACATCCATCATTCCCCCTCGCTCCTGCTGCCTCCAGGGAGCCACAGCCTCTAGCAAGGTCAGTAATTGCAGCTGTAGTTGACAGTTCCAGGCTAGCTGAAGCACACCCAGTTGGTGAATACCAGCCATGGTGGGTATTAACTTCCATCCCTTCAGTCTCCCTCCCTCTACTTAGTTTGGCCTCAAAACTCTTCCTTAGCGATGTTATAGATGGACTAGTATCTTCTCACAGGGTATTCCCCAGTACAGAGAAAACGAATAGTTTCTCTACAGCCATATGTCTGTTGGTATATGGGGGACAATTGATCTAGCAGTCTGGGGTAAATTAAAGGTCTTTCCCTTGAGGATAAAGAGAAGGCTGTGTCAGAGCTTGACAATGAATATTAAGTTTGGCATCTCGCTCTGCTGTGGAAGACCTGCATGAAATAAAAGATTCAGCCATGTGGACTAAGACGGTGTTTAGGAAAAAGATATGGTTCATTTTGTAACTCTTAAAATTTTAGCCACAGCTTTGGGCTGTGCTGAGAAAATACAGTTATTTTAGAAGTGAATAATTAAGCATTCATTTTCTACTTTATTTCTTGACAAACGCATAGAAATATTCACGTAAGAAATGCTAAAGGAGTGCTACATGTGTTATGAAAAGAAACACATTATCAATACAAAGAGGGATAAGCCATTAGCCTTTTTAATACATACAATATTGGATGATGCAGACTTAGGAAAAAGAGGAGAAACTTTCATGTGAAACACTGGTGAATTCTAGAAAAAGAAACGTCTTTGAAATGTATTATAATATTTTAAATCTCTAACCTTTCACGTTTTGCTTTACTCACTCCATGTACATGAAAGTACTGGCAGAAGCAGACCCAGTCAGAGAAGGTCTATGGCTGCCAAGATTAAGTCCAGTATCTTCAGGTTTCAAATAGGTCAGGGCTTTTGGTTTGTTTTACTTTTTTTTGTTTTTGGTCTTGATTCTAAGCTTGAGAGTAACTTAATTAGCCATTCTGGATGAAATTTTAACTGACTATATTGAAATTTAAATTAACCTTAAAAGTAATCATAAACATGACCCCCCAATTTTTTGACACACCTTCCACCAAGAGGTGGGGTCTGTGTACCCTTCCCTTGAATATGAGCAGGCTTGTGGCTGTTTCAATCAATAAAGTAAGGCAAAAGTGATGCTACGTAACTTCTAAGGCTAGCATAGAAAAGGCCATTGAGCTTCAGCCTGGTTATCTTGGGGTGCTTACTCTGGGGAAAGCAGCTGCCATGTAAAAAAGTCCATCTACCCTGAAACTGCCATGCTGGGGAGGACACATACAGGCATTCCAGTTGACAGCACAAGCTGGCAGCCAGCATCAACTGCCAGTCCTGTGAGTGAGCCATCTTGCATGTCCAGCCCAGTCCAGCATTTGAATGACTGCAGCCCTATCTGATGATATTTGACGACAATCCCATGAAAGGTGCTAAGCAAGAACTGCCCAGCCAATTCCCTTCCAAATCCCTCTCCCACAAAATTTAGAGAATATCTGTAATATTTGTAGTGGTGAAGCTACTATCACTCTCTAATTTTGATATTAGCTATATATTTGTCTTGGATATTCAGTTCTTCATTCCCTTACTCAAACAATGACTAAGTTTTTATTATGAATTCACGTTTAACCTATCTACTATGAGACTTAAAAGGTCTGAATTAAAGCCTTTGCCTTCCAAAAGCCAAAAAAAAAACCCAAACCCGGTGCTGTCAAGTCGATTCTGACTCACAGAGACCCTATACGACAGAGTAGAACTGCCCCATAGAGTTTCCAAGGAGCGCCTGGCAGATTTGAACTGCTGACCCTTTGGTTAGCAGCCGTAGCACTTAACCACTACACCACCAGGCCTTTGCCTTAGAGGAGCTTAATTGTTAGTGGAGTAGACCCAGGGTCACCAACGGTCAAAACTATGGAGCACAACATTCACATTGTATTCTATGTGAATGATGCCCCATTGAGTTGTGCAATAAGGTGGTGCCAGGTAGATGAGAAATAAAGTATTATTTTAGCAGTAAGCATTCTCGTACTGGTATCTTCTTGGGGATTGCTGCATAGAAGCAATAGTGAATATTACTAAATTTTATAATACTTTTTCAACCTTCTTTATACCACTCTGTTGTTGACAAAAGTGAAAAAAAAATATTCTAGATAGAATGTAATCTTATCCCGGAATTTTTTTTTTTTTTGAAACTTAGAAAATAAAAATTTTATGTTATATTGGATGCTATAGTTTGTAAATACATATTCTGCTCTCTTTAACACTTTTAGTCACTTCAGTGTGTCTCACGAGGATGTAACAAGTTGACTGACTATAAACTAATGATTCTCAAAACTTGGCTGTACATTGCAATCATCTGGAAAGCTTTAAAAGCCCATTGATGCCTGGGTCTTGCCCCCAGGGATTCTGATTGTCTGGGTCTGGGGTGCAGGTTGCGCGTTAGGATTTTTAAAAGTCCCAGGTTATTCTAACGGGTAGCTACAACTGAGAACAACTGATACAAATTTCTTCTTCTAATTCAGTAGTTCTCATCCTCAGGGCCCATTAGAATAATCTGTGAAGCTTTTTAAAAGATACCAATGACTTCATTCCATTTCCAGAGAATCCGATTTAATTGCTCTGGGGTGGGGCCAACTTTTTGGTACTTTTTTAAAGTACAAAAGGCACTCCCCAAGGTGATTGTGATTTGAGATCCACCAATAAGATGCTTATCCTGGGCTTGAGATGAATGTTTTTTCTCTATATAAACATGTTTCTCAGCCACAATTACTAGTGGGACACAACTAAAGCTGCCAAATTTATCAAAAAATATATATATATAGGATGCTTGGATAAATTTGAATTCCAGATAAAAAATGGATATTTTTTAGTGTAAGTATGTCCCATGCAATATTTGGGACATCCAAAACAAAATCCATGGCCATTGAGTCGATTCCGACTCATAGCGACCCTATAGGACGGAGTAGAACTGCCCCATAGGGTTTCCAAGGAGTGGCTCGTGGATTCAAACTGCTGGCCTTTTGTTATCAGCCAAGCTCTTAACCAGTGCACCACCAAGGCTCCATACGGGACATACTTACACTAAAAATTATCCATTATTGTTAAACTTAGAGATTCTCTGTCACATTTATAGTGACAGCAGTTCCTTCAGAGTTACACAGCAGTTGCTGGCAAATATAATCACATGTTTGGCAAGGACTTGCATTTTCTCAGCTCATTTTCTCACATGCTCTTCTCAACAACGCTGTGACGTAGAAAGGGAAGTTACTATGACCTCCATTCTACAGATAAAGAAAATGAGATTCAGAGAAGTGTCGCTTGTCCTAGAACAGTGTTTCTCAAAGTGCAGTCCCTGGAACAGCAGCAGCAGAATCATCTGAGAACTTGTCAGATATGCAAAATATCAGGCACCTCCCCAGACCTACTGAGTCAGAGACTCTGGCAGTGGGCCTAGCCATCTGTGTTTTAACAAGTTCTCCAGGGGATTCAGTTCACAATCAAGCTTGAGAACCACTGTCCTAGTATATGAGGTTAATAAGTGGGCTAATAAGAAACAGAGAATTTCAGTCCAGGTCTTCTGAGGATATTGTTATTGGGATTTGCATTTCTTCACATGGTCTCCAAGCCCAAAACTAAATTTAGAAAAATAATAAAGAAAAATTTGAATGTAAGGAGGGTTGAGTCAAAGGCAAAAAGTTCCAAAGCACATATTTTCATTTGTATGTTTTTTAAGTTATTTTCAAACAAGTTAATTTATATACAGATTTCTCCTAATAACTTCTCATTGACTTCAGGATAAAATTCAAACTTGCCCAGAATAAGAGCTCCTTCAAGGACTGATCCCAGCCTGTATCCACAGTCTCTTTCGTTACCTGTCTTCCTTTGCAGACTGCACAGCAACCAGCTTCTAACATTATTCTCCAGCCCTTGCCTGCATTCCCTGTGCCTGACCAGGATCCCAGTTTAAACATTGCTGTTACCAATGCTTACTTGTTTAACCTGGTTTCTCTTCCCCCACTGGATTTTAAACTCTAGGAGGTCACGGATGGTGTCACACTACCTGAGAACATTGTAAGTGTGCAGTAAATATTGCCAAAATGAATGAATGAAGACTAGAATCATGGAATGAATCCCATACTGTGAAGTTCTTCCACTGACAAGTCTTGCCTTACTAGAAGTGCCCTATGCTTAGAAATGACCATTGCTTTGCCACTATCAAAATGTTCATTCCCTCTGTAGCAGGATCTCAGCCAAGGGGAAGAAGACTGGTTCGCTGTGTGAATTTCCCAAAAGGCATGTACGTCAGGGCGTTAGTTCTCTATAAGTTTTTAAAAGGGAATTCTTGTGTTGCTTACAATAAGGAGAAGCTGGAAATGAGCTATTGAAGACTTTTGTGACATGGTAACATTACTATGATATATTGTGAAAATACATATGTATAAAACTCTATATCCATAATTGTCCCTTTTTGCTATGTTTATTTGTTGTAAAATACATGAATATAGGATCTGCATGTTGTTGTTAGTTGCAATTGAGTCTGCTCAACAACAGAACAACACGACAAAACATTTCCTGGTCCTGCACTATCTTCACAATTGTTGGTATACTTGAGTCCCTTGTTGGAGCTGCTGTGTCAATCAATCTCATGAAAGTTTCCCTCATTTTCTCTGGCCCTGCACTTTACCAAACATGATGACCTTTTCTAGTGATTGCTGTTTCCTGATGACGTGTCCAAAGTAAGTGAGTCAAAGTTTCACCAGCCTTGCTTCTAAGGGACATTCTAATGGTGTTTCTCTTAACACTGATTTGTTTATTCTCCTGGCGGTTCACAGTATGTTCAATATTCTTTGCCAACACCACAGTTTGAATGCATCAATTCTTTGGTCTTCCTTGTCCATTGTCCAGCTTTCACATGCATATGAAGTGATTGACAAGATCATGGCTTGGATCAGACTCACCTTAGTCATCAAAGTAACGCCTTTGCTTTTGAAGTCTTTAAAGAAGTCTTTTGCAGCAGATTTGCCCAATGCATGATGTCATTTGATGTCTTGACTGCTGATTCCATGGCTGTTGATTGTGGATCCAAACAGAATGACATCATTGACATCAGTGATCTGCAGGGTCTGCACGAAGACGTTAAAAATACTTTCTTCATCTATAAAATGGGGCAATAATAATTCTGTATAATCACAGGGTTGTTATGACGATTAAGTGAATTTATTTATTAACAAAAAAAATCCCAGGCACAGTCAGATGTACTCACAATTATTATTGTCGTTAACAACAACTTCACATCTGGGTGGAGAAATTACACGCAATCTTCTTTGAGTTGATTGAATTTCCTAAATTTTAAAACTTGTATAAGAAATATTTGTTGTGTTTCTAATCAGATAAAATATTCAAGAAAGAAAGAAAAGTAAAACTATTTGTTAATTCAAAGAAATGCCAAACCCTAGGAAACTTTTTGAAGTAGATAATTTTGACTAGTCTTCTATTCCCTCACTTTTCAAAACTCCTGGAGTTACCCTTCTATTTCTTTCCCTGTGGGCCTACTTGACTGGCTATTAACTATTTCCTACTAAATCCTCTCCTAAGAATGAGGTCAGTTATCAGGTCTCTCAAGAATTTCCATTTTTATAAGTATGCTCTAGGAAGAAAATGTCTCAAGGAACCACAATCGACCTAGAAGGTACCTTAGAGCTTATCTAGCTCAGTTCTCTCATTGTACACATGAAGAAGCTGATTTTGCAAGGGGCGAAGTCTGTCTCTGAACAAAAAATACTTGAATAGCTTGCACTAGAATTCTGGGGTCTTTATTCCCTCAGGCTCTAATATGCAAAGAATAACTGTGAGCACAGTACCCCATGAAAAATGTTTTAAATCACTTCATGGAAACTGTCACCAGTGCAATTCTGCTTTCTATTTTTTATTCATTTTAATTTGATTATTTATTGCAAATTTTCAGCTTCTTACACTGAATGACTATTGTAAACAGAGAAGTTTGTGTTTATGGGGGAAGTACAATTCTAAGGAAGCTTGTTTGCAAGTGATGAAACATGTTGATTACTTTTTCCTTCACAGCAGAGAAAATGAATGTGTAAACATATAAGTGAAGGGAAAAAAATCCAAGCAAATCTCTTCTCTACGTTAATGTTGTTTGGTGGGTGAGATACTTTTGCAATTCTGAAATATTAATTCATCTTTATTTCCTCGACCAACAGAGATATAATACTGATTACAGCATGTTTTAGGGAAAAGAATATTTCCAGGCATAAGGGCAATAATTCTATCTACTTCTTTACTTTGCTGTCTTGGCTCATCACAGTGACCTTTAATTCATTTTCTTTGGTCTGGTCTGCTTTGCAGACACTATGAAACCACTAGATGGTATCTATTTAGCTCACGTCAATTAATCACAGGGTCACTTTTAAAATCAAGATTAATAATAGTTTATTCCATAGCCAGAATACTTGATTAAGATGGGCTCATTTGTGGTTCCCCTCATGTCCAGAAATAATTTAGCCAAGTTCTAATATCTCAGACAACTTTTTCTCTCACATAATTTTCCTAATATGAGCTGCTGTGCTTAAATGGACTTCTTGGGGTTCCATTAGGGAATCCCAAAAGTGGGAAATCACTTTTCTTGGCAATCAGGTACCTCTAGATAGCAGCACCTTTGTAAGCCATGTAGCCTGGGCATCTTCCCAAAAAAGGTGGCTGAAGGAAGTGAAAAAAATAAGAGAAAGTCTGTCTGGAAAGATAACAGCATCTGTCATCAACATTTTGCATATCTCAGCCATGTCCTTGTGTTGAGAGAGAAAGGGTTCCCTTTTCTCTCAAGTCTTATGCCAACTTTTCCTGTCTGCCTTAATCCACTAATGTCCTAGGTGGGAGGATCACAGTTTATTAGAAGTTCCAAAGCATTTCACATTCATAACCTGCTTAACAATGTGATGGTACACCTTAGCAGTTTAGCAAAATGGCAAATCTGTTTGTTTAATAAACCATATAACGTGCTGCATCATCAATTTGATTTTGCCAAACGACCTAAGAAAACCAGTCAGCACTAATGAAGTTGACTTTTACAGGTCAATGCACCATCCATATTAAGGAAATCCAGGACAACTATGTATGTGTATATCGTAGCTAGAGGCTGAATACATTTTGTACAATCTTTCATTTGCTGTTATAAGGAAAAATATGAAGCTTGGGTACAGCTACTACAGAAATCAATTTTTAAGTTTTATTGCTACCTTTCTATTCCCCAGATGTACCTCTTCTTAGCATCTCCACCCCAAACACAATTGCCTCTGAAGTACCAATATATCTCTGAGTAGATGACAATTTCCAAATTCCACTCAGAAAATACAGTGCTAATCCTGACGTAACATAATTGAGCTACCAGGAGTTGTTATGGGGCCGAATATCTTTTGCTCTCTATTCTCTTGAGATCTTAGCAGAACCCCTTCCTGGCATCCTTGGCTTATTGGAGAGAGTTAGTTTATTTGGTTTTAATTGGAAGATGCATGCCATCTCTCATCTCTTTTTTTTTTTCTTTAATCTAGTGCAAGCATGATCTCATATGGCTCATGATATGGAGACCACAGAAAGAAGGATATAAAGCTGAATTTCACAACAAGAATATGGTTGCCTTTTAGCTCTTTGGGGGCAAATCTTTTTATTGGAATTAACACCTACTTTACTTGTCAAACTGTGGCACCATTCAGTTTCTAGAACAGACTATTTTGAAGTATTGCGATCTTCAGAAGGACATGTTTGCTCTGCGGTCCCTCTCTTCAGGGAGGTACATCATATAGGACTCTCCCATTACTCTTTTAGTCACATGAGAGAGAATACTTTTGTTGCTGTTGCAAGTTATTTCACCCTCATAAGTCTCCACGGTCTTTTATTGTCAGATTCCATAGGCTGCTTAGAATTCTACATTCCTGACTTAGTAAAGTTAAGACTTTTTACTCTTGGCTTAGAAGATCCCCCTCTGGTTGGTAAATCATATACTGATATACAAAAGGAAAAGTAGAAATAACAGTACTGGCTCATATAACCTATCTGTCTTAACAATTATTATTGAACCATGACAAATGATAACTCAACACCACATACCCCTCCAATCACCACTCAACATTTCTCTTCTTCATAGCCAAAAGTCTTCTTTTCATATATAGTTTTTTAGTGAGATATAACTTACATATCATTAACAGTCACCATTTTAATGTGTACCATTCAGTGGTTTTAGCAGGTTTCACAAAGCTGTGCAATCCTCACCACTGTTTAATTCCAGAACATTTTCATCATCCCCAAAAGAAACTTCATACCTGTCTTACATTATCTAGTGCTGCTGTAACAGAAATACCCCAAGTGGGTAGCTTATAATAACAGAAATTTATTTTCTCACAGTTCAATAGGCTAGAAGTCTGCATTCAGGGTGTGGCTGTAGGGGGAGGTCCTTTGCTGGTGGCCCCAGAGGTTCTTAGGAGTTCCTTGGTGTTCTTTGGTATTTCTTGGCTTCTGTCTTCCCTGTGTGTATGTTTGTGTGTGTGTGTGCACCGCATGTATGTGCATCTGTTTTGGTCTTTTTATAACTCAGATATGATTAGGTTTAGGATCCATCCTACACTGGTATGATCTCATTAACATAACAAAAGAAAAACCCTATGTCCAAACAGGGTCACATCCACAGGTACAGATGGCCAGGACTTCAATACACATTTTGGGGGAAAACAATTCAGTCTATAACAATACCCATTATCAGGCTTTCCCATTCTATCTGTCTCTATGGATATGCCTATTTTGGACATTTCAGATAAGTGGAATCACACTATATACATCCTTTTACGTCTGGCCTCTCTCAGTGTAGTGTTTTTAGTGTTCACCCATGTTGTAGTATGTGTCAATACTTCATTCCTTTTATGGCTGGGTAATATTCCATAGTGTGGATATGCCACATTTTGTTTACCCATTCATTTGTCAAAGGACACTTGGGGTTGTTTTACCTTTTTTACTCTTATGAATAATTTTGCATAGCCAAATATCTTGATAGAGCTGTCTACACTCACTGTCTTCATCTCCTCATTTCCTATTCACTCCTCAACCCACTCGTTTGACTTCTGCCTCAATTACTTCCCTAAAAAGGCTCTCTCTGGTGTCATCAGCAATGACCATCCCACCAAATCCAAACCATTTTTCAGTATAGCTTACCTGATCTCATAGCTGCAGTTGGCACTGTGGACCACATCCCCGCTTTCTTTGACATACATGACATCACACCCTCCTGGTTTTCCTTCTATCATCATGGCTATTCCTTCGCTGTCTCCTTTGCAGGTTCAGTTTTTCTCCTTGGACTTTACGTGTTCGATTTACTTAACACTCAGTTTTTTTACCTTCTCTTCGCACTCAAAAATCCCTCCCTAGGCAATGTCATCTTCACCTATACCTTCAACAACCATTTATGTGCTTTTCACTCAGAAATTCATGCTTATAAGTTAAATTTCTGAGCAACATATACATATATATATATATGTTCACTGGTGTACTTGACTATGGTAAAGGTACCATTATCTATTCAAAGCCGACTCATTATCTTCCTTGCACACAGAGTCATCTTTCAGTTTTAATTTTCATAGTGAATGACTCATTGTTCACCCAGCTGGACAAGACATAAAATTAAGAATCTTCTGAAGGATCATAGTGAAGCACTTAACAGCTCTGGAGGCTCACTGGCTGGGTTCATATACCAGGTCTATACATACTACCCCCGACCTGTCTGTCAGTTTGCCGTACTGTGGGGGCTTGCATGTTGCCATGATGCTGGAAGCTATGCCACTGGTATTCAGATACCCAGCAGGGTCACCCATGGAGGACAGGTTTCAGCTGAGCTTCCAGACTAAGCCATTTTGAATCGGACAATCATATAGTCTACTATGCTGGGAATGACGACTTGAAAAGGAATGGTGTTGCATTCATCATCAAAAAGAACGTTTCAAGATTTATCTTGAAATACAACGCTGTCAGTGATAGGATAATATCCATACGCCTACAAGGAAGACCAGTTAATATGACTATTATTCAAATTTACACACCAACCACTAGGGCCAAAGATGAAAAAAGAGATTTTTATCAGCTGCTGCAGTCTGAAATTGATCGAACATGCAGTCAAGATGCATTGATAATTACTGGTGTTTGGAATGAGGAAGTTGGAAACAAAGGAGAAGGCTCAGTAGTTGGAAAATATGGCTTTGGTAATAGAAACAATGCCGGAGATCGAATGATAGAATTTTGCAAGACCAATGACTTCTTCATTGCAAATACCTTCTTTCACCAACATAAATGGCGACTATACACATGGGCCTCACCAGATGGAACACCCAGAAATCAAATTGACTACATCTGTGGAAAGAGACGATGGAAAAGCTCAATATCATCAGTCAGAACAAGGCCAGGGGCCGACTGTGGAACAGACCATCAAATGCTCATATGGAAGTTCAAGCTGAAACTGAAGAAAATCAGAGCAAGTCCACAAGAGCCAAAATATGACCTTGAGTATATCCCACCTGAATTTAGAGACCATCTGAAGAATAGATTTGATGCATTGAACACTAGTGACCGCAGACCAGACGAGTAGTGGAATGACATCAAGGGCATCACACGTGAAGAAAGCAAGAGGTCATTGAAAAGACAGGAAAGAAAGAAAAGATCAAGATGGATGTCAGAGGAGACTCTGAAACTTGCTCTCAAACGTAGAGCAGCTAAAGCAGAAGGAAGAACCGATGAAGTAAAAGAACCGAACAGAAGATTTCAAAGGGTGTCTCGAGAAGACAAAGTATTATAAAGACATGTGCAAAGAGCTGGAGATGGAAAACCAAAAGGGAAGAACACGCTCAGCATTTCTCAACCTGAAAGAACTGAGGAAAAAATTCAAGCCTTAAGTTGCAGTAGTGGAGGATTCCATGGGGAAAATATTAAACGATGCAGGAAGCATCAAAAGAAGATGGAAGGAATACACAGAGTCATTATCCCAAAAAGAATTAGTTGATGTTCAACCATTTCAAGAAGTGGCATATGATCAGGAACCGATGACACCGAAGGAAGAAGTCCAAGTGCTCTGAAGGCATTGGCGAAAACCAAGGCTTCAGGAATTGATGGAATATCAACTGAGATGTTTCAACAAACAGGTGCAGCGCTGGAGGTGCTCACTTGTCTATGCCAAGAAATATGGAAGACAGCTTCCGGGCCAATTGACTGGAAGATATCCATATTTATGCCTATTCCCAAGAAAGGTGATCCAACCAAATGTGGAAATTATAGAACAATATCATTAATATCACACGCAGCAAAATTTTGCTGAAGATCATTTAAAAACAGCTGCAGCGGTATATCAACAGGGAACTGCCAGAAATTCAGGCCGGTTTCAGAAGAGGACACGGAACCAGGGATATCATTGCTGATGTCAGATGGATCCTGGCTGAAAGCAGAGAATACCAGAAGGATGTTTACCTGTGTTTTATTGACTGTGCAAAGGCATTCGACTGTGTGGATCATAACAAATTATGGATAACATTATCAAGAATGGGAATTCCAGAACACTTAATTGTGCTCATGAGGAACCTTTACATAGATCAAGAGACAGTTGTTCGGACAGAACAAGGGGGTACTGATTGGTTTCAAGTCAGGAAAGGTGTGCGTCAGGGTTGTATTCTTTCACCATACCTATTCAATTTTATTTTTTATTCAATCTGTATGCTGAGCAAATAATCCGAGAAGCTGGACTATATGAAGAAGAACGGGGCATTAGGATTGGAGGAAGACTCATTAACAACCTGCGTTATGCAGATGACACAACCTTGCTTGCTGAAAGTGAAGAGGACTTGAAGCACTTACTAATGAAGATCAAAGACCACAGCCTTCAGTATGGATCACACCTCAACATAAAGAAAACAAAAAAACCTCACAACTGGACCAATGAGCAATATCATGATAAACGGAGAAAAGATTGAAGTTGTCAAGGATTTCATTTTACTTGGATCCACAGTCAACAGCTATGGAAGCAGCAGTCAAGAAATCAAAAGACGCATTGCACTGGGTAAATCTGCTGCAACGGATCTCTTTAAAGTGTTGAAGAGAAAAGATGTCACTTTGAAGACTAAGGTGTGCCTGACCCAAGCCATGGTATTTTCAATCACATCATATGCATGTGAAAGCTGGACAATGAATAAGGAAGACCGAAGAAGAATCGACACTTTTGAATTGTGGTGTTGGCAAAGGATATTGAATACACCATGGACTGCCAAAAGAACGAACAAATCTGCCTTAGAAGAAGTACAGCCAGAATGCTCCTTAGAAACAAGGACTGCATCTTACATACTTTGGACAGGTTGTCAGGAGGGATCAGTCCCTGGAGAAAGACATCATGCTTGGCAGAGTACAGGGTCAGCGGAAAAGAGGAAGGCCCTCAACGAGATGGATTGACATGGTGGCTGAGACAATGAGTTCA
Source organism: Elephas maximus indicus (assembly GCF_024166365.1). Lineage (NCBI taxonomy): Eukaryota > Metazoa > Chordata > Mammalia > Proboscidea > Elephantidae > Elephas > Elephas maximus. The sequence goes on along the minus strand of NC_064846.1, from coordinate 148,700,932 downwards.
AGCATAACGATTTTAAGGATGGCTCAGGGCCAGGCAGTGTTTCATTCTGTTGTGCATAGGGTCGCTATGAGTTGGAACCCACTCGACGGCACCTAACAACAACAACACACATACTACTGCGTGACCATGGCGAAGTCACTTAACCTTTCTGAGCCTGTTACCTGTTCAGTAAAATGAGTACTTCCCAGGGTTGTTGAGATTAAATGAAAACCCAAGCCTGTTGTCTTAAAGTCAATTCCGACCCTATAGTGACCCTATAGGACAGAGTAGGACTGTCCGTAGCGTTTTCAAGTCTGTAATCTTTACAGGAACAGATTGCCACAACTTTCTCCTGCAGAGCAGCTGTTGGGTTTGCACAGCCGACCTTTTGGTTAGCAGCCAAATGCTTAACCACTGTGCCACCAGGGCTCCCCACATAAGGTCTCTAGCCACATTTATATCCATGCTTTCTCAGCCTCTCTTCTTGCCATCTACACACAGGCTTTTTTTTCTTTCTCCCAAAAGGGCCACAATCTTCCTATTTTCATGGGAATCTTTCTAGAAGATATTTTCTCTGTCTGAAACACCTCTTAACCAGTCTCTTTCCACAAGCCATTTTGCTTGATTTATTTGTGATCATCATTCAGATTTCAGCGCAAGATTAGTTATTCAGTGAGGAATTCTCTCATCCCCACTCTCAGTCAGTTAGATTATGAATCTATCAAAGAATGCAACCCCTGAAGCATTTATCTCAGTTTGTAGCTATGCATTCCTTATAATATCTTCCCCCCTCCCCCACTTTAAGTAATATCTGTTTTACCCTGAGTGATTTGGCTTACCATTTGATCTGCAGATTCTTTTGAACATATAAGAGGAGCCAAATCAATATTTGTTGAATCCAAACATTACTTAAGTATTGTTATTTCGACAAATCTAATATCCTTACTATTCACTGTACATAGTTTACTTTTTTCCTGATTTCTTAACACCTCATTCCCTCTAATAATATTATATGCACCTTGAAATCCTTTCACTTGACTGCATCCTTTGCTTGAGGGAAGGTTTGAGACAGGACAAGTTTTGCATCAGGTGATCTATTCCCAACACAGATAAGTTGATTGAATGGTTCTTCTTCGTTAGATATTTATAATGTGGACTGATTATGATGTTCCAGGTGAATTCTAAGAATAACAGGCTATTCACACAACAACAACAGAGTCAAGCTATTGTTTGTATTCTCTGGAATCCCAAACACATGGGTGATGGATGGCTAATATGTGTATATATACCTGTGTACATTTTGACTTTCTCAGAGACATATGCAATTCAGTCTCCAAAAATGCAATCGAATATGAAATTTATAACTAGAATCAGAATGCCTTAGCTAGAGTATCAGCTCCTATATTTAATAGCTGTGAAACCTGGAGTAAACTGCCTAATGAACCAATAATATTTACCCAGTAAAGTTATTAAAAGGATTAAATAAATTAATACTTGTACGTTAATACTGGCATGTAGTGAGTACCAGGTAAATGTTGGGTAGTTATAGTAATAGTAGGAATAAGAGGAGTAGGAGTAAGGGTAGTAGGAGTAGGAGTGAAAATATTTGTAAAGAAAACCCTCCTCTGTCCTATAGGGTCACTATGAGTCGGAATCGACTCAGCAGCAACACGTTCTTTTTGGTGTGGTGCCCTGGTGGCGCAGCAATTAAGACCTTGGCTGCTAACCAAGAGGTCAGCAGTTCAAATCTACCAGCTGCTCCTTGGAAACCCTATGGGGCAGTTCTACTCTGCCTATAAGGTCGCTATGAGTCAGAATCGACTCCACAGCAAAAGGTTTGTTTGCTTGTTTGTTTTTTTACCCTTCTAGCTTCCTAGGAAACTCTGGTGGCGTAGTGGTTAAGTGCTATGGCTGCAAACCAAAGGGTTGGCAGTTCAAATCTACCAGGCGCTCCTTGGAAACTCTGTGGGGCAGTTCTACTCTGTCCTATAGGGTCGCTATGAGTCGGAATCGACTCGACAGCACTGGGTTTGGTTTTTGGTATATGCTTAGAAGCACATAGTCACCTTTGCATACTCAGGGCTTGGCACTATGCCTGGCACAGAGTAGGTGTTCAATGAATATTTGTTGGTTCATTTCTTCTTTCATTTCTAAATTCACCTTCAAAGAGTTGCTTCCGTTGTTTTATGCTTATTGTACTGGTGAGTGTTTGGATTGCACTGCAGGTCTGGAAAAGCATTACACTTTAAATTTAATTTGGGTGTTGATTTGTTCTCAAGACTTACTAAGTCTTTGAATATATACCTACTTGAGACAAGTATGCAGGATGTTTATTAGTACTCAAATACAGTCAATATATATTTTATAACTTGAGGTACTCCTACTTTTCAGCATCTGCGTGTTAATTAGCATACAAAGATATGAGTAATTGTTTTAATGCAAATTTCACCTCTGCACCACTCTACTCTGACTTCATTGTAATGCAATTAGGTTTGCCATAGTCTTCTCCCTGTGAGCCTGTAGATAAGGCATGGAAAAACTATTTCCTTTCCTATCATCCTTCTGGTTAAAGATGATAGGAAAGCACCAATGAAGTTAATACCATTAATGTTCTCTTTGAGCCAGAATTCTTTAAATTATAAAATAGCACGTAATGTCTTTTTTATTAATATGTTGACACTATTTCAAAATGTGTGTTTTAGAGCAAGTTTTATATGAGTTGTTACACATGGGCAGATTCTTCATATGATCTTTCAATTAACATGTCGATACAGACAAAATATTTATTTGTTTCTGAAGTGTTATGTCTCTACCACTAGCTACCTCTTTCTTATAATAATATCACACATTCTGAAGTGTAGCTTTATATAAATAGTTTCTTTTAAAATTTTTTCCATCAGCATACACCTGGTGATGGGCTCTTAGACACCATAGAGGAATTTTATTTTGGCGACTTACACTGACTATATTTTAGAATGAAAGCAAATTTAAAGAGAATGAAAGGATAAATTTAAAGAATAATTTGTTTTAGAGTTGCTATACTTGGTGGGATACTCAAATATTGAAGCACTTTAGGACTCATAAAGGCATCCATGTCTTGCATAATGAAGCAGCCAAGTTAGAGTAAAACATAAAAGCAGACACCAAGGTCGCTACCTGATTTGGAGGGATTAGCCATCTACCTGTCCGAAGGTCAGGGACTGAACAAGATCTCTCATGGCACCCACAAACTCTATGATTCCATGATTATTAGGCTATTGAGGGTAACAGGAGATAAGAGAATCATGTGGTTGTAAATTACAATAAAGACAAAACCAGTATGCAGGTCAGAAATGTAAATAGTGAATGGATTTAGGAAAGGATATTTTGTGAATGGCATCACCCTATCTTTTATGAGGTAACCATATATATTTTTTTCTCTCTGCATTTCTATCATTAAAATTGCCTGTGATATTATTGTCATGTATTTACATAAGCTTGTTTTATGTGAGTCTTTTTCATCTGTTCCCTCTAGGGCCTAGCACAATATCTGCTACAGTAAGTATCAATAATCATTAGATTATTGAACTAATAAATGGAAAATGTTATATCAAGTCAATAACAAATGACAAGCCCCAAATTCTAATTTTATTCAAAGCATTTGGTATCTTAATGCTAATTGATTTTTACAGTCCGCTGCAAATCCCAAGAGGGCAAGGGTTTGAACTTAACACTGTATCTGCCACATAGCAGGGATTCAACAGCACTTGTTGAAAAAATTTGCTAATTACAATAACAGCTCTCATTTATATAGCACTTTTATGCACCACACAATGTTCTAGGCACTTTAAGTATATTGACTTGTTTACTTTTTACCCATGCTCCTAATTAATAGACATTTGAGGCTTTCTATATGGCATAGATCAGCTGTACTTTCACTGAATCCGATACTTCATTTGTATAATAGGGGGCATAGGACAGATCTCCTAGGATGTTTTGTGGAGATTAAATAAGGCAATACTTGAAACCTGCTTGGCCCCTTGTCTGGCACAGCATAAGTGCTCAAGATATTTTTGCTATTACAATGATTATTATTATTACTGTGACTATCTCCTCCAACAGTGAGCATAAGTCTGAGTGTAAAATTCAGAGGGCCAAAATAGGAAAAGCTAACGCTGTTAGTGTAATCAGTTATTTGTTCCATCGACATTTTCACCCCTCATCTCTGTACCTTCATAAGCAAACCCTTCAGCAAACTCATAAGAAAATACTTCCAAGTATTCCTATGTCAGATGGTACTTAACTAACCCAACCCAGTGCCCTCGAGTCGAACTAGCTCTTGGTATATCTAGACAGTGCAGATCTGACTAGATTAAAAAAAAAAAGAAAGAAAGAAAAGAAAAGAACCAAGATAAGAGTTAATACTTCTGTAGTGCGTCTCTACGCTAGTCGCTCTTCTGTTAACACAAGAACCCAACGAGCTAAGAGCAGTATTATTATCCTCATGTTATAGTGTTGGTTTTGAATGGTGTGAGCTGACTTCTTTCTGTACATTAATTCAGGTCAATTCCCTACTGGGATGCTCCACCTTGCCAACTGCTTTCAACTTGCCCTGATACTCCAGAATCCACTGGAACCTGTATTTCCTTACAGTTCTCCCTCCTTCAACCCTTTCCCTCCTAAGTCTTCTTTCCACTCAGCAGCCAGTCATCTCTCCCAGAACACCCCAATGGCTTTCCATCTCACTTCAAGTAAATACAGAGTTCTAACTGTGGTCTCCAAAACCCTACACACTCTGACCCCCACCTCCACCCCTTCCCCCTGCCTCTATGATAACATTTTCTACCGCTCTTTTCCCAGGTCCCTCTTCTGCAGCCACAATGACTGACTCACTCTTTCTTGTAGATGCCCTGAACAGTCCCTCTCTTAGACTGGGTACTCTAGAGAAGCAAAACCAATAAAGTATATAAATATATATAGAGAGAGATTTATATCAAGTAAATGGCTCACATAGTTGTAGAAGCTGGAATGTCCCAAGTCTGTGAATCAGAATAGAGGCTTCTCCAGATTCACATAGCTGCAGGGGCTGGCAAACCCAAGATCAGCAGGCCAGAGAGCAGGGCTCTTGCACACAGTCTGCAAAGATCGATGAATCCCAAGATTAGCAGGCAAGACCACAGGTAAGCTGCTAGCTCAAGTCCCAAGAAGCAGAGGTCAGAAGAACAAGAGCCAGCTGCAGGATCCAGAGCAAGCAAAAGCCCAATGAGCCATGCCAGAATGTCCACTTATATTCAGTGCAGGCCACACTCCCAAGGAAATGTCCTTTCAACTGGCTGGCTACTCACAGCTGATCCCATCATTGAGATGATCACAACATCACATGACAGCCAAACCACTGAGAATCATGGCCCAGCCAAATTGACACACAACCTTAACCGTCATAGTCCCTCCTTAGGGCATTTACATCTGCTCTTCCTTCTGCCTGGAGTGTTCTCTTAGAGGTTTACACAGTGCATGTCACTTCCTTCCTATGTAAGATCTGTTAAAGTGTTATCATCTGAGCGAGCCTGGTGGCCCTGCCTAAGAATCTTCCTGTCTTGACACCCTTCACTCTCTATCCACCTTTCCCTGCAATATTTTGCTTCATGCTACCTGAAATTTTATATATTTAAGTTATGAATATGTTTATCCAACCCCGATAGACTATAAGATCTGAAGGCAGGAGCTATTATTTCTCACTAATGTATTCCCAATGTCAGCCCATGGCGTGTCATATCTTTGAAATGAACAAATGAATATTCAGCATCAAAATGCTGGTGAGAGAGTAAATTTTCACACTATTCTGCAAAGATTATTTTGGCACTACCTATGGCAATTTCAAGTGCATATAACCTTTGACCCAATTATTCCACCTCCGAATTCCTAAGAAAACAAAATACACAGTGGATGGAGGGTGTGTGAACAAAATTAGTCATTTCAGCATTGTTTTCAATGGATAAAATTGTCAACAATCTAGATGAATGATTAAAGACTAAATGGTCCATTTATTCTATAGACTATTATGCATCAATATTTAAAAGAATGAGATAGAGCTCTGTATTGCTACAAAAAGATCCTTATGATATATCTTTAGGTTTAGAAAGAAAGCTGGACAAATAATGTATATAGAATAATTTTCCCCTAAGGCTCATATTCTGCTCTCTTCCCCTATAAACACTTTAACTTTTGCCATGCTATTTTCCTCTTGTCTGTTTTCAGGCATGCATAGATTCCCACTATTTTCCATTCATCCTGACTCTTTGCCCTAATCACAGCCCCATTTCGCTTTAAGTTCTTAAAGTAGATTTATTGTGTGTTCTATAGGTTCTGTCTGATTTGTTTGGCTTCAATCCAACTGCTTCACAGAAATCAATCATTCTATGCCCTTCCATTCTCCCTCTATCACCACACGTGCTCAGTGGCCTCTTCTTATCCAAAGTCAATTGCTTCATTTCTGTCTTATTTCTTCTTGATCTTGAAACTCCATTTCATAATGATGGTCCAAATATTTACTTTCTTTTTTATAGTAAACTAGACAGCATGTGTGCTTATGTATGGATACATCAATATATAATACATAAGCTACAAATAGAATCAGTTATGACCAAAGGAATGTGTCAATCTGGCCTGATCGACTCCTTTTGTTCTCCTATGTCTGTGTCTTATTTTCCTAGAGCTGCCATAACAAAAGACCACGAAGTAGGTGGCTTTACATTTAGAACAGACATTTATTGTCTCACAGCTGTGGAGGCCAGGAGTCCAAATTCAGGGTGTAGCAGGGCTGTGTTCTCTGTTCTAGGGGAAAATCCCTCCTTGTCTCTTCCAATTATAGTTGCCCCAGGTGTTTCTTGGCTTTCCTTGGCTTGTAGATGTATCTTCACATGGAATCTTCCCCTTGTGTGACTCTGTTTCCATGTCTGTTCTCCCCTTTTATAAGATACCTGAAGAAATTAGGACCCACCCTCCTCCAGTATGAACTTAACTGGTGACATCTTTAAAGGACCTATTACTAAACAACGTCATATTCACAGATACAGGGGTTTGGACTTCAACATATCTTTTTTGGGGGGAAGGGGACACAATTCAATTCATAACACCTTGTTCTCATTAAAAATAATAAAATTGAAAAAATGATAAAATTCAACTCATTATGTCACAATACTTTGTACTGGCACTTTTGCCTTTGATATAATTTCAACTATAGTAACACATCTAATTAAAATTTCAACCTTTTGAGGACTGCTTATTCTTATTTTGGGGGGGTAGAATATTTGTAATAAAGATAATCCATATTTTATATATAAAAGTAAACATCGAGAAGTAAATAATAAAAATAAATCAGCTGCAATCTCATCATTCCAATGCAACCCCTATTAAGTTATATTGCTCTCATTTTTTTCCTTCTTTCCTTTAATGGAATTTCACTATTTAACAGCTGATTTTTTTTAAAATAGCTCATAAGAGCTAATGTTACTAACATAATAGCTTGCTATTAAATAGACTTTGATAGTATTTTATGACTGAATGAAAATACCATTTTTAATCTTGAAAAAGATTTTACTTATTCTGGCTGCTTTCTTAAGTTATACTTTGTTGTAAAAGCAAATGTTAACAGCATCTGTTCTTAAAACAAATTATACTTAGTGACTCAATCTATTTTATACATGATTCACTTTCAAATTTTGTTGATGATTAATGATTAGATGTTTGATGATAGATAACAAACTAAAATATTCAGAAATCAGCCAATAATGTAAATTTGTTTTTACATTCTCTGTTTCATTTGGCTCAATTAAATATATCTTTACCCATTGTCATTGAGTCGACTCATAATGACCCTATATGATTGAATAGAACTGCCCAGTAGGGTTTTATAGGCCGTAATCTTTATAGGAGCAGATCACCTGATCTTTTCTTAAGCAAACAGACTGATGGATTTGAACCACTGACCTTTCTGCTAGCAGCCAAGTGTTTAACCACTGAAGCACCAGGGGAAAAAAAACCATTGCCGTCGAGTGGATTCCGACTCATGGCGACCCTATAGGACACAGTAGAACTGCCCCATAGGGTTTCCAAGGAGTACCTGGTGGATTCAAACTCACAGCCTTTCGGTTAGCAGCCATAGCTCTTAACCACTATACCACCAGGATGACTGGATAACATGATAGTCATCTGTCAATTAATGATAGCCTTTGAGGCTTAGTATAGAAAAAAATGCATTGATATATGGAATGCGCATGTCAAAACTTTTTGCGTTAATTGCATCAGTATGATAAATTTAGTTACTACACTTCCTTAAGAAAATCTTCACATAAGGCCAACAAACCTTCAGTCATTTCAAAAAGTAGCACATATAATAGCCCAAGGCATTAGTAATCACATACATTCCCTGTAACACAGAGGGTGTTCCAGGAATTTTGGCAAAGACCCCCACTTGAGGACCAAAACATTAAGGACTTTCTAAGCTCAGAGAGCCCATAGTAGTTGAGTGCTGCTGTGGATTCAGCTGTGTTGGAACTCTAACCCCCTACACCTGTGGATGAAATCTCTGTTGGAATAGGGGTTTCTTTGTTATGTTAATGAGTCCATATCAGTGTAGGGTGCGTTCAAAACCTAACTTCTTCTGAGTTATTAAAAGAGCAGATTAGACACAGAAGCAAGCACATACTGGGGAAGGCAGATCCAACCAACAAAAAGGAATCTACATACAGGACCAAGATCCTGATTTGGACTTTTAGCTTCCAAAACTGTGAGAAAATTAATTTCTGCCCTTTAAAACCACCCACTTGGGATATTTCTGTTATAGCAGTACTAGGAAACTAAGACAGGTACTTAGTTGAAGTAAAGCTGCCAGATCGGAAAAATGGCCCTAGGTCCTAAAGACCTGCACAGCCTGTTTTCAAGGGGAGGACTGGAGGCAATCTGGGAGACTTTTGGGTATTCGATGTTCAAAAAGAGAGGCTATTCCATCCCTATCTGCACACCTCATGTGAGAGGGGAAGCAGTACTTTCCAGGCATAGCAGTTAACTGGCCTGGTAGCTCCTGCCAACCACTATGTAAGAAGTGCAACTGTCCTAATGTGAGAAGGCCACCCACATGAAGAGGTCTTGCGGGATGAGACACCATGTGGAGAGAGAGAGGCCAAGGGCACTGAGGCAACACACATGTGAGTGAAGAGGCCACCTCTAAGTGGATCTTTCCACCCCATCTACTCCAGCTGACACCACAGATCAGAGATGAACCACCTGCTGAGCCCTTCCTGAACTCTTGACCCACAAAAATGTGTGCAAAATAAAATGAGATATTTTAAGTCAGTAAGTTTTGGGGTGGTTGCCACATTACAATGGATAACTGAATCACAACACACTTGTGAATTGTTGCGTGATGTCCTCTAATATTGACAGGCAGATTAACTTGAGATGGCCTTTGGCTTCTGGGACACATGAACTCCCAAGGGAAGGGGGAGGAAGGGGAACACATGTTGATTTGTATACATTTCACCTTTAAAAAAAATTAACCAAGAACACACCTAACATTCATTTCATAGTTTTAAAACTTTTTTTTAAAATAATTTTTATTGTGCTTTAAGTGCAAGTTTACAAATCAAGTCAGTCTCTCACATATAAACTTATATACACTTTACTTCATACTCCCATTTACTCTCCCCCTAATGAGTCAGCCCGCTCCCTCCTTCCAGTCTCTCCTTTCCTGACCATTTTGCCAGTTTCTAACCCTCTCTACCCTCCCATCTCCCCTCCAGACAGGAGATGCCAACACAGTCTCAAGTGTCCACCTGATACAAGTAGCTCACTCCTCATCAGCATCTCTCTCCAACCCATTGTCCAGTCCCTTTCATGTCTGATGAGTTGTCTTCGGGAATGGTTCCTGTCCTGGGGCAACAGAAGGTTTGGGGACCATGACCACCGGGATTCTTCTAGTCTCAGTCAGACCATTAAGTTTGGTCTTTTTATGAGAATTCGGGGTCTGCATCCCACTGCTCTCCTGCTCCCTCAGGTGTCCTCTGTTGTGTTCCCTGTCTGAGTTTTAAAACTTTTTAAAAAATGTTTTCTCTATTATAAAAGTAACACATGATCAATATGGAGAAATTAGAAATAAACATAAGCAAAAATTTAAAAAAAATAAAAATTTAGTTTTAACTCAAAAGAAAGGCCTGGTGATCTACTTCTGAAAAGTCAGCCACTGAAAAACCTATGGAGCACAGTTCTACTCTGACAAACATGGGTCAACACGAGTCGGAGTCAACTTGATGGGTAACTAGAAGCCTTTATGAACTAGGAATAATAATTTCTAATTTGATAATATTATATATCAAGTGGTGTTCTAAGAGCTTAACATGAATTAACTGATTTTAATCCTTGTTAAACTCTCATGAGGTAGTTTGAAGATGAGGAACTGCAGGCACAGTACACTTAAGTAACTTGCCCAGTGTCACAAAACTACTGACTGGTCAGGTGGGAGACAAAACCATGTAGTCTGGATTTAGAGCAGTGGCCCTAACTACAACCCACTCATTGGTCTAGAAAAGATATGAAGACGAGCAGATCTCAATGGGACCACCTACCACCAAAGTGGGCTGGTGAGTCTTAGGAAACTCAGGTAATCTTAGCAATGAGATCTGAGAAGGTGACAAACCTTGGACACTGAGGTGGATCTGGAAATTTGTTTGTTTTTAAGGCATGAAGCTGAGAAGATGAGATTGAGTTTATTGGATATTAGACAGACCTCAGGGACTGCCACTCAGAGGAAAATCGACTCTCTTCCTGCTTTTCCTTTTCTCCTTTTTCATCCTCCTTCCTCCTCCCTTTTTCTTTTCTTTCCTCTCTCCTTTTCTTTCCTCTTCTGCCTTTCTAGTTCCCCCTCTTTACTAAAAAAAAAAAATTAGTTTTGAAAAACCACCCAGTTCCTTCCACTTATCATTAACCGCTGTTAATGTGGAACATAACCTTCAAGGCATTTTTTCTTTTCAATATATGTAAACATGCCTGATTACATTTATGTGATTAGCAGAGACAGCATGGCATAATAATGAAGATCAAGGCTCTGAAGCCACATTGGCCAAGTTCAATTCCTGGCATTTTCTTCCCTTCCTCTCCAACTTACTAGCTATGTGGCCTTGCCTTCTTATCCTTATATGGGAATGATATTTGCACTCACCATATAGAGTTGTTGTGAGGATGTTTAATGACATAGATTTAAACATTTTAAAGAACTTAGAATGTGCCTGGAACCTAGTATGCACAAACAAGTGTTTATCAAATATAATAGAAAGAAAAATCAAATCCTAGGATGCAGAGTATTTTGAAATATGCCTGCTTCACTCAAGAAAATAGGATAAACGTCTCTCATCATCTCTCATCTTTAAATACACATTTATGGTATAAATTAATATTGCTATGGTATAAGTTATACTTCTTCCTTTAAAATTATAGAAAGCTACATAAAATCTCATCATATGCATATAGCCTAGTTCCCTATTTTCAAACATGTCATTCTACTTTTGCTTATAATACATTTTAACATGTATTGTAGAACTTTTCAACCATAAAATGGTAGATCAAATAGTATAATAAATCCTCACGTGTACCCATCATCCAAGTATAATAATTATGGACACGTGGCCTTTCTTTGTAGTGTATTTTAAATACTTGTTTTAAACCATCCATTCTGGTAAGGTTAAAATAATGGCTGTGTCTTAAAGTATAGGAGCCTCCAGGCCTTAAGCAAATAATATTAGGTATTTGTGTTTCCATTAGAAAGACAGACCTTACTCTGTCTTCAAGTTACTAGCTTTTATCTGATGCCAAAGTTAAAAAGATTGGTGTCCCTTCTCCAATTCCAGTGCATGTCCTTCACTGTATCTTGTTTCTCTCTGATATATCAAGGAAGAAAATGGAATAATTTAGGAGATGCCAGTAGAATAAAACACTATATTCCTAAATACAGTATAATTTTCAGAGCTATTTTAGCCAGTATAATTGAAATCCCCTTATTCTCTACTGACATATTTTGAAGGTCCACATGTTTGGGGTCTAAAATTTCATTCCAAAAATGACAGAAAGCCTCTTGAACTCAGTAGAGAGTTACTGAACTGAATTAAATGGGCAAAGACTTCAGTGAGCTTAGCGACGTATACATGCTCTTCTGCATGGATTAATTTCGCTATCTGTCGTAGAAAATATGGTATGTGGGTAGCCAATGTGAAAAATATCATGTCAATGACTTCCATGTGCTACCACATTAATGTCGAAGCCATAAATTTTGAGATGCTATTTTCTAGGCAGGTGTGTTTCTTTGGATTTATGGTAGTAGGTTTGGTATCACGCAGAAAATAAAGGCAAAATTATAGGAGGGAAATAAGCTCCCCAAACCATACAACAACTGTGAAGCATAACTAAGTGGATATTAAAATAGAAATAAATTGCATTTGTTCTTATGACATGAAATATAAGCATTTAGTTTTGTTGTGGAATCAAGCAGAGAGTATTGCATTAATCCATTTATTTAAAACATTTTTTTAGAGCACCTATCTTATAACAGATACTATTCTAGATACTGGGGATAAAAGAGTCATGTGTTTCTCCTTCTGCGTCTGACTGTCTACGGAGAAAGACAGACAGCCAATAAACAAATGAGCCAGTAACTATTATATCAGATGGTGGTAAGTGCAATGGAGAAAAATGAAGCAAGATAAAAAGGGTAGAGGGTATCAGATAGGAAAGATGGGAGTTCTTATTTTAGATCCATTGTTCTAGAAAGGGACTGACTGAAAAGATGGCATCTGAGTAGGGGCTTGAAAGATGTGAGGAAGTGAGAAAGTAGCCCTATGGAAATCTGAGGCAGAGGGAAAGGCAAGTGCAAATGTCCTGAGGCCATACAACCAAATATTCCAGATAAAGTCTGTGCCTTCATGACATTTCCTTTTTTGTGGGGAAGACAGACAAAACACGAGCAAATGAGACATAAATAAATAATATCAGATTGAGGTAGGTACTATTAAAAAATAAATAAGGAAAAGACAGTAAATAGTGGAGGATGGAACAACATTAGATAGGATGGTCAGGAGACCTCTCTGAAGATATAACCCTTAACCTGAGAACTAAACGACTAGTGGAAAAATAAATGCTTGTGGAATGACCAAGTGATTAACCCACACTGAATTCTGAAGCTATTTTAATATTGGAAAAACCTGGTTAGAATTTTTTTTCTAACAAAATTTAAACAATATGCTTTTTGAAATGTAGTTCCATCCAGCACTAATTGTACTTTAGACAAACCCCTAAAGTGTGCTGCAGAAATATTTGACTTTAGTATAGTAAATATTGACGTATGCATCCACGAAATTAAAGAAAAATATTCCTTTGTCTGTGGTTTTGGCTTCATTATCCCAAAATGAGTAGAAACTTCATGATGCAATTGGCAAAGCACTTAAAACTGGACTTTGTTTTTAAGAGAAGTTTGTTAATGTTTGTTGAGTGACTTATTATAGCTACCATTAGTTTGAATGTTTGATATACACCAGGTAGGAAACTAGGTTATTTTACAAACATTAATTCATTTAGGTTTCATTGGGCTGGACAGTGTCCCTTCAAAATTCATGTCATTTCCAGAACCTCAGACTATGACCTTATTTGGAAATATGGTCATTGCAGATGTAATTAGTTAAAATGAGGTCGTTATGACGGGCCCTAATCCAATATGACTGGTGTCCTTTCAAGAAAAGAAGAGACGCAAACACAGACACACAGGGAATATGCCATGTGAAGACTGAGGCAAAGACTGGAGTTATGTGTCTATAAGTCAAGGAATGTAAAGGATTGCTGGCAATCACCAGAAGCTAAGAGACAGATTCTCCCCTAGAGCCTTCAGAGAAGACCATGGTCCTGCTAAGACCTTGATTTTGGACTTCTAGTCCCTAGAACTGTGAGACAATAACTTCCTGTTGTTTGAAGCCACCCAGTTTGTGGTGCTTTGTTATGGCAGCCCTAATACAGTGTCTAAGAGAGGATTCTCCTAGGTCAATGTGATTTCCAGTCCTGTGCTCCTGACCACCATCTCTTACTTGTGGATATCTGTACCACAGGTCTCTGTCCCTTCCTGTGATTCCCCTTCCATGATTGTCCTCTCTCCTCCAATGCTATACCTACCATTAGTAAATCTGCTTCCTACCCTAAAGCCTCTTTGCAATTTATTCTCTGTGCATTTATTGTCTATACAACTACCTGTGGAATCCTCCAGCGTGATATTGTGTCTTTGCAATAGTTACGTTTTACCTAAAAATACATAAATAGGGATAGTAATAACCTCTATTCTCCTTGGACCATGATTAGGATGAACAAATGAATTCACATGTGTATACTCAGACAATTCTTAATTAGACAAGGTTCCAGTTTTATCTCTGGTATTGCACTTTCTTGAACACTTAAGGTATGTCTGGGGGTGGGATGCAGCTCTTTGACACATAATTACAAATATGTAGCTAGAAGTTCTCAGATATAATGGAGACTGTAATTTTTCGTTCGTCCAAGGGGCCAGGTGAAAAAGTGCTGAGGAGATACACTGGAGACAGCCTATGAAAAAGAACCGTCCTATGAAACTGCAAAAAAAGGGACTAATCAATTCTGACAGTTCAGCAGCTCCAAAGCTGTTATGTACATGTAAATCCTCTGGAGATCTTGCTGAAGTGCAGATTCTGTTTCAGTGTGTCTGAGGTGGGGGCTGAGATTCTGTATTTCCAACAAATTCCCAGGGGATGGTGATGATGGTGGTCCATGGACCACCTTTGAGGAGTGAGGTGCTAGAACATAAACAGTAGTTAGGCCTGCCATTTTGCAGATACTAGGAGCCCTGGTGGTGCAGTCGTTAAGCGTTTGGTACTAACCAAGAAGTTGCCAGTTGGAATCTGCTCCTTGGAAACCCTAAAGGGCAGTTCTTCTCTGTCCTATACAGTCTCTATGAGTCAGAATCAACTCTATAGCAATGGGTTTGGTAGTGTGAGGAAGCTTCTTTCTGCCCTGTTTTAATACTAATGAAACTTCCCTGAATATTTTTCTACTTCTATAACTCTTATTGGCGCCCAGATGGTGCAGTGGTTAAGGGATACAGCTGCTAACCAAAAGGTTGGCAGTTTGAATCCACCAGTTGCACGGATACCGACTAAAATAGGCCTGAAACTAATAGAAGGAGATGATTTCACTAGACCTATGGTTTCTCATATAAAAGTTACTTCTTTAAAGATCCATACAGCAAGTAGTATAGCATTGGGGTAGATAATGCTATACTGTTCAATGGCATTGTCATTCAGGTCTCAGCTTAATTGTCAGGTCTTTAGGGAGACCTACCCTGGCCCCCAGAGGTAAACAAAATTTAAACATCACTCCATTTAGTTCTTATAGAGCCCTTATTAATCTCCGATTTTACAGTGGATTCAAGTGTTTGTTTTTCTGGTTCTCCTAACTTCAAGAAGACAGGGGACTTCTCCTATATGCTTATTGTTATATCCCCAATGCCTAGAACAGTTCCAGGCATGTTAACTAGGACCTCAATAAGTCCTACTTATTGGTAAACGAATGAATATATGATAAAAGATATACTAAAAGTTAAACTTTTAAAAAAACATCTTTAAAACATAATTTGAAAAAAAGAAAAAGGAAGTAACCTGCCAAGTAGTTTGAATAATGTAATGGATAATGATTTTGTATTCAAGATGCAAAGTAGGTAAGACATTCTTCTTCTTTATTCTTTTCTAATATTTCCGTTTTATTATTCCACGGTATACCAACATCCCTTTTAGTAAAGGAAGTTTTTTGACCTAGCATCCTTCCTACAAATAGCGAATATTTACACATATACACATTCATACACAACTATACACACGTACGTATGCAGAGTTTCCAGCTATAGTTGTTTATAAATGTGTTCTCACCACTTGCAGCCATTTTATGTGCTTATCATTATTGGCAGTGGTTATAACAAGCATGTGGCTGTTATGTCTTCATCATTAGGCTGTAAATTCCTTGTGGGCAACAAGCATCTTATAATGAAGAAATTACAGAAGTCAGAACCATCACATTAAAAACATTATGGTTTCAAATACACTTTTGAATGTTCACCTCAGTGTTCCAATTAAATTCTAATTTCAGTATCTGTATCTGCTTATCTAAATGCCTTTGGCAATTTGGAATGACTTACTGAGTATTCTAACCCATCCCATATTTGAATAGAGGCATATCAAAATTGCTATTCGTATGTGCTGTCACAAGCTATAAATAGAACACTACTCTGCCAAAGGTGAATTAATTGTGATAAAGCTATTTTGATAAAAGTTATTCCTCGCTTAAGTGAAACATGAAGTACCAGATTTACTCTACAGGAGCTATGCTAAAAGCTCTACATTTAATAATACACTTCGACTTCAATATATGTCATAAATTATTTGAAAAAATAGGAAAACCCTTGCAGTTGATTAGCTTCAAATGATGGTTCATTGATGAACACAAATAACTCAACAGAAGAGGCTAATTGTATAGAACAAGTAAATATTACACATCAGTGCACATCTGCCTACAATTACACAGGTAATGTCTGTATTTAGTTTCTTAATTTCTCATTATGAGACAATTGCATCTCATCTAGCAGTGTTTAATTGCATTGTTTCTATTGCTAGAATAATAGCCCTTTCTCTTTTTTTAAGATGTTGAATGACAAATCAATTTAGATTGTAATCACTTATTATTCCTTCTCTAAGCAAAACCACTCAAGAGTTTCAGTTGCAATGGAAAAATCTGATTTCCTACTAACGATTGCCAAATGGGAACATTCCAGAAAAGCCTGTCTCAGCTCTATCATATTCTCCTTCAGTTATGGTCATAACCATTATCTTAAGAAGCTTAATTGGCTAATAAAGTTACTACTTTCTAAAAGTATCACTGCAAAATATTATGGTATTTAACTTGACAAAGCCATACCCCTGCATTATTCTTCCTAACTTTACTTTTCTGCATTGTTGAATGCCATGCCAAGTACATTTGGAATGGCAAGCGTGCAATTACACTGAGTCTGGTGCATAGTTTCTTGAACTAGTTCACATTCTGACCTTAAGATTGAATTCTACAATGAGACAAGAATATTAGCTAAAACTATCACATAGTTCCCCAGTTAGCTTGTAATAGTAGATAAAGTCTTATTCACAACTAATAATGTGTCTTTTCTTTCTAATTCATTTTCTAAATGATTCACCTACTCTTAGTCTTTTATAAATGTAATGTTTTTTGTTTAGTGTTGCCATAATAAATTACCACAGACCGAGTGGCTTAAAGAACACAAATTTGTTGTCTTGCAGTTCTGTCTGACATGGATCTCTTTGGACTAAATCAAGGTGTTGGCAGAGCTGTGTTTCCTTCTGGAGGCTCTAGGGAAGAGTCCCTTTCCTTTCCTTTTCCGGGTTGCATTCCTTGACTTAGTGGTGCCTCCCCCCACCATCAAAGCTAGCAATGGCAAGTCCAATCCTTCTCACGTCACCTCACTCTGATCTTTCTTCCGTTTGTTACATCTCTCACTGACTGCAAGCAGTAAGCGTTCTTCATCTTAAACACTTACCTGATTAGGTTGGGCCCACCTAGATATTTTAAGATAGTCTCCCCATTTTCAGGCCCCTAACCTTAATTTGGAAACCCTGGTGGCGTAGTGGTTAAGTGCTACGGCTGCAAACCAAAAGGTCAGAAGTTTGAATCTACCAGGAGCTCCTTGGAAACTCTATGGGGCAGTTCTACTCTGTCCTATAGGGTTGCTATGAGTCGGAATTGACTCGACTGCAATGGGTTTGTTTTTTTGTTTTGTTTTGTTTTAACCTTAATTTAATCACATTTGTGAAGTCCTTTTTGACATGCAAGATAACATATACATATGTTCCAGGGTATATGGTGTGGGCATCTTTGGGGTGGAGGGGACATTATTTGGCCTACCACATAAGGTCTCTTACCATTTGGTGTATCTAATGTAGTTTTGTGCTTCCTATGGATGGGAACACTGGATCCCTTAAATGTGACATTAGTTTTACAAAGTCAGGCATCATTTTCTTATCGATGTTGAAAAAAGCATGATCACAGCCAAGCTTCATTTTGTTTCAGTTTCCTCTTATTCATGACTTTTTAAATAGTTTTTTTTAATTTAAATTTTTAGTTTTTTAAATTGTATTTTAGATGAGGGTTTACAGAGCAAATTAGTTTCTCATGAAACAATTAATACACATATAGTTTTGTGACATTGGTTGCCAACCCCACGACATGTTGACACTCTCCCCTTCTCGACCTTGGGTTCCCCATTACCAGCTTTCTTGTCCCCTCCTGCCTTCTCATCCTTGCCCCTGGGCTGGTGTACCCATTTAGTCTCATTTTGTTTTGTGTGCCTGTCTAATGTTTGGCTGAAGGGTGAACCTCAGGAGTGACTTCAGTACTGAGTTAAAAGGGAGTCCGGAGGGCCATACTCTCGAGGTTTCTCCAGTCTCAGACCATTGAGTGTTTTGTTTTGTTTGTGAGTTAGAATTTTGTTCTACATTTTCCTCCAGCTCTGTCCGGGACATTCTGTTGTGATCCCTAACAGAGCAGTCTGTGGTGGTAGCTGGGCGTCATCTAGTTGTGCTGGACTCAGCCTAGTGTAGGTTGTGGTACTCGTGGTCCATTAGACTAATCTTTCCCTGTGTCTTTGGTTTATTGACTTCTTTTTCAATGTAAACTGATAATAGAACTGCTATTTTTTTCTCTCTCTTTGCATTGGCAGTATTGCATTGTAGCACTGAAGGTATCACCAGTTCTGTTGATTTTGTAGAGAAAGACTGAGGGTCCAGTTAAATTTGAATCAATTCAGGACAAAAAGCTCGTCTTTTTCTTACTTGGAGATTCTTCCTGAGCCACGTTTCCTATGTACACCCAAGAGTTATGAAAGGTTTAAAGTTTTATCCAGTGAGAAAGGAGCCCAGTTTTCTAGGCAATTCTTGCTAACAAATGTTGGGGATACCACCACTATAGATTAGGGAGCCTTTAGAAATATATATCAAGTTTGATTTCTTTAATATCTATGTTTTTTAATTTTGTTGGTTAGCTAATTAAATGTGATTTATGTATGCTGGCATCCTTTAACGAATGACACCACTATAGTTATCTTTTAATGAATATCTTTACTGTACCTTATTTTGCAATATTTTACTTCCCCTTCTCTCTCAAATGCTTTGTGCCTTTGGTTAAATGAATCAAGATGAAATGTATGTAATTTATTTAAAAATATTTTAATAACCCACCTAGAGAAAAAAAAAATCCTTTAATTCTTAGTGAATAAGCTTAGAAAGCACAGTGTGTGTGTGTGTCTGTGTGTGTGCTTTTAGGCTAAAAGAACTATATTATAAAAGCAAAGCAATATGCTAGACATTCCCTTAGATTTTAGGCAATCTATTTTGAAATGTGTATTATTAGGTTGAATAAGTCCTTCCCATACAGCTGCCTTTTGTTAAAAAAACAGACTGTGCTAGGGTGGTTGATGTACTGTTAAAATTCAGCATGCAGATTTACCTGGTTTGTCTGATGCTAGCGTGCTTGGCAATTCCTATATAAGGTGAAGTTAACAAGTTTCCTAATATTGTGCCTCTCAATATCTAGCATAACTAGTGCCTTCAAGAGAGTATCTGGGTGTATTGTATCTCTTCAGTAAATTCCTTTTAGATGGGATTGAAGATAGCTATATGGCTCTAAACTTACAAAATGCAGAAAATTTAACTTAGCTTTACTTTTTTTCATTCTTAGGAAAACAATCTTCATTTTCTTGATTACCTTTCATTTAAATGCTTATTTCATACTGTCTTTATTTGGACTATGCTTCATTAAGCCTCAATTTCCATTTAATTTTGTTCGTGTGTTATTGCTTGAGTTCCTGTGTCTCAGTTCACTAATGGAATGTTTTCTAATCTGTGAAATTTCAGAAGAGCTCAAAGACCCATATAAAAGCACATTTCAGGTTTCTAAAAGAAAAATTCAGGCCTTCTGGGGATATGGCGCACTGTACAATATAAACACTATCCTTACTCCAAATTATAGTCGTTTAAGTCTTCCAATTCCCAGTTCCCATATGTTAAATCTACCTATCTGATAATGACGTCAGTTGCAAATGCCTTACTCTTTTCTTCATACCCTGCAGTGGCTGGTCCTTGTGTTCTGATCTTGACATTTCCAAATTAAATTTGAAATAGAATTAAGGTTTCCCATCATGTATAGAAGATGAATATTGAATGATGTTATGTGCACATTTAAGTAAAATAAGAGGTGAATGCTTAGGTACAGATAAAACTAAATTGTTTTGCTTATTTCTGAAGATGTACTGGTTCAGGTCATAGCATTCTTTAGGGTGAAAAAAGTAGAAATAAGAACCCAGAAGACAGAAAGAGTTTGTCAGTCTTGTACATCTATCTCCTAATCTGGACCCATAGGACTTTATGTTTAATCATCTTCGAAGACCTGGGCTTCAGTCACAGCCAAAGTTGTTGTCTCCATTATCCATGCCCAAATCTCCTTCGCTGACTTTCAAATCCAGGTTCTAGCATGTAAGAGATAAGACATGGCATGCCATTGATGCAGTGGTCACTACTCCCTATCTTCTCCCACTCTTTCCCTATTCACAGGCTTGAGTGTCTGTATAGATTCTTTTCCTTGGACCTGGTTTATAGCCTGGGCCAGTTTCTCGGAATCACAGTCATTGCCCTGGATTCAACACAATTTGGATTCTAGCTCTTGTGTACAATCAACTTGATTGAATCATTTAAATCAAAACATACACTATTGCACTCAATCCTCATTCTTACACACACACGCGCACGCACACACACACACACACAATGAACAATCCAGTCTTCGATTCTCAGGTCCATTCCCTGTAAGTCCAGATTTTTTTCTGCAGTCCCCCAACTAGGCAGATCTGAAGACCTCCTATTGAACATCCAGAAAGCTTTGTAGTTGATCCTACCTCAGTTTTGCCTGTATGTAACCTTTATTTGACTTTTATTGGTATTGGAAGCTATGTTTTCAAATATACTGTACGTATTGTGAATAACAAGTTTCATATATTTATTCTTGATGTAAATAAAGGATATTCAATGGTTCTAAATTTACTTTTTCCCTGTATATAAGGTTGCTTTCTATGACAGAATATCAAAATTTACTGGAAGAAAGTATATTTTTCTATCTAAAACCTCCATAATTTGATAAAATTAAATCACATGATTTAATCCAGTGTTTAACTCCCTTATTCATTTTAGTACAAATCTCTCTGTTTTCATTCATGAAACTTTTATTGAGAAAATGTCAAATGAATTGTTCACTACTACTATGTCTATTGAAAAGAGGAGGCACTGTGCAAAGTCCTGGCCCTCCAGAAGCTTATAGTCAAAGGGGTGAAACAGACTGGACATAAACTCCCCCAACTTTCCGGTGATTGAAACTGCAAACAGTATTCTATTTTAAAATGCAATCTGGTTTTCATAAGGTTTGGAAAATATTTTTAGTTTGAATCCCAGGCCCTCCAATATTCTAGGTATGCAACGCTAGGCTCATAGGGCATGAAACAATGTAATCCTTGAGAATGTAAGTCATTTTGATGAGATTTAGACCTAAATTATGTATCTTGATCATCAATTCCATATTTTCTTTGCGTTTCTTCTTATCTTTTGGCAAACCCTGAAGGCCTCTGCCTTATTTACAACCAATTTGTCAGTTAAATATAGATTTTCTTGTACATTTGATCACTGTTTAAGCCTTTATCTTTGCATTAAAAGACGATTTGAAGTGTAGATTTTCTTAACGTTTCTTATTAAATATAAGCATTTTGTCACTTTTTCTTTAATAATTATACAATTATCACATTTGGGGTCCCTTTTGCCTCCACTTTTCCTGCTGCATTTACAAATTTTTCTGTTCACTCTTTTTAAGAGATCACCATTTGTTGAATAATATCTTTTCTCAAAATAGAACCTTTCACTTTTCTTAGTCTTCATTCGTCTTTTGAGACTTGATCTTTTTTGATCTTCCAGTGAAGTGTCAAAGTAGTTTCCAAGATTCTCGTGATTTAAAAAAATAGCTCTGCCTTTATTTTTTAGCATATCTTTATTTTGTTGTAGTTCTGTTGTTGTCGTTAGGTGCCGTTGAGTCGGTTCCGACTCATAGCGACCCTATGCACAACAGAACGAAACATTGCCCGGTCCTGCGCCATCCTTACAATCGTTGTTATGCTTGAGCTCATTGTTGCAGCCACTGTGTCAATCCACCTCGTTGAGGGTCTTCCTCTTTTCTGCTGGCCCTGTACTTTGCCAGGCATGATGTCCTTCTCCAGGGACTGAGCCCTCCTGACAGCATGACCAAAGTATGTAAGACGCAGTATCGCCATCCTTGCTTCTAAGGAGCATTCTGGTTGTGCTTCCTCCAAGACAGACTTGTTCGTTCTTTTGGCAGTCCATGGTATATTCAATATTCTTTGCCAACACCACAATTCAAAGGCAATTCTTCTTCGGTCTTCCTTATTCATTGTCCAGCTTTCACATGCATATGATATGATTGAAAATACTATGGCTTGGATCAGGCACACCTTAGTCTTCAAGGTGACACCTTTGCTCTTAAACACTTTAAAGAGGTCCTTTGCAGCAGATTTACCCAATGCAATGCGTCTTTTGATTTCTTGACTGCTGCTTCCATGGCTGTTGATTGTGGATCCAAGTAAAATGAAATCCTTGACAACTTCAATCTTTTCTCCATTTATCATGATGTTGCTCATTGGTCCACTTGTGAGGATTTTTGTTTTCTTTATGTTGAGGTGCAATCCATACTGAAGGCTGTGGTCTTTGATCTTCATTAGTAAGTGCTTCAAGTCCTCTTCACTTTCAGCAAGCAAGGTTGTGTCATCATTGGTCACATGATGGATTTTTAAATGTTCCCTTTCATAGGTTATTCTTATGTAATCTTATTGGACCTTGTCATTAATTATTTTCTACACCTTTTGCTGTTTTACTGTTATATACCATAATTAAATGAGTTTTTAAATCAGGTTGTCTTTTCTTCATATTTAGAGTATAAGGATTTCTTTCTGGGCTACAGCGTATTTCTACACTGTAGACTAGGTATGTATTGTCAAATATTGACATTTGGCAAATTGTCTTTTAAATTATATAATTTCTTTTCCTGTTTGTCTCTTCTTGTGTATAATGTTTTTCAACTGCTAGGTTTTTAGAAATGTCTAGTTTAGCCCATGTTATAACCATTCAACAATTTTCAACATCTTTAAAACATCACTTAAGGGTATTTTACTCATTAAGAATTGCCACTTCCTATACTTAATGAGAAGATTGAGGGAAGACAAGCTGTTGACAGTAATTAATATTCTTGCATGTAGCAGCTACATAGCAATTAATTATTTTTGGGGAAATTCTTTTCACCATTATTTTGCTAAGAATATTTCACTTATTTTTCAGCGTTGTCAGTTTTGTAACATTGATATAGCTATTAATATGTTCATAAAGTGAATTCATTTTCAGGGTCTATTTATTTTTATTTATGCAGCCTTTTGTTTTTCTTCAAATTGTTGATGTTATTTTCCATACGAAAAATAGATAACTGTCTCTTTGACTAATTTTCTTCTAAGTAAAAACTGTGTATCGCTCTTTTCTGACTCTGGGGAAAATGTAATAATTAAGAAGATAAATGATGTCAGTTTTATGCTCTCTAAACTGTTAATTGGTTCATCTTAGATTTGGTGATCTTCCATAGTTTAATATTTAATGTTTGCCAATGCAAAGTGTTTCAGTGATCAAGGATAGAGCTAACAACTGTCAGAATCTTTTGACGTGGACGTTTTCCCAAAATTTTTAAGAGAGAGAGACAATGAATGAGAGAGACTAAAACCATTTTGTGAGAAGTCACCGGAAAATTTCTTCCTAGCTACTTGGCAGGCAATAAGGTTGCCCTTGCCAATGGAGCTAACCATGCTGACATGTTCAATCAAAAAATGGGCATTTATATCAATAAAGATCGAGTTCCTCTAATATTTCCCTTTGACAGCCATGATTTTTCTGTCAGTCCACATCACCTTTGCTTCCAGAGATGAAGCTCCTTGAATCTGTCTCTGTGGCATGCCTAAGTTCAGTCCTCCCATGCTCCGGGTGGCCACAAACCGTGCCTCTCCTCCCGGCTGTTTGTGAGGTTATGGATGGGGGTTTGATTCCTGTGAAGGCTTCTGTGGTCTATTTTGCCTATTACATTCTCTATCACTTGCTTCATTTCTACCTCATTTCTTTCTACCGTGCTCTCATTTGTCTCTGATTTTCCTTTCTTGTTTTCTCCTTTTAATCTTTACTGATTTCTTTGTTTATTCCATTATTTAGGCCTAGTCTCCTTCTTTTGTCATTCGTAATGAATTCATTTATTTTCCTTTTTGCCCATTTCTCTTTTTACTAATCATGGCTTTCTTGATCTCTTTGTTTCCTTTTACCTCCTCCTTAAAAAACCACACAAAAAGTTTCCATAATTTCTAAAATTAGTCCAGGCATAATATTCCTTAAGTTACAAGCACAAATATTTAGTACTTCATTAAAGAATCCAGTGTTCTATTCTATTTATATTGTTTAACACCGTCAGGTCTTATTCCCATAAAATTGGCATAAGCATTTTTTAAATTTTTTTTATTTTTTTTTACATAACGCCATCTTATTAGTTTCACTCTGGGTATGCCTAGGTTACATACTTTGGATTAAGAATATCGTTAAAGGCCAACTCTTCTCATGAGAAAACCTTTAATGTTGAGAAGAAAAAAATTAAAGATCATTGAATTTACATCTGGTACATTATAACTGAACAGTTGAGAAGCAGCAGTAAATTCAGACCCTTAATAAGAATCAAACCACAATGATTCTTTATTGACTGAAACACCAAGTCATTTGGGGGTAGAAAAAATATGAGTGCATTTATTTATTCTTTTGTAATGCTATTGGTAAATAAGAATTGCTAGAGATAATATCCTAGGTCCCAAAAGCTTGGAAAAGTATGGGTCACTGTTAATTGGATTTTAATTTATGTGTAAGTGTAATGGATATCTATATAAACAAAACAGTCTCTAATTGAATCTGGGAAGATTCAGATACGGTTATGCACTGGCCAATCTGCTGACATGTTTAATCAAGATACGAACATTCATATCAAAGAATTGTGCTTAATCATGGAGGTCAATCCAGCCCCAGATTGACAATGAACGGATTTATATGTCTGTGTCATATTCTGGCTCTATGAGTTTTAGCAAGGCTTTGTTTCCATACTTCTTTTTATAAATATTCTTGAAGTTTTAGTATAGCATGTATTTTAGTCTTGCAAATTTGTGGAGGATAACGTCTATGTTTTACTCATTTTGGATCCCCTTCTAGCACCGTTCATCACTGTTTCTGCTATAACACACATCAGATGGGATTCCTTGCAGAACACACAGCCTCAGGCTATAGGTCAAATACAAATGTACAATGCAGTTACAAATATATGTCACTTCATCCATAATTCTCATTTAAACAGTGGAAGCCTTAACAGAGGCAGTACTACAGCCCTAGTACAACTATCCCCCAAACTTTCTTGAGCCCCGCTCCCTCTTTGTTTGGGGTCCTCAAATGGTTCCTCAAAATAATGTAGCTGATATACAAACCTACATTTAATAAACCAAGAGAAATTTTCATTCCACTATGCCTGTTGGATTATAGTCTTTGCCAGTCTATCCTTAAGAAAACTACATGTATGAAACTCATAGAAGGAGTTGAAACCTAGGACCTTCTCAAAAGCTTCCAGTCTGTATAATCCCAATAGTTTATTCAACAAGCCAGCTCGCCTTTTGTTAATGTCTTTTCTGACTAATTTAAGCCAGCTTTTCTAAATACGGTATTTTACATGTGGAATAAGTGGACTTCAGCTCTGGCTTTTCCTATATTGATAAGACTTATAATTTTTAATATTTTATAGAAAATTCTGTCAGGAATTATTATTTATTTATTTATTCTTTTTATTGATTTGTTTTCAGGCTTAGCTTCTTTTGTCTGGAATCAGTTGAGGATTAGCCTGTACAAGATCAATATAAACCCTACAACTTATGTTTGGATACAGCTTGTTTACTTAGAAATGCCATAAGATTTAGGTTCTCTACGAATTGTTTTCCCACATGACAGATAACAATTAAAGTGCCATAAATCTTTTCTCTGTTCTAGAATCCCTCTTATTGTTTATTTTTTTAAAAAAAAAAAACTTCTAAAAAGCCTTTAAAAATTGTTATCTGACTTTATATCTATGTTTTCTAGAAAGTAAATCAAGGGCACTTGTGGTTGTTAGCCAAGAATAAACATATAAATAAGTGGATTCCTGACCCAACCCAAATGTACTGAATCAGAATGTCCAAAAACGGGTCCCAGCACTCTGAATACTTTTTATAACGTGTGGAGTCGATTTTCATATACACTAGCAGGTAAGAATCATTGTGGCCTAAGCAGTGGTATGGTTTTACTGTCCCCCAAAAGAAGGGAATCTAACTACTATCAGAAAGAAAGGCTAGCTTAAATTCAATTACTATAAAATGAAAAATCAATATTTTTGAAAGCCTGTGAGGCTAAAATTAAGTTGCGTATTTGTTCCTGAGTCTCCTGGTAACCAAAGGGAAAAGAATAAGAGTTAATGCTACAGGATTTACATGGTCAATATAAAATTTTGGAAAAGTCCAAGATCATTTTAAATTTCTCCAGGAATACTGAACCCTCATAAACTTGAAGGGCCGAGACATTAGAATTGAGTCAGCTCTCATTTTACCCCTTAAAATCAACCAGTATGGCATGGGATAAGCCTTTCCAGGAGGGAAAACAAAAATAAAAATAGAATCAGCAGAAGATTGGGAATTTTGATGCTATAGTTTCTTGGTGGTGCTTTAAACGTTTCCAGGTATATTCTTGCCATACGGAAAAGGATATTTATTCCATTAGTCCCTCCCTTTTTTTTTTAATATGGAGAAGTTAACAATTAGTATTCCATCAACTGAGAGTCGCCTGTACTTCTTTAATATTTTTGTTTCATTATAATAACATTTATTAAGTACTCACCATGCTACTTTATGCCAGTCACTTAGTTCATCATCCTTATAAAATGTTATATAGAGAGCAGTGTATCAGTCAGGATTTAACCATAGAACCATAACCAGTAGGAGATATATATTAAGAGGTTTATTGCAAGTAATTGACTTACCTGATTGCGGGATCTGGCTAGGCAAGTCCAGAATCTGTAGGGCTGGCCATCAGGAGAGGCAGGTTGAAACTGCTGTCTATAGGTGCAATTTCTTCTTCTTTCAGGAAGCCTCAGCTCTGTTCTTAAGGCCTTCCAACTGATTAAATCAGGTCCAACCAGGTTATCTAGGATAATCTCCCTTACATAAAGTCAACTCATTATTAGCTTTAATCACATCAAGAAAATATCTATGCAGCAACACCTAAATTTCTGTTTGATTGAATAATTGGAGACTATAACCCAGCTGGAAACCCTGGTGGCATGGTGGTTAAGTGCTACAGCTGCTAGCCAAAGGGTCGGCAGTTCGAATCCACCAGGCGCTCCTTGGAAACTCTGTGGGGCAGTTCTACTCTGTCCCATAGGGTCGCTATAAGTCAGAATTGACTTGACGGCACTGGGTATATTTATAACCTAGCCACTTTGACACATAGTACTGACAACCACAGGCAGATACTTTTATCATTCAAATTTTCATATTCAGGAAACTGATTTTGAGGAAGATAACATATATGGTTACAAATTATAAGTGATGAAAGGTGATTTGAACCTGTCTAACCCCAGAGGCTATATTATAAAATCCACATATTAAACAGGAAAACTGGCATTTTATCCCTTACCGAAATGGATGCCACACATGCATGCACACCACCTGTACCATCACATCACGAGCATCTATTCATGCAAAAATTCATAAAGAAATATTGAGGATGCTTGAATGTATTTATTAATATTGTGGAGATTGACCAACCTTTTCATTAACTCAGTTGATTTTCTTTTTGGAAATCATGAAAAATGATCTGCTCATTATAAATTAGAGTAATCTTAGAAATAATTTGACAGTCAATCATCATTTAATAAAACTGAAATAAAATGTCAAGAGTAAACTACGAAAGACAATGGGATCACTCATAGCAATTACTGTCAGTTTAAACTGAAGAAAACAGAAGAATGTAATTTCTACCATCATCAGAATTAGATAGTAAATGAACTACCAATGTGAATCTGTAAAGTGTACTTAATTTATTAGATTTCTGCAGATTGAATTAATGGATGAGTGGCAGGAAAAAGTCACTCCAAAACACTTAGCACCTAGAGCAGACAATAGCAGCTAAGAAAGTATTTATTTTTCTATTATTCTTGATTGAATTTCTGATACATTTTCTTCTACCGTTAACGTTCAGGGATAGTACTCTAATTTCGTTCCAGTTCTGAAATATGCATCTTCGAGACACAGAAGAAGCTAGATGGGGCACATTGGCTACCCACGGAGTGCTGGGATAAAGAGAGAGAGAGTGAAAACAGAGATACAAACACCAAAAAACCTTATGAATTTGTTCTAGATTTTTATCCTTCCAGTGGCACCTTATTTTTACTTGCCTATGAAGTTTAAGTCATTTGTGCATGTCTTTTTGCATAATTATTCTTGTTCCAATATTAGAATAATCCCCAGTTCAACCAAACACACTTGAATAGAGATTCCGCTTTCATTATCTTCTCTTAATACTCACCTTACACATAATAAGCAAGACCATCTTCTCGCCGGCAAATATTCCCTTTCCTTGTACTGATCCTCTGCTCAGCATGGCATGTTTCCCATAGACTGCAAGAAAATGCCATCCTTTTTAGATCCCAAACTACCATTCCATCCTTATACCCAATTACTTTCCAATAGAAGCACCTTCTTCATGTCATACTGGGCTATTCATTCTCATCACGTTTATCATGCATATTCCCAGATACACCTCTGCTCATATTGTTTGCTTACAGTACCCTCCTTCTTCACCACCTATCTAAATCCTATCCACCTACAAGCCCAAGTCATGGGAAATATCTAGTCCGATCTCTTCTTCCACCCAACTCAGATAGGAGATCAGCTACAAAAGGGGCTTGAAGGTAACAGATTGATTCGTAAATTCCCTTCATTACAGTCAGATCAAACGACCTGTGTTCATGGAAACTATACTTAAAAACCTGTAGCAAAGGGGGACTCATTACTATCCAATGCAGTACAGAGAGTCTTTGAACAGTTTTGAATGGTAGAATGCTCTTGTGTTAAGACATGCCTCAGTATAGCCATGGAAACCCTGGTGGCGTAATGATTAAGTGCTAACCAAAGAGTCGGCAGTTCGAATCCACCAGCCGTTCCTTGGAAACTCTATGGGGCAGTTTTACTTTGTCTTGTAGGGTCGCTATGAGTCAAAACTGACTCAACGGCACTGGTTTTTTTTTTTTTTCAGTATAACCATTATCATTTCTTCTTTATTCTCCCATTCCTTGAAGCTTGACTATGAACTTCATAACAAGAGTCTATTTTGATTCCTCATTGCCTAACACAATACTGGTCATATTGTAGATGCTAAAAATATTTTTTTAATTAAATAAAAATGTTGAAGTGGCAAATATTTTGTTACATATATATTTACCACAATAAAAAATTATATATGCATTATATATATGGGTATATATATATATATATACCCATTACCCATTGCTGTCAAGTCGATTCCGGCTCATAGCAACCCTACAGGACTAAGTAGAATTGCCCCATAGTGTTTCCAAGGAGCAGCTGGTGGATTCAAACTGCCGACCTTTTGGTTAGCAGCCGAGCTCTTAACCTGTGCCACCAGGGTGTGTGTGTGTATATATATACACACACACACACACACACACACACACAGACACGTACATACAGTAAAACCTGTGAGAACTGGAACTTGCTGGGGCTGCCTTGTTTTTCCGGGTCTCAAATTTTCCCTGTTTGACAGGGTGCAGTCCTATCACTTTTATATCCTTTGTTTTAGTGGAAAATATTTTGAGTTTTCCTTCTCTGACAAGTTTCTGCCTTACACAGGTTCCAGCTTTGGCAGGTTTTACTGTATATATACGACCTAGTTTTGAGTTCTTTTATTCTCCTACCCACTTTTCTCTGTATGAGCCATCGTTTGTACATTTGCCTCAGAGTGAGTACACAGATATAGTCTGAGCTTTATAATCCACAATGGACTATACACGCCTTACAATGCAGTTACTGTATTTTCTAGAAAGGCATCCTCTGTTCACATTTGTCAGTTTTTCATAGCTCCAGAATCCTGCTGACATATATTGAGCTTATACTTAGCTAAACCCAACTTCTTCTCCTCCATCTCTTACTTCTCCTCCTATTGTTTTATTCCAAACCATATCCTCCTTACCCTTGTCATAGAGCAACATTACTGAGTCTGTTTAAAGTAAAAGCAAATCCAGGTGCCCTAAGGCATGAGATCTACTGAATGACCAAAAGCAGAAGAAAAACATTCAGTTAAAGGTTGCAAAAGATACATGATTAGTAAGATAATACAGGATACAGGATGGACCCCTCCTGTTGGGAGTCTTCAGTTAATCTATTTAAAATATGCTAAGTGTTCTTGCTGAGGGCAAACTTCCCCTCCCTTGTTTACCCATCAACAGTCATAGGTTACTTCCTCAGAAATAGAAGTGGAGCCTGAGACAAAATGGAGCCTGAGCCAGACCTTATGTCGGTCATTTTAGTTAGGCCAAATGCCTTAGTTTTCGAGTGTCCTCACCCACCCTGTTGGAGTAACGTCTCTGTTTTGGGATCCACGTGTAGGAATATCTTTTATTCTTATTTAAATTTATGCTATTATACTAGGTCTGTGATTTCCCCATCAAGATCTTTTTGGATTTTGATCACCCAACCAGATCTACATTACTGGAAAATTGCATAATTAGTCTTTGTATGACTCCATCAGTATCATTGACTTAAAATATTGAACAGAAAAAGATAAAGGCTGGAGAACTAGCATTAGAACTGTGTGTGTGTGCACAAGAGTGTGTGTGTGTGTGTGTGTGCGCGCCTGTGAAAATGGATTTATTAGCCTCTATGTTTTTACTATAGTCCATTATCCAGTTCTAATCAC
Organism: Elephas maximus indicus; assembly: GCF_024166365.1. NCBI lineage: Eukaryota > Metazoa > Chordata > Mammalia > Proboscidea > Elephantidae > Elephas > Elephas maximus. The sequence goes on along the minus strand of NC_064846.1, from coordinate 148,669,676 downwards.
ATAAATAAAATTTTATGGGATGAGATTCATGATAGGAACATAATGAAATGACACACACTATTCATAAGAAAGGGATTAATAATAGGTAGCATGGTTAGGTGAATCATATAACATTTCAGGGGGTACATAGCACATGCATATTAAAATTGTTAATTATTTTTACTATGTTTATTTTCTCTTTGTTTGGCACATTAATTATTTCAGTGCAAAACTGAGTCTTATATAAATCTGTATGTCAGTAACATATAACAGCACATCTTAGGATTCGGTGCTTTCACTGCCACGGCCCGGGGTTCGATTCCCAGTCAGGGAATCTTATAGATAACAGGTAACTATTCAATCATTGGTTAATGTGAAAGGAGTCCATGGCAAAGAATAAGAAAAATTTTCAGCTACAGTGTACAAGAGTAACTCCAGGAGAGGAAAATGTAGGATAAACATTAAGAAACATTTTCTGAAACTGAGCAACAGATTTCAGGGAAATTTTGTAAAAAGTATTATTATTTCATTCTAGGATAAAATATATTCTGAAAAAAATATTAGAGGTCATGTGAAACAATTTACTGATGAGCAGCACTCTCAAGAAAGAACAAGTGATCAATGCTCTCTAATGTTTCTACAATTTGTATGTTAAAACTCCTTAGGTGCATTGTGGTGTTGTGGAGGTTGTTTTATTATTTGTTTTGGCAAATTCGAAAGACCATTTAGACAGTTAAAACAATGAATTCATAGGCAATTATAACCTTCTGCTAATAACGTTGTTAAAGAATTGCATAAAGCTTCGAGCTTGAATGAAAAAGTGCTATTTATTATTGATTCTCTCCCTGTGATCAGGTGTTTAACATTGTGTATTTCCAAGAATAAAAGATTCCACACTTCATGGATCAGGAAAATAAGCAGACTTTAATTGTCATGATATAAATAAGCACTATTCTCTACACTGTAGTAAAAGCAAACATTTACAATAACTTTTTAATACAATCTTGTCCTCTTCAAATTATTTTCTTCTATTAGAAATCCCATACTGTTTGTCAGACTTAATGACTTATGAAAATATAATCTAAAAGTGAAAACATAAAATAAATACTGGCAGTAAATCACTAGTGATATGGTCCATTTGTGTTAGTAGTCTGTTTTTATAGACAAGTAACTGTGCACTCTTGACTTAATTCTGTTTCAGTTACCAATACCACTATTAATTCCAGCAGAAAATGTTAGTTTCAAAATATATAATTTTTCTTACTTATTATAAAGTAAGGAGCCTTGGTGGCACAGCGGTTAAGAGCTCAGCTGCTAACCAAAGTGTCAGCAGTTCGAATCTACCAGCCGCTGCTTGGAAACCCTATGGGGCAGTTCTACTCTGTCCTATTGTCCTATAGGGTCGGTATGAGTCCGAATTGAATTGATGGCAACAGGTTTGATTTTGGCTTTGGGTATTATAAAGTAATATTTTTCATTAAGGCAAATTTATAAAACACAGAGAAGCATTGTTAGGATTGAATTGTTTCCCCAAAAAGATATGTTGAAATTCTACCCCCTGTACCTGTGAATGTGGCCTTATTTGCAGAACTTGAGTTTTACTTTTGTTATCAGTTGAGTCAAAGAAGGTCATACAGGAGTAGGGTGGTTCCTTCTGAGTGCTGTCTTATAAAAAGAAAAAAAACAGACAGAGTTACACACAGGGGGAGAACACTATGTGAGGATTCTTCCATAAGCCAAGAACAGCAAAAAGTGCCTGGGAATTACAGGAGCTGAATGAGACAAGGAAGGACCTTCCTCTAGAGCCCACATAGAGAGAGCATAACCTTGCTGATAATCTGAATTTGAAATTTTAGGCTCCAAAACTGTGAGACAATAAACTCTGTCCTTTAAAGCCACCCACTTGTGATATTTTTGTTATGGCAGCAGTATCAAACTAAGACGAACATAAAAAGTAAGAGAAAAATCCTGTGTAATTTCATCATGTAGGACTACCTACTGTTAAAAATTGGTCTATATTAGTAAGTGTTCTATGTTAGTAGCTGTATCTATATAGTTACTTTTCATAAAATTTAAATTATAATTTACATATGGTTTGGTAACATTCCTTTCTCTTAACAATACATTCTGAATGCTTTCCATTTCATTAAATTTTCTTCTAATGCATACTTTAATAACCAAAAACCAAACCAAATCCATTGCCGTCAAGTGGGTTCTGACTCACAGCAACCCTACAGAACAGAGTAGAACTGTCCCATAGAATTTCCAAGGAGCAGCAGGTGGATTCGAACTGCCAACCTTTTAGTTAGCAGCTGAAAGCTTATCCACTGCGCCACCAGGGCGTTCTTTATTGGCCACATAAAATTCTATTCTATGACTATATCAAAATTTATTTAACCAGTCTCCTGTTGACAGGCATTTAAGTTGATTTTAGTCTATTGTTGTAAGTAAAAAACTCAGTGTTTTTCAAAGTGCCTTTTTTTAATGAATGCATAAAGTTCTGAGCCTGGTTCTACACAAGGGATATATACTTGTTCTGTATGCATTCAAAAGAACCCATCTTCCATTTTCTACTTAATATTGTAGAATTATGTAAATGTTATAATGAAGCAAATGGGAAACTGGATTAATTTTTAAAACATTCTAATGGAAACTTTTAGATGCCTGCATTAAAGTCTAGATTTGGACTTTGAAATAACTGCAGTAGTATCGCATTTGACTATTGTTCTTTAGCACAGAAGTTGCTATTTTAAAATAGCTGGAGCTACTCATTGGTTTGTTTGTAAAGCACAGGGTGCCGTACAAAACAGATCAAATGTCTATTCATATCTTCAACTAATGTAAGAATCTCTTTTGGGGGAACAATTTAACAAGATTTACAAAACAGTGGCTAAAGCTGACCAAACATCTTTAGGCTGGGATAATCTTACATAATTTCTGGAAACTTTTAAAAAAATGTCATCTATCTTACCTGGTTGACCTCAAGATTGATCTCTCTCTATATATATATTTCTGTTTCTTCAGGCCCAGGTGCTTTTCAGGAGCCCTATACGGTCTCTATGAGTCGGATTCGACTCGAAGGCACTGGGTTTTTTGGTTTTTGTTTGTTACCGTGGTTAAGAGCTACAGCTGCTAACCAAAAGGCCGGCAATTGGAATCCACCAGCTGCTCCTTGGAAACCGCATGGGGCAGATCTACTTTGTCCTATGGGGTTGCTATGAGTTGGAATCTACTCGATGGCAACGGGTAGATGCTTTTCAAGGCTGTATTGGTCCATAATACAATTTTAAGAAAACAAAATTAATTTTAAGAGAGCAAATGTTAATGATTATGTTTCTGTTACATAGAAAAAGCTGCATATGTCAGTACAATATTTGATAGACTTGATTTTGTCAGAAAAGTATTAGAATTACATAGTGAGAAACAACCTGCTGAAATACACACTTGCCCTAGATTTTCCTGAATGAGACTTTTTCATAACAAGCACATGTTTAGCTGGAAAGACAATAATGTACAGAGTTTTCTTTTAATGTTTTTACTTAAAAAAATAAAGGAACATGGTGATACTCAAGCTGCACTGTTAAATACAGTTGTATTTGTCGGGGTGCACATATTTCATATAAACACAGTGTAACTGTTTTTAAAAAATCAAAGTTGATTTTTTAAATCTAAAGAATTGTAATGAAATTAATCAAATTGTTTCAACTGAAGCAATTCCTTAATGCCATGCATGACCTTGACTTTTACTATTTCCCTTGAAAGATAATACCCACTTTTGCTTTCTTTATGCAAATACCACGGTGGTATAGGAGAAGATGTCGCCTCAGTGTGCTAAAGACAGTATTAGTTATTTTTTTAACTATAAAAATTCCAGGGTTCGAACTGCTTCTAAACAGTTCAGTCATGGCCAAAGATAACAAGGCAGAGCTTTGAGCCGGTTGGAAGTTGTTCAGTCATGGCCTACGGAAACAAGGACAACTTAAGCATTGCGTATCAACCAAATCTCTTCCATGGTTGGCTTTTGACCCTGAGTAGGAAAACGGGCGGTGTCGCCCTGCTCAAAGATGGCCGGCTGACCGCCCGACTTTGAATGTGTGTAATTCTCCACAGTCTTGCCAATAATCCAATCTCCCACATCAGGAAACTTTCAGGAGCCTGATGCTGGAGCTCGGGTTATTGGCAGGACTATGGAGAGCAACACACATTCAAAGCGGTGTGCTCAGCTGCCATCTTTAAGCAGGGGACCACTGCCTTTTCCTGCTCGCATCAAAAGCCGATGCTAGAGATCTGGTTGCTCTGCAACGTGTGTGCTGCCCTTGTTGTTGTCGGCAGTGACTGAACTGCTTTGAACAGGTTCAAAGGCCTGCCTTTATCCATCAGCCATGACGGAACCCTTGAGAACCAGTTCGAAGCCCTGAAAATTTCCCAATGTGCTTGTGTCGATCCACGATGCCTTTCAGTCCAATTTCCCTGGGCGAAGATGTGAATCTCATAAAATAAAAAAAGAAATAAAATAGCAGTAGCAAAATTATTGTTTGGATATGCTCGTTAATTTTTAATGTCTTTTCATGATTTTTTACAAATATTTTCCTATGTTGCAGAACCTATCATTGCAAGTTCAATAGTACTATTGAGGAAATAGTTTTATTAAAGGAAGGCTTCCCACTTAGCATAACGTTTAAGTCATTTGGATAACACATATTTGGGTTAAATGCATTCAGAGCATGTTAGATAGCTGAAGGTTGAGTGATTGATATTCTAAAAGCATTCCCTGCAAAAGGTTTATATTTGCAACTCACAAATCAAAGCAGAATATTCAATGACTTTGGATATCATAATGATTGTTTTTGATGAAAAGAATTGGGGCACTCACTTTGACAAGAGAAGATTTGCAATTCCCTTTGCTCCAGAACTCTCACTGTCTTGTAACTTAAAGCATTTTGTAATTCCATTTCCCATTTATTTTATTTGGGATATTTTATACAATATTAAGGGGCCCTGGTGGGGCAGCCGTTAAGCGCTCTGCTGCTAACCAAAAGGTCAGTGGCTTACACCCACTAGCCACTCTGTCTTAGTCATCTAGTGCTGCTATAACAAATATCACAAGTGGATGGCTTTAACAAAGAGAAATTTATTTCCTCACAGTAAAGTAGGCTAGAAGTCCAAATTCAAGGCGTCAGCTCCAGGGGAAGGCTTCCTCTCTCTGTTGGCTCTGGAAGAAGGTCCTTGCCCTCAATCTTCCCATGGTCCAGGAGTTTCTCAGGTGCAGGGACCCTGGGTCCAAAGGATGCACTTTGCTCCTGGTGTTGCCTTCTTGGTGGCATGAGGTCCCCAGTTCTCTGCTTGCTTCCCTTTTGTCTCTTGAGAGATAAAAGGTGGTGCAGGCCGCACTCCAGGGAAACTCCCTTTACCTTGGATCAGGGAGGTGACCTGAGTAAGGATGGTGTTACAATCCCACCCTAATCCTCTTTAACATAAAATTACAATCACAAATTGGAGGACAACCACACAATACTGGGAATCGTGGCCTAATCAAGTTGATACACACATTTTTAGGGGGACACAATTCAATCTATGACACACTCCAAGGGAAAAAGATGTGGCAGCCTCCTTCCATAAAGATTACAGCCTTGGAAACCCTAGAGGGCAGTTCTACCATAAGGTGGCTATGAGTCAGAATCCACTCGAAGACAATGGAAAGTATAACATATGTATGTATTTTTTTGGATTTTCAGACTGGTCGTTGAATGAGGACAGGAGGTAAATAAAGCTCTTTTTTTTAATAATTTTTATTGAGCTTTAAGTGAAAGTTTACAAATCAAGTCAGTCTGTCACATATAAGTTTATATACACCTTACTCCCTACTCCCACTTACTCTCCCCCTAATGAGTCAGCCCTTCCAGTCTCTCTTTTCGTGACAATTTTGCCAGTTTCTAACCCTCTCTACCCTCCCATCTCCCCTCCAGACAGGAGATGCCAACACAGTCTCAAGTGTCCACCTGATACAAGTAGCTCACCCTTCATCAGCATCTCTCTCCCACCCATTGTCCAGTCCCTTCCATGTCTGATGAGTTGTCTTCGGGAATGGTTCCTGTCCTGGGCCAACAGAAGGTTTGGAGACCATGACCGCCGGCATTCCTCTAGTCTCAGTCAGACCATTAAGTCTGGTCTTTTTATGAGAATTTGGGGTCTGCATCCCACTGATCTCCTGCTCCCTCAGGGGTTCTCTGTTGTGCTCCCTGTCAGGGCAGTCATCGGTTGTGGCCAGGCACCATCTAGTTCTTCTGGTCTCAGGATGATGTAAGTCTCTAGTTCATGTGGCCCTTTCTGTCTCTTAGGCTCATAGTTATCGTGTGACCTTGGTGTTCTTCATTCTCCTTTGATCCAGGTGGGTTGAGACCAATTGATGCATCTTAGATGGCCGCTTTTTAGCATTTAAGACCCCAGATGCCACACTTCAAAGTGGGATGCAGAATGTTTTCATAATAGAATTATTTTGCCAATTGACTTAGAAGTCCCCTTAAGCCATAGTCCCCAAACCCCCGCCCTTGTTCCGCTGACCTTTGAAGCATTCAGTTTATCCAGGAAACTTCTTTGCTTTTGGTCCAGTCCAGTTGAGCTGACCTTCCATGTATTGAGTGTTGTCCTTCCCTTCACCTAAAGCAGTTCTTATCTACTAACTAATCAGTAAATAACCCTCTCCCACCCTCCCTCCCTTCCCCCCTCGTAACCACAAAAGTATGTGTTCTTCTCAGTTTATACTATTTCTCAAGATCTTATAATAGTGGTCTTATACAATATTTGTCCTTTTGCCTCTGACTAATTTCGCTCAGCATAATGCCTTCCAGGTTCCTCCACATCATGAAATGTTTCACAGATTCATCACTGTTCTTTATCGATGCATAGTATTCCATTGTGTGAATATACCACAATTTATTTACCCATTCATCCGTTGATGGGCATCTTGGTTGCTTCCAGCTTTTTGCTATTGTAAACAGAGCTGCAGTAAACATGGGTGTGCATATATCTGTTCGTGTAAAGGCTCTTATTTCTCTAGGATATATTCCGAGGAGTGGGATTTCTGGGTTGTAAAGTTTTTGAGAACTTTAAAGCTCTTATTTTTTAAAGTTCTCAAAAACTTTCCTCCAAAACAATCTTGAGCAAAGAATATGCAAATGTGTTATATTTTATTTGGATTCGTGAACCAAATATCAAATGATTCAAAACTTAAATTTAGTGAGAATTTTTAAGTATATCTTATAATAAATTATGGAATTCCCAAAAAAACCTGGATTTTGTTGTTGTTGTTATTCTGGCGAGAAATATAGCTTCGAGTTATTTGTCACTATAAAAAACAAACAAGCTAATGAGCAAAATTCAAAACTATGCTGTATACCTGTAGGAATCTGTCTTATGTCCCTGTCTTGCGTATCTGCCTAGGTTATTTGAAATGAGATCTTTGATTAAGTTAATGAACTGGATATGTTCTTCTTCACTGGCCTTGTAAAAATCATGATGGCAAATCTGAACTGACCTATTTGAAGTATCTCAGAAATCTCTTATTCAGCTTCAGCTTCTACAGCAAGTTGTGCAAATGTTTACTGAACAGATTTTAAGAAAAAGAGTTTCAAAAAGGTAGAGAGAACAAAACCTGTTCTATAAAGATCTGGGAAAAAAAGGCTTGCAAAAGAAGCATTACTTAGATACACTGATTGCCTGTACGGAGAGGTATCTTAAGTGATATCACAGAATGTTTCATATTAAGAAAGATTTCTCATTTCAATGGAAGTCGTAGAATTATCAACTCAAGTAATATTAAAATCTCTACTAGATAATGATCACAAAGATGCCTTTTAGGAATAATTAAAACAATTAATTTTAAATTCAGGCTTGTTGTGATTTTCTCCTGAACCTTCTGATTTCCAGCGATGTATTAATTGATTGTAGTTGCTTTTCTTAGTTTTGTACTTAATTTTACAATAAGTACAGCAGGAAGTGTAACATAGCTTCAACAAGTCCATGTCTAAATTGGACTGTAGGAAATATCTGTGGTTTTTAAGTACCGTCACGTTGGTTCCAACTCATAGTGGACTCAGTACAACAGAATGAAACGTTGCTGGGTTCCACAGGTCACAATCGTGGCTATGTTTGAGCCCTTTATTGCAGCCATTGTGTCAGTCCACCTTGTTGAAGGTCTTCCTCTTTTTAGCTGATCCTCTACTTTACCAAGCATGATGTCCTTCTCCAGGGACTGGTCCCTCCTGATAACGTATCCAAAGTACGTGAGATGAAGTCTCACCATCCTTGCTTCTAAGGAGCATCCTGGCTGTACTTCTTCCAAAACAGATTTGTTTTTTCAGGTAGTTCATGGTATATTCAATATTCTTTGTCAACACCATAATTCAAATATATCATTCTTCTTCGGTCTTCTTTATTTATTGTCCAGCTTTCGCATGCGTACGAGGCAGTCGAGAAATCAAACAATGTATTGCATTGAGCAAATCTGCTGCATCAGACCTCTTTAAAGTGTTAAAAAGCAAAGATGTCATTTTGAGGACTAGGGAAACAGCTACTTAGCTTTTTACTTTGTACAAAAGAACAGTTACTAGAAAATATATTAATATCATTTAATGAATTGTACAAAATTTTATGCTGATTTACTGTAACATTTACTTATTTTACTTTAATAGAAATACGAACTACATTATAGACACAAAATAATATATATACAGTATATAGAGAGTTTAAAGAATTAAAAACAAAAAAAGAACTTTGTGTCAGCCACTAGTTTCAGAAAGCATATATTTTTTAGTCATACATGCATAATATATGATGAAATTACAGGCAGTCCCTGGGTTATGAATGAGATCCATTCCTAACTGTGCCTTAAAGTCTTGAAATCAAATTTGTAGGTAAGTCTGAACAAGTGCATAGGGTTCTTATTTAGCCTTACTTTTTTTTTTTTTTAGTGTAAGAAAGGAGCCCTGGTGGCGTAGCAGTTAAGAGCTAGGGCTACGAACCAGAAGGTTGGCAGTTCCAGCCTCTCCTTGGAAACCCTATAGGGCAGTTCCACTCTGTCCTATAGGGTTGCTATGAGTCAGAATTGACTCAATGGCAATGGATTTTTTTTTTTTTTTTTTTAGTGCAAGAAAAGGCTTGAAGTCTTTTCAATGATTTAAAAACTGCAAGCGCAGCAAGTGAAGGTGATTGTGAGGAAGTAGGGGTTTGTTCAACTGTTTCAAAGTGAGGGTAAATTTATACAGTATTAAAGGGCAAGAATAAATTGCCCTTAAGTCTGAAGGTTTCTAACCTGGGGACTGCCTGTATCAAGAAAAGGAAGGGAACGAGTTATACAGAATTTGGGACAGTGGTTACCTCTGAGGGGAGAAGGGGAGATGAGACCCAGGAGGCCCCAGTTTATAAACCCTTCGGGCCATGGCCTCTTGGATCTCTTTCCCATTCTCCCCGCAGAGGTAACCACTGTCCTAAATTCTGTGCCTTTCCTTTTCGTGATAGTTTGATCATAGATTATGCATGTATTGTTGTTAGTTGCCTTAGAGTTGGTCCCCAGTTCGTGGCGATCCCGTGCACAACAGAATCCACGGTGTTCACACTGGCCAATTTTCAGAAGTAGATTGCCAGGCCTTTCTTCCTAGTCCATCTCAATCTGGCAGTTTCACTGAAACCTGTTCAGCATCATAGCAATTAGCAAGCCTCCCCTGACAGACAGATGGTGGCTATGCTTGTGGTTCATTGGCTGAGAATCGAACCCGGGATTCCCTCACGAAAAAGGAGAATTCTACCGCTGAACCACCACTGCCCCCTCTTATGCGTGTATAGCTAAATATATATATGGTTTATGTTTGCCTAATTTTGTATCTCATACAAGTGTATTCGTTTGAATATATTTACTCTTCCGTGCCTTAAGGTAATAGTATTTTAGAGATACTGTACCAGTATTTCATTCATGTGCACAGCTATATACTATTTCATTGCATGAATATACCACAATTTAATTTATCCCTTTTACTGTTGATGGACATTGAGACAGTTTCCAGTTTTTTACTATTATTAACAATGTTGCTATGACTATTCTCGTACTTGCCTCCTGGTGAACACGTGGAAAAATGTCTCCAAGGTATATACCTTGGAGTTGAACTGCTAGGTCTTTATGCATACGTTGAATTTTATTAGGCAATGCCAAATTCTTCTCCAAATGTTGTTGTTGTCAGGTGCCGTCGAGTCGGTTCCGACCCATAGTGACCCTATGCACAACAGAACGAAACACTGCCTGGTCCCGAGCCATCCTCACAATCGTTTTTATGCTTCAGCTCATTGTTGCAGCCAATGTGTCAGTCCACCTTGTTGAGGGTCTTCCTCTTTTCCGCTGACCCTGTACTCTGCCAAGCATGATGTCCTTCTCCAGGGACTCATCCCTCCTGACAACATGTCCAAAGTATGTAAGATGCAGTCTCGCCATCCTTGCTTCTAAGGAGCATTCTGGCCGCTTCTTCCAAGACAGATTTGTTTGTTCTTTTGGCAGTCCGTGGTATATTCAATATTCTTTGCCAACACCACATTTCAAAGGCGTCAATTCTTCTTTGGTCTTCCTTATTCATTGTCCAGCTTCTCCAAATGGGTTGTACCAATTTACACACCTGCCAGCAGGCTCAGCTATATCTGTAATCAGGTTGTAGAGTGTTTGTTTGCCTACTTCTTTTATGTTGTTTGTTTTAAACTTGAGTCAAAGGAGTTTTTTTTTATAGATTCTGGATACTAGGTCTTAGCACATATTGCAAATATATTCTCCCAGTTTGGGGCTTATCCTTTTACCTTCTTCGTGGTACCTGTGATCAACAGCAATTCTTAATTTTAATGTATCAAATGTATCATCCTTTTCCTTTATGATTTACACTTTGGAACTCTTCTTGAATTTTGCTTTTGCTAGAGTTTATAGCTTGAGTTTTATATCAGTCAAATACTTACCAGAATAAAGCTATTTATCTCCAGTGGTAACTTGCACTTATCTAGAATTCATTAGGAGATATACACACACACACACATAAACTGTATGTGTATATGTGTGTGTGCATCCACACACATTTGCTATTATATATGGCAAAGTTTCTGTTAGATTTTTCAGCTTCATTTTAAAATTCAGTGATCTGCCTTATCATTTGTAAACAAACTTTTCTGGCTATTGCTGTAGTCAGCTTTTGAAAACACTTCCACTTTGCAGAAAGGGTGATAGTTTTAAATTTTTTCAGCTATTTGTTTACTTCCCCAAATTTTCTTTTTGATAGACACAGTGATTTTCTTCAGTGACATAAAAGAGACTACGGGATTTTTAATTTTATTAGACATCATCATGCTCATGATTTATTGTTTTTTGGACAATTGATTCTAACTCAAATGTCCCATGAAACAAAATAACACATTTAGTGCCATTTGGTTAACTAATTATTATGTATAGCAATCATTTGACTATGTAGATCAAATTTTACTTTCTAAAAGCTCCTTCCATTAGTGCTAATGTGTTTGTCTCTTTTTTAATAAATCCAGTAATCATTGGGCAGTTGCTGAGGGGGAACAGATTGGAAGATGGTTCATCTGTATTTTCAAAGTGATGGAATAGAATTCTGTCTTTTATGAACTTTTGCTGGTTGGTTTCTAGCAAAGTATATTCTTCATTGTCAAAATGTTGAGTTGACTATGAACTGTAGTTTATCCAGGGAAAACAAATAAAGGAACTATCATTGGTGAAGCACTCAATATAGATGAGGCAATATTCTAGCCACATTGACTCTGATAGTCTTCCTTTATTTATTTATTCCTTCACTCAGTCAACAATTTTTTTTTTTAGTATCTTCCAGATCCCAAGCTCTTTTCTAGTTACTGGAATAAAGCAACGAACAAAACAGTCAAAAGGACAAAATTTCTCAATCTGGTGGAACTTAAGCAATAAATATAATAGATTATTGCCTTAATGGTATCTAAAAGTTGACAAGTGCTATGGTAACAGCATACGACCCTGCTTCTCATATTTCAATGTGCATGTAAATCCTTTGGGGATCTTTTTAAAATGCAGATTGCGATTCTGTAGGTCTTGGGTGGGGGCTTGAGAGTCTGCTTTTTTAGCAAGCTCTTGAGTGATCCCAGTGCTGCTGGTTCAGGAACACGCTTTGACCAGTAAAGGCTGTACAAAACGAATGGAGATTGGGAGGGAGACTTATTGTGATTTTAAATATAAATGATTAGTGTGGGCCTTATTGAGAAGGTGATAATTAAGCAAGCATATAAAAAAAATTGAATGAGGTGAGCAGTTTATCTGGGCAAATGAAACCGGCTAGCGCAGAGGCCTTTAGATAGGAGCATGACTGGCAAAGACGCCAGTGCAGATGAAGTGCAGTGAAGGAGGAGGAAAATGATAGCAGATGAGGTTTGAGAGGCTGCTGGGGTGGGGGGAGGGGCAGATCTTACAGGGCCTTGTAGACCATGTAAGTGCTTTGTCTTTTACTCTGAGATGGAGAACCATTATAGGGAGGTGGCATGCTCTGACTTATGTCTTTAAAAGATCACTCCAGCTGCTCTATAGATGACAGAGTGTTGAGGGGCAAGGGAAGAAGCAGTGAGACTAGTTCAGAATCTTAGAAAAATATATGGTGGCTCAGACTAGCGTAGTAGCAGAGGACATGGTGAGAAGTGGTCATATTTAGAATACATTTTCAAGGTAAAGTCAATGGGACTTCTTGACATCTTAGATTTAGGCTGTGAGAGGAAGGTGTTTGGTCTGAGCTTCTGGAAGGATGGAGGTATCATCGATTGAAATGGGGAAGGGCTAGAATTTCAGGAACATATCAGAAGTTCAGTCTCTGTATGTATTGTGTCTTGGTGTAGAAATGTGGAGTAGGCAAATGGATACCAGAGCCTGGAGTTCAGTAGAGAGGACAGCACTGGAAGTTGAACTTTGGTCTTCTGTCATTCTCATTACAGTCCTTCGGTGTGTTCATTTTTTATCCTCATTTTATAGTTGGGGAAGCATGATCAAAAAATGTAACTAACTTAGTTGGTAAGTGATGGAGCAGAAACTGAAGACAGTATCTGTCTGCTCCCAAAGGCCACATTCCTTTCCTGCTTCAGTAGTAAAGAATCAGCACCAGGCACTGTAACTGGTTATGCATTTACTCAGAGCAAGTCAAACATTATCTTTCAGCAGGAATATTGAGTTGGCTGTTCAGCTGTTTAGCTGTCTTGCTTTGCTATTTTAGAAAGATTTCTTTAAGTCAATACTTGGTAGCTTTCCATAGGTTCTAGAGTGGCTTGTTTACCTGGGTGTGACACAGTTTTTCCTGCACTGACGTAGCTGGAGTCAGTCACTGCAGCTACAGCTTATTAAAAAAAAGAAGGAAGAAAACCATATGGTCAGTGATCTGAGGTTCATAGAGAAGAAATTTGTGCATTCTTGGTATTTGAAAGAATAGGTAAATGAATAATTTCTTTTATAAGGATCAGCACAAAGCTGGTTCCTACGAGGCAGAGGTTAAAGATGTCCCAAATGTCCAACTTTTCCAAGCTGCTGTACCACTCCATCATTTCTAACATCAAATACTCCCTCTCCCCTTAGCACTCTCCTTCCCGTCTTTGGGTTCCCTAATTCACTGTAAAGTCTCACAGAACTTGTTGTCGTTTTAGGTGCTGTCCAGTCAGTTCCGACTCATAGCGACCCCACCCACAACAGAACGAAACACTGCCCGGTCCTGAGCCATCCTTACAATTGTTATGCTTGAGCCCATTGTTGCAGCCACTGTGTCAATCCACCTTGTTGAGGGTCTTCCTCTTTTCCGCTGATCCTGTACTTTACCAAGCATGATGTCCTTCTGCAGGGACTGATCCCTTCTGACAACATGTCCAAAGTATGTAAGACACTGTCTTGCCATCCTTGCTTCTAAGAAGCATTCTGGTTTTACTTCTAACAAGACAGATTTGTTCGTTCTTTTGGCAGTCCATGGTATATTCAATATTTTTCACCAACACCACAATTCAAAGGCGTCAATTCTTCTTCTTCGGTCTTCCTTATTCATTTTCCAGCTTTCACATGCGTATGAGACAATTGAAAATACCGTGGCTTGGGTCAGGTGCACCTTAGTTTTCAAGGTGACATCTTTGTCACAGAACTTACAAACCCTATAAAGGAAATGGCTCACACGGTTGTGGAAGCTGGCAAGTCCCAAATTCGTGAGTCAAGCATAGGCTTCTCCCTGGCCCTCAGCCTCTTCCCAAAGGCATTTAGCTTTCTCACTTTGTGGGCTATAAAGCCCACTGTACCTTCTCCTGTGGGACTCTTCTGCTGGTCTCTCCTGTCTGTCTCTCCTGCCGGCCTCTCCTTCCTTGGTGGTGGTGGGCTCTCCTCTTTCCCACTCAGGGGTGGCTCATTTCAAGTCCAACAGGATGGCAAAACTGACCAATCCCCTTAGTAGGCCACAATTACCCTGTCATACAGTCCCACCCAATTACCTCAGTTAGAGTTACAAGACCATGGCTAGAAAGGCCACACAAAAAGCAATCCATTACACCACAACAGGGATGGGGGAAGGTGAAAGTTGTCACCTCCCCGTCCTCCTGTGCGGCTGTTCTAAGGCATGTTCTCCATGGTTTCTTAGGGGGTCCCCAGTGGGATTGAACCCTAGTTACCTAGAATAATAACCTGCTCATTTACACCATTTATTGGCTTTTCTCACTTCCTTACCCCACTTTCTCCATCTGTCACTTCTTTCTATAGTTTTGGTGTACTTTTAACGTTTACTTAAATCACATCATTCTCTACATTTGACTATGTAACTTGCTGTATTGCACTCAAATTTATGATTTCAAGCTCTATCCTGCCTTCTAGTTGATTTAATTTTTCCAATATTTTCCCATTCCTTTACAGGGTTTGGAACTTTTTATTTCTGTTTTTCAGTGGTCACCTCTACAACCTTAACAAACACATATGAATTTATAGTTTTAGCCATGGCTACAATTAATGAGCCCCTCTACCCTTCTGCCAAAAATAAATAAATAAATAGGCGAGGGTTTAACTTTCCTTCTAGCTACCCCTGTCTTCTTCCATGTTAATATCTTCTAGAATTTTAGTTTGAGTTTATTCTCAAATGGCAAAAGCCTTATTTTTTTATTATTGTCTTCGTCAATCCTTATTTAGATATATGGAATTTTATTTCTTTCATTCGCTTCTTGAAATCATTTCTTCCTTTAAGGGACATTTTTCTTTTTGGTGAAGTCTCTGCTTTAGTCACTAAATTGTGATAGTTCATTTAAGTCTCAGTGACAAGTAAGGTTTTGCCCAGAAGAGCAGAAGGACAATTTATGCACGATAATAGTGTCTGGATTTCCTTTGCATGTACTGGGACGCCTATGCATTGCCCTCTGAAAACTGCTTTGGGTTGCAGTAATCATTTGTGATGCATTCCATGACAGGGTAAATACGTATATTAAAAATAAACAAATAAAAAAAATGCACCAAACATAACAATAAAAAGTGACCTAAAAGAAGTATTATCTGAGATAGTACATTCAATATGTTAAAATATACAAAAATATATTTGAAAATAGTTCCTCTATATCTGTAGAGCCTCATCCATTTTCAGCATAAATAAATGCAATGACATAATTTTAAAATTAAATTTAAAAACATAATTTCTGTATTCCTTCAGCCTTGGTGACTAGGCATATTGACTGACATTTTCAGTGTTTGCCGGTCGCAGATCTTCCATCTTACTCCTAGAGTCATTCTAAGAAACTAGGAAAAATCTTTATTTTTTTCCCCCTCTTTTTAACACCAAAGTGATCACATGCCTTAGTTAGCCTCCTAGTTTATTAATTTTATGCAATCTCACCACCTTGGGTGCTTCTTTATTAGTACTTTAGTTCTCTTGCTAGCGCTCTTACCAACAGGTTATCAGAAGTTCTAAGCCACCAAAAACATGTATAAAACATGAAACCTGTGAGCAGTACAGGAAGGCTGGAAATCCTTACGCTACCAGAATCCCACTCTCTCAACTTCCACCTCACTTATGGTGGCAGGAAAGGCAGGCACAATTAGGGTGAGCTCCCCTCTTGCTCTCTGTTATCATGACATTGTGGTCCTAGCTCTTGACATTTTGGGTGTTCTCTGGTAGATGTTATCTCCAATACTTCCAGGACCCCAAAACAATGGTAAGTCATGTTTTGGCTCCCAGTAATACTTTAAATTCTCGTTTACACTCCTCATGGCCTAATAATGGGGGAGAGGGGAAAGTACATATTTTTTTCCCTCTCTTTCCAAGACATTGTCTTTTTGAAATCATTCACATCACAAAGGTCTGGTCTCAGTGTCTTGTATTTTTCTGGGTTGAAATACATTCTGGTCTTTCCTGATGTCCCTTTTTCCAATCTCCAGGAAGCTTACTTTCTTTGTGGTATTTGCCGTGCTATATGCATCTTACTTCCTTTGCAAGAAAGAAGTAGCCAAGCTGACAGTTTGCTAATGTCACCATTGCCTGATAACAGCCATGTTATGTATGTACAATAGAACTGTATATCCTTTAAGAGGCCACTACAACATTTTTAAGCCTTTGTGGATTCTACACTAATTTGACCAATCATTTAAACTAGCAATCCATGTCATGGGTCATCCAAACTCACCACCATGACGAATTAACAGTCTGTCACAAGCATAACTGTTGTCTCTCCATATCCAGAGACCTTCAGAGTATTGTTAAAACATGGCAATGTTAAATGCTAATTTTTATTGCCCAACAGAGTTAATCACACATATCCATGAAGAGTCCATTTTCTATTAAACAAGTCTCTAGTCTTTATCTATAATTCCCTCACAGGAACCAGTCACAGTGAAAGGGAATCAGAGCCTGTTGTATTTCTTACTGACCATTTCCATGACAACATATAATTTCTGGCATTTAGATATGTAAATTCCATCTGAAGTCCCTTTAAAAGTAAATTGTGCCTCAGATTCCCAACACCCAATGGACAACTAAGTTTTAACTTTTCATCTGGTGGAGATACATACATACACATACACACACACATTTAGTAGATGTCAAAACTTTGGTTTATGCTGCAGGTCCTTGTAGTGACAAAATGTTACAGTCTGGCAATTTTACTTCAGAAAAAAAATTAATGTATTTTTTAATATTAGAAGTTATCTTTAGCTAGTTATTAAAAATACTTAATTCATATTAAAGCTTGTTAAAAAGGGCCCTTTCTCATATTTATATGATTATATATTTGGAGTTTCTAAACTGATTCTATAATATGCATTCTAATTACTGCATCATATGTTATAGTCCTATTCTGCTTTTCTCTTAAGGGAATTCGACTTTATAATATTTTCCTATGATATCATAATTTAAACTTTAGATCACTAAAAGGTACCTTTTCTATAACAAAACCAAAACCAAACTCATTGCCATCAAGTTGATTCTGACTCATAGTGACCCTGTAGAACAGAGAAGAACTGCCCCATAGGGTTTCCAAGGAGCAGCTGGTGAATTCAAACTGCTGACCTTTTGGTTAGCAGCCAAGCCCTTAACTACTGCACAACCAGGGCCCCTTTTATGTAACAGTAACCACTTAATATGACATTGTTTCCTGAAAGCACAAGTTCACTTTGCTTTTTTTATGAGTCAGGTTCTCAGTAATTCAGCATATATCTTACCATATAAAGTTACATTTTCAATGCAAAATCTGATGAAGAAAATATCTCCTAATATTTCATCTGGTTGCAAAAACATCCATTTTCCTGAGTACTACATTTTACGTTAAAAAAAGAATATGAGAAGAATAAACAGGCTTGAGTCAAAAGTATTTAAATATGATTATTTTCAAAATGTAACGAGTCATTTCCAGTTGAATTTGCAAATAAAATTAATTTCCAAAACAGTAAAAAGGTAAATAAAATTAAATGTATTATTACTGAGAAAATTAGGGCATTTTTAATTACGTTTTAAAAACACATTAAACGTAGCTTTCACTGATTTTGTTCATTTTGTAAAGTGGAACTATGTGGTAGGTAGAAAATGAAGGTTGAGAAAGATTATAGTGCAGCATAGTAAATCACATATGAATATAAGTTTTAAATTATCTGATTGACACTTTGTCCTTAGATTGGCCCTGAATCTATTTTTTCAACCATTACTTAGGTAACATGCATTTCTACCATTTTACGAGCTTCCTGGCTCCTCTGGCTGTACATGTTATAAGGAATATAGTGATTCTTTATTTCTTTGGTAAATTTGTTTAAAATCTACTAGTGGAGGAAAGTGCTTCAGCTGTTAGCTTCCAAAATATGATTCCCTTTATATAATTTGAAATAGGGGTTGCTATGCTTCCCTCCTTGGTTCAGACTTTCTCAAAGGAGCATCATGTGAGGTAGCACATTCAGCCGTGATTTTTTGTGTGTATGTTCTACTTTTTTTGTGCTTTAGAAGAAAATCTACAGCTCAAATTATTTTCTCATACAAAAATTTATACACATCTTTGACACTAGCTGCTATTCCTGTAATGTGACCACACATTCCTCATTTCCACCCCGGATTTCCCGTGTCTGTTCAACTGGCTCCTATCCCTTTCTGCCTTCTCATCTCACCTCTGGACAAGACCTGCCCATTTAGTCTCCTGTATCTATTTGAACTAAGAAGCATACTCTTCGCAAGTATCGTTTCATGTCTTACAGTCCAGTCTATTCTTTGTCTGAAGAGTTGGCTTCAGGAATGGTTTTAGTTCTGGGTTAACAGAGAATCCGGGGGCCATATCTTCTGGGGTTCCTCCAGTCTCAGTCATACCATTAAGTCTGGTCTTTTTACGTGAATTTGAGTTCTGCACCAAACTTTTCTCCTGCTCTGTCAGGGATTCTCTGTTGTGTTCCCTGTCAGGGCGGTCATTGTGGTAGCTGGGCACCATCTAGTTCTTCTGGCCTGAGGCTGATGGAGTCTCTGGTTTTATGTGGCCCCTTTCGTCCCTTGGGCTAATATTTTCCTTGTGTCTTTATTGTTCTTCATTCTTCTTTTCTAGCAGTGATTTGTGGAGTAAATTTAAGGAGCCCTGGTGGTGTGATGGTTTAGTGTTCGGCTGCTAACTGAAAGGTCTGTAGTTTGAACCCTCTCAGTGGCCCCGTAGGGGAAAGACTTCACAATCTTCTCCTATAAAGATTATAGATTAAGAAACCCTATTGGTGGTTCTACTCTGTCCTGTAAGGTCGCTATGAGTCAGAATCAACTCCATGGTACACAACGACAAGAGATTTAAGTAGATAAAATAATGAAAAGACACATACTGATAGTTAAAGCCAGATCATTGTGTGTAATCTGGAATTTAATATTTATTTTCTTTGGTTAATTGCATCTGTCATTCCTAACTTCTCCATTTCTTTTGTATTTGTTCATATGATGTTTCATCCAGGTATTTTAATCTTTCTTTTCTACCTCTTACGTAGTTGAAAACAAAGATGAGCCTATAAATTCAAAAGAACTACCTCTTTCTTTCTACTGTATAAAAAAAAAAAAACTGTATAGATACCTTAAAAGTAATACCTTATAACCTATTGTGATAATCAAGTTGCCACTAAATGTGTTATTTTCTAAATATTTCCAAATAAATAATGTGGGGCAATACTTTAAATTTATTTTTGTCATTTAATTCAATTTCATTTTTGCATACTTGAAGTGTTTGTTCTTACGAATATTCTTAAAACATTCCCCAATTTACGTTTACATAAACTAACCAAGCCATGAAACAGGTAAGGACCCATTATTTTAGAAGAATTCTTTATTTTATAACAAGAGATGTATTTGTGTTTGCATGTACACACACATACACATACATATGTTTATTGAATTTTTAGAGACATATACTATGGATTTTTATCTTTGATTTAAATTGTATATAATTACACATACATTTGTATGTCAGTTTAAGTACCTTAATTGCAAGATTTCCACATACTTTTCTCCAAAGTACTCTTTTTCCTGGTCAGGGTAAATTTTATATTCTTTGACAATAGCTACTGTTGATTATCACTAGAAATACTTCTCTTGGACTAGGTTGTTAATTAACTGTCATTTTTGTACAGGGTGTAAAAGAGAAATGAAGAGTACATGAGCAAATGGAATTTCACACACTATTGACTGTGATAGTGTCTTCAAACTTCAGAAATAAATATTGATATTTTTATCCTATTTAAGTTAATCGGAAGCATGGCTTTAGTCTCTGATTTATTACACTAGAGTGCCCTAAAGAAACAATTTAATACTGAATGAGAATATCTTAATGTAGCTTTCAAAGTGGTCATCACAGGCAGATTTCTGCTTTTCGATTTATACATTTTGTTAGATGACTGTTATTGCCATCGCAGTCAACTTTGTGTGCATTTATACAAGTTCCAGTGTAGAACACTGAGATGAATACTATACACCGTCTTTCACCATCGACCATTATAGCAAATTGACAAATGACCTTATTGCATTTAGATTTTTAAAATAAATATAATAGGCAGTACATATGCATACCATTCATGTAGGATCATCTCAAAAAAGTCACACTTCTTTGTTCCAGTGATGGATTAGCCCAGGCACACTTGGAGTTCCCCTTTTAGAATTGTTTTCATATGCCAGTTTATGAACCAAAAACTAGAGACTCATTTCTTCATTGTTGAAACCTCATTTTTGGCCCAAAGTGATATTGCTCAATATACCATTTAATCTCTTACTGAACTTTATTCCCAATGAATTTATTGTTTCTAAAATTCAAAGCAATGCTTAGAAGAATGAACACTTTCGTTGAGACTATTGAAAATGCTGAGCTATGAGATGCGAAGGTACAGTAACTACAAATGGCACTATTAGTTTTTATTCCAAAAAGATGATGGGCTGGAGGCATTCATCAAAAATCCCCAGAAGTTCTAGAGAAGGAAAATCTTGTCCAGAAGTCCATAGGATTCAGAAGCAGATGTTATGCCATGTTCAGACAATCCCTGAACTTTAAACCTTATTACAAGGACATGGTAGCTACCTCAAGCAGGTTGGATAAGCTATGTGCCTTGTAGAGCCCAGGAAGCACTGTACTTCCAAGCTCCGTGCCCCACAAGGAGACTTCCCAACTGCCTGTTGGTCCAATAGAAGTCACCTGCTGCCCTGAGTGGGTGAGATGAGGTATTAAGGTGGGAAAGAAAGCTTCACAAGGAAGCTTGGGGCTGGGGAGAGGTCTAGACAAAGAAGATGGAGGGCAAGGGTTGAAATCAGGGTCTGTTTAGACAGGTGGCTGATGAAGATTGGTCAGGTTTGTTTCATTGCTAGCAGAGATAGAAAGCCTCTAACACCATGGCTGAGGCTGGCCATTTTCCTCTGATTGTGGGAGTCTGCTGGATTCTGAGCAAGGAAAGAAGTTTACAGTGTCACTGTATAGTGCATGGAAGTGTCAGGTATAAAGAAGCCCAGTAAATGAGAGAAATACTAAGTGAGTCTTCATGGAACAAAGTGGAAATTAAAATGATGAAAGTGGAGCCAAACCCAAACCAAACCAAATGCATTGCCATTGAGTTGATTCTGACTCATAGCGACCCTACAGGACAGAGTAGAACTGCCCCCATAGAGTTTCCAAGGAGCGCCTGGTGGATTCGAACTGCTGACCTTTTGGTTAGCAGCCATAGCTCTTAACTACTATACCACCAGGGTTTCCAAAAGTGGGGCCAGCGACAAGGAATTAGTAAAATAGAATTAGACAGTCTACATATTCACCTCATTATTTATAATCAAGAGGTCCATTGAACTTTCCATCTGTGTGTCTTCATCATATCATTGAGGATTTCAAATCTACTGCATCTAGAAATAATCCAAAACAAAATATAATTGAATAGACTCCAACACTACATTAAGAAAACAATACACTATGACCAAATGGAGTTGCAAGAATGGCTTAGTATTGGAAACCTATTAATCTAATTCATCATATTAATGGGTCTAAGAAAAACAACATACACTTACTCCATAGTCATGAAAAAAAAAAGCAGAAATGCATTTAGACAAGGTAGATCAATCAGAGATATAAGAATTGGAAAATCAGAAGTAAAATACTCTACTTACAGATGACATGATAATATACCTGGAAAACCCTACAGAACTGTTAGTAATGCTAACTCAAACAATAAAACAATCCAGCAAATTAGCAATGTGTAAAATTGACAAGCAAAAATTGACAGCCATCATATACAAAATAATAACCAGCTAAAAGAATTGAAAATGAATTAAAATGAGTTAGAAAGACTCATTTATAAAAGCAACAAAAAATATAAACTAGGCATAAACATAACAGGAAAAGGAGTAAAACCTATATGAAGGAAACTTTAAAGCTCTCCCAGAAGAAACACAAAAGTAGATTGAACAAATAGAAAGACATTCCTTGTTCTTTGAAAGGATGTCACAACATCATTGAGATGTCAGTTCTCCCTAAATTAATTTCTAAATTTAATGTGATTCCAATAAAAACCTGAAAAGCTTTTTTATATGAAGCTAGACACATTGAAACTAAAGTTAATATGGAGAAATAAACACATAAAAATATCTGGGAAAACACTGGAAAGGAAAAGCTGTTAGGAGAACTAGCCCTACCATTTATTAAAACATATTACAAAGCCTCAACAATTAACAGACAGTGGCAAATGAATAGAAAGACCAGTGTAATAAAATTAAAATCCAGAAATAGAACCCAGTAAATATATATACGTATGTATTAAAAAAAAATTCTGTCAAGTTGATTCTGACTCACTGTGACCATATAGGACAGAGTAGAACTGCCGCATAGGGTTTCCAAATAAACTATAGCACAAACACACAATAAAATAGTAGGCAACTATAACACAAAACGAGAATATCTCAATGAACTAAAACGAAGTAATTTCTGAGGTATACTAAGTGAAATCAAAGTAAAAAAGGAAGTCTATAAGGTATGCTATCTTTAGTGTAAACAAGAAAAGGAAGTAAGAAGAAACTAGGTATTACCTTATCCAGGTGATCAAAATTAATGTATTCATTTCCTATTGTTGTGTAAAAAATTACCACAAATTTAACAGCTTAAAACCACAACATTTAGTTTCTGTAGATCAGAAGCCTGGGCACAACTTACTTGGGTTCTCTCTTAGGTGCTTGTCATGTGGCCCCTTTCACAAGCCCTTTGACGCTTGGAATTTCTGACTTCAAGAAGAGCCTAACCCCCTTTGTAGTGTCCACCTGACTAAGTCAGACCCACACAGGATGATCTCCCTTTTGATTAACTCAAGGTCAACTGATTTGTGACCTTATTTACATGGGCAAAATCCTTTCACCTTGGTCATATAACATAACCTAATCATGGGAGTGAAATCCATCATATTTACAGTCTTGCCCCCACTCACAGGGAGGGGCATGTATACTAGAGAGTGAAAAACTTGGGAACCCTTTTAAAATTGGGTATACCACAATTATACCACTAAAAAGGGACAAACATCTAGTGCCTTCCATGGTATATCTAAGTGGAGTTACATACACCCTTAGGAGTATGTAACTCCACTTAGATATACTGCCACTGGAACCCCTGGTGGTGTAGTGGTTAAGTGCTACGGCTGCTAACCAAGAGGTCAGCAGTTCAAATCCGCCAGGCGCTCCTTGGAAACTCTATGGGGCAGTTCTACTCTGTCCTATAGGGTCGCTATGAGTCAGAATCGACTCGACGGCAGTGGGTTTGGTTTTTGGCGTAGATATACTGCCACTTATATAGTATGTCAGCCCAAACTTCATAACCTGAATTTAATTATAAGAAAACATTAGACAAACCCAAACTGAGGCACACGCTATGAAACCAATGCTCTATATTTTTTGAAAACAATGGTCATGAAAGACCAAGAAAGAATGAGAAGCTATTCTAGATTAGACACTAAAGAGACATGATTGGATCATGCACTGGAAAAAATATTGTTAAAAAGAACATTATTTGGACAATTAACAAAATTAGAATATGGGCTACAGATTAAAGTAACAGATCAATGTTAGACCTCCTAAATTTGATCATTGGACTTTAGTTATATAAGAGAATATCCTTGTTCTCAGGAAATCTACACTGAAGTATTAAGGGGTAAAGGAGCATGATATATAGAACCTACCTTTTTTTTAAATAATATTTTATTGTGTTTTCAGTGGAAGTTTACACAGAAGATTAGGTTCCATTCAACAATTTCTACACAAATTGTTCAGTGACATTGGTTACGTTCTCTGCAATGGGTGATCATTCTCATTACTTCCATTCTGGTTGTTCCATTTCCATTGATCTAGTTTCTTTTCCCCCTTACCTCTTCATCTTTGTTTAAAGTAATTGCTGACCATTTGGTCTCATAGAACCTACTCTTAAATGGTTCAGAAAGAATAATATATGTGCATGTTTGTGCATGTGTTTGTGTGTGTGTATGAAGAGAGAAAGAGAGAGGTTATTGAGAGAAAGGAAAGAGAATGATAAAGTAAATATGGCAGAATGTTTAAAATTGGTGAATATTGGTGAAGGTGCTCTGAATTATTCTGGTGACTTTGCTGTAATGTTGAAATTATTTCAAAAATTATCTAAAGTCCAAAACAATTTTAGTTGTAATATAACTGGTGACTGGTATTCCAGTAAATTCAGTGTCACTGCATTAATTGATTGTTTTAGTTTTGGTTCCCCCAAAAGCTGACTGTAGATCATGAGACAAGGATTCAAGTACAAGTAGTTTTTTGGGGGAAGGGATTCCAGGATATGTTAGGTGTGGGGAGATGAGACAGGGAGAGGAAGGCATCCAACAGAGAGTGCATTATCAACCAAGTTACCACTATAGATAACTAGGGTTTAATTCCTGGTGGCTAAGTGGTTAAGAGTCTGGCTGCTAACCAAAAAGTCAGCAGTTCGAATCCACCAGCCACTCCTTTATGGAGCAGTTCTACTCTGTCCTATAGGGTCCCTATGAGTCAGAAGCAACTCCAAGGCATTAGGTAATCCCAGTGGGGAACTCTGGGAGAAAGCGTAATACACAACTCATTTATCTTATCTTGCCCAAGGAGGAAGGGCCGTGGGGTATTTATACACTCACTTCCATCAGTCACTGACTGAAGGCTTCTGGGACAAATGAATTAATTCTAGGCACTTCCAGGCTCCCCCAGTGTCCTACCAGATTCCCTCAGGCAATGTCTCACAAGAGCTAACATTTGGATCACAGGGTTTCTTGCTTGCCAAGGAAGAATGCTGAGGGAATACTGGTGAGTCCCTAACAGCATCTGCTGCTTCACTCAAGCAGAAAGCTACTGAAGCAGTCTCCCTGATATTCAGGCCAACACTCAGAGTGGTTGCAGCCATAGTCATGATGAGGCCTTCACTGGGACTAGGGTCAGACACATCTGAAGTGAATTATTATTTCTTCCACTTACTAGTTGAACAACTTTGTATAAGTTATTTATGGAAAACCTTGGTTTTCTCATCTGTAAGACAGAGATAGTTGTAGTTAGTCCTCAAAGAATTGCAATAGAATTAAAGAGATAATACATATGAAGGCTTGGCACTAGAAAGTGCTCATTAAGTATTAGTTTTAATTACTATATTTGCATTCCTTATGGTTCTTGTTACTTCTCATTTTTAATCATTCTGTTAGAGCTGACTGTTCTTATCTTGAACCATAAGATGCAGCCTGACCTGCTAGATTAATTTGTACTTTAGTTGTAACAAACCTGAATTTTTTATAGCCATTGAAGACTCAGGACTATAGGGACTCCTGTTTGCCATCTGTTCTTGAAAATGACAATCAGTTACTTCGAAAAGTGACATTGAACAACACAAAGGAAAGTCAGAGAAATTGAAACCAAATAATGAAGATCAAACATCATCGAATAACACAAGTTGTGAGTGGCACATAAAAGGAAGAAAAATAAACAGTACGAGGACCACATTAGCCTTGCTCAGTATGCTTTGGAAATATTTATGGAATAATCATAGTTTAACTGTTGAATCGTGTGAGCTGGATTTGGTAAATTACAAGCAGAAAACTACCTATTCTTTCTCATACTGCCTCTTCAAATCCACTGTCATGGCTCGTTCTTCCCTACCTCTGAATGAAACTGCAGGCAGATCCTATAGCTTTTCTGGTCATGTGCTGTTGTTGTTAGGTGCCATTGAGCTGATTCCAAATCATAGTGACCTCATGTGAGAGAGTAGAGCTGCCCCACAGGGTTTTCTAGGCTGTAATCTTTATGGGGGCAAATGGCCAGGTCTTTCTTCTGTGGAGTCCCTGGGTAGGTTTGAACCACCAACTTTTAGATAGTCTGTTTCTTTTGTTGTTGTTGTTAGTTGCCATCAAGTTGGCTTTGACTCTTGGTGACCTTAGGTACAACAGAATGAAACATTGTCCCATCCTACACCATCTTCATGATCTTCCATATGTCTGAGTCCATTATTGTGGCTATGTGTCAATCCATCTCATTGAAGGGTTCCTTGGTTTTCACTGACTCCGTACTTTACTGTTTCTCTTTAGAATGTGTGAATAGTTCAGTATTTACTGTGTTTTTTCCAGAACTTGTGAGGCCTCTCCTAAGACTCTAAAATGACAAGTGATATTTAACATTCGGTTAAAATGACAGCAATTTGAATGAAAATCATTAATATTGCTATATCTCTAGAGTTAGCATAATACCATATGCACAATAGCAGATGTATATGTCATAAGAAATAGAGTGGAGTAAATGTGAGATAATCTACCTACATTCTGAGTGCTAAACACCTACTGGGGCCTTCAGGCTGGTTACTTGCTTTATTACAACAATCATAGCAGTAAAATAATACTAATAGCAATAAAATAGATAAGCTGTATTGAGCTCTTCCTATGTTTGTGCCAGACACCGTTCTAGATGCATTTTACATAGATCAACTCCCTTAATTCTTACAAGAACCTTACTAAATAGACGCTATTATCATTCTTGGTTCACAGATGAGAAAAACCTCCCCAGATAGCAAGATTAATCTCTATACTGTGTCTTCTGAAGTTAAAGTAGGAAAACAAAAAGATTGAGGTGATATTAAAAATAGCTAATGCATGACAATTTTAAAAGTTTAAGAACAATTGTTTTGCTTAGTGAAGCCCAAAAGTTCTGTGCTCTGCTCAGATTCCTTTTGAATATTTTTGTTACGTATACTTCTCCCCTGGGGAGTGCAAAAGGTTAAGAACTGGACTACAAACAGAAAGGTTGGTGGTTCGAACCCACCCAGAGGTGCCTCGGAAGACAGGCCTGGTGATCTGCTTCTGAAAGGTCACAGCCTTGCAATCCTATGGAGCAATTCTGCTCTGCACACATGGAGTCACTATGAGTTGGAACTGACTACGGCAACTAACAACAACAACAAAGCCTCCTCCCCAATGCCTATGCTTCCGCTTCCAACAGCTGGCATGGGCGGTGGGGCTGGCTTTTTTTAAGAAGACTGTCCTTAGGCTACTAGAGCCCATTCTACGCTCTGGGGAGGAAAACCCAAAGCCTGGGAGATTACAGTGAAGTTTTGGAAAATGGCCTACCAATAAGACCCTCTTGTATCCTGAATTTCCAACTTTCTTATTGGTTTGCCCTGGAAACATATTTTTAAAATGAATCACTTATGCATAAATCCTCTGAGGAACTGTTTCTGGGGAACACAGTTAAGACACATAGAGCGAGGAGATTCTTAATAACATATTTAAATAGGAAGAAGAGTGATCACATCAAACTAAAAACAAGAATAGAAAATTCCCTTAATCCAGGGAAAACTTACCTTAGAAATAAATGGATTGATATAATTTGAAAATGTTAGAATGGCCATTTGCCCAGAAAAAGCTGTGAACTTGCTTTCTGTGAAATCTTAAATGTGTATAGCCGTTTTTCTGGATTGGTTTCAACGTAGCACAGCCCTTCTGGAACCAAAGGACTAGCTCAGTGACTTCCCAGAGCCTCTTTGGCTCTGATAATTGTATAAGAGCACAACATTATCATTAACCTAAGAAGTAAAGCCTTTTTGATTATGCATTGTGCTAAGGGCATTACAATGATGGTTAAATGGATTCAGTTCTTGCCTTTTAGGACCTTAAGAAAGCAAACTTTGAAAAAAAATTCTACTGTTTATGGTGCTCTGCAAAGAAGCATTCAAGTAAATGAGAATGAAGATCACTGTAGGGAGACATTAATGGATTACAAATTTCAGTACTTCAGAAAAGGAATATTTATAAGCGATATCTACTCTGCTTTTACAAATGGCGTATGGACAAGAAAAATCTATTCATGAACTGCCTACTCAAAATCAATCCATTTATACCATTCAAGAATGTAAAAAGCTAAAGAAGAATAGAAGTAACACAATGAGATAAAAAAAAAAAACAACTTGGTCATTGCATAATATTGGGGCAAAAGATAAGGAAATAAATTTGTTATACAACTGTAAAGATTATGATCTATATTAATGTAATTAGTTTTAGTCAAAATATAAAGAAATGAAATGTTAGTGGTCAGGATACTTTAAAAATGGCAGGAAAAATCTCATTATACTATTAAAGAAGCAAATTAATATTTCCTAATAGGGGCTGCACGCTGGGATCTAATATTAGGAATTATTTCTTAAAGGGAGCCAATGCTATTTTTCTTCTTGAGTCTCTAAATCATATTTTCAAACAAGCAATTTTGAAACACATTTTCTGTAGAGTTTCTTAGAATGATGAAGAAAGAAAAGAGGTCTCAGATGTGAAAATTACTGAACTTTAATTATATATATATATGTAAATATATATATACATTTTTAAGAGCCCAAGAAAAAATTTGAGTAGGTGGGTAGGAGTCAGGGAAAAGCCAGAGAGATATGTAATACCTACCTTTCACATCGTTTTACTTTAAAAGCAACTGCATGACTTTGGGGGGTTCAAGACTTCAGTGGAAGAAGTAACTGCAGATGTGATCCCAAACCCACTGCTGTCGAGTCAGTTCCAACTCATAGCGACCCTATAGGACAGAGTAGAACTGCCCCATAGAGTTTCCAAGGAGCGCCTGGTGGACTTGAACTGCCGACCTTTTGGTTAGCAGCCGTAGCACTTAACCACTATGCCACCAGGGCTTCTGCAGATGTGATAGAAACGGTAAAACTAGAATTAGAAGTGGAGCCTGAAGATGTGAGGAGTTGCTTCTTGTAGATGAGCAAAGAAAGTGGTTTCTTGAGATGGAACCTACTTCTGGTGAAGATGCTGTGAACATTGTTGAAACGACAACAAAGGATGTAGACTATTACATAAACTTAGTTGATAAAGTAGGAGCAGGGTTTGAGAGGATTGACTCTAATTTTGAAGTTCTACCATGGGTAAAATGCTATCAAATAGTATCACATGCTACAGAGAAAACTTTCATGAAAGGAAGACCAATCAAGGCAGCAAACTTCATTGTTGTCTTATTTTAAGAAATTGCCACAGCCACCCCAACCTTCAGCAACCACCACCCTGACAAATCAGGAGCCATCAACATTGAGGCAAGACCCTCCACCAGTAAAAAGATTACAACTCCCTGAAGGTTCAGATGATGGTTAGCAATAAAGTATTTTTTAATTAAAGTATGTACATTGTTTTTTAGACATAATACTACTGCACACTTAATAGACTACACTATAGTGTAAACAACTTTTATACGTGCACTGGGAAACCAAAAAATTCATGTGACTTGCTTCACTGTAATATTCACTTTATTGCAATAGTCTGGAACTGAACCTACAATATCTCTTAGGTATGCCTGTAAAAGGATAATAGAAAGTAGACAGTCAAGCATACAAGATCTTATGCAAGTGGGAGGAGTATTTGATGATAAAATCCAACCAACCAAAAAAAAAAAAAACCTCAGGAGTACTGTATGTAAAAGAACTAGTGATGAGCTTTGAATACAAGTAAGATTGGGGGAAAAAAACTGTCAATTATATTTATAGAACAGAATATAAATATTATTAACTTTGGAAAAAGTGAACTAATATAGTGAAATTGGAACAAGGAGAGAAGGGGTAAGAAGACTGGTGTCCTAGTCATCTAGTACTGCTGTAACAGAAATAACAACAAGTGGATGGTTTTAACAAAGAGAAATTTATTCTCTCACAGTCTAGTAGATTACAAGTCCAAATTCAGGGCAATGGCTTCGGGGCAAGGCTTTCTCTCTTTGTCAGCTCTAGAGGAAGGTCTCGTCATCAGTCTTTCCTTGATCTGGAAGCTTCTCCATGCAGGAGCCCAGGTCCAAAGGATGAGCTCTGCTCCAGGTGCTGCTTCCTTGATGGTGTGAGGCCCCAATTCTCTGCTTGCTTCCTTTTCATTTTATTTCTTGAGATATAAAAGGTGGTGCTGGCCACAGCCCAGGGACACTCCCTTTACACTGGACCAGGGATGTAATCTTAGTAAAGGTGGTGTTACAATCCCACCCTAATCCTTTTTACAATCACAAAATGGAGGACAACCACACAATACTGGGAATCATGGCCTAACCAAGTTGATACACACATTTTAGGGGGGGGGACATAATTTAATCCATGACAACTGGTAAGGGCCAATTTTCTCATCTCTCCCCGTAGGAAATATATCAGTCTAGCTTAAAATTGAAATACTTATTTCAAAATCTCAAAATTAGAGTACAGCTGACACCGTAATGCTGTTTCATATTAATTTTTCCTAAATTTCTAAAACACCCAGATGGATCATTAAAAACCTAATAATTATTTTCAGGTTGTTCATTTATTTGCATAAAAATTACATTAATGATTTTTCATTCAAAATGTATCACCTTTATGACCATTTTTAATATAATCCCACTTTATAACATTATATCTATCTTCATTTCTATATATACTTAGAGAGATATCTAGGATGATGGTTACCTAATGTTTATCTTTACTACTTCTTGTTTGTACTTTTTAATATCATTTGATTTTTACCATTAAAATGTATTGTTTTATAAAATAATGAACCATTCCAAGAAAGAGTCGATTAGAAAAAGTAATCTAACAATCAATACGGCTTTAAGCAACAAGAAGACACACACTTGAAATTAAAAATTGGGTTACATAGATGCAAAAATCCTCAACAAAATTCTAGCCAATAGAATTCAACAACATATCAAAAAAATAATCCACCATGACCAAGTGGGATTTATACCAGCTATGCAAGGTTGGTTTAATATTAGAAACACCATTAATGTAATCCACCATATAAATAAAACAAAAGACAAAAACCACATGATCTTATCAATTGATGCAGAAAAAGCATTTGACGAAGTCCAACACCCATTCATGATAAAAACTCTCAGCAAAATAGGAATTGAAGGAAAATTCCTCAACATAAAAAAAGGGCATCTATACAAAGCCAACAGCCAACATCATTCTAAATGGAGAGAGCCTGAAAGCATTTCCCTTGAGAACGGGAACGAGACAAGGGTGCCCTTTATCACCACTCTTATTCAACATTGTGCTAGAGGTCCTAGCCAGAGCAATTAGGCTAGACAAAGAAATAAAGGGCATCCAGATTGGCAAGGAAGAAGTCAAATTATCTCTATTTGCAGATGACATGATCTTATACACAGAAAACCCTAAGGAATTCTCCAGAAAACTACTGAAACTAATAGAAGAGTTTGGCAGAGTCTCAGGTTACAAGATAAACATACAAAAATCACTTGGATTCCTCTACATCAACAAAAAGAACATCGAAGATGAAATCACCAAATCAATGCCATTCACAGTAGCCCCCAAGAAGATAAAATACTTAGGAATAAATCTTACCAGAGATGTAAAAGACCTATACAAAGAAAACTACAAAGTACTACTACAAGAAACTAAAAGGGACCTACATAAGTGGAAAGACATACCTTGCTCATGGATAGGAAGACTTGATATAGTAAAAATGTCTATTCTACCAAAAGCCATCTATACATACGATGCACTTCCGATCCAAATTCCAATGTCATTTTTTAAAGTGATGGAGAAACAAAT
Organism: Elephas maximus indicus; assembly: GCF_024166365.1. Classification (NCBI taxonomy): domain Eukaryota; kingdom Metazoa; phylum Chordata; class Mammalia; order Proboscidea; family Elephantidae; genus Elephas; species Elephas maximus. The sequence continues at coordinate 148,637,645 of NC_064846.1, read as the reverse complement.
CACCAACTTCATATGGAAGGGAAAGAAGCCCCGGATTAGTAAAGCATTACTGAAAAAGAAGAAGAAAGTGGGAGACCTCACTCTACCTGATTTTAGAACCTATTATACAGCCACAGTAGTCAAAACAGCCTGGTACTGGTACAACAACAGGCGCATAGATCAATGGAACAGAATTGAGAACCCAGATATAAATCTATCCATATATGAGCAGCTGATATTTGACAAAGGCCCAGTGTCAGTTAATTGGGGAAAAGATAGTCTTTTTAACAAATGGTGCTGGCATAACTGGATATCCATTTGCAAAAAAATGAAACAGGACCCATACCTCACACCATGCACAAAAACTAACTCCAAGTGGATCAAAGACCAAAACGTAAAGACTAAAACGATAAAGATCATGGAAGAAAAAATAGGGCCAATGTTAGGAGCCCTAATACAAGGCATAAACAGAATACAAAACATTACTAAAAATGAGGAAGAGAAACCAGATAACTGGGAGCTCCTAAAAATCAAACACCTATGCTCATCTAAGGACTTCACCAAAACAGTAAAAAGACCACCTACAGATTGGGAAAAAATTTTCGGCTTTGACATCTCCGACCAGCACCTGATCTCTAAAATCTATATGATTCTGTTAAAACTCAACCACAAAAAGACAAACAACCCAATCAAAAAGTGGGCAAAGGATATGAACACACACATCACTAAAGAAGATATTCTGGCAGCTAACAGATACATGAGAAAATGCTCTCGATCATTAGCCATTAGAGAAATGCAAATTAAAACTACGATGAGATTCCATCTCACTCCAACAAGGCTGGCATTAATCCAAAAAAACACAAAAGAATAAATGTTGGAGAGGCTGCGGAGAGATTGGAACTCTTGTACACTGTTGGTGGGAATGTAAAATGGTACAACCACTTTGGAAATCTATCTGGCATTTTCTTAAACAGTTAGAAATAGAACTACCCTACAACCCAGAAATCCCACTCCTCGGAATATACCCTAGAGAAATAAGAGCCTTTACACGAACAGATATATGCACACCCATGTTTATTGCAGCTCTGTTTACAATAGCAAAAAGCTGGAAGCAACCAAGGTGTCCGTCAACAGATGAATGGTTAAATAAATTGTGGTATATTCACACAATGGAATACTACGCATCGATAAAGAACAGTGACAAACCTGTGAAACATTTCATAACATGGAGGGACCTGGAAGGCATTATGTTGAGTGAAATTAGTCAGAGGCAAAAGGACAAATATTGTATAAGACCACTATTATAAGATCTTTAGAAATAGTATAAACTGAGAAGAACACATTCTTTTGTGGTTACGAGGGGGGGGAGGGAGGGTGGGAGAGGGTTATTTACTGATTAGTTAGTAGATAAGAATTAACTTTAGGTGAAAAAAAAAGTGGTGCTATCACTGTTAGGTGAAGGGAAGGACAATACTCAGTACAGGGAAGGGCAGCTCGACTGGACCAAAAGCAAAGAAGTTTCCGGGATAAACTGAATGCTTCAAAGGTCAGCGGAGCAAGGGCAGGGGTTTGGGGTCTACGGCTTAAGGGGACTTCTAAGTCAATTGGCAAAATAAATTCTATTATGAAAACATTCTGCATCCCACTTTGAAGTGTGGCATCTGGGGTCTTAAATGCTAAAAAGCGGCCATCTAAGATGCATCAATTGGTCTCAACCCACCTGGATCAAAGGAGAATGAAGAACACCGAGGTCACACGATAACTATGAGCCCAAGAGACAGAAAGGGCCACATGAACTAGAGACTTACATCATCCTGAGACCAGAAGAACTAGATGGTGCCTGGCCACAACCGATGACTGCCCTGACAGGGAGCACAACAGAGAACCCCTGAGGGAGCAGGAGATCAGTGGGATGCAGACACCAAATTCTCATACAAAGACCAGACTTAATGGTCTGACTGAGACTAGAGGAATGCCGGCGGTCATGGTCCCCAAACCTTCTGTTGGCCCAGGACAGGAACCATTCCCGAAGACAACTCATCAGACATGGAAGGGACTGGACAATGGGTAGGAGAGAGATGCTGATGAAGGGTGAGCTACTTGTATCAGGTGGACACTTGAGACTGTATTGGCATCTCTTGTCTGGAGGGGAGATGGGAGGGTAGCGAGGGTTAGAAGCTGGCAAAACAGTCACGAAAGGAGAGACTGGAGGGAAGGAGTGGGCTGACTCATTAGGGGGAGAGTAAATGGGAGTATGTAGTAAGGTGTATATAAAATTATATGTGACAGTCTGACTTGATTTGTAATCTTTCACTTAAAGCACAATAAAAATTATTTTTAAAAAATTGGGTTACATATAGCAAAATGCCCACTATACAACCTTAAAAGTTTCTTTCAAAATAATTTAGTAATCTTACAAATTACCACTCTTCTGATTATCCAAATATACAGTCTTCACTTCTCTTTTCAACTGGAAAATTTTATCTTGAGGTTATAAATGCTGCCAAAAATCTTAGTTAACCCTTAGAACTCTATAACATAGAAGAATATAGTTTAAAAAATATAAGATGCATTATTGGCAAGGTATAGGCCACTGTGGAATGAAGTTCCACTCAAATCTCAACCATTCTTCTGCAATATGCTTCAGATTTTGTGAACTCCTTTTGCACTTCAAAAAAGTCTGGAGATGGAGTATATTTACTTTTAATAGATATGACCAAGAGTAAACAATGATCTCTGGTAAAGTTTTGGGACATAATACACTGGTTTGGATAAGAAAATGCATTGGGAAACACCAATATCTCAAACACCCAGACATGAGACACTAATTTACAACCATCTAGATGCTGGAAACCCTGGTGGCACTCCTTGGAAACTCTATCTGGGGGTTCTACTCTGTCCTCTAGGGTCGCTATGAGTTGGAATCAACTCGACGGCTGTGGATTTGGTTTGGTTTTGGTTATTTCCTACTAGCATTTCATGAACAACCTTCCCCCCTCCCTGGTTAACCCTCTTGGGTGGCAATCAATCTTGCCCACTCATTTTGTATTCAACTAATTCCATACCATTTCTCCCATTACTGCCATGGTTCTGGTACCTGGAATGCCATTCATCTCACTTTTTTCTACCCAACCATACTTCAGAATATATAGCCCATCAAAAGCTCCCTCTTTCCCTAAACCCCTATGGAGAGTAACACATAGCTTAGCACTTAATCACTCTCTAATTGTTTCCTACATGCAAATTTTATCTCCACAACTGAATTATAAATTCCCTGAGTGCAGTAACATGTCCTAATCTTCTTTATCCAGAACTACTGTGAACAGTGCAGGGCATAGCTGACACCTGTTTAACAAATACTTGTTTATTACCATTTGATATTATTAAGTCTTAGACTCATGATTGGGAGCTGCTTTTTGTTAAAAGGAAACCCTGATGGCATAGTGGTTAAGAGCTATGGCTGCTAACCAAAATGTTGGCAGTTGGAATCCACCAGGCGCTCCTTGGAAACCATATGGGGCAGTTCTACTCTGTTCTGTAGGGTTGCTATGAGTTGGAATTGACTCGACCACAATGGGTTTGGTTTTTTGTTTTTGTTAAAAACAAGCAAGCAAATACACAAAACAAAACCTTTATGCACATGCCTAGGTTCTTCTCCTTTCTCTGAGTTACTTTAGCACTTTTGATTTGAATAACTCAAACCAGAAGGTACTTAAAGGGAAACTAGAGTTGTAAATCTCTATTGGAATGACTCAGGGTAAATAAATCAGGAAATAACAATTTAGGGGATGGGCCAGAAGACAAGGTTCAGAGATCGTGTTTTCAAATATTGGCCGATCCATCTGTCACGGATTGAATTATGTCCCCCCAAAAACGTGTGTATCAGTTTGGCTGGGCCATGATTTCCAGTAGTGTGGTTGTCCTCCCTTTTGTGATTATAATTTTATGTTAAAGTGGATTAGGGTGAAACTGTAACACCCTTACTCAGGTCACATCCCTGATCCAATGTAAAGGGAGTTTCCCTGGGGTGTGGCCTGTACCACCTTTAATCTTACAAGAGATAAAAGAAAAGGGAAGCAAGCAGAGAGTGGGGGACTTCATGCTACCAAGAAAGCAGTGTCATGCAGAGCAGGTCATTTGGACCCAGGGTCCCTGCTCGGAGAAGATCCTAGTCCGGGGGAAGATTGATGAGAAGGTGGACAGAAAAAGAAAGCCTTCCCCTGGAGCTGATGTGCTAAATTTGGACTTTTAAGCTTACTTTACTGTGAGGAAATAAACTTCTCTTTGTTAAAGCCATCCGTTTGTGGTATTTCTGTCGTAGCAGCACTAGATGACTAAGACACCATCTTTGATCCAGCCATGTCAGCTAGTTGTTCAGTGGTTCCATTTTGTTTCCCCATAGTGACCTGTCTTTGCTTTGTAGTACTTACCCCACTACTGCATCTTGGCATGTATAACTCTTTAAGCTTTTGGGCCTTTATGGTGCCCAGCAGCTGTCCTCTCTTCTCCATAGTGTTCTCAATGCTGAGCACAATGCCTGGCACTTAGTAGGTGTTTAACATAAGTGTTGGAAGAATGAATGAATGGATCGATGGGTGAATAGATGAGCAGTGAAATTACTAATTGGGCTGTGAAAGAATGTATCCTTATTAAATTAAGTAGTCCTCATTTGGTGGGTTGTCTGATGCCACAGATGTTAAAATAAATTAAAAGGACATATTAGAAATTAAACCTAATCAAGGCTCTCTCCCTGTGCAAACACAAAAATTGAAACACATGACCTCAGAATGAAATGTGAGTAGCTGCCTTAATCTTTTCTGGCTGGCATCTCCTTTAAGCAAAGGCATATTTATGTATATAAATTCAGTAGTCACTTAACTTTCTCCTTTCCTTAATTTTCTGACTGATCTCTAAAATGGCGATAACAATTTTGTCTTTGTACCTAGTTCATAGCTTACTGCTGGATTAAAATTTAAAGCCCTGCTGTATGATTCCACAGCCCTTCTACACTTTTCTGTGGATAATTGCAGTGCCCTAAGGGAACAGTAAGGAGGAGACCATGTGAGAAATTCATGGGGGCAGTGTGGGGGGGTGGTGTCTACAGAACTTACTGTGGCTCTCAAAGGAGAGGAAAGAGTCAAAATGATTAATATCAGGATTTGAAAGTCCACACTAAAAACACATTTTAAAAATTGATTCTTCGTTCACATCTCACATATATGCTTATACAGTAGCAGCATTCAAAACAATTGTGAATCTTATAGTCATGTAGATATTTTTCCCTAAATGTCTCCTTTAGTGAGGTTTTAGGGACTTGGCTAATTTTATATTTTCTTTAGCTTGTCACCCAGCCCTTTGTTTCCTCTCTCTGGAAATGCAGAAGGATTCTAAAATCTATTCCTGCCAAACAGTTCTCTTCCATGGGAATTCGGTTTAAAGCAGCTCTGTTGCTATGGTAGCTAGTTCCCAGTCAATGGAAAAATACAGAATCAAAATAATACTTAGTTTTCAGTATATATGCACCCACTCCCTCTATATCAGCTTATTCATGTAAATTAAATATGCAAATGATCAATTTTCCAAGTGCTATAAAAAAGTACCATCACATACTAATTTTTATACCTTTCAAAATAGTAAATACATGTGTATGTATGCATGTGTGTGTATATATATATATATAAACAAAAACCAAGCCTATTGCCGTCGAGTTGATTCCAACTCATAGCAACCCTATAGGGCAGAGTAGAACTGCCCCATAGAGTTTCCAAGGAGTGCCTGGTGGATTCGAACTGCCCACCTTTTGGTTAGCAGCCACAGCACTTAACCACTACACCATCAGGGTTTCCGGATATAAAAAAAATATATATATATATATAACAAAAAATTATATATATTAATGAGTTACCTAGAGGTTTTCTCATCATGCACTGCCTACAGTACATATTTTTATTAATATTTAACTTTTTGTTTATTTATAACTTACATGGTATAAAGAGCACAAATCTTAACTACATATTCTGATGAGTTTTTACATATGTACACATCCATGCATCTACCACCTGGATCAAGACTTAGAATATTTCCAGTTCCCTAGAAATACCTCTCACGCCCCTCCAAGTTAATAAATACCCCTCCTTCTCAAAGTAACCACTTGTGATCTCTGTTGACATACATATTTTGAACTCCGTATAAATGGAATCACACAGCATACATTTTTTTTTGGCTCTGGATATTTTTACACAGCATCATATATGTGAGATCCATCCATTTTGCTGCATGTTAAATAGATCACTTTCTTTTTCATTGCTGAGTACTATTCCATTGTAATGAATATACCCCAATTATCCATTTTAATGTCGATGAGCATTTAGATAGTTTTCACTTTTTGATGATTGTGAATAAAGTTGCCATAAATATTTTTGTACATATTTTTGGTAGACATAAGCACTCATTTCTCTCAGGTAAAAAGCACATAGCAATTCTGTAAAATGTTTCTATTTCAATGTTACTTTATAAAGTCAGTATTTTTCTACTTTCTGAGTATTGATTTTTACTCTTGCCACTAGAATGTGTCAGTGGTTTTCAAGCAGGGATAATTTTGCCATGTCTGGAGGCATTTTTGGTTGTCACAATTGGGGAGGATGCTACTGGCACTTAGTGGATAGAGAGCAGGATTGCTGCAATATCCTACAATACACAAGGCAGCCCTTCACTACAAAGAATTATTCAGCCATGAATGTCAATAGTGTTGCTGTTGAGAAACCCTGTATCTAGAGCAATAGGATTTATTTTGTAGTTTTAAGTTATAGGTATCAAAGCCAATTTTTATTGCTTGACCATCTCCCTTACTCTTCTGATTTTTTTTTCTTTTTTTTAGGAATCCTCACAGTCGTTGTTACGCTTGAGCCCATTGTTGCAGCCACTGTGTCAATCCGTCTCCTTGAGGGTCTTCCTCTTTTTTACTGACCCTCTACTTTACCAAGCATGATGTCCTTCTCCAGGGACTGGTCCCTCCTAATAACATGTCCAAAGTATGTTAGACGAAGTCTTGCCATCCTTGCTTCTAAGGAGCATTCTGGCTGAATCCTAATGGGGAAGAGTAAATGTCAGGGGTATCTTCTTTCCTGTTGTGTTTGAAATAATAACTCCCAATACCCATATGTCTTGACTCAAGTAAGCTCAAAGCATTGGTGCTAAACTTTGTCAATACACAATTCTAGGAAAAAGAAATAGCATGTCTCCTATTTAAGCTTGTGATATTTCATTCTGTTCAAGGAGAAAAAAATGTACACATAGGCACACATACATATATGTAAATGCCATCCCCTTGCCTCCATTTAAAACTAGTAAGCCATCCAGGTACATGGATACTTGTTCTATTCCAAAATTTCTTCAGAAGGTTTCGAAATTCTTCCTGTCACTTTTCCCAATCTCTAAAAACCGTGATCATTCCATCCCAGTGACTGCATGTTACTCATTGTTTTCTCAGACAACCTCTTCTAACCTTCAAAGTAACTGAAAGTATATTATATTCACTGTAGTTTTCAAAAATACTTTTAAAAAATTTTAAACATGTTATTTCCGTTTCTATGAGTCTGAACTTTTTCTCCTATATTCCTGTCAACCCTTGCTTCTGAAAACTGAGCTTAAGGCCAATTCTTTATCTTACACCTTTTGCTGATTTTATATCATCCATCTCACCACAGGTCCAACAGAGGTGATTACTTAGCTCCCCAAATAGGCATAGAGTTTCCACATGATATGATTGCCTTCATTTATTTCAGTGACATTGAAATGGAAGAATGGCGTTTGTTGGCTTTGGGCTTTAAACACATGGACTGCTTGCTATCTTTTTGGTTGACAGCTAACTAGGGCCTGACGCTAGCAAATCCAAAAGTCATCCTTTGCTTTCTTCACTTCCAAAATTGTAAAAACACAGACAATTAAGAGTGCTAAATGTGAATACAACCCATTTCAGTGCTACGTAATCCAGATAAACCAAACTTATTGCTGTAGAGTCGATTCTGACTCACAGCAAACCTCCAGGACAGAGTAGAACTGCCCCATAGAGTTTCCAAGGCTGTAATCTTTCCAGAGGCAGACTGCCACATCTTTCTCCTGTGGAGTGGCTGGTGGGTTCGAATCACTGACTTTTTGGTTTGCAGCCAACTCCTTTAATCACTGCATCACCAGGGCTCCTCAATGCTACATACCAAAATAACCAAACCCATTGCTGTCGAGTCGATTCCGACTCATAACGACCCTATAGGACAGGGTAGAGCTGCCCCATAGAGTTTCCAAGGAGCGCCTGGTGGATTCGAACTGCCAGCCTTTTGGTTAGCAGCTGTAGCTCTTAACCACTACGCCACCAGGGTTTCCCAATGCTACATAACCACCTCTTAATTTTTTTAATTATTGTCATCAATTCTGTCTGTGTAACCTTTGGAGTCCCTGAGTGATGCACGCAGTTAACCTGTTTAACAAGTATTTGTGTTGATTTCTTAGGTAACTTAAATATCAATATGTTTTAGCTCTGTTTCCTTAACTTTAAAACTCAATTTTATTGATTTTTTTAAGGCTTATGATACCCAAACTTTGGGAGAGTTCCATAAACAGATAAAGAACTGTGATTTAAAATGACAATAATGATCTTACTGAAAAACAGCTATCTAAAAAGAGAGAGAGAAGGAGCCCTGGTGATGAAGTGGTTAAGTGCTCACTGCTAACCAAAAGGTCAGGTGGTTCGAACCCACCAGAAAGATGTTGCAGTCTGCTTCTCTAAAGATTCACAGCCGTGGAAACCCTGAGGAGCAGTTCTGCTCTGTCCTATACGGTCTATGAGTCAAAATCGACCCAAAGTCAATAAGTTTCAGTAAAAGGAGAGAGTAATTAATTTTTCAAAATGATTCTTAATAAGAGGGGTGTTTTCCATGATTCTAGAACCATGTCACTGTTCTGCACGTAAGCTCTTGGGAAATATTTTCTTTAACTACTTTTATAGAGAAATGACTACTATTTTTAAAATATATGCTTCTTTTCATCAACACTAACATAAACTCTAAACCCATGATATAGCTTTAGAAAGAAAAGGGTTCCATGGTGCAACAAGTTCATCACATACTGCTTATTATTTCTCTCAGCCCCTACATGCCAGGTTAACCATTTGGATTAGCATATTAAAAGCTTTAATAAATTCTGTTTAAACTCTTTAACACATTATTTCCTGAACTTATAGAACTGTAGGATCCTTTTTTTTTTCATCTAACGTCTAGTAATAGCTTATGAACTAAATGTTCTATAGAACTCACTTTGGAAAATGCCCATGTAAAGTTAAAGTATCCAGTAATATTTTTTATTCTAGTCTGAATTTAAAAATAATGTTCAAAAGTTAAAGACTTTAGTGTCACATGGTACCCTAAAAGGCCCTCTAGTACAACCTTCCTTTTTGAATCTATGTCTTTAATTATCTAACAGATGAATCCAAAAAGTTCTTCAACTTTAGCTTCTCTTTGTTAAGACCACCATTACATTGCTTGCTATCTTAAAGACAATTTGCATTTCAATAAAAACATTAAATGAATCAGTTCCTTAAATAAGAATCCACATATAAGATACAGCAAGCATATATATAAAACCATATAAAACCATAAGAGACATTAATTGTGGCCAATAATTTGGGCAGAGGCCTTTTTTTTTTTTTTAAACTCTACGAAGAAGGCATGACAGACAAGCTGTCCTTAAACACGGGATCAGTTCCATATTCACAGTCACTGTGTGTGACATTCTTCTGAATAAGATTTTGCGATACCGTACTGCAAAACTTCAGGATGAAAAAAAGGACATTATCATTAATCATAATCGTGCTCATTTCTCTTTCTATTTTCTAAAGTAGATTTTTCCACCTTTACCTTCTACAATCTTTGGCTATACAAGTGATATGCTTGTTCCATTTCAAGTCAACTGACACCGTTAATTCATTAGTATTGCAGGTCTAGCAAATAAGATCTGAAAGGAATCACCTGCCCTTTGACCCAACTTGTTCCTCACTTATGCAAACTAAGCGAGCAGTTAAAGTATTTGAATATGTTTTACTTCTTCTCCTGGTATGCCTTTCTTACGGTTTTATGCTGACAAGGAACATTTAGTGTGTGTGAAACTAGTTTTTATAATCCGTTTTTAGCTTTTTTCTTACTGGACAGGTTTTCAATGCTATCTTTGTATCTGGAGATAGTCTATAAGTTTCACAGGTTTATACTTACACAAAAGGAGCCCTAGTGGTGCAGTGGTTAGAGGGCTCAGCTGCTAACTAAAATGTCTGGGGGTTCCAACCCACCAGCTCCTCCACAGCAGAAAGATGTGGCAGTCTACTTCCATGAAGATCACAGCCTTGGAAACCGTGTGGGGCATTTCTACTCTGTCCTATAGGGTTGCTATGAGTTGGAATCGACTTGACGGCAGCGGGTTTGGTTTTTGGTGGTATATGTACACATAAGAGCCAGATTGTATTCAAGTTTAGCTGTTTGAAAAACTTCAAGAAATAGATTAGAAATATATCTATTAAATGTGTCCCCATGGCCTTTTGGATTATGTATTTTGACTATCCCAGTATGCTATCCTAACATGAATATTTCTATAACTAACATGAACTGTTATTTAAAAATAGAAAAGAAATAATGGAAGCTTTTTGTATGAAGCTAGAAAGAAATGTGTCTCACAGCATGAACTTTTTACTCATTTAGAAATCAAAAAACCAAACCTGTTGCCGTCGAGTTGATTCCGACTCATTTAAAAATTTAGTACCCATTTAATGTGTATTGATTTTAATGATTGTATTTTCTCCATTAAAGTTCTCAATAATAATCCCATGGTTATAAAATAAATCTACTCTTGTTATTTTAAAGAAAATCAAATCAAATTCTTTGGAATAAATTGTATAACCAAACTTTTGTGATGATTTATTTCAATAGGAATAGAAAAGATTATTACTATGCAGATAAGGTGGAAATGGAAATCCAATGAGAAATAAAGTCTATGGGCATTGAATGCAGTAATCTGTTGGCCTTGATTCTTCCAGGGATTTCTAAAATGTTATTAAAAAGTTCTTATTTTCAATAAATCACATAGATGAAACCTCCTTAAAATGAACAGAATTCTCTAGTCCTCAAAGCTGTCTATTGGAATTCTTGGCAGGAACGTGAAACCAGTAAGTTATTTATTTGTATGTTTTTCTATGCATACATATTATAGTTAAAGGAAATATTCATCTGGATTAGAAAAGTTTTAACAAAAGGAAAGGAGCACAAATTATTTCCCCTAAAAATGAAAGACTTGATTTTGTTATCTATGTGCCATGGATAGAGAATGCTTTTTAGAGAATTTTAAATATATTTAGATGAAAGCTTAACTATTTTAACTGAACTATAAATGATGTTTTAAGTTTTTTAAAATTTTTTATATCTTTTGATTTTTGCTGAGCTATTAAAAATATTTAAAATATTCAGGCCCCTCATTGGCAAATTATTATATATGCAAAACCATGAGATATACATTAATTCCTTCTGGGAAGCTTAAAGCCTCCAGGTATGTCTCCTACTTAAAGATATTCCGAGTTATGATTTTACATATATTTTAGAGTAATACATTTCAGTGTCTAAAAATTCTCACTATTACAACTAATTTAATGTATAAAATATCCCTAATATATCAAGCTATGATTTTGCAACTTCCTTGAGTATAATACATTTTAATATCTTAAAAAGTGTCACTATTTTAATGTGTAAAATTGTTCTCAATCCAATAAGGTATTCAGGACCTCTTCCCTATTAAAAATGGGAAAGCATGTTCTCAATTTTTCACTTAAGCGCATAAAGCTTAAAAAAAAAAATCTTAATCTCTTGACGTTTTCTGTCTCTTAACTAAATAAAAAAATAAAACCCATTGTCATCAAACTGATTCCAACTCATAGAGTTCACTCTCATGGAAATGTAGAATTGATTGGAGTGGGCCAAGCATGAATAGGAACCTAGTTAGCAGGACATTGCAGTGGCCATGCAAGAGATAATGATAACTTAGATTTCAGTGGTATCAAAGAAGAAAAAGAAAGCGGGCAGATTTGGGATATATTTTGAGGAGTTATCTTTGCCCTAGTTTTCTACCCCAGAAGTTTTGTTACTTTTGTCCAGGTTGACTGACATTTCCTGGGTAAGCTGTAAACAACTTGGTTTTGATACTTTTTGTCTGGTCCTGGGCTCTAGCCTACCCTGTGATTGGTATATACCTTGCAGGGATTGGTCAATAGACTATATGCAAATGAGGTGAGTTGTAGCCCAACCGTGTCTACTGTGCAAATGAAGTGTCTGTGGCCTAATGAGAGAGGATTGGTCAGTTCGTGGCCCTGGTGGGAGGACCATGCTTTAAAATTTACAAGAGTTTGTGTATATATATGGCCAACCCCACGCAGGTTTAGCAGACAGAAAGAAGCAAGAAGAGAAGGAGAAAGCAAAAGGATGAAGCAGAGAGAGAGAGAGAGGAGGCAAGGAGCCTCCTAAAAGAGCTATAACACTAGTCAAGGGCTGTCACACTGGTCAAAACAGTGAAAGGCCCACTGAAGACAGTGAAAGGCCCCAAGGGGGCCCAGTGGCAAAGCCAGTGGCGACAGGCCTGGAAGGGGCCCAGCGGCAGAGCCAAGAGGAGTCTGTCCTCAGGGGGCTGAGAAGAGGCCTGTTCTGAGAGAGAGACCTGCACTGAAGAAGGGAGACTTTGCCTGCAAGCTTTCTGATCCTGATCCTGAGTTGTAGCCTGTTGATTCTGATCTCAAGTTGTACCCTGTTCCACAATAAACCACTTAATTGTAAATATGGTCTGTAAGTTCATGGTGTGGTCATTCAATCAGTTAACGAAACCAGAAGAGAAGTAGAGAGTGCCATGGGAGGGACAACTGGTGTCAGAACTGGTAAAGGCTGGAGAGTGGAGGTATGTCTGACCTCCACCTCACAGGGATCAGCCATGGGCTGATCTTGATTCTCATTATCCCCCCTGAAGATAGGCAGGTTCTGATGATATTGCTATTGTCTCTCCCATCATTTTACAATACCATATGATGATCTCTTAGGGCAGCAACTATCATATAATAGAAGCTCAATAAATATAATTTTATAAATTAATCCATGAAAGAAATCTTTAAGAACTGCTGTAATTACCTATTAATCCCCCAGGGATATCAGTTTTGCTGTATTTATTTTGCTTCTGCACAGTTTCAAATTTGTTTTAAAATTTTTTTGAGAGACACTCATTTGTTTATTTGCATACGTGTGGCTATGTAGGTTCTGATGATGATTCCACTAAATGGGACAGCTATATCAGTGCATACCACAGTTTCACTAATTTTATCAAACAGGATAATGTCTGGTCTACTGGCCAGGATTTATTGATTTGTTGTTATGAATTCCTTTTCACTCATATTCTACCAGTCCTTTTACAATGTTCTAAGTCTGTGCTTATTGTGTAATTTAAGTCCTCTAGCAAACTATTGTAAACTTAAAATCCTGGTGTACTAAGTTCATTCATTCAAAAATACTTATTGAGTGCCTACCATTTTGAAGGGAACCCTGGTGGCAAAGCGGTTAAGAGCTATGGCTGCTAACCAAAAGGTCGGCAGTTCAAATCTACCAGGCACTCTTTGGAAACCCTATGGGGCAGTTCTACACTGTCCTGTAGGGTTGTTCTGAGTCGGAATTGACTCAACGCCAATGGGTTTCGTTTGGATTTTTGTTATCATTTTGAAAGATGGTATAATCCACTATATAGGTATTGTTCTTGTTAGGTGCCGTCAAGTCGGTTCCAACACATAGAGACCCTGTGTACAACAGAATGAAACTGCCCGGTCCTGCGCCATTCTCATAATCATTTTTCTGCTTGAGCCTATTGTCGCAGTCACTGTGTCCATCTATATCATTGAGGGTCTTCCTCTTTTTCACTTCCTCTTTTTTACTTTACCAAGCATGATGTCCTTCTCCAAGGGCTGATCCCTCCTGAAAACATGTCCAAAATAAGTGAGACAAAGTCTTGCCATCCTTCTTTCTAAGGAGTATTTTGGCTGTACTTCCTTCCAGGACAGATTTGTTTGTTCTTTTGGCAGTCCATGATGTATTCAATACTCTTCACCAACACCATAATTCAAAGGCGTTGATTCTTCTTCAGTCTTCCTTATTCATTACCCAGCTTTCGCATGCCTATGAAGTGATTGAAAACACCTTGGCTTGGGTCAGGCACACATTAGTCCTTAAAGTGACATCTTTGCTTTTTAACACTCCAAAGAGGTCTTTTGCAGTAGATTTGCCCTACTCAATATGTCATTGGAATTCTTGGCTTTTGCTAAGTGACTCAGGTGTCTGTCCGTATCCTTGGGTGGCAGTTTGCTTTGCGACCTCAATTATCTGACTGTTTTAAGAAAAGTCATTGATTTTCAGTTTTTTCTTACTATGAGGAGGGAGGTGATGACTTCCATGCTTTTTACATGTTTGAGCTCTTGGTGGCTTTTTTAAATACTAACTAATATAGTATGATGCAGTAAAACAAATAAACCCAACCAAACAACAGAGCCTGGACCATTAATCTATCCATCAGATTGAGAGTAGACAAGGCAATGTCAATTAGGCAAGTGTTCTTCTCTGTTACAAAAAACAAATATATCACCTACACCTGTAAACTTATGTAATGAGTCCAAAATTATAATGAGTGATTTACATACAAATGGAAGGCTTCAATTTGAGTGAAATCTATGGTTTGGCTCCTCAATATTTTTCACACAGTGTCAATTCTAACACGTTCTTGGCTGATTTCCACAGTGGCTTAATCTGTTCTCAGTCAAAAGGGAAATTCGACCAGCCTTCCAGGCCTTCATTAGAATGATTACTTTAGATTGGCTGTTAGCCAGGTCCTCCCTCAGCCCACTTGAAAGAATATATTGAAGTGTATATTCTGAGGTGGTACATGTGTATTCACCCACTCGTCTTAGAATTTTAAGTTGTACCCTAGAATTAGTGTAAATCTCCTAAAGGTCACACTTTTTAGCCAGACAGCATTAACTTTGTAACTTTAATGCATAATGGTGTGTCTTGGGCTTTCTTCAAAGCCGGCTTCAAGAATCAATCATGTGAATTCTTATTCTGCACATATAAAAGTGTGGTCATTGAGAGTGGACCATGTGTGTACTTATGGTCATGTACACAAACACACATAACACATTCCTACTTTAAGTATTCATTAAACCTGTCCATTGTTTTCCACAGTGTTTTTTTCCCCCTCACACAATGGTTTTTTTTAACGCTTTTTAAAGCACCAATTGAAATAACCCTTTGCTACAGAAATTAGAGAATCCAGGTGGACATGAAAGTCCACTCAGAGGTCACCCCTCTGGCAAGTAGACGCAGACACCCCCTTAACTGAGCTTGCCAGACCGCCTGTTACACTTGGATAATTCTGAAACAGCTTTTCCCATTAATTCATGCCAGGCCTGAATCTAATCCTAAATGAGGCATGTTATAAAGCATTCAGATTAGAAATAATGCCATTATAACCATATGCCTGCATTTTTAAATGTACTTTCAGATGACGTTGTAGCACCTTTCCAAATTTTGCACTGCAGTGTCTATTTGACCTACAGTGATTTTGGACAGCTCCAAATGAAGGAAGAAGGCTATATGGGAACCATTTTAAAGTAGTTACAAACTACATATTTGAAGCACCTTGAACTTTTAGGCTTCTGGTGTCCCACTGCTGCTTATGTTTCAAGGCTGAGTTGGAAACGTTTTCAGTTTTCTCTTCAATTCTTGGACATGCCAGGGCTACTCTTGCCATGTTTTCCTGAACTCTTGAAGAGATGGCTAGATGTCTTCTCTGTGATGCCTCACATGTTCTTCAAACCTTGATATAGCCCTTATCAAGCTGTAACTTACCTGTCTGCATTCCTGTCCCTTTCAGTGCTTCCAGTGGCGCAAGAGCATGTCGAGATCAGATCCATAATGAGTCATTTCTGCACCCCGTCAGAGCCCTGATATCAAGCCTGGCATGTAATTGGTATTTGACGGGGTTGTTCAAAGAGTAATTGAACAATTTGAATGAACCCTATGTGTGTCACAGTTCAACTTTCCTTAAGGAAGCGTATTTAGAAAGAGCAGCACAAACAGTTTGTGCTTAACTACTAACATAAAAGTTGGCAATTCAAACCCACCCAGTGGCCCACGGAAGAAAGTCCTGGTGACCTGCTTCCAGAAAAATTACAGCCAAGAAAACTCTATGGAGGAGTTCTACTCTGTAACATATGGGTCGCCATGAGTCAGAATTGGCTCAATGCCAATGGATCTGTTTTGTTTTGGTTTTTTAAGAGAGTTATAGAGGAAGCGGAGGAAGAAGGAACATGTCCACACTGAGAACGACAGGAAGGTGCACTATACAAACAAATTAAATAAGCCCAATGCCTTCATTCCTTCTGTTGAAGACCTTGTTATTTTTAAAAAGGAAGAGCAGCAACCATGCTCTGTATTTATCTCCGTAATCTGTTTATATTCTGCTTTAGCAACATAAATGGAGAGCCTGTTCTTCCTTGGAAATCCTCAGGATGTGGTGTTCCACCTCTTTTATAGGCAATAGTATGAGGTATATCTGAGAGCTTTTTTTTGTTACCCAGTCAGGTTAACGTGGAGATAATGTGTCCATTCACCACCACCAGCGCTCCCCTCCACTGGGGTGAACAGTCAATACTTCGTTGGTACAAGTTGGGAAACTCCAATAAGGCTGATTTTCTCTTTATCTCCATCTGGTGTCTGTTGGCAGGAAAACAAGAGTTACACTTTTAAGTATGCTAATTGCATCTGATGAACTCGGAAGAATCATAGTGTAAGATCAAAGCTGAATGTACGTTGTGATATGAGTTTACAGTGTGGGAACTTGGTCTAA
Organism: Elephas maximus indicus; assembly: GCF_024166365.1. Taxonomy (NCBI): domain Eukaryota; kingdom Metazoa; phylum Chordata; class Mammalia; order Proboscidea; family Elephantidae; genus Elephas; species Elephas maximus. Next base: position 148,620,710 of record NC_064846.1, on the reverse strand, counting down.
GAAAGGAGAAAATGGCTTAATTTAAAGTATATATACATACATTTTTTCACAAGCAAGTATGCTCAGTATTCTATGCCTCAATGGTTTTAGATTCAGGTAGTGCATCAAAATTGCTTGTGGGAACTTTCAACTGATATAAATAGATACCTAAGCCCAAGCCCAGGTTCAAATTCATTTGGTCTTGAGAAGGCTTAGGCAGATTTTTTTTTTTTTTCAAAGAAATGGTGTTCTTGATTTAGAGTCAAGTACCACTGCCCCAGGAGTACCAAGAAATTCATAATCATCCTAAGGAAAATAATACATGATCTTTGTAGCCCTTTATTTAAAATATATAGATAGTCATTTTTTCCCGTATGTGGCAAATAATCAGAATTCAAAGCCGATGTGTTTTGTAGATGTGGAGACTTCGTGATACAAAATAAGTGGCTGGCTGTCTGATTTGGGAAGGCGTTCCTGTTACAAGAAAGCCAATCAAATGCCAGCTAATGAGTGGAGTTTCTTTGGAAAGGAGCCAGGTTTTTACCTTCTTCAATGACATAAATTACCTCTGGGAGAGGTAGTATATTTACTTAAATCTCAAAGTAAAAGGATAGACCTGAGTGGTTTTTTTCTGAGGAAAGGGTGTGATAGAAGAAGATTATAGATCATCCATGGACACTAGGCTCCTGAGATACAAATAGAGGAGGCTCTGGCAGAGAAGAGAGATACACAAAGAATGGGTATTTTAGGATGTTTAGCAAGTCTCTCATATTAGGTTATTACAATGGGCTACGTGTTAAACTTGGAAACAACTTGTCTTGGTCATCTAGTGCTGCTATAACAGAAATACAACAAGTGGATCACTTTAACAAAGAGAAATTTATTCTCTCACAGTCTGGTAGGTTACAAGTCCAAATTCAGGGCTTCAGCTCCAGGGGAAGGCTTTCTCTGTCAGCTCTGGAGGAAGGTCCTTATCATCAGTCTTCCCTTGGTCTGGGAGCATCTCAGCACGGGAAGCTCAGGTCCGAAGGATGCACTCTGCTCCCGGTGTTGCTTTCTTGGTGGTATGAAGTTCCCATGTCTCTCTGCTTACTTCTCTCTTTTATATCTCAAAAGAGATTGGCTTAAGACACTACCTAATCTTGTAGACCCCATCAATATAACTGCTACTAATCCATCTTATTACATCATAGTAATAAGATTTACAACATATAGGAAAATCATAAAATGGTGGACAATCACACAATACTGAGAATCATGGTCCAGCCAAATTGATACACCGTTTTGGGGGGAACATAATTCAGTCCACGACACAACTGAAAAAAGTGAAACCATGATCACAGTGAATTGATTACATATTGTCAAGACTTATGTCATTATTTACACATAAACATTGGTAGAGTGTGAATTTTGATAATGAAAACAAAAAGGTGAGTTTCGAGAAAGAAGAGCTATTCCTTATCTCTTTCATTATCATTGGCATAAACCATATGCCAGCCACTTTTCGTGCCTCTGGACCTCAAGGTCACTGGGATGGGGGGACCTCAAGGTAAGGCCTTATTCCAGTTCTAATGCATCTAGCATCTAGGTGGGTCCCTTCTGAGATGCGTGAAGTTCAGTAAGTCAGAGTTGGAGCCTCACTGTTGTGTAGGCTGAGAATTCTATTAGACGATACTTCCTGGATGTGTTAATTTTGTGAACTTTTGCCTTTTTATTTTCTTTTATTTCTGTGAGACAAGTCTTGCAATATCTATAGAAATACAGAAATAGCTATGTGAATTCTGAAATAGAGATATAAAGAGGAAGAAATACAACAAATACAGATAGAGAATCTATTGTTATGCTATTATTTAGTATTCTCAGGTATTCTCAGGTATAGTTTTATACAAATGAGCTTTTGAAAATGAGAATCTACGTGTCGTTGTTGTGTGCCATTGAGTCGACTCTGACTCACAGTGACTGTCATGGATTGAATTATGTCCCCCAAAAATGTATGTATCAGTTTGGCTGGGACATGATTCCCAGTATTGTGGGATTTTCCTATATGTTGTAAATCCTGCCTCTATGATGTTGATGAGGGAGGATGGGCCTAAGTTGTGTTAGTGAGGCAGGACTCAACCTACAGGATTGGATTGTGTCTTGAGGCAATCTCTTGAGATATTAAAGATAGAAGCAAGCAGAGAGACAGGGGAACCTCATACCACCAAGAAGGCAGTGCCAGGAGCAGAGCGTGTCCTTTGGACCCAGGGTTACTGCGCAAAGAAGCTCCTAGTCCGGGGGAAGGTCGATGAGAAGGCCAATAGAGAGAGAAAGCCTTCCCTTGGAGCTGACACCCAGAATTTGGACTTTTAGCCTTCTTTATTGTGAAGAAATAAATTTCTCTTTGTTAAAGCCATCCACTTGTGGTATTTCTGTTAGAGCAGCACTAGATAACTAACACGGTGACCCTATAGGACAGAGTAGAATTGCCCCACAGAGTTTCCTAGGCTGTAATATATTTGGGCCATTCCAGTTCTTCTAATTTTAAATAAGTTAATTCTGCTTCCACTTGAATTTCAATAGTAGAGCGAAACTAAAATGTAGAGCTATTTTTTAAATTAATTGTATGATAATAAATGTGTCCTCAGAGATGATATACCTAGAAATTTTCCAGAAATGGTGTCTATTTTCTTAGTAATCTAAAAGTCAGATTTGAGGCAGCAGCTGTTGAGAAAAGTCTAGGACCCTCATTTCCATTTTATTTAGATTGTAAAATTCTGGCACTGGTCAGTGCAGTTAGTATATCATCACATAACGTTATTTTTCAATTATTTCCTGAATTGAGATTAATGATGAAATGCTGATTTATGAATGTTCCTCTTCAGTGCAACTTATTGTTATGAAATCTCTGAAGAAGTAGGACTTCAGCGTCAAGACTCTTGGCTATATATATATATATATATATTTTTATCACTTTCCACACAAGCCCCAGTTCCAGCCTGGCTCCCCTATTTAGAGTCATTATCAACTTACTTGCCTTTGGTGCTGACATTGTTGATGGATTCAAGGTAGTGAAACTGGCAGTCCTGTATCTAATGCTAGTGTCCTTGAAGCAATAAAAGGAGCTTCAAAGGGAGGTTGAAATTGAGCACTCATATACCTCAATTATTTTAAAGCATGATATACATTTCTTGCTCTGTCTTGTCTTTTACCTTCGAAAGGAGTCTCTTTACTACCTTGGAAAATTTTATTTATTAAATGTATAAAAAGGCCATGGGTTTCCTTAAACATTTAGTGTTTCTTTACAAATTAATCTTCTCAGGAGCTTGTCTCTTTTAAAATGATCTGAGTTAATTTATTAGGACTGTGAGGAAGAGACATTGTGTCATCCGGGTACAGAAGGAGAGTCAGAATCTTAAAAATCGCTAAGGGCACCTACAAAGGTGACTCAGCTTACCAGCAAGGGTTCGTTTTTCACTTAGTGGTTTTACAAGTATACAACAAGGAAGGGGCATTTCAAGACCCAGGGAAGAGAGGAAATAGCAAATAAGCACGATGATTACAAAAGCTTTTACCAAATTGAGTAAAAGGAATATGCACTGCTGTCAAAAATTGAACTTTATAGTAGGCAAGCCCTCTTCTGTGGCTTTGATGATATCAATCACAAAAATGAAGACCGATGCAGTGGGAAATTCAGAACCTGACTCAAGGCGAACTAACAAAAGAGAATTAGCAAGTCTTTGGCTAGTGTCAAACAACTGGATAATGTGAGCCTAATCTTTTGTGAACTTAAAACTGGAAATAACTAAGGCAGAGTAAACATCACATTTTCCTGCATTAATTAGATGTTTTGGGCTTTTATTGGCTACAAAGAGCAGAGCCACAACTGGCTTAATGGTGCTTGGCTTCAAGGACCCATCAGAAACTGAGTGACGGGCAGTTCTCTCAGCAATCTCATGGTTAGCCTCAATGGAAAGAGGAGCCAGTGCCCCTTATGGTACATCTGGATCTGTTGCAGGCATCTCTGAAGAGAGTGACATCCCATTATTTATTATTTTTTAACCCTTTGGTGACCCAGTTAATTTCTACTTGGAATTTTTTGTTGATGCCATGAGTTTTCATTAACGGAAGCATGCTGAATCATTGTGTGTCTGAATTTTTGGTAGATAGTATGGATTTTTATTCTTGCCCCCTCCCACAAGCCTACCCTAAGTGATACCACTAATTATACCCCAGAGTCCCCACCAAGGTCTGTTGGTACATATGTGTAACAAGTAATAATTTTCAAAATTTTATTTTTTCCCACCCAAAATTCGGACACCTCATACAATACCCTGTAAAAACAGTAATTTGCAGCACATACCTGTTTCTTCAGTTTCAAATAGTCATAAAGACCTCTGCCTTGTGACAGCATGCATCGTCAGTGGTACAGCAGCTTCCCAATAAACCCCAGAGGCTGAAAAAGTTCATGGTCGCTATATGTACCACTGGGCAAGAAAGGGTTTAAATCTTTATTGAGGAATAATTCACGTAAGATACAATTAACCAAATTTAAGTGGGCACTATGATGATTTTTTCCCCATTCTCTCCTCAATCCCCTGATGACAACCAATCTTCTTTTGTCTCAATGGATTTACATATTCCAGGTATTTCATGTAAGGGGGAATCCTATAATATTTGTCCTTTTGTGTCTGGCTTATTTCACACAGCATAATGTTAAAAAAAAAAAAATTTTTTTTTCAATGTTTTCAAGTTCCATCCATATGGTGGCGTGTATCAGGACTTCACTCTTCTTCTTTATAGCTGAATGATAATCCGTTGTGTATCCATTCATCTGTTGATGAACATTTGGGTTGTTTCCACCTTTTAGCTACTGTGAATAATGCTGCAATGTACACTGGTATGCTTGTGTCTTTTTGAGTTGCTGTTTTTAATTCTTTCAGGTGTATACCTAGGAGTGGAATAGCTGAGTCATACGGTATTTCTATGTTTAACTTCTTCAGAAACTATTAAACTATTTTCCACAGAAGCTGCACCATTTTACGCTCCCACCAGCAAAGTAGGAATGTTCTGATTTCTCCACATCCTCGCCAACACTTGTTTTTTTTTTTAAAATAATGGCCATCCTATTGGTTGTGAAGTTCAATCTCATTATGGTTTTGGTCTGCATTTCTCTGATGATTAAAAATGTTGAGTATTTTTTCATGTACTTGTTGGCTTTTTTATATCTTCTTTGGAGAAATGTTATATTGACCATTTTTTAAATTGAGTTCTTAGTCTTTGTGTTGTTGAGCTCTTTATAAATTCTGGACATAAAACCCTTATCTGATAAATGGTTCCCAAATATTTCCTCCCATTCTGTAGCTTGTCTCTTCACTTTCTTGATAATATCCTTTGACGTACAAAATTTTTACTTTGTATGAAGTTCGGTTTATCTATTTTTTCTGTTGTTGCTTGTGTTTTTGGTATCATATCTAAAAATCCATTGTGTAAAAAGAAGGTTTTGAAGCTTCCCCCTATATTTTATCCTAAAAGTTTTATGACTTTAGCTGTTATATTTAGGTCATTGTTTCATTTTGAGTTAATTTTTGTAAACAGCACAAGGTATGGGTCTAGCCTCATTCTTTTGCATGTAGAAATCCAGTTATCCCAGCACCATGTATGAAAAGGCTATTCTTTCCTCATTGAGTAGATTTGGCCCCTTTATCAAAAATCAGTCAGCCATAGATGAATGAGTTTATTTCTGTATTCTCAGTTTTATTCTATTGGTCTATATGCTGATTCTTATACCAGTACCACAGTGTCTTTTATTACTGTAGCTTTTTAGTATATTTTAAAATTGTGCAGTATAAATTCTCCTACTTTAGTCTTTTTCTTTCAAGATTGTTTTGCTATTCAGGGCTCCTTGCAATTCCATATGAATTTGAGGATTGACTTTTCCAATTTTTCAAAAAAAAAAAAGCTGTTGGAATTTTACTCAGAATTTCATTATATCTGTAGATCACTTTGGGTAGAATTGACATCTTAATGATATTAAATCTACGGATCCATGAACACGATATGCTTTTCTATTTATTTAGACCTCCTTTGATTTCTTTCAACAGTGTTTTATAATTTTCAGAATAAAGGTCTTTCACTCCTTGGTTAAGTTTATTTCTAGGTATTTTATTCTTTCCGATGCTATTATAAAAGAAATGGTCTTCTTAATTTCCTTTTCAGATTGTCCATTGTTGGTATGTAAAACACAACCGATTTCTGGGTGTTGGTCTTTATGCTGCAAATTTGCTGAATTTGTTTATTAGCTATTGCAGCTTTCTTGTGGATGCTTAAAGATTCTCTATATATAGTATCATGTCATCTGTGACTAGAGATAATTTTGCTTCTTTCCTAATTTGGATCCCTTTTATTTGTTTTTCTTGCCTAATGTTGTTGCCACTGCTAAGCTTTCTCTCCTTTCGTTTGTATTTCTCTACTTGTTCTTGCTTGTGGTTTAGCTTACTCCCTGGTGTATAGCATCCCTTTTCTGCTCCTGTTATTTGTTGACCACCTGTTTGTCTCAATGTCAAGCACAAGAGAGATTTCCAAGGTCAATTAATCACTACTCAGGACAGAGTGTCCCTGCTGGACTGGGTTCTTATGCCAGACCAGGTGTGGTTGCCTTTGCAAGTGCCTGTTGTGAGTCCAGTAAATATGGCCACAGTTAAGACAAAAAAAAAAAACATTCATTTGTTCATTCAGTGTATAATAATTAACTCCTCCTTTGTGCCATGCCTAGATTCTGCTGTCACATCAGTGAGTTAATAAGAATCATGAATCTTGAATTTTAGTGAGAGGAGAACAACAAATAACAAAGGAGAATAACAACAACAGAAAAATTCAATTGAAATAAAACATACATATAGAAGAACACAAATTTGAAAGGAACCTCTTAGAATGAGGCTGTTGCCATGACCATCTTGATGAGGCACTCTTGGCACGAACTTGTGGTCCAGCAGGTGTCTTGTTTGACCTGTCCAGTAATTTGGGTCTAGATGACGCACACAAGTGTAATGTAGAATTTAAATAAAGGAGAGGAATAGAAACCAGAAAGTTAAAATTATGTATCATCCATATATATTCCTGATGATAGCTTCAACCAAAAGATTAATAGTTAAATGTCATTAAGAATTAATCCTATAGCAGTAGAAGTAGCTTCAGATTACTCGTTGCTTTATAGTTGAGCATACAGTTTGGAGAAAAAGAGTATGGCATTATTCAAGTGTTTAGGGGATTAAGAAACGTCTTAGACATGATGTTGGAAGGTCTTTTCACAAGATGACTCTCATAATATCTTTTGTTTTTAATTTCTTCCTTGTTAATTTTTTTAATGGTTCTTTCTTATACAAAGTTGCAGAAAATGTAAAACCATAATGAATGTTTGAAAATGTAGGTAGCTTATTTCATGTATTTTTAACTGGTTTATCATGTTTCTGATGGTTACAATTTCTCCCCTTTGATACACGAAGAGATGATACTGGATTTGAGGGGGACATGTCCTTCAATAGGCCCTGCTCCTCTGATTTAATCCACATTGTATAATGGTACCCATGGAAACTTACACTAATCCAGATTTGCAATACACCAGATTTCTGATAGTTTAGCATTCCGTCCACTTGTTTTATAAATCTACTCTACAAGCCTTAACTCTCCCTGAAGTGCTTGGCCTGAAAAAATGGGAACACATTTTTTTACACGACTTTCTGCTATAGATATTTTTCCACTTGAATGTATTTTTAAAGGTGTATTAACACTTATACTAACTTTCGAGATGGGAGCCTTTTGGGCTGAATTACTTCCTTCCAATTTGGTCTTTTACGGCCACTCCTACATCTAGACATCCTCTGGAGTAACTACCATAGCAAACTTACAGAACCAGGAGGAGACTTGGGAGAGTAACTGCTTCAAGATGTTGCCACTCTTCTGAATGTTCTCTGCATTTTTATTATCCTAGAGCCTAAATGGAGGAATTTTTTTTTTTTTATCTTTTGAAGGTTGTGTGTCTGAGAGGGAGAAACAGGTAAAAAGAAGAAAAATAGCAGGAAAGGATGTGAAATTGTAAATATATAAATAGATTGCAAAGATACATCTTGAGAGGAACTGGATTTTTAAAATAGTAATGATAGTTGATTAACTTTTGGGTGCAGATAGTTTTGTAAATTGATGCTTGAGGCTACTCCCACTAATCTAATAGCAATGATAGATAATATATATGTATATATATATATGTGTGTGTGTGTAAAAAAAAGACATAGCTCAAAAAAGTGAACATGTCTGGGCCAAACACAAAGCAGAAACACAATGTGCACAGTGTGTCAGGCAGACCTAAGTACATAACTTGCTGGGGTCAAGGTCTGGAAGTAGGAAGAGACATCCCAGAAGTGTACATACTGTGTGTCTACAGGAACAATATTGCCCCTTTTGAGGGGCATAACTGGAACTAGGCTCACTGTGTAAACCAGTGAATAAGATGGAGACTGATTAAAAAAAAAAAAAGAGCTCTAATTTTTAGGAAGGGTGACTGTGTAGTGCAAACAGTTAAGCAATTGACTATGAGCCAAAAGGATAGTGGTTCAAACCCACCAGGAAGTGCTTCAGAAGACAGGTCTAGTGATCAGCTTCCAAAAGGTGACAGCCTTGAAAACACATGGAGTCGCCACGGGTCGGAATCGACATAGGGGAAACCAGGTATCGGGTCGACAGTAACTAACAACAACAAACTTCTAGGAGGCTGTAGCTGGATAGGCTAGTGTATTGGTTTCCTACTGTTCCGATAACAAATTACCATAAACTTAGTGGCTTAAAACAACACAAACTTACCCATCAGCACAGGGCTCCATTAAAAAACCATCTATATGAGACCAAAAGACCAACAATTACTCCAAAGCGAAGATGAGAAGACAAGGAGGACAAGGAAACTAGGGCACTGGAAATGGAACAACCAGAACACTATTAATGAGAATGTTGACACATTGTGAAAAATGTCACTGAACAGTTTGTGTAGAAATTGTCAAATGAGAACCTAATTTACTATGTAAATTTTCATTGAAAACATGATAAAGTGTTATTTTAGAAAATTTTAATGTAAAAAAAAAACTCCACAACTTTATTATTTTACAGTTCTGTACGTCAGAAATCTGACACGAGTCTCATTGCTCTAAAACAAGATATTGATAAGGCTGCTTTGCTTCAGAGGATAATCCATTTCCTGGACTTTTCTAGACATCTACATTCCTTGTTCATGGCCCCTTCCTCCATCTTCAAAGCCAGCAGCATAGAGTTGTCATCTCTCCTTCGTTGACTCTCCTTCTGTCATCACACTGCCTTCTCTTCTCTCTGACTTCTGACGCTCCTGCTTCCCTCTTATAAGGATTCTTACAATTACACTGGGCCCGTCCAGATAATACAGGTAATCTCCCCATCTCAAGGTCCTTAATTTAATGATACCTGCAAAGTCCATTTGTCCATGTACGGCAACATATTCATAGGTTCCAGGGATTAGAATGTGAACATTTGGGGGAGGCCATTATTAATTTATCACACCTAACAACAACAAAAAAATCAAACCCATTACTGTCAAGTTGATTCTGACTCATAGTGACCCTATAGAACAGAATAGAACTGCCCCATACGGTTTCCAGGGATTGCCTGGTGAATTCAAACTGCCGACCTTTTGGTTAGCAGCCGTAGATATTTACCACTATGCCACCAGGGTTTCCAACTTAGGGAGGGTTTATATCAGCACATTAGCTTCTCAGCCAGGACCTGGGCCAAATCATCCAGTAGCTCAGAGAATGGAGCTGGGACACCCCCAACGTCATGGTAGATGATACCTCCTAGCAGTCAGTATGAAAACCTGTCTTAGGCAGGGAGATCAGGGTGCTCTATAAAAAAAACCCACCGCCATCGAGTCAATTCCGACTCATAGCGACCCTATAGGACAGAGTAGAACTGCCCGACAGGGTTTCCAAGGAGCGGTCTATAGAGGCAAAAAGAAACCTAGTAGACAGAAAGTGGTAAATAGAGAAGGAGACAGAGACATAGACAGAGAGACTGTCTTAGTTTCCTAGGGCTGCCATAACAAAATATCACAAAGTCACTGGCTTTAAAGAACAGAAATTTATTTTCTCACAGTTCTGGAGGATAGAAGTCCAGATACAGGGCATTGGCAGGGCTATACTCTCTCTGTTGGCTCTCGGGAAGGATCCTTCCTTGTCTCTTCTCTAGGTGTTTCTTGGCATTTCTTGGCTTGTAAATGGATCCTCACATGTGGCCTCATTCTGTATGTGACTCTCTTTCCATGTCTGTCATTTTATATCAGTTATACAGGATTAGTACCCACCTTACTCTCATACGACCTTGCTATCTTGACTGATAACATCTGTAAAGGAAAGTCCTATTTCCCCAAACAAGCTCACGTTCACAAGTACAGGGGTTAGGACTTCAACGTATCTTTTGGGGGGATACAATTCAATCCATAACACAGACAGGGAACCTCTCAGAATGAGCCTCCAAACCGAAATTTCAAATCACTTAAAAAAAAAAGTAGTAAGAAAGATAATCAATTGGGAAATGTTGGGGAAAGGGGTCAGGTCCTATAGGGAACTCTTTCATATGTTAAAAGAGCAATGGACATATCCAAGAATTTTCCAGAATTGAAAAATACATGACTCTTCTGATTAAAAGTACACATTGAGGGCCAAGTAGGGCCAACAAAAATAAACCCACACCTAGACACATTAAGCTTATGAGCACATCTTATTAGCTACCAGAAAGAAAAGGCAGATTACCAATAAAGGAAAGACAATTAGAAGAACAGTGAATGTCTCATCAGTAACAATAGATGTCAGAAGACAACAAAGGTTTTATGAAAGCACTGAGAATAAAATCTGTCAACTTCAAATTCTGTGCCCAGATAAATTATTTACTTAGAAAATAAAATAAAGATATTTTTTGACATTGAAAGACTAAGAGAATTTTCTGCCCATAGATTCACTGGGATAAGGGAGGCTTCTAAAGCAAAAAATAAAGTGAAGCCAAAGGGCAAGAATGGAACTCAAGTAACAATGAAGTTTTTCTTTCTTCTCAGAAAATATAAAACTTCTGCTTAACAGTAAATAAAATTTCCAGTATTTTTTCTTTGGAAAGCAAATGAAGTAAAGAAAAACTTTATACTATGCTCCCATTTCTTGATGAAATTTTATGAAAAGTCAGAAGAAATCAAATATTTAACTGATGAAGTTCATGGTGGTATACAGTAATTGGCAGACTTTGACCCCAATGTAGACTAACAGAAAACAATGTAAACATGGAATGTAAATCTTTCTTTAATCCAAAAGAGGAACTACATATATCGGTAGGTATGCAGATTTCTACTTGTGCACAGGTTACCAAGATTTTCTTTCATTAGAAATTTTACCTGGCAAAAATCTTCTCTGTTTTGAAGATGGGAGAGTTATGGAGGTTTCAGAGGGACTTGTGGGAAAAAAAGGAATGGACAAACCAGCAGTTTGTTGCATTGAGAGATATTATTATTTTCATATGAATGCATATTAAAGGGGAGTGGAATAGCAACTAATTCCAACATGATCTACTTCAAATTACTAAAAAAATGAAATAACCATTGCCATCGAGTCAATTCTGACTCAGAATGACCCTATGGGACAGTAGAACTGCCCCATAGAGTTTCCAAGGAGCGCCTGGTGGATTTGAACTGCTGACCTTTTGATTAACAGCTGTAGCACTTAACCACTAGGCCACCAGGGTTTGCTCAAATTACTAAAGGAAATATATTAGTGTCTGGTATCCAAATACTCAACAATTTTATGTTGGTCTAATAATAATTATCTTATCCTTCTGACCTATTAAACTTATTTTAAGGATCAAGAATACTGGATTATCTGTTGATTATTAATTAGGTTTTAATCTAATAGCTAATGAATATATATAAATATAATGAAAAAGAATAAAAGAAACCCATGCATGGACCACTGATGTTAAAATGAACCAAGTATTCATTGAAGCATAAACCAAGGATTATGATTATTCTGATTCTGTACCAGGAGCTTTTTGAGAAAAAAAGAAAAATAACAGATTTCATATTCTGTTGAAAACTTGGAAGTTATATATAAATGTAGGATAATTTATTATTATTTCAGCAACATTAAAACGGTGATTTGCTGGGAAAATCTTGCATGCTGTTTTAAACTAAATTATTTACAGAGATCAAGTGATTAAATATTTTCAACTAAGAGTTGTATAGAATGTGGAAGGGGTTATTAAGACAAATAGCATTTAGGACCAGATCTAGTTAATATTTTCAACTAGGATGATCTCATAGTACTAAATAGAATTTGTTGTAACTGAATACAGTATCATAAGACTAAGAGTTCTGTGGCCCTTGAAAACAATGAGATTTCAATTATACGAGAAAAGAAAAAGAACAAGAAAGCCAGGAGGGTCTTAAGAAGAACAGTTATTCAACCCTACATCATTTGGTTAAAATATAAATGCCGTAGTCCTTGGCAATATCCACAGGGACAACGGAAATTCACCTTGAGGAAATGCCCACTATAGGTTTGGCTGTCACTAAGCCTTGATAAGCTGCTTTAAATCCCTTCTGATGCAATTTCTTTCCTCCTTTCTTCATCAAAACTGAAAAATTGTTTGCTAGGTAATATAGAAATATGCCTTACTCCTTCACATTCTGGCAGTTAAATGCCTTATATTTTCTAGTTAGGCGACCCCAACCCTTGAAGCTTTTTTCATTACAGGCTTTGGGATGGAGGCATGACAATGATGTAAGTATGTAATATAAATCTTCTAACCAGAGTTTGAACTGAAAAACTAAAAAAAGTAACTGAGATAGTTTTCTCTTGGCTCAACACTACTCTAGTAGGGCAGTGTGAAGGATCTCAGAGGATTAATTTTCTTGTAATTTTTAATGATCACAAATATGTTTGAAAAAATGACAGATGCCATTCTTTTTCCTTTCTGTATTTTATCATTAGAAAGCAGGTTGTCTAAAGAGAAAATCCACAGTTAACTTACATCTACTTATTGTTGTTGTTGTTAAAAAAAATTGTTGTTGTTAGTTGCCCTCGAGTCGCCTACTCAGGGTGGCCCCGTATGTGCAGAGTAGAACTGCTCCATAGGGTTTTCAAGATTGTGGTCTTTTGGAAGCCAGGCAGTCATGTTAAAATATGTCTATCAATGTAGGATAAATTAAAATATATTCTGATTTGAATATTAACCTTTGTCCAGTCAACTTATGCCCAGGAAAACCAAACAGCTACTTTGAGCTAGAGATAACACTACCAAACATAGGTTTCAAAGATAGAGCCTGTTAACCTGAGAAACCTGTGTTGTGTCACCACGGATATGTGAGGTCATTTAACTAATGTCTCAGTTTAATCCATGATATAGAAATGTGTGAAGGCAGTTCAGTCTTCAGTGAAAACATACCAATGTCACTACCATATGGAACAATGCAATGGCGATTATTTACCCCTCAAACAGATGTATTATAAATAAAAAGATAAATTAGGTAAGATTTAAAGATAAATTAGATTGGATTCTTAAAAAGAATAGCTGATGTCCACAACTGTGAGGTTTATGTTTTAGAAAGATTCCAAGGACACATAATGGGAAAATTCATTATCAGATGGATTTTTATTACCAAAAAATAGCTACATATTATGTGTGTATCTATATATGCGTTCGCACTCCTAAATTCCAACTTTGCTTCTGAAAGAACAGTGATCTAAATAACAAACAAAAATATTTCCAAAGCATACAAAAACTGATTTTTTATTTTAATATCAATATTTTAGCTTTTCACCTTTTTTCATAAAAGTGAAAATCTTCTGGTTTCTTTCAGTTACCGAAAACAGGTACTAATGTAGGTCTTTCATAAATTCGAAGTGGCCAAAGTGACATAGGGTGAACTTTCAGAAAGCTGGGGAAACTTGTACTACTGAAAAATAAGGGGGACGGGCTTGGGGATTTGGACACAGTTGTTAGGTCTTCTCTTGAAGCCTTAGGTGGTTTTCTTTGTTCTAGCTCACAGTTCTAAAGAGGGCATTAATGAGTAGAAAACTACTAAAATGTTTCTTTATTTTACTAGATGTTAGGCTGAATTAGGAGCCCTGGTGGCGTACCGGTTAAGCGCTACGGCTGCTAACCAAAAAGTCGTTAGTTTGAATCCACCAGCTGTTCCTCAGAAGCCCTATGGGGCAGTTCTGCTCTGTCCTGTAGGGTCGCTATGAGTCGGAATTGATTCGACAGCAACGGGTTTTAGGCTGAGTTAATACTAAGTCTGCCTAAGATCACAGCCTTGAACAAAAGATGAGTATCACAATGTACCAGGAGAGGATTCCATCCCTGTACCACCTGCGCCTTCCCTGAAAAATGATGCTGAGCACTGAATGGCACTGAATCACCTGCCTAAAGTTGGTGATTTAGGCTGCTTCCCACAGAAGGTTGTGATAAGAGCTTCTAATCTTATACTTGAATTGCTTTGCTGTACTTGTAGGAATGAGAGCAGGGGAAAATGTATAAAAAAAGGTTACGTATCTTATTTGTCTTTTGCGCAAAGGCTAAATTTAAAATGGTTTGTCTAAACAGAATTCCTTTTAAGTATGCTCTTAGAATGTTCTTCACATTGTAATGCTGATTCGAAGCCATTAACTGCTCTAAAATTGTATGTAAAGACCACACCTTTATTATATAGAATCTTAACCCTAATGCCCTTTTACTTAGCCTAGAATGCATCAAATTAAATATGATTAGTTTCTAGTAGTTATTGAGTAACTCTGTCAAGAGACCTGAGAACATTTGATATCAAGGAAAATAGAGCAATTTGTTTCCAGATAGACCACAGTTTTCCTTACTCTTCTAATAGATGCCTTCCAGTCTCATTTCCATAATCTCTAGATATTGGTCCCCAATTTTATTTTCTTGTATTTTCCCCTCCTGTATATAAAATATATCATGTACAGAGAGACATAAATGTAATTGTTATGTAGAATTCCCTCAGTTGCATTTCGGTAGTTGTTTTGCAGCAAGTAGAACCAGTTGCTGTTGAGTGGATTCCAACTTATGGTGACCCCATGTGAGCCAAAGTAGAACTGTGCTCCACTGGATTTTCATTGGCTGATTTTTTGGGGAAGTAGATTGCCAGGCCTTTCTTCCAAGGCACCTCTGGGTGGACTGAAGCCATCAAAGTTTCAGTTAACCATTTGTACCACCGAGGGTCTCCTTGCAGCAGTTAGAATTACCTCTTCTTTCTGGGAGAAGGGAAGTAAGAAGAAAAAAGACTAAATAATGGGCATTTCAGGGCCACGTGATCTTATTATCTATGTCCCTTCTCCCTGTGATGTCACTATACTCTGTAATGCTTGTCTCAGAATTAAGAGCCCCCGGAGGTCTTAGGAAAACCCTGGTGGTGTACTGGTTAAGTGCTACGGCTGCTAACCACCAAAAGGTTTACAGTTTAAATCCACCAGGTGCTCCTTGGAAGCTCTATGGGGCAGTTCTACTCTGTCCTATAGGGTCGCTATGAGTGGAAATCGACTTGACGCCAACGGGGTTTTGGTTTTTGGAGGTCTTAGAGTTTAGTGATGATTTTTTTGTTTTGTTTTGTTTTTGGTTCATTAGTTTATTCAACAAATAATTATTGAGCCATTATATGCCAGGTGAAGCACTGGTGGTGCAGTGGTTAAGAGCTCGGCTGCTAAACAAAAGGTTGGCAGTTCAAATCCAATAGCCGCTTCTTGGAAACCGTATGGGGCAGTTCTACTCTGTCCTATAGGGTCGCTATGAGTCGGAATTGACTCAATGACAACATTTTTTTTAATAAGCCAGGTGCTGCTCTTCATTGTAAAATCTAGCAAGACTCCTTAATGTACCTCACAGTTCCTGTTATCTTATAGTCAAAAAATGCTTAATGATAATTCTCTTCTTTGATCTTAAAATTTTCAGTTCACATCAGGATATTACAGGGTTAAGACTTTTATTGTGACAAATTTTTTTTGTTTTGTTTTTGGGGATCTTTGTTCTTATTTTGTTTTTATTCTTAAGTCAGTTTGAGACCAAGGGATTTTGTCTTTTGTCCAATATATAGCTTTTCTTTTCAAGGCAGTTGTAATTTCTTACAGTCCCTATGCTCATGAATGAAAATTAAAGTATATCTAATCATTCAACTTGTACGTGTAGCTAATCACTCTAACACCTAGTCTCGGAAGTAAGGTATTATTTATTATTGGAAGTTGGAATTCAGCAGTGTATCATGTAGTTTGTATTAGGTATTCTCCAAAGTCATTTTCTGATTCATGGAGACCATCTTAATATACAAGTAATTCACGTAGAATGAATAGCTCTGACCATTATAATTTCTTCATTCTTAAGTTCACAGTAGGAGAATGATGTTTTATAAGAATTGCTTGTATTTTTTTCAATTCAACAATTCTTGGTACATTCACACAATGAAATTGAAATAAACCCTTTTCCAAAAGTACTCAATGTTTATAGGCACTGCATTAAAATATCTGTTCAAGAGCCACATAAACCAGAGACTACATCAGCTTGATACCAGAAAAGCTAGATGGTACCCGGCTATGACCAATGACTCCCCTGACAGGGAACACAACAGAGAATCCCTGATGGAGCAGGAAAACAGTGGGATGCAGACCTCAAATTCTCACAAAAAAAGACCAGACTTAATGGTCTGACTGAGACTGGAGGGACCCTGGAGGTCATGGTCCCTGGGCTCTCTGTTAGCCCAAGACTGGAACCATTTCTGAAGCCAACTCTTCAAACAGGGATTGGGCTGGATGATATTGCTGAGGAATGAGCTTCTTGGCTCAAGTAGACATATGAGACTATGTGGGCAGCTCCTGTCTGGAGGCGAGATGAGAAGGCAGAGGGGGGACAGGAGAGGTTGAATGGACATGGGAAGTACATGGTGGAGAGAAGGAATGTGCATTCTCATTGGGGGAGAGCAGCTAGGAGTACATAGCAAGGTGTGTATAAGTCTTTGTATGAGATACTTACTTGATTTGTAATCTTTCACTTAAAGCATAAAAATATGTTGTTGTTAGGTGCTGTCGAGTTGGTTCCGACTCACAGTGACCCTATGCACAACAGAACGAAACACTGCCCGGTCCTGAGCCATCCTTACAATCGTTGCTATGCTTGAGTTCGTTGTTGCAGCCACTGTGTCAATCCACCTCGTTGAGGGTCTTCCTCTTTTCCGCTGACCCTGTACTCTGCCAAGCATGATGTCCTTCTCCAGGGACTGATCCCTCCTGACAACATATCCAAAGTATGTAAGATGCAGTCTCGCCATCCTTGCTTCTAAGGAGCATTCTGGTTGTACTTCTTCTAAGACAGATTTGTTCGTTCTTTTGGCAGACCATGGTATATTCAATATTCTTCGCCAACACCACAATTCAAAGATGTCAGTTCTTCTTCGGTCTTCCTCATTCATTGTCCAGCTTTCACATGCATATGATGTGATTGAAAATACCATGTCTTGGGTCAGGCGTACCTTAGTCTTCAGGGTGACATCTTTGCTCTTCAACACTTTGAAAAGGTCCTTTGCAGCAGATTTACCCAATGCAATGCGTCTTTTGATTTCTTGACTGCTGCTTCCGTGGCTGTTGATTGTGGATCCAAGTAAAACGAAATCCTTGACAACTTCAATCTTTTCTCGGTTTATCATGATGTTGCTCATTGGTCCAGTTGTGAGGATTTTTGTTTTCTTTCTTTTTTTTTTATATTGAGGTGCAATCCATACTGGAGGCTGTGGTCATTGATCTTCATTAGTAAGTGCTTCAAGTCCTCTTCACTTTCAGCAAGCAAGGTTGTGTCATCTGCATAACGCAGGTTATTAATGAGTCTTCCTCCAATCCTGATGCCCCGTTATTCTTCATATAGTCCAGCTTCTCGGATTATTTGCTCAGCATACAGATTGAATAGATATGGTGAAAGAATACAACCCTGACGCACACCTTTCCTGACTTTATTGTCGGTTCTAACAATTATATATATATATATATATATATATATATATATATACGTTCAAGCATTTTCAAGATTGTTTGCCAAGTGAATGTTCTGTTCAAAAAGGGGCTCTGTGGTCAGACAAGTTTAGGAAATGCTGCATGCTTAATCCCCGTCTTAGAAATTCACAATGCACATTTCCATATCAGGAAAAGCTTACACCAAAGACTCTTACTTATCTTTATTTGACTCCTTTTAGAAAATGAAATTCTCAAACATTTCTCATTAGTATTTAGGGAACTTTTTTTTTTAGTGCAAGGGTCTCCATGTGTTGGAATTGACTCTATGGAAGCCAACAACAACATCACCTAGGTGCTTTTACCACTCTTAAAATTTTTACCACAATAATATATTCCAGTTGCTTACAAACATAAATGTGTCCTCTTTAATTGTTGAAATTAATTCATTAAAAAAAAACTCAAAAAACCTAAAGGTGGTGGAAACTTGAATTTGGGGAGAATTTGCAAAGGAAAGCAGGAAATAAAATTGACTTGCCCAAGTTCTACAGTTAGTGACGAAGAATGAACCATAATCAAGGTGCCTTTGTTCTTGTCCCCCCCCAACTCCAATAAACTTACAGATAGAGATTAATTTCTTATTAGGCCCATTACACATGTCTGTTTCTTGAGGAACTTGCATTGACTTTTGTGAAAGGGTTACCTGTTTTTAAAAAAATAAATGCTGTTTTGTATTTCATCATCCTCCCATCCATGGCATTTCTCTGTAAAAGCAAGATGGTATCTGTAGGAGTTCTTTAGGTAAATCCATGTATATATGATCATTTCAGGAATTGTAATAACAATCGTGGGTGAAAGTATTAACAAAACCATATTGTAAGAGACACTGACTTTTGGCTAGCTGCCTAACTCTGTTATCCTAGAAACCAGGTAAGATGGTATGTGTCAAATATTTTACTAGGTAAAAATGCCTCCTGGTGAATAAAATACAGCTGGAGTAGAAGAATTATAAACACCTGAGTAGAAGTTATAGATTTGGGCTTCTGTGGGTGCAGTGACTCTAAGACATGGGGCATGTCCCTTGGTGGATTTTGGAAGCTATTCCAGTGGAGTTGCTCCAAGTGGCACTGGTGTCTCTGAGGGGAGAGACTAATCCAGGATAGTTCTCCCATCTGCCTGATGCAGATCTGGTTCTTTGAACCTGAGCTGGGTCACCTGCAAAGAGGATAGCTCCCAGAGGACTTATGAGCTGTCGTTTACCTAGACTGCTGCAAGTGCTGTCCTTCAGGGGAACACCATTGCTGCCCTGCTGCAAAGCTGACTCCTGATCTATGTCTTTTGAGTAGACTCATGGTATGTGTGGCCTGTTGTAGTCTCGAGAGTCTGAATGCTTAGTTGAACCTAAGAAGACTCCCTTGAGGGCATTATGAGGACATTTTTCTACTATCCAAATATGTGGTGCCTTTCTCACCCTCTATGTCATCATTTATTAAAAAAAAAAAAAAAGAAAGAAAGAAAGACTAGAGCAGGGTTTCTGTAAGTGTGGATCTCAGATAACCAACAGAATCACCGGGGTACAGATTCCCAGGTCCAACCCTAGAACAATTAAATCAGAATATCTGGGGCTGGGGCCCTGGAATCTGCATTGTCAACCATTCCTCATCCCTCTCCCCATGATACTTGGTCACACAGCTGGACCAGCTACTCTTTAAAATCTTTTCTAATTCCAGCCTTCCATGACTGTATAATTCTAGTGATTGATTCCTTCCATTCTACATAATGTCTTAATGCAATTAAAATTCTTATTTCTTCAGAAGACCATCAAGGAATAAGTAACTGGGAGTTTCTGAAATGGCACCAGACTGATGGGCTAGAATCTTATCAGTTTTTGAAGAACCTTGGAAGATTTTCTTATAATTGTTGACCTCTTTCAGGGTTCCCTTGTTCCTTTCTGATCTTCAGGATTATTAAGATGTACAGCTCCTTAAGTACAGATGAGAATCCTGTTTGAGCTCTTGGCTTGCCTTTCTTTCAACATGCTATCACTATTTTCGCCGTTGCCTTGACTGTAAGGTAGTGACTTCTTCTCAAAGGTCAGAAATTGTATTAGGTCTTACCAGACAAGTGAAAATCAATACTTTCACTCTCTTTAGGAGAATGAGTTTCATATATACTTGAGATGAAAGAAAAATTCCCTTTGTTATTCTGCTGAAGTTGTCAAGCCTTCTATTAGTCCAGGTTAAGTTTCTGGGGTTATGACTTTAATTTTGGTTTCTAATATTGATTTATGTTTCATAAAGACTTTGTTGGTTACAAAAAAAACCCTCAGTAAATTCTGCCACTTCAAGGGCACTGCTTTAGTTCAAAATGAGATGTCTGTCTCAGTGATGCAGTTTCCATTTCAGGACTTAAAAAAATCAGTGAAATGGGAAATTCCTGTGAATTACGAAAGGTTGATGTTGTTGCTGTTAGGTGCTTTCGAGTCAGTTCCAGCTCATAGTGACCCTATGTACAACAGAATGAAACACTGCCCAGTCCTGTGCCATCCTCACAATCCTTGCTATGCTTGAGCCGTTGTTGCATCTACTGTGTCAGTCCATCTGGTTGGAGATCTTTCTCTTTTTCACTAACCCTCTACCTTACCAAGCATGATGTCCTTCTCCAGGGACTGATCCCTCCTGATAGCATGTCCAAAGTACGTGAGATGAAGTCTCGCTATCTTCCCTTCTAAGGATCGTACTGGCTGTACTTCTTCTAAGACAGATTTGTTTGTTCTTCTGGAAGTCCATGGTATATCCAATATTCTTCACCAACACCGTAATTCAAAGGCATCAGTGAAAGGTTATTAGATAGTAATTCCAGACCACCCAAAGTCATGCATTTATTTTAGGCTCTTGAATTTAAGAAAACTGAATGAGATGCAATCCTATTTTCCCTGTTTTATCACAATGTTACGAAAGTTGTTTCAGATTTTACATTCCTTGAGGGCATATATCTTTGACATCTTTGTATTTTCGGTAGTGTTTAGTGCTCTGTAGATACTTTATGCACATCTCACACATGAGCGAACAAATAGATGTTATGAAAAAGAGAAAAAAAAAAAGGAAAAGTACTGCTATCAGACTCCAGGCTGAAGTAAAAAAACAACACATAGCTACCCTCCATATACTCTGACACCCCACTCCAGCCAATTAGCTCTACTTCCCACCCCCATTCTGCCACACACATCCCCTCAGAAGTCCTCAGACTTTCTCCTCTGTTCCCTACATAGACCCAAACTCCCAAGAATAGTGTTCCATGATCCAAATTTATGCTTTCCCTTCTCTGATTCAGGTTTCCTACTTCCTCAGTAACACTACCTGAACTTCCTGTGCTGAGGAGAGTGATCTGGTAAATGAAAAGACACAGCTCTAAGACTTCCATGAAGAAGTTTGCCTTCATTGAGAGTATTTATATTTTAAAAGATAATGATGGAAAAATTCAGTGTAACAAGCTTTAATTTTTTTTTTTCTAATGATGGAATTCCAAGCAGCGTGGTATTTTTGGACACGACTCTGAAATCCTGGCTGGGAGGTGACCTCCTTTCCTGCTTATAAGTATTGCTGGTTCTGATACAGCCTGATTTGATTTATGATTTGTAAGGTACTTTTTACAAGCACCCTTCTTCAGGAGAAATAAGAGAGTGGAGGGGAAATGAATAATCTCTCACCCCTTTGTACCAGTGATACTTAACCTTGGCTGCACATTAGAATCACCACGGGGCGGGGGCTATTAAAAATGTGTATGGTGAGGGATAGAAAGGATTTAAGTGGAAGTTGAAGCCTCAGTAATTATGAAAACTGAACTTTGATTAACTGAAATAGGAAAGCCAGAAGGCAAGGGAGCACACGGTCTTATCTATGGATTCTCTCACAGCCAATCCTGGCTGTAGTCCTTTCCTGAAACTGCTTTTTATATAGGCATGTTCTCCCAGGGGTAGGGCAAATTTTAAAATTCATTAATTCGGTACACAAATGACCAATTAGAGTTTCTATTTCTTAATTTACTCCCTCATCGACTTCTGTAACGTTCATAAAAGGTATAAATAGTACATGTAGTTTATAGTTCAAAAGGATGCTCCTCTAGTCCCATCTCCAAAGCAGGTTATTCAAAGTTTCAAAACCAAAATATCTAACTCTAGGCTGAGACTAAAGTCCGTGTAATATCCCAAGAAAATTCAAGAGAAATTCGTGAGAATAAAAATAGATACAGTGGCATTTAGTCATTTTCTGTATTTGTTTATTAAATCTATATAGAATTCTTCTTCGCCAAAAATATATAGACTTTTTCATTATAGATTTGCTCTCATGAATATAATTTTAAATTGCCTTGCTTTTAGATAACCATTTTATATAGGCCACTAGACTGTGAAATAAAATCAGACAAAGGTACATACTGAGGTGGTTTTTTTTTTCCCTCTACTTTAGTATTCACAGTGATTCTGCCAGAACGAGATGGTTTCTCCTTTTTCCTTTGCGGTCTTTTACCCCAGCAAGTCTCTCTTTTCACTTTACAGTACACCTCTTCAAGTATTTTTAAAATAACATATTTTGCTGCATAAAAATATTTAATATTAATTTAGAAATACCCAATAGCACGTCTCAGTGCTTTTCTTTGTTGATTCATTATTTTTCTTCTTTATTATTATCATCATTACTTAAAGCGTGCTTTAAAATTTAAATAAATAAATACCCCCACCCCTTTCAAATTTGGTCACGTATTACCAGCCCTGATTAGTGTAGATATATGTCTCCACATGAAGAGCTAACCCTAAAGAATAGAATAGCCAAGTGTTACTGGCTCAGGCATGAAGAACTATTTATTTTTATTTTAATATTTATTTTTAAATGTTATAAATGTCTCCTAGATCTATTAGTTAGCTACTTCCATGTTACCGCTGCATAATAAACCACCTGAAAACTCAGTGTCTTCAAACAACAATCCTTAAATCTCATCAAGCACCTGTGGGTCTACTTACTGGGAGCTGGCTGATCTAGAATGGGCTCAGCTGGACTGGGCTCCAAGATGTAGGCTGGGACTTGAGCTGTGACATGTGTCTCTCATCTCTCATCATCCTTTGACACTCTTCCCCCCGCCCCCGCCCCCCGCATAGGTTTACGAGTACCGTGCTGTTTTAGGAAGATGACTCTGAGAGCAATTTTTCTATTTGCCAATTTGAATGCAAATGACTAGCTGTCTCAATATATAAGATGTGAAAATAGGGAACAACACGCAAGTATACCTTTATTGACTTATAACAGACTACAAGCAATTCCATTTTCCTTTACTACTGAATTCTCCCTTCTATTCGTGAATATGAGCTTTCCTTGTCAATTTATGGAATCCACATATGACTCATTCTATCTTAATCTAAGTCTGAAATAACTTTATATTGTGGAAATAAAACGTCTTCCATCTCAATGTAGCCCAAAATATGTTAAATGACATGGCTTCCCCTGAGCAAGCAGAGCACATATATTATGTCAAGTATTCTTTTAGCATTTATATGAGTTGTGTAGATTCTGCAGATATGCCAACAGAGCAAAGGATGCTGGTCCAATACACACTTTAAAATTTTGGATTTCACTTGCGCTGATTTAAAGGAAATCTACATTTTTTGCTTGTGTGTTTAAGTAATGGACGTGAGCTAGAATTCTGGACTATTTTCAGTTGGAAGTGATTTTAGACATCATGTAATCCAACCCCCACATTTGTCAGATTATTAAGGAGTGGAACTCAGATGTGTCAAGTGGCTTCTCAGAGGTTGGATTGTGAGTAAGTAGAAGAGTGGGCAATGAAACCCAGTACTCCTGACTATCCAATTTGCTTTTTCCATCTTATTGCCATACTTTCCAGGCCACCGTCAGGACGAAATACTAACAGAGGATGCAGATGGAAAAGTAAGACACAATTGTGGCCTGACTACTATCATTGCGGAGACTTTTACAAATGTGTTTAATTCCTAAACTAGCTTTGCAGGCACCTCAAAGCTGAGCGCATGTCCTTCTGAAGCCTTTTCTGGAACTCTGCAGTCAACACTGATGTTTCTTATCTTTGCATTTTTGTTCCACTTATACATTTTGCCAGGTGGATAGAAAAGTCCTTAACAATAGAAAGGTTATCCCTTGCTCCTTTTGAAACTTCTTTCAGAGATTAGAACAATTTTGTCTGTTTAATATTGTTGACTATCAACTTCCCAAAAAGATGGTCAGAATAACCTGTTAACTGAGCAAAGGTAAAGTTTATAAGATCTACTGTAGTAAGGGAGAACACCATCTTGACCAAATCTTGGTAGTGTGTCAAAAGGGGGATACTTTCGGACTTTCAAGCCCAGGCTGGATGATTTATGGTGGGTCTTACAAAGTTGAGAAATGCTTGGGATTAGGCCAAATTTATGTCATAGTAGCTTTGGATGGGTGGGCACCAGAGTACAAAGGCCTTGACGTGATTATTGATGATAAAGTGGTTGGTTGGTTCACAGTCTTTTTGTCCATGAGCAGGTATTTCTTGGAACAAGTAAAGTTACATTTGTCTGATTCCAGTCTTTTTAGTCCAAAACTAGGAAAGTAAGCTTCCTCCCAGGATTGTTTAGCACAGGAAAATATGTTGGTGTCAGTTCTCAATAATTATTTACTGACTGATCATCATTAAATCATCCTAAAGATGAAATTGGCCCAACCCCAGGTTGCATTCAGGGAGCATTCCTGAATAATGCTTTGAATTTGAAACCTTATAATTTAGTCTGCAGACATAATTAGCCTTGGACTTCATATGTCTTATGGGGAGCTGGCATTGGTCAGAGGTACTGTTTGAATTTTAAGGAGTTTACTCACTTATTCTCTCATGTGTTATGGAAACCTATCTCTTGAGTGCTAGTGATAAAGCCTATAGTCTAATGGAATAAAGGCAATGTGAGAGGACTGTGTCTAGACCCAGCCGCAACTTCCCCTCCTCCCTGAAAAGTGTTATTTGGTAAAATCTTTTTTTTAAAAAAACATGGTCCAAAAGAAGAAAACCATTCAACTCCCCCTTTTTCTATTGCCCTTCTCTGGGGATACTGATATCAAAGGCAAAATAAGATGCCAGATATTCCAAATGGGTAAATGGTACCAAAGAGTCTATACTCAAAAATATTTTTTGCCTATATTTCACCAGTGCTAACAGTGCGCTGAGTCCTGCATATGTACACCACTGAACGCAAAATTAAAGCTCCATTCTTCCTCTGCTTTTCTCTGTTCAAACTCCCGCAGAAACCTCATTTACACATTTTGTGTTTTTAAAGCCCAACAGTTATAACTCTACTAACCCATTGCTGTTGAGCCGATTCCAATTCCTGTATGTACAGAGTAGAGCTGCCCTCTATAGCGTTTTCAAGGCTGTGATCTTTTAGAAGCAGATTGCCAGACCTTTCTTCTGAGGTGCCTGTGGGTGGATCCACCCCAGCCATAAACTCAGATACATCCCTAGTACTGTAATCTTGTGGCAATGTTTAGTTATATAATGGTTAATTTTTTTAGAATATATCCAAAATGAAGACACAATTAAAAAAAAAAATCACCTGAAGGACCCTGGAACCCCAGTTTGAGAAATACTCCCGTAAAAATCTATTTGCATAAACATGCTTCCCTTTTCATAAGCAGCACCCCAAAAAATCAAACCAGTTGCCATCAATTGGATTCTGACTCAAGATGACCCCATGTGTTTTAGAGTAAAACTGTGCTTCATAGGGTTTTTATGGCTGTGAGCTTTCCGAAGCAAATTGCCAGGCCTTTCTTCCAAGGCATCTCTGGATGGATTCAAACCACCAAAGTTTAGTTAGTAGCCCAGTGCTTTATAGTTTGAGCCACCCAAGGACTCCTTTTTATATGCAAGCATTCATTTATTCAGAATATATTTGTTGTTGTTGTTAGGTGATGTCGAGCTGGTTCTGACTCAGAATATATTTACTAAGCACTTATTATATCACAGGCACTGGGGTCGGCACTGGGGATTAAATGACAAGCAACAATAGAATAGGTCTCTGCCCCTGTGAATTTACATTCTAACTGACAAGGCTTTCTTCGAATGAACCAAAGTTACAACTGAACCAGGCAGCTAGGGACATGGTCGTTTTCGTATGTTGTATGGAGAACTACTGTACTGAGAATATAAGGAAGCTAATGAGTCTTTTGCACTCAAACAATTTCAGATCTGTAAATGAGAACTTCAGTTGTTTATCTTCATCATCAACACCTGGTGTTATATGAAGGGTGCAGTTAAAAGGGGGAATACAATTTTGGAACTTGTGCTTTCTCAGTATGGAAAACAGGGTACTAAGAAATGAAAAAGAATAAGAAGAGAAAGGGTAGAGCAATAAAGGTAGGCTTGGCTTTTGTTCTTAATTTTGTTCTAGTGGTAAGTGCCTGGGAATCACCTAGGTGGAACACTGGCAGAATGTCAGAAGTTGCTGATGTTTGGTGAGTTATGTTAAAGTGAAATCAAGCACCCGCTGAGTTGAAACATGCGTAATTTATTAGAAAGCTTTTATATGTTAATCAATAACATCAGGTCTACCTGCATTCGGTGTTGTTTGGAGCAAGTCATGGTGCCTGTGCTCAGGATCCTAAATCCTGGGCGGATTATCCAATAGGCAAGGTAAATACAGTACTTACTTTGCTTACCAGACCATCTGCAGTGAACAATTTCACATTTTTTCACCACATCAAAGACTCTTTCTAGGTGTGGCTGGCATCTGTCTCTCTCCCAACTCCATGGCATCTTCCTACAGAATCAAAGCCTCTTTTCAAATTTACAATCCCTGACGGGGGTGGAAGACCCATTAAGCAAGGTAAGCACGGGCTAACTTGTGCTTAATTACTAATTTATAATGAACAATTTCACATGGGTTTCACCACATCAGAGATATTCACTACAGATGATTTGGTAAGCAAGGTAAGCACTGTGCTTACTAGCCTATTGGATAATTCACCCCGATCCTAAGGGGGAAACCCTGGTGGCATAGTGATTAAGAGCTATGGCTGCTAACCAAAAGGTCAGCAGTTTGAATCCCCCATGTACTCCTTCGAAACCCTATGGGGCAGCTCTAGTCTGTCCTATAGGGTCTCTATGAGTCAGAATTGACTCAATGGCAGTGGGTTTTTTTTTTTTTTGGTGGATCCTAAGGAAGAGGTGTCTTGAGAATAATGTACGACATCCAAGAGCATCTGTCTCTGCTACTCAAATTGTTGTCCTTGAACTAGCAGCATGGTCATCATCTGTGGGCTTTACAGGAATGCAGAATCTACCACCCCAACTGAATCAGAATCTGCATTATAGCAAGGTCCCCAGGTGATTTGCGAGAACATAAAAGTTTGAGAAGCACAGGTCTAATAAGCTGACTTTCTCCTAGCTCCTTTCATATTGCGTTTTCCAAGTTATCAGTTCTGCTGTCAAACAGTGCCCTCTCTTCTTGACTCAATTTATAGTGTTCTATGGGTTTTTTTTTTTTATGGGTTATTGTGTTTTCCTGGTTCAAAATCAATCTTTATGATCATTCATTCATCCATCCATTCATTCATTCATTCATTCAGTCTAATCACAGGTCTTGAGCATCTCCTATGTGTCAGTTACCGGTGAGGATAGAGGAGTGATCCAAACAGGCCGTATCCCTGCCTTTATAAGCTTTTATTCTAGTGTATTTTCTATGGCAGTCCTATTTTCAAATATTCTTTTTACTCTCAGACCATTGGTCCTGATTTTGGGCTTAAGAATTATGCAGCACGAGAGTACAAAACTCATTATAGTGAGGTAGAAGGATCAGAATGTTGCGAGTCAAACTAACCTGGGTGACAGTCCTGGATGTACTGTGGTTTACGAGCTATGTGGCCTTGGGAAAGTTACTTAATCTCTTTGATTCAGTTTCCTAAACTGGGTATCATGGTTTAGTTCGTAGGATTAAATAAAATCATGTATATTAAGTGTCCAGCAGAGTACCTGGCCCAAAAGACTTTCAATACATTGGAGGAAGAGTTACTATTAGAGCTCATGTAAGAAACAGCATGAAGTTCTTTGAGGCTAGTTCAGCAAGTCTGATGAAGTCTCTATTAGATATAATGAAATTGCACACCTTTTAGAAATACACCAAAAAAAAAGTCAAAACTGGAGTTGGCTGATACTTTCCCAAGGAAAGTGATTCTCACTGTCTTCCTTCCTCCCCTCGAGCATATGACAAACACGTGAAAACCACAAAAGTTGACACAGGGAAAGGGTTAGTTTGGTAAAAAATGGTAGAAACACCTTTAAAAAAAAAAAACTTTAACACAGCACATGAGAGTGTTTATAAGAATTTGATGTTCTTTTGAGCCCATTGCTTGGACTGAATTTACATAGAATATACTTTTTTTTTTTTTATACTTACACCTCTTAAAACATGTTTCCAGCCACTGATAACGCTATGTTGCTCTATCAGATATATAATCATTAGATAGGTTAGAAGTGTCATGTAAGATGGATAATTGGTTTTACAATGAAATAATTTATTAATAAGTCTATTAATTAATAATTAATACCCATTAAAACTGCTTTAATTGCATGTCTTAGGCCAGATTTGTGCATACTAGTACTGTTTAATTTACCAGTGTCCACAGAGAGGGCTGAACAATATATTCCACAGGAAGAATCAAAGCACTAGCTAATAATCCCTGCCCCAAGTCTTCTTGGAATGAGGCAAGGTATAATTAATAATAAATGAAATCGACATGATCATAATTCCTTTTTGTTCATTCCGTAATGGTTTCCCCATTGCTCCTCAAATTTTATGTAAAATTCCCTGTCCCATTACATTCATGCCAACCACAATGCCTCCCTCTCAACCCCTCACCCCTCTTGCCATCCTCTTCTGACCTTTAGACATTCCCTGTCATGAAGACAGCCTTCAGCACCCCAGTCATGGTCCTCAGTTCCACCTTAATTCCTGCCATCATTCTTGGCATTTCGACATGTCAAGGAATTCCCCAGTCAACATTCTGGCCTCACAAGGCCTTGACCTCCTCAAAGCCCATGAGGAAGTCTCTTCTGTAACTCCCCACTTCAGCCCCCTCAGCCCACCCAGGGCCACTTCCTGCACTATCACCATTAGAAACTGGTCCTGCCTGAAATCACTGGTTCGAACAGCCCACACTGACTCTTGCCTTCTGTCTCTCCAACTATCTGTGGGGTATCTCCCCTTGGATAACTCACAGATACCGCCAACTCAACATGACAACTGAGAGGAAACAGAATCAAATGGATTTAAACTCTTTATTAGCGTTTGCTGATGGCAGCAACTTCCTCCTGCATACCCCCCCACCCCCCCACCCCCCCATCCCCCCATCCCTCAGCTATGAACAGTTTGGGCCCTGAATGTGCGTCTGGTATTCAGACATCAGCAGTTCTTCCTGAGTGGCAGTCTCTCATCAGTTAGACGAATACTCCTTTCCATAAAGAGGCAATTGTGCATGGAGTTGTTGTCTACTTCCCTCTCCACATGTTGTGGGATGATATGCCTCCTATAATTGTTGCAGGCCTCATTGCTCCAGGATGTAGGCTATCAGGTACTCAAGCATAGCTATTATGAAAATTCGTGGGGATGAACAGAGCCACTGCTCAGGTCTCTCCTGCAGAAGGTGGTCCACGCAGCTTGGATCTTGGGGACTGGGAGTGAGTCGGCTTCATATGCCCACGGTTCCTTTTCCCAGACATGGTGGTTGGTGGTTTTTGTTCTGATGGGCCCTGCTTGATTGTCCAGTTGGCTTGTACCTCTCAAGACACCACTGCTCAGTTTTGCACTTTATCCCTGTGCTCCAGCCCCTCATTGGTCAGGGAGCAGCCTTTTTGACACTCTAGGTGTGATTTTTTAGTCTATGTGATGTCATTGGGGTCCAATGGACTCCATCAGGCCTGGGAGTGGAAATGGCCATGATAGGAACTTGACAGGGGCAGATTATTCAGTAGGCAAGGTAAGCATGGTACTTACCTTGCTATCAAGTCACCTGTAGTGAACTATTTCATATGGTTTTCACCACATCTTTGACATGTTGAAACCCATGTGAAATTGTTCTCTACAGATTAGTAAGTAAGCATAAATAAGCCCATGCTTACCTTGCTTACTGGGTCATCCGCTCCTGTCAAAAACTGTAAATTTGAAAAGAGGCTTTGATTTTGTAGGAAGGTGCTGTGGGGTTGGGAGAGAAACAGATGCCAGCCATACCTAGAATCAGAATATTTGATGTGGTAAAAAAAAAAAAATGTGAAATTGTTCACTACAGATGATCTGGCAAGCAAGGTAAGCACTGTGCTTACCTTGCCTATCGGATAATCTGCTCCTGGAACCTGATCACCCTAATAATGCCTGGACCTCTTTTTGAGGGAACTCTAACGTTTTACTTGACTTTAACATTGTAGAAAGAAATGTGAGTTTCATTGGCTACTTTGCCTTGTCTAGAGGACACCACTTCAGGTTATCTGATTCTAGCCTTGCATTGTCTTTGGGGTCATTTACAAGCTTTTGTAAGTTAGAGGTCACTGATAGACATGCATAGTGTCTTATCCAGTAGAGGTTCAAATGTCTCTCCTCTCACACTTCAATAAAACCAGTTTTGTTCCTAGTTAAATATTTTTTTCAATATTTCTGATCGATATTCCTTTGTTCTTTGAATTCTCTTTAGAACCAGTTATAACATCTGCCCATTACTTCATGAATTAAGTAGAACCTTTAACAAGTGTTCATTTCAAGTCTGTATGAATATAATGATTTTACCCTGTTTGAAAAATATATTTTAACTTTTTTAGAAGTCACACAAAGATGCCCAGTGGATTCACCTGTCAGAGCCAGATAAACATTGTTGACAGAGAAATGTTCCTGGTGCTTGGTTAAAGCCTGGGCATGTCTTTCATGGCTCTCTTTGGTGAATCCAAAGCACCAGGAGAACATTGTTGACTCTCTGTTTTTCTAGTTTTAATTTTCCTTTCTACTAATTTGGTGTTTCTGTTTTGTTTTGGTTCATTTATAGCCAATAAATTGTTCCCCAATGTTGGCACCAATGGTTGGAAATTTAGTTTTGGGGCCTGACCATTTGGAGATCTCTCTAAATGGATTAATGGCTTATAGAGATTCAGTCTCCTTTGAGTGAGAAACAACAGAGAATCTGGTTTGTCAATCTTTTTGTTTGTCTATTTTAGAGCTCAGATCAATGAAAAATTTTATGTCCTCTGGGAGGAGACCAGCTCTTTCATCTGGACCAGGGATTTTTCTCTTTCATGTTGACCTTGACCCATGGCTGAATTGAAACTATAAGCTCTATTTCTCTGTGCCTGTATGTTCGTGTATCTGTAATTCAGAAACTCCTTCACCTCTGTTTGTGTGAGTGTGCAATGTTTTCCTACCTCTGGAAGGTAGTGATAGATTAGAAAGTCTTCTAATTTAAAGGAACTCTGTTTTGATTGGCATATCTAGATTAAAAAAAATTTTTTTATATCTAGATAAAGAACGTGCTTATATAATATTCCTAAAATTCCCTGAAAATAAGGACATTGAACTACTCATGCTTTAAATGTACAAGATTAAAAAAATATATGTTCTCTCAGAAAGCAACTCAGAGCCATTTTAGAAATTCAAATTCACATATTTAGGCAAATATTTGGCCAAGAATTCTAGTTTAATCTTTGGGTTTAATAAAAATAACTGTCTTCTCTGATTTATCAGTGTAAGGAAGTATAATATAAGCATGCGTTTTTTTTTTTTTACTACTTGAGTATGTTTTTCCTAAACTTATACTGATTTGTAGACCCCATAAACTAGGTCACATATTTTAAGTTATTTCTATTTATTCTTTAACATCATGAAAAATATAAATTTATGCTTAAACAAATTGAACCATCATTCTGACAATCTTAAATTTCCGTAGTAATAAGGTCTTAGAGTATGTTAGCTTGAAGATAATTTCCAAGATCTTTAGGTAATTTAACCCTTGTAATGTAACCATGGTGGTGTAGTGGTTAAGAGTTCAGCTGCTAACCAAAAGGTCGGCAGTTCGAATCCACCAGGGGCTCCTTGGAAGCCCTATAGGGCAGTTCTACTCTGTCCTATAGGGTCGCTATGAGTTGGAATCGACGGCAATGGGTTTTTTGTTTTTTAATGATATTATAATGAATTAATTGATGGATATTCATTGGATGCTTAGATCATTTCTAAGTAAGAGCAAATACTGAAACATTGATTACTAAGGATAATTTTAAGTTTATTGCTTATTGTTTATGCTACAGTGAAGCTATATCTTCAGGACTGTCAGTGAACATATTCATTTCTGCCACTTTGAGATATTGTATATGGGTTGTGTGCCATTGTAAAAAGCTGTGTTGTGTGTATTTCTGAGCTCTGCTAGTCCACTAAAGTGACAGATGGTTCATGGTTATCCATATCCTGGTTTTCTCTGTGAAATAGAAATGACTTTGCTTGAATTTATAGTTGATACACCTGAATAAGACTCTACTAGAAGTCTCAAGATAATGAGCTATGTTTTGTTGATTAAGGGAAAACAAGAGAATTCTGTATTGAAGGAAAATGACTTTTGTACCAGAATAAGAAAGAGGATGGTGAAGGACAGAACTGAGCAGATATAAAAAGCTGCAGAGGGTTCATGAAAAGATAATCTGAAAAGGAACATAAATTTGCATTAAAATTTTACGAAAATCTGGCTTAGTTTTCATGGGTTATCCATAAGGTTTTCAAAAAGAGCTTCTGGTACCTTTAGAACCAAATATCATAGTGATGCAAACCTAGAATTTGAATTCCTCTATATGAAAATGACAATGTTTTCTTGAAGCATTGTTCTGCTCCAAGTAAGGTGTTGTGAGTTTGCTTTTCATCTTATATGATAATCTGTCCAAATGGAGATTCCATATCTCACCAGATTGATATTCTACACATTGTTTCTGACTTTGCGATGCCCTCAAGTATTCTCTTTAAGGTAAACAACAAAGTTCCATGTTTCTAAAAGTGGTAAAGATTTCTGTTTATTTAAATTGTACATTGCCACTTTGGTTAATAGGTAACCAAGCTCCAACCACTTGTGTTTTCAGGCACCCATGATCCCAACTGAAATGCTCAAATCTCCTGCCCTTTCATTTTTGTCTTCCCTAACACAATTCCTCAATGAAAAATGTAATTAAAAAAAAAAAGAAACTCTCACAATATCTTTTGTACCTAAAACTCTCTTTGAGATTTCTCAGAGGGCCCCTGGAAAGTCACAAAGATTTGTTTTTTACCTTATAGAAAAAGAGATGCTAGAAATAACAATGTTTATTTGTTACGTTACTGTTGAGGAGTTGCATAGTTATCAGATCAGAAGAGGCGTTACTCAGCACTTTAAGAACTACTCCAAATTCTCATATGTCATATAGTCATCAATGAGAATGAATAAGAAAGATCATTATAGTTTTTGATTATTTAGTTCAATTATTATAATCCAATTTTCAGCTATAATAATTAATTGGTTATTTAAGAATATTTATGAAATATATTCCATATCACTAGTATGATTTTTAAAAAATGTTGTTTAAAGAGATTTAATTTTGCCTAGAACCTTTTGAGTCAAGAATCCCAAATAAATGCCTTCAACTGATAAATGAATTGTTAGCAGGACTTAAGAAACCATGCCAGGCATTTTCAACCATATTTTTCAATATGCAAATCCGTTTTTTGAAATTTGACTAGTCAATTTCCATTTCCCCTGAAGTCATCCAGTTGTTCTTGCAATCTAATCAGTTGTTTTATTTTTATATGTTTCACAAAATCTCCTAAAATCCTTTTGTAGAGGAATTTTTAACAGTTTAGAGTCTAAAAATTCTGTTTTCAAATTTTAAATGTGCATAGATGGGAGTTTTAAGAAATGATACTCATCATTTTGGGCATCAAAATCACACAATAATGTAAAACATTACCAAACATGCTGTTTTCAAAATGTTCTCTGGATAGTAAAGTTTACTTTTTGGAATGTTACATTCTGATTTTTACAGTGAGACCTTCACCTTCACTGAACAGAGTATGTGTCATTTACTTATTGATTTAGCATCATCTAGGAAGTAAGCACGGGGTTTGGTTTGGTTTGGTTTTAGGAAGTACTGGCATACAAGGTGGCAAAATTTGAAGAACCATCTCTTTTCATTAAAAAAAAAAAACTTATGTTTAAGTGTGATAACTCTTTGTGAAATACTTTGCCACAGTGTAGACAGTAGACCTCCATGTGGTCTAAGGGATTTTCATGGTCGCTCTTCATTTCTTTGCAGAGTATTGTAAAGATTTTCCTATTTAAGGTAATGAAATCCATAAATTCCCTTACCTGTACAATTTCTCAAAATATGCCAAAGATACACAAATGATTGAGGGTGATCTATCAGCCCCTTCCCTTTCTCAAGCATCTGTTTTCCCCTCAAGACAGCTGATGTGTCTTCTAAGTATCTGCTATGGACTGAGTGAGGATCCAGGTCAATCTATACATGATACATTGTTGTTGTTAGATGCCATCAAGTTAATTCCAACTCAGAGTGATCCCATAGGACAGAGTAAGCGTGCCCCATGGTGTTCTAGGCTGTCATCTTCATGGAAGCAGATCACCAAGTCTTTCTCCTGTGGAGGGCCTGGTAGGTTCAAACCGCTGACCTTTCAGTTAGTAGCCAAGCACTTAACCATTGTGCTACCAAAGCTCCTTATGATATATTAGTACAGCTTTAAAAATGTTTTATAAAAATGAATAAAAAGAAAAGTTCTAATATTACCTTCTTGTACCCCAGTGGATTGACTTGTGTCCCCCACTTTTGGGAGTCATTGGAATAAATGATTACTTTTGGAGGCTCACTTTTTACTTCAGTGATGGCAAGTTACTAAGAGATTCCAATACAGTAGGAGTGTGCAGCATACAAATTATTTTGTGTATTCCAGCCACCTAAACTCTGCAGACCATAAACCCAAACCAAGAATGAAATGGAAAGTGGCTTTTAAACACTGAAAGTCACAAGGCTTCCTACAGAAGACACTGATGGTTGCCTATCCTACAGCTATTTCCTGGCTTTGTCTTTCCTAACACCACCCTTATTTTTTTCAGGATCTACCCTCCTCTAATTGGCCATGTCCTTTGGGTGGACTGGTCGTTCTCTACTCTCATGCCAACAATGATGGACTTGTTCTCCTTGTCAGTGATTCACTTTGGCATGGGCACATATTACAATCTGGCCAAGGCGATGAGAGGCACACACTTTTTGGGACCTGAGAAGCAAAAGTTTCCTAACTCTTAAAAAAACAACACAACGAAGATAAGAGCTCTTTTTTTTTTTTTTTGTCTTTTGGATGTTACCAAGAGGATGTGATGCCTGTAGATGCTATAGCCATCCTGCAACTGGGTAGCAAACTAGCATGTGAATAAGGCAGAAGATGGTAGAATGGAAAGATGGAACCATCATGTCATTGAACTTTTGATTATATGTATTGATAACTTTCCTGATTTTTTTAAGTATTTGAATCAGTTTTTTGTTTCTTGTAATTTATAACCTGCTCACAGATACCTACCTATACATAAAAAAAAAAAATCATATAATTTTATATGTTAGGGCTTCACACATTGTTATCGACTATTATTTACCTACATGTATTTTTTTTAATAAGTTTGCTTGTCTGCTTTTTTCACACATAGCATTTTCAAACCAGGAAACTTTAAGAATTATGTCAGGTAATAGGCTATTAGAGGCAAGCAAATGACAGCAGGAGATGGGAAAGCT
The DNA here is from genome assembly GCF_024166365.1 of Elephas maximus indicus. NCBI lineage: Eukaryota > Metazoa > Chordata > Mammalia > Proboscidea > Elephantidae > Elephas > Elephas maximus. Next base: position 148,584,870 of record NC_064846.1, on the reverse strand, counting down.
GACAGGCTCCCTTTGAAGGAAGAAGAGGCTAAAAAGGTAAAGAGCTGGAAGACATACAATGATACCAAAACACACAAGTAGACGCTCATTATGATGACTTTGAGACATCAAGAGAAAAGTTAAATTAGCCTCTCTACATAAAGACTGAAAAGTATATATTTTACAAATACTTCCACCAAAAATTCTTAAAATGTATTAAATGTGTAATGTCGTTTGAAGGTATAAGTTACATAGAACACTGATTGACGGGATATTCTTTATTTTCCAACACTTGGCACAGAGGAAGTCCTGGAAGAGATACTCAAATGTTCATTAAATGAGTAAATAAATGGATTTGGAGGACAGATGATATATAATTATACTCCAGTTCTACTTTGCACAGTTCCGTAACTCATCTAAATAAAAAAAAAATAATCACCTCTAAATATCATTCTCCACTTAATTCTCCAAAAAGTCTATCCCCTCAATTTAATTTTCTTTCAGTATTTAAGGAAAATATTATAAAGGCTTCTTGGAGGGTTTTCACTATGATTTGTGCATAGAAATATGCCTACAAAATTTTCAGTTTCTGGTCCAATTTTGTTCTTGTAGCAAGATGAGGTTTCAGGGTCAGAATAAAAGGCTAAGAATGAAAAAATAAATAAATTCATAGCGGTGGTATAAAGGATGGGGGGTAGTGAGGTAGGCAGTCCTCCTAATAGGCGGGCAATAAGGATTGAAGCAGGTATAGAATAATTTAGAAACAGTAATAAAACTGACTAAAATTAGGTCTGCTTTTTATTATCACCATGCACCAGCAATACTAAACAATATCTGTGATAAAATAGTTCTCCCAGAAAAAATGCTCTGTTGGTCTAAGTTCTGAAATTGGTACGCTTTCTGTTGTGTTTTAATATTTACGAAATCTTCGGATTAACACATTTTTTTTACTTGTCCTTGAATAAACAATGTGTCCTACATGGGTATTAATTCCAAGACTCCCAGTCACATAGTCAGCCCCCAACACACAGGCTCAGCTATATGTGTTTATTTTGAGAGTAAATTCATAAGAGTCTGGAATGGTCTGAACTGACTTTAAGTTGGCATCTCCAGCTCCAGTGTGGTACTAGATGTTTCTTTGCTTAAACAATAGATTTGACATAAACAATGATGGCAGTGATTGTAAAGATGAAGAAATAGAACATGGGTTACTTCAATTTTGACATTGTGTGTGACCCCTTAGAGTTTTTGCTTGTGTTTAAAATTGAAAACAGTGAAACAGAGTGCGAACTACAGGGTGTAATATTTTTGTTTAGAAAGGGCACATTTTGGATATATGAAATTACATTACTGAATTTTAAAAATATCTTTAAAATTGAAATTCATTTTTCTTTTTTATTGTTTTATAACTAAAGAACAAATGCAGAAAATAATGAATATGACTGATAATCACATGATTATTTCTGAGACTAATTTTATCACATAGAGGAAGAAGATATTAAAATAATGATCTACTTATAAAGTCAAATACCCTAATTATACCTCTGGGTATTCCTACCCATGGAACAGACACACTGTTAAGGGATGAATTATTCTTAGTTATCATAGAAGTCACCTTTAAGTAACAAATAAGCCAGTGCTACAATTTTTCAGTCTTCATGGATCAATTTGGGGCCAGCAAAGAGGCTGTAATGGACTTCACGATATATAAAGGTAGTCTTCCAATGAGTCACGTGATTGCAATTACCTTGAAACTATCTACTTGTTCATTTTCTATCTTGAAATGATTATGTTTAAGATCAAGTATGAACAACCATTTACTCAATGGAAGATGAAATGGGTTTAACATGGATAGGCTAATGACATAAAATGTCTCCTCTGAAGAAATTAGTCTTCTAAATGATGTTAGTGATGTTAAGTGTCCTTGAGACACCTTGCATTCTGCTTTTGAGCATAAACTGGTCCTGTGCCATCCTCACAATCATTGCTATGCTTGAGCCCATTGTTGCAGCCACTGTGTCAATCCGTCTTGTTGAGGGTCTCCCTCTTTTTTGCTGACCCTCTACTTTACCAGGCATGATGTTCTTCTCCAGGGAATAGTACCTCCTGAAATATGCCCTAAGTACATGAGACAAAGTCTCGCCATCCTCACTTTTAAGGAGCATCCTGGTTGTAGTTCTTCCAAAACAGATTCTTTCATTCTTCTTGCAGTCCATGGTATATTCAATATTCTTCACCAACACCATAATTCAAAGGCATAATTGAAAGGATACAACCCTGATGTACACCTTTTCTGATTTTGTTTTGTTTGAAAGATTGCCTCTTGGTCTGAATTGTATGACTTATCTGTATCTAATATATATTCAGAGACTGATAATGATAGTCTTCCTTAGAAAGCAAAGTAGCTTAATGCCTGTAAGAAAACTGATATTGATTCTGTGGAAATGGTTGGAGGTAGAGGCAGAAGAACAACTTAAAAAATGTCCTGGACCTAGTCTTAAAAGTTTTCATTATGGCCAGAATTACTTCCACAAAACGCCATACAGCATTTCCAGTACACATTAAATTGCTATGCATTTCAAGCATTTTTATAAAACGATGATTTTTGTGTGTGTCTATTAGAGTATTTTACAGTATTTTAAGGTGCGGGCTAGGCTATCTGGACTTCCTAAGCAAAGTTCTAGAAAGTCAAATCTTTTGGGTAATATTCAAACAACAGAAAAGGATCCAATGTTTTTCAGCCAAAGGTTCACTTTCCTAGATGATGAAACCAGGGCGAGATGTCATTGCTCGACTGTCAGTCTGACCCTATTTAACACTGCAATAGAGCAGTGGCTGGATAATATTTTTCAGTCATTGGGCCCCTTTGAGATAACCGATGGCAGCCATAGAATTCTCCCCCCCACCACTGAAGACACATTTGTAGAAATACACACAATTTTGCACACCATTTCAAAAGATTCATGTGTCCCTAAAGCCCATGATGGATGCCAGGTGAAGTACCTCTTTGTAAAAAAAGAAAGAAAGAAAACAAAACAAAACACATAAGAGCTACAGTGAAAGGGTACAGGAGAAGGGAGAGGGGGACAACCATCCCTCACAGGTACATGCACTTTTTACTTTGGGCCAGATTTCTCCAGATTATCTTGACTCCATCCCTACGCCCTATGGCAGCAAATTTCACTGAAATAGGACCAGACTCCATCATTCCTCCCCCACCCATCTTCCCTTTGTATTATGTGTTAATTAGACTGCTACCTTTCTGAATTTTATCTCTGTTTTAATTTTGTACTTTGCCAATACCTGTTTCAATCGAGTCAATTTTGACTCATGGCAACCCCATGTGTTATGAAGTAAAACTGCTCCATAGGGTTTTCTTGGCTCTAATCTTTACAGAAGCAGATAGCTAGGCCTTTTTTGATGGTGCTACCAGGTGGGCTCTAACTGCCAACCTTTCTGTTAGTAGACCAGTACAAACCATTTGTACCACCCAGGGACCTTTACTTTGTCAATAGTGATCTTTAATTATTTCTTAAGAATTTCTTTATGAATCATAAAGATTTAAGAACCTTAGCTACAGCCTTGTATTTTTTTTTAATTAAATTTCTTTTGAGTGTGTCACACCCAACCTAACACTTCCTCTCTGCTTATTTCGTAATTCTAATTTGAGTGACTGACTCTTAGTTTTTCATTCAATAATTATTTACTGAGCCCATAGTATGTACCAGAAGCTGTGCTTGGTGTGACAATACACAGATGAATATGATTCAGGGAATTTACATTCTTAATTTACTGGGTTTTTTTTGTTTGTTTTGTTTTGTTTTTAATTCACCACACAATTCTATTAATTTTACTCTATTTTCAGCCTCTGGCTAACAAGTTTAAAATTTCTTTTTCTCATTCCTACTGAAGTGGATCTTCTAAATCAGCACTATCCAGTGGAAATATAATGGTTGCTGCACATGTGATTTTAAATGTTCTAGTAGCTAAATGAAGTCCCTGGGTGATGCAAATAATTAACTCACTCAGCTACTAACTAACTGAAGGATTGGAGGTTTGAGTCTACCCAAAAAGGGTGGAGGAAAGGCCTGGTGATCTACTTCTGAGAAATCAGCCATTGGAAACCCTGTGGAACAGAGTTCTTCTACTGTGACACACATGAGGTCGCCGTGAGTCGGAGTTGCTTCCATGGCATCTGGTTTTGGTTTAGTAGCCACATTAAAAAAAAAATCTGGGGAAATTAATTTTAATCATATATTTTCTTTAATTCAATATTTCCAAAATATTATCATTTGGGCATGCAGTCAATACAAAAAATTATTGATAAGCTATTTTACATTCTTTTTTTTTGTACAGTCTCCTAAATTTGGCCACATTTCAAGTGCTCAATAGCCACAGGCAGCTAGTGATTGCCCTTTTTATTGGATAGGGCAGGACAGAATGTTCTAGAGTCTAGCTACTTGATCTTCCTCTAGGGCCTGCATCACTCAGCCCTTCTCATTCAGAGCAATTTGGCTCTTTCTCTAGTTCTGTCTTTACAATTCAGTACCTACTTTTCCCCTCCCCAAATTTGCTTAATAATGGCATTATTATTATTAGCAGGGAAAAAAAAATCCTTACCATGAACTCTCTACCTAGGAAGACAATGATGGGTGATAAATTCAGCAACAACAACAAGTTTTACTATACATAAAAAACCCAGTGCCGTCGAGTCGATTCCGACTCATAGCAACCCTATAGGAAATGAAAGGGATTGGGTGGCTGAAACTTGGGGTGTGGCAGGGCATGACAGGTGAGGCTGATTTTCAAAATATTTTGTTACTATGTGATAGAGCACTTATTTGTCATCTGCTTTTTTTTTTTATACTCAAAATTAAGGAGCCCTGGTGGCTCAATGGTTAAGCATTCAGCTGCTAACCAAAAGCTTGGCGGTTTGAACCCAGTGGCACCATAGGAGAAAGACCTGGTGATCTGCTTCCCTAAAGATTACAGTCAAGAAAATCCTATGGGGCAGTCAGTTCTACTCTGTAACACATGGCATTGCCATGGGTTGAAATCAACTTGATGGCACGCAAGAACAACAACATACTCAAAATTAGGGCCGAGCATCTTCTGAGAGATTTAACCCACCTGGAATAATTCACACCAGCTGACAGATGCACAGTGCCAACGGTCTAGTTGCCTTATTTGCTCAAACCTCCAATTCTTAGGCAAAATGCCAGATTCTCAAGGTAATATCTGTGTCCCAGTTGAGACTCTAGTGTGCACAAATCTCTATTGTGACAGCTGCTGCTGCTCCCTTTGGTGCTTCTGTGACTCAGTGAAGTGAAAATAAGGATGAAAGATTTCAAGATTTGGAAAAGTGGCTTTGACTATTACAAAAGTCGCTGCTCTAAAATGATTTCTGTTTTGTAGTATTTAGGGCTTAAAGAACTGAATAAAACTCTTGAAAATATTTCATTCACTTAAAACAACACACTTCTGTGCAATCTGAATAGAAAATACTTATTTTTTGACTGGGTTGAAAAGAGACATTTGAGGCACGTTTTCTTTCTTTGGTAAAAAAAATAAAAAGTCACACACAAAATAAATGAGCCCAATTTTATTGATACGTGAAGTTAATATTAGTGGATGGTAAAGTTTCTCAGTGCTACTAGGAAATGAACAAAAACAACAAAAATACCTTCTTTCCTTTGAAAGCTGCCTGAACAAATATCTGATATTCTTTTGAGCAAAAAAATTGATGTCTGCACAGCAAAAATGGTTATTCTAAACAAGAACACTGAATAGTTTATCTATTTTTTAAGGCAATACACTTTTTTATTTTTAGGAAACAAAGAAAACAATTTTTTTCCTAAGAACATTCTGCCCAATAGTATCATTTTCAAAGTTCTCAGAATTCCAGAATTCTTGTTGGCATGTGCACACACACACATACGTACACATGCATGCAAAATGTTCTACTAAGTTAATCACTAATCCCAAACATCAAAAGACTAAGACTTTATGGTACAGGTCATTTTTAAAGTGAATGGTGAAAAATATAGGTGTATTTAGAAAAAGCACTTGTTATATAGCTCTTCCAAAAGTGAGTATCTGCAGAGAAAAGAACAGGAAAAGCAATGTAAATGTAAGTCTAATGCTCCTGGGAGAGAAGAAAATGTAATGCGGCCTTGCTTGATATTATGATTTTTCCAAGGAGTTACTGTATATGCCTTAACAGAAACCATTTCAACCAAAAAATATGTGCTACTTAGAAATCTTCTAAAGCAAAACATTTTTCAATTCAAATGAACTTGAAGAAAAACAAATGAGTAAACCTGAAGTCTGTCTTAGCTTATCTAGTGCTGCTATAACAGAAATACCACAAGTGGATGGCTTTAATAAACAGAAATTTATTCTCTCACAGTTTAGGAGGCTAGAAGTCTGTATTCAAGGTGCCGGCTCCAGGGGAAGGCTCTCTCTCTGTCGGCTCTGGGGGAAGGTCCTTGTCATCAATCTTTCCCTGATCTAGGAGCTTCTCAGCACAGGAGCCCCAGGTCCAAAGGACTCACTCTGCTCCCTGCTCTGCTTTCTTGGCGGTATAAGGTCCCCCTGTCTCTCTGCTTGCTTCTCTCTTTTATATCTCAAAAGAGATTGACTCAAGATACAACCTAATCTTGTAGATTGAGTCCTGCCTCATTGACATAATTGCCTCTAATCTTGCCTCATTAACATCATATAGGTAGAATTTATAACACATAGGAAAATCACATCAGAAGACAAAACAGTGGGTAACCACACAATACTGGGAACCATGGCCTAGCCAAGTTGACACACATTTTGGGTGGACACAATTCAATCCATAACAAATGTTATATCCCCAATGGGTTATGTAGCATAGTGTCTTAATCATATTTTTAAAAAAGCACGTTGTCTACTTTCATTTCCCCCCCATAGTAAAAGCAGTTTTTGAGGCTGGAAGTCTGGAGAGGGTGGTTCTGGAAGAGTACTATAAGTAGGAATGCGGGGAGGCAGCCTAGGAATCATATTTGTGGAACGTGGTATTCCAACATCCTATCTTTGTACTTGGTCATGCTGCTAGACTGTGGGCAATGAGTAAGGCACCTTGAATGGATGGGCTGAAAGAGGCCCTTCAGTGAGTGAGGCTCATTGGAGTTTGCAGTGATCATCAGATGCTGGAGCCCACGCATTCAAACACCTTAAGTAGGGACAGGAGACAGGGTCCTGACAAAAGCATCACTGTGGATCCTGGAGCAGAAAGTGAGAAATCTCATTTTTGTGAGTGAGTCTGCAGTGATGAGGGCATCATCATTGCTCTGGGATAGAGGAAGTTTGGAAATAAACTTCCTGAGTTACAGGATGGTAGAAAGAGCAGAGCCTTCCAGATTTCTGGTTTACTTCTATACTGTAGTATAGCTATCAAAGTTAGTGACATAATGTGTTACGACGTCATGCTAATTTAGGGCTACTAGAGTCCCATCGGGAACCCTGGTGGTGTAGTGGTTAAGAGGTATGGCTGTTAACCAAAAGGTTGGCAGTTTGAATGCACCAGGCTCTCCTTGGAAACTCTATGGGGCAGTTCTACTCTGTCCTATAGTATTGCTATGAGTTGGAATTGACTCCACGGCCATGGGTTTTTTTTTTTTTCTTCTGGTTTAGAGTCCCATCAGAGCCCTGATGTGGAAGGGACAGAATGACTGGGCACAACTCAAGGATCCAAAAGGGATTCTTCATGGAGGCTGGGCAAGTGGGAATGGATATGCAATAGGAAAGTCCACCCCAGAGCCCCTAACAAGTGTGCACTAGGCTTTGCTCAGAAGATATTGCTGGGGAAATCTGTTGAGAGCAAAATCCAAACCAGCTATCATGTGGAAAATCAATTAAAAAGGAAATGGACTCATGGCTTTTGGTGCTTCTTTTCTGATTTCTCTATCATCTGTCTCCACCTCACAAGTCTGTTCTCTAAGCTTGTTCATTCGTTGGATAACTATTTATCCACCATCTATATTTCAGGCACTGTGATATGCTCTCCTGATACAACAATAAATAAGAATGACTCACTCTTATTCTCCGCTAGCCTCCAGAGGGAGCATTGCCATTCTCCAGTGGGAGAATTGCCAGAGGGTACTAGAGGAGCATGTAGCAGTGTCTCCCTAGTGTCTGATTGTCACCCTGTTAGTGGTGCCAAAATTGACCAGTGGGTTCAAGTGGTGTGGTAGCTGATTCCTGCATTATAAAATCCTCTATCAGCTCAAGGGTTCCCAGGATTTAAAGGTTATGGATAATGATTCCCTAAGATTTCTTCAGAGGTTTCTTTCATTCATTCATAGAGCAAGCATTATTCAGCTTATTCTAAATACTAGGCACTATATGGCTGCCGTCGTTGTTCTTAGTTGCCATCGAGTAACAGAATGAAATGTTGCCCAGTCCTGTGCCATTTTCATGATTGTTGGTATGCTCGAGTCCATTTTTGCAGCCACTGTGTATTTTGAGTGCTTTCTGACTTATGAGGCTCATCTTCCAGCACTATATTAGACATAAGGTTTTCATTGGCTATTTTTTGAAGTAGACTGCCAGGTCTGTCCATTTTTGCAGCCACTGTGTATTTTGAGTGCTTTCTGACTTATGAGGCTCATCTTCCAGCACTATATTAGACATAAGGTTTTCATTGGCTATTTTTTGAAGTAGACTGCCAGGTCTTTCTTCCTAGTCTGTCTTAATCTGAAAGCTCCACTGAAACCTATCAACCATGGATGACGCTGCTGGTATTCAAAATACCAGTGGCATAGCTTCCAGCATCGTAACAACATGCAAGCCACCACAGTACAACAAACTGACAGATGGGTGGTGCATATGGCTGCTAAAAAAGGCCTACAAAAATATATAAGCCAAGATACATGTGAGAGAAACAAATAAGTGAATAACTTCAGTGTGATATGAACAATGTGCAGGGCTAGATGCAGCATCCTTTGGGGATGCAGAGGAAGCAAGGTCCCTGATGACTGCAATCTCTGTTGAGTCGATGGGGCCGTTCATTTGGGTCAGGAGCTGTTAGCTATCATGCATTAGCCAGGAACCAACATCCTGCTCGGTCACTGGGAAAACCAATCGGGCAGCTTAAATTCCCTGCATTTCAAAGCTACCAAAGAGACTTTCATTAGAATCTTGATGCATCAGACTTTCTGGGTTCAGCCTACTTGGCTCCATCATTATTTTCTTTTTCTAAAAATTAAGTTCACATGCCTGCAATGGACAAGCCTGCTTCAGGCTCTTGAAAAACAAACCAGAATGTTCTGTGGTTATGTGTTAGTGTGTTTATTTCTTTAGAGTTCCTAGAATTTACATCAGTCATTTAAGGAACGATACTCCTGGTAGTCCGCTCCACCCCCATATCCCCACTAACATGGTACTTCAAGATGAGGAACTGTCGTCTCTTACCTATTTCACTGCTCCCTGCATTGAGGTCTGACCGAAGATTTTGTAATAAGCTCTCCAATGAGAATTGGTGCTGTCTGCTGCTAGTTCAACTACACTGCAAACCACAGATGATGCAAATTACAAATAAAATTCAATCTTTCTACCCAGAGAGGAGGGAGATACCCTATTTTCCCACTGGTCCTTATATTCTGAAGTTGGCCATTTACTTAATTTTCCAAAGAATATTGCAAAGAATGCTGAAAGTGTTATCTAAAATATAATAAGAGAATATGGCAAATGCTATCTAAAATATAATAAGAAAAGTCAGAAGAACTCATAACTAGCCCTGAAATTATTCTCTGAGGATTTTAGTAACAGTAGATAGAAAAAAGCTGATTAGCCTTTAAGTTTGGAGAAAAAAAATTTTTTTTTAAGCCCTAAACACTCAGCTATCGATTTCTTTGCATACTGGATATGTATCCTGTATTATCACATGATTAAAAAAAAAAAATTTATCACATGATACTTTAATTTTTTTTTTTTTTACTTTTGATAAAGTACGTGTTGATGATATTTTTCATGTTATCCTAAGTGGGTTAGTGTCCTTGGTGGCTTAAAACAACACACCTTGATTCTCTTACAGTTTTGGAGGTCAGAAGTCCAAAATCAGTTTCACTGGACAAAAATCAAGGTGTCACAAAGGCCGTGCTCCCTCTGGAGGCTAGAGGAGAACCTGTTTCCTTGTCTTTTCCAGTTTCTAGAATTGCATTGTTTGCATTTTTGGATGGTGGCCCTTCCTCCATCTTCAAAGCCCGCAGTATAGCACCTCACTTCAGTTGACACATTGCCTTTTGCCTCTGTAGTCAAATCTTTCTCTGCTTCCTTCTTATAAGGGTACTTGTAATTACACTGGGCCCACCCAGGTAAACCAGGATAATCTCCGCATCTCAAAATCTTTAACTCAATCACATATGCAAAGTCCCTTTTGCCATATTAGGTATTAAAAAACAAACCCGTTGCCGTCCAGTCGATTCCTACTCATAGCGACCCTATAGGACAGAGTAGAACTGTCCCATAGGGTTTCCAAGGAGCGCCTTGTGAATTTGAACTGCCGACCTTTTTGGTTAGCAGACGTAGCTCTTAACCACTGCACCACCAGGGTTTCCGCCATATTAGGTTACATTCACAAATTCCAGGGATTAGGACCAGTACGTCTTTGGGGGACTATTATTCAGCCCACCACACTAGGTAATTAAGGCATTATTTTAATCTGAACTATCCATCCTCTCACATAATCCAATACTTTCTTCTATCAAGTTTGGTTAAAACAATTTTTTTCCCTCTAGTACATTAGCTACCAAATTTATCAGAAATCATTCCAAAAGCGATCATTGTAGATCTGTTATATACAGTCTGTTGAGCTACAACAGTATTCTCTTTAGCATTTTCTCAAAGTTTGATACACAAAATGGTCAGCTGAAGAATGTTTCAATGACTTCTCTAAAGCTCTATTGAATGTTGAAAATGCCATCCATTATGTTGTTCAGTGACCCTTATGTGAAAATTCATTTGTTTTTTAATCTCTGCCCCTTAGATTTAGTACTTGGATTTGCCTATCCTGATGAACTGAGATACAACTAGAGCTATATAACTCATCCTGATTTTTTTTTAATTTGTCTTGGCTTCCAGGAATTACAGACTAAATTTAGTATATAATTACAGTAACTATTCTTAGCTAGTATTTCTTGTATAATTATATGTTCTCCCCCCGACCCCAACAACTATTTCTTCTACTGCTTACTGTGATGCTTTGGATAATTCATCTTCATTTTAACAAGCCGATTGCATGGGTCTTTTATTATAATCTACTTCAAAATTCTTTTTTGGCAGCAGACATGAAATAAAGCAAACAAACAAACTTGGAAGATATATATAGGCCCTATGAATTATGGTCTATTTGCATCTTTTTTGAGTGCCAAAGGCATAAATTCGGCTATGGATACATTTTGTTATTACAAAAGCATTTTTGAAATTGCATTTCTGTGCATTATATAGCTTATTAGAATAGATAGATAGATAACTTTGGAGGGGAAGGATATGCTAATTAATGCCACTGGAGCCTGTAGCTCTCTTGATTTCATTCAATATCCAATTTTAATAATTTACAACTGGTATCAATGGCACTAATAAAATTTAAAATGGAAATATGTATTTTTTTCTTTAATGTTTCCTGTACTAAAGAGACATAAACACAGTTTTGAAATCACGAGTATATTTTCTGAAAGATTTCCTGAAGATAAGGGCTTCATTTTAGAACTATTTTATAGAAGTTTTTGTTGTTGCTGTTTTTCCCCTTCCCATTCAGTTTATTGGAAATGAACAGAATATGGATAAGACTAAGATGTCTGCCTTATTCATTTACAGCACCTATGATTCATACTGGAAACCCTAGTGGCATAGTGGTTAAGAGCTATGTACAGTTGCTAACCAAAAGGTCAGCTGTTCAAATCCACCAGGTGCTCCTTGGTTATGGACTAAATAATTTTGTGTATCAAAGGCCAAACATATCAACTGTTCTGGAAGTTTTGAGACTCCATCTTAGTGGAAAAAGTAAGAAAAAATATATAAGGGCCAAAATTAGTAAGTCGCTTTCTTATTTATTCTGTTAATCTAGTTTCTGATGATTACTCATCATGTCAGGATTTCACATTACATTTTCCAAATTACATCTCCAGGAAACATAAATAACGATTAGCTTAAAAGACATGATACATATTAAGCCTTCATTCAAATACAGCAAAAGAAATGTATTTGAATAGGATTTAAGTTTTGCTTAGAAAAAACTTTGATGTTTTAAAAAGCAATTTGACTCTGAGCCATAAGCTTTAAATTGTAACTCAGGGCCTCTTAGTTCAAATTCCACCTTCGCTGACTCACCTATCCTTTTGGGATATCTTTTTTTTTTTTTTACTGTGTTTTAAGTGAAAGTCTACAGAGCAAATTAGTTTCCCATTCCATAGTTGGTACATAAATTGTTCCATAACATTCGTTGTGTTCCCCACAGAGTCAGTGCTCTCCCCATTTCCACCCTGGGTTCCCTGTGGGATATCAATTCTTTAAAAAATGTACGTAACATTACAGGTGATTATAGACATCTGGAGCTCTGGTGGCCCTGTGGTTAAGAGCTATGGCTGTTAACCAAAGTTTGGCGGTTTGTATCTACCAGCCACTCCTTAGAAATCCCATGGGGTAGTTCTACTCTGTTCTGTAGGGTCGCTATGAGTAGGAATTGACTGGATGGCAACAGGTTTTTGGGTTTTTTTTTTTTTTATAGACATCTAATTTCTTCCATGTTTTTGAAGTTATAGTTGTCTAATAAAGCCTATTGTAGTGGTTCTCAATACTTTTCAATTCATGAGCTCCTTTTTAGTTTTTAAATATAAAATATTTCAACCATACAAAAAAAGGATACAAATAATATAATGCAGCACCTTTAAAACTATTTTAACCAAAATCCAGAGTAAGAAAAAAAAAATTACATCCCATCCAAGTACACACATAAATACAGAAATAACGAAAGCAAATGATTCACAAAATACTGCTTAGATGTACTGCAAAACGTACTGATATTTCCTATTTTGTTCTAATTTATCCTATTTTTAAAATATTGGTCATAATCTTCTAAAGTGATTTAAGACCCACTCAATTTTTTTTTTTTTAATGGGCGTGCAACAGCTGCTAACCAAAAGGTCAGCAGTTTGAATCTACCTGCCACTCCTTGGAAACCCTATGGGGTAGTTCTACTCTGTCCTCCAGGGTGGCTACGAGTCAGAATGGACTCGACGGCAACGGGTTTGGTTTTTGTTTTGTTTTAGTCGGTGTTGGGGGAGCCTTGGTAGTGCAGCGGTTAAAGCACTTGGCTGCTAACGGAAAGATCGGCAATTAAAGCCTGCCATCTGCTCCATGGGGGAAAGATACGGCAGTCTGCTTCCGTAAAGATTTATAGCCTCGGAAACCCTACGGGGGCAGTTCTACTCTCATATAGGTTTGCTATGAGTCAGAATCAATGGCAATGGGTAATGGGTGTCATCCAACATTTTGAAAAACACTGATATATATATATATATGCTCTTCTGTAACCACTATTCAATCCTATATAAAATCTTAACATTTGGCCATATTTACTTTCTTACTTTATTTTACTAAAACAAAATATTACATAAAGTTGAATTCCTTCATGTATCTTCTTTTTTTTCCTTTTCCATCCTTTCATTCCCAGAAGTAACAGTTATTTAGAATTAGGTATTTATTCTCATGGATGCTTAACAGTTTTCACTTTTACCAATATATCCATTAAAATATTATATACTTTTGCATATTTTAAAGTTTATATAACATACTATCCTCACATATTCTTCTGTAGCTTTCTTTGAGGTTCATCATTATGACTTGATATTTATCAAGTTTGACACCTGTGGCTCAATCCATTTTAACTGTCCACTGAATGAATAGTCCACATTTTTAATTAATCAATCTACTGTGATTGGGAATTTCGATTTTCTCTTCCCTGTGGCCATGAATTGACTCAACAGCAATGGGTTTAGTTTTTTGGTTTGTGGCCATTACATATAATATTGTAATGAACGTTCATGTATATGTATCTTTCTGCTCAAATACAAGTGTTTCACTAGAGTGTATAATTAGAAGTGGTAGTGTGAGATCATAAAAATGCACATATTTCATTTTTTTATATATGTATATCAGGAGTCTGGGTGTGGCAAGAAGCCTGGTGGTGCAGTGGTTAAGAACTTGGCTGCTGACCAAAGGGTCAGCAGTTCGAACTCACCAGCCACTCCGGGGGAGAAAGATGTGGCTGTCTGCTTCTGCAAAAGACTGCAGCCTTGGAAACCCTACGGAGCAGTTCTACTCTGTCCTATAGGGTTGCTATGAGCTGAAGTCAACTGGACAGGCAACAATTTGGTTTTGGTTTTGGGTGTCTAAAACAGTTAAGTGCTCAACTACTAGCCAAGTGGTTGGCGCTTCAAAGTCACCCACAGGCACCTCAGAAGATAAGCCTGGGAGATTGCTTCCAAAAAGTCACAGCCTTGAAAACCCTATGTAGCAGCTCTGCTCTGCACACATGGGGTTGCCATGAGTCAGAATCAATTCAATGGCAACTAACAGCAATATATGTATTGCCGTATTGTTCTCCAAAATAGTCGTTCTGATTTATATACCCAACAGCACTGTATAAGAGTTCCTATTTCTCCACATTCTTGCCAATTCTAAACATGGTAAAACTAATGTGAGTGAAATCTTGTTTTAGTTTTAGTTTATATTTTATTGATTACTAATCATGTTAAAAATTTTCATGCTTATTGGTCATTTGAGTTTCCTCTCCTATAATTTTTTCCCATTTTCCTACTTTTTTAGTTTTTTCTTGTGGTTTTTAGGAGTTTCTCATAATCCTAGGTACTTTCTTCTCCTGGTTTGTGGCTCATATTAACCTTTCTTTATGGTTTCTTTTCTTGTACAGCAACTTTTAATTATATTGTCAAATTAATATTTTTTCCTTAATTTTTTCATCTTATTTTCTTCAGTCCTATAAGATCTAATATTTTATTTTATGTCTTAAAGTTTTGTTTTTCCATTTAGGACTTTAATCAACTTGGGATATATAGTTTGCTCTTACCGTTTTTGCTCTTTACATAGTGATAACCAGCTGCACCAGTGCCATTTTTTCAAGAGGCTATCCTTTCTCTACTGACTTATGTTTCCATTTCCATCATATATCAACTTTTCAGATTTATGAGAGTCAGTTTTAGGGATCTCTATTCTGTTTCATTGATCTGTTTATTCCTTATAATATGTCTTGCTATCTTGTAGACAAAGTCCTACAACCCTGTTATTTTTCTTCAGAATGTCCTTGTTTCTTGCTGGCACTTTGTTCTTCTATATGAATTTTAGAGTAACCTGCTTGTCTAGTTTTCACAAGCTCTGTTGGATTTTGATCATAATTTTATAGAATTTATGTATTAATTGAAGAGAATAAGCATCTTCCAGATATTGAGTCTTCCCATCAATGTAAATGTTTTCTCTCTCTTTTTATGTCTCTGTTAATGTATCTCACTAAAATTTATATTTTCCTTCATAAAGATTTGCATATTGTTAAATTTATTCCTTAGCCTTATATATAACGCATATATGGCTATGTTACAAATAGTTCTACTAGCTAAAGTTCTGAGATTCTGATTTTGCTGTTTGTTGTGCCTCCTAACTCAGTTAAGGCAGAATTATTTCCTTGTTTTTTTTTAAGCTTTTAATCTTGAAATAATTTTAGACTTACAAAAAATTACAAAGAATTTCCATATGCCTTTACTCAGATTCCCAAATGTTCACATTTTATTACATTTGCTTTATTGTCCTCTCTATACATAATTGGAAACCCTGGTGCCATAGTGGTTAAGTGCTACGGCTGCTAACCAAAGGGTCAGCAGTTTGAATCCACCAGGCGATCCTTGGAAACTCTATAGGGCAGTTCTACTCTGTCCTGTAGGTCGCTATGAGTAGGAACTGACTTGACGGGACTGGGTTATGCATAATTATTTTTTCGGACTTCCCTGTCTTCCTAAATGTTTCCCTGCATATTAACTAAGAAGCATTGACACATTCTTGCATAATCACAGTGTGATTATCAAAATCAGGAAACTGATATTGATACTATATTATCATCTAATACACGCATCCTACTCAAATTTAACCAGTTGTCCTGCTAATGTACTTTATAGCAAAAGAAAAACCATTTTATTTTCCAGAATCTAATTCAGAATTATAGGTTGCATCTCGTAGCCATGTCTTTTTTAATCTGAAATAGTTCCTTGTAATAGTGTCTTTTATGGCTTTGACATTTTTGAAGATTGTAGGCCAGTTATTTTTTAGACTGCCCTCGATTTAGTTTTATTTGATGTTTCTTCCTGATCAGATTCAGATTCTTCATTCATTTTTGCCAGGAATCACACAATTGATTTTGAAGAGGTGAATGTTATAAGTTGGCAAGGAGCTGTTTTCAATAATGTTGCAATTCTTCTTGGCTAGAAATCTTTTTAAATAGAAATTATTCTATTAGAGCAAGGGATATGATTACTGAAATAAAAAGTTGCTGCCATTGCTCCCAATGACTTGAGCTGGTCTGGTTACAGTGAATGTTAAGAACATACATTTAATAGGAAGAAGCACACACACCCTCCCCCCCCCACAAATGTACTTCACCCAGTTGCAACTGATAAGGATTGGCGTATAACAATGGAGGAAAAGAAGCCCCCAAGTAAAAATCCATATGAAAAATCAAATTTAAGTTACAATATTGCCAGCAGTTTAAAACAATGTATTTCATATATACACAAGTCTATATGTTTTTATACATATAAATACCTATACATATATGTATAAATGATAGAATTTTGCAAGACCAACAACTTCTTCATTGCAAATACCTTTTTCAAAAACATAAATGGCAATTATACATATGGACCTCGACAGATGGAATACACAGGAATCAAATTGACTACATCTGTGGAAAGAGGTAATGGAAAAGCTCAATATCATCAGTCAGACAAGGCCAGAGGCCAACTGTGAAACAGACCATCAGTTACTCATATACAAGTTGAAGTTGAAGAAAATCAGAACAAGTCCATGAGAACAAAAGAACAACCTTGAGTATATCCCACCTGAAATTAGAGACCATCTCAAGAATAGATCTGATGCACTGAACACTGATGACTGAAGACCAGATGAGTTGTGGAATGACATCAAGGACATCACACATGAAGAAAGCAAGAGGTCATTAAAAAGACAGGAAAGAAAGAAAAGACCTAAATGGACATCAGAAGAGACTCTGAAAGTTGCTCTTGAATATCAAATATCTAAAGCAAAAGAAAGAAATAATGAAGTAAAAGAGATGAACAGAAGATTTCAAAGGGTAGCTCGAGAAGACAAAGTAAAGTATTATAATGAAATGTGTAAAGGCCTGAGATAGAAAACCAAAAGGGAGGTACATGCTTGGCATTTCTCAAGCTGAAAGAACTAAAGAAAAAATTCAAGGCTCGAGTTGAAATATTGAAGGATTCTATGGGGAAAATACTAAATGACTCAGGAAGCATCAAAAGAAGATGGAAGGAATACACAGAGTCGCTGTACCAAAAATAATTGGTGGACATTCAATCATTTTAGGAGGTACCATATGATAAGGAATTGATGGTACTGAAGGAAGAGGTCCAAGCTGCACTGAAGGCATTGGCACAGAAAAAGGCTTCAGGAATTGACAGAATACTAATTGAGATGTTTCAACAAATGGATGAAGGGCTGGAAATGCTCACTCGTCTATGCCAAAAAATTTTGAAGACAGCTATCTGACCAACCAACAGGAAGAGATCCATCTTTGCACCCATTCTAAAGAAAGGTGATCCAACAGAATGCTGAAATTATCGAACAAGTAAAATTTTGCTGAAGATCATTCAAAAGTGGTTGCAGCAGTACATCGGCAAGGAACTGCCAGAAATTCAAACTGGATTCAGAAGAGGACACGGATCGAGTGATATCATTGCTGATGTCAGATGGATCATTGCTGAAAGCAGAGAACACCACGAAGATATTTACCTGTGTTTTATTGACTATGCAAAGGCTTTCAACTGTGCAGACCAGAACAAAATACGGATAACATTGTGAAGAATGGAAATTCCAGAACACTTAATTGTGCTCATGAAGAGCTGGACATTGTGCATGTGAAAGCTGGACAATGAATAAGGAAGACCAAAGAAGAATTGATGCCTTTGAATTATGGTATTGGAGAACGATATTAAATATACCATGGACTGCCAAAAGAATGAACAAATCTGTTTTGGCAGAAGCACAACCAGAATGCTCCTTAGAAGCAAGGATGACGAGACTACGTCTCACATACTTTGGACATGTTATCAGGGAGTGATCAGTCCCTGCAGGACATCATGCTTGGTAAAGTAGAGGGTCAGCAAAAAAGAGGAAGACTCTCAACCAGATAGCAACAATTGTGAGGATGGCGCAGGATGGGGCAGTGTTTCGTTCTGTTGTACATAGGGCCACCGTGAGTCAGAAGTGACTTGATGGCACCTAACAACAACAATAATTCACAAGATAATGGTGAGATTTATTAAAAATATCAATCCATTGTACCACACAGTTAATATGGACTCATAATTGGCAACAAATTTAAAGAATATGAATCACTTTTACTCAGTTCTATCAATAGCTGTTTGAGTGAGTATGTAAACTCATTTGTACGTGATTTAAGTTGAAATTTGAAGGATTCTTGAATCCAAGGCATGGGCCAAGTGGTATATTGCCCCTTACCCTCTTCAAATACCCTAGAACTGGTTCTGACTTCACCTCAATTGATTGATGCTTCTTAAGCTAGAAAGCAATCTGTAAGATCCCATCCAGATCTAGCACCCTATGGTTTTAAATACTTTCTCTTGGTTGTGATTTGCTAAAGTACGTGCACAGGATCAGTTTCTTCGGTGAAATCAGTCTTATCTGACCTTGATGTGCCAATTGATGCTTTTGGAAATATAGCAACTCCTCCATTCTGTTGTTTCTTAGCAGTAAAATTTCAGAGAAGACAGATCCTCGTATTATCCTGAATGCTTCAATATAGGGCTGTCAATATTTTTAATTCTCCAAGATGTTAAGTTCTTATGTGTTTTTGTGCCAGGAAATAATTTTGTGATAAAACAAACACCTGCTTTTCTAGAAAATATTGGCACCTTATAAACATGGACTCATTAGGAGGAATTCCACAGGCATTGCCTCTGAGCTGCAGCTCCTGTAAACAGAAAGACCTGTGGTAGATAATATCTCAGAAGTTCTTAAATACACACAATTTTCAGTGCTTCAAAGGCAGAGATAATGTCTAATCCTTTTTTAGCCCCAGTGGTTAGCTAGAGCTGGGCACATAGTAGGAGATCGATAAGAGTTTTGAAGGATTGGTGTGTAAGTCATTAATTTTCAAACCTGCATCCTTTGGATAAGAAACAATTTTATTCTATTGTTTCACAGTAAGAGATATGTGGACCATGGATTGCTTATCTTTGCTTTATACAGTTGACCCTCTGTATCCCTGGGTTCCACATCTATCTATGGATTCAACCATGGATCGAAAATATTCAGGAAAAGAAAAAAAGAAAGTTCCAAAAAGCAAAACTTAAATTTGCTGCTCGAAGAGCACTACGCTGAGCCCATGCGAAATAAGTGGTGTGTAGGCATCCCCTGCTGTAGCCTCCAGCCATTTCACAGATTCTCAGTCTCACTTCAGCACTCGGTGTTTGGGCATTGTTTGCCTCACGTCTTGTCATCATTCCCTAAACAATACAGTACTGTATAACAGCTATTCAGATAGCATCTACACTGCATTAGATATTAGAAGTAACCTAGGGGTGATTTAAAGTATATGGGAGGATGTGCTTAGGTTATATGCAAATACTACGCCATTTTAAATAAAGGACTTGAGCATCTGCGGATTTTCGTATTCACAGGGGTCCTGGAATCAACCTCCTGTGGATACCGAGGGATGACTGTATTCCTTTAGACCTGTGATGCAAGCTAAAGCATTTGTGGAGAAAACTAACTTCTAAAAAAAAATTTTAATACTTCAGATGTGCAATTATTGTCTGAAGATCATTAAGGCATAGGCAACTGCCTATGGCATCCGTATTTTATGGTAGCACCATTGTTTATGTGCTCCAAGTGCTACCTATTGGGTTTTTTCCCTATACGATAAAAATTTTTATAATAACAAGATAGATTTCTCACATTGACTAAATATGATGACTTTAGTATTCACTATTCAAGCTAATTGGTGCCTTTATTATAAAAAGTCTATTTAAAATTGTACATCAAGTTCTAATCTAATTTTTTATTAGAAAAGCTTGTTTTTATTACTTGATGTTTATATTCATATCACATGTGATCTAGCATTTGACTATGAAATAATTTTAAAATATTTATGGCTTTAATTGATATTCGTGAAATAACCTAAAATAGTACAAGATGACCATTTAGAAAACATGCCTTAAGAGCTGCAAACTTTTTCTTCAGGGATATACAGTCTCAGTTGCAACTACTTAATTATGTTGTTGTAGGGCAAAAGCAGCCAGCAGCAATCTGTAAAAGAATAGGCATGGCTGTGTTCCAATAAAACTTTATTTGCAAACACCAGTGGTAGACAATTTGCTAACTGCTGCCCTAAAACATCTATTGTCCTAGTCTAATTTTAAGATTTAGATTTTTTTTTAAGTTGGCTATGTTTCTTCATATAAGTTCTAAGAGTAATACTTTTTAATGAAAATATTAATAACCTTGTATGAAAAAAATTACCTAAATATGTTTCATTTTGATTACTTGAATGGGAACACATGGTGATTTTTTTTCATGTGTTTGATTTTAAATGTATTTACCTAAACCCATATGCCCTGGTGGTACAGTGGTTAAGCATTTGGCTGCTAACCAAATGGTTGGCAGTCCGAATCCTCCAGCCACTCCTTGGAAACCCTATGGGGCAGCTCTACTCTATCCTATAGGGTTTCTATGAGTTGGAATCGACTAGACAGCGATGGGTTTGGTTTGGTTTTTGTATGCTCTTACCACTAGACAAGCTATTATTAAAGATCTTTAGGCAGTCATTTTAATTCTTTCTTTTCCCTAGACTGTACAAGAATCTTTGTACAAGTCTCTGCTTATCATTGAACTTTAGGTTTTGTGTTTATAAAATAAAGGCCTGGTCTTTATTTCTCCAAGGTATTTTGAAACTATACAATTCTATATTTCTATAGGTGTCATATCATTTTCCGGTAGAAACAGTGCCCTTGTTTGTACTTTTCACTTTAAAAACTCTTAAGAGTGTCATTTCTTTAAGAGATCCTATTCTCTTTGCAAGTCACTTCTAGTTTCTCTATGAAAAATGTCTTTTAAAATCAATACCAGTGAAAGTTAATCAACGATAGAGTGATTACAGGATGCCTTGTTTATCACTGAAAGGCTAAGATAACTCTCTGTGATTATGCTCACCTCTGATCTGAAAGGACAGACAGGCAGCTTTTCCTGGCTCTGGCTTTCCTAATTTGTGAATTCTTCCCATTATAACCTCTTTATAAGATGGCAGCCTGCCTTTATTGCTATAATCTAAAGGCACTAGTCAATATCATGCCCAGGTGCTCAGGATATCACCTGCCCTGCTCCCATCTTAAATTTATCATAGATTCACCATTGTCATAAAGGGAATAATTAGAAAATCCTCTAACACCCCATCTCATTATGTTATTGTGCATAAAGGAAAAAATAGCTCTAAAATATAGAGAAGAAAGAAGTGGACCACGCAGCTGCTTCCCAAATGTTAAATTTCAGTTTCCATTGCCTCCATTATTTTTCCTCACTAAAATGCAAAGATTACTCATATCAAGATATAACTCTTTCCCCTGACCAAGGATTCAATGCCTGCTATTTTATTAGCCCATAACAAGAGATGATTGAAAGGGTGTCAATAATAGTGGTGGCCCAAATCACCAGGTTTATTCTTCATAAACCCCTTTGCAGGATTGTGCCTGTCCAGCATGTCCATATCTTTGGGAACTGGCTTTTCCTTCTGCCTCCTCCTTTTGAGTCATTGCAGTGAAGCAGCCACATTTTTACAGGGTGACCCCACCTCATCTGTAGGGATGAAACCAGAGGTTGGTTTCTGACCCAGGTTGAGCTTATTCAAGTCCATTCCCAAGATTTTAGAGTTGGAACTGGGAAATGTTCACCCAGTGAAACCAGAGCTATTAAGTGGATATGATGAAAACTCCAAGCTGTTGTTGTGTGATATCGAGTCAATTTTGATTCATAGCCACCCTAGAGGACAGATTCAACTGCCCCATAGAGTTTCCAAGGCTGTAATCTTTACAGAAGCAGATTGCCAGGTCTTTTCTCCCTTGGAGGGGAGCAGCTGGTGGATTTGAACTGCTGATCTTTTGGTTAGCAGGAGAGTGCTTAATCTTTGCACCACTAGGGCTCCTTTTTTTTAAATTGTATTTTGGATGAAGGCTTACAGAGCAAATTAGTTTCTCATTAAACAATTAATACACATATTGTTTTGTGACATTGATTGTCAACCCCACTATATGTCACCCTTCTCAACCTTGGGTTCCCTGTTACCAGCTTTTGTGTCCCCTCCTGCCTTCTAGCCCTTGCCCCTGGGCTGCTGTGCCCATTTAGTCTCATTTTGTTTTGTGTGCCTGTCTAATCTTTGGCTGAATGGTAAGCCTCAGGAGTGACTTCAGCACTGAGTTAAAAGGGTGTGCAGGGGCCATACTCTCGGGGTTTCTCCAGTCTTTGTCAGACCAGTAAGTCTGGTCTTTTTATGTGAGTTAGAGTTTCGTTCTACATTTTTCTCCAGCTCTGTCCGGGACCCTCTATTGTGATTCCTGTCAGAGCAGTCTGTGGTGGTAGCCAGGCACCATCTAGTTGTGCTAGACTCACTCTGGTGGAGACTGTGGTATCAGGGCTCCTTCTTGAAAGCTGTTGGCATTAGATATTTCCTGACATGTGGTTTGAGTAGTTGTGAATGAGACTGTATATCCTGAAAGGCATTTTACAGAGAGAGAAAGAAGAATGAAACAAATATATGGAGAGAAGCAGAACTGAGATATGAAGAACAACTTCTGGTTTCTCTACAGTGCTTGAATTGATGGTTCCAGTTCACCCATCACCTAGCCATACCCTTGCCCTTGGCTTCTGGAAGATAATCATGTATACTTATAATAAACCAAAAAACCAAACCAGTTGCCTTCAAGTTGATTCTGACTCACAGTAACCCTATAGGACAGAGTAGAACTGCTCCATAGGGTTCCCAAGGCTGTAAATCTTCATGAAAGCAGACTGTCACATCTTTCTCCTGCAGAGTGGCTGGTGGGTTCAAAATGCTGACCTTTTGGTTAGCAGCCAAGTGCTTTAACTGCTGTGCCATCAGGGCTCCATACTTGTAATGAACTCCGCTTATTGCCAAAGCTAGTGCATATGGGTTTCCTTCATACTCTGTACATTCTGTAATATAGAGACTAAAAATATAAAGCCCCCAGAAATGTTCTTTTACAAAGTATGGTGCCAAATTATTAAACAGAATCAATTGCCCACGAGATACTCCCCAGAGAAAGAGGTAACAAAAAGCTTATTTTTTTCTTTCAGCAAATAATTTTTGAGCGTCTTCTATGACCCAGGCAAGAGTGTTAGGTCGGCAACAAAGAGAAAATACAGCAATGAGCATCTAGTCTATTGGGGGAGAAATATATTAACCAAATAATCACAAAAACTAGTAGATGATTAAACAACATGGACAATGCTATGTCAGAAAAGAGCAGGGAGCCAGGAAGAGAAAGCAATATATGGGAAAGCCATATGGCACAGAGGGACACGGCTAGCTCAAACAAAGAATTCCAGTGCTGCTAATCGGAAGGTTTTTTTTTCCCCCCTCAAAGCCATTTTTAGTTAGATCCTAAAAGCTTAGTTTCTGTTATCTGATTGCCATATCCCATTCTCATGTAGAAAGAATATTTTTATTTGTCTTTCATTTCATTTTTCAAATCATTTTAAACTCTGTCCTTAACATTATTGAACAAAGGCATGTAATGTACATTGACATTTGCACCTGAATTTGTTTGGCAAATTCATTAAAGTCAGTGCAAAAGAAATTTTCATTGCTGGCATATTCATGGTTTCACAATGGGTTAGTGAATGAATTAGTGAAGTCCAATTTAGAGCAATGTGACTATGGTGGTGTCCCAGCACATTGTTTTTGTTATTTGCCATGGAGTTGATTTCGACTCATGGCAACCGCATGTGTTCAGAGTCCATTATTCTTGGCCATTCTCAGCTCTGTTTCATCAAGGTGGGATCCATCAAAGACATGTGAGCCGAGGGCAGTGGGAATGTTCATCTCCATCCAGAATTAATAGGAAATGGCACTATCTTTAGTAAGATACACTCCAGGAGCAGTGTAAAGTGCTCTCTTGGGCTAGCATCCATCCATTCTTAAACCACAACCAACGCTACTGTAATATTTCAGTAATATTCTAACAAATGGTGTCAATGATATAAGACAGAAAAATTATATTTTTGTGACTCCTCCAGGTTTTTGAGTGGTGCATGAACTATTTAGCTACGTACACAAAGAACTGTACATTGAGTTGCCATGGCATTGCTTACCTGTTTTCTTTATAGGGAACAAAATGGTGCTTTAGGCACTGTGACTCATTCCCCAAAGGTAAAATGACAAAAGCTACCTTTCTTAACATGGAGCCAGGATGCTTCAGTTGGCAAAGATTTGCTGTTGCTGTTAAAGAAAAGATACTTGTTGACAAAACCAGGTTTAACCCGTTTTCAATAATTTATAGCTTTGAGCAAAGATCAAAGTTTACTGAATCTAATTGTAAGAATTCGCATATAATAGATGGGCAACAAATCCAATGGCCATCAGAGAAATAATGTTTCCCTAGCATGTGTTCTCTTGGGTTATATCTAATCATTGATGAATGTGTGGCACTAATGACCCGTGCATTAATGATGAGGGCCTATCCATAATCTGATGCATGGGCTTCCCCTGATAAGAAATCTTTATTGCTTCTCAGCATGTGGTCAGTGGAAAGAGTTCAGCAAGCATTAGGTTTGTAATTTTAAGAATTCTCCAGTCACTATGCATTTTGGCGATGGAAAGGCTGAGGGATTCTAGGACAAATGTGAGAATCCATTTAAAGGTGTGACACCCAGGCAGAATTACTAAGAACCTTCTTTGTGCTCCCATAGCACTGCGTATATGCCTCCATTATGACTCTCTTTACTTTGCTTCATAACTAATTCTCTTTCTGCACCATTTAGCTTATCAGCTTTTTAAGTAGATGATGCAATTGTTATTATTATTATTATTGATTAGCAAGTGCCTAAGAAGAGCTTGTTGAATACAGTCTACTTTGAGAAAGCTAGGTTATGTTTTAACATTCTACAGGAGATGCAGAGAGAAGAAGGAAATAAGTTTCGGAACCACTGGAGTCATTGGATGTCCAACATTGATCTTCTGCTAGGGAAATGTGTATTGAGTTTGGTTTAGTAATATTAACTCCGATTGCACCTTATCTGAAAAGCTCAGGAGAAAATAGTCCAAGACTGGAAAGCTCCTTTTCATTTCATATTAAATAATTGATGCCTTTGAGAAATATCCAGAACCTACACTTTTCGAAATCCTTAGGAACAGGAGTTCCTGGAGTGGGCATATATTTCTGAGTAAAACAAATAAAACATCCTAGATCCTAACAAAGTGTTTTCAAGCAGATAACTCCCTGGCAGAAATGACACAAAATTTTCATCACAATTTTTCCCTTTGCAATAAAATTCCTAAGAAAGGAGTTACTTCTGCAATGGCAGAGACAAAAATTTTGCAGCATCAAAACCAACTAAATATACTAAATATGCCTAAATGTGTACTGAATGTATTAAAATTGGGAAGGCAGCATCTCTTTTCCTTAGTACTATTTTTTTTTTCATTAACAAAACCATACTCAATCATTACAGGTTATATCAGAAATTTTGTGAAATACAAATGTAATAATGCAGAAAGAATCACAAAGTTCATAATCTGTGAGATTTTGCAATTGACTATTCTTCATTGATATAGAAGCAACAAGTATTGAACTCTCAAAGCTACTACACATAGTAATGTATATTGTGCTTGCAAAACTGAGCTCAATATTACAGCAACCAAATGTTATCTTTGTTTAGAAAAGTAAGTGGTATGCTACATTTTTTAATAGTTGGCCTTCTAAAGAAGTTAAGTTCCTACTCTTCCATGATAAACTCTATATTATTCTACCTAATTCCTTGTGAGCAGATGTTCTCTGTTTTAGTTTCTTTAACCCTCAACTAACTTTGATTTCATTAAAAAAATAAAATAAAAAGATCAAATTCTCCCTCTGTGCTAGACTATGGGCCTCTTCCTAGATTGGGTAGCCATCCCCAAGTCATATCTTCAACTTATTCTCCCAGTGGCCTGGGATAATCAACTGGGTCAATTCAACCCTGTTTGCATTCAACACTCAATATATTGGGGATATTTTCCACCTTCTCTCTTAAAAAGTTATTTTGATACACCTAAATGACTACTTAGGTTAATTGGGGAGAAGGTGATTTGAATTTATAAGGAAGGAGTTTATTGTTGTTGTATAATTCAAGCTTAGTGTTTGCATCTGGACTGATATGGAGAGCTGTGGAATGGCTTTCTAATATAAACCCTTCCTGTCCAGTAGGTAACATGGTGTTTGAATGCAAAGAGGGATCTGTCACAAAGTTGAAAATTTTTGCCCTTAGTAAACTGAACATTCTTTGAAAGGCAAATTAAATTTATTAATAGGGAAAATGAAACCATAAGTAACATGCCTATTTTCATGATTCAAATAAAGCATTAATTTTCTGACCTGATTTGTGAGAAAAGGCCAAACAGAACAATATCATGTGGGGAACCTACATAAGCTTATATTATTCAACCCAAAATCATAAGAATCACCAAGGCACCCATTTAATTATTGGTATCTTATTTGAATTGACCCATTTAACATTCCATAGAAAATAATTTCTCTGGCTATTATTTAAATGATATCAGGTTTAAATATTTAACTTTTCCATGTCATTTGATTTATTACTCAATTTGCATTTTGACTTCTAAAAATGTTAAGGTGCATTGAAATTATACATTTTGGGTTTAAATTGTTGAATCATAGGTGTCCAACTATTAAAAATATGTTCCTATTGTCAGTATTTCTATAGTGACAGGAATAATACAAGTAAATGGAAGTGTTAGATTGTGACCTTTAAACAAGCACTTCCTGTCATTGCAATTACCTTGGGGCTAATGTTTGTGACTATTACATTTATTTCTATCATAATTTTATACCTATTTGAAAAGACATGCCATACTTCATAGGTATTCAGTTAGCGTAATTCAGTGTGATACCTAGTTAAATCATACATGTAACCACAAAACTGTATTCCAGTAATATTTGGTACAAAACTAAAGCATACCAAAAGGAGTAAAACTTAGTGTTAAGAGTCAGAGTGCTATTTGCCCTTGATATTTCCAAGAAACTCTAATTCTTATCAACTGAACTTCCAGGTGTCAATTAATGTTTAACAGAAAAATCCAGCCCTATCTCACCTTACATTGACGAATTATTATTTTTATGAGTTTTAAGCCCCATATCCATTCAATTTAAAAATGATGCCTCAAGCTTATGAAATCCTTCAGAAGCTTAAGTGTAAGGCAGATATGGTTTTAGTTGTAATTTTTAAAAAACAATTTAATTTATTTCACTGATTTCAATGCCCCTTAAGGTACATATTCTTGGTTTGTGGCACTTGAAAAAAAAAAAGGCACACATTTAAAAACTAAAATTGGTCATGTTAATAGCATCATAAGGGTGCTATTACTCTGGCAATGGTGAGGTCCGATGTGTTCTGAAATAGCATCCTTCCTCTTATGCTGATGATGTCCTGTGTGTTAGCTTTGCCAGCCCTGTAGACAGGATATGCCTTATGGTCACTGCAACAAATCTGATCTTCACACAGTTGAGACTTACAAGCTTAGAAAGGAATGATATTTTTTAGCCCTTTTCAAACCTTTAAAATGATACAACATTGAAAGTATGTGCAAAGCACTGATGACTTCATGTCAGTCAATCCCACTCCACAAACATTTGACTGCTACACTATGCCCATTCTTAATGATGACACCAGCAAGACCCCTAAACCTTCTTGAATGTTCTCAAACACTGCTAGTTGGATTGCGTATTAGTACAATCATTTTTGCAACACTGTTTGTCAGTATCTACTAAAGATGAGCATTAACTCATTTCTTTCTCCTCCTAGGTATATATCCCACAAAACATACAAGACATGTAACATAATATTCATTAAAGTACTATTGGTAGTAAAGCCAAAAATAAAAAACTACCTATAGGTCCATCAACAGTAGAATGCATAAATTGTGGTACAGTTACCTAATAGAATAATTTATACCAATAAAAATTAATGAATTCTAATTGCACACAATAATATGAACGAATCATGCAAAATTAATATTGTGTGAAAAAATCCAGATCAAAAGTGTACATGATATTTCATTTATATAAATTTCAAAAACAGTAAAATTAATCAATGTTGTTAGAAATCAAGATAGTGGTTACCATTGCTGAGGGGAGAGGTATGGGAAGGAGGCATCAGAAGGGCTTCTGGAATGCTGATATAGTATTTCCTCACATAATATTTCTTAATCTGGGTGCTGGTTACATGGCTATGGTCAGTTTGTGACAATTCATTAAGATACGTACTTATGATTTGTACACATTTATGTATATGTGTTATACTTCAGTAAAAAATAAACTTCTTGAAAATTTCTGAGGTTAAATATGATAGGCTGAACTCAAATGTTTATTTGTGCTGGTGTGAGTTTCTTAGAGTTGCTGTAACAAATTACCACCAACTGGATGGCTTGAAACAACAGAAATTTATTCTCTCATAGTTCTGGAGCCAGGAAGTCTGAAATCAAGGTGTCAGCAGGGTTGTCTCCTTCTGGAGGCTTTGAGAATTTGTTCCATGCCTCTCTTTTAGCTTCCGGTGGCTGCCAGCAATCCTTGACATTCTTTGGCTTGTAGACACATCACTCCAATCTCTTCCCCCATCTTCACATCATCTTCTCCTCTGTGTTTCTCCTCTTCTATCTCTTACAAAGACATTTGTGATTAGATTTAGGTTCCACTCAGTTAATCCAGGTCAAGATCTTTAACGTAATTATATCTGCAAAATCCCTTTTTCCAAACAAGGTCATATTTACAGGTTCCCATAGACATACTTTTGGAGAACCACCATTCAATCCAATATAGTACTTCTTCCCAACACCACAGATATCATAGCAACAGAAATATAAAAATACTAACTACCTAGACAAGAAAGTACAAAAACAATAAAAACAGACAAGAGATATTTATAGGATTTTGGAAGATGGAAAGTGTCAGTTCACTTAGCAGAATGCAAGAAATTGAAATTGGGTGCCAATAAGAAACAACTCCATATAGGCTCAGGATTTGGAGATACCAGGTACCTCTGGATATAGGGATGGGTGAGAGCTGAAAACAGTGTTTGGTTGAAAATCTTATAAGGGATTTAAATCCTCAGATCTCCTCTCCAACCCTGGACATCCAAGTGACCAATCATCCTCAACTGAGGCACAAAGAAAAGCTACTTAAATCTTTTAAAAAATGTACATCACAGCAATCAGAACAGCATTGGACTTCTCAAGAGCAACACTTGAAACAAAAAGTCAATAAAGTAATGTCTCCAAAATTTTGAAGAAAAGTAATTAATTGATTTTCATCTATAATTCTATATCCAGCTAATGTATCAACTAATCAATCTACAAGGACATATATACAGAAATTTCCACATGTACAAGGCCTCAAAAATCTATCTACAAGGTACCCTTTCCCAGGAAAGCCCTGGAGGATACATTTCTTCAAAATGAGTGAGTGAACCAATAAAGAAGACCTGAGAACCAGAAAGCAGAGTATACATTGATTAAAAAATAAATAAAGAGAAAACTTCTTGAGAGAAAAATATGACATAAGTAATAGAGAAAACAGAACAAATAAAAACATAGAAGAAGAAAAATTTTAGTGAAAGAAGCCAATAAGAAATTTAGATAACGTACATGCAAATGGCTCTTCCAGAAAAGCACACCAGTCAAGGTCTATGAACACTTGCTATGTTTCTGTTTTCTTTTTCACTTGATATGCTATTTCTCCAACCTTATTGTTGATACGGAAACCCTGGTGGCATAGTGGTTAAGAGCTACAGCTGCTAATTAAAAGGTCGGCAGTTCAAATCCACCAGGTGCTCCTTGGAAACTCTGTGAGGCAGTTCTACTCTGTCCTATAGGGTCGCTATGAGTCGAAATCAACTTGATGGCAAAGGGGTTGATTTTGGTTTTATTGCTGATACACTAGTCCTTCAAAGACTCAACTCAAAATTTAACCTTTTTCAAAAATATAAGAGAATATTTATTTATGTGTCCTTAGGTTAAGGAAAGCTTTCTGAGCATAGACAAAATTACCTTAAAAATAAAAACTAAAATCTGACCAAAAACAAAACGAAACAAAACCCATTGCCATCAGGTCGATTCTGACTCATAGAAAACCTGTAAGACAGAGTAGAACTGCCACATAGGGTTTCCAAGGAGTTGCTGGTGAATTCAAACAGCTGACCTTTTTTGTTAGCAGCCGTAGCTGTTAACGACTGGGCCACCAGAGGTCCAAAATCTGACCACATTATAATTTTAAACTCTTAAAAAGCAAAAAAAAAAAATCATAAACAAGTTCAAGAGACAGATGACAGAGTGGAAAATTATATTTCCAACAGATATCATAACAAAAATATTGGTATCCAAAATCTATAGGGAATTCTAAGTCGACAAGAAAGATGTAAAGTACAATAAAATGAATGAACTCTTGCAAAAAAGTGGACAAAGTTGTATAATTCATAGAAGAGAAAATGCAAATATGAGAGGATGGTCAACTTCACTTTTATCATCGAGAAACAAATGAAAACAATAAGTCACCATTTCTCACCCATCAGACTGGTAAAAAAAAAAAAAACATGTAGTTGGAAAATCTGTCAAGTTTTAGGAACGATCAAATTGTGCTCTGGGTGTCCATATAAGTTGGTGCAACCATTTGGGGGAACTATTGATAATGTTGTTGTTGTTAGAACTGCCCCATGGGGTTTCCAAGGCTGTAATCTTTTTTTTTTTTTTAAATAATTTTTATTGTGTTTTAAGTGAAAGTTTACAAATCAGGTCAGTCTCTCACACAAAAACCCATATACACCTTGCTACACACTCCCAATTACTCTCCCCCTAATAAGACAGCCCACTCTCTCCCTACACTCTCTCTTTTCCTGTCCATTTCGCCAGCTTCTAACCCCCTCCACCCTCTCATCTCCCCTCCAGGCAGGAGATGCCAACATAGTCTCAAGTGTCCACCTGATGATCCAAGAAGCTCACTCCTCACCAGCATCCCTCTCCAAGCCATTGTCCAGTCCAATCCATGTCTGAAGAGTTGGCTTCGGGAGTGGTTCCTGTCCTGGGCCAACAGAAGGTCTGGGGGCCATGACCACCGGGGTCCTTCCAGTCTCAGTCAGACCATTAAGTCTGGTCTTATGAGAATTTGGGGTCTGCATCCAACTCCAAGGCTGTAATCTTAACCGAAGCCGATTGCTGCATCTTTCTGTCTCGGAGCAGCTGGTGGGTTCAAACTTGCCAACCTTTTGGTTAGCAGCCAAATGCTTAACCCCTGCACCATCAAGGCTCCTTTCATAATGTTTACTATTTTTTAAAAAACGAATTAGAGGCAAATATGACAGAATTCTAAAGTTGATAGGTCTGAATGGGAGGTATGTGTGTATTTTTTAAATTGTTTTTTGTATTTTTTAGTGACTTTTATTTCTTAAAATAAAGAGAAAATAACAGTTCTTCCATGAAGCCTTTCTTGATTTTTTTAAGCCAAACATTATCTCTCTCTCTCTCCTCTGTGTCTCTAACACTCTAGCTATTCTGCTTATTGAGTTTATCTCTTCCATTAAATTGAAAAATTCTTAATGGAAAGAATGGTGTCTTTTCCCCTTCTGCATTCCTCTACTACATCTGGCCAGATACCTGATGCACAACAGACCCTCCAGTAAGGTTTTACTACAAAAAATACAGAAGGAATGGGATGGCTTATACAGAAACACCTGCCTCTTTTTAGGTGACTCTAGAAAAATGAAAAATTTTTAATTGTTGTATGGTTACTTTGCATAATGGACCTATGTTTTGTAACACTTTCATTGTCATATTTTTGAAGTGAATCTCTAATAAAAGTGATAGTATAGTTCTTTAAGATAAAGTTCCTTAGCATATTTTAAAATGTTCTGGGCTCTAATTATCAGAACAAACCTATGCTTACCTGGTAGTTAAAAGTACCCATTTCTGTTGCTTCTCTCACATGAAATGTATTCTTGGTCCTAATGCTGAGTTCTAGACTATTGAATGAAATGTGGCACTATTCTCCATTATGCCATAGGATCATTTTGGCTCAGTTTGCTACTTTAGTAGTGTTAACTTCTGCTTGTCAACACCAATTAACATTTTTTGAACATCCATTGAGTCCACAGCAGAATTTCTCATTTTAGGCTCTAGTTGTTAAGCAAAGCTTGAATACAATATGGCATTTGCTTTGCTTTTTTTTTTTTTCCAAATTTCCTGACTTCAGTTTTTCCACTCTCATAAATAAAACATGTTTTTATTTTTTTGAATTTATCAGAATTTATTTAGTTGAACAATGCCGAACTCAAAAATGAAAAATTTTGAAAATCATATGGTAGTAGACAAGTATATATGTAAATTCATTTGGCTCCAATGTGGATTTATTAAATGTGTTTTGCCAAGTTATCTTTTATCAAAAGAACTGTTAGTGAGGACATCAAGTGTGCTTACTTATGCATACATAAAATCCTAAATTTAGGTTTTAGTGCTAGTTTTAAAATGTCTTCTTTGCCCACTACTTATGCTAAAAGAATGCCTTTATTCTTGAAAATGGAATATGTATTTTTTAACAATGCTGTTCTTTTTTTCTCAATTTTTCCTGTAGTCTTTCAAAACAAATTTTATTTTATTTTTTTTCAGACTGAGTACTAGACATGCTTAGCTGTCATTGACCCCCTAGATTGTTATTCGTCTTTCCTTTGAGACAATACTTGGTCTGGAGGGTGTGGTCTTAGCTGCTTGATCCATGTGATTCTTGGACTCTAGGCACCTACACTGTATACCTGATGTGTTTCACAATTCGATCTGACCAGTTATCTTAGCACTTTGAAAGTGTCGGTTTCAGGTCCCCTTTCAAGCATACCCTCAAAAGATGTACTGATAATAGCATCGACTTTTCAGAGCGAACTTTTAATCATAATTAGCATAAAAAAAAAACTGAGTTGAAATATACAATGCCCGCGTGGCTTTGATGCTTCTGTAGTTACGAAGGGCAGGAAGAGCCTTGGGGAACACTTGCTGACTTGGCAGCATGCGGCAAGCCACATGCACTTCCAGATGAGCAAAAAAGCAAGCCTATTTCATTCATTTTACCCCCAACATACCTCATGTGCTACCTGGTTACTTATTTGCTCATGTTGTCAAGGCTGACTCTCAAAGACAATTCATCTGGCTACAATTCAAATACCTTATACCCAAAGTTTTAGCTCTGCATCAGAGGTGTCCAGGTTTTAAGGCAGGAACTGTATTACAGGTGCCTGACATTTTGTAGGCTCTTAGGAGCTTACTGTTAGGCATTCAGGTATCAGAAAGGCTTTGGAAATCCTGCTCAGCCCCTGGCATCTTTTTGGCCCTTTCTTGATCTCTAGTCCAGGTGTCAACTAGACGGCACTGGGTTTTTTTACTGGGTTAGTCCAGCTGTGCAATGAAAGGAATTGAAGCTGAAGAGGCATCAGTGTGGCTACAGCTGGTGCAATGGTGGTTGGTGTTATGCTACCAGATAACACACGCATTATTTTTAGTCGTGTGGAAGGCTGCCTTGCTGTGCATTTCTCAGGCTGTCAGAAAGATTGAGTCCTGAAATATTTGGGGAAAAAGTGCTAAGTACTAGCTACTTTGGGTATTTACCCAGGGGCATCACAGCTGCCTGGCATTACTGTGTGGCAGCTGAGCGGTAATCGCAGCTGTTTCTCTGATTTGTTTGTGTCTTTGTCAGCATCTGAGAAGAGGGAGGTTCAAGCCCAGGCTGGGGCCCTCCTCCCAAGTGATCTCATCCAGCCCATGGCTTTAAATACCCTCTGCAATGCTAATGACTCCCAAATTTATATCTCCAGCTCTGATGTCATCTGTGCATCCCGGACTCATATACCCAGTTGCCTACTAAATAGTTCTGCTTTGATGTCTGTGAGATACCTCAAACCTAACATGAGGAAAACCAAGCTCCTAATCATTCCACCCATGTGCACCCCCAAGTGTTCCTCCCACTATCTTTCCTGTAACAGTAAATGGCAACTCCTTTCTGCAGTTGCTCCAGCCAAAGCCTTGCAATCATCCTTGACCACTCCTTTTGCTTCGTATCCCGCATCCCAAGAATCCACCTAGAGTATAGATTCAGTACCTGACCGCTTCACCACCACAACCACCTTAATCCAAGCCAATAATAAATCTCATCTGAACTACTGTCATTGCAACCTAATTTGTCAACCTGCTCCCCCATCTTAACAGTGTATTTTCCCACAGCAACAAAAATGAGTTCTAAAACACAAATTAGATTTGGTTTTTTGGTATTCTCTGCTCAGAAGCCATGAACGACTTACAATCCCAAGGTCCAAACCAAACTTGCAAAGTCATAGGCAATCTGGTCTTCTGATATTTCTCTAACTTCATCTCCTTCCGCTCATTCCTAGCTCATTTCCTCCACTCATTCACACATATATATATATATATATATATATATATATATATATATATATATATATATAATGGTTTCTTCTGTGCTCTTCAAATAGTCCAGGCATAGTCCCACCTAAGCTCTTTTGAACTTGCTATTTTCTCTGCCTGAAGTGCTCTTCTCACAGATATTTATATGGCCTATTTCCTCACTTCCTTTAGGTTTCCACTCAAACAAACAAACACACACACACACCACTCATTGATTCTGACTCATAGGGTTGCTATGAGTCACTATGAGGTTTCCACTCAAATGTGTCTTTATCATTAAGCTCTTTCCTTACCAGCACTACTCCATTGGAAGCAGTGCTATATTTTCTTAATGGCCTCTGTAACCCCCGATGTCTTTTCCTCCTGCACGCAGGCTTTGTTCTGTTCAGTGCCAATTCTCCAGCACCAACAATACTTGGTGCACAAAGGTCCTCAGCGAGCATTGTTGGAGTGTGTGGATACCTATCTGACTCTTCTTTCTACCTCTATTGCCACCAACTTTAAAATGGTGCTTAGAATAAACTCATTGCCCTCAAATTGATTCCAACTCACAGCAACCCTACAGGACAGAGTAGAACTGTGCAATCTGCTTTCCAAGGCTGTGATCTTTATCGAAGCAGACTGTAGCATCTTTCTCCCACGGAGTGGCTACTGAGTGTGAATTGCCGATATTTAAGTTAGTAGCACTTAACCACTGCGTCACCAGGGCTCCTTTGTGCTTAGATTAGCTGGGCCTTTTTTATTTTCTTGAGACTAGTTCTGTATTATCTTTAGCTCTTAAGTAGAAAAACTCTTAAATATCCAAGGCTTCATGGAGCTCATTTCTCCATCTTTGCCTTGAATTGTCCATGAAACACGATTCTGGAAACTGAAGTTGTGGAAAGCAGGTCCTGCTACATCTTAGATTCTTAGCACTTAGAACATTAGTGATGGTGCCTGAATAGCAAAGATTTTTCCAGTGATCTAAAAATCATTATAAAGACAAGCCATCTCCTATATCTTCGGGAGAAACTTGAAAGTTCATGAACACATTAATGGCTAACAATTCCCTAGACTTGTCGCTTGTTTCCATTCACTTCCCAAATAATTGCTGTATTCACAACTCATCTTCTATCTCCCCACAAACAGTTCACCTTTCCTGTTCCTCCCTGTCTTCATCTTTCAAAGACTTGTAACTAAGACATCTTACTCTTGTTTTGTCTTAAAGCCCCGTCCTAACATTTCCGGCATTCTGCTGTATGATTTAGATTCCAGAAATGAAAATGATACTTTTGTTCTCCAGTGCCACTTGCTAGCTCTTTGAAAAATAGGAACAATGAAAACTAATATTATTGTTTGTAATAAAACTCAGCAAAGAGCCTTGCCTGTGATAAAAAAAAAAAAAATGATACCCAATAAAACCTACTAGTTTGGATTTTAGTATTCATTTTTTAATATCTTTGAGGTAATGATTATCCTTTTAATGAGAAATACAAAGCTGATTATTGTTTTTCAAGAGGATAAGCCACTACCCTTCTCGGATGGTATTGGACTGAATATCTACTAACGCATAGCTTCCCAGCTGATGTGCAGTGACACGTGGCTGTTCCACAAACAGATTATAGATACACCAAGATATCAATTCCCCTAAACTCTCAGGGGCAGCAGAAGCTTCTAGACCATGCATTTCTGGCCACAAGATTATTTAAGACCAATAAAAAAGAAATGCTTTGCTGTCCAGTTGATTCCAACTCATAGCAACCCTAAAGGACAGAGTAGAAATGCATCATGAGGTTTCCAAGGAGTGGCTGGTGGCTTTGAACTGCCAGCTTTTGGATTAGCAGCCAAGCTCTTAACCACTGTGCCACCAGGTCTCCATTTACCCTTGGGTGCCCTTCAAATATTGTAACTTCCACTATGTGCTTTGACATGGGAAATGTTGAGATTTGCTCTAGTCCCATGCTGCTTAATAGAACTGTGCAATAATGGAAATATTCCAGATCTGCCTGTCTAATAAGGTAACCCATAGCCACAGGTGGCTATTGAGCTGTTGAAATGTGGGTAGTGCAACTGAGGCTAGTAGCTACCGTATTGAACAGCATAGCTCTAGCTTAAGCTCTAAACTATATAATCTGCTAGAAATCAAAGAAGAAACATCAGCACAATTTAGCAATTTATCAGGCTCAACAAATATTAATTTGAAGCGTTAACAGCACATAGTGGGGCCAGCAGGCAGAAATTAAAATAGACCAGTAATTTGAGAATAAAAGCATCAAAGCAGGCCTAATCTTTTAATGTGGCTAACATTGTTGAATATTAGTTGGCTGACGGTAGCTGTGTTCTCTTTCTCTCTTGTTGTCTTCTTTTTGTTTGATGATGGGGCAAATGACAGTGTTGTTGCCTGAAAGTGGCTTCAAAGTCACACCTGCAGACCTTACCTTACTGAGTTCAGGTGAATTCTGGCACCTGCAGTGTTCTTCTAATGGACCCTGGAGCAATCTAATAATTTGCCTTCGGATCCTACAGACCGTGTGGTGTTTACCACCCACCTCTCCATCTTCAATGATCTGACAGCCATTGATGGGGCCAGTGCTCTGTGTTTAGCAATGCTTTTATGCTGCGTTAATCAGTATGGAATTAGTTATTGCTTGCAGCCAATGTCTTTGAAACATTGTTTAATCCAAGTAAGAGCATTCTGTAGTAGGTGGATATGTAAGTCAAAATTCATGATGTAACACAAATTACAATGAGAAAAAACAGGTTAGACAATCTATCAATTATTTGTAAAGTAATCTTAGGAGATAATTAGTATCGGATTATCATGATTCCTATATTTGTTGATTCTTTTGATAAAATATTTGTGGCGGTGCTTATTGATCCATATTCCTCAATACGACTCAGATCCAATATATCCCACTGCCGTATTAACCTCTGCCCATATGGTATACCAAGCCCACCTCTTTTTCTTTATTCATGATGCTCCCTCCCTCTTTCTAGAATGACCCATCACTTCTTTCTTTTCAGGTATATTTTTGTCTTGCTTCTGGAAAAGTTCAAATCCCTAATACTAGTATTAATGCATTTATGGAGCATGTTTTATATGTCATGCATAATACCAGGTACCCTTACAAGTTATCTCATTTAACCTTAATAATGAGCCATCATGTGGTATACTTTATACTTATTTTATAGCTGTGGAAACTGAGCTGCAAACATGTGAAATGGTTTTCATAAGACAATTTTATAAAGAAGCAGAGCCAGAGTTTGATCTTACGACTTCCTAACTCTAAAGTCTTTGGTCTTTCCATTGTAAACAGAGAAGATGAAGAAAGCATTAAAAGAATTAACGTGAGTCTGATACCATTAACCCTGAACTCAATTGGGATACACTTGAAACAGCTTTACAGCTTCGTTGCTTGAATTCTTTATTTCCTCAGTCTTGTTTTCATTATGCTATTGTCTTATGGAGCCCTGGTGGCTCAGAGGTTAAGAACTACGGCTGCTAACCAAAAGATTGGCAGTATGAATGCACCAGCCACTCCTTGGAAACTCTATGGGGCAGTTCTACTCTGCCCTATAGGGTCGCTAGGAGCCAGAATCGACTCCACGGCACACAACAACAACATTATCTTATATCCTGCCTCATAATACATTACCACATCAACAGAAAACCAATTCTTTGCCCAGCATGTGTGAGAGAGATTAGTGGATGGGGAAAGTCTTGGTCCCTCCTGGGTAACTTGGTGCAGGTACATTATTTGCTGCACCTATTAAAAGTCCCTCATCTATGAATCTCTCTCTGATTCACATTCTGTCTCTTCCCTCTCTTAACTTTGAACTGCAAAATTACCCATAGCCAGGACTACGTTGTTCAACTTATTATTAAATATTAGATTTCACTTGGTGAATTATTGATCATGTCTCTTTAACTAGAGTGTAAATTACTTGTGTGTAGGTATCTTGTTTTGTACTTATTTGGCCTTGCCCTATAATACCAGCCAAAATGCTGGGCTAATTAATCACAGGCAATTGTTGCATATTGTTGGTTGAGTGATGGATTATCCTCACATTATAAGCGGACAAGAAGAGAAACAGAAAAAGTAAAAGATTTTCTCCAGAGATGAGTGAAATAGTTGAATATCCTAGCTCCTGCTCATAAGTAATTTGAAGATCGATGACATATTTCTCACATAAATATACAAATATTGTTGTTGTTAATTGTTGCTGAGTCAGTTTTGACTTGTGGCAATCTTATATATAACAGAATGAAACATTACCTAGTCCATACCTGGCATTTAATATTTTTCAAAGTGTATTAATAGTCATTTTTCTGGATTCATATAGTGCTTTTTCTTGATGAGTAAGTTTTCTAAAGTAACTGGAGTTTGACCCATTAGCCATCAAGTAGTGCCTGGGGTCTTAAAAGCTTGCAAGCACCATTCCAAGGTACAACAGTTGGTCTCTATTTGTGGGAACAACAGAGGAAGAAGGAGCGTTAGGAAAGAGGAGGATATGGAATGTGCAGCTAATAGCCTCCACAAACAACTGCCCCCTTTGCCATGAGACCAGGAGAACTGGATGGTGCTCAGCTATCACTACTGACCATTTTGATCAAAGGTTCTATAGAAGAATCCTGATCAAAAGAGGGGAAATACAGAACCAAAATTAAAATTCTCATGGACTGCAGACTTTCTGGAGCCATAGAGATTGGATGTACCCCCTGAAACTTTTGTCCTGAGATAGCCTTTAAACTTTAAACCAAAGATATCCTCTGAAGACTTCTTAAAACCAAACAATAGTTTAGCTTAACTAGTAAAGAATGTCTGCCTTTAGCATCATGCTCTTTTAAGATCTACACATATGAGATCAAATTTGACAATAGCAACTCGAAATATTAGACAGGAACCTTAGGAGGCAGTGAGTTTGTGTCAGTGGAGGAGGAACAACTCAGAAAAGGGGAGTGAGAATAGTTGTACAACTTAAAGAACGTAATCAATGTCACTGAATTGTACATGCAGAAATTGTTGAATTGGTGTATCTTCTGCTGTGTATATTCTCAGCAACAAAAATAAAATAAATTATTTAAAAAATGTATTTTTAATGAACAGTTTTTAATGCAAATCTTTAGAAAAATGAATCATACAATTCTGCCTTTAAAAATAGAATGTATAAAACTCAATTAGATGTTTCCTTGATTAGTCACTCCACAAAAAATTTTGAGCGGCCACTTTGCTCTACCTGATACAGAAAACACTATGAACATTAGGTACATGAAGGTTAGAAAAAACATTTAAAAAATAAGAAAAAAAATAATCCCTATTATTTGTGAGTTGTCATGGATTGAATTGTGTCCCCCCAAAATATGTGTCAACTTGGTTAGGCCATGATTTCCAGTATTGTGTGGTTGTCTTCCATTTTGTGATTGTAATTTTATGCTAAAGAGGATTAGGGTGGGATTGTAACATGTCCCTTACTCAGGTCACCTCCCTGATCTAATGTAAAGGGAGTTTCCCTGGGGTGGGGTCTGCACCAGCTTTCATCTCTCAAGAGGTAAAAAGAAAGCGAAGCAAGCAGAGAGTTGGGAACCTCATACCACCAGGAAAACAGCATCAGGAGCAGAGTGCGTCCTTTGGGCGCAGGGTCCCTGTGCCTGAGAAGCTCCTCAGCCAGGGAAAGATTAAGGACAAGGACCTTCCTCCAGAGCCAACAGAGGGAGAAAGCCTTCCCCTGGAGCTGACGCCCTGAATTTGGACTTGTAACCTACTAGACTGTGAGAAAATAAATTTTTCTTTGTTAAAGCCATCCACTTGTGGTATTTCTGTTATGACAGCACTAGATAACCAAGACATGAGTCTACAGTCTCAAAGAAGAATCAAATACAGAAGCAAAAGTTGTAATGCAGCATCTTAAAGGCTTGACAGAGGTAAGGATTCCGTGTTTGAGTACCCTACAAGGAATCAGGACATTTTAACCTAAGAATTACCATCTGTGGTGGTTATGAAAGAATGAGTTAGGCTCTTAAAAGGAAGGATACGATACTCGGAAGGAGGGAAGGAGGGGGTGTGCAAAAAGGACAAGAGAATGGGAACATACTAGAATGTTCTGTGTTCTTGGTGCTGAGCATCTTGAAGCTAGTTCCAGACTTTAAAGGAGCATGAACAAAATTCATATTGGATCATGTTACTTGCCTGTTTACAAGCCTGCATTGATCCAATATTGGTTTCAGAATACATGTCTTAGCTTGCTAAAATGTAAGAGATCTAAGCCAGGCCAGCCAAGAAGATCAAAGCCACATGCTTGACCTTCAGTTGACCACAGATGCATGAGTGAGCAAGCCATGATCAGCCTAGTCTGGCCTAGATTAGCAGAACCTCCCAGCTGTCTTATAGACTCATGAGCAGTAATAAATGTTCATTATTTTAAGCCTCT
Source organism: Elephas maximus indicus (assembly GCF_024166365.1). Taxonomy (NCBI): domain Eukaryota; kingdom Metazoa; phylum Chordata; class Mammalia; order Proboscidea; family Elephantidae; genus Elephas; species Elephas maximus. The sequence continues at coordinate 148,543,445 of NC_064846.1, read as the reverse complement.
AAACTTTAGGATAATTTGTAACTCCATATAGTTAACTGACATATTCATGTTTTTTTTCCTTAAAGTGAAATACCTTCGCTATATTTATTATAATCAAAGAAATGTGAAAATGTAATAGAAGCAAATTTTGTTGAGGAGAAAACTCCTGTGGTATTGGTTTTGAGTTGACATAGATGTAATTTGATTTAACTTTAAGTCTTGTTATAAACTTGGCTCTAAATTTACAATTCACACTTAATTATATGAACCTAGAGATGTTTGTATGTACATACTCATACTACATATAAAAAAAACAAAAATTTATCAAACCCTAAAGTTTTCACATCCATGACACTTATTTTAAACAAATAGCTATTTTTTATTGACAATTTTAAACATACACAAAAATAGAGACAGTAGCATAATGAAACCCCGTATATCCATCACCTACCTTCAATAAATACCAATATTTTGTGTATGTTGTTTGTAAAGGACCTTTATTTTGCTATTTTTTCTTTTCTTTTGAGCATATGAGTGGTAGTCAATGCAACTAAGAAGAGATTTGTGGTGCATTCCTGCATTGCTGCACAGAAAATGCTTAAAATGACTAACCTTCTTTTGTTGCCAAGTAACTCCTGGCTATGTGCTGTTAGCAAGATATAACAGCATTCGCAGCATAATTAGATTCGAATAGCAAATTTTATTTAAAGAGTTCCTGATCTTATTGCTCATAGGCATGTTTTCCTTTCTTGAGTTTCTTTCTTTTGTAGTAATCAAGGTCTTAATGAATTGTGATAGACTTCCGTTTTATGAAACAATAGAAAAACACCATAGGAACTCTTTAGTAAGTTTTTAGGCAGGGTTGAAGTTGCTTAAAATCTTCTTTGGTGGCAGGTTATTATTTGTTAAGTAACTGTTTATAAAATGACTTCGGCAAAAAGATAATTCCCAGCAGTGTTAGTTGGGTGAATGATAACAATCAGTTTAAAAAGGAAAAAAAGTGATGAAGAGCTAGGCAAGTAGTTTATAGCTGTTCATGAATTGAATAAATGAATGAATGAAAATTTAGAGCTCTATTTTTCCACTAAGGAGCCCAGCTGGCACAGTGGTTAAGTGCTGGGCTGCTAACCCTAAGGTCAGCGGTTCAAACCCACCAGCTTGCTCTATGGGAGAAAGATGTGACAGTCTGTTTCCGTAAAGATTTACAGCCTTGGAAACACTATGGGGCAGTTCTAGTCTGTCCTATAGGGCCACTATGAGTCAGAATCGACTCGCCAGCAATGGGTTTATGGTTTTTTTGATTATTTTTCCACTGTATACAAGATAGAGAAAGCAAAATGTTTTTTCTTCACTCTGCCTTCCAGATACATTTTCTTGGGAAGGAAGGAATGATGCAAGGAAAGAAGAGATGAATGAAGGGATTGAGGGAGGGAATGCAGGAAAGAAAGAACAGGGAGAAGAAGGAAGGAAGGAAGCAAGAAACAAAGAAAAGGACAATGGGAGAGACAGAAGGATGAAAAGAGAGAGGGTAAACAGAAAGGAAGCAGAGAAGAAAGAAGGAAAGAAAAGAGGGAGGGAGAAAGGCTAATTTGTAAAACAGTTAAGCGCTTAAGCGCTTGGCTACTAACCAACTAAAATCTTGGCAGTTTGAATTCACCCAGAGGTGCACTGGAAGAACCCATTGCAGTTGATTACAACCCATGGCAATCACATGTGTTACAGAGTAGAGCTGAGTTTCTTAGGGTTTTCTTGGCTGTAAATTTTATGGAAGCAGATCACCAGGCCTTTCTTCCATAGTGCCACTGGGGGGGTGGTTAAACCACCAATCTTTCTCTTAGTAGCCGAGAGCAAACCACTTGCGCCACACAGGGATCTGTCTCGGAAGAAAGGCCTGGTGATCTCCTTCCAAAAGATCACAGCTATTGATCACCCTATGGAGCACAGTTCTACTCTGACACACGTGGGGTGGCCATGAATCAGAATGACTCAGCAGCAACTGGTAGGGTGTTTTGTTGTTGATTTATATATCTTTAAGCAGTAATGTCATCAAAATATCACAATCTCCCTGCCATTTAATGCGCAATACTTCTTTTAATGTTATATTGGAATTCCAGAGTTCCAACTATACACAAATTATCTTCAATTCATAGAGCATGAAAGGAATATGTGTTACTTCTTGGTGCAGCCTCATCACTGACAGAAGTCACAAAAGTTAAAGGAAGTGCAAACGTCGAATATACCAATAGTCTTTATTCCTCTTTTCCTCCTTTCTTCCCTCCCAGTACTTGACTCCTAATTCTTTTTGGTCTGGTGGAGAATACTTATCTGTCTGTCTGTCTGTCTGCCTGCCTGCCTGCCTGCCTGTCTGTCTGTCTATCTATCCATCTATCACCTATCGATCTACCATAGTCAGTATTGCCTATCCAGGATTTTACCCCAGACTGGTCTCTCCAGCACTAAACTCTATGCATTGTTCACTCTGTAATCAGGGTATAAAACTTGTGTCTAACTTATGTAATGATAAAATCAAACCTAATAGTGCATGTAACTTGTAGTTACTGAATTCATTTCCTGTTCAAGACTCCTTGCTAGACACAACAAGACACATAACCACCAATGAAGATATGTAAAGCTTAGCAGAGGAGAGAGAAAATAATCTGATAATAATAGTAATACAGAAAAATAAATGCCTTGAAAACTTAACCAAGAGGTTCGTGAATTCAGAAGAAAAGAGCAATCACATCTAGTTACGTAGCTAACAAAAGTCTTCATGCAGGAGAAAATGAAAGAAGGTATGTTGTTGTTATGAGTCGGAATCAATGGCAGCAGGTTTGGTTTGGTTTTTTATGTTGTTGTTGTGTGCCATTGAGTCGATTCTGACTCATAGCGACCACATATGACAAAGCAGAGCAGCCCCATAGGGTTTCCTAGGCTGTAATCTTTATGGGAGCTGATTGCCAGATCTTTCCTCACGCAGAGCCACTGGGTGGATTCGAACCACCAACCATTGGGTAGCAGCCAAGTGCTTAGCCACTGCACTACCAGGGCTCATTTGAAGGAAGGTAGAGAGGTGTGAAAGTATGAAAGTAAGCTACCAATGTGGGGTTATGGCAGATAGCACAATTGTCATGTGTAGGTGAGTACTAAGAAATAAAGCATGCAGATTGATTTAGTTTGGGTTAAGGGACACCTTGAGTGTCAGGTCAAGTATTTAAAATCAATAAAATGAATACCTGCCAAATACTGATAATGAGATTTTTGCTTTAGAAGGATTAATCCAGCCATGGAAAAAAGGCCTGGAGAAAAGGAAGTCAGTCAGGAAGGCATTTCAGATTAAAGAGACTGTGGATTTAAGCTGCCCTGGTAGTATTTGGAATAAAAAGGAAGAGGCAGCTATTAGAGACATCTGGACAATTGGAAATTGTGCTTGACCTACCTGAGTGGGGGGCAGGGGACACGGGCAAAGACACCAAGGTTGGCTGTAAGATATCACGCCTGTGCAATAGGGAGAGTAGAAAACCCATTTATGAGCAAGACAGTCAAGAGGGGGAGCTGACTAGTAGACAAGGAGATCACAATATAACAACTCACTTTGGTTCTTAACCCACCTCCCATGCCTCCCCATACACACTTTAAACTTTTTAGTGCTAATAGAACATCTAGGCAAATGTGTCTAGCAAATAATAGGAAACTTTGATCTGCAGTTTGGGAGAAAGCTTAGTATATGTGCCTCACCTGTGTTGATGGTCACCAAATAGGTAGCATTCTGAAATAAAATAATAATCAAATTCTGGCATTTAAAAAAAAATCAGGCAAATACCAGACTGGGCCACCAGTGCATTTTGTTTTTTTCTTTTTTGTGTCATCTACAAAAAAGATGTATACTTTGTGCTCAGTATGGATCCGCAGTTGCAAATACACTGCCACTCTGGTAGAGTCCTGTCTTCAGTCGTGTCTGGATCAGCAGAAAACAGAATCACTGCACAGTGGTCTTTCAGGGCATTTGGGGGTACAGTTTCCTAATTCCACCTGCTAAGGCTACAAGTCACTGTGCTCATCACGTAAACCATGAGATCCTATTACACAGTTGTTATCATTTTCCATTGTTCAGTTCGCTCATAATGTTGCTACCTGGGAATGGAATAGTGCTTAAAAAAAAAAAAAAGCCAGGATTCTGAAGTGTTTCACCTTGCAAGGATTGTGATACATAACTTTTATTGCCTGTTTGTCTACACAGTGTACAGGACCACTATGAATAGCTTTTCAGTCCTTTTTTCCCTTCCTTCCATCTTTTCTTCCTATTACCTAAAACCAAACCAAACCCAGTGCTGTTGAGTCAATCCTGACTTATAGCGTCCCCATTTTTTTATAGGACGGAGCAGAACCGCCCCATAGAGTTTCCAGGAGCACCTGGTGGCTTCAAACTGATGACCCTTTGGTTAGCAGCTGTAGCACTTAGCAGCTACACCACCAGGGTTTCTGTCCTATTACCTAAAAAAACCTAGAGCCCTTCTATTTAAGAGAGAAGCAAAAATCATCCTTGATCTAAAATATGTTGGGTTTGTTGGTCTACTCCCGTAATTTCCTGTATCAGTCAGTACTTGGTGATGACTACTTGTTTTGTGTATCAACACATCCTTATAAATAAATCTTTAGATTTCAGGCTGATATTCCAGAAATAGCAAGCACTTATCCAACGGTCCCTTTATTTTGCTAAATAAGATGTCTTGGGTCTTCTATTTCTTTTCCATTTCTTATTAGTATCTGAGATTTTCCTCTGTTCTCCTGCACCTTATACCTTTAAAACAAACACCTTTACCCACAGAGCATGAGACAAGCACCCCAAAAAATAAGCTTTGATGACCCCGACATTGTTTTTGATAATAATGTAATGACTAAAGACAGCTAGACTCAGATGTTTATGCCACATCTAACTTTGAGACCTGTAGTTTTATTTTGTTTGGTTTGGTTGGTTTGTTTGTTCGGACACCTCTGGCTTTGGAACCTGAGACAGGCTGTGAGGGATCAGAAGGGATGACTTTTTGTTACGGGAATTAAATGAGATCTTTTATGCCAAGTACTTGGCCCAGGGTGGGCACATACTAAGTGTCCAGTAAATGGGTTTTATCTTTTACCATTACTACTATTCACTTGGGAACCCTGGTGGCATAGTTGTTAAGTGCTATGGCTGCTGACCAAAAGGTTGGCAGTTTGAATCCACCAGGCGCTCCTTGGAAACTCTATAGCATAGTTCCACTCTGTCCTATAGGGTCACTATCAGTAGGAATTGACTCTACGGCAGCGGGTGGGTTTTACTATTCACTACTCTTTGTGCCTCCCTCCCACTCCTGTACTTGTATCCTGTCATACTGAATCAACCTAACCTTCTAATTTCGTTTTCCATGCTGAGCCCTGTGATAGCATTTTTGACCTGGTATTGCATTTTTACTGTTTCACTTGTGAGGTACTTTGTCTCAGACTTGTTTCTGCTGGGCCCTTTCCACATCATCTCTTGGCCACTCTGAGTACCTTCTCAGGCCAGTCAAACCTGGGTCCCAGTTATCTACCTGGCTGTCAGCTCAACATGCTGATACCTTTACTAGGCTTGCCCTAAGCTCCCCATGAAGAGAGAAGATTACACCTTTTGAGTCCAATCAGACTTGAAATGTAGACAATTAAACCACTTTTATACATGGGTCTCACAGAGAAGGGTTTCTCAACCTCAGCACTATTAACATTTTGGGCCAGGTAATTCTTGGTTGTGGAGAGTTCTCCTGTACAATGTAGGATGTTTAGCAGCATCTCTGGCCGCTACCCAGTAGAGTCAGTAGCACATCTCCCCCTCCCCACCACCACCACCTTGTGACAACTCCGGTTGAAAACCACTCTCATAGAGATATACCAATAGGTGACTATACACATTTCTGGATCATGAATAGAAAACCAAGAAATTTAAATATCTCCTACCTTGAAGTACAGTTATAAATAAGCCAACCCGATATAATCTGGGAGGCCATTAAATTACATTGTACTATAACTGTATGGGGCAGTTCTACTCTGTCCTATAGGGTCGCTATGAGTCGGAATTGACTCGACGGCACTGGGTTTTTTTATACCATGGGAATATAATGTATTGTAATATCCCAAGCCAAGCAGAGAATTAAAAATTTTCTGACTTTCTGTAGTAACATGGTGCATTTTGTCTATTCCACGATTTTCTTTTAATAAGCATTTCCAAATTGCCTGGAATTTATCATTTTTGCAAGGCCTTTTATCTACTAACAGAAAAAGAAAAAAAATGATATGGTATGATAATTTCAAGTACTTTCTCATTGCCAGGGAAGAGATACTTTCCTTACAGGACATGTAATTTCTTGGAATTGACTATTGTCCCTAGAAGCTAATTGGGGACTGTTAATTTTTTGATGCCTGTCAACAGAAGTGAAAATAGTAGTTGACATACTTACCTACTTGATTATAGTTGTTATATCAATCAGCATCCTTTTCATAGGGTTCATCATAATTTCTTTCAAAAAGTACGTATTGTTTTCTTTTTTTCATCTCTTTTTTTGCTTTAGTTTTGAGCATTGTTGTAAGGTGCTGTTGAATCCCTTCTGACTCATAACAGAAGGAAACACTGCCAAATCCTGTGCTATCCTCACAATAGTTGCTATGTTTGAACTCATTGTTGCAGCCACTGTGTCAATCCATCTCATTGAGGGTCTTCCTCTTTTTCCCTGACCCTCTACCTTACCAAGCATGATGTCCTTCTCCAGGGACTGGAGTATACATTCAAATTTATTTAATATGTTTGAAATCAGTCATGCAGTCAGTTAGGATTCATCTCCACAACACTTATGCAAAATCTACAAGAAACAGTTATTTTCAAAATGAAATTTAAAAATATTAAAACCCCCTTTATTTATTCTATGTCAACCCACACTCTCTTTTGTTGGCACCCCATGTTTTTCTCAGTTCATTTGGTCAGAACCAGGGTTTAGTGGATGATGGAATGAGTTCCAGGATCTGCAATGATTCTGGTTGAAGCAGGCAGGGCTTCATATAATGGAAGCTGGGCTTTAAGGGACAACAGTAGAAGGCAACAAATGAGTAGAGAACCTAGCCCTAACATTAGCTCCACGCTGACTTACATTTCCTATGATATTCTCAACATAAAGGAAACAAAAATCCTCACAATTGGACCAATAAGCAACATCATGATAAACGGAGAAAATATCAAGCTTTTCAAGGATTTCATTTTACTTGGATCCACAATCAGCGCCCAATGAAGCAGTAGTCCAGAAATCAAATGACGTACTGTATTGGGCAAATCTGCTGCAAAAGACCTTTCCAAAATGTTAAAAAGCAAAGATGTCACTTTGAGGACTGAGTAGCGCCTGACCCAAGCCGTGGAATTTTCAATCTCCTCATATGCATGCAAAAGCTGGGCAATGAATAAGGAGGAGCAAGGAAGAATCAATGCATCTGAATTATGGTGTTGGTGAAAAATATTGGATATACCATGGACTGCCAGAAGAACAAAGAAATCTGTCTTAGAAGAAGTAGAGCCAGAATGCTCCTTAGAAGCAAGAATGGCAAGACTTCGTCTCACATACTTTGGGCACGTTATCAGGAGGGATAGGTCCCCAGAGAAGGACACCATGCTTGGTAAAGTAGAGGGTCAGCTAAAAGCAGGAAGACCCTCAATGAGATGGGTTGATGTGGTGGCTGCAACGATTGGCTCAAACATAGCAACGATTGTGAGGATGGCACAGGATCAGGCAGTGTTTCATTCTGTTGTACAAAGGGTCGCTATGAGTTGGAACCCACTCGGAGGCACGTAAAAATAACGACATGATATTCTTGAGTGATTCTATTTTGAGAACAAGTATTCAATGAATATAGTCTCTTCATTGTTACCTGAGAGGTTTGTCAAGTTTCTGGAAAAGGATTAAATGTAAATTCTATCATTCCTATGTTAGAGTACTTCAGGATAAATATTTAAAAAGTAAGAAGACACTGATTTAAACATGATGATTTTCAATTTTGCAATGGAGTATGTTCCACATATCAATGAATTGTAGGAATACTGAAGAATTGTTCTTTATATCTTGGATAAGTGTGGCTCTGATTCCATTTGCCAAAAAAATGTGTTGGGGTATACTTTTTTAAAATTTTCTCTTAAGATGTGAAAGCAAAAGAGAACTGAGGTTAACCAAAGAGTATCTCACAATAAGTGAATATGACATTAGCCCGAAATGTGAAACTTGATTTGGGCCATTTTCTCAGTTCTTTGGGAGACCACAAAGAGAAGCTGTGTCATCAGTCTGTTGCTGAATTTTTCAAAATATAAATCAATGATCAATAGTGAATTTCTTTAGCCTCTATGGATAAAGGGAGGTAACTGAATTGATTTATCAGAACTGGTCTCTTAATTCCTACTCCTCCACAAACCTGTCCCTTTTTTATTACCTCCAAAATCATTAAATGGCACTTCCATTCATGTATTTGCTCAAGCCTCAAACTGGGGATCCCCTTAATTCCTGCC